>NC_060127.1:18919388-20272721 GCF_021461395.2 Schistocerca americana | reverse complement strand
ATATGGCGGATGTGGAATGGCGATAACAGAATGTCTGGCCAGGTACTCAGAAGCAGGTCAAGCAGTATGGGCTTCTGCATTGTCGTGCAGTAGAAACCAGTCTCGAGAATGCCCAAATCAAGGCGGCAACATCGAATTGTTTGTCGCAAATATTTTGACACTTCGGTGTAAAGAGTTTGGTCCACTGTTTGACCTGGAGGAACATATTCGTGGTGAACTAGTCCTTTACTATATAATAATGTTATCAACATTGTCTTTGTTCTCGAAGGTTGTCATTTGACTTTTTCCAAGGCTGGCAATCTACGACTCCGCCATTCAGCACTGACGCTTCGTGTGAGGGTCATACTGGTAGCACCAACTTTTATTCCCAGCAATAACCTTTGACAGAAGTCTGGGATCACATCTGGCTCCATCCAGTAGTTCATCACAAATTCTTCATCTTTCCTCTTTCTGTTCGTCTGTTGGTGTGCGAGGGACTAGTTTTGCATTAAGTTTCTGTTTCCCTAAATCTTAACATAACATTTTATGACACACATCACGATTCAAATTAAGTTCTTCTGATATTACACGCACAGTTACATGACAGTCTTCTTGCAATAACAGCCTTATATGCTCCATGTTTGCATCGGTACATGCTGCAGATGGGCTACCAGCTCTGCGATCGTCTCACACCGAATGTCTGCCTTCGCAAAACCTACTGCGCCACTCAAAAGCCCAATTTCTTGAAAGTGCCTTGTTTCCATATGCTTGCTTAATCATCATCCACATTTCACTAGAGGTTTTCCTGAGCTTGATGCAGAACTTAACGTTCACTCTTTGCTCAACAATCAGCATTAATTGTGTCATCATAGCTAATGCGCCAAGAACCCAAGCAGTGAGTTGCTAAGCACAGCCATGCAATCTAGTGAGTTTGCACGGAAACATGGCCAATGTTATTTCAAGGATGCGCACATACCAGGTAACACAAAGCAGTATTTGGTTCTTTTTAGTTTTAGCAAACCTAGAAAAACTGTCCTGGAACTTTTCTGACAAAGGGAGTAATTTAGGCCTAAAATGACCGAAACAGATTTTGCATGCATGACATGCTGCAATTTAAGTACAAGCAAGAGGCTGAAATACCAAGACTGCCACAGAGCACACTTAATGCAATGTGACATTCAATTAATTATTAATAAATTTTTATTTTTAAGTTTTTCAAAACTAGTAGTTCCCAATAAAGTAGTGATTTCAGATTGTAGACTTCTAGACATATTGCTGATATTACATTTCCCATCCTAAGGTGCCACAAACTTGTTTCTTGTACTAAACTTAAACATTTCCGCCCAATCCAAGTTTTGGACGTGGGAAATGTCGCCCGATTCAACTGAATGGAGGGAGACGGAGAGGCGGGTTAGAATTCCTGTGTCATCCAAGTTTGTAAGTTTGGGTACTGGGATCTGTTGCAGTGAGACTGTCCACATACTGGCATGCCAAATGCGCCAGTGTCAGACCACTGCAACCACAGTCTGAATCTGAAGGTGGCAAGTGACCACTGCATGTCAGATCTTCAATGTTCTGTGCATCACAGGAGCAGTCGAATATTTGCACAGCGTTACAGTGGTGTAAAATGGAAATGCATGCACGGTCTGAGCATTAATAACACAACAAGACATGTCAACTGACTGAACAGTGTCTACAAGTTGCATTGCCTGATCCACAATTGAAAACACAGTGCATCCTATGCAATGCAATGGGAATAATTGTGTCACACACCACTCTGGAAGAGTGATACATATCCATACATATTCCTTGCTAACGAATGATACACGTGAACAAAAGAACAATGAAACAAATTATTATAAAGGAAACAACAGCTATTGTGTGGATTTATTGCTTACTAGCCTTTTCCTCAAAGTTTTGTCTGCACTTGTGTATGTCACATATGATGCACATGTCTCTTCCTCCTCCTCTCTTGGTCCAGCTCCTCCTCCTCCATCTCTGCCCTTCTCCTCTACAGCCCACTCTCTACCCATCTCCTCTTCTCCCCACCACTGCAAATCTTCTCGTCTCCCCTCTCTGCCCATCTCCTACTTCCACATTCTTTCTGTCCATCTTCTCCTCCCCCTATGTCCATCTCCTACACCCCTCTCCCCCCCCAATTTTCTCCCCCCCTCTCTTGTCTGCAGCCTACACTGCCCATCCCTCCACCCCATCTCCTTCTCAGCCTGTCTCCCCCCCCCCCCCCACTCCTTGCCCATTTCATCCTCCCCTTCTCTCCCAGTCCGTCTCGTCCTCATCCCCCTCTCTATGTCCATCTCATCCTGCCCTCTCTTCCCCAGTCCCACTCCTCCTGCTCTCCTCTCCCAATCCATTCCCTCCTGCCCCTGACTATCCACCCCTTCTGCCCCTCTCCCAATCCATGCCCTCTTGCTCCCTTCTCTGTTCATCCCCTCCTCTATACTAATTCTTCCCCTTGCCGCCTCACTTTGGCCAACCACACGTGTATCCCCTGCAAAAGAGAGCGATAATGGAAGCGTATACTACTCTGACAACATTCCTGCAATGCAGGGCAGCCTATATGCCAATGGCTAAAAATAGGTTTGTTGCCCGTATATCCATTCCAATTGGAGCTAGGAGGATATAAACAAGACAGTGCTGATACTCATGAAGTTTGCCATTTGTATGCCAGATTTGGATGAAACTGATCCAGTAGTAAGGGAGGTGCTGGACATACAGACATACATACAGTCTGCTTTATACTTATATATCGATTTGCGTATGGAGAACCAGGCCAATGGATGATGTGTCTCCAAAACTGCACAGGAATCACAGTAAGTTTGCGAAAGGAAATACCTGTATAGGCATAACAGGGAAGCTTCCTGTATTATTGGCCTACGCTGGAGTAGCATATTGTCATAAGAATAAACGAGGGCCAACATGACGTTGCCTGTAATCCTATTAAAACAAATGAATTAATCTGCCGTTCCCAATTCTGAGTTTAGACTTAGTGTTACCAAGTGAGATGTGATGATTGCAGTCTTCTGTCATTTGACAGACACTATAAATCTTTTTGAACAATTCAT
Organism: Schistocerca americana; assembly: GCF_021461395.2. Classification (NCBI taxonomy): domain Eukaryota; kingdom Metazoa; phylum Arthropoda; class Insecta; order Orthoptera; family Acrididae; genus Schistocerca; species Schistocerca americana. The sequence continues at coordinate 20,269,659 of NC_060127.1, read as the reverse complement.
GGAGTATTTATACGAAAATTATCAAAATAGCTACTGAAGAATGTAGTGTATGACAAGGTCCTAAAAAGGATGATTATCTGTTCAGATAAACCAATTAATAACAAACTAGCTGGTGACATGAGTAATACCACAGCAACCAAATACACTTTTTCCACAATATGTTAGCCTTTTATCCTCAAATGGTTACATCTTCTATGGATTGTTTTCATACCTCTGAAATTTACCCCATTTGTAAAACTGCATATCCAAACCACAATTTATTTACATCTAAATCCATACTTCACAAACCACAGTACACTGCACAAAGAAATTTCGTAACACTGTTCCACTCACAACTGAGCAAGAAAAAAATAACTGTATACCTCTGTACTTACTGTCCTTGGTGATATACCCAAGGCAGTTTAATTTTTGCAGTCTGTCACAAATATTAACTCATTGAATGATTTTTTATAATATTGCACCATAAGAATGTAGTCTTCCCTCCAGGAATCGCATAAAAATTCACAGGGCATTTTTATAACATTACAATACCACAGCATATTTCTGAATTGCTTGCATACCTCTGAATATGTTATATGTCTTCTTTTAATCGAACCATATCAATCCATACCATCTTATGGGTGGAGAGGTTCTCTTCATTCTATGCGAAGACACCAAGATTTGAATGCCTATTTCAAATTCTTATTTAGTATTAGCCAACGTTCCTACTATGGACAAGGGTTTTAGGAGGGAGCAATTAGCACATTCCTCAATATGACTATTTAATTCTGAGGATCTTTGCAAAGGATTTTAAGTAATATGTTTGTTTGCATGGACATCTTTCATCGGCGTCAATGGCCATACTCGTGGCCATCATCAGTCCAAACATTCAAACTTTCGTGATGTCAACTTCAAAACCACAGTATCCATTACATGTGAAATTCACCATGGGGAAGGGCCGTGAAAATTAGAAGAAAAATTAATTTAGACAGTGAAGCATTCAGTAACTACAATGCACTTGCCACTTTTGGCAGAAAAACATAATATTTGCTACCAAAGTGCTTACTTATTCTGCTACAAACAGTAAAAGAAAGATTCTTACCAAGTATTAAACTACCAGGGCCACCCATAATTGCAAGACACTTAACTCTTACTGAGCAATGGCTAAGTCTAAAAATTTTGTTGATGCTTGTAAGAAAGCTGAATACTGTATCACAATCGTTTTAATGAAGAACAAAATACAATATTTTAATGAAGAAAAGGATCCACCAAGTTAGATTTAGGTTGTGTTTTGGCAATTTCTCAGTTCTCTAACACTGCTTACTCAGAAATGTTACTGCTTTACTGCCATTTACTCATTCATAGATTATTCATTTAATGCCAAAATTAGACAAAAATAGCGATTCACTTTGAATAATTTAATAATAATTATCATGTGAATAATGATTTCATTGAATTTGAATGGACTACTAACTATCTTCTTTCTTAATCATTTTTGTTTAATATCTTGTATTTTAAATTTTATACTATTCAAAAATTAATTCTCAACTGGAAATTTAACGTATATTTCAAATCAAGGTAATCTATCAAATTAAAGCAAAATAACATAATAAATATTATTTTTCATAAATATTTGAAGCTATTATGACTAGTTACACTCTGTAAAACAAAATACATAACTACAATATGTGTAATTACGAAAATTTCTCAGAAAAAATATTGGAACTACAGCCACCTCAATCAAAACAAGTATACTTTTCTATGGCACTTCCATTAAAATACATAGGCTATATGTTTACTTAAACAAACCATTTTAAAAAGCCATTCAATGTCTTAAGAATTTTGTATGAAAAACTTATAGAATGTAAAATACAAAATCATTAGCGAGAGCTGCCACAAAAGTTCATGCCATGATGCTTGGAAGCACAACAAATAAGATGTGTTGGTGTATGATGCAGAGTATTCTATATGACTGTGAACTAGCCAAGGTTATCACTAAGGTGTTCTTCTTACAACATGGACTGACTGTAGAAAACGAAAGCTGTAAAGCAGTAAATGTGATTTATTTGTCAATGGGTGCTGGACTCCTAAGCACCTCAGCAATATTTACAGTTAACAGTAATCCTCCAGACAGAAACAGAAAAAATAGGGCAAACTTAAGTATTTCTGAACAGTATTTTATTTTTTGTATCAAACCGATCAATTCTGAAGGCAGCTTCTAGTTGTAGGCAGGAAAATGCTAATATCTCAGTTACACAATGCGAGATCATATTTTGAACTTGCCAAAAATCTACATTAATGATGAAATTTATTTTTTTGTTAAAAGCCATCTTGTTAACACCTTGAGCTACATGTAAAGTACTTAATTGCCAGGGTGGTATTTGGGCTTAGGGCTTATCACCAGTGTTATATTATGTATCTCTATATCAAATGATGGGCATGCAAATTATAAATTCTCTATGATGTTGATCTCACTGTACAGAGGTCATAGTGCATACGTTACTGCTGTCATATGCTGTGGTTGTCGCTGTCGCAGCAATAAGCAATGGGCCTGTTAGACGCTCCTAATAGAAATTAAATAATTGTAATGTTATTTTTGTTGTGCCTGTCTGCAGCTAAACAGGTCACCTTTACAATGAGTAGCAATATATCCTTTTGCTAACATGTTGATGTATCAACTGTGCACTTTCCATTGTTTGAAATAACTTTATATTTTCAGGACTGATCCATTAACAAAGCCACAACTATTTTCTTCCCACCCTTGTCTGCCACACTGTTCTATCACTGATGATTCTGACACAAAGAGAATGTTATACTCAGCTTAGCATCCAGCCTACCTTACTTTGTACCCTCACAATTGTCTTGCATTGCAGTATCTGCATGTATACAAAATTGTTTCCTGAATACTGCATCAAAATTAAATGAGCTACCATCTTTTACATACTCAGAAGAAATGAAAGCTCAGCATTTACAATCACTTTCATGACTAGGCAATTAAGATGGAGTACTAGCTATGACTGAACAAAGATGGAGGAAGTCAGCCATTGTCTTTTAAAAGGAACCAATCTGGAATCAGCCTTATTTTGTTTAGAGAAATCAAGGAAAACACATATCCAGATGGCCAGATGAATGTGATTCCTGTGATGAGAAAGCAGTGCACCAAGCTATTCAGTTTTTCAACTGCACTTAATTTGAATAAGTGTGTGCAGTTTCACTACATTGTAATACTTTTCAATTTTGTTAGGTGGAATACAAGGTGTGACCAAAAAGGAACAAGAATTTTTGTTTTTATTAAAGATTCTTTATTTACTCATCAAAAATAGCTTTGTTCCCTTCAAAGACATCCCTCTCAGATATAATACACCTGTGCCAATGCTTTTTCCAATCTTGGAAGCACTTCTGAAACTCACTTTTCGCTATGGAATTCAATGATTCTGTTTTTCTCTTATCGACCGAGACAAATTAATGTCCTTTCATGGTTCTCCTCAGCTTCGGAAACAGGAAGAAGTCACAGAGGGCTATGTCCAGTGTATACGGTGGCAGAGACAACATAAGAGTTTGTTTTTTTTCCAAACAATCGCAAACAAGCATTGAGGAGTGAGCAGAGAGCATTATCATGATGCAATTTCCACAAGTATTTTTGCCACAACTCTGGCCTTTTCTTTGCGTTGCTTCACGCAAATGGCACATATCTCCCAGGTAATATTCCTTATTGACAATATGACCATAAGGCACGAACTCATGTTAAACCATTTCATTGTAATCGAATAAAACAATGAGAAGTACCTCAACACGTGATCAAACTTGCTGAATTTTTTTGGTCTCAGTATCCATTGGGACGACTGGACCTCGGTTTTGACATCATACCCATGTTTCGTCACTTGCTACAACTTTCGTTATAAGATCTGGATCATTGTCATTCATTCAGCAATTCCTGAATGATGTCTATGAAACGCCGTTTTCGGTCAAAATTCAACAATTTCAGAACAAACTTTACTACTGTGTGTTTCATGTCCAAAACATCTGAAAAAATTGCTTGGCCTGACCAAAAGGATATGCTGGCATCATCAACAAACTCTCTGACACTGATTCAGCAATTTTACAGAACCATTTTCTTTACTTCTTCCTCATTGTTGTTAATAATTTATGTCTTAGGGCATCCAGAACAGTCATCATCTTCAACGTCTTCTCAATTCTCTTTGAAACATTTATACTACTCGTAAACTCTTGTCTTATTTATAATAGATTCGTCAAAACCCACAGTCAGCATTTCGAATGCAGTGCTGCACTTTATTCTGTTTTTCAAGCACTTGACAAAGTATAAAACCTTTTTGACTGTTAACAATAAACTAAATATTCAAAACAGCTGAAAATGCATACATCATCAGGAACATGTGTGCCAGCAAGAAAAAAAAAAAGATTGAAAATCTGATACATAAAAGTCCGCAAAATTAAAAAATGCCCTTTCCTTTTTCATTACACCTTGTACACGGAACAAACCGAAACACCAAGAACATTTCAGATTCAATTAAGCAATATTTTCTGAGTATTACAGTATAAGGTATTCTGGGTCTCCAGTAGCTCATCACAGAGCAATAAGGTAAGGGTGACTTTTTATTGGGTTTTTTGTTCTAATTATTCATGTATGTGTGAAAATACCTTCCAGTGAGAAAGATTGTAATACAAAATCACCAAAACCTAAAACACACAAAGCAGATTTATGTAAGAATTACTTTATCGGCAGTACAAGTGCCATAAAGTTACATTTCATTGCACCATTATATCACAGATGTTCAGACTGTTCTGTCAGTAAACAGGGCAGTATTTAACAAATGGAGAACTTTTGCCTTAAAGATATGTTGACCACCACGAACACAGAAGACTACTGAAAACTGCCTTACAGTTCCAGGAGTCTGGCACACTGCTTCCACAGTTGTTGCAGTTCTAGCAATTGCGTCTTGTGAACTGTGCTCTTCATCTATAAACCTATCCATACTGCTGGGTATCACTGTTAATGTACAACTGGGAACACTGCCGGAAAAACAAACTTGAGACAGATCCAATCAGTACTGAAAGAGAGTTGTAGGCAATAGCACTGTCAACAGCCAGTACCTTGAGTGACTAGAGAAAATTTGTTTCCAAACAACATATACAATGCATAATTTCAACATTTTCACTGTTTTACAGATATTTTTGATGTGATATAGACACAGAGATAAACTGGGGCAACAGATCACAAGAAATGCAATAACTATGTAATAAGCCAGCAGATATTAGGTGTTACTTATAGCAAAATACTCAGAAACTGTCCCTGAACAACCTCCAAAATTTTCTCAGCAGAGTTTGGGTTCATCCTGTAGTGTTTGTTAGCTTGTCACATTCTAAAGTCATACATACCTGCAACCAGACTGGAAGCTCCTCACTGAAATCTCGTGTAGAATAGCACTGATAAGTTTCAAAGTATCTGACAATGAAAACAGCTGTGGAACTTAATTCACAGAATATTAGGACACTGACTGAAGTGATTGACAGTAACTGGGAGAGTCTCTGTTGTGAGCATTGAGAACACACCACTTCCAGCTAATGTCATAACTGATTAGTACCAAAATCTCAAGTAATCAACAAGACACAGATATAGTACACACTGGTCTTCTGCACAAAAAAAACGACTCTGGTGTCACAAATTCTAAAACAATTCAGAAAAAATGTTAGGAGCCTCTAAGAAATATAGAAGTACAAGAGTTGCCACACAGCTCCATAGAAGCACTGCATTACACAAAGGTATTTAAACTCATGCAAACAGAACTCCCACTGCATTTCTCCCACACACAACTCCTCCTACTCCTCCTCCCCCCCCCCCCCCCCTAGTCTAGTCACAGCCAGCAATAGTATGAATGGGCTCTCAAGGTTAATAAACAGCCAAGAGCGTGGGAGTAAAGCCTATTCTGAGACTGACACTCCCCCTCTTCCCCCTCCTCTCTCTCTCTCTCTCTCTCTCTCTCTCTCTCTCTCTCTCTCACACACACACACACACACACACAAGATGAAGCACCTCTGGATAGCACATGTCAATGCAAAAACCAACATCGTTCACAGTTGTGCAAAAAACAGCCCTTGAATACAAGCCAACAGTGTGTCACTTATATGCCACGTGTTAGAAGGATGAGGAGTTCAATTAATTCTTGACTCCAATAATAGCCTGAATATGTATTTTTAGAGGCCCGTGGAACACACTTGTGTATTTCTGTAGCAACCTGAACTCTTGGAACTGTGTGCTACATGTTAAAGCCAAGAGGCAGAATCTGCAACCAATCTTGTGTAAAACAAGTGTTACTTAAAATGAGCACTTTTCAGCTATTTGTCAGAAGATGCAACTTGTAAACTGAGTACTATCCAACTGACGATTTTTTTTAACAAATACTTTATATTTGTCACTAAATTATGTTAAATACAAGCATACAAGCATTTTGTTTGAACACACACGTGCTATTTACTGATAGTGTTTTCAAATTAAATGTAGACATTGTCTATTATGATTATTGTGAACGCTTTTAAACTACCTCACCAGCTTACACAAATTAAAAAAAATTAAATAAAGAAAAAAAAAAAATTAAAAAAAGTTACATAATGATGCTATCCAGTTATTCCATTTCCCAGCTATCATCTACATTAAGTAAGGAAAGACAGAACATATGAACAGTGATGTCATTAAGGAAATGAAGTTCAAAGCTGAAAATTTCAGCAAAATAATTACATACTAGGAATCATTCTGAACACACACACACACACACACACACACACACACACACACACACACACACACACACAGAGAGAGAGAGAGAGAGAGAGAGAGAGAGAGAGAGAGAGAGAGAGAGAGAGAGAGAGAGATGTAATTCTGAAACTACCGTAGACTCCAAACAGCAATTAATAAAACACTAATTTATATAAAATCCATGAAAGAAATTTTGGAACTAATGAAATTACTAACAGGAATGAGGCAAGGTGATAGATTTTTCTCATCCCTTTTCAATGGTGTCTTTACAATAAACAGTGCACACATACCCCCCCCACACTCACAAACACACTCTCTCTCTCTCTCTCTCTCTCTCACACTCACACACACACACACACACACACACACACACACACACACAAACAAACAAACAAGGCACACAAAATTCTAAAACCTATATGTGATGTACATTTATAGACAACAAATAAATGACTACAATTTCAGAAAATTTGGATGATTTATTCAAGAGAAAGAGCTTCACAAATTGAGCAAGTCAATAACTCATTGATCTGCCTCTGGTTCTTATGCAATCAGTTTTTCGGCTTTGCACCGATTGATAGCATCACTGGATGTCCTGAGGGATATTGTACCAAATTCTGTTCAATGTGTGCATTAGATTGGCAAACTCCCGAGCTGGTTAGAGGGATCTACCCATAACACTCCGAACATTCTCAACTGGGGAGAGATACGACAACCTTCCTGACCAAGGTAAGGTTTCGCATGCACAAAGACATGCAGTAGAAACTCTCACCATGTGCGGGTGGGCATTATCTTGCTGAAATGTAAGTCCAGAATGGCTTGCCATGAAGGGTAACATAATGGGGTGCAGGATATTGTTGACATACTGCTGTGATGTAAGGGTGCTGCAGATGACAAACAAAGGGATCCTGCTATGAAATGAAATGGCACTGCAAACCATCACTCCAGGCTGTCAGGCCGTACGGTGCACGACATTCGGTCGGTATCCTACCGCTGTCTCGAGCATCTCCAGACATGTCTTCGGCCTGAAATCTCTTTGACCAGAATACAATTGTGTCTAGTGATGAGTCCCATTTCGAACTGAGCGTCAATGATGGGTGAAGGCATGTCGGGAGAAACACCGGACAGCAGAGGGATATCAACTCGATTGTCGACCACCGTAAGGCCAGACAACCGGCAGTGATGGCATGCAGTGCCATTTCTTTTCGTAGCAGGATCCATTTGGTAGTCATCCATAGCACACTTCAGCACAGCAGTATGTCCAGGATATTCACACCTTTTATTTTAGCAAGACAACGCCCACCCACACACGGCGAGAGTTTCTGCTGCTTGTCTTTGTGTTTCCCAAATCTTTCCTAGGCCAGCAAGGTAGCCAGATCCTACCCCAATTGAGAACGTTTGGAGCATTATGAGCAAGGCTCTCCAACCACCTCCGGGTTCTGATGATCCAACATGTCAACTGAACAGAATTTGGCACAATATACCCAAGGAAGACATCCAACAACTCTATCATTCAATGCCCAGCTGAATAATTGCCTGCATAAGGGTCAGATGTGGACCAACACAATACTGACTTGCTCAGTTTGTGAAGCTCTTTCTCTTGAATAAATCATTCAGTTCTTCTGAAACTGTAATAATTTGTCTGTCTGTGCATGTACATCACATCTACAAATTTCCATCCAATTCGGATATTTCCTTTGTAGTGCATCTTCTCTCCCCTCCTCCTCTTTATTTTTATTTATTAGTAGAGTGTATTTAGGCCGAGACAAAGATTGGTTATGAAATCTGATATCACAGAAAGGAAACAGTCTTCAAGCATACCAAACATATTTACAACAAAAAAATGCATCTCAAAGAACACAAAACTGAGACAACAACACATTCATCAAACTAGAGTGTTTCTTTATGGTACTGAAACACACATTTGAAACAGAAAGACACCAAAGAAATTTGAAAGAGAAAATGGAAAGTAATAAAAAATCTTAGGTCCAAATTATTCTAAAGAAGGCACTCACACACTAAGAGCACATAAAGAAACGGATTCAGATAAAAAACACCCACACATGGCTAACATTCTATCGGAATATTAAAGGAATGGAACCAACCACATTAATTACTTAAGTCGTGGAATTCTATGGAAGTCACAGAGAGGCTAAAACTAAAGTAATAAAACAGATTGGTGCAATGAAACAAGACCAGAAGGAAGCAGGAATCACACAATTTCATACACCGGACTGAAAATTTTTTTCATATTAACAGAATCTTCTGTCATGTTGGTTCTTGGTAGAACAACATTATAATAAATATTCTACAACATTGTAGAACAAAAGCAAACTGGTGCTATTCATTTATTATATTGAAAAATTTTTAAGTCAGAAAATTCATGACTAGGCAGTTGGCCTGTCAGAACAACCCACGGAAACTATACCAACTTGGTTTGATGATAGGAAAGAGAGATCAATCTCAGAAAATTAAAGAACATGGGCACAAATACAATTTAAAATGAAACTCTGAAAATGCCCTTTTTCTTCATTGGGTGGTCCAGCAGGGATGAAACAACAGTATTATGTATCTATTACAAATGCAAAATGTGTGTGTGTGTGTGTGTGTGTGTGTGTGTGTGTGTGTGTGTGTGCGCGCGTGCGTGCGTGCGCGTGCGTGCGTGTGCGCGCCCACACAAACTGCTGGATGGATATGGATTAAATTTGGAATGGAGATAGCTTACATCCTGAATTAATACATAGGCAACCTTCATATACCTATCGAAAGGGGAAAGGTGAAAAAGAAGTGTGGCCCACGACATGCGAATACCTGTACTTTATTCATCCAATATTTGAGAATGGGGACCACTCAGTGATTTGCAACAGACTTTACACTTAGTACAAAACCTACAGAATTTTTTTTCTCACTGACAAGAAGATGAAAGGAAAAAAGTTTTATTGATTACTACATTTTCACCGTTCATGTAGTTAAACTGCTGCATGAAGCATGATGTTTTTATTTATTACTTGTTTACTACTAACTGCATTCGCAACATACTTTGCAGACAGTGTTCACTATACCACCAAATGTACCAGCAAAATTGTATTCTACAGCACATAATTAAGGAGATGTGACATGATAAATACTGAGACGCATGGAAAACTCCTGCATCGTGTACGACATTTAAAATTGTTACTTCTTTGCCACTAACTCTATTCCCAACACAATTTCACAAACATGATCCACATATGTTAGTCAATGTACCTTCAAAAAATATCACTGTACAATACATAGTTCAGGAGATATGACGTCAAATACTGAGATGGGGGAAAAACTGCCTCATGACATTTCAATTTATTACTTCTTTAGTACCAACTCTACACACAACACATAAGACACACAGTAGCCACATACGCCACTGGACGTACCACAAAATTATTTCATTGGATGATACACAATTCAGGAGGTAAGTCATCAAACATTGAGCTGTGACTACAGGATAAAATTTGCTAGTGACACAAGTGAAATATGTGAACAATTGTGTGTGAAATATGTTAAACACATGTGAAATATATCTGGCATGTGCACACATAGGGAAAGCCATGTATCAAAAGCTTCGCCTAAACCCCTGAAATTATTTCAAACTAATTTGATATCCATCTTAGTTATGAGATGAAAAGAAATACTGTGAGTAAACACCATCAGCATTCTATTGTTGTGGAGGTGATAAAATGCAAATAAAAGGGAAAGAGGAGATGCACAAGCAGAGAGGGGGAAGGACATGATGGAAGCAGATGAAGGGGGAGGGGGTCGGAGCACATGGACACAGATGAGGGTGAGATAGGAGATGGACAGGGGGGGGGGGGGGGGGGGGGGGAGAGGCAGACAAGGAGAGGGGGAGGGGAGGAAAGAGAGGAGCTGGACAGAGAGAGGGAAGGAAGGGGGTTATGTATTGTCAGAAGATTGGAATAAACACAGACCCCTCAACCGTGGGGCACAGCTAGTAATAGTAACAAGAGTAAGACTAGTAGCAGTAGCAGCAGTAGTAGTAGTAACAACAACAATGGGGTAAAAAGAAAAAGAAAGAAACAAAATTTTGATGTTTCAGCTGCTAGAGAGTCTTCCAGGTCCATGAAACATTCCCATTCCAAGCATTCCATCCAGAGCTACATTGTACATTTTCAGATGTGCTCTTGATTCTGTCGAGTATTGCAGACTGCCTTCGGGAAAAGAAGTAAACAGGACTCTACGACCAAAGAATAGTAGGCCACAGGGCAATGATAAAATACAAAAATGCAATAACTCAGTTTCTCTTCTCTTTTTTAAGTCACCAATAAAAAAAAAGGGTAAGAAAATATAACAAACACTCCAACTTGCAAAGGATAAATGTCCTCCTCTGTCAGCATGCAGGGTACATAAAATTCCATGTACACGTTCTTCAGTCAGGAAATCATTAAGTGAAATTTTCTGAATCCGAAATTTGATCTAGAATGATTATTATTCACAGCTATAGATTGTGTATCAGGAGGAATGGACAATATTCAGGAATAAGACAGGAACAATCAGCTGAAGCAGAAAAGCTTTTTAAATGTGGGCTTCAAAATGCATACCTTAAGAGCTATGAGCACTTGCACAGTAGAGGATGTGTTTCACAGTAGCGAAGATGAAGTGCTCATAGCTCTTAAGGATGTCTTGGAGCCCATGTTTACTTGTCTTTTTTGCTTCGCACAATCGTTCCAATCATACCAACGAAATACTGTCCATTTCTCCCAATGCACCCCATATAGAGGGGCCATCGAAATATGTAAACGAGGGGATAATTTTGACAGAAAAGAAGAACTCGTGAAACTCCGCAATATAAATGGACAATGGATCTACAGAATTGAGAGATAAGCTTTATCCTCAGAAGACAACAATCGACAGACATGTTTTATCTCTGACAGACAACAATTGATACTTAAGTTTTATCTCTAACAAGGATTCTCTCTTTTGGTCATGTGTAAACTATGACTTCGCACTTTCCTGCAATACTTATGTAGCTCTGCAACACCAAAGCCATTAGTCAGCAAGACTCAGTGGAGCCAGGAGCACCTGAGATGATGTCCCATGCAGCTGTGGACAAAATATTTGAAATAGAAAAGTTTCATGGACCACAGCCGTACAACCCGAAGTAGCTAAAACATTTGATTGTTAAACCCTTCACCACATGACTTTCTAGGTTTTCCTATGATGTAGTAATTCTGTGAGACATATGAAAAGACTTAGAGGATCAGTTGAATGGAAGGGATACTACCTTGAAACAACGTAAATATCAATAAAAGTAAAGAATGGGTAATGCAACCGTAGTGTATCATGTAATGTGATTAACTTTTCTATTGTCATGTATTTAACGAGTTGGTTTTGCTTCCTATGGAAACAACAACAACATTTTTATCTAAAGAAGTATTTGTTCAAGATATACTACAAACAATACTGATACGGCCCCCTCAGGAGACACCATCTAAACGAAACACTGTCCTTGAGGGCGAGGGGGTTTGCGTGATCCAATGAAGTGGAGGGCTATACTGGCGGTAGTCTAACTACCGGCAGGGCCTCCCACACCGGATAGGTCTCCATAGAGGATCCAGATGAAGTGTGTCTCACAAAGTCCCATCTAGTGTCCGGCCCTGTCCTATCATATTCTATTCTATCCTTTACTCTCCCTTCCTTTTCTTCTCCTTTCTGAGATTGTGTGACAGCAGGCACAGTCTCCTAATGTGGACAGCGGAAGATCCTTGGAAACCAGGGCAACAGTGATGCACATAGGCCTTATTGCAAAGGGGTGGATAGCATTCTGTAGTCGCGGTGAAGACAAACTATCTAAGGGGTAAGGCCCTGAAATAAAACCGTGGCAGGTGTCCAGGCCATGAGGTGGCAGCCCCACAAGGACACTCAAGGGCTGTGGGCTGATAACCTGCACAACCAACAAATATATATCACAGAAACTAAAAGGAGAAACAGCCAGATGGATCTTAAGGATACAGGATGACTTATACACGATTTCTGCTTGGTGTGTCAAATGGCAGGTTACTCCAAATATAGAAAAATGTAATTAATGAGTAGGAAAAGCAATTCTGTAATATTCTTATCCCGTATTAGTGGCTTGCTGCTTGACAACGCCATGTCGATTAAATATCTAGGGATAATGTCCCAAAGCAATATGAAGTGGAACGAGCATGTGAGGATGGTATTAGGGAAGATGAACAGTTGACTTTGATTTACTGGGAGAGCTTTAGTGAAGTGTAGCTCATCTTCATAGGATACTACATATAGATCACTAGTGCAACCCATTTAGATCCCCACCAGGATCGACAGAAGGAAGACATTGAAGCAATTCAAGAGCATTCTGCTACATTTGTTACTGGTAGGATTGCTCAATGTTACCTATAGGCTGCAGAATGATTCTATTGCCATCAATGTACATTCCAAGTAAGGACCACAAAGGTACAATAAGAGAAATTTTGGCTCGTACAAAGTCATAGACACAGTCATTTTTCCTTCTTTCCATAGGGAAGAAAATGACTAGTGGTGGTACAAGGTATCCTCCGTTACTTACCATACAGTAGCTTGCGAAGTATGTTTGTAGTTATAGATGTAGATGCTGCAATAAATAATACTAAAATAAACAGAATAATGGTAAAGGTTAATCTTATTATCAGTGTAAATGTCATTAGATTAACTACTAATGGTCTGTGTCTGAGTTCCTCAGCTCACCTACAGTATGCCGGGGTAAGAAATCCTAAACCTTCTCAAACAAATGATTCTGTACTCCCATAAATCAAGTTCAGAAGAATCATTTGCTGGAATGTTTTGTAGATGTGATGCAATGCAGTTTGCAAATACTCATTCTCTCTCTCTCTCTCTCTCTCTCTCTCTCTCTCTCTCTCTCTCTCTCTCTCTCATATAAGCTGGACAACAAGTGCTAATTTTATTTAATTATTTCTGGGACTCTCATGATGCATATAGCCTACAGTCAGCAGTACCTGCATTACACAAGACAAAACTACATTTATATCCCGCTGAAAAGCAGCCCAAAGACCTGCAAATTAAATTGCAAAACGGCTTAGAATTATGATGCTGTGTACAGACACAAATAGTGCTGAACCACGAAGGGGCACAATACTGCACACGCTGGCTAGGAAATGAGTGACAATTGATTGAATTGTGATCACTGCTTCTGAATTGGTACCCCATTGACACAGATCAAAACATAAAATAAAGGAGTACTATTCTGATCTTGATAACAAATACTCCTACCCCACTTTCTGTCACATTTTTGATATAACTTTGTAGATCCTGACTGCAGAAGCATAAGCTACTGTTTTACTACAAAATTCGTTCAGCAACTGCTATTAACCCATGGAGGTTAACAGCAACTGATATGGAATGATATTCCGAAAACCAAGGAATCATGCTACTACTTAAAGAGATTCAAAATCTGCGACACACGAAATGATCAAAGTGGATTGAAGAGGTGGGTGAAATACAGAAGAGATGAGGCAACATGTAAGAGGCAACAGAGACCAGTGGTAAAAATATACCTCACGATCGTCGGTGCATTAACGCAGGATGTTTATGAGACTGCAGGATGACACTGTTGATTTTATGAAGTGATGCTGCAGTAAACTACTGAAACTACCAGTTCAGTTATTTTTGTATACAAGAAAGCTGGGAACTCCACACACACACACACACACACACACACACACACACACACACATTCTCTCTCTCTCTCTCTCTCTCTCTCTCTCTCTCTCTCTCTCTCAGGGGAGGGGTAGGCAAGTGCATCAAGGAGCTGGCAAAAATAAAGAACTTATGCTTGTTTCTGTTTATTTTCACTGGCGTGATGAACATTACATAAGAAATATTCATATTACAGCAAGATATGATTACTAGAGCTTGTGATATTTTCTTCTGCTGCAAATTATAAATATGCTACTGAAAAAGTTCTATGGTTAATCTATCTTAGATTAAGGGTTTGGTTTAGTTATATAAACATTATATCTAACAAATTATGAAATGATAGTGAAGAGCATAATCAGCCACAAATACTTTTTATTTCCATGCTACGAGTGGTTTTAGGCTATTGTGCTCCTCTTTGAATAGTTACACCTGCTGACAAATGTAATAACGTAGTTAAATAAGCATAGCCTTCTGAGGTTAGGTATGATAGCTCAAATCCAATTGTTGTATTGAAATAAAGCTTTTTAAAAGTTTCTGTGACTGGCTGGATCCTCTACCAACAATCTTTAACTGAAAAACAGTTGTGGAGTTCAACACATATCAAAGTTTTCCTCTTTAGAAGATAAAATATTAGAAAT
This sequence comes from Schistocerca americana, assembly GCF_021461395.2. NCBI lineage: Eukaryota > Metazoa > Arthropoda > Insecta > Orthoptera > Acrididae > Schistocerca > Schistocerca americana. The sequence goes on along the minus strand of NC_060127.1, from coordinate 20,254,566 downwards.
GGATCAAGAAGTAACAAAAATAGCGAGGGGAGGGGGTGGGGGGACATTATTTATTAGGAAGAAACACACACAAAATGTAAAAGACAAACTTTCAAGCAGAAGACCAGTCACTGACAGTAGAAAATGCTATAAAATATGATACTTTTTAAATGCTCAAATACTACACAACACAGTGCATGCCGTTTATTAAAAACACAGGCCTGTTAACAATACACTTTTCATTCAGTCATCTTGTTTTGCTGACCCTGTTAAAACATGTAGTGCCTCATGGGTGACAAAAATTAAAGATTTCACGCTTATTTTAGATTAGTTACCAAATTTATCAACTGGACTAACACCCTTGGAAGTATTAGGTAAACCCTTTGTACGTGAACCACTTATTAAATGTTTTACTTGGGCAGAACAACCTATTACCGATTACCAACTGAATCAAACGATAGTTGCTAAGAAGAAAATTAAGAGAGCACAACGGCGAGTAGGTAGGCATAACGAGCAGGCTATAGAACCTCAGTATAAGGTTGCTGACCTCGTCTTAGTAAAACAAAATCTTCAGAGCACTGCCCCGAAAAAAGAAACGCATAAATTTTTTCAAAAGTATGTGGGGCCTTACCGAGTACAATCGGTGATCCACCCAAAAACCTTATTTTTAGTGGACCCTACAACTGGAGAAGGAAAAGGGAAATATAATGTTAAGGACATAAAGTGGTATATACTCCATGGATGTTAACATTCCACAATGTGTGGAGTGACGACCATCGGTTCCGGAGTTGGGTTCAGTGTTACTTCCACATTAGTTTTCCTAATTCGAATTGCCTTCAAATCTTCGACTATTCTGTAATCTATCCATAACCTCTTAAACTATCCAATCATATTAGTATTTAAGTGACTGAACATGACAACACGATTGTGACTAATTTAGGGAATCATGAATAACCAGTGATTTCCAGACATAATATGGATCAAACAGAAAAATAATCTGGTGGTAAGCGGAGTGCTATCTCGATGACATAAAATGAATAACAGTAGTTTCTCTAAGAACGATATAGTGTGAAGTGACTAGCTGAACAAGTATTTGATTATAGCGTACAATTTTCTATTTTTATAGAATACTTTATACCTTTTGGTGAGATAGGAGGAGGGTTTGTATCGATTTTGAAAGGGGTGGGTAGTGTAGGTACACAAGGTTAACATTAACACTACACACACACACACACACACACACACACACACACACACACACACACACACACACACCCACCATTTGCCATTCCATAGGAGTTGCTAAGATCTTTCTTCGGGGACTTCAAAGGTGAAGGTGAGAATGTCTGTTCTGCAGGAGACGTTTCACATCATACCTCCTCCGGCTTCTCAACAAGTACTGGCAAAGTGGGAATCCTGGGGAAGGCTGGTGGCAAGGGTTTCCTGTCTTTGGGGCTATCTTCTTTCACTTCATCCATCTTAGGAACCATTTCTACTGTTTCCTTTTTTACTTCTCTTTTGAGTACCAGTCTATTTTTCCCTCTGTCATTATGTGTACACTTCTATTGCTGAAGTCCTTCTCAATTTCCGTGGTTTTCTATAACCTTCAACTTATTTTCCATAAGCTGGCCGAAGTATCAGGCTACATAACTACCCATACGCATACACACAATGAAAAACAAAGACACAAACAAGAAGGGTACAGTTTAAGATCATGTGGGAACAGTCATGTGTTGGGGAGAAAAGTGTGCACATAGTGATATGTATGCACACCTGATTATGTGAGGTGACAGTTCTACATCACGTAAAGGTATGTACAGGGATATACTTTTATATGTAAGAGCTAAGAGCTACCCCCATGAACCATGGACTTTGCCGTGGTGGGTAGGCTTGCGTGCCTCAGCGATACAGATGGCCGTACCGTGGGTGCAACCACAACGGAGGGGTATCTGTTGAGAGGCCAGACAAACGTGTGGTTCCTGAAGAGGGGCAGCAGCCTTTTCAGTAGTTGCAGGGCAACAGTCAGGATGATTGACTGATCTGGCCTTGCAACACTAACCAAAACGGCCTTGCTGTGCTGGTACTGCGAACGGCTGAAAGCAAGGGGAAACTATAGCCGTAATTTTTCCCGAGGGCATGCAGCTTTACTGTATGGTTAAATGATGATGGCGTCCTCTTGTGTAAAATATTCTGGAGGTAAAATAGTCCCCCATTCGGATCTCCGGGCGGGGACTACTCAGGAGGACGTCGTTATCAGGAGAAAGAAAACTGGCGTTCTACGGATCGGAGCGTGGAATGTCAGAAAATTTAAAAAGGGAAATGGATAGGTTGAAGTTAGATATAGCGGGAATTAGTGAAGTTTGGTGGCAGGAGGAACAAGACTTTTGGTCAGGTGACTACAGGGTTATAAACACAAAATCAAATAGGGGTAATGCAGGAGTAGGTTTAATAATGAATAGGAAAATAGGAATGCGGGTAAGCTACTACAAACAGCATAGTGAACGCATTATTGTGGCCAAGATAGACAAGAAGCCCATGCCTACTACAGTAGTACAAGTTTATATGCCAACTAGCTCTGCAGATGATGAAGAAATTGATGAAATGTATGATGAGATAAAAGAAATTATTCAGGTAGTCAAGGGAGACGAAAATTTAATAGTCATGGGTGACTGGAATTCGAGAGTAGGAAATGGGAGAGAAGGAAACATAGTGGGTGAATATGGATTGGGGGAGAGAAATGAAAGAGGAAGTCGTCTGGTAGAATTTTGCACAGAGCATAATTATAGCTAACACTTGGTTCAAGAATCATAAAAGAAGGTTGTATACGTGGAAGAATCCTGGAGATACTATAAGGTATCAGATAGATTATATAATGGTAAGACAGAGATTTAGGAACCAGAAGACATTTCCAGGGGCAGATGTGGATTCTGACCACAATCTATTGGTTATGAACTATAGATTAAAACTGAAGAAACTGCAAAAAGGTGGGAATTTAAGGAGATGGGACCTGGATAAACTGACTAAACCAGAGGTTGTACAGAGTTTCAGGGAGAGCATAAGGGAACAATTGACAGGAATGGGGGAAAGAAATACAGTAGAAGAAGAATGGGTAGCTCTCAGGGATGAAGTAGTGAAGGCAGCAGAGGATCAAGTAGGTAAAAAGACAAGGGCTAGTAGAAATCCTTGGGTAACAGAAGAAATACTGAATTTAATTGACGAAAGGAGAAAATATAAAAACACAGTAAATGAAACAGGCAAAAAGGGAATACAAACGTCTCAAAAATGAGATCGACAAGAAGTGCAAAATGGCTAAGCAGAGATGGCTAGAGGACAAATGTAAGGATGTAGAGGCTTATCTCACTAGGGGTAAGATAGATACTGCCTACAGGAAAATTAAAGAGACCTTTGGAGAAAAGAGAGCCACTTGTATGAATATCAAGAGCTCAGATGGAAACCCAGTTCTAAGCAAAGAAGGGAAAGCAGAAAGATGGAAGGAGTATATAGAGGGTCTATACAAGGGCGATGTACTTGAGGACAATATTACGGAAATGGATGAGGATGTAGATGAAGATGAAATGGGAGATATAATACTGCGTGAAGAGTTTGACAGAGCACTGAAAGACCTGAGTCGAAACAAGGCCCCGGGAGTAGACAACATGCCATTGGAACTACTGACGGCCTTGGGAGAGCCAGTCCTGACAAAACTCTACCATTTGGTGAGCAAGATGTACGAGACAGGCGAAATACCCGACTTCAAGAAGAATATAATAATTCCAATCCCAAAGAAAGCAGGTGTTGACAGATGTGAAAATTACCGAACTATCAGTTTAATAAGTCACAGCTGCAAAATACTAACACGAATTCTTTACAGACAAATGGAAAAACTGGTAGAAGCCGATCTCGGCGAAGATCAGTTTGGATTCCGCAGAAATGTTGGAACACGTGAGGCAATACTGACCCTACGACTTATCTTAGAAAATAGATTAAGAAAAGGCAAACCTACATTTCTAGCATTTGTAGACTTAGAGAAAGCTTTTGACAGTTTTGACTGGAATACTCTCTTTCAAATTCTGAAGGTGGCAGGGGTAAAATACAGGGAGCGAAAGGCTATTTACAATTTGTACAGAAACCAGATGGCAGTTATAAGAGTCGAGGGGCATGAAAGGGAAGCAGCGGTTGGGAAGGGAGTGAGACAGGGTTGTAGCCTGTCCCCGATGTTATTCAATCTGTATATTGAGCAAGCAGTAAAGGAAATAAAAGAAAAATTCGGAGTGGGTATTAAAGTCCAGGGAGAAGAAATAAAAACTTTGAGGTTCGCCGATGACATTGTAATTCTGTCAGAGACAGCAAAGGACTTGGAAGAGCAGTTGAACAGAATGGACAGTGTCTTGAAAGGAGGATATAAGATGAACATCCACAAAAGCAAAACGAGGATAATAGAATGTAGTCTAATTAAGTCGGGTGATGCTGAGGGAATTAGATTAGGAAATGAGACGCTTAAAGTTGTAAAGGAGTTTTGCTATTTGGGAAGCAAAATAACTGACGATGGTCGAAGTAGAGAGGATATAAAATGTAGACTGGCAATGGCAAGGAAAGCGTTTCTGAAGAAGAGAAATTTGTTAACATCGAGTATAGATTTAAGTGTTAGGAAGTCGTTTCTGAAAGTATTTGTATGGAGTGTAGCCATGTATGGAAGTGAAACACGGATGATAAATAGTTTGGACAAGAAGAGAATAGAAGCTTTTGAAATGTGGTGCTACAGAAGAATGCTGAAGATTAGATGGATAGATCACATAACTAATGAGGAGGTATTGAATAGAATTGGGGAGAAGAGGAGTTTGTGGCACAACTTGACGAGAAGAAGGGACCGGTTGGTAGGACATGTTCTGAGGCATCAAGGGATAACAAATTTAGCATTGGAGGGCAGCGTGGAGGGTAAAAATCGTAGAGGGAGACCAAGAGATGAATACACTAAGCAGATTCAGAAGGATGTACGTCGCAGTAAGTACTGGGAGATGAAGAAGCTTGCACAGGATACAGTAGCATGGAGAGCTGCGTCAAACCAGTCTCAGGACTGAAGACAACAACAACAACAACAACAAGAGTATTTATGGTGATGACAGTATTGCAGTATATGTGTACATGAGAGGAGGAGGAACATATTGTGGTTCGTTATGCTACGTCGTATACTTAGGATAATGGGTCAAGCAGAGAATAAGTAGGAGTGTGTGTGAGAGAGAGTGGGGGAGAGAGAGAGAGAGAGAGAGAGAGAGAGAGAGGTGGGGGGGGATATTATATATAATATCTGCACCACAATTATGTGTGTGCAGGGTGGATGTGTATCGGACGGATGATCAGCGCGGCCAGGTAGTCGCCGGGCCTGCCTAAGAAGTTACATGTCCAGTACAAGGAGTAATCGTGGCAGTGCGACGTCAAACATTATTGTGCGAACATTTGAATGGTGTTAAAAGCAGAGAAGAGGTAATTAGGCTACTTAATCATTCATTCTTACTTTCGTAATGTCCGGACACTTGTCTTGTTAAACTTGGAGAGATCTGTACACTGTATTTAGGGAAAAATAAATGTGGTAGTTTCTGACGGACCGGAAGGTGTCGAGCTTATAAAAAATGTCTTAGTTGTATAAAAACAGTTGTGTGTGATGAAAATACAGTGAGACTGAGTGCAAAGTATTCTCGAGTGTAAGGAGTTATTTTAAAAGCATAAAAAATTCCTCCAAAGTAGCAGCTTATCTTCAGAGAAGAAGTTGTGCAGGACATCGAAGCCAGCTATCCTGAAAAGAAGATCGGCGAAGCAACTTCAAGTAAGTTCAATAGCCAAGAGGGAGTGTGAGTCTTGCACACCAGTTCCACACTGACACCCACCGGAAACTGCCAGAAACAGAACATTTAGGAACTAGAACGAGTCAAGGTATACATTAAGAAAAGACAAAGAACTTTAATCTGTATGCTGTATTAGCAATAAACTATCGCCACATTTACACTACCTAAATTTAATCAAGTAAATTAGAACGAAAGCTACTATTTCGGGAAAAGGTTGGGAGTGCTGTGCCACTTTTGCCACCTCAGTATATGGCTGAGGTTTATCTGCAGTTAGATGCTAATACTTACTCAATGACAATGGTAGTTTTCAAAGAAAATGATTTCCAAAACTGTCAATACTCAGTTCGTTCACAGTACCAAACTACCTGTCACAAAGCTTTACACTGAAGCGATGAAAGTCATGGGATACTTCCTAATATCATGTTAGACCTCCCTTTTGCCCAGTGTAGTGCAGCAACTCAACATGGCATGAACTCAACAAGTCGTTGACAGTATCCTGAAGAAATATTGAGCCATTCTGCCTCTACCCACATGGATAGCTGTGAAAGTGTTGTCAGTGCAGGAGTTTACGCATAAACAGATCTCTCGATTATGTCCCATTAATGTTTGATGGGATTAATGTTGGGTGATCTGTGTGGCAAACTCATTCGCTCGACTTGTCCAGAATGTTCTTCAAACAAACTGCGAACAACTCTATCGCAGTGACAGAGTGCACTGTCATCCTTGAAAATTCCACCACTGTTTGGGAACATGCGAGTCCATGAATGGCATCATATGGTCTCCAAGTAGCCAAACACAAACGTTTCCAGTCAATGAAACAGCCCACACCACTGTGGAGCCACCATCAGCTTGCACAGAACCTTGTTGAAAACTTGGGTCCATGGCTTCTTAGGGGTCTGCGCCACATTCAAACCCCACCATCAGTTCTTACCAACTGAAATCAGGACTCATCCAATTGTTGAATATCTTCCAATTCTGAAGCCTGAACTAGGAGACAAAATCCACACGAAAATTATTTTTTTTGTCTTTTATTGTGACAGTCAATCAAAGTTCGCTTCAAACTGATTTTTATAATGGGTAAATAAACAATTAACGAGTAGATGTTTAGGGAAGTGAGTGTATGAATTCTACAATCCTTACAAAACTTCTACAAGATGTATGGTTACCTACTTTGCACAATATTCTCACTGCTCATTTCTGCTGAGTACACACTTTGTTGGAATTATGTTAGGTGCAGGCCCCAAACTATAATTCTCTAAAACCAAGAATGAAGATTGCAGAATGAGCCACCTCTCGTCTTTAGGCAAACGACAGATGCTTTCTCAGAGTGTGACACAGTGAAGTGATTAGTTTCATGAGACTAAGAATAACACTATTAACTGTAACACACTTGCATATCTGACCAGCTATCATCCCACTTTGTCAGCTAAAGTCGAGTTTGGACCCCGATACTACACTTATACCTTACTATGGCAACATTGAAAGTAGGACTGGAAAACACTTTGAGTTCTAAGAACACAGTTCCTGCCTACTTCAATTCTAGAAATAATGGTCAGAGGCTCAGACAAAGGCAAAAGCCGAGATTTGAAAGTTATAAATCTCCTGGAGTGTTTGTCATTAAATGTGACGGGTGTAGTTCAAGGTATATTTGTCTAACTGACAGAAATTTTCAGATACACTGCAAGGAGCACAATAACAACCAATCAGCCTTAAGTACCCACATACAGGAAACTGTAAACTCAATTACAGGTCTCCACTCTAATGTGCAGATACTTCATCGAGAAAGCGAGTGCAATACAATTAATATTTTGCAGGAATTGGAAATTTCTCTCTCACTGAAATAATTTCCTGAAGAAATACTTAACGTCCAGATGGATTTATGTCATAAAAACCTTTTGGCTAATTTTGAATCCTTGAATAGGCAGTTTATTGGTTCCAAGAAGCACATTCTTTACTCACTGTCTTTAGATCTCACTGTGTTGATCTCCTTGCTTGTTGGAGGATTAGTTCATTAACACTGTAAAGCCTCTTTCCATCCTTCTAATCTGTACACACATCTTGGCTGTTCTGTAGCTCTGCACATTTGCCATTTCCCCTGCGGTCTCTGAACAGCGTCCAGCCAGTTCAGCTCAGTTTGATGATGTGTTACCTGCCTGAGCAGTCTATGCTTAATTAACGTTACCAGCCTTGCTTCTTTCTTATCTGGTCCCTACTTGAATTTAGGCTGTGTTTATTTGACTTTGTTTATTTGGATGTTCTTGCAGTACCTCCAGTTTTCTGATTTCTTCCGTTATGTACTAATTCTACGGGTTGCTTTTCCACAGCAATCATCTCAACTTGAACTATGGCTTCACAGCAAGTTACTTAATTTTATTGCTTTGATGATGATGGGACTTGGCATTAACTGTTTTCCCTGTATGCTACAATAATTTAAAAGGAAATGTAAGTATAGTACTCTTAGAGGCCTTATGTGATTATTATCAATTATCTTTAAGAACTGGTTATTCTGAAGAGTAAATATGCTATTCTTCCATGAAGAGTAAATATGCTATTCTTCCAATGTACAGTCACTTAACGGTGAATTTTAAGTTGAGGTACATGCTGTGATCTTTCAGAAAAGGACTTTAACAGACTGAGCAGAAGACTTTCTATTCAGCATGCACTATTAATAGTATCTGCAAGGTCATTAATATACAACATGACTGCTGTAAAGGGTACTTTTACAGCAGTCAGTGACTCTCCATTCAAGATAATGTGCCGAGTTCTCTCTACCAAGATAGCCTCAATCCAGTTACAAACTTCACTCGTTAACACAATAATACTTTTGATAATTAGTAAGTATGTCAGTGAGTCAATTTCAGAAATCAAGATGTCATGTGAGAAAAGCAGGTGTTGGGTTTCCCATGACTAGTGCATTCTGAATCCAAGCAGGTCAGCACAACAATGTCATTCTGTTTGAGATATTTCACTAACCACGTGAAGTTGGTGATGGTTAAGACATTGAACTCACGTTTGGCGAGTGATGTTACAAATCCCCATCTCGTCTTCCAAATGCACAAAAGAACACAGCTAGAATCCTTTTCCATCCCTACCACAGTTTGTATTGTGCATGTCATCCATTTTTTCACTGTGTCCATGGAACCCACCATGTAGGACAACATTCAGGGATGTGGAGTGAGTAAATGTAACTTATACATCAACACAATACAAAGAAATCATAGAATGTTAATCTGCACAAGGACTCAGCAATAGAGATTCACAGTACTATTTGTCCTTAAAGCCAGCTAAGCGTAACCTAGTGTCTACATCTAATAAACTGATGATACAATGAATCCATCCGATTAGTGTTGATCCGCAGCTTTCAAGATGTCACACAATAAAAGTGCGGCTTGGGTTTCGCATAGTAAAAGTTCGAATCGAGACTGGTTCTCACCGAGATGATATTGTTCACTATAACTCAGTATGTCTGTTCTCAGAATATGTTCTAGGCTACTACAGCAGATAGACGTAAATGAAACTGCACATTAGTTCTGTGGATAGCTTCCGTAACCCTTCTCGTACCCAGGTGTAAACTGTGATCTTTTTTCCAGTCACTAGGTTCTTTCCCAAGGGACCCTTACACGTGGAACACCCATTATAAACATCACCTGTAATGACTGTGATAGTGGTTAAATCAAAATGAATGGAAATGCTCGATCTACCTCACTAACATAATTATGAGAAACTGTAGCGGTTTTAAAACAGTAGAAGTGACTTCAGAAACTAGTACATGATATTACTTCTCACCCGCCACTGCAACAAATCTGGCACAACAATCGCAGTACCCATTGTCCGGTATGCAATACACACAACACAATTAGTTCACGTACAGCAATTTACAGTCGTCATTTAAAACTTTATTATGCAAATATTATTAATGTTTCACTGGAGCTTTCTTTTAGTTCTCATGCATAAAAGGTACAGTATTTTTACCTAGTTAAATAACATTCGGGCTCATTCTCTCACACTCCTCTGGAGTCAACCAGTCACCAGTGGGCACATGCGTTCACCGATTATGCAACCAATTTTATACACCAAAGATATAATACGACTACTCCAGGAAATATAAACATCTGCGACCGCATAAAAACTTACAGAGGTCGTAAGTAACCATCACAAGCAGCGTAGTAGCATGAAGTACCCGCTTTAATTTGTGACAACAAATTAATGGTCTGATTTATGTAGGAAATACGAGTACTCCCGACTTACCATCACAGTTATTAATAGCTCTGGAAATCTTTGCACCCATGCCAGCCAACATAACACATGAAGTTTTCGTCCCTGCGTTGACCTTGCACAGTGGTACTGTTTTAAAACGTGAATGTTGTAATAGTAAATTTGTCTCTATTTTCCATGGAATACATTCAAAGTACACTACAAACGGAGGATAAAGCCTAAAAGAGCTTTAAAAACTGCGTAATAGTAACTTGCAATGGAAATCTTTCGTCTTTGCGCACTAATATTTTCTTTACAGTGACGTCAAAAAGTAGTTCAAAGATAAATTATTGAATAATGCAGCATCCTGAAATAGCTGTGTTCTACACGAAAGGCCTTCTTACAGTCTGGATATGGTGAAAATTTTTAAATTGTGATGTGACATCGAAATCATGAACGCATTGCCTAACCCATTGCGCAAAATCCAAGATGGTTGTAAGTCGTGAATTGTGTGTATAGTTTTCTGTACAGTAGTAGCGAGTAACTTTTTTTAATGTTGTACATACGATGTTTCATAGTTTGTAACCTCAACTAATATATGCCCGTGTGGCATGACATAAAGTTTCCGCGTTAACAAGTTTTCGTTTCAAGTATGGGCAGTAATGCAGAAATCATGGAATCGGACGGGCCTGTTGCACCACAAGTTCAGTCACCAATTTGCCCAGGTGCGACGAGGTCCGAATTTAATTGCCTGCAAGCCTTGGATGATTCTAAAATAGCAGCAGAAGACACGAACTGCAACTTGACCATCATGCTTTCAGCGCAAAAGATGTCATCGGACGAAGAAGGAAGAGGCGCAGCACAACTTTGTTCTCATTTCAAAGAAAAATTAAACCTGAAGGGTGGTCAGGGTGTGAACGGTATCGTTAATGGTTTATCTGTTAATATTGATATACCCAGAGCAGGAGAGATTGAACAGAAGACTGCGTCAATCGAAAAAACAGTGAAATCAGAGCACTCGTCTAGTCATTGTGATAAATGTGAAAATGAGCGTCGGAATAGTGCAAGTACAGACAGTTCGACTGAATCAAATTGTGTAAATAGTCATGAAGACAGTATAGGTAAATCATGTGAAAATGGTGAACATAAGAACGAAAGTATGAGTGATGTAACATCAGAAACTGGAAGTGGAGATGTTGCATATGTATCTTACAAATCGGAGCTGCAAATGCCTGATATTATGAGGCTTATTCAGAAAGACTTGTCGGAACCATATTCCATATATACTTACAGATATTTCATTCACAACTGGCCAAAACTGTGTTTCTTGGTAAGCATAAATGCAAGTAATCTATTATTCTTTACTGTAAATTATTGTTGTGGCACAGCATTCGTTGGATTGAACAAGTTAATTGAGTTATGGCATAGAGACTCAGCACATATTGACATGAATTATGCATTTCATCGGCATATCTAAAAGTAGTGTTCTGACCCTCATTTATAGATATAAATTCTGTTGACTAGTTACTCCAATAGATTACTTTCCAGCTATGTTCTGCTTACATATCACAAACGTAACAACAGTCAGGCTATGAAAACATTAATGTAAATATAATAATTTATTCTATTCAGTTGTTTGATTGTTGTTCACATAAACCACCTTTAATGTCACCAACAACATGCAACATTTTACAGAAGGCAAACTGTATTTCAGAAACTACAACCCTGAGATGTTCATGGTACTTGCCATAATGTAAACAGCCTGTAGCCTATCAAATTAGCTACATACGAATTACAAAGATGCAAATATGCTGCCAATATGTCTGGGTAATAATGCTATGGTAGTTAGTTAGCTACCTCCGTAAACCTACTTGCTTTGACTGAAATGAAAGAAAGAAAAAGGTTTAGGAAAAAAAAGTGCACTATGATATTGTCGAAATGTGTATCCATCTGTCTAACCTAGACCATTATATGTAATCATGGCATATGATTTGAGGATCTATTGTTAAAATTCTGTGAGAGAATCTTGATGATGTGCTAACCATATGCTATTCTGTTACTTTACAATCTTGTTACTGAATTGTCCAAATGCTGTGGGCTTTGTCACTGCACTAGTCATACAACAAGCAGCTTATTTAGCAATGGCATAGACCAGCTAAGTCATTGTTTTTAATATTGTTCGGCAAAATTTGCGAACAAAAACATTTAAAGTCTATTGCAGAGGCTCCAGTATGAGCATTGCTTGTCTAGCCTTTGAAGATAAAAAGTAGGTGGAGTTATCTCTGTCTGCTTCACATAGCAGGTCTGTAGAAAAATGTGCACAGACATAAGAGTTTGTCATGAACAGTGTGCCTCATATTAGAAATATCAATCATGACATGTAGTCATGAGAGAGCACTTGGTTCAGATGTTATGCCATTAAACATTTGACAGATGCACAAAAAAAATAAGAATTTCGGTTTGGCAGAGGGTGCCACTATATGGGAACCTACTGACATATCATCCTGGGAAAGAGTAGTAATCCCTTGGAAGCTTGAAACATTTGTTGTTTAACAAATACAAAAGTACATTTATTATTTTTTTATTAAGTGATTAAGGCACTAGACTTGAATGTGGAATCAGTTTCAGATTTCGAATTTCCATAAAGCTTGGTTTAGGTTTTGCACTGTTTCTCTAAATCATTACAATCAAATGCAGTGAACGGTTCTTCAAAAATTAATGCTCAATTTCCTGCTCTATCCTTGTTTATCTGACCCAGTATTTCTGGTCCTTGAATGTTGACATCTGTCCTCCCTTGTGTGCAGCCATTTGCATATCTAGTAATTCAAGACAATGTTTGGGACTACCTCATGGAATGAAGATGTAAATTTAAAGCTATTGAACTATTGCAGTGGACTGTATTTAGTACTAACTGTCCCCAATGTCCTATATACTAATTTGTGGCTTGCATGACATAATTGACGGAAGATATACTTCCAGATATATGTTTATTTTAACAATTACTTCTGCTGTTCTATATTTGGATATCCATCTCTGTTGGGTATACCAACTTTCCTGGATGCCAACAATCATGTGAGCTATTGTTGGTAATACACCATGATCTACATGAGAATTTGATTCTTGATGCTGTGCACATTCTGTTTTCTATTTACATGGTGCTAACGGCTGTGATGTGTAATACATCTGCTCCCTTTGCTTGCTGTCTGTTATAATGTTTATTGGTATGTCTCTGGACTTATAATCTGTAAGTTCTGAAGGAACAGAAAAGGTTAAATTAATTACAGCATACACAGAGGCATTTCCTGTGATCCGTATGTGAATGGAATGGGAAAAAGCCCTAATAACTGGTACAGTGGCATTTACCCTTTGCCACGCACTTAACAGTAGTTCACAGAATGTAGATGTAGATACTGTATGTGTCTGTTTTTTGTATTGGTGAGCACACATTCTAAAGAAATGACGTTGGTCACATCTGAATCATACTAGTGTCAAAATGATGTGTGTGTTGGTTCAGTGAAATCATTACATATCAGGTATAGCTTCATATCTGTTAGTAGCTAACACCTTTTTTAAGTGTATGGAATAGTTCGATGTCAGTGCTGCAGCTATCAAAAATACCGCGGTATAACTCTCTCTCTCTCTCTCTCTCTCTCTCTCTCTCTCTCTGTCTCTCTGTGTGTGTGTGTGTGTGTGTGTGTGTGTGTGTGTGTGTGTTATAATGAACATTCTACTTTAATAATGCTGGGCTCACTAAGAGTTTGTTTCATTATTTTGAGTAATCGACATCAGATGTGTAGTATACAGGCTGAATTTCACAACAGCCTGTAAATATTTGATCCCAATTGGAACGTGCTTTAATCACACATCTGCAAAGTTCCTTGCAAATTATAGAAGTGTACCTGTTCTTTTATTAAACAAATGGCAGAAGAAAGTAGATTCCATATAGCTGATACGAGACTTTAAATGTGAACATTTTAGGTTAAGCATATAATGCTTGAATTCTAAATGTTCCAGCAATGAACCTGATTGTTTATCTTCTCCAAATCTCTTGGACTATCTTATTGAACTAATTTAGCTGAATTATATCCATGTAGGACTATGGATGTATCACACAATATTGCAAACATTTTGTCTGAAAAGTGCTTAAGAAAATGCTGTGGAAGAAAGAACTGATTGAGAAAATTTATTATATGCACATTTCAGTCTCTAATGAGAGATGTCTTTGTAAAGTTGAGTGATAATTCCTTGAAAGCTCCCAAATTTGTGTATAATTCTTGAACAGTTCTCACAGTTTTAGCTAGCGACTGTTCTGTTGTCGTTATCCCAGCAGTCTCCTGATCATCTTGTCGGATGGATCTTCTTTCTTTTGAGTTAGGCCTTTCCATGCGTACCTAACATAAAAAGGCTCTTGTATGCTAGCAGTTTCTTCCACCAAAACCTTAGACATTTCTGCAATAACATTGGAAACTTATTGAAAGAGGAGACAATCTAGTGAGTAATGCATCAACAGTAACTCAAACCACAATTTGAATTACTGCAACAGCTATTGAAATCCAACCGTTTACATCTGCATCTATATAGGTACTCTGCAAGCCACCGTACAATGCATGGCAGAGGGTACCCTGTATCACTACTAGTCATTTCGTTTCTTGTTCCACTTGCAAATAGAGCGAGGCAAAAATGTATGTCTATATATCTTCATATATGCCCTAATTTCTCTTATCTTCGTGGTCCTCATGCACAGAGTATGTTGCTGGCAGTAGAATCATTCGACAGTCAGCTTCAAATACTGGTATTCTAAATTTTCTCAACAATGTTTCTCAGAAGACTGTTCCGTTACCTCCAGGGATTCCCATCTGAGTTTCTGAAGCATCTCCGTAACACTCACGTGTTCTTCAAACCTATCAGTAACAAATCCAGCAGCCCGCCTCTGAAATACTTCGATTTCTTCCTTTAATCTGACTTGGTATGGATCTCAAACACTTGAGCAGTACTTGAGAATAGGTCGCACCAACGTCTCATATGCAGTCTCTTTACAGGTGAACCATTCTTTACCCCAATACAATGAAAAGAGTGTAAATGGCTGTTTTAGTACTCTAAAATTTAAATAAGTATCAACTGTTCACAAGTGCAGACTAGTTATTGGACATGCATTTATTATAGCACAGCCAAGCAGTGACCATGAGTGAGAAACTATACCAAACAACATTATTACTCATAATTATTTCCAGTAGAAAAGTGCAAACGAGAAATAATGAAGACACAATGTCATTCTTGCTAGCACTTCCCAGAAAAGAAAAAGTAAATAGGTGTTGTCCAAATGCTAATCTCAACTGGTCAAACTTTATTCGTAGGTTTTCACTCATGTAATTCTTTCAGAACACATACTTCACAAAAAAATGTTTCATAATGGAGTAACATTTGTGCCTTCTCTTTAAATGGTCATTCATTAAATTCCAAATGAAATGGCTGATTTTTCTCACAAACACATAACATACCTGCTATATGACGAGGACCTTCTATGGATGACAAGCCGAAATACTCGCCTCTCCTGCATCGTCATATAAGCACTCTACTGTTGTTTCCTAATGTTTCACATACGTACAACAGCATATGATATAAATGATGCATATATGGTAGTGACTAGGTGACAAAAGAATATATTTTGTTAACTATGTCTAGTCTGAGATTCCACTGTTTAACACAATGTCTTAGTTTTTACAAACATTTTTGCATGTTAAAGTGGCAATGTTTGGGTTGAAAGATGATTCAGTTCAGTGACTTTTGACGGAAAGTGAAAGAGAATAACTTTTTTATTGTTGCCTGATGAAGTGATTGTGGAACACATGCAGATTTGTCTAATTCAAAGCCAGACGACAATTTTTCTGTTCCAAAAATATTTATACTGTGCCTGATTAAAAGTGCAGTTTGTCCACAGTAACTTGACAAATTTACTGGTGCTACCAGTCAGAAAGAAAATTGGCACTAGTTGAAAGACATTTGTCTCCAACAGCTGCCAATGTTAAGAAGCTCATAGGTGTGAGGTATTAGTGTACACACTGAAAGGCACAAACCATGTTTAAAGGTGCCAGCAGTGCTGCAAGCAGCTGCTGCCGTCCCTTCATTGCACCATTCCCTCCTTCCATATCAGTCTTAACACAGTTGCAAGGCACACATTCCACCATTTGCAACGGTACTGTACAGATTGTCAACTTATCGTGGACAAACTATAGTCTGAAATGCCACAAGCCTACTAAAACAGTGCCATTAGTTGACTTAGTTGACTGAATTGTCTTTGAAGAGAAAATAAGGGTGGTTATAGTCAAAAAATAATATGTCACACACAAAAAAAAAATATGAAAAAGTGTTTTCAAGTAACGTTGAGGCAATAAATAATATCAACAGGACCAGAGTAACCGTGTGGTGAGCACTAACATAAAAAAGGGATTTCACAAAGAAGCAATGCTTAGAATGGAGACCAAGCTTTAAGTTGTTACATTTTGCTGTTACTTTTATCACATAAAAATTTAGAAATTGTCATTTTGAGTAACTGAATTAAAACTGTTTGGAGCTAAAGTGCACTTGCCTACTACATCTGCACAATTGCATTAGACACACTTGAAGAGTCTCTCTACCTTTGTCAGTTATTGAAGAACTGAGGGGATATTAAGCCCAAGATCTTCACCCATACAAAAGTAGGAGGAGGACATTTGTAAGAAACTTTGTCATAAAGTCTAAAACACCAGTGGTAGGGGAGGGGAAGAGTTTTCAATCAGTGTGTGTGTTCCTTTTATCTTACACCTGTGAATCATGGATATTAGTCAAATTGATAAAAAGAAAACCGAGAAATGAGCATAAATATAAGAGGATTAAATAATTTGTGGTGTAGTGGTCAGTGATTTCTTGCCGTGCATATAGATCTATTTGTTTATCAGCATGTGGTACATTCAGAAATGCAACTCGTGGTGAGATGAGACTAAACCTTTGTAAATTTAGGATTAGCACTTTCTTTTATTGACACTTTCAACCTGTGCATGTATCTGATTTTTCTCCTCAACCTTGTGATGGGCAGCAGAATGGTTTAATGACAATCTTTCGTGGACTTGCCATTTTATTTGCCATTATGTGTGCTGTCTTCTGACATGAGTTATCATAAATGCCCACTACATCTGTTCAGTTTCTCTTCAGTGACTGCCAGTAAAGTAAATTCCTCTTTTGTGTTTCTCAATATCCTTTCCTTGTTTCATCAATTTTTTGAGGATTTGTGCAGCATTCAGCAACAGTGTC
Source organism: Schistocerca americana (assembly GCF_021461395.2). Classification (NCBI taxonomy): domain Eukaryota; kingdom Metazoa; phylum Arthropoda; class Insecta; order Orthoptera; family Acrididae; genus Schistocerca; species Schistocerca americana. Next base: position 20,237,266 of record NC_060127.1, on the reverse strand, counting down.
ACGTCTCATATGCCTCTCGTCAGGTCTTATACTCCTTCAATGAGGTTCAGATATCTGATCTGTAGTTGCCACACTTCAAACTTAAAGTCAGGTTCATATACATTAGCAGATTATACTTTTCACGTAATATTATTTTGGTCTGCATAATCCTAGTGTGGACATCTATTTTATATATTCCATAAGAAGAATGCGGCTTCTCAAGTATCTGAATCTGGTAACTTGTGCTAGTTATTCCCTTTAGCATCAGACTGTAATGTTTACTCCTTTTAGCATACACATTCATTGCCTTACTTTTTGTCTTCATTATTTTCAGCTGACATTTTTCATATGATGAGTCATTCTTATATTTAGTGAAGATTCAAAGTCTTTTCATTCATTCATTCATGTCCCTTGGATACCATCATGAAGGAAAACCTTCAGGAATGTGAAACAAATCAATTTATACATTAACAAAAGACGAAGAAATCATAGAAGCTAAGTCTTTCTCATTTTCTTCTTTTACTCTTGCCCTTTTGCAAAAAAAATCCATTTATTTTAATACCACAGGTCTTTTGGATTTGAAATTATGTAATTACCTTTTTCATAAGTATGCAGTGGTGAGAAATTGAATCTTTGACTTACTCCTTGGTCCTTCTAGTTCCTTCTTTCTCTTTCCCCATTAGTGTCATTTGGTTCTTGTGCACCAAACTGATAAAGGATTTTCCTACAGTTTTTAAACTACTTTCAAATTCTTTCGAGCATTAAGCAGCACATTGGAGTTAACACTGTCAGATGCCTTTTTGTGTTTGTAGGAGACAGACTGGCTGGAGTTGTGAAGTAGCTGTCATGTGACTTTGAATAGAGTGCTCCCTGCTAACACACCGATTGCTCCTCCAGGAAGAAGCCTCTCCAGTACGCATTGTTTACAACACACCACTTAAGATGTGCTACATTTTAGTTAGTTGCGCTTTATTGGCAAACAAGAGGGCATTCCTCAATTAGCTGTGGAGGTGCCTTTGATTTGTCTGATAGTAGGACGAGTGTGGTGCAAGTTTGTGCAATGTCATAACTCCTCTCGAAATAGATATTGAGATGTGTCAGAGTGGCTGGCTCTTTTCCGTTCATATGCCAGTGCTGAATTAACCACGCACGTCGGAAGATAGGATTTAAGTACTTGCTATTGAGCATAATTTTAACATTATAGTTTTATGAAAGATGATGTGTGCAGGCTTGTATGTATACATTGTGTGTGTATGCTGGCAGTGCCTGCTGTAAGCAGTTGTGGAAAACTATAACGGTAGAACAGCTGATTTGTGTAGCCAGTGATGGAACGTTTTCACCTCAACTGTGGGGAATAAGTATTTACTTACTAGGTGCTAGTGTGATATCACATAATTGAGCTCTGAGTTTTCATTTTCTGCTTTTTCCACATCTTGGTGTTTCTATTATATAATGATACTTGTCAGTTTCCAAGTTAATATGGAACTCCAGCTAAGCTATAGATCAGTTTTGTTATCACAAGTAAGATTTTCAAATTTGTTGGCGTCACGAATCCATAACCGAATTGTCACCATCAAACCTAATGTAGACTTGACTTTGGGCCATGCTACTTATGTTTGTCATCTCAACCAAGATTTTAGTTCACATTGTAGGCTTCACCATGGGAGGAACGAAAGGCTACGAATGACAGAGAGACGTATTCGCCCCGGTATCTAGTCGGTATGAGAGCTGATGGGGAATCCTTTGTGTCCATGAAACCACAGTTCTTTGTAGAGCATTTAGAGGACAAGTTTGAGGAGGTGGTGGGCTTGTCAAAAATGCGGTCTGGGTCAGTCTTGATAAAAATAGCATCTTCTGCCCAGTCACCGGCATTACTCGCTGGTAAGAAACTGGGGGATGTTTCTGTTACTATCACACCCCATATAAGCTTAAATATGGTCCAGGGCATTATCTTCCACAGGGACCTTCTTTTACAGTCGGATGACGAGCTGCGCGCTAGCTTAGAGCGACGAGGTGTCCCTTTCATCCGGTGCTTCCACCAGGGTCCGAGGAATAATCAGGTTGCCACCAGTACCTTCATCTTGGCATTCAAGTGTGACACATTACCCGAGAAGGTGAAGGTGATGGTCTACTGCTGTGATGTCAAGCCATATATTCCTCCCCCAATGCGGTGCTTCAAGTGTTGGAAGTTCGGCCATATGTCTTCCCGCTGTGCTTCCAGCCTCATATGTCGCAATTGTGGTGGTCCATCCCATCCCGATACTCCATGAGCCCCACCTCCCATCTGTGTCAACTGCAGAGAGCACCATCTCCCTTGTTTGCTGGACTGTAAGATTCTACAGAAGGAATAGAAAATAATGGAAGAAGAGACCCTGGACTGACTGACCTACACTGAGGCTAAACGGAAATTTGAACGAGATCATCCCGTGCGCATGACATCATCTTGTGCTGCCACTGTCACTCCTGTTACTGCTCCATCCGTTGCACCACATACAGTCAGCTTCGTTCATTCCGCGTGCAAGTTGCGGCCTTCAATAGTTCCTCCCGAGTTCAGGAACCACAAGGATCTGTCTTAAGTATCTGCCTCTTTTTTATTGCAATTAATCGGCTCGCTGTGGCGGTGGGAACGTCTGTCTCAGCTTTCTTGTATGCTGACGACTTTTCCTTATACTTTAGCTCCACTGGCATTGCAGCTGCAGGGCGCTATCTGCAAGGTACAGTCTTGGGCTGTAGCGCATGGCTTCCAGTTTTTGGTTGCCAAGACCTGCGTTATGCATTTCTGCCAGCGACCATGAGCTACGGCTTTATCGTACTGTTCACCCTGAGCCACGGCTTTATCTTGACGGCAAACCTCTTGCTGTGGTGGAGCTGCATCGGTTTTTGGGATTGGTTTTTGAGACCCGGTTGACTTGGCCCCCTCATATTCGGCAGCTTAAACAGACGTGCTGGTGGCATCTTAATGCTCTTCGTTGCTTGAGTCCACCAGCTGGGGTGCCAATCGATCTACCCTTCAATGGCTGTACCAGGCATTAATTCAGTCCCATCTAGATTATGGGAGCCTGGCTTACGGTTCGGCACCATCTTCTGCATTGCAGTTGCTTGACCCCATCCTTCACAGCAGGATCCGACTCGCCACTGGAGCTTTCCTTACAAGCCCTGTCAACAGCATACTTGTGGAGGCAGGTGTCCCTCCATTGCAGTTCTGGTGCCAACAATTACTGGCCGCTTATGCTACACACATTTGTAGTTTGCTCGGGCATCCCAATTATCGTCTCCTGGTCTTCTATCTGGGTTTGAGTGAGGTTTTCCCTCTTCCACCTCTTTTCCGGGCCCCTCTGCATATACCCCTGTGGTCTTTGCCCCACCCATTCCTTTGGCTTGATTTGGCACAGTGCCCAAAGGACTTAGTCCCTCCTGAGACCCTCCGCCGCCAATTTCTTTCAATCCTTGCCGCATTTCAAGGCTCTGACGATGTCTGTACTGACGGTTCGATGGTTGCTGGTTGTATCGGTTATGCTCTTATTCTAGGGGATCATTATGAACAACACTCATTGCCGGCTGGCTGCAGTGTTTTCACTGCCGAGCTGGTCGCCATCTCTTGCGCCCTAGAATATATCTGCTCCTGCTCAGGTGAGTCCTTTGTTATCTGTAGTGACTCCCTGAGTGGTTTACGAGCTATCGACCAGTGTTTCCCTCACTCTCGTCTGGTGATGGCTGTCCAGGAGTCCCTCCATACTCTTGCCCGTGGTCTTTGTGTGGACCCCGGGTCATGTTGGCATCCCGGGAAATGAACGTGTTGACACGCTGGCCAAACAGGCTGTTGGTGCACCAGCCTAGGAGACTGGCCTTTCGGAGAGTGACCTCAGGTCAGTTTTGTGGCAGAAGGTACTTCGCAAGTGGGGTGAAGAATGGCGCACCCTTCCTTGACCCAACGAACTTCGGGCCATCAAGGAGGCTACCGGTGCGTGACGCTCCTCCTTGTTGGTCTCTCGCAGGGACTCTGTTGTCCCTGCCGGCTACGCATTGGCCACATCCGGATAACACACAGCTATTTACTGCGCCACGAGTACCCACCTTTATGTCACTGCGGGTCAGCTTTGACGGTGGTCCACATCTTGTTGAACTGCCCGCTTTTAACTCCACTCAGGCAGGCGCTTGTGCTGCCTGACATGCTTCCTGCACTTTTATCAGATGATGTTGCGATGGCAGATTTAGTTTTGGGTTTATTCGTGCAGGGGGTTTTTATCGCTTGATCTAAGTGTTTGTCCTTTTTTTGTGTTGAGTCTGGCCTTTGGCCTCCGATTTTAGACTGGGGTTTTTAGTGCGTTTCTTGGTGGTTGGCTTTTCCTTTTTTGTTTCTATGGTCGGACAACCACTGTCACACTCTGTGTGATTTTAATTCCTTTTTTTCTGGTCTCTGTCTGTGTCTTTCTTGTCCTGTGTCATCTCTCGTCATCTCCACTGTTTGTTCTTATTCTTTGTGGGTGTTTAAAGTTCATGGAAAAAGGGACCAATGGCCCTAGTAGTCTGGTCCCTTCAATCCCACAAACCAACCAACCAAAGCATATGTATACTGTTATTCGTTCGTGTTTCATTCCTGTAAAGAACAGCAGCGTCTGTAGGCAGGTGACCACTGCCAATGTTTAATGTTGGCATGCAAAAACCACTCGCAGATGGCAGGTGGTGGCACTAGCAGAGGAGAGTGTGTAAAGAATATCGGTGGCGTGCAAACCAGTGCAGTCATTGTAATGTGCAAAAAGAGTGATTTATTTGAGGTGCAGAATGGCGTGATCATTAGCTATCGGACCAAAGGTAGTAGTATTTCTGAAACTGTTCGCTTGTCGCATTGATTAAAATACACCATGCCTGGCAAAATAGCAGTATTCAGAATGGGTGCCAAGGAAATTGTGGGGTCATAGATGACAGTTACAATATTGCAGTGCCTGTGGTGTTCCAAATTACGATGAAATGTTCCTTCGGACATGCGTGCATTGTGGCGACTATAGCCATTATGAAAGACATGAAATGTATTCACAGTTGCAAATAAGGACAACTGTCAGCTGTGTAATGGAATGACAACAATGAAAATTTGTGCTGGATCAGGACTCAAACTCAAATTTCCCACTTATCGCAGTCCATTCGGCTATCCGAGCACGACTCACGGCGAGACCCAAACGTTCATATATTGTCAACCGTGTGACTATACCCTGTACTTGTAAACCTGTTATATATATTTCCATAGAGGGGAGAAATTTTACTTGAAAGTCACTTGTCGGGTGTCAGTGTATAATTAAAATATTGCAGTACCTGTGTTGTTCTGAATTTGATGCAGTGTTCCTTTGCACATGGATGCATGTACGAAGGAACAGGCCCTGCGGCAGCTCGAGCCGTTATGAAAGACGTGAAATGTATTCAACACTCAGCTGTACCATGGAATGATGACAAAGAAAAATTGTGCTGTACGGGAATTCAAACTTGGATTTCCTGCTTGTTGCGAGCAGTTGCCTTACCTTGGACAGGCATGCATGTCCAAAGGAACATTGCCCCATTGTTTGGAATAACATAGGCATTGCAATATTTTTTTTATCTACTGGCACTCGGCATTCGACTTTCAAGTAAACTATCTCCCCTGTACGGCAATATACATAATGGATGTATGAGTACAGGATGTAGGCACGTGGTTGAAGACGTGTGGGAGCTTGAGTCTAGCTGTGAGTTATGCTCGGATAGCCAAATGGTGAGGCGACTGCTCGCGATAAGCAGGAAATCCAGTTTAGAGTCCTGATCAAGCATAAATTTTCATTGCCATCATTCCGTTATACAGCCAACGGTTGTCCATATTCTCAAACATGAATACATTTCATGTCTTTCATAGATGACAAGGGTGAATGACTGCTGTGGAGATGTGCAACTGTCGAACAGCTGACCACCCAGATGAATCAGGAGGCTATCAACTGTCTCTCCTCAATGACTGCTCAGCGAACGTTGGTCTGTATGGGCATCTGAAGCAGGTGCCTGGTTCGTGCACCCATTCTGACTGCTCTTCATTGGCAACAAAGGCTGGAATTTTTGTGTGGATGGGAGGGCAGCAGTTGAAATGCAAGTACTGTTCGTGGTTGGCTGATTTAATGTGGACAGAGGTTTGAATGAAGCCATCAGAGAGAAAGTAGTAAACATACAGAAATATGACATGTTGGGTTGAGGAGGACCAGATGAAGCATATGGGATATGAATAGTGAAGATGGTGAAGGATGGAAGATTGTGTGTGTTGGGCCTGAGTCCAGATCTTGAAAATATCATCAGTGAACCTGAACCAAACAAGGGATTTGGATTTTGGGAGAATAGGAAGGTTTCCTTTAGATGGCCCAAAAACAGGTTGACATAGTAGGGTGGTATGCGGGTGCCCACGGCTATGCCACAGATTTTTTTGGAAACCTTCCCTTCAAAAGAGAAGTAGTTGTGACTCGGGATACGAACTGGGAGAGACGGGATTCAGTGTTGGATGAGATTGGCTTTGGTTGGAGGGGTTGGTGGCAAAGAAGTGTTTCCATTGGAAAAATCGGGGGGGGGGGGGGGGGGGGGGATAGTAGTCTTTGACAAATCCAACATGGTTAAATTTGGGTGTAGGACCAAAGGTGAGGCCTTTGGATAGGACTCAAAATTTTGTGAGACTTAAGCTTTTGGTGGAAAAGTTAGCAACAGTGTTCTGGGAAAGTTTCAACTCTAGATTTGGTGAAGGGTTGATAGGGCATTTTGGGGGGACGGGAGGGGGGAGGGGGTGTCAAGTTGAAAAGGCCAGCCAGGTATGGTTGACGAGGTGTGATTGACAAGGAGGAAAACTGCGGGTAGGACAGTGGTTGGATACTGCTGCCCCGAGTTGGCAGTAGAATGTCAGAAGGTTGGAGAACTTATGGAGATGATGTCTGGCATGCTCCTTCAGGTGCTGGAGAGCAAGAGATTCAATTTGAGAGATGTGATGTATGTAGCAGGTGCAGAAAGTTGGAGCAAGGGACCATTATGGCAAGGATGGCATAGGAGAAAAGGGAATGATTTGGAAGTGAGTAAATGAAAGTATTGTTGGCTGTGAGGGAACTGGATGACAGAAAAGATGTGTAAAAGTAAGTAAGTAAATGACTACTGCTTTTTCCTTTGTGTACATTGTCTTCAGTGTGAGGTATTCAAGACTCATCATCAGCAACTTATGATAATGGTTCACAGAACTGGATAATCTTGAGTGTGGAAAAGGTTTGCTTGGGAATGTGGTTCAGTATTGGATCACTGTATTGGATCACTTGTCTCAATTATTTCAGTGGTTCCTATGAAAAGTCAAAAGAGGCTGTGACTTCCTCACACTCACGAGGGATTTTGGGTATGATTTTATAAAATTACTGTCCTCTTTGCACAGATTTTACAATATTTCGTAGGGGAGTTTTGTTAGACCTCAGTGTACAGGTTGATATACTAATGTTGCATGTATCACTTGCAGTTTGCAGAACTAGCCAAAGTCAGACAAGATAATTTTTGTAACAAACTTTCCAGACCTGTGTAACTAGGATTGATCATCTTCTCAATACAAAGAATGTTGTCGGAATGTATTCTGTCTCCAAAATCATTACCATTCCAAGTATCACACAGCTATTCTATCCTTTATGTATACATACAGCACTTTTTCACTTTCTGTGTTGGGATGTTATTAATGATTTCCTCAAAAGTGGAATTTATGTTGTGGTGACAGACTAACCTATAATGTTACCCAAGGTCTACATTAAGTTGGAAGGTGATCATTCGGTTGAGAGTTGTCTAAGCTAACAAAACTGAAATTTAAATCTAGATTGTAGTGATAAACTGATCTGCAGTCTATGTTAACTTTAAAGATGACAGTTTTGTTTTGAATGTGTGAAGCCAACATGTGTGAATGTAAAATCTTGGATGAGATGATGGACTAATATTGAGCATATGCAGAGATCTAAGTCATCCTTGAAGCTGCTTATTTCATTGTGAATTATTTTGCCTCCAAAGTGTATTAAGAGAAATGCCAAAGTGTGAAGTATAAAGTGAAAACTTGGCACTCAATTATTTATTACATATTTAAGTGTATTTCCACCACTTGATGAAGTATTGTTCTCAAAAAATTCACCCTGCACATGGGTTAGCAAGGTAGCTGTTACGTTAAATTCTCAATATGTATTTCTCCCATGATTGAAACAAAATGTTGTGTTGTTGGCTATACAAATGAGCAGTGCTGCCATCATAACTTTTCTGTGATCGCTTGCAACCGGTGTTACCAACATATACCTTGAGGTTAGAGCATGGACGGTCCCTCTTAAAGTTTTACAAGGAAGAGACATTCATTTTGTTTTTGTCCACTAGGTTGTGATTGAGCCAGTCTTTGCTGAATTTCCTCTCCCAAGGGTTCTATTCAAGGAAGGTACAAACAAGAGCCTTTGTGGACTTTGAGAAGTAGCATAGAAGTAAGTAGTATGCAAACAGGATTATGTGTGGACTCCACATACAGCTGCGATTGGTCGAAATAAACTTATATGTACTAATTGGAGGGCTAATGATACAACAATGATACATTAAGGATAGTTTGTGGTAACAGGTACAGAAAGTGTAGTAGTAGGTGCTGTTCCCATTCAGCATAGGAAAAACTCGATAATACAGCACTGAACACACAAGAATGCCTTTAAAAATTCATATTGGTTATAAAGTTGTAAAAGTAAGGTATTTTCATTTTGTTAACATTTAAACTACAGTGTCTTCTTAAATAACTGAGTTCCTTCTGCTAAATTTTCTTTTTATCAGTTGCTCGATTATTTTGCATGAAAACAGCCATAGAGTTACATCTTTGTACTTGGAATATTCAATATAACATTATGTAATGCCAGTACTTATCTCCAGGAGCTGAAACATGTAATGCAGCTGAAAGACACACATGAAAGTGGCACACTACCTAGCATTCATAATTAATAGTTCCCTTGTTGGGCAGGAGGGAGGGATAATTTGGGGGAGGATTAAAGAGAATGGGGAGATGTCAGAGGGGTAGGTCATAGATGCTTTGGGAATAACTGTACCTGCTTCAGTACAGAGGTAAGGACAGAGTGAGAAGTAAAGGTAGATTAGGAGGATGAGAAACGAATAGTGCAGTAAAAAATTATGACAGAGAAAAGTAATAGTAATTTATACATAATGAAGAAGAAAGAGGGATGTGTTAATGGAGGTTAAGTTCAGGCCTCAATTACACCAGTATTTCACTGTGCCAGAGATATGATTTTCGCAGGTTGAGATTCTCCCTGATATCCTTCCCACACCACCCACTTTCGCCTTGTCACCCTCATAACCCCCGTAACATCCTAATCCAAACCAGTTGACATTCCCAGATAATTATTCTGACCCAAGGTTCCTCCCAGTGCACTTGTCCCCACTGTGAAACCTACCCCGTGCACCCACCTGCTACCAACTACTCTGGTGTTGTCACTGGCAAATCCTACAATATCAAAAGTAGAGCTGCTGTGAAATAGTGCATGTTGTTAATTGACTAACTTGTGTCCACTACAAGGGCATTTTACATAGATGTGACCACCACTAAACTGGCAGAGTGTGTGAGTGGGTATAAAAGAAGTGTCCACCTTGGGAACACCCAGTCCTTAGTTGCTGAGCATGCTCAACTGCATGACTAAAGGTAGCTGAGCGTCTGGTATGGGCTATACACCCGATACTAGTTTCTCTGAACTCTGAATATAGGAACTTGCCCTCTGGCACATCGCTGGCATAAAACTGCACTTACTGTGTACTGTAGCTTTTCTGTTGCTTGCTGCTGTTGGTAATTGTTGATATGATGGATGACAGGAAGTGAACACGAGTCGTCAGTCAGATGTTGGTAGCCAATGAGAGTGTTCATTTGTAATTTTGTATAGTTCATAAATTAAGTTAGCTGGTATTTTCTTCTAGTAGTTTAGAATGTAACCACATTGTCAAGATTTTCAGTGCAATCAAAAATAAGACGTAAAATTAGATTATTGCAGCAATGGGTGTATATCTTGGGTTATGCTGTACATCAGTCTGTTACGGCAATCCTATTTTTGTATTTAGATACATTGGCTTTGCCAGGGCACAAACAGATTGTCACATTCCAACCTAACCTAGGCCTTGATTTCGCTACAGGTCAGGATGTCTGCACATCAAGTTTTCTTTCATCCACATTCATTGGTTTTGCCAACTTGCAACAAAAGTGTCACATTCTGCTCTAATCTAGGTCTTGGGCTATGCTACAGGTCAGTCTGTGATGACAATGACATCTAGTTTCCTTCCCACTCTCCATGTCACCCCCCCCCCCCCCCCCCCCCCCCAGCCCCTGGGGGATGGGGACACTCATCTTTATTATGAGTATGCTGTTGGTCAACATGGGGTCTGGTGCTTTATTATGCTGTTGGTGAACATAGGGTCTGGCCCTTGCAATGCTGCTTCCCTTTCCGTGCTGCAAGTCCATCCTTCAAGTGTATTTTTTCTCCTCTGCCTTTCCATTGGATAGTCTTCTTGGTACTGAACATGCTTGCCTATTTTGTTTATAGTTTCGATACTCATTCTTCTCTCTCTCTCTCTCTCTCTCTCTCTCTCTCTCTCTCTCTCTCTCTCTCTCTCTCTCTCCCCCCCCCCCCCCTCTCTCTCCCCCCCCCCCCCCCTGGCATTTTGTAGAACTTTTCAACCTTATCACATGGTCCCAGTTGTTGGATTTGACCTACTATTCCTCTTCCATATTTTACAGAAGTGTGCATTGTGCAGGGAAGATCACCTGATGTGGTGTACAATCCACCCTTTGGCCTTTTCTATCATTGCATTTTTCCTTTCTGGGAAGAGTAATAAGCCAGCACATAGCCATTGTGGGTGAGGGGGGAGGGTGTCAAATTCCAGCATGGTAGTAGCCCCCTGACTGTGCAGTGATCACACTGTTGGTGCCTGAGCTGGAAACTCCCCACGTATGCCAAGGGGTATGCACTCATTGTGGCTGGGGCAGGCAGACTTGAGGCAATGGTTAACTGTTCAGGTTGCAGTTGCTCTGACTGGGTGCATCCGAGGGGAGAGCCTCCGTTCAGAGTGGGTGGCACCAAGGCAGATGATTTGCAAATGAAATGGCATAAACTTTTCTTCTGCTGGTGGCCGCAAGGCCCTAGCAGTTATATCTGAAGAAAGAATTGCTACAATCCAGAGATGTAGGACCCCATAATGTTTTCTTCCTTGGCTTCACTATGGAAGGAAGATAGAGGAGTTAAGGAAAGAAATACAGTCTTCTGCAGGACTAACGAGTGTTCCTTATGCCACAAAGCCATTATTATTTGTTCAACACCTTGAAGACAGTTTTGAGAAAGTATCAGAAGTAGCAGCGATTTCAAAAATGAAGAAGTTGTTCAGTTCTGATTGAAACAGCATACCTGTTTATTTATGGGCACTGCTTGCCTGTGACCAGCTGGGTGACATTCCTGTAATTATGACCCCCAAACAGTCTTAAACGGTACAGGGTATCATCTTTCACCATGACTTCCTTTTACAGACCGATGATGAGTTATGTCCCAATTTGGAGTGATGAGTTGTGCATTTTGTCTGTCCTGTTGAGTGCACTGGGGCCTTCATCCTGGTCTTTGAAGGAAACTCATTACCTGAAGAGGTCAAGGTTATGGTGTATCGATGCAGTGTTTGAAGCCTTATGTCTATTCAGGCACATGTCTTCACTTTATAATGCCAGTCCCTCTGTAGGACAGTGCACTTCAGCTGCATACTGACTGACCCCTCACTGGGGACATCAATCCATAACGCCCCTAGCTGGAGAAGCAACACCCTGCTAGCTGGAGAAGCAACACCCTGCTCATGTGTCCCGTACCAGGTTGTGATGTTCATTCCCCAGGATTGTGATGATCTGCAATTGGATGCCAGATAGTGGCTTAAGAAGCCGCAGGTTGCTGATTGTGGGAATCTACATTTGTCCTCTTTCCCTGAAACTGGGACAGATGAGCCCTAGTGGACATTGAAACCATCCAAGGAGTAGAGGGACAAAAAGATAACCTCAAAGATGGAGGCCCCAGTAATCCCCATGCCATCGGATCCCCATGTACTGATCTGTACATGAGGTGGAGTTTCTTGTGGCCTGTATGGCACCGGATCCCCAGACACAACCTGTTTCAGTATCAACATATATTGGTTGGTATTATATTCTGGTGACCAGTGGCAGCAGGTTACCCTGGAGTATAACCTGCCTCCTCAGTTCCCTCACGCCTCAATTGGATTCCGATGTTGTCATCCTTCAATGGAACTCCAACAGTTTTTTCCACCACTTGGCTGAGCTACGACACCTCTTATGCATTTCCCATGCTTTCTGCATTGCCCACCAGGAGACCCTCCGCAGCTATCTGGGGCATATTCTAATAATCAAGCTGATTATGGCAGTGTGTTGAGCAGAGTTTGCACAAATGTTCTGACATTCTGGACTCAGTCTACAGAGAACACATGGCACTCGATACTACTTTGGAGGCTGTGGCTGATCGTGTGTGGATGTCTCTGGATTTTACTCTCTGTAATATTGCCTTCTTATGGTTGGTGAAGTACCTTAGAACATGTTGTCTGCACTGATTTCTCATCTCAGCACTCCCACCCCTCTTTCCTCCTTTTGGGTGAATTCAATGCCCACAACCCTTTGTGGCATGAACTGTGTCCACTTGCCATGGTAAAGCTATTGAAAAGTTACTCACAGAGCTCGATCTTTTTTGAATACCAGTGCCCTCTTACACTTCCTCACACTTCAGCGTGGCATGCTGATCTTATTTGGCCATAGGTCTTTCCATTTGCAGCCCTGATCTTTCCCCTATGTCCATTGCTAGTGGTCACTATCCAGTCATTGTGTTCCTTCTCAGCATCACTCGCTTGGGCATCAACCCAGATGGGCACTCAACAATGCTGACTGGTATGCATTTGCCTCTACCATTGTCCTTCGCACCCCACCATGTGGAGGTATTGATGCGGCTGTCCAGAGCACAACTGCAGCTATTTAATTGGCAGCAGACTTGCCAATTCCTCTATTCCTCAGGATCCCCTTGTCACAACACAGTACCTTGGTGGACTTCTGAAGTCACCGAGGCCATTAGAAATCTCAGATGGGCTCTCTAATGCCATAAGTGACACCCATCAATTGAGCACGCCATTGCCTTGAAAAATGGCTTCGTGCCTGGTCCACCACCTAATAAAATGACGGAAACAAGACTGTTGGGAAAGGTATGTTACTACCATTGGACTGTGTACCCCTCCTTTGCAGGTTTAGACGAAGGTTTGATGCCTTTATGGTCATAGTCCCCCACAAGTGTATTTGATGTCACCCTGATTGATGTTGTCTAAAGACCAAAATGCTGTCACCAAACATTTTGCTCTGCATTATGCTTGATTACCTTTCACTGTATCACCTAGAGCCATATAATACTTCATTCAGTAATTGGGAATACCTCAGTGCTCTAGTCCTTTGCCCTTACGTGTGGCTCCAGGATCAGACTGCATTCACAGCCAAATGCTCGAAGACCTATCAGCGGATACTGACACATCCTTGCCATTTTCAACTGTACCTGGCACGAGGATGAGTTCCCGTCTCAGTTGTGAGAAAGTGTGATCATCGCGGTCTGAAACCAAGTAAACACTCCCTTGAGATGGACAGCTGTCATCCAGTTAGTCTCACTAATGTTCCCTGCAAGTTGCTGGAACATATGGTGAGCCAGCAGCTGTGTTGGTACCTTGTGTCTCGAGGTCTTTTGGCTCTGTCCCGTGGCAGTTTTCAGAAAGGCCGTTCTGCTCCTCACAATTTGGTCTTCCTGGAATCTGCTATCCGGTCAGATTTTGCCCGGTGTCAGCACCGTATCATTGTCTTCAAATTACAAAAGGATTATGTAAAGGGAGAGAGAGAGAGAGAGAGAGAGAGAGAGAGAGAGAGAGAGAGAGAGAGAGAGAGATTAATCACATAATGTCAGAGGCCACACGTCAATTCCCATTTCTTAGATATTCATGTCAAAAAACCTAAATATAATAATACTAATTCTTTCTTGTTTTCTCGTTATTTAAACAATAGCTTTCCAAATAAGTGTAACTTCACTTTATATCTCACTACTGTCTCTAAAGACCTTGATATTGGCAATACGTTAAACACTAATCTTCTTTCCTTCCTTCCTTCTTTCCATCCATCCATCCATCCATCCATCTCACTTCTTGATCATTTTTGTCAAAGTCCTTATAGCTTTCACCCATCGCTTCTGGTTTCCAGCCACAAAGGCATGAGTCATGTGCTTCTGGCTCCATCGTACTATCCTTCTGCAACCATAAATTTACCTTAACCAACAATTATTTAATGTAGTGGAGTTGTATTACTCTTTGGGACTGGTCTTCAATGCCCGGTTGATGTGACTTGACTTTGCCAACTTGAGTGAAAATGCGCTGGTCACGCCTTAATACTCTTTGCTGTCTCAGCAACACCAACTGAGGTCCAGACTGCTCTATACTTCTGTAAGCTTACAAAGCTCTGTTCTTGTCTTGTCTTAGTTATGGGAGTATGGCATATGGCTCTTGAATACCTTCAGCCAGCTGATGCTGGACCCAATATACCATTGTGGGGTATAACTTGCGACAAGTGCTTTCTAGGCCAGCTGGAGCCTAGTGTCCTTCCATTACAGATCAGGCACCAATTGCTGCTCGACTGTGTGATACATATTCACCGCTCTGCTGAGCACCCAAACTATTATTCTTTTTTCCAGATTGGGAGAGCCACCTGCCACAACAGTGACGCAGGACTGGAGTCACGGTTACAGTTCGCATACAGTGTCTCTACTCTGAATGCCAACTTCTTCCACTGTTACCTCTTGTTGGGGAGCAATTGGATATGCCCATCTAGTGTGTATCCTGTCCTCGAATCTGTCTCGACCTATCCTTTGGACCTAAAGACTCTTCGCTGTGTGGTTTATTGCAGGCTATTCCTGACTGTTCTTGATGCATTTGTGGGTGCAAAAGTGGTGTACACTGATAGCTCCATGTTTGATAGACGAACCTGTTTTGTCCACAGACGCGCGAGGTGCCGGGAACTACGCTCTCTGCCAGATGCAGTGTATTCACTGCACAATTGTTGGCCATTGCTTGAGCACTTATCATGTTTGTTCTTACACAACTGAGACATTCTTAATTGACAGTGATTCCCTGTGTAATCTTAGGGCTGTCAACTGTTGCTATCCTTGACATCTGTTGCTTGTGACTCTCCAGGATCTCCACTCTGACTTCAGTCAAGCTGGACAGTCGGTGGTCTTTGTACCCCAGGTCACATCGGGATCACAGGGATCAAAAATGTTGTCCAAGTTGGCTCCAGAACACTGACTTTTGAGATGTGGTTGCCAGAACCTTCAATCATATCTACACCGTCAGTTGTTGGAGGCTTGGAACACGGACTGATGTGCTTCGGTTTCTGGGAACGAACTGCGAGCAACAAAGAGGACCGTGACCATGTAGCAGTCTTTCCTTTGAGCTTCTTGGAGAGACTCTACCATTCTGTCAGCTTCGTATTGTCTGCACTTGGCTGACTTGCAACCACATCCTACGATGTGAGAAACCACTGCACTGACGGTGTGGTGCCCATGTGGTGGAGGCCCACATCATATTGGATTGCCCCAATTTGGCCACCTTATGACGAAACCTTAAACTTGAAGAGACATTACCTCTGCTGCTAGTAGACAATGCTAAAGCAGCTGACTTAGTTTTACATTTGATCTGTGAAGGTGATTTCTACTCCTCTCTGTGAGGTAAGGTACATTGGCATCATTGACTGCTTGAGGGACTGGAGGGGTGCCCCGTCACCTGCTCCAACCCGGGGGCCCATCGTTACCCTTGCTCGGTGGTCTAGCCTGGCTCCTGCCCTTCCTAATCTTTTAATGCTTCTTATTTTTTTTCCTTCTCTTGTTAATTTACTGTCTCATTTTGTCAACTTATCTGAATTGATAGTTTTCTTGCAATAATCCAGGGTGACAAAACACCGGTCAGATGTGCAGAGGGTGCATCTTCCATCGCACAGCATACTCTGGGGGTCTCTAGCTGCTTTGTGGATGGAGCAACTTGCCCAACTTCACCCTCTTACCCCTCTCTCATTTCTGCTTGCTTCTATCTCTTGGTTTTATTAATTTTCGGTTTAGTTGGATTCATCAGGATTTGTCGTGTGTGTCATTCCTCTCTGAGGACTCTTTCCAGTTGACACATACAGGATTGATGGACTGATGACCTCATAGTTTGGTTCCTTTAGCTTCCGTCACTCCAATTCCCATATCAGTTTGTATACCGGTAATCCACCAAAAGGAACCGTTAGATTCAGTGATTCTCATTGGCTTCAGCATATCACTCAATTGGCTGCAACTGACACAAATTGCCAACAGCAACATGCAGTGGAAGAGTCTGGTATAATGCATCCTGACACCCTCTTGAACTTGACTAACTTCTTTTTCCTCTGTCCTAATTTTAAATTGCAGTATTCATTTCTCTTCCCCCTGATCTATCTTTACCTCTCTCTCTCTCTCTCTCTCTCTCTCTCTCTCTCTCTCTGTCCTCCAACCTTCATATTCACTGGCTTCCTGTCAGCATGGGGTGGTATGCCTCTGAAGGCAAGTACTGGCTAGTGATTTCCTCTCATGATTTATTAGTTTTCTCAAATGAAATGGCTGTTGATAAATTGTGTATTGCATGTATTATGCAACCAGTTTTATAAATACAAAAGGACACTTATCAAAAATCAGATAAATGGGCAAGAGTTTCTGGCAGATTGGAGTTTTAAGATGGACTTTGAGTTGTGACTTGCTAGTTGTTTCAGCAAGAACATTATCCACAAAAGGAAAGAGCCTTGGTTCGACTCTCAGTGCTTTACATTGTTTCCACCTGCTAGGTTTTTCAGCTCTTCATTGTATTTGCTCCGTGGCACAAGTTTGTGCATATAGTTTTCTGTGCCCTCATGTTACCTCCCAGTTTACCTGAAAATAATCTTCATATTTGCTTTATTCAAACTGAGTGACGGATTTCTACTTGCTTTCAATGTATTTTTGAATATAACAGTCTCAGTTGCAAAAATACTGTTTTAATGATGCATTTCACCTCTGTAGGACATTATCAGATTTTCATGGGTTGAGAGACCTTTGTAGAACTATTACGCTGTGGAATAAACATACATCCAGATTAAGCTAACTGGGACATGTGCCTTCGATACAGTTATGATGGCTGGTGCAGTGATAGAACCATACTTTCAGAATTGTGCACGTCTCATTTCCCTTAACACAGTGCAGTGAAAAACCACCAATCACAGTAGAAGACAAGCATGTATACAGTTGAGCATTATGCTGGATTGATTTTATCACATATGTTTTGAAGTAGGCATTTCTCCGCAGTGTTTTATTTAATACCAGCAGCTAAACCAGGCAGCATTCTGAGGAACAATTCAGGTGCCGAGGCATCCAGCAGCATGTGACAACTAAACCTGACATGAGTTTATATATTTAGTTTCCAAACATTGGCTTTAGATTTTTCCAGAATATTTTAGAAGTAATGCTGTGGAAACATATCTTTCTTATAAATGTGAACATCTCTCTTTCTGTTTTTAGGCAGCTAGACATTTGATTGTAGAAGTTACCAAACTGTGTCAACCATGATATCCTTTTAAAATAGCTGTTACTTTGCATATAAACCTGTTTTATTGCATAGCCTGTAGCCTTGCTCTTTATTCACATAAAGGATGGACTGCTGTGGCCTAGCCATTGAAATTTTCTGAATTAATGAACACATGTTTGATTATTTGTGCAATTAAAAACAGCTTCCTATCACAAAATAATATTTGCTTTTGAGAGATTGTAATTCACGATTTGAATTTAATCTTGATGTTTCTGGTGAAGACTGTAACATGTTGCTGGTTTAATTAAATTAAAGGTTCAAAATAATATTGCTTCTGAGGAGTAGTGACTAAACTATTCATTCTGTTAGTTTCTTTGGAATTCTAGTCAAAGAAGGCGAAGAAACGCAGAAGGTGCTACAAGCAGAAACTTACTCAGTCCAGAATAAGTGACTCACATCTTATGAGTGTCTCGCCATTAGGAATTAGTAAGTTTTAAATCTGAAATTTGCCATTGTGTCCAATATTTTTAAATTGTTTAGCGGTTGTTGTCTCATAAAGTTGATGGTGACCCATGTCACTTAAAGAACTGTTACGATATCATGGATTTTCTGCCATGTGATTTTATAGCAGTAATGATGTGTTGTAATAGACTTCATAGTCTAAGAGAAAGAAGCATACAGCTGGATAATGAATTTTTTATGGGGCTGTGAGATACTTTGCAAAATTTGTATGTTGTTGAAATTTTGCTCTTATAGTAACACTTGAAATAACATTCCTGAACAGCAAGGAAGTAAATCACGCACACTGTTCGAGAGTGGAGCAATAGAGAAGTAGCTTAAAGGTGGCTTGATGAACTCTATGCCAGGCACTTAAGTGTGAATCGCAGAGTAATCATGTATAACAATGAAAATAATCAATTATTGACAATTCCTTCTCATCCTGTCCGGTAAGTCTCCCCTGACCTGGGATTCTGGGTGACTTTTCTGAACTGTACCCCTTTCCCTAAACTTCTCGAGTTCTTTTCCTTCACCCCTCTTCCTTCCTCTTCAACTCTTCTGCTAGGAGGAGGAGCCACTGGCTCACATACTCTGTGTGTGTGTGTGTGTGTGTGTGTGTGTGTGTGTGTGTGTGTGTGTGTGTGTGTGTTTTTCCCCTGCTGCCACTTGTAGAGTAATCATGTAGATATATACTTGTGAATATACAATGAGGGAGGATTGGGAAGAAGAGATGGCTTTCATAAAATCACTTGATCAAATGGGGGAGGAGTGGGAAGAAGAGATTGCTTTCATAAAATCATGTTGTGATCGTGATGTGCTGCATATTAAGTGTGGTAAACTGGCAGGGATTTCTATAAAAAATGTGACTGATTTCATTGATACCATGTTCTGGCTTTAATGTAGTCGATAAACGAGAACATCAACCGTGAATGTGCAGAATCAGATTGGGCACAAGAAATTAACTAAAATATTGTGGCTGAAGATAACATAGTGTTATGCTTATTCTGTTACTTAGCAGATGTTAAACTTTTTGCAAGCAACATAATAGAGACTCAGGCAGAACCAAAATTCACTGAAATAAAAACAGATCTTATTGTACTGCACAAATGGGGGGAAAAAAGACAGAAGGCCATTGTGTATGAAGATTTATAAATTTGTGTTTTCTGAAAGGAAAAAAATAAATTAGTAATTTCTCAGGATTTTTTCAAATGTTCATGAAATTTTTTAAGGTTGAAAAACAAACTTTGTTTTTGTTCTGCTAATATTTGTTTATTTTGACCTAGTTTTCAGCTTATTGGGCCATTTTCAGTAAATAAGTGACTACCATCGTTAAGAGATGTGTATAGGAGACCAAACACAGAAGCAAAGATACGTGTTTAGTTTCCTAGATGCTCTGTCACTATTTATTGTTTAGTTCCAATGTGTTTCGGAGCTACAATGTCATTTTTGAGGACTTATTTATGGTTTGGGCTTTCATTTGCATCAGTTCCTGTGCCAAGATGCGTGGGCCACCTCCACACTCTAATGGTTAACATTGCGTACATCTTGGGTTCAGTTCTTGGACGCCACCTAGGATTTTTCCATGGTGGGAACATCTGAAACGGGATTCACTCAGTCTTGTGAAGCCAAATCAGTACTGCTTAATAAAGCAAGAAGCTAAACTGACGCACAGGCTGCCACGGTGGCATGAAATCAAAAAGCTTGCGCAGGGCTGGGGTCCTTGTGACATTTGTTTATTGTAGATGATTTTCATTTATGCCACATTTTGGCTTAAGTCAGGTGATAAACTATGACAGTGACAATAAAGTTGCAGCTTTGAAACAGATTGGTCACAAGAAGTTAACTAAAATAATGTGGCCAGAGATAATACACTATTATTGATAAGTTCCTTACATAGGAAGCATCATTAACAGACAGACCACAACAATGAAATGGATGTTTATGGTGTAACTGGCATAAGTTCCTGATTGGCCACGTTCTTAAGGTATGCCATTGGGCAAGCGCTTGTAGGGATGCCATAGGGCAGGTACAGGATTCACAGTGCCAATACTTGGAACGACATGCCATAACAGGTCAATGTTCCAGAACTATAGAAATTAATATTTCCTCCTGTCTTCACCTCATCCATAACTATGCTCATTGAAGCACTTTTTTCCTGTTTATAGCTTCAATTGTGTTGGGTCATCATCTGTTATTGCATTGAAAGCTTTGCACTTATGTAACAAGTCTCTGGTTACAGTGTGTTTACAGGTGAAACATCTGTCGCTTTGTGACTAATAGTGTGATTTTTTTGCAAATTGGGGCATATTTTAAATGTTTTGTTTATTTGTTTGAATGATAATATTCACTGGCAATTTTGTTCTTGAGACAAATGTATATGTAATATATGGTATTAATGTTTTAAAGTATCAATAAGTTAAATGGAAATTTGACAAAATGAAGTAATTTTCACCTTTAGTCAATAATCATTGCACATTACTATTCACGCCATTATTGCCCCTCCCCTGGTCCCTCTCTCCCTCTCTCCCTCTCTCCCTCTCTCCCTCTCCCCCTCTCCCCCTCTCCCCCTCTCCCCCTCTCCCCCTCTCCCCCTCTCCCCCTCTCCCCCTCTCCCCCTCTCCCCCTCTCCCCCTCTCCCCCTCTCCCCCTCTCCCCCTCTCCCCCTCTCCCCCTCTCCCCCTCTCCCCCTCTCCCCCTCTCCCCCTCTCCCCCTCTCCCCCTCTCCCCCTCTCCCCCTCTCCCCCTCTCCCCCTCTCCCCCTCTCCCCCTCTCCCCCTCTCCCCCTCTCCCCCTCTCCCCCTCTCCCCCTCTCCCCCTCTCCCCCTCTCCCCCTCTCCCCCTCTCCCCCTCTCCCCCTCTCCCCCTCTCCCCCTCTCCCCCTCTCCCCCTCTCCCCCTCTCCCCCTCTCCCCCTCTCCCCCTCTCCCCCTCTCCCCCTCTCCCCCTCTCTCCCTCTCCCCCTCTCTCCCTCTCTCCCTCTCTCCCTCTCTCCCTCTCTCCCTCTCTCCCTCTCTCCCCCTCCCCGACCATCGCCCCCCTGACTCTCCCCTCCCCCTCCCTCTCTGGCACTCTGTCTTAAAGTAGTTGTTATTCCTAAACCTTATTTGCTAACTATACAACATGGCTTTTTTTCTTCCTCACTGCCGTAAATTCCCAAATGTGAAAACTGCCTTCTGTGCCTAATTGAATGCTCCAACCTATAGCTTGGACTGATTGTGTTGGGAGAGGGAGCTCAAGGACTATAAGCTCAGTATTCTATAAGAGGCAGTCGTATGAAAATGAGACAAACGAAAAAAAAGTAAGTAAACTGTGTGTTATTTGAAAACTAATTGCTATAATTGTTAATATATTTATTCTACTGTGAGGAATTGGTGGTCAGTACCTTCTTCGAAAAATGTTTACAATTGCCCACAGAACCACAACTGTACCCAGGTGTGCACCTCTGCATCGGAAGCAAATCAACAAATCTTTCTTTTTTACTCCAAAAATTTTGAAATTGCATGGGAAGGGACTGGGACTGTATGGAAGATATGTTAGGGCTTTCCAGGAAACTTCTGCAGTGTACTTCAAGCTGATGAAAATGTAGGCAGGCCCACTGTCTGACTGTGCTGCAGAAGTTTCACTGGGAATGCCGTACACATTCTCCGTACAGTCCCAATCTCTCCCCATGTGATTTCTGTATTTTCAGAGCTTGGGGAAAGACATTCTTGGCCATCGATTTGCTTCAGACAGAGGGGTAGATGCCTGGTTACGATTGTAGTTCTGCAGGCGATTGCAAACATTTTTCCATAAAGGCATTGGCCTTCTTGTCTCGGAGTGGGATAAATGTATTAAGATTTATGGTGGTTACTTTTGAAATGATAAAGAGCTTACTTATTTTTTTTCCATCTGCCTTGTTTTCATTTGACTACCTGTTATACTTTAAATTATTATGGGTTTTGCTAACTCTTGAGAATTTCTGTAGTTTTTAAAATGTAATTATTTCACATCAGAATGTAGAAGTAGCTGAATATACAGGGTGATTCAAAAAGAATACCACAACTTTAGGAATTTAAAACTCTGCAACGACAAAAGGCAGAGCTAAGCACTATCTGTCGGCGAATTACGGGAGCTATAAAGTTTCATTTAGTTGTACATTTGTTCGCCATTTCAGCCAATAAAGTTTTTGGTCCCTTTTTCTTCGAAGGTGCTACTGTAACTGGACTACAGTATCTGGAGATGTTAGAGAATTGGCTGTTCCCTCAGCTCGAACAAGAAGCACAACAATTCATATTTCAGCAGGATGGAGCGCCACCACATTGGCACCTATCTGTCCGTAAATACCTGAATGTCAACTACCCGAGGCGATGGATCGGCCGCCAGGCAGCCCGTGACAGAGCACTTGATCACTGGCCTCCAAGAAGCCCTGATCTTACCCCCTGCGATTTTTTCTTATGGGGGTATGTTAAGGATATGGTGTTTCGGCCACCTCTCCCAGCCACCATTAGTGATTTGAAACGAGAAATAACAGCAGCTATCCAAACTGTTACGCCTGATATGCTACAAAGAGTGTGGAACGAGTTGGAGTATCGGGTTGATATTGCTCGAGTGTCTGGAGGGGGCAATATTGAACATCTTTGAACTTGTTTTTGAGTGAAAAAAAACCTTTTTAAATACTCTTTGTAATGATGTATAACAGAAGGTTATATTATGTTTCTTTCATTAAATACACATTTTTAAAGTTGTGGTATTCTTTTTGACTCACCCTGTATTTGAAAAGTATCAGTTGTAGAAGTGAAAGAAGTACCTTTCGATTAGAGATATATACATAGTAACACATTTGAAACAGTTGTTGACTTATTTCTCACCAGCTCTGTCTCGATTGCACTGATACCAGTTTTCCTGTTGGTTGCAGGCTATGGACGGTGGCAAATGTGTGGGTGCAATTGTTTGCAAGCTCGATGTACATCGCAAGGTTGTCAAGAGAGGATACATTGCCATGCTTGCCGTTGATGAAAAGTATAGAAAAAGAAAAATAGGTAAACAGAGACCTTGTTCAGTTTACAATTTGTTTATTGGGATTTTCATAAGCTTAGATTGCAGTTGTCACTGTACTAATTGGCATGTTTTAGGTCTGTGGCAAAAAGTTTTCAGATAATGTTCCTTTCAGTATTGCTGACTGGTTGAGTGATCATTATTATTATTAATTATTATTTTTTAGCACAATTTGTTTGTTGCATTGCACTCGGATGATATTGAGGGTGTCAGTCCTACGGATCGTAGGGCATGTTTTCTCTCATGTTTCACCAGATGTTGGCATTTTCGTTTTTCCAGCGTGGAGTTAGAGTTGGCCCAAACAAATACTGCTCATCAATTCTTTCATATGACCCCTAGCATCAATGGAAGGTGTCAGTTTGTTCTCTATTACAAAGAAAGTGATTATTAAATCAGAATTTTCCTTTTCCATTTTATAGAACAGTACCATTTTTTTGTAATGCATTATTAGTTTTATTGATATGTATTAACAGGATCAGTAAAACGTGAAGGACAATCAGTAACCCAGCAGTGACTGAGCAGCACTTCTGCACGCAGTAGCAGTCGGCAGGGGCCAGGGCAGTGTTATCACTGCTGGAGTACAGGTTATTCTTTGTGTTTTCTGTCCCTGATAATACACTCTGTCAAAGGGGCACATAAAATTCCATTTTAGAAGTAATTTTGTTTGTAACAGGAGGCACTGACTCTTCACAGTGACACTTCATCATGCATGAAGGACATGACGAGCAGTATTTGTTTGGGGTGACTCCAGCCATACATAGCAAAAACGAAACTGTAAATATCTGCCAAAACATCAGAGATCACTTGCCTAATGACTTTTAGGAGAGAGACACTGCATATGCCCCCTCTTTGCCTTGCATCAACAATGACAGACTTCACTGAGAGCGTGACACCCATTCCTGCCAAGAAGGATTTTTACTATTCTGCATAAATATCAAATTTTGTTCTTTCCTTTTAGATACTGTTATGACGGCGGGTCATGTAAAGAGGAGGGTGCCACAGTGTACTGCTGGATCATTGCTTCAATGATCTGCCACTAAATGTGGCAGATGATTCAAACAATTCTTTTGTTTCAAATGACACAATTGTAATTGTGAAAGACATGAATCAGTATATAAATGATGTAGCTAATAGGGTAGTCAGTAACAACAGCAGATCTTTCAGAAAACATATCAACATTTAGCTGCAACAAAGCACAGTGCATGTTGCTTATAACATGAAGAACTTGGAAAAGTGAAATTTTCTGTCCAAACATGGTCAGTGAATTCAACCAATTTAAAATCTTAGGACTGAGGGTAAATGGAAAGATTTCTTGGAAATATCATGTGAAAGATCTTATGCAGAAAGTAAATACTGTTATGTTCCCTATAAGAATAATGTCTACTGTTTCCGACACTGATCGTGAAGGCTTGTTTACTTGGATTACTTTCACTCTATTATCTTGTATGGTAGTATATTTTGGGGTAACTTTTTACACTCAGCAAGGATATTTTTAGCCCAGCAAAGGGCAGCCAGACTAATCTGATGTGTCAGTTCACGACCTCCGTGTAAGCTGTTGTGTGTTTGTCTCGGAATTCTAACGCTGCCGTCCCGATACTTATATTGCATCACGAGATTTGTTGTTGACAATACTGACTCATTCTGAAAAATATGCGACATACATTCAGTGAAAACTAAATGCTAAAACAATATACACTTGGTTAAAACTTCCTTAAGCACTGCACAGAAGGGTGTTCACCATCCAGCAAGTTTCATTTTCAATAGCCGTCCAGCAGAACTGGAAAAAATCAGTTGATAAACTGTAAGCATTCAAAACAAATTTGCTGCAAACTACACTGCTACACACCTTCCGTATCCAGGTGAAGGTGCACCGTACTTTAAATTCATCATGGGAGGTGGTTTATACATGCTCATTCAATGGATTATCCAACGACAACATTCAACACTATCTGTCTGACTGGGGCGTAACGGCTGTACATAGTCATGAAAAAGATTGACAGAGACTTGGAACCGATCCGTACTCTCTTTTTGATGTTTGACGGAGTTCAACTTCCATCGAACATTAAAGGAGGATATGAGATCATTTCCGTTCGTCCTTACATCTCCAACCCTACGCGTTGCTGTCGGTGTTGGTGGTTTAATCGTACCAGCCAGTCGTGTTCCAATCCGGCGAAATGCATTGCATGTGACAGGCATGCCCATGAGGGTGATTGTCCACATCCATCTCCTTGTTGCATCAACTGTATGGACGACCACGCTGCTTCTTATAGAGATTGCCCTATTTTCAAAGATGAAAGAGTTACTCAGGAAATCCGAGTGAAGGAAAAAGTGTCCAATTTGCTGCTCATAAGTTATTCGCCAGTAGAAAGCCCCGCTCCCAGTGGGTAAATATAGCACTGTCCTCGCATCTCCTTGGCCTACTAAGGAGGTAGCCACACAGACTTGCGATCTCACCTTTAGCGCTACAGTTGTCAGATCAGCCAGCCCAAAGATCGCCTGTTCATCCTCCCCACTATCGCCTGCTCACTCTCAGGCTCACCCTTCATCGGCTCCTGCTAAATCATGGGCCCCAAATCGGACGCCTGGTCTTCCAAAAAAAGAGCCTACTTGCGAAGATTTTTTTTACGTATCCTGACCTCCCAACCATCAATTCCTCCCTCCTCTCACCGTCCTCCTTCCAAGAAGGCTCAAAAGAAACTAAAGTTCCTCTCCAAGGCGTGTCTCATCTATAGCACCACCCAGCGGTAGCTGCCCTCGGCAATCTTCCGTGTTGCTGGCGGCCGATCCACCAGTCGATTACTGGTGGCAGGAGCTGCGAGCAACCTACGGATCGGGATCTTCTGCCTTTGGCTGAATGCTGTTCCATGCCATCAGCCGCTGGCTCTCGGCGGTCGTTGAGTTGACAGCAACCGTAGTGAGATTTTCCCCTTTTCTGTCCACCCTATGTCCATTATCCATTGGAATATCCACGGAATTCATTCCAATCGGGATGAATTGTCAATCCACTTACGATCCTATTCCCCGGTCATCTTAAGTCTTCAGGAAACAAAGCTACATCCCCATGATCGCTTTGTCTTCAGTCATCTCCAATCGGTCCGGTTTGATCTCCCCTCTGTTGATGGCACTCTGGCACACGAGGGACTTGTGATTCTTCTCTATGATACTATCCATTATCACCCAGTCCCCTTAAAACAGTTCCTTCCAAGCTGTCCTGATTGGGGACTTCAGTGCCCACCACCCGCTTTGAGGATCTCAGCATCCTTGTCCACAAGGCTCCCTGTTGATTGAACTCTTCCACCAAGCGGATCTTGTTTGCCTGAACACTGGGGAACGTACATTTTCGTCTGCCACCGTGTCAAACTTCTCTCATTTGGACCTTTCAGTCGGTAATGTTCCACTAGCTAAGCACTTTGAATGGTTCACTCTTGCTGATACACACTCTAGTGACCATTTTCCGTGTGTCCTTCGATCACAGCCACAACTGCCATCTATGCACACAAGGTGCTAGAAGTTTTCCCAAACCGATTGGACACTTTTGTCCTCTCTAGCGGCATTCGATGACCGTCACTTTCCTAGCATCGATGATCAGGTCACCCATGTTACGGAAGTTATTCTTACAGCCGCGGAATGTTAAATACCTCGTACCTCCCCTTTGCCCCAGTGCCCCCCATTTCCTTGGTGGAACAAGACGTGCTGTGACGCAATACGCGAGCGGAGATGTGCTCTTCGCATTTTCCACCACGATCCTACATTGGCCAATTGTATCCGCTATAAGCAATTGCGTGCACAATGTCATCACATCATCCGCGATAGCAAGAAGGCAAGCTTAGACTTATTTACCAGCTCCTCTAATTCCTTCACTCCCTCATCTATAGTTTGGAGTCGATTTCGATGGTTATCCGGCATGTCTAGTTTCTCCCCAATCTCTGGGCTCACTGTCGCACATAATACCTTAGTGGACCCAGTCGCAATTTGTAACTCATTGGGTCAACACTTTGCCAAGATTTCGAGCTCTCCTCTCAAAACTGCCAAAGCTATAAAACTGTTTTCTGTATGTGGGAACTCCAACATGCACTCTCTTCCTCTCGCTCTTCTGGCCCCGGGACTGGATGGCATCCACGTCCAAATGTTGCTGCATTTATCATACCATAATCTGCATTACCTTCTTCGCCTGTATAATCGAATTTGGACTAACAGTTCCTTTCACAGAAGATGGCAGGAAGCTATTGTCATTCCTGTTCCGATACCTGGAAAGAATAAACATCTCCCCTCTAGCTATAACCCCATATCTCTCATGAGTAGTGTATATAAGGTTTTGGAGTGCATGGTGAATTGCCATTTATGCTGGTAGCTGGAGTCCTGAAACCTT
Source organism: Schistocerca americana (assembly GCF_021461395.2). NCBI lineage: Eukaryota > Metazoa > Arthropoda > Insecta > Orthoptera > Acrididae > Schistocerca > Schistocerca americana. The sequence continues at coordinate 20,209,735 of NC_060127.1, read as the reverse complement.
TTAACACGTGCCCAATACAGTTTCCGAAAGCATCATTCTGCAGTTGACCATCTTGTTGCTCTCTCGACTTATATCATGAACAATTTTCTCAGGAAACACCAAACGGTAGCGATATTTTTTGATCTGGAGAGAGCATATGTTACCCATTGGAGGACAGGCATCCTCTGCACACTGTTGTCTTGGGGCCTTCGAGGGCAGCTACCCCTTTTTATTCTTGAATTTATGACAGCGCACACCTTTAAGGTGTCGGTGCACACCACTCTCTCCCATACATTTTCCCAAGAAAATGGGGTGCCCAGGGCTCCGTGCTGAGTGTTGTCCTGTTTGCCATTGCTATAAATCCAGTTACGGATTGTCTCCTTCCCCATGTCTCAGGTTCTCTCTTTGGCAACAGTTTTACGATCTAGTTCAGCTCTCAACGGACCAGCCTTCTTGAACTACATCTTCAAGGATGTCTTGATCACCTCCACTCATGGAGCATCGAAACAGGCTTCCGCTTTTCTCCCAGTAAAACCGTCTGTGTAAATTTTTGGCATTGTACGAAGTTTCCTCTGCCTTCTCTACATCTAGGCCCTGTCGACCTTCCATTTGCCGACGTTTGACAATTCTTGGGACTTATGTTTGACAGAAAACTGTACTGGTATTCCCAAGTGTCATATCTTTCGGCTCACTGTATGCGATCCCTCAACACCCTCTGTGTTCAGAGTGGTAACTCCTGGGGAGTGGACCGAGTGGTCCTCCTCTGCCTGTATCGTGCCTTAGTGCGCTCAAAATTTGGCTATGGAAGCATAGTTAACTCCTCTGCTCGACCGTCTATCCTTCGGCGTCTTGACTCTGTCCTCCACTGTGGATTGCGTTCAACATCTGGAGCTTTTTATACCAGCCCCGTGGAGAACCTTTATGCTGAGACTGCTGTACCTCCGCTGTTGAATCAGTGAGCTGTCCTACTGAGTCGTTACGGTAGTCATCTGTCTTCCATGCCTGCCCCTCTGACCCATGGCCTTTTTTTTTTTTTCAATGTCTCCTTGGATGTAGGGTATGCAGGCTGCCCTTCCTCTCTACTACCACTGGGAGTCTGCTGCTGTCAACTGTTACATTCTCTTTCCTTCCACTTTCCTAAAACTTGCTTGACAAATGGGGTACGGCGCCACCTTGGCTTCTCCATGCCCTTTGTCAGCTTCCCAAGGATAGTACCACCCCTCCCCCCTATGGTTTATCATCAGCCATTTGCTGCTCTATGCGTACAAATGGAGGATGCCACATTTATTTACACTGGCATCTCAAAGATCACATTTGGTTTTGGGTGTGCCTATATGTTGGCGACACCCCTAATAGATTTCAACTTCCCGACCAGTTTTCGGTTTTTACTGCGGTGCTTTATGCTGTTCTCCTGGCTGTCCAATAAATCTGTCGCCATAAGCTGCTACAGTATATTATACGCTCGGATTCGCTCAGCTCTCTTCTCAACCTCCAAGCTCTTTATCCCATGCACCCTCTGTTCCACTGGATTCAGGACAGCCTCCAATTGCTCCACTTAGGGGAGTCTCTGTGGCATTCTTCTGGATCCCAGGGCACGATGGTATCTGCGGAAACGAGGCAGCCGATATAGTGGCCTAGGCTGCAGTATCTCTTCCTCGGCCCACTGTTCACATGGTTCTCTATGCTGATCTACAGAGCATTTTATGTTGTTGTTACTTTTTTATGGCACACACATTGGTCTACACTTCCTGATAATAAGTTAGGGGACGTAAAACCTTTTCCCTGCACTTGGACCTCTTCCTGCCGGCCTTGTTGTTTTGAGGAGGTAATTTTAACTAGACTCTGGATAGGACACTGTCTTTTTTAGCCAACAACGTCTTTTAAGTGGTGATCCTCCCCCACTTTGTCCTCACTGCTCTCAACTGTGGACAGTGAGACACCTTTTACTTCAGTGTCCCTATTTTAATCCGTTATGTGCCTGTTTACAGTTGTCACCTGATACATCTTCCCTTTTAGCAGATAACATGCGCTTAGCTGATAGCGTCCTCGAGTTTATCGGTGTCAGTGAGATGATGTTGGTCATTTGAAGCTCTTTTTTCAGGGAATGCAAACCCCGCTTCAATAGTAGTTTTCTAAGATCTCCTTCCGTTTTTAGTTTCCCTCCTCCTTGAGTTTCGCTCCCATTGCTGCTGTTTTCACGTTCAGTTTCTTACCCTTCATTAAACCACAGAATGGTCTTCCATGCCTACTTATGGATTGTAGCAGTTTTGCGCCCTAAAACCATAACAAAAAAAGAAAAAAAACTGTGTGTTCCTTTAGCTTGGGGAAGAGGTGATAATCGCCAGGGGCTAAGTCCAGGCTGTACGGGGATGGGGCATAACAGTCCACCCAAATTTCTTCAAAAGCTCCTGTGTTTGACGAGTGACATGGGGTCAAGTGTTGTCATGAAGAAGCACTACTCCCTCCTTCAGTCGTCCTCTCCAGCGATGCGATTCTGGATTGCTCACTGGAGTTTGGCCAATGTTTCACAATATCTGTCGGAGTTTACTGTCATCCCAGGTTGCATGAAATCGATGAGGACCCCCTTCTGATCCCAAAACACATTTGCCATAACCTTTCCTGCCGACCGCATTTGTTTGAATTCCTTTGGTGGCGGTGAACTGGAGTGACGCCACTGACGAGATCATTGTCTTGTTTCGGGAATGTAATGAAACACCTACGTTTCATCTCCCATGACGATAGAGTCCAACAACTTCTCCTTGTTGCCTCCCCCCCTCACATTGTTGAAGAATCTTGTGAGCACAGTCAAGGCGTTGCTCCTTGTGTCCATCAGTCAGCATCAGGGGGGGACCCAGTGAGTACACATCTTGTGATAACCCAACGTTTCTGTTAAAGTTCTTTCAGTTGTGCTGTGGGAAGCTTCATGAATGCGTTTCACAAGTTCACGGACAGTGACCTTTAAATCTTTGAGCAGCTGACTGTTGATTTTCTGGACAATCGCATCCAAAACCGGCAGTCTTCCATTACGTTTTTCATTGTGAACTTCTGTGCAACCCTCAGCAAAAGTCCTGCACCATTTTCGGACATGCTGAGCGGACATGGATTCTTCACCATAAACCTCAGTTAGTTGCCAATGAATCTCCACAGGCGGTAACTTCCTTGTGTGGAGAAACCGGATTCCTGCTCGAACCTCGCAGTTGGCAGGAGCAGTGATCAATACTCCCTTCTCTGACGGCTGCCAAGCCAACACTGAGCGACGCAGCGAATCGCAGACAGGCGGGCTCAAGTGTGGGGGAACCACTGTGCACGGTACTGTTGTCGGATTTAGCATACTGGGAACCGTACTATTGGTACAACCCTCATATATTCCATTCTTGAACAACCTTGAAAATGTTATTGACATCTTTATCCATTTCTGAGACACGCATGTTCACAGTTACTTGCCAGAGAACAGTGCAAGGAAAATAATGAAAGAGACTTTACCTGTGGGAGAGGAATAAAGACAAGAAGAAAGTGGAAGTGGGTGAGAGCCAGTGATAATGAGAGACAAGAGTATATGACAGTGACTATGAGGAAGAAAGAGATTTTGACAGTAAGAAGAGAAAGCAGCAGTAGGAATGAATGAATGAATGAATGAATGAATGAGTGGGACATTAGCATTATGAGGGAGCAAGAGGAAGACAGTGAAAGCGAGATGAGAAAGTAGTAGTAAGACAGAACAAAGGTGACACTAGCTGTGAGACAGGAGACTGTGACTTTTGGAGAACCTCAAAGAGATAATGCAAGGCATGTACGTTTTTCCAGGAAAAGCTCGGGAAGTTGTTCACCTGGGAGAAAACTGGGAAAACTGGGCCACATTCAGCTGCACTCGTGGGCTCCGTCAAAGATGATTTGCTGCTCCGAAAATCTGGAGTTTACAAAATTCCATGTGAATGTGGCCTTTCTTACATCGGACAAACATCTCGTACTGTCCAAGGAAGATGTACAGAACACCAGAGGTACACACGACTTTTACAACCTAACAAGTCGGCAGTGGCAGAGCACTGTATTGATAATGGTCACAGTATGTTGTATGACAGTGTCGAAATTTTGGCAACTACATCATCCTTTTGGGACTCGATAGTGAAGGAGGCAATTGAAATTCGCTTGACGACGAATTTAATTAATAGAGATAGTGGTTTCAATCTTGATAAATTATGGAATCTGGCACTTGCTGTAATAAACTCACAAAGACGTCACAGTGCAGCTCACAATGATATATCGATATGCCAACACAGATCAACTGCGGAGTCATAGATACAACTCGCGCATTGTGCACGTCTCTGCCGCCGACCAACGTCTCTGGCGCATTTGCATCTGTGGCCGCATGCGCAGTCGCGCGGTACAACAGTATAAAGGGACGAAGCGAGCACTGGAGCGGCAGTCTTGCAGCTCACTCTGAAGATGGCTGAACGTTATACAGCCGAAATATTAGAAGAAAGAGATTTCTTGCGGCTGCACACCCGAAACTTAATGGGACAATGTTGCTATTGGCTGACTTCATTGTGTGTCCTTTGCTCTGAATATCTCGTGTCATCGGCTGGCGAGATCCCGTGACATGAACTATGACTGGCTTACAAAAGTGCATCACAGTGTCCATTTCACTGCTTTGATAACTAATGTACTGTGTTTGGTGGTATTCAAATTTATACTTTTGTAATAAGAAAATATGCAGCCTACGTGTTTCTGCAAATCAGTGTTCTTTCCAGAACATGTCTTTATTCTAGATTTAGTGTTCTAAAGTGTCCAGAAGAAGTTCTACACTGGTGTACAAAACCTTAGCCATTCAAAGGATTTATATGTTTCGCATTTCTGAGGGAAAGTATACTGTCACTTAAAATGAATAAAGTGTATGTTCACCCAGGGAAAAGTGTGTTTTTAATTGGGAAATCTCGTAAATATCTGGAAATTTTTTTCTTTAGCCCCTTATACACCCTGTAATGACAATGATTTGGGCTGAATGAATGAGAGAGAGAGAGACTGGGCAGTTGAGTGGTTGGACGTGATAGACCTACAGCGATGTTCTAGTGGATATGAGAGTTACAGTTAGGGCAGCTTGGTGGAGGTGAGTTGCATGTTAAAAAGAGCACAAATATTTTCACATGCTGATATTTTTGTGAAAATTTTTAAAGGTGCTGGGGTAGGTAGAATGAGGCAGCTGGTACCCCACTTTTCAGTCAGCCTTTAATAAAGAGGAGCATATTCGCCTTTTTTGTGCTCTGATGGGAGCATTTTTCCTTTGTTGTTTAATTCTTTAACACTTTTGTTTATAAATTTTCTAAACAGTATTCTGTACATTATATACTGTCTTGTTCCATCACAAAGCAAGTGTGACTTGTATTATCCCACAGAATCTGATAAATAAATAAAATACCGTGATCTCACCTGTAGCCCTAACACACGACAGCATTGTTCATGAACACGGATTGCGTTTGCTAGTGACAGTTTTTGCCGCTATGATTCCAAATATGCCTACCTAATTCTGGACTTGATTTGGTTGAAGATCAGTTTAGATTCTGCAGAAATGTAGGAATGTGCGAGGCAATACTGATTTTACAGTTTAGCTGAGAAGGTAGGTTGAAAAAAGGGAAACCTATGTTTATAGTATTTCTCGATTTAGAGGAAGCTTTGGACAATGTTGAGTCCATTATTCTCTTCAAAACTCTGAAGGTAGCAGGGAGCAAATTTTGTTCACAGAAACCGGACTGCAGTAATAGCAATTGAAGGATCTGAAATGGAAGTAATATTTTGGAAGGGTGTGAGACAGTGTCTTTGCCTATCTTTGATGTTATTCAATCTGTACACTGAGCAAGCAGTAAAGGAAATTAAGGAGAAATTTGGAAAGGGATTTGAGGTTCAGAGAGGAGAACAAAAACATTGAGGTTTGCATATGATTTAATTCTGTCAGAGACGTCAAAGGACAAGAAATTAGGTTGAATGGAACAGATAATATCTTCAAAATAGGTTTTAAAATGAAACCAAATGTTAATCTGAAACTTTCTGGCATATTAAATAGTGTCCCAGACCTGGACTGAAACTCAAGACCTTTGCCTTTTGCAGCCAATTGCTCTCCCATCTTCATATTTTTGCAGTGCAAAGACTGTGCCGTAAAATTTCGGGCGTGCAGCTGCATAAATTCAACTCCTAATATTCTGGCTGAGTACCATCGAGCTATCTTCAGAGTGAGCCAAAGTGACTGACGCTCCAGCACTTGCTCCGTCTTTTTAAACCTGGGGAGTGAACCACTGCGCATCTGGCCACAGGCACGCAAGGCGCCAAAGATGTTGATCAGCGGCAAAGTGGTATGACATGTGCATGGAATTAGATCTATGGCTGTGCAGTCGATCCACATGGTGATATCGAAGTATCACTGCGAGCTGCACCGTCGCGATGTCTTTGTGATTTAATTACAGAAATTGCTGGATTCAATGAATTGTCCAAGCTGAAGCTGCTATCTCTATTAATTAAATTCATCGACAACCGAATTTCAATTACTTGTTTCACTACTGAGTCCCAGAAAGATGAAGTCGAGGCTAAAATTTCAACATTACCATACACCATAACGTTCCCAGTGTCCGTACAGCGCTCCGCCACCACAGAATTATTACATTGTAAGAGCTGGGTGTACCAGCAGTGCTCTGTGCATCTCTCCTGGACTGTATGTGTTGTCTGTCTGATATATGAACAGCTGCACTCACGGGGGATCTTGTAAACCCCAGACTTCCGAAGTACCACATCATTTTAATGGAACCCAGGAGTGCTGCTGTCTTTGGTGAAAAGCGAAAAACCACTTTCACTTTGTGTTTACTGAGGATCTGTCATATTTTTGATGAAAGGCTTCCCATGTATGGCAGGAAAGCCATGGATTTAAAACTTTCCATGTCTTCTTCCGTTTTTCTTGTGTGCACTGTGGATTTCATTTTTTTATTTTTTATTTACATTTCAAGTTCTGTAGGACCAAATTGAGGAGTAAATCTACAAGGTATGGAACATGTCAGTACATGAAATTACAACATAAAAATAATAACAGATAAAAATAAAATGTTTATGAACCCAAAAAAGTCAATCAATAAATAAACGCAATAACAATACAACAAGAATCAGTTTAATTTTTCAAGGAACTCCTCGACAGAATAGGAGTGACCCATGAGGAAACTCTTCAGTTTCGATTTGAAAGCGTGTGGATTACTGCCAAGATTTTTGAATTTGAGCGGTAGCTTATTGAAAACGGATGCAGTGGTATATTGCACACCTTTCTTCAGGTTTGAGTTCTGCCGAGTATTAACTGAGTTAAAGCTGCTTATTATTGGGAATAAGCTAATATTGTTAACAAGAAATGACAATAAGAAATATACTTATTGAGAGGCCAATGGCAAACTACCCAGACTTGTGAACAGGGGTCGACAAGAGGTTCGTGAACTTACACCACTTATTGCCCGAACCGCCCGTTTCAGAAGCAAAAATATCCTTTTAGAATGGGAAGAGTTACCCCAAAATATAATTCCATATGACATAAGCGAATGAAAATTGGCAAAGTAGACTAATTTTCATGTTGAACGATCAGTCACTTCAGATACCGTTCGAATAGTAAAAATGGCAGCATTAAGTCTTTGAACAAGATCCTGAATGTGGGATTTCCAAGACAATTTACTATCTATCTGAACACCTAGAAATGTGAACTGTTCAGTTTCACTATTCATATGCCCATTCTGTGAAATTAAAACGTCAAGTTTTGTTGAATTGTGTGTTAGAAACTGTAAAAAGTGAGTCTTGCTGTGATTTGGCGTTAGTTTATTTTCTGCAAGCCATGAACTTGGTCATGAACTGCAATATTTGAAACTGACCCACTGTTGCACACATCCTTCACTACCAAGCTAGTGTCATCCCAGCAAACAGAATTATTTTAGAGTTACCCATAATACTAGAGGGCACATCATTATATAAATAAGGAACAGTAGTGGCCCCAACACTGATCCCTGGGGCACCGCCCCCACTTGACTGTACCCCATTCAGACCCCACATCAAAGTCATTCTCAACATTGTTTTTACAGTCTGTTGCTAAAGTAAGAGGTGAACCAATTGTGAGCTACTCCCTGTATTTCGTAATGGTCCAACTTTGGAGCAATATTTTGTCACCAACACAATCAAACGCCTTAGTTAAATCAAAAAATATGCCAAGCGTTCGAAACCTTTTGTTTAGCCCATCAGTACCTCACAGAGAAAAGAGAACATAGCATTTTCAGTTGTTAAGTGGTCTGCTGAACTGTACATTTGATAGCAAATCGTGTGATATAAAATGAACAATTATCCTTACATACAGAGCCTTTTCAATAACTTTAGGAAACACTGATGGCATAGAAATAGGTCTAAAATTGTCTACATTATCCTTTTCTCCCTTTTTATAAAGCAGCTTTACTACTGAGTACTTAATTGTTCAGGAAACTGACCATTCATAAAGGAAAAATTACAAATATGGCTAAATACAGGGTGGACATGTGCAGCACAGTACTTTAATATTCTGCTGGGCACTCCATCATATCCATGAGAGTCCTCAGTCTTCAGTGATTTAATTATTGATCTCCCCTTGTCTGTATCACAGAGGAGTATTTCAGACATCAATCTCGGAAAGGCATTTGCCAAGAAAATTATATGATGCCCTGTGGAAACTAAATTTTTATTTAATTCACCAGCAATGTTCAGAAGAGATTGTTAAATATTGGACATATATCTGATTTATCAGTAACAGAAATATTTTCACTAAGAACTGACTTTATATTGTCGACCTCGTGCTGCTGACCAGACACTCCCTTCACAACTGACCATATGGTTTTAATTTCATCCTGTGAATTAGCTATTCTATTTGCATACCACATAATCTTTGCCTTCCTATTAAGATTTTTAAGCATATTACAATACTGTTTGTAATGGGCTACTGTAGCTTGATTGTGACTACTTCTAATTCTAACATTTTGATATAATTTCCGCTTTGTTCTGCATGACATCCTTGTCCCACTAGTCAGCCACCCGGGCTGCCTACTACTGCTAGTACCCCATTTAGAACGTTCTAATGGAAAACAAGTCTCAAAGAGCAAGAGAAATGTAAGGAAAGCATTATATTTATCATCTGTGTATCGGCACTAAAACATACTGCCACTCTTGTTCCTTGACAAGGTTTAAGAAACTCTCTTTTGCTGTTGGATTAACTTTCCTACATAGTTCGTAATTATATGTGACATTTGTTTGAGTACAAAAGGCTTTTAGTGTTAAAATTTGTGCATCATGGACTGAAATGCTGTTCACCGTTTTATTAACAGAATGCCCATCTAGTGATGAAGAATGAATACAAATATTGTGTCCATTGTGCTACTGTTCCCCACACCCTAGTTGGAAAAAACACAGTCTGCATCAGATCATATGAATTTAGAAGATCCCACAACATCCTTTTTCTTGCTCCATCATTTACAAAATTTATATTGAAGTCACCACATATAACTAATTTCTGTTACTTCGTTCGAAGTGAATCAAGAACCCTCTCTAGCCTGAGCAGAAATGCTCTGAAGTCAGAGTGAGGGGACTATAAACAACAACAATTAGAAGTTCAGTTTCACTAAATTCAACTGCCGCTGCACAAAATTCAAATATCTGTTCAGTGCAGTGCCATGATATGTCTATGGACTCAAATGGAATACTGTTTTTTACGTACATAGCCACTCCCCAACCCCACAAGGAACTCCTTGAAAAACAACCAGCTAATCTGTATCCTGGTAAAGGAAGCCTCTGAATTGTCGAATTATTTAAGTGGTGCTCCGATATACCAGTAATTTCAGAGTCAACATCTATAAGCAGTTCACTAACTTCCATGAGTGATCCCACCACCACCCACTACGCTGTCACCTATAAGCATTGCCAGCCTCCCCTTCCCATATCTATTGAGGTGCAGGCCATGCCTAGTGAAACCCGATCTATTAGACCCATCTGGCACCACTGAAATGTAACCCATGCCTTCTGCCATCAGCACCCTCTCCGGCCCCACGTTAATGCGCCTAACAGGCCAATTGTGAGATCGTGACGCTGAAACAGTTGCACGAAATGCACATTAGTGCCACCAGTTTGAGTAGCTATCTTTACCAGGCCACCACCTACATCATAGTCTCCATACTAACAAGACTATTTCCTGCTCCATCCACTAGCACTACCTGATCCTGCTTCGTAGAATTCCTACATAACTCCCTTATGCTGTCAGTCACCTGAGCCAACCCTGCACTACGCTTCACAATGCTGGTGATGTGGTACTCATTCCCCAACACTTCCTGCAACTGCTGGCCCACACATCTACCATGCGAATTACCTATCAGTTGAACCTTCTTCTTTCTGTTAGACTTTGCAACTGATATAAGCCTTCTAACTGCTGCATGTTCCTTACATCTACAGTCACAGGAGGCTCCTCCCCACTCAACTCTGACAGTTGGTCAAAGCTGTTGCATATACGCAAGTGCATTTATAGTGCCTTACGTGTCTGCTGTGGAGAGTTCCCATTGTCTTCAAAAACTCTTCTCAGGTGTAGAAACTCGTCCTGCGGACTGTTCTCGTCAGCAATAACGTGTGTTATATGTACCAGAGTTCTGAGTACACTCATCATCTGTGAAGGGTGGTGGCAGTTATTTGCACGTAAATATAAAACCATATGGGCCGGTTTTCAGATTCCAGCGCCTTCTTCTCGAAGTCCTCTATTGTCGCCCTTGGTGGCCAACTTTTTTATGGCTGTAATCTGCTAGCTTGAAGCCCACAGTGTTTTGGAGTTATGTTGTAAAGACAAGCTAAATCATCTGAATTCTATCCACAGACAAATTCAGGTCATGATGGAAATCGAAAAAGATTGATGCCTTCCATTTTTGGATGTGTGGGTATAACACAGACGATGACACTGTAATGTAATGTATCGAAAACTGGCCCATATGGATTTATATTTACGTGCAAATGCTGCCACCATCCTTCGTAGAAGATGAGTGTACTCAGGACTCTGGTACACAGAGCACACATTATTGCCTTACGAGAGCAGTCTGGAGGATGGGCTTCTATACCTGAGACGAGTTTTCAAAGACAAAGGGTACTCTCCACTGCAGATACATAAGGCGCTAAAAATGAAATCCACAGTGCGTACAAATATAGCGGAAGAAGACGCAGAAAGTTTTAAAGCCATGGCTTTCCTGCCATACATGGGAAGACTTTCATCGAAAATAAGATGGATCCTCCACCAAAGACAGCAGCATTCCTGGGTTCCATTAAAGATGATTTGGTGCTTCGGAAGCCTGGGGCTTACAAGACCCCTGTGAGTGCGACCGTTCATATATCGGACAGATGACGTGTACAATCCAGGAGAGATGCACAGAGCGCCCCAGGTACACCTGATGCTTACAACCTAATAAATCTGCAGTGGTGGAGCACTGTATTGACACTGCCCCCCTCCCCCTCTGGAAATCATTCTCAGAGGTGTACTTGTAAGAAATTTTAAATTGTGAAGCAATCTTTTTGGTGCATATGTTAACATTGAGTTTGCCCTCAGATTGTTCATCTATGGTGTACGATAACGTCGAAATTTTAGCCTCGAATTTATCTTTCTGGGACTCAGTAATGAAAGAAGCAATTGAAATTTGGTTGGTGAGGAATTTAATTAATAGAGATAGTGGCTTCAGCTTGGACAAAGAATGGAATCTGGCAATTTTGCCCCCCTGCGGGTTCGGGTGTAAGAATAGGCCCGCGGTATTCCTGCCTGTCGTAAGAGGCGACTAAAAGGAGTCTCAAACGTTGCGGCCTTCTGTGATGGTCCCCTCTTGGGTTTGACCTCCTTTTTTTTTTTCCAAATTTCCGTTGTTAGTGCGTGCCATTTGGGGAAGGACACCTTACGTGGTGTTTTTCTATTGGTCCATCATGCTCCACCATCTTGCATGTTACCTATTGTCGTGTGGGGGGGACTACGCCCAACATCTTCTGGGTTGTCTCCTTCTCGCCTTGTGCGCACTCTTCTTAGCGCCTACGACAACTGTGGACCCTTTCAACACCTAAAATCCAGCACGGTAGCCAGTCCGTTGTGGTGGGGTCGTCATGTACCCTCTTGGTGGTAGCCCCCTGACCACGCAGGGATCGCACTACAGATGCCAGAGCTGTTCCTCCCCATGCATGCCAAGGAGTATGTGCCCATCTTCTCTGGGGCACGGGGACTCCAGGCAACGGGATATCGGCCAGGTACCCGTTGCTGTGGCTGGGTGGCGCCCTTGGGGAGAGCCCTCGTTCGGAGTAGGTGGCATCTGGGCGGATGTGGCGCAATGAAGCGCAATAAATCACACCAAGCTGGTGGTCGCACGGCCACCAGCGTCTCTAAGCGTGGTAGAGTCGACTTTGATGCTGCACAATATGACCCTCAGTCGTTCCCCTCGTTGGCTGCGCCATGGGAGGGACGCCGATCTAGTGCCAAGCGGGAGCCTTACGTACCGCAATACCTTGTCTGCAGCAGGACTGATGGTGACTCCTTTCTTATGACGAAGCCTCTGTTTTTTGTGGAACACCTGGAGGATAAGTTTGGGGAAGTGGCGGGGTTGTCTAAAATGAGGAATGGGTCCATCCTCCTCAAGACATCCTCCCCAGCCCAGTCACGAGCGTTGCTCTTGTGCGATAAGTTGGGTGACGTCCCTGTTACCGTCACTCCCCACAGTAGCTTGAATATGGTCCAGGGGATTATTTACCATCGTGACCTCTTGTTACAATCCGATGACGAGCTGAGAGCCGACTTGGAACGACGTGGTGTCCATTTTGTCCGTCGTGTACATAGAGGGCCCAAGGCTAACAGGGTGGCCACCGGTGCCTTTATCTTGGCCTTCGAGGGTGATGTCTTGCCCGAGAAGGTCAAGGTGATGGTTTACCGTTGCGACGTGAAGCCATACGTCCCTCCCCCGATGCAGTGCTTCCAGTGCTGGAAGTTTGGGCATATGTCCTCCCGTTGCCCATCCAGCGCTACATGTCGAGATTGCGGACGCCCCTCTCATCCCGATTCTCCATGTGCGCCTCCGCCTGTATGTGTCAACTGTGGGGAGCACCACTCTCCATGCTCGCCGGATTGCCCCGTTCTTCATAAGGAGCGGAAGATCATGGAATTTAAGACCCTGGACCGGCTTACTTATCGAGAGGCAAAACTGAAATATGAAAGGTTGTATCCTGCTTCCATTCGACCATCTTATGCTGCAGCCACGTTATCGTCGCCCACGCGAGCGACGGTTGTCGCCTCATCTGTGCCGCCTTCAGTGGGCCCTCGGGGCCGTGTATCTCTGTCTGCCCCCCTCGTGTCTGGGGGCAAGCCTTCCTCTGTTGCCCCCTTAGCAGTTGGGGGCAAACCCTCTTCTGTCGCTCCCCCCACGCTTACTTCGGGAGTGACATCTGCTCCACAACCGGGAGGCTCGATTCCTCCCCCTCCTTCTCCGCCGGCGTTGCCTTCGCCGGTTCCTCTCTCGCGGAAGGGGTCCCTCGGGGCTCTCCCTTCCTCCGTTTCTTCTCCTTCCCAGCCAGATGTCAGCCAGTGGCTGAGGGTTCCGCCACCTGCTGGTCGTAGGGCTTCTGCGTCGTCGTCAGCCTCAGACGCTCCTTCAGAGAAGCTCTCCCAGCCCTCTCACCCTAAGGGCCGACGTGAGAAGAAGGAACGGCATGTGTCCAAGAAGAAGGAATTTCTGGCGGTTTCAGCACCGCCTGCTGTACATAGTCCTGGCTCCGAGGATGAGGTGGAGATCCTCGCCTCTGCCGCGGATCTCGCCCTCACGGAACCCTTGGGGGCCTCTCCTATGGACTCGGCTGACTCTCCCCCGGTGGCGGCAGTTGGCTCTGAAGCGCTGTCTGCCTCTTAGTCGCATTCACGCCCTCCCAGTCCCTTCCTGCTTCCATTCTCCAATGGAACTGCGGCGGTTTCCGCCACCTGCCTGAGCTCCGGATGCTTCTGAGTGATTCCCCTGTTCTCTGCATTGCTCTGCAGGAAACTTGGTTTCCTGCACTGCGGACCCCCGCCCTTCGCAGTTATCGGGGATGCTATAAGAACCGTGCTGCCTGTCACCGAGTGTCAGGTGGGGTTTGCCTCTTTGTTCACCACTCTGTCTGTAGCTCGCCAGTACCCCTTCAGACGCCTTTAGAGGCAGTTGCTGCCAGGGTTGAGCTCTCGCCGGCTATTACTGTTTGCTCTGTTTACATTCCTCCGGATGGGGAGCTCCCCCGACATGTCTTGGCTGCGCTGCTGGCTCAACTCCCGCCACCATTGCTGCTTCTGGGCGATTTCAATGCCCACAACCCTCTATGGGGTGGGACTGTCTCTGATGACCGCGGCCGGGCCGTGGAGCATTTGTTGGCTCAGCTCGACCTTAGCCTCTTGAACACCGGTGCTCCCACGCATTTCAGTGTTGCCCATGGCTCGTTCTTGGCCATCGATCTCTCTCTTTGCAGCCCCGGACTTGTCCCATCCCTCCACTGGAGGGTGCACACTGACCTGTGCGGTAGTGACCATTTTCCCATCTATTTGTCACTACCCCAGTGTCGTTCTTCTGGGCGCCTGCCCCGCTGGGCTCTCCACAGGGCAGACTGGCCGGCTTTTACTTCTGCTGCAACCATTGAGTCTCCCCCACAGGGTGACATTGACGAGGTGGTCCGTGTTTTAACCACATCCATCATTTCAGCGGCCGAGGCTGCCATCCCCCGATCTTCTGACCTCCCTCGGAGGAAGGCTGTACCCTGGTGGTCGCCGGAGATTGCTGAGGCTATTCGCGGCCGTCGGCGGGCTCTCCAGCGTCATAGGCGGCACCCGTCTCTTGAGACCCTCATCGCCTTTAAGAGGCTCCGTGCCTTGGCCCGTCGTCTTATTGCACGGCGTAAGCAGGAGTGCTGGGAGAGGTATGTCTCATCCTTGGGCTCCCATGTCTCCCCCTCACTCGTGTGGTCCCGGATCCGACGGATTTATGGATACCAGACCCCTATGGGTGTCCCTGGGCTCTCCTTGGACGGCGCAGTCTGCACGGACGCTGCCGCCATTGCTGAACGGCTTGCCACGCACTTTGCTCAGAGCTCTGCTACTGCATCTTATCCCCCCGCCTTTCGCTCTGTAAAGGAGCGAGCCGAGTGGACGCCGTTCTCATTCCACACGCGTCGTTCTGAAACATACAATGCTCCTTTCAGCGAGAGGGAATTCCTCGCTGCCCTCGCCGATTGCCCTGATACAGCACCAGGCCCAGACTGCATCCACGCGCAGATGCTGAAGCATCTCTCCAGGGACTGCCAGAAACTCATTCTCTCGATATTTAATCGCATTTGGAGCGAAGGCGTGTTCCCGTCGCAATGGCGAGAGGGTGTTATTGTCCCCATCTTGAAGCCCGGTGCGGACCCACTGGCGGTGGACAGCTATCGTCCCATTACCCTCACCAACGTTTTGTGCAAATTGCTCGAACGTATGGTGGGGCGGCGTTTGTGTTGGGTCCTTGAGTCGCGCGGTCTCCTCGCTCCATCCCAGGGTGGCTTCCGTCGGGGCCGGTCTGCAGTGGACAATTTGGTGCGGCTGGAATCTGCTGTCCGTACGGCCTTTGCCCGACGTCAGCATCTCGTTGCTGTATTTTTCGATCTGCGGAAGGCGTATGACGCCACATGGAGGCATCACATCCTCGCCACGTTGCATGAGTGGGGTCTTCGTGGTCAGCTCCCGGCTTTTCTTCAAAGCTTTTTATTGCACCGCTCTTTCCGGGTGCAAGTCGGTGCCACCTCTAGTTCATCTTATATACAGGGAAATGGGGTCCCGCAGGGCTCGGTGTTGAGCGTCTCCTTATTTCTAGTGGCCATTAATGGTCTGGCTGCAGCAGTGGGGTCATCGGTGTCTCCTTTGTCTGCCGACGACTTCTGCATCTAATTTAGCTCCACGACTACGGGAGTTGCCGACCGCAGGCTGCAAGTCGCCGTTCGCAAGGCAGCATCATGGGCTCAGACTCATGGTTTTCAGTTCTCTGCACCCAAGACTCAAGTTATGCACTTCTGCAGGCGTCGGACGGTCCACCCTCATCCTGAACTTTACCTCGACGGCCACCTGCTTGAAGTGGTGGACACTTGCCGCTTCTTGGGACTCGTGTTTGATGCCCGGCTCACATGGGTTCCTCATGTTACTCAGCTGAAGCAAAAATGCTGGCGGCACCTCAACGCCCTCCGCTGCCTTAGCCACACGTCTTGGGGTGCAGATCGCTGCACGCTGCTGCAATTGTACAGTGCCCTTGTGCAGTCCCGGCTTGATTATGGGAGCCTGGCCTATGGGTCTGCGTCACCCTCAGTGTTGAAGTTGTTAGACCCCATACACCACTGTGGGGTTCGGCTTGCCACTGGCGCTTTTCGCACTAGCCCCGTGGATAGTCTACTGGTGGAGGCCGGGGTTCCCCCGCTGCGGATTCGCCGCCATCGTCTGCTCGCCGACTATGCTGTCCACGTGCATTGCACGCCAGGCCATCCCAATCGTCGCCTGCTTTTCCCTGCCATGGTCCTCCATCTGCCCGAACGGCGACCTAGGTCTGGGCTTTCCGTAGCTGTCCGCGTCCGGTCCCTGCTGTCGGAACTGGGCTCATTCCCTCTTCTGCCTCCCTTCCGGGTCCGTGCACCTACGCCTCCCTGGTGTTTGCCCCGTCCGTCCGTCCGTCTGGACTTGGTGCAGGGACCCAAGGACTCGGTTCCGCCTGTGGCCCTCCGTCGCCGTTTTCTTGCGCTCCTTGCCTCATTTCCGGGCTGTGAGCCTGTCTACACTGATGGTTCTCTGGTTGATGGTCGCACTGCCTACGCTTTTGCTCATGCTGCCTATGTTGAGCAACGCTCCTTGCCGGCTGGCTGCAGTATTTTTACTGCAGAGCTGGTGGCCATCTTACGCGCTCTTGAGCATATGCGTTTCTGCTCAGGTAGGTCCATCGTCATCTGCAGTGACTCCCTGAGCAGCCTTCAGGCCATTGACCGCTGCTATCCCTCTTCTCCTCTGGTGTCCTCTATTCAGGAGTCTGTTTCCGCCATTGCCCGTTCTGGTCGTTCGGTGGTCTTGGTTTGGATGCCAGGTCATGTTGGCATCTCGGGGAACGAACGTGTTGACAGGCTGGCCAAAGGGGCGATCGACGCCCCAGCTTTGGAGATCGGCCTCACAGCTCGCGATCAGCAGCTGGTGTTGCGCCGTAAGGTGCTTGGGGTGTGGTCTGCTGAGTGGCGAGGCATGACGGCGCCTAATAAACTGCGGGCTGTCAAGGAGACGACCGATGTGTGGCGCTCCTCCCTGCGGTCTTCTCGCAGGGACTCTGTTATCCTGTGTAGGCTGCGCATCGGCCATACGTACCTGACGCACGGCCATCTTTTGCGTCAGGAGGATCCCCCCCTGTGTCAGTGTGGGTCCCGGCTGACGGTCGCCCACATTTTATTGGAGTGTCCCCGACTGCGCACCCTCCGGCAGTCTTTTAATCTCCCGGGCACTTTGCCTTTGGTTTTAAGCGACAATGCCTCCGTGGCTGATGACGTTTTAAATTTTATCCGTGGTAGTCCTTTTTATTGTTCCATTTAGGGAGGTCCTGCTCCTTTCCCTTTGTGTGTCTCTTGTCCTCGAGTCTCTCATATTTGGTTGCAGATTTTAGTGTGTAGTCGGTTGGTTGACTCTTTCCCTTTTTTGTTGTCGTGGTCAGTCAACCAGTCTCCGGTCATCTTCTTTTATTCTGTTTCCTTTTGTCTGGTGTCTTCCTGTCTGTAGTGTTCGTTACCGCGTTTGTGTTCTTTTAGGGCCTGGGGGGGAGTCTCCTTCCCCTTGGGGTTTTACCTGTTTCGTGCATTTCTGTCTCGCCTTTTTTTTTGGAATGGGGGACTGATGACCTTAGCTGTTTAGTCCCCCTTAAACATCCCAACAACCACCACCTGGCAATTTTAGTAATTAAATCACAATGACTTCGCGACGGTGCAGCTCAGGGTGATACATCAATATCACCATGTGAATCGACTGTGCAGCCATAGGTCTAATTCCATGCATGTCATTCCTCTTTGCCGCCGATCAACATCTCTGGTGCCTTGTCGCTGTGGACACGTGCTCAGTGGTTCAGCCTGAGGGTTTAAAAGGACGGAGGAAGTGCTGGATCGTCAGTCACCTCGGCTCACTCTGAAGATGGCTGGACAGTATTCAGCCGAAATATTGGAAGAAGGAGGTGAATTTATGCGGCTGTATGCCCGAAATTTTATGGAACAACTGCTCTCCTGGCTGAGCTATCGGAGGAAGACTCACGACCTGGCCTTACAACATTACTTCTGCCAGTGCCTCTCCCGTGTCTTCCAAACCACACAGAAGTTCTTCTGTGTACCTTGTGGCACTGTGGCTTTTCGTGCAGTGGTCCCTAATTTCTGAGAAAGTTGATGTTGAAGTTTTATGTGTACCCCTGATACCTGTAACATTTTTACCAGTGAGCGTAGTGGCATGCCTAGCTAACATGCTAGTGATCTGGGTTCAAATCCTGTGGGTTGCCCCCCTCCCCACCCCACTGCACAGAATGTCATTAAATAGTATATGTTATACAAAATTATTCAAAGCAGTTTATTAAATAAAGTGATCATTACAGTCAACTTTTCTTCAGATGTGTACACTGTTTGTTATAGAATAGAATGGCATGTGTTAAATCATCCCCAATGAAATTTCGTCTTTTGGCCAACAGATCTTTAATTGCACTGGCTACTGTGTCTTTGATTGCAGTAGAATTAGTGGAAATCATTCTCAGAGGTGTATTTGTAAGAAATTTTAAATTGTGAAGCAATGTTTTTGGTGTATATGTTGGCATTGCTGACTTTGCCGTCAGATTGTTCATCACGCTCTGATGGATCTTCTTGTGGCTGTTGTTTTGTAGAAATATTTGCTTCTCCCATTTCACTGTACTTTTTTGACATGCACTGTGCTGAATACATGTTGTGAACAACTTATGCCAGTGACAAATGCCAGCTTCCAGTGTTCGGGCCAGGGAATTGTGTGTCCATGAGGGAGAGGACAACAAGAAGTGAGATCACATATTTGGAATTTTAACTACAAACAGAACAGACATTTGAAGAAAGTTTACATTAATGTTTGAAGTGTTAATGTAATTACTACAGCAAAAATGACTATTTTTGGATAATGTTGTGTGTCAGGTGGTGTTTATTGATGTTCTGTTGGATTAAAAAAAATTGAAAATTGAAACAAAAAAAATACGCAAGCAGGATTTGAATCCGGAACACCCATGTGGTAGCCATGAACCTTAGCCACTGCACTAGCTCATTTGTTTGAAACATGACTAACGTTACACTTATAGGGGTTAGGCATAAAAGTTCAACATAGATTTTCTCAGAAACTAGGGGCCATCGCATAAAAAGCCACTAGGCAGGTACTCAGGACAGGTCCCTTTACATCATGCCCAAGACTCATCAAAATCTGCAATTAACAGGTCTAATGAACTCCTTACTAGCCACAGCCTGTGGGATTGTTTCCAGACTGCATTTTTGCTCTGTAGGAGTAGTCCTGGCAGATTAAAACTGTGCACCTGAATGGGGCGGGGGGGGGGGGGGGGGGGGGGGGTCAGATCTGAGACCTTCGCCTTTTGCGGACAAGTGCCCTGCAAAGTGAGCTACCCAAGTACAACCTTACAGGAAAAATTGGCGCACTTTCCACTGTGAAAATTCATTTGGGAACTGTCCCCTAGACTGTGGCTAATCTGTCTCTCTGCACTATCCTTTCTTCCAGGAGTGTTGGTCGCACAATGTATAGAGGAAAATTTGTGTATAGTTTGGCAGGTTGGAGAAGTGCTGAGGAAGTAAAGCTGTAAGTGTAGGTCGTGCATTGTGCTTTAAAATCGCAGCCAGTAGAGCGCTTGCCCACAAAAGGCAAAGGTCTCTGGCTCGAGTCCCTGTCAGACACACAGTTTGTCTTCCCGGAAATTTCAGATTGGTGCACACTTCACTGCAGAGTGAAAATTCATTCAGAATAGGAACATTATCCGTAATCTTCTGTTGTAATTCTTGGAAGAACATTAGTGTCCTGATGTTCCTTTCCATTCGTGTACTGCAGGCTAGTTTCTCTTTATGATGTAGAGCTTACATTCCAAGTTTTGATTTTGATTTTTTTCTGGATGTTTGTAATCAGTTAATCCAATATCTGGTCTGACGAAGAGATTACAACCAGAATCTCTGCTTTGTGTCCCGGGGCTGCAGAGGGCACCCAGTTCTTGTATCCAGAGAAGTCATACCCAATTTCCCACACAGCTAGCACAGGCCAGTAATCCTTGATATGGGGCTCTGTGGGACCAGAGCTGTCAAGTTATTGAAGAGCATGAGTGGTTCCGAAAGTATAACTGTGATATACTGCTGGCACAGAACTCGACAGGAAACTATGGTCAAGTTGGACGATGCGCAAACTCTTTTTACAAATGGGGTGCTACAGTGTCTCTGGTTTGTGAATGTGGGGCTCTGACCTAGACATCGAGCACATTTGAGATGAAAGCCCCTTGCGTTCGTACCAGGGGAGTTGCAGCAACCTCATTATGTGGATTAGGAACCTAGGTATTGACATTTAGTTAATTTTATATCTAGTTTCGTATTTTCGTGTTCCTGTTATATATAGTATTACTAATGTTGTATACCTGTAATTTTAAAGTGCAGGTGAGCCATATGAATAAATAAATTCCAAGTTTTCCAGGACCCGTCATTAATTGCAGTCAAAAACACAGAAATTTTTCATCCAACATCTAAGTGTCTCAAAAGACAAGCACATAATTTATGTCTCTAATAATTAATTCTATTGTTAAATAAACTGCTAATAAAAAGGGTTTTACGACCTGATACCTGCAAATGTGTCGGGGCTTACATTTGAGGGGGGTAGTAGGGAATGACAAAATGAACGTTAGCAGAGGTTGGAAATACCGCTTCAGTTGTAAATTTCTTTGTTTTCACACGACCAGTTTAAGACTGTTATAAGTGCATCTTCAGGTATTGTAGCTGTGCTGTGGTCCCAGAGTGCCGCGTGTACCAGGTGCGATGTGCTGTCTGTGAGTGCAGAACAGGGAGTCATGAATATTATTAAATTGAAATAAGTAATTTACTGTGAAGTACAAACCAAACAATAACCAAAATAAAGGCAGTTTCTTTGAAAATACACATCTGTCGAATAAAAATCTGATGCCAGTTAACATTTGACACAGTGACACCCATCCACGTGCATTGTAATGTGCTCAGCTTTATGAGGTGGACAAGATGTCGTTGCTAAAGCCTATTCCACTGTTCGACAGTTGTCTGCTCTGGTTGTCCAGTGTGTGATGAGGATTCCTGTGTTCCTGTGATGAGACATTGTTTTTTCTTGATACCCATTGAAAGTTAGTCAGATTATGTCAGCAGATACTGCATGCAGTTGTATTAGACATATTCCTGCCTTCTGGAGAAATGTGTTAACTAAGTGGACATCTCAAAAGTTGAAACAGTCACTGAAATGACAGTAGTATGGGACATTAGGTCAGAGAATCTCTTGAATTACCCTCGAAAATGGTGAGAGGTGTCTGACCTCTGTATGTGACACTGCGAAAGGCAGTAACCCCGATGGCAAAGACTGTTAACAATTACAAAGAAGTTTACTGATCTCAGGCACGCCTCTCCTCACTGACCCTGGCTGGGGCCATTGTAAGTGCGGTGGCTTCGGCCCGGCACTGCTGCTGAGACAGCCTTCCGTGAGCCACAGGTCTCGTGTCAACATCGGAGGCACATCGTGTCATGCTGCAGTGGCATCCCACTTGGGAGACGGCCCCTCAGCTCTGCACACAGCCACGACGGCAGCACAGAGGGACTGTTGTGTGCTTACTTACCTCTGTGTCGTGGGCCCAACAATCTCTCGCCTCGCTTGTGTCACTACAAAGTAACATGAAGACAGCTGTGCCTGGGGTACATCTCGCTGCCCTCAGGCAGATGTCGGCCAGGGGTTGGTGCTGTGGCGCCAAGGCCCACTAGGAACTCAATGTCGGTTATTACAGGAACTAAAGGCAGGTCAGTCCCACCTGGTCCTGTGAAGGATTTAGTGTAGGTGGCAGGCATTGCCCAGTCTTGAACCCATGGCTGCAGCGGGCAGAGTCCAGTTGTCTTGCTGTCTGGTGTTGCTCTGGCATCTTCTTAAAATCCAGACTTATTTATATGCCTCCGTCACCCATGTGTGTCACTAAAACCCAGCATCTAGTTACGTTGGCACGAGAGACTTTCCTGGTGTGGTGACACCACCTCACTTGCTGCACTGTTATAACTGTGTAGCACCACTTTTCACTCATCTCTGCTATTCTTGCTGCGCTATCCACAGGCACGTCAGTAATCACGACCAAAATATTGCCACAATGGCTGCTACTGACTCTCAGCTGCCAAGCCATCACTCTACGGTGCTTCCATGTTACTTCTGAGTCGTGTCACTGCACTGTATGGGTATTTAATTAGTTGGCAGCATATACAGGCTTTAGGATGAGTAGGTGTGCATAACCTCAAACTTTGTCTAGTATTGGAAGCAATACTGATGACTTTTGCTTGTTGACAATCCCAAACGAGTGATGGGTCACTACGATACCTCCTGCAGTCTGTCGCTTGCTTTGGCGCCGCCACACACAAATGGTTAACTAAATAGTTTCAAGTGATACTTTCAATGTCAGTATCACTCTGTTGTGAAGTTCTGCTGTGGGAAATGAACTGCCATATTTGTCAGCAGTTGCTGTCAGTCTCCGTATGTCGACTAATAATAATAATAATAATAATAATAATATTATTATTATTATTATTAAATAATTTAATAATTATTAAATACTTATTATTAAAAATTAAAAAGAATTGAAGACCACATCTGTAGCTGAATGATTAGCGGACTGTCTCTGGTTGGGGAGGACCGAAGTTTGTTTCCTGATACCTCCTCGGATTTTTCAGAGCTATTGAATTCTGGAATGTGGGGTCCTCTCAGCCCCACGAGACCACAATAGGAGCTGTTTGAATAAAGTAGTAGTAGTATCTCTGGGGTTCAGATGCTGGCAACAACAGCTGGAAAAAATCAATTTATTGGCAAATAGCCAACACGGATTCAGAAAGTATCATTCTTGTGAAACACAAGGAGCTCTTTATTCTCAGGAAGTAATTAGTGCTATTGACAGAGGATGTCAAATTGATTCCGTGTTTAAGATTTTCAGAAGGCCCTTGATGCCGTTCCTCACAAGTGAATTCCAATTAAATTGCATGCCTGTGGAGTTTCGTCTGAGTTGTGAGACTGGATTCGCGATTTCCTGCCACAAAGGTAACCGTTCGTAATAATGAATGGAAAGTCATAGAGTAAAATGGAAGCAATATCTGGCGTTCTCCCAGGACACTGCGATACCTCCAGCAGTCTGTCTCCTGCCTTGGCCCATGTTGTTCCTGATCTTCCTAAATAACTTGGGAGACAATCTGAGCAGTCGTCTTATGTTATTTGCAGATGATGTTGTCATTTACTATTGTGTAATGTCATCAAATGATCAAAATGAATTCCAAAATGATTTAGACAGGATATTTGTGTGATGCAAAAAGTGGCAATTGGCACTAAATCATGAGAAGTGTGAAGTCATCCACATGAGCACTAAAAAGAATCCGCTAAATTTTAGTTACACAATAAACCAGACAATTATAAAGGCTTTAAACTCAACTAAATACTTAGGTACTACAACTATAAATAAATTACAGTGGAATGATCATGTAGCTAATGTTGTGGGGGAAAGCAAACCAAAGACTGCGATTTATTGGCAGAACAGTTAGAAATTTTTTACAGGTTTACTAAGGAGACTGCTTACACTAATCTTGTCTACCCTCTTCTGGAGTATTGCTCTGCAGTGTGGGATCTGCACAAGACAATATTGACTGAGGACACCAAAAAAGTTCAAAGAAGGGCACCTCGTTTTGTATTATGAAGTAGGGGAGAGAATGCCACAGACATGATACACGAATTGGGGTGGCAGTCATGAAAGCAAAGGAGCCTTTTGCTGTGGCACGGGACATTCTCATGGTATTTCAGTCACCAACTTTTTCCTAAGAGTATGAAAATACTATTACAAACAGCATAGTGAAAGCATATTATTGTAGCCAAGATAGGCACGAAGCCCCATCTACCACAGTAGTACACATTTATATGCCAAGTAGCCCCACAGATGACGAAGAGATTGAAGAAATGTATGAGATAAAAGAAATTATTCAGATAGTGAAGGGAGACGAAAATTTAATAGTCATGGGGGACTGGAATTTGGTAGTAGGAAAAAGAAGAGAAAGAAACGTAGTAGGTGAATATGGAATGGGGGTAAGGAATGAAAGAGGAAGCCACCGCCCCCCCCCCCCCCCCCCCCTCCCGCCACTGGTAGAATTTTGCACAGAGCATAAATTAATAATAGCTAACACTTGGTTCAAGAGTCATAAAAGAAAGTTGTATACATGGAAGAAGCCTGGAGATACTGACAGGTTTCATATAGACTATATATAATGGTAAGACAGAGATTTAGGAACCAGGTTTTAAATTGCAAGACATTTCCAGGGGCAGATGTGGACTCTGACCACAATCTATTGGTAAGAAACTGCAAAAAGGTGGGAATTTGAGGAGATGGGACTAGGATAAACTGAAAGAACCAGAAGTTGTAGAGTGTTTCTGAGAGAGCGTTAGGGAACAATTGACAAGAACAGCGGAAATAAATACAGTAGAAGAAGAATGGGTAGCTTTGAGAGATAAAATAATGAAGGCAGCAGATGATCAAGCAGGTAAAAAGATCAGGGCTAGTAGAAATCCTTGGATAACAGAAGGGATGCTGAGTTTAATTGGTCAAAGAAGAAAATATAAAAATGCTGTATATGAAACAGGTAAAAAGAAACACATACGTCTCAAAAATGACATCAACAGGAAGTGCAAAATGGCTAAGCAGGGATTGCTAGAGGACAAATGTAAGGATGTAGAGCCATATTTCACTAGGGGTACGATAGATACTGCCTACAGGAAAATTAAAGAGACATTTGGAGAAAAGAAAACCACTTGTATTAATGTCAAGAGCTCAGATGGAAAATCAGTTCTAGGCAAAGAATGGAAAGCAGAAAGGTGGAATGAGTATTTAAAGGGTCTATGCAAGGGCAGTATACTTGAGGGCAGTATTATGGAAATGGAAGAGGATGTAAATGAAGATGAAATGGGAGATATGATACTGCGTGAAGAGCTTGGCAGAGCACTCGGAGACCGAAGTCGAAACAAGGCTCTGGAAGTAAACAGCGTTCCATTAGAACTACTAATAACCTTGGGAGAGCCAACCCTCCCAAACTCTACCATCTGGTGAGCAAGATATATGAGATAGGCAAAATGCCCTCAGACTTCAAGAAGAATGCAGGTCTTGACAGATGTGAAAATTACTGAACTACCAGTTTAATAAGTCACAGCTGCAAAGTACTACCATGAATTCTTTACAGACGAATGGAAAAGCTGGTGGAAGCCGACCTCAGGGAAGATCAGTTTGGAATCTGTAGAAATGTTGGAACACGTGAGGCAATACTGACCCTATGACTTATCTTAGAAGATAGATTAAGGAAAGGCAAGCCTACATTTCTAGCATTTATATACTTAGGAAAAGCTTTTGACAATGTTGACGGATAATCTCTTTCAAATTCTAAAGGTAGCATGGGTAAAATAAATGGAGCGAAAGGCTATTTACAATTTGTACAGAAACCAGATGGCAGTTATAAGTGTCGAGGGACATGAAAGGGAAGCAGTGGTTGGGAAGGGAGTGAGACAGAGTTGTAGACTCTCCTCGATGTTATTCAATCTGTATATTGAGCAAGCAGTAAAGGAAACAAAAGAAAAATTTTGAATAGGATTTAAAATCCATGGAGAAGAAATAAAAACTTTGAGGTCTGCACATGACATTGCAATTCTATCAGAGACAGCAAAGGACCTGGGAGAGCAGTTGAATGGAATGGACAGTGTCTTGAAAGGAGGATACAAGATGAAATCAACAATAGCAAAATTATGATAATGGAATGTAGCTGAACTAAATCGGGTGATGCTGAGGGAATTATATTAGGAAATGAGACACTTAAAGTAGTGGATGAGTTTTGCTATTTGGGAAGCAAAATAACTGACGATGGTCAAAGTAGAGAGGATATAAAATGTAGACTGACAATGGCAAGGAAAGCGTTTTTGAAGAAGAGAAATTTGTTAACATCGAGTATAGATTTAAGTGTAGGGAAGTCGCTTCTGAAAGTATTTGTATGGAGTGTAGCCATGTATGGAAGTGAAACATTGTCGATAAATAGTCTAGGTAAGACGAGAATAGATGCTTTCAAAATGTGGTGCTACAGAAGAATGATGAAACTTGCACAGGATAGAGTAGCATGGTGAGCTGCATCAAACCAGTCTCTGTACTGAAGACCACAACAGCAACATTAGTAAAAAATAAAAATTAAAAAAATCTGTTTTAACAGAGGCCAAACAAATATTGGAAAATACTGGTTATCCAGAACTAAAATACCGATATCTTTAACCTGGTTGGTTTTTCCCTTCCCTAATTTGTCATATGCAATTCATCTGATTTTTTGGAAATTAAGAGAGGTGAGTGAGTGGTCACTGCTGTCTGTGATATGCCCACACAAGTACGATCTGCAGACAGATCGCGTAACCTACCGTTGGATTTCTACAATCTGTTGCTCGCATGTATGGGGAAGGAGGAGAGCGGGATCACTTTACACCCAATGTCCTTTGATGAGATAGTGATAAACAAGTGTTAATTTTCTCAGTTACTGTAGCCATTAAGGTGTTAACTTTTGTCATTTAAAGTGAGTGTGCCTTCTTGGTTTAGAAATTTGCTCCAATTGCTGTTATGTCAGTTTAAGCAACACATTCATAGTTTCTGAAAAAAATGTATATCGTGATATAATAAACTGCACACCGTGTATTATAATCTGTTGTAACAGCGGGCATTGTACAATGCCCACTGTACACAGTCAGCATGGGTAGAAAAGGAACGAACAAGTGACTGCATCCAGTAGGTGCAACCATTGTCACATCCCGTCTACATTATGTGATCAAAAGTATCAGGACACCTGGCTGAAAATGACTTAAAAGTTCTTGGCACCCTCCATCTGTAATACTGGAATTAAATATGGTGTTGGCCCACCCTTAGCCTTGATGACAGCTTCCACTCTCGCAGGCATATGTTCATCAGGTGCTGGAAGGTTTCTTGGGGAATGGCAGCCCATTCTTCACGGAGTGCTGCACTGAGGAGAGCTATCAATGTCGGTTGGTGAGGCCTGGGATGAAGTCGGTGTTCCAAAACATCCCGAAGGTGTTCTGTAGGATTCAGGTCAGGACACTGTGCAGGCCAGTCCATTACAGGGATGGTATTGTCGTGTAACCACTCCACCACAGGCTGTGCTTAATAAATAATCATGTTGAAAGATGCAATCGCCATCCCCGAATTGCTCTTCAAGAGTGGGAAGCAAGAAGATGCTTAAAACATCGATTTAGGCCTGTGCTGTGATACTGCCATGCAAAACAACAAGGGATGCGAGCCCCCTGCATGAGAAACATGACCACACCACACCACACCACCACCTTCTCCAAATTTTACTATTGGCTCAACACGCGCTGGCAGATTACGTTCACCGGACATTCGCCTTACCCACACCCTGCCATCAGGTCGCCACATTGTGTACTGTGATTCGCCACATAACGTTTTGCCGCTGTTCAGTCGCGCAGTGTTTATGCTTCTTACACCAAGCATTTACTGGCGTGATGTGTGGCTTATGAGCAGCCGCTCGACCATGAAATCCAAGTTTTCTCACCTCCCGCCTAACTATCATAGTACTTGCAGTGGATCCTGATGCAGTTTGGAATTCCTGTGTGATGGTCTGGATAGATGTCTGCCTATTACACATTACGACCCTCTTCAACTGTCAGTCAGCAGACAAGGTCGGCCTGTATGCTTTTGTGCTGTACGTGTCCCTTCACATTTCCATTTCACTATCACTTCAGAAACAGTGGACCTAGAGATGTTTAGGAGTGTGGAAATCTCACGTACAGACGTAAGACAGAAGTGACACCCAATCACCTGACTACGTCCGAAGTCCGCGAGTTCCGCAGAGTGCTCCATTCTACTCTCTCACGATGTATAATGACTACTGAGGTCACTGATATGGAATACTTGGCAGTAGGTGGCAGCACAATGCACCTAATATGAAGAACGTATATGTTTTTGGGGGTGTCCAGATAATTTAGATCACATAGTGTATGTGTGTGATGTGATAACATGAGACAAACCAGTCAAAACATGCATCAGTACAGCTGAATTTCACGAAATTAACAGCTGTTTTGCAAAAATGTTCACTATGTAATTTGCAGCTGCTGCTGGAATATCGATGTGTACATGTGTGCAAAAATAAAAATTTCTATCTGTAGCTGCGTTTGAGGTATAGCTGGCTTTGATATATTGGGATGTAAAATCTTTTGCTTTTTAGGATCCTGCCAGTTTTGGATGAAACATTGCTAGCAGACAGCCAGAAGAGATCTTTTTGACAGTCTATATTTGTTCAGGTTCCATTTTTTGCTTTGAAGGGGCAAATTGATATGGATGCTGAATCTTTTGCTCTGGGTATGCATTCTGATGAGAAAATGATTTATAGACGACCAATCTGTTCCTGTAAACATTTTGAATAATGCATGCCCTATGTAACACTGCCCTCTGTAACCTGTTACACGATGTGAATGACTTTGTTGTGTGAAGATACAAAGACGATGACTTGTTGGTTCTTTGCCAGCATACTGCACTATTTCTGGCAGCATGAACTCAATATCCAAGAGCCTCCATAATATTTGCTGTTTGAGTGTTATTTTAGCCAGGTTTTATATCAAAATACATAAATACTGAAGATTGTCCACACTTTTGATTTGGACATGGGGAGCTACAGAATGTCTTTTTCCATCAATCTTCTGATTGGTTTGATGCGGCCAGCCATGAATTCCTGTCCTGTGCAAACCTCTTCATCTCAGAGTAGCACTTGAAACCTACATCCTCAATTATTTGCTGGATATATTCCAATCTCTGTCTTCCTCTACAGTTTTTGCCCTCTACACCTCCCTCTAGTACCATGGAAGTCATTCTCTGGTGTCTTACCAGATGTCCTATCATCCTGTCCCTTCTTCTTGTCAGTGTTTTCCACATATTCCTTTCCTCTCCGATTCTGTGCAGAACCTCCTTATTACTTACCTTATCAGTTCACATAATTTTCAACATTCGTATGTAGCACCACAACACAAATGCTTCAATTCTCTTCTGTTCCAATTTTCCCACAGTCCATGTTTCACTACTATACAATGCTGTGCTCCAAACACACATTCTCAGAAATTTCTTCCTCAAAGTAAGGCCTATGTTTGTGGTAGACTTCTCTTGTCCAGGACCACTAGTAGGCTGCTTCTGATGCCCTCCTTGCTCCATCCATCATTGGTTATTTTGCTTCCTATGTAGTAGAATTCCTTAACTTCCATCTACTTTGTGACCATCAATCCTGGTGTTAAGTTTTTCAGTGTTCTCATTTCTGCTACTTCTAATCTCTTTAGTCTTTCTTCATTTTGCTCTCAGTCCGTATTCTGTACTCATTAGACTGTTCATTCCATTGAGCAGATCATGTAATTCTTCTTCACTTTCACTCAGGATAGATATCCTTTCACTTTGAATTTTAATTTCACTTCTGAACTTTCTTTTATTTCTGTCATTGCTTCTTAGATGTACAGATTGAATTGTAGGGGCAAAAGACTACATCCCTATCTTACACTCTTTTTTAATCCAAGCACATTGTTCTTGGTTGTCCACTCGTAAAGTCACATGGTGCTTATGGTAGTTTTATCATGGAGCTCATACCAGAACATCAGTGTGATCTGCTGATAGATTTGCAGAGCAAAATGTATGCACTGTGTTGTTCACAGAGTTGTAAAAATCCTTGTTGGCATGTAAGCACTTTAAATAATTGTTTATTTTTTCTGATTTGTAACTATTTTATTGAGAAATTAAGTATTTAAAACTAACTTACAAATAAAGTAGAAGTAAATCATTATTTTATTAATATTGGTGTTATTCCTTCCTGATTTTTCCACTGTTTGATATTAAAGTAGCAGATATTTATATTTGAATTTATTAAAATAGAACATTCTTTGCATTTTAGGTTCCAATCTGGTGTTGAAAGCAATCCGAGCCATGGTCGAGGATGAGGCAGATGAGGTAGTGTACTAATTCATTTGGTTTATTCCAGTTGTCACATTATGTATCTGAATGTTTCAGAAATGAATTATGTCATTTAATGAAATAGTTGTTTATATGGAATGTGTTGTCCTGCCATTGGAGTAGAAAACTTCCCCAGAGGGATGGGTAGCATCGTCAACATTAAGTTAAGCCCAGATTATTGAATCTTTTTTAAAATGGTTTCAACCTGAAATTGTGTGTGACCGAGACGTAATGAAAAGTTCACTCATTATCCATTCAGAATTCTATGGTTTTTCAGATGCTGCTGCAATCAGTTACTATAGTGCACATTTCAGTCAACACATTCAAGAGAAAATAGTACTTACCAACAGAGCATTTGTAGAGCAGGTGATGAAGTTTTTGTATTAAGGGCAGTTAAAGATAACATCTGGCTGGACAGTAAAAGAAATATGTAGAATGTTGAAAATGGGCAGGACTTCTTTTCATGAACAATTCAGGGTTTTTGAGAACAGGTTTCTGGTGCATGTGAAACTGAAATTTTACAGTCAGTGCATCACCAGTCGTTATTTTACAGCAATTGTACATGGATGTTTAATGTGAAAATTATTCAAGCTGGGAGTTGCTTCGCAAGCAGTAGAGAGACAATAGGATAAACAAGTGGATCAGAGAACATACAGGTGATCTTCCAATGAATTTGGAGGGTGATTCAAAAATGTTAGTGTTTGTTGATCACCCAGACATTATGATCAGAGGCCCAAATTCAACCTTAATATGCAGAGTTCAGATGGTAGGAGTGATTTGCAGCAAACAGTTAGTCTTATTCTCACAGTGACTCATATTATGTGATTTTAAACAAACAATGGTGACTTTTCAGTGCCAATAGTAAGACATTATCAGTGGTAAGACACTGAGTGAAATACAGTGTGAAAATTCTTTAGGGTCCAATGGGATAACAAGTTAATAAGAAATCAACACACAGATAAACTAATAAAGAGGTTAAGTTCAGCATGTTTTGCCATTACAAACATCTGTCAATATGAAATATTGTGAAAATGTTATCAAAAAATAAATATTGTGAAAAGTCTAGCATAAGCTTTTGTTAAGGATGTTGGAATTTGAACTCGCTTTCCAACATATTTACTCATTACATGTTTTTGTTGCCAGTTATAAAAATCAGTTTAAGTTACACTGTTAGTTACACAGTCACAACATAAGAAACACAAATAATTTTTGTGTACACTTTATATCTTGTTTTAGAATAGAGTTATGTGCTCTGGTAATTATAAAATATTCAACAAACTACCAACTGACAAGGCAAGAAATTGAGAATCCCAACCAATTCAGAGTAAAATTAAGAATATGCCTTATTAGCCACTCTTTCTACAAATTAGCTTTATTTTAAATTTAAGGATTGAAAAGCAGCAGCTATGCAGTAGAACAGGGCAGGCGTAATTTCTGCTCCCCTGCCCCCCCGAAAAGCAGCTTTCTATTTAATTTTATATTTAGCTATTATAAGAATGGATAGAATCAATCTGTGGAAAATCCAGGGTGGAATGCAGCAGTATTTGAGAAGGAAAGTTGCTACTCACCATATAATGGACATGCTGAGTCGCGTATAGGCACAACAAAATGACTGTCAGAATTAAATCTTTCGGCCATTGGCCTTCTAGGTCTACTAAAGGGGTATGAGCCATGAGATAAGGTATTGCGAGTGAACCTACACAATATACTCGTCCATCCTTAGACAATCCTTGCTCCCCATTCCTTACCTCATGGTTCATATCCCTGTTATAGACCTAGATGCAAGACCTGTCCCATACATCCTCCCACCACCACCACCACCACCACCACCACCACCTACTCCAGTCCGGTCTCTCTCTCTCTCTCTCTCTCTCTCTCTCTCTCTCTCTCTCTCTCTGTGTGTGTGTGTGTGTGTGTGTGTGTGTGTGTGTGTGTGTGTTGTTGACAAAGGCCAATGGTTGAATGCTTTGTGAGTCTTTTGTTGTGCCTATCCATGACTCAGCATCTCTGCTATATGGTGAGTAGCAACTTTCCTGGTCTACTACATAATATAATGTGCTATTAACATAGTATACAAACTTCTATGACTTCTAGTCTTCTGTTAATGTATACCTTGAATCATTCAATGTCCCTGAAGATGTCTTGTTTTTGATGGCATCTATGGGACATGATGGATGGACGAATGAATGAATCAATCAATCAGCCAGACAATAGTGGTAGATGTAATCCTTCTCTCTTCCAAATTTGGCCAACTGATGAGAATCTTGTGGAATTTATGGCTTCATGGCATTTCTTTTCCTCTCTTCCCGGTTAATGATGTGATGTAATTAAAGATCTTTTTGCTCAGTGCCTTTTATCCATTGTCACTAGTGTCTATAAAATTTTAACTATCTTTTTCGCACTGTGTCCATGATCTTTCTGGTGTACCTGTAATAGTCCTCATTTTTCCCAGTCTTTGGAGTGCTAACAGTAGTCTTCTGGGGCCCCATAATGTTCCTGTGATCTCCCTTTCATTTTTTCATGTTCTTTCAGCTGTCCCCTTTTTATTTAAGGTACGCCACTCCATAGTGTAGTCCCCTTCCGGTGTTATAACTGAATTATTGATCCTGATTTTGGCCTTGTAAGATATCCCTCATTTGTTGCACTTATTCTGATAGATGCTATATCGAAAGTTAAGTTTTTTAATCTCTGAACCCTTTGCAATCAAGATGGGGTCAGGCAATTATCTTCAGTTTTGTCTTGGAAAATGGTTCAAGTGGCTCTAAGCATTGTGAGACTAAGGCACATGTATGTGAGACCACATGATCTCAGACTGCAAACTAAAATTGCATGTACAAAGTAATAATATTACCAACTTTACTCTACGCCTCAGAAACCTGATGCTGTTATAAAGCTGACATTAGGAGGCTAGACACCTTTCATCTTCGCTGCCTGAGATCAATTTTCCGCATGAAATGGGAAGATAGTGTTCCAAACACAGAGATTTTGCGTCGCGTCAAACTGCCTGACATTGAAGCCCTCTTAATGAAACATCAACTGAGATGGAGTGGGCATATCATACGCATGAACGACAGTAGACTTCCTAAAGCGGTGTTCTACTCAGAGCTCTTGTGTGGAAAGCGGCGGCAAGGTGACAAACACCTGTGATATAAAGACACCATCAAACGCCACGTCACAGTCTGTGGCATTCTGAGCAAACGTTGGGAAGAGCTTGCATTGCACCGATCAGAGTGGCACTCAGCTGTACACAAGAGCGTGGAACAATTTGAGCATATCTGCCTAAAGAAACTGGATGATAAACGAAAGCTCCACAAATCTAAGTCCAAGCCTAATTACATCTATGGGTATTACTCCGCTGGGCACCTGTATTGCACTTCGTGCGACCGGATCTTCAAAGCAAAGCTCGGTTTTGCAAGCCACATTCGAGCCCGCCACAAGCTACAATATGGACTAAATGACTGACAGTCGCTGTCGCCGGACACAGCAAGGACTGTCGCTTTTCTTTCGGCCCTTTATGTTAAGTATAGTCGTCCCGATTCCTTAAATTTAATATTAGCAGACAATCCATGGATGGTTGAACTGGTTTTCAATGTCCTCCGTGAAAGTGGTTTTTATTTCCAGATATAAGGTTCTACTTTAGTCATGGAGCTGGGGCAGGTTGGTTGTGCTAGGGACTTTTTACATTCCTATCAGCCTGTGACCCCATGACTGCCCCTCTTTTTTTTTCCAGTTTGCAGATTTGATCTCACCTTTTATGGCTTTGCTGTGTGTGTTTAATGACCATTATTTTATAATTTGACTCCTCTGACTAGATCCGTCCATTTTAGCAGACCCTTTTTGTTTCTGATGACTGCACCGTTTGGTCCCATAATCCGTCTCAGTTAATCAGGGCTAATCTGGAACACTGCACTGTTCATTTCATCCAGGGAGTTCATGGAATGCCTAAGAACAATCACGTTGTTACCGGCAATTTGACCCTGGCTTTTGATGGGGACACCCTTCCGGAAAAAGGCTAAGCTACAGTTTACTGTTATAATGCGATGTGCTGCTTCCAGTGTCACCAATTTGGTCACATCTTCATGATGTGAGGTGAATCCTATCTGCGGCAACTGCAACCACCCTCTCCTTGCATCCCACTGCCCAAGTGTGGGAACCATTCCAGCACACATTTTCCTCGTCCATCAAATTGCCCACTGTATGAAAAGGGAAGAAAGACTCAGGAATTCAAAACTCTTAATAATCTGTTATACTCTGAGGCCCAACAAAAATTCAACAGTCTTCACCTGGTATCTTTTAACATCTACCATTACTTCTGTTGGGTCCTTTCCTCCTCCTCCTCCTCCTCCTCTTCGTCCTCCTCCTCCCTCCCCCTCCTTACCTCCATCTAATCCTCCTCCTCCTCCTCTTCCTCCCTTCCCTCACCAAACCACTCCTTCTTTTTGCCTGGAGAAAAAACCTTCTTCTCTGATCTTTTCTGACACCCACAGGGGGTGGGGCTACCTCTAGGACCCCCATCCCTTGCATCTCCAGGACAAGAGGTCTTTTACTTCAAGTCGGACATGAGACCCGCGCTCTGTGGGTCTCTAGGCTTCTCATTCTCTTTTTTGGATCTTGATATTACTGCGCCTTTCTCTCTTCCCTATGTGTAAATCTCGGGATGAGCACACACACACACACACACACACACACACACACACACACACACACACACCGTATATCTCAGGGGGTTTCACCCCCTCTATCTCTGTCAGGGTCCAATCTTACATTCATGGATGTCACTCCATCCTTACCGAAGATGGACACTGTCTCGGCACAGTGACAGATTGTGGCCCATTCGGTGTCCACCCAGCCTCTTGTAATGCTCTCCTCCAACAGAACTGTAATGGTTACTATTGTCTCCTTCTATAATTCCAGTCTGTTCTTTCTCTCTGCTCCGTAGCTTGTGTTACGTTGCAGGGCTCTCTTTTTGTGGATACTTCTTCCCCTTTCTCTTCATGGTTTCCAAACCTTCTGTCAGAACAGCTCCTTTGTGAGCTTCCAGTAGGTTGGTCCACACTGACATTGTTAGTTCCTGCATTCCTCTATATTCTGGGATGGAACAAGGGGCCATTCGGATATGTTTACACTATATGGTAAGGGTATGCAATCTTTATCACCCCTCCTGCCCTGCCCTGCCCTGCCCTGTCCTGCCTCCCCCCCCCCCCTCCCCTCCCCTCCCCTCCCAATAGGCCTCCTACGCTTCCTGCTCTTCATACCCTCCTTCAGCAGATCCCTCCTCCCTTCCTTCTCCTCATAAAGCCCATAACTATAACTCTCTGTGGGGTGGTACTGCTGATGGGCAGGAGTGTTGAATTTGTGCTGTCAGGTCTTGGTCTCTGCCCTCAACACTGAAGTGACCACACAATTTAATGTGACACACAGCACTTTCTCAGCCATTGGTCTTTCCATCTGTAGCCATGGGTCCTCCTCACCCCTCATTTAATGGAGAGTTCAAGACAATTTGTGTGACATCGATCCTTTCCCGATCATCTTGTCTTCTCTTCAGCATCAGCCAAATGGACACACTCCCAGACGGCTCTTTACTAATGCAGGTGGGGATGCCTTTTCCTTGGCTGCCATTCCAGCTGCTCCACCACCATTGATGTGCCCATATGGAGTTTGACCAATACCATCCTTTTGGCAGCTGCTTCGGCGATTCCTTCTACCTTGGGTTCTCGACGGAAGACGGCCACTAGGTGGACCCCCCGAAATTTCTACAGTTCATAAAGACCATCGTCGTGTCCTCCAATGCTTCAAATCGCATCTGTATCTCAACCACCTTCTGGCCTTTAAACTGCTTCATGCCCAGGCCATTACTTTAAGTGCTAGAAACAGATTTGTTGGGAACAATATGTCACTGCCATAGGGCCACATACATTCTCTTCACAGGTGTGAGGAAAAGAGGAGGTTCATTTTTGGCTACCATCCTCCCACAGGCATCCCAGGAATTTCTCTGAGTGGTGTTATCCTCATTAGGCCACACTCTATCGCTGAACAGTCTGCTCGGCATTTCGCCTGGGCCTCAGTGTTGGTCCACTATGCACCCGCATTCCATCTTCTCAAACATGATCTGAAACAACTCCCTCTATCTTTCATTCCCCACCACCTGGAGCCCTATAACGACCCATTTAGCAAGTAGAAATTCACCAGGGATCTTGCTCTCTGTCCCAACGCAGCTCCTGGACCATATTGTGTTCACAGCCAAATACGTCAACATTTATTAGAGGTGAGTCAGCGTAATATACTTACCCCTTTATTAATCATCTCTGGAGCGATGGGGAATTTCCTTCCCAGTGGTGAGAAAGTGTTGCCATTCCAGTTTTGAAATCTGGTAACAACCTCTTCAGGTGGACAGCCATCATTCAATCAGTTTAACTGAAGTTAATTGAACATATAATGAGT
Source organism: Schistocerca americana (assembly GCF_021461395.2). NCBI lineage: Eukaryota > Metazoa > Arthropoda > Insecta > Orthoptera > Acrididae > Schistocerca > Schistocerca americana. Next base: position 20,172,968 of record NC_060127.1, on the reverse strand, counting down.
CAAAATTTGTATTGGATCCTTGAATCCTGGTACCTTTTTTCTGGAGCCAAGGATGATCTTTGCCGAGGCTGCTCTACTGCAGATAATTTAGTCCACCTGGAGTCTGCTATCAGAATGGCTTTTGCCCAGTGTCGACACCTTGTCGAGTCTTCTTTGATCGACTTAAAACGTACAGTGTGATGTGGCTCCACCATATCCTTACATGAGTGGGGCCTCTGTGGTCCACTCCCAGTTTTTATCCCGGACTTTCTTTCATGTCACAATTTTTGTCTCCAGTGGAATAGGGTTCTGCAGAGTTCTGTTTTTTGTGTGTGTGTGTGTGTGTGTGTGTGTGTGTGTGTGTGTGTGTGTGTGTGTGTGTTTAGTGGCTATCAATGGTTTGGTAGCAGCTCTGGATGTACTCTGTCCCCCTCTTTGCATTGTGATGATTTTTGCATTTATTTTTGTTCGTACGTGATGGGCATTTCTGAACACAAACTGTAGGGAGCAATAAACAGAGTGCAGTCTTGGGCTCTCACTCATTGCTTCCTTTTTTCAGCTGCCCAGACCTGTATTATTAATTTTTGTTGTCATCTAATAGTCCTTCCCCATCCATATCTGTACCTTGATAGCAAGGTCCCTCAATGCTGACCTTATAATCGCCGCTAGCAATCATGTTTCTTTACAGACACACGCTCATTTCAAATATTGTTTTAATTAAACTATGTTGTTTGCCTTTACACGTGTACTGGGCCCATAACCTGATGAAAAATATTATTTTAAAGACAAGAAAACATTTTATTAACTTTATAATTACACCCTGGATACGAAAAGAAAAAAAAGACATTTACTGGGGAAAAAAAAACCACAGAAGTTACACAAAAGCAAACAATAAAGATATTGACAGCAGAGTCATGGAGCAGCACATAAACATAGACCTCAAGGAATTTTTTTTTCTTTTCTTTTAACAGTATGGAAGCACATCATTCGCAAGAGGCACATTTGAAAAGATAGGACCATTTCATTAAAACAGATACACTATCTGATCGAAAGTATGCGAACACCTATTAGTGGACATTGATATGGGATGTGTCAGTCATTTTCCCTTATGCTGGCTTGAACTGTCGTGGGGATTCCTTCAGTGAATTGTCTGAGTGTCTGTAGAGGAATGGCAATCCGTTCTTTCTCAACAACTGAAACCACAAGAGGACAGTGGGATCTGCAGCAAACCTGATGTTCTAACTCTTCCAAATGTGTTCTGTGGATCTAGATTGGGACTATGGTCAGGCCAGTCAGTTTCAGGGACATTATTGTCCAACCACTGCCTCACAGATGTTGCTTCACAACGGTGTGTTGTCATGCCGATACAATCAGTCATTGTCTCTGAACTGTTCCTCTGCTGTACGCAATACATAAAGCTGTAGAATGTATCATATCCTTCCACATATCATGTTTTCTTAAGCACGATAAGGGAACCACACCCTAACCACAAGAAACAACCATAACCCCATCTCCTCCATACTTCACTGCTGGTGCTGTATGTGATGGCAGGTAATGTTTTCCATGCATTTGCCAAACCCAAATCCTTCCCTCAGGTTGTCAAATGGTATAGTGTGATTCATCACTGCAAATCAGATTTCAATTCATCCTCTGCCAAGTGTTGTTACTCTTTATACCACCTCAAGCATCATTTATCATAGACTACAGAAATGTGTGGCTTATGAGGAGCTGCTCGACCATTTTACCCCTTTCTTTTTAACTCCCTACGAACTGTCCTTGTTTGCTGGACTATAGTAGCACTTTGCCACGAGTGACTCTTTCCACTGATCTGTAGGAAGGTTGAAATGTCTCCATTGGATTTGTTACTCAGGCGACATCCAGTGACAAGTCCACGTTTAATGTCACTGAGTTCTGCAGACTGATCCACTGTTATAGCTTTTCTACTTTCAACATAATACTCCCCACCTCCATTTATACTGACAAGTTCGCCTCTTTTGAAATCTAGTGGTCAATTCTGCATTATGTATGGGTGTCCAGACACATCTGGTCTTGAAGGTTGGTTGGTTTAATGATTAAAGGGACCATACTAAGAGGTCATCAGTCCTTCCTAACTGGAACAGCCAAGTCAACAAAACTACACACCAAAGAAGGGTCTAGTGTGCGAGACCTGAGGAAAGAAAATTCCAAGGTATCCTGAAGGTCAACAAAGCCTAGAGAAAGGAACAAGGAAGAAGAAAAGAGGAGGGAAGGAAGAAAAGTTGTGAACGTGCCCTGTCCAGGGTGCATTCAGATCCCCCTAAGGTAGAAAGTGCAGTGGGGGACATACAGCCCACCACTTACTGTAGACATCCCACCGAGCAGTACCTAGAAAAGATTAGCGACATGGACAGGGCAAGAGAAGCAGAGGAAAACGGAGCAAGAACACCAAGTCAAACATGACATGTGATGAGAGGGAAGAAGAGCAAAAGAACTGGTAGGGCGAGGGCTGGGGGCAGACCACCAAGCCCAGACAGCCACTGCCCGTTCAAGGCAGAGGGGCATAAAACCAGGTCAGCCACTGAGGCATCGTTTGCTAAAACCACGAGTAACGAGTCAGGAAGATTTAGTCCGCTGCAGGGTGACTAGGTTAGGACAGTCCAGCAAAATGTGGACCACTGTCGAACAAGCACCATAATGACAATGGGGGTGGACCCTCGTGATGGAGGAGGTGATCATGAGTCACCCAAGTATGGTCAGTGCTGAACCGGTCTAAGATGATGGAATCTTTGTGAGAGGCTAACATAGAGGACATCCTCAAATCCACCGTGAGCCAGGGTCCAGACAAAGGACACAGAGAATCCACATTGTTCAAGGACAGAAAAGGGAATCCTGGATAGTTAGGATCAAGGGAAGTGGAGGGTAACACCAGTCACAAGATTGTAAACTGTTCAGAGTCGCTACAGGTGAGGAAGCACTCGTCAATGAAGGAACAGATATGCTCAAGAGCATGAAATATGGCTACCAACTCTGCAGTGAAAACACAAGGAATGGAGTTCATTACATCCTGCATGGACGTAAGCAAAGCCAGAGTAACTGGCAAATATCAAGCCATCAGTCTAGACTACTTCTGAACCCTGAAACACACTGAAAATGGAGGTGAATTGGAAGCAGATATCCTCAAAATGAACAGAGTCTTTTGGACATTGTGATAGGTCTAAACAGATATACCACAAGGGGCACATGAGCAGGCCAGAGAAGAGGTGGTAGAAGGAACAGCTAGAGTTCAGAAAAAAGAGACGGGATGCAGATGGCAATCATAACACCAGACCTAGGTCATTGTTACAGGAGGTGGAGATGGATCTCCTTATCTGGAAAGAGGAGATCATAGTTCGGGTGCTGTGGGGAGCAGTGTGTAAGCATAACGCATAAATGATCAACTGTTGTTGGTGCAGAACGAGCAATGGTAGAACCCCTGCCTCCACTAAGACGTTGATCACAGCACTAGTCTGAAAAGCCCCAGTTGGATCCAGCATCTGTAACATCGAAGGTGATGCCGAGCCGTGTGCGAGACTCCCATAATCTAGATAGACCAATGCTATATGAGAGTAGAGTAGTGCACACCCCAGTTTATGTTGCTTCGAGCTATTGAAGACCAACATGTCCACTTTAGTTGACGAAAATGAGATGTCACATCAACCGGGCATCAAAGGCCAGTCCCAAAAAACAATGAGTGTTCACCACATTGATTGACTACTCATCGAGGCGCAGATCCAGATGGGGATGGACTATATGGCAGCAGCAGAAATGAACAATGCCGGCCTTGGCAGCTGAAAAATGGAAGCCATGAATGAAAGCCCAAGATCGCTCCCTACATTCAGTGTTCAGCAACATCTATCACAGATATACAAAAATAAATGCAAAAATTATCAGCATACAAAGAAGGGAACACCACAGGGCCTGCAGCCACCACCAGACCATTGATAGCCACCAAAATTAGAGGGACACTCAAAACAGAACCCTCTGAAACCTCATTCTCCTGGAGATGGGAGGTGCCGACCTTTACCTGAAAAGGGCAGAGCTGGATAAAAATTGGGAGCAGACCATGGAGGCTCCACTAGTGTAAGATGGCAAGGATATGGTGTCACCATGTGGTATCATAAGCTTATGCAGATCGAAGAAGACTGGAACAAGGTGCTGACACTGGGGAAAAGCTGTTTGGATAGCAGGCTCCATGTGGCCTAAATTATCTGCAGTAAAACTGCCTTGGTGAAAACCACCCTGAGTTGAAGCCGAAAGGTCCCACGATTCAAGCACCTAGTACAGCCTTTGCCTCACCATATATTAAAGTACCTTGCAGAGGACATCGGTTAAACTGATCAACAATAGCTATCCATCTGAAGAGGTGATTTATTCGACTACAAAACTAGAATAATGAAACTTTCTCACCTTTGGGAAGGGAGTTCCCCCCTCATTCTGGATATGATTAAAAAGGGAAGTATATGTCATTGGCTAGCCACCACCCAATATGTATTGAAGCATTTGGTCAAGAACCGAGTCTGGTTCAGGAGTTGTGTCAGGGCAGAGAATGGGGTGCTAAACGGGGCATTATGAGACTCCAGGCAGTGAGGAACAAAAGATAAACGGAGTTGTTTCAATTGGTGTTTGAGAATACGGAACACAGGTGGATAGGGGACCAACATTAGCACAGGTCAATAGTGTACCGACGCTGAGGTTTGGATGAGATGTAGAGCAAACTGTTCAGTGATAGTCTGGTCTGGCGAGGATAACAGCTTTCAGTGAAATTCCTGGGACACTTTGTAGGAGGATGGTGGCCAGAAATGCACCTGATCTGTTCTCACACCTGTGAAGAGAAACTATGTGGCCCTATGTGCTGCGACATATTGTTTCCAGCAAATCTACTTCTGGCATTTGACAAGATAACAGGCTCGGGCATGGAACCGTTTAAAGGCCAGGAAGTGTTAGAGAGGTAAATGCCATTTGTAGCATTGGAGGGCACAACAGTGTCTTCCATTGAGGAGAACTCGAGGAAGAAGGAATCATTGAAGCAGCTCTCAAAAGGATGTCCTTGTTCAAACTCCATACAGACACATTGATGCCGTTGTGTAGTGGAGTGGTTGGGATGGCAGTCGAGGAAAAGATATCCCGATCCACATTAGTAAAGTCCCACCTGGGAAAGCATACATGTGTGGGTGATGATGAAGGAAAGGTAAGATTATCGGAAAATGATGGGCTGTTCCACAAATCATTGTGAATTCCTCGTTGAACAGAGGAGGGGGAATCCAGGCCTACCAATGAAAACATCAATGGCCGATAAAGTGCAATGGGCCTTACTGAAGTGTGTGGTGACTCCACTGTTAAAGAGGCAGAGATCAAGACCTGCCAACCAGTCTTCAAACATTGTGCACTGGTCAGGGGTCACAGTACCACCCCACATATCTGTAGATCACTTTGACAAGGATATTGGTCATGTCATGGTATTATAGTTTAAGAAAAAATCATATATGGAGGCATTTACCTACATACAGGTAAAGTTTGAAAGGCTCAGGTAGGCTATGGTGGCCTTTTAATTAGAACTATCTCAGCATTTGCCTGATGTTATCTAGGGAAACTACTGACAACGTAAAGCATCATGATCAGATAGAGACCAGCACATCCATCCACCTGACTACAAAACAAGTCTTTTTTATTTATTTATTTATTGTCATCTCATTTGTTTATCTCAGGTGTACATTACTGTCTTGCAAAGAAAATATTAAATAATGTAAAATGCAAGCACTGCAGTGATGATTCATTTCTCGTTACATATTATGGCGCACACTAAACACACATTATTTTCATACTGTAACACTGCACACTGTATGCTGAGATGGGAACTATAGCAACATTGTTTGTTTTCCATTTTGTATGCTGTAACATTCCATTGGTTTATCTGATAAATTGAGGCAGCATCTCTCTGTAATTGAATCAGTTGTTGAGCTCAGAAATAAAAGGCATTTGTATTGTAAGTTGCAGATCAGACAGGAAGATTTTTCAGGGGAGGGGGCCAAGTGAAGGAGAGAAATTATGTAGTGTGAAAGTGTTGTATGAAGAGAGAGAGATTTTATTATTATTGTCGTTGTCGTTGTTGTTGTTGTTGTTGTTGTTGTTGTTGTTTACTTGTTTTACGCTTTTAGCAAACCTTACTCTTCGTTGTGTAAGTAATCCTTCGCTGTATAGAATGTTTGTGGGGTAAGAAATTTTTAACAGTCTTTAGTTTGTGTTACTAATCTCTTTAATCTCCTGGGGTGAATTTTTGTACAGTTTTGTTCCTTGGTAGGGTATGTTGTTTTGAGTTTTATGTTTATTATTTCAAGGTGAATGTAAGTTCAGTCTGTATTTTGTGCTATAAAAATGAAAGGAGTTGTTCGTGCAGTGTTTATAGTGTGTGTTTTTGATGCACATAACTGATTGGTAAATGTACTCTCATGGTGCAGTTAATGTCTCCAGTGTTTTGAAAAGGTTTTTACAGTGAGTGTAATTACTGTTTTTGGTTGTTATTCTTATGGCTGTTTTCCATAGTGTGAAAACTGTGTTCATATTTCTGAATGTATTTCTCTTATATTGATTGTTTAAGTAATCAGCACACATTTCTCACATAAGATTTTATATTTTACAGGTTGTGTTGGAGACAGAAATTACGAACCGCCCTGCCCTGCGACTGTATGAAAATCTGGGCTTCGTTCGTGACAAGCGCCTTTTCCGTTATTACCTGAATGGTGTGGATGCTCTTAGATTAAAGCTGTGGCTGCGATGAGTTATTTGCTGTGAAACTTATAAAACTCAGGAAAATTTACCTACCTTAATGTGTTATGGAACAGTGAAAATGCAAGTGTGCTCTATCTCATTCCACCAGTTTGTTTCTCCTTTGAACGTGCCAGGCAAATCATTTTGGCAGCTTGTCAAGAGTTTCCTGGCACTTCAAAAATGATGAAATAATATTTAAAAGGAGCTAACTTGGAAAATAATGCTGCAGTACACCTATATTAAACACCATAAGTCAATGAACATCTGCCCATTGCAGCCGTACAATAGAACTGTGAGGACAGTCAAAAGATTCCTTGCTTTCAGAAAGCAAACACTTGACGGCTGTGAAATTTATGATTATCGGATGTTTGCGGCAGTTTGTTAGTTGGCAGCATGTGGAAAGAACCTCGTGACAGTTGTACGTGCCAGATAAAATGCGAAGAATTATCTGTGTTTGTGAAATGTTTTAAAGGACCTTTAACGTTATTATAGCTCTCAAAGTTTTGGTGATTTCCAGATCCTGTAACTTTATTTTTCCCCTCTAAATTATGCACATTTTAAATGTGAGTTCATCCCTGTTATAAGATTTATGACTTGTTAAAACTATTGTTCTGATTTCCTGTGAATCACTGTTTACTTTGACAGGTGGTTGTTACTGGCCGAACATTATTATGAAAGTAAATTTTGATGAACTGGGTATGTTTTGTACATTACAATTACCTGGTTTTAATGTTTCCAGATATATTTGTTGTATTCACATTTCATTTAGCTGAACTGCAAATATATGCCTAATGTTTGCTGAGACTCGTCTTCCAAAGTCTTGTGTTTCCTAGTAATATACCAGCCTTCCTAATTTTGCTTGCAAAGAAATCCTTAAAATCAGACGTTTGCAGAATGCAAACAACTCTTGGACTGAATGTTGGACGTCAAACCATTTGCTGCATAATAGATTCATGCTTTTGGAGGATATCTTAAAAGTACTACATAATCTCAGTTTAACAATAATTTGAGATAGCTTTTTGCATTGGAAAATAAATTATTTTAATCTGTCAAAAGTTTTGTACTTTAGTCATTGCTATTGTCTGTGATATTAAAAGCCCAGTTATCACTATGAATTTCTTAACTGACTAGTCTTGGAACTGATAGCACTATTGATTGTGCCTACAAGTGGAATTGTGTATTGTGTGAATTTATTTACAAATACGGACTCTAGACACTGTGCTTCTGTATCTTCTTCCTTTGACCTGTAGTATGGAAGGAAGCATAAGCACATGGTCTTTTTTTTATTTTTGTCCACAGGTCACACATTTTATGTATGAGCTGAATGTAAATGCACAGCAAATTGGCCCACCATAATTGGAATGTTAATATCCACAGCTGTTGTTATCCTCATGCTTAGATGTATCTAACCTTATCATCTTGTGATTTGAAATATATTTGTTTTGCTAGAAGTTTTTTTTGTCAGTTTTTTCTAGTTTTCATACAGTTTCAGGGGATAACCATTGAAACACAGTATACAACGTTGTTTAGAGCAATTAACATCGAACACTTCATTTGGCATGCAGTGTTGTTTAGGTTCAGCTTGTGGTTCTTTGTTGGAAAATTTTGTAGAATTTAACACAGTATTTCAGTTATATACAATACAAATACATGTGCCAAGTGTGTGTGCTTTGGTCAGTATTCTGTACATTTTAAAGAAACTGAAGCTCAAAGCTGCAAGTTTATGTTGTTTGTGCATCTGTGGATTTTTCTGCAAAATTCATTTTCGAAATAAAGGTTCTTTTGAAATATCCATTTAGCGAACTTCAGATTTCAACCATGTGTTGGCATATTATTTTTACTAAGGCTTTATTTATAAACTAAGTGGAGACTTTTGCCACCATAAACTATTTTACCTTTCTGGGCAGTCTAAGAAGCTAATTATCAGTTTGTAATTAAGCTTTTTCATTTGCTGTATTTCAAGACAATGGCTTGTAACTTGTGTTGTGAACATAATTTGAGTTTGCCTACCAGTTTTCTTGTACTGTCACCCAAACATTCCGGTGGAATTAATGTTTCAAGACACTAATGAAAACACTAACTTAGTGGCCACTTTGTGTGTATAGCGTAATACCGATGCTCAGCTTCTTGTATCTGCTGTAACAATCTCTCATTATTTGTCCATATAAGTACCTGAAATCTGGGAAATAGCGCATACAGTTAGTTTTTTAGAAAATTGTGTAATTAATTATTCTAACTACCTGAATAAAGGGTTGTATTTCAGCTACAGCAATATTAAAGAGAAAGACACAACATAATCATGTTCTCTTTTGGCTGACAGTTATGTTAATTTCCAGCAAAACCCTTTTGTGGTTTATGACTTTGATGTTGATCACATTGCTTCCATTTGTGGTATAGACAATATTATTGCTATCATATACATTATCTTGCCACACACTACAGAGAACTTATACTGATGTTAAATCTTTGTTCTAATGGCAAGAAATTTTTATAGTTTAGCATCCTTCTAAGTATTTCATTTATAATTCTTTGCTCTCATGTTTTGTTTGTGACTTTTGTTGCTTTGAATTAATACTAATCCAGTTCCAAATAACATTCGTCCTCATTTAACATACTTTGACTGTTGTTGTGTCATAATTCACCGTGTTCCAGTATTGCATGACAGATCCTTAATCATTAAACAGTTTCATTTTATCCTTTTTTTAAATATTTTTGTTTTAATGTAAAAGATGCCATTGATGTTTCTTGATGTATTCAGGTCACACACAAAATTTAAGAGAGACAACGTCTGTTTCCCAGAGCTCACATCCAGTCTCCTAGCAATGTCATGGTGCTACAGTTTTGTGCTAACATACTATAAAAAGAAAAATTTTTAAAACTTCTATTTTTCCATCAGACTAAAAGATGTTCGCAAATGGAGCAGGGACATAGTATTTGCTGCAAATCACAGGCACGCCTGAATTTCATTGTGGCAGATGCTTTCGATTTACAATGAAGGCCCCCCCCCCCCTCCCTCTCTCTCTCTCTCTCTCTCTCTCTCTCTCTCTCTCTCTCTCTCTCTCTCATGTAAAATATCTGCGTGCCACAGGGGACTGAGCTGCTAAAAAAATAAGTTGTGCATATAAAGGATGTCTTTTTACTTCATCACACATGTGAGAAAGAGAGAACCAAACCAAAAGATTGGTTTTCAGTTAGAGAAAGTTAAATAAGAAAACACAAAACAAAAAGATTACGTGAGAAATAGTCTTTAAATACAGTAAACTCTTGATTATCCACAGTAATTGGAGACTTGTAACCTGTGGATTATAGAATTCCACAGATAATCCACAGTTAAAATAAACAGTAATGTATTAGGGTTATTCAAAAATAAAATTTAATTACAGTGTCATAAATAAAACCACTTAACTAATTATTTACAATAAATTCTACTTTAATCATCATGGTACATGTGAAAATAAAGTACTTACAAAGAAAAAAATACAATCTAATTTCACATTACATTACACTACTTTGAAACAAAATAGTCTTGAATTGATTTCTGTCTTGGTTAGGTAGCTTCTTATTTACATATCACACTACAAATTTTACACTTCACCAATTTGTCAGAGAGGGAAGCATCTTCTTGCTGCTCCATGTAATCCAGTAACCCAGGATTCTATTAAAGTGCTGATGCACAGTTGATTACTGTTTCTGGAATTATAGGAATGTTTTCATCATCATCACTGTCATTCATCTCCTCAGAATTCCCTTGTATTCACTGAACAATAGCATTGTCACTCAACATCTCATGACCTGGCTCTGTGAAGTTGTTGTCAAATCTTTCAGATATACTTTCTGTGCCGACAGTTCTACACCCATAGGTATTTTCCAAAACAGCAGCTAATATTGCAAATGAGCTGTCTTCTTCATCATCGTAATTACTGATTTCATCGATTTTATAATTAATGTTTTTCCATGTATTGACTATGTTTGGTTGTCTTACCTTACATAGTGCCTTCAACACATCATAAATTGTGTCCAGCACAGTTAATTACTTCCAGAATGTTTGGAGATTTCAGTCCTCAACAATAAGTTTTTGTACCAGTTTCCTCTATAAATTGTCATCATGGCAGCAATGACACCTTGCTTCATTGCTTTAAGGCTGTCACGTTGTGGTAAATGTTTTATAAATGTCAACCCGTCATCAATTTCAGAACATTTCTGTTTGGTTGAGTAGCTGCATTTTCCCGTTACAATAAAGCCCTTGCAGGTAGCCCCTCCAGCATTAAATGTTCTCACACCTGTGGCACAAAGCAATTATGGAACCGTGTTTGGAAAAACTGTGTGGTACACCCAGGTACCTTTCTGGTGAAAATAATGGAGAGGGAAATGGCGCATTTCATTTCCTTTGAAACAGTGCAGTTTTTAGCTTTATCTACTACACCAACAGTTATCCTTTCCATGCTTGATTTATAACCAGGCACACTACACTCTGTCACTAAAGCTGAAGTCTTTGTTGGTAGGTACCTCCAAAACAACTTGGTTATATCTGCATTAAATATTTGCTCCAACTCTAAATTTTCTCATTGAAATCAGTACAAAATTCAGAAGCAACTTTATTATCTTTTGAAATCATTCCAACACGGTTTTATCCAGATCTGCGTATGTAAGATTTTTTTGTAGCCTTCAGCCTTGAAAAACCTTTAAATGGGTCAAAATTGCTAGCAAATTGAATTATTTTGTCTTTGTTTTTCCAAATATCGTGGATCGTAGTTTCACCCACACTGTAAACCAATACCAGATTTTGTATACCAATATTGCCTCTTTCAAGTTTGTGCATTATTTCCAGTTTCTGCTGAATGGTTAACACAGCATGTTTTCACTTTTTACACATTGTTTGGGACTAACAGAAACTGATGACTATCTTTCGCAACAATTAAAATCCAGTGCTTGCAGTGTTACAGCAGCATGTTGTTTACTACACTTGTTGTAACTTGAGATTATCACTCAACTGTGACTACTGTCAGCTTAGAGAAAAACTCTCTGCAGCAAAAAAAGTGAGGGAAATAGGCTGCGGATAATCTGCAAAACAGATAATCCACCCGTGGACAATCAAGAGTTTACTGTAACGTCTTCTAGGCAGTGCTTGCAACCAGTACAGAGATGATTATGCATACAAATGAGAGATCTAAACCCAGTCTGTGCCTGCTGAAAAGATAAGGAGCAAGATTTTATATATGATGATGATTGTAATTGTCTTCATGTAAAATTTACTGTAATTGTTGTTTGTATTTGATATGTGAAACATGCGCTTCATACAGAAACAGTTACTAAGTCTTCTGTCTGGAAAGAGAAAATGTTGCACAGTTTGTATTGGTCTGTTGGATGTACTGTTTCCATTAATCTCTGCTGATATTTGGAGTAAAAATAACTATTTTAACAGAAAATGTGAAATTTGTGGCACCTACGATTCAGCTCAAAGTGACTTAAGCTGTCCTAAAATGGGATCACATTGAAGTCGCTAATTGCAAACAATGAAATGATTGCACTAGGACTTGTTATTTTGCTACAGGTGTGCACTTGATATTTAGAATTTGGAGTTTATTATTTACAGCATATTATACTGAAGACAATTTTATGTCTTTGCAGATTAAATAAAACATCTGTATAAAAGAAATACTGTTATGGTATAACATAGCATCACTGACTCAAACTTGAACTACAGACGAGGATTAGTTTCATTATTCAGAAAAATCCTGTTAAATGAAATACATTTACCTACTCAAATGAATGTGTGTGTGTGTGTGTGTGTGTGTGTGTGTGTGTGTGTGTGTGTGTGAGTGATTGAATTCACGAATATACTATATGGTCCAAATTTGTTGTGAGCCTGTCCAGATCTAAGAAAGAAAATAATCCACAAAGCTCTTGGTTAGAACATATGTCTTGTTTTAGCACTTCCCTTTTGTGTTTCTCAAACCTCTCAGGTGTGCTTGATAAGACAGCTAAAAGTTGAAGCTTTGATTTAGATAGATCTTAACTACATTTTTAACAGGTTTGTATGTCAAGAAATTTTCTATGTAGTATTCAGATAACTGTAAGTTGTTTGTATTTTCACATCCGAGATAGAAGGGGAGCTTCTACTTTTCTGTAACCAAAAAAAGAACAGTCCTAGAAAGCTTGTAGGCATGCAAATACAAGAAGTCTGTTCAGATTTGAGACATCTACAAAATATTCATTGTACAGCTCCAGTTGTCTCCATCTCAACAGTTAACTAGAATGCTCTCATCTATCTCATGAGATGCTGAACCCTACTTTTGTTATAATTTTTTTTTATTTTGGACTTGTATTTTTCTGTTACCTTAGTACAGATATGTGGTTTAATCACCCTTATAAAACCCATAATAATGAGTTACGGTTTGTTTCAAAAGAAAACTATTCGTACAAAGTTACTTTTGATGTAGTATCTTTGAGTCTTGCTGAAAATGGGTCCCCCTTTTTGAATTACAAACGCTGAGCTTTGAAATGCACTCTCAGACAATCTGTTAGCTCTTCTGGGGCAACAGTGTAACTTGGTATGTAATTACTACTGACATTTTAGGTTAGATGTAAATCTTTGAAAGTGCACCCACTAAACAGTTGAGAGGTTTGATAAATTTATGTAACAGCAGTGCTTTCAAAAACTAAATTTGATTTGTATTACTGTTTTTAAAAAATAAAATAATTGTTACGTTTATGTAACAAAAGCAAAAAAGAATGCAAGAGATTTATATGTTAACTGTATTTTATTACAGCAGTGTTATGTAATTATATACTGGTGTACTAAAGAGCAAGCTCATTAAAACCGTGATTTTAACAAGTGTACAATTAAATTCTTTACTTTATATGTGCTGAAAACTAGAATATATGTATCTGCAAAATCAATTCATTTACAGACTGGACATGTTTGCTGTCATAAAGCTCCACAGTAGATTGGGGGAGGTGTGAGGAGCTGATAAACACAGGATGGTGACTTCAATGGAAAGCAAGGAATTCTCAGACAAACTGAATTTACTGCATAAATCTGGAAGAGTTGGGGAATTCTGGGAGACTCTATGAAGAATTTATGATGATCCAGTCCTGCGTATTTAGAACTGTAATTACCAGTTTTGCGGTTTACTCTTGACATGTGTTTCAAACTGCATTTCCAAATGAAAGTCAGTTAATGGATGCCTCCATTCTGGAGCTACTTGAGTTTCAGTTGCAAGTAAATTAAATATTTCTTTTGGCATACAAAGAACTTCAGTGACAGACTCCACAAATAAGTTCACTGCTTCAATGTCTGCATGAAGCATGCGTGAGCTATATTCGGCACAAGTCGTCTTACAGAAGGTCGTCAACTGAAAAATCATTATGTTAAGACTACTTTCATTCAACGCCGTCATTGTATCGTGTGTGTCCTCTCTTTCAAAGCTTCCAAACAATGGAAACTCCAGGTTGGAATATGAATGACATAAGGGGAAGACAGATTGCTACTCACGGTGTAGATGACAGGTTGAGTTGCAGACAAGTACAGTGAAAAGGCGTGCATTAGCTTTTAGCCAAAGCCGCCTTCAGAAAAGGAAACACACACACATAGATGTATTCACACAACCAAGCACACCTCATACGTACATACATACATACATGACCGTCGACTCTGGCAGCTTGAACCTCCGTCAGACAATCTGTGGATGGAAAAAGCGGGCTGCCTCTGTTGTCCAAACTCAGCAGGTGAGTACGATCAAATCTGCATGGGACTCTGGGGAAATACTGAAACTCTCGAAATAATTGAGTCAATATTGTACCATGGGTGAATGCATATCAACTCACTTTTCTCTTTTTATGTAGGACAGAAACTAACTGTACATTCATTTATGGTGCCTCTAAAATGAGTCTACCATTGCAACAAAGGTTCTTCCTTGTTAACATGTCCATCTACCTCATAAAGTACCTTTTAGCTGCGTAATGTGATAACTCATTCAATACTTGCTCGAAACCCACATCTAGTGTCTTTCTGAACAATGAGTTCATGCCAATTGGATATCAGCATGTGCCTCACTCCTACCAATGCAAAAAATTTTGTTGTTATTATCTACAAGAGCCTCTTAGATTTACCAGTTTATTTATTAAAATAATGCTCTCATAGGCACCTTTTATGACTGTTTGAACAGTGACATTTCTTATTGGATGTAACTTTGCCAATATAGACCAATATTCTAGTGTTGTAAATATATATGCTAGATCTTCCCTGCCCAGAGGCAATGAACTTGAAAGAATCCACTAGTACTATTAAATCCCATAAACCTGTAGCTATAGTAGGGTCAGCTGAAACAATGGAAACTTCAGGTTGGAATAACAACAATGTAAAGAAGATATAGCTTGCTACTCATCTTAAAGATGGCACGTTAAGTTGCAGACAGGCACAACTAAAAGCCACTTACACATTAGCTTTCAGCCACAGCCTTCATCATAAAAATAAACATGCACACACATTCATTCGCACAAGAAAGCACACCTCACACATGACAGTAATCTCTGGCAGCTCGGGCTGATCCAAGATGTCAGTTTAGTGATTTAAAAATACTTTTCCTTACATTATAGGATACAATTCAGTATAGTGGTGAATCTTGCTCACTTTTATTTTATGCCATACAACCTCTGACAACAAAGTTCGGTGAATAATCCTGTAGCATTAACATAGATGAACTATGAACTACAGTTACCTTGCTGTCCTTAGAAATAGTCGCCTCCCATAACTGTGCACCACTGAGCTCTGCAATACATGTCCCGGAAGATTTACACAAAGTCTTCCTTTGGGATGGCGTTCAAAAGCTATGTCGCGTTTTGTTCGATCAAATCTGTTTCCTTTCAAAGCGAGTTTGAGTTGAGGGACTAGGAAGAAGTCCGGAGAATTGAGATCTGGCAAGTATGGTGGATGTGCAAGTTGCACCACCCCCATTTTTGCCAGGAACTGTTTGACGATATTGGCGACCATTTTCTTGAACAAAAAACCAGGAACCTTGTTGTGCGTACTGGAGTCATACCCTGCGTAGACGTTGCACGAAACGTCTCAAAATTTCAGCGTACTGTGTAGCGTCCAATGCCATTCCCTCAGGTCGAAATTCCTTGTTGATAATGCCTTGGTTGTTGAAAAAGGTGATGAGCATCGTTTTGATGCATGACTTTTTGGCTCTGACCTTCCTCCAATGAGGTTATGTCAGAGAAAGACATTCCCTGCTTTGCAGTTTCATTTCAGGGTTGTACTGGAGACACCAGGTTTCACCCTCAGTGACAATATGGTTCAAGAAATTGGGTGTCGCATCCACTGTTTCGATAAAATCCTGTGAAGCCTCAAAACGTGCCTGCTTCTGCTCGTCAGTCAAGTGGTGTGACACAAGATGATGAACACGTTTTCCTCTTCCCTGACTTCTGGGTAAGGACTTGTCACATGGATTCACAGTTCATCTGCAGTTCATCTGCTATGGGGGTTGCCAGGAACACTTTCCGGCGTTCTCGAAAATAGGCAAACCACTCGTACACACACTTCATGGACAGTGATGCCCATAAACATGTACCAGCATTGTGTGCTTTTCTTTCGGTGTCTTCATCATCATCATCATCATCATCATTTAAGACTGTTTATGCCTTTCAGCGTTCAGTCTGGAGCATAGCCCCCCTTATAAAATTCCTCCATGATTCCCTATTCAGTGCTAACATTGGTGCCTCTTCTGATGTTAAACCTATTACTTCAAAATCATTCTTAACCAAATCCAGGTACCTTCTCCTTGGTCTGCCCCGACTCCTCCTACCCTCTACTGCTGAACCCATGAGTCTCTTGGGTATTCTTGCTTCTCCCATGTGTGTAACATGACCCCACCATCTAAGCCTGTTCGCCCTGACTGCTACATCTATAGAGTTCATTCCCAGTTTTTCTTTGATTTCCTCATTGTGGACACCCTCCTGCCATTGTTCCCATCTACTAGTACCTGCAATCATCCTAGCTACTTTCATATCCGTAACCTCAACATTATTGATAAGGTAACCTGAATCCACCCAGCTTTCGCTCCCATACAACAAAGTTGGTCGAAAGATTGAACGGTGCACAGATAACTTAGTCTTGGTACTGACTTGCCAAGCTTAAAACAAAATGTTAAATTTATACTTTGCTCGTTCATTGTCCTGTTTTTAGTTCAGAGCCAACGCACTAAACAACCACTTCGTCCAACAGGTCTAACACGGAACACACACAATGCTCAAATGAACTACGGTAGCAGCAGGTTGTCAACACCACCCACTACACAGGTGCAGCGTTATGAGTCGCCAGTGTTGCGCGATCAACCATTCTGTCTTTGTTCACCGAACTTTGTCAGAGGTTGTATATCGCATGTAGACATAGTTCTTTTGACATGACTACTCACATTCTTGAAATAATAGTTTTTACTTATTTGTAACAGGTACTTTTTTGCTCCTAAATGTGTGTAACATGTATGCAAGTACAATATTATAAATTCTGCTCCTTTTTGTGGTACAGGTGTATTGTTACACTACTGGCCATTAAAATTGCTACACCAAGAAGAAATGCAGGTGATAAACAGGTATTCATTGGACAAATATATTATACTAGAACAGACCTGTGATTACATTTTCACGCAATTTGGGTGCATTGATCCTGAGAAATCAGTACCCAGAACAACCATCTCTGGCTGTAATAACGGCCTTGATATGCCTGGGCATTGAGTCAAACAGAGCTTGGATGGTGTGTAGAGGTACAGCTGCCCATGCAGCTTCAGCACGATACCACAGTTCATCAAGAGTAGTGACTAGTGTATTGTGACGAGCCAGTTCCTTGGCCACCATTGACCAGACGTTTTCAGTTGAGAGATCTGGAGAATGTGCTGGCCAGGGCAGCAGTCGAACATTTTCTGTATCCAGAAAGGCCTGTACAGGACCTGCAACATGCAGTCGTGCATTATCCTGCTGTAATGTAGGGTTTCGCAGGGATTGAATGAAGGGTAGAGCCACGGGCCGTAACACATCTGTAATGTAACATCCACTGCTCAAATTGCCGTCAATGCGAACAAGAGGTGACAGAGACATGTAACCAATGGCATCCCATACCATCACGCCGAGTGATACGCCAGTATGGCGATGACGAATACACACTTCCAATGTGCATTCACCGCGATGTCGCCAAACACGGATGCGACCATCATGATGCTGTAAACAGAACCTGGATTCATCCGAAAAAATGACATTTTCCCATTTGTGCACCCAGGTTCGTCGTTGAGTACACCATCGCAGGCGCTCCTGTCTGTGATGCAGGGTCAAGGGTAACTGCAGCCATTGTCTCTAAGCTGATAGTCCATGCTGCTGCAAACATCGTCAAACTATTCGTGCAGATGGTGGTTGTCTTGCAAACATCCCTATCTGTTGACTCAGGGATCGAGGCGTGGCTGCACGATCCGTTACACCCATGCAGATAAGCTGCCTGTCATCTCGACTGCTAGTGATACGAGGCCGTTGGGATCCCGCATGGTGTTCTGAATTACCCTCCTGAACCTCCCAATTCCATATCCTCCTAACAGTCATTGGATCTTGACCAATGCGAGCAACAATGTTGCAATACGATAAACCGCAATCACGATAGGCTACAATCCAACCTGTATCAAAGTCAGAAATGTGATGGTACGCATTTCTCCTCCTTACACGAGGCATCACAACAACGTTTCAACTGCTGTTTGTGTATGAGAAATCAGTTGGAAACTTTCCTCATGTCAGCACATTGTAGGTGTCGCCACCGGCGCCAACCTTGTGTGAATGCTCTGAAAAGCTAATCATTTGCATATCGCAGCATCTTCTTCTTGTCGGTTAAATTTCGTGTCTGTAGCACGTCATCTTCGTGGTGTAGCAATTTTAACAGCCAGTAGTGTATAAGCTCTCTTAGACAGAAAATTGTTACACACTATCCATCTATAGAAGTCGATAATGTACAAAAAGTATGATACAGTTTGATTATTCTGTGGAAGTACTTATTCAAATTTTTCAAAAGTTGGCAATCCCTCTTAAGCACTGGTCATTCTCCACAAAGTAAACACAAAATTCTGCTCTTTCTTGAACATCTAAAATGTGCATCATCACAGGTAACAGTGACAGTGCTTGTGGCACACAAGTTTACATGTCCTTTAATATAGCTTCCTTGAAAGCAAAACTGTAAATACGCAGTCCATCTAGGAAGTCTAAGATGAACAATTTACTGCTTATAAGTTTCGAGCATGAGCATGGAAAAGCGCCAATTATAAAAGAGATGGGAGTCAGTTTTGACAGCAGTGTTATCTAAGAGCAGCAATTATGAGTTGGCATTGTGTAACGATGCCAGTGGTTTTGTGTTTCAAGGAATGTTATATTTTTACACAAAAAATAGGTATGCAAAATGTTTAGTGTACCACAAAACACTGAATGTTTTCTGTAAGTTCAATTTACAGGTGCACAACTTGTCTTACTACGTCAAAGAATACAGAAATGGGGAGGACCCTAGTGTGGACAAAAATTTTTCAAAGGAAGCTCCAAAGTGGAGGAAGAAGTAGGTGAAGTAAAATAAAGTGAGTGTGCCATTCAGATGAACTACAAAATTGTACTAGTTTTAACATAGTCCTTTTGCCCTTCCATGGATGGTGATTTAATAAAAGAATGATTTGTACACACATCAAAAAAAGTTTTGCATCACCTCGGTTCTGAGAGTTCCGGAACCTGTACAGAAAATTGGAATAGAGATCAACATAAACATCATTTCCATCCTTTTTATTGCTCATGGAAACCGCACATTGCATGTTGTACCACCACCATACACCGAGACCTTCAGAGGTGGTGGTTCAGATTACTGTACACACCAGTAACTCCAATACCCAGTAGCATGTCCTCTTGCATTGATGCATGCCTGTATTCGTCGTGGCATACTATCCATCAATGCACTGTTGGTCTAGATTGTCCCACTCCTCAATGGCAATTCAGCATAGATCCCTCAGATTGTTTTGTGGGTCACGTCGTACATAAACAGCCTTTTCAGTCTATCGAAGTCATGTCTGATAGGTT
This sequence comes from Schistocerca americana, assembly GCF_021461395.2. Classification (NCBI taxonomy): domain Eukaryota; kingdom Metazoa; phylum Arthropoda; class Insecta; order Orthoptera; family Acrididae; genus Schistocerca; species Schistocerca americana. Next base: position 20,153,120 of record NC_060127.1, on the reverse strand, counting down.
TTGTGTCTGGAGAACATGCTGGCCACTGTAGTCGAGTGATGTCATTATCCTAAGGGAAGTCATTCACAAGATGTGCGCGATTGGTGCGTGAATTGTCGCCCATGAAGACGAATGCCTCACCAATATGCTGTCGATATGGTTGCACTATCGGTCAGAGGATGGCACTCACATATCGTACAGCCATTACAGTGCCTTACATGACCACCAGTGGCATATGTCAGCCTCACATAATGCCACCCCAAAACAGCAGGGAACCTCCACCTTGCTGGACTGTGTGTAAGGCATTCAGCTTGACCGGGTTGCCTCCAAACACGTATCCGACAATTGTCTGGTTGAAGGCATATGCAACACTCATCAGTGAAGAGAATGTGATGCCAATCCTGAGCAGTCCATTCGGTATGTTGTTGGGTCCATCTGTACCATGCTGCATGGTGTTGTGGTTGCAAAGATGGACTTCGCCATGGATGTCGAGAGTGAAGTTGCACATCTGCTGCCTATTGCGCACAGTTTGAGTCATAACACATCCTGTGGCTGCACGTAAAGCCTCTCAAGGTGGCGTTGCTGTGAAGATTCCTGTGAGCCATAATCCGTAGGTAGCGGTCATTCAATGCAGTAGTAGCCCTTGTTCAGCCTGAGCGAGGTATGTCATCAACAGTTCCTGTCTCTCCGTATCTTCTCCATGTCCGAACAACATCGCTTTTGTTCACTCCGAGACACCTGGACACTTCCCCTGTTGAGAGCCCTTCCTGGCACAAAGTAACAATACGGACGCAATCAAACTACAGTGTTGACCATCAGACAACATCAGCCGTGTTCTTCCTTCCTGGTGGAATGATTGGAATTGATTGGCTGTCGGACACCCTCCATCTAACAGGCGCTGCTCATGCATGGTTGTTTGTATCTTTGGGCAGGTTTAGTGACATCTTTAAACAGTCGGAGACTGTGTCTGTGATAAAATATCCACAGTCAATGTCTATCTTCAGGAGTTGTGGGAACTGAGGCGATGCAAAACTTTTTTGGTGTACCTGGACATTATGTCAACTACAGGTAGGATAGTTTTGTGTGATGTTGTTACCACACGTGACAATCATACTTCCCACACAGATTGTGGCAGATGATGTTCAGAGCCAACTTGCAAAATATTTATAAGAGTTTTTTTGCATATTCTTTATCATTTCACGAAGGTGTAGATACCACAGACACACAAAGCTGATTGTGATAGTCTCAGCTGTATTGAAGAAAGTGTAGAAAATATATATTTGTCATGATATCTATTAAATTATGTGTGTACAGATGGAGCACCAGGCATGTTGAAAAATAAATCAGGCCAAAAAAAAAAAAAAAAACTTCCATTACCCAAATTCACACTGATCTGCAGCTTAAAGTAATTGATCTGCAATGCAGCAGGGAGTACAAAGTCAGCCTACAACCATCCAAGCATTTACCTCAGTATTGATTTTCCCATTTACCCAAGTCTCCACTCGGCTACCCACCTCATTCCCTGTGACAACAGAGGGGATACGGTACTCGTCTTTCTCAGGCCTGCGTTCGCCTCCCACTTGTGGTGCATGCTGGCTGTGGAGCTGTGCTTTAAAATGTTGGAGCCTTGTGATCGGTAAGAACTACAGTTTCATTCACTGCTGGTAGATACCTAAATTTCTTGCAACTCTATATAATGCACAGAACTTCTTTTTCAGTGATACCATAATTCTGTCATGTTCAGTTGGTAATCTGCTGGCAAATGCAATTGGACAATGAACCTTCAACCCTTGTCATTCAGTAAACTGAAAACCAGTGCCCTAATCCATACTTCAGAAATGATACTCAAAATTTGGAATAATATGCATTACACGTGCAATTTCGAATTGTGTGAGCTGTTGTCTGAAAATTTGTCCACTCCTGATCTCTTTTATTTAAATTCCATGCACGTGTGAATAAATTTATGAGTTGAATCTTATTTTGTGGTTCTGGGCATTTTCTTATGGCCAATAGTTTCTTTGGGTTGGGCTTAATATCACAGCTATTGATAATATGACCTAAAAATCTTGCCTCGTGACACCCAAATTCTTATCTGATCATTTTGATAGTCACTCCTCCACTTCTCTGCTGGAAAAATCTCTCAATAGTTTCACAATGACCTCGCGTAGAACTAAGAATACATATGTCAAGATCTAATCACATAATTCCTTATCAATTACTATGTTTAAAACTCTGATAAAACCAAAAATGACACATTAAGACCAAAACCCAGCAGTTCAAAATTTTGATTCAAAGAGAAAATTAATGTACTTAGTGGATTCTTTAGTTGGAGGCATTTTCCAGTACCCTGGTGTGGAATCTATTGCACTAACATTCCGAGTTCCCACAAATCCACTTAAAGGTTCGTCAGTGATGGGTGGTCCGTCCCTTCTATTACACGATTAAGAGCTCTAGTGCCTAGGATTACTCTTACTGTACCAGTAACTTCCTTCATAGCTGCTAGGTAATTAGTAATTTTAATATTGGCACATTCTATTATTCATAAATGCTCCATATACTCAATTTCCTTTCGTGCAGTGGCTTTGGCTGTAATCAGGCTAGGATATGAGTTCACAAAAAATGAAGTGTGAACCTTAATTTACACACAAATTCCCTTATAACTTTTCTCAGAAAACCAACAAATAGTGATTTCCCACTTATTCAATATTATTTTATCGAACATACATTAGGGAAGTCATCCTCTTCTGTAATGTCCCCCTTATCACTCTGCCTCTCTTCCCTTATTTCTTCTGTGTTGTATCTGTTACCAATAAGATGCAGTAAGTCAGCTGCTAAACTTGCTTTAATGTAATTTAAACCAGAAAAAGACACTTGTCAATATCAATGAAATTCTTCATTAGCCTCGTAACTAAGATGTTATTTTATTTTATTTTGACGGCAACCAGTTTCGACATTCCAATATGGCATCTTCAGGTCCCTGCATAATAAAAGAGTATACATGTAGTGTATACCAGGATGCACAAAGCAAGCTTACAGAAAGTGACAGTTTATCAAGTTCCCACAAGCCTGTCTGATCTCGCATGAGCCAGCCGGTTGCACATAGCTGTGACACCTGCAATTTTGTAATGTGCGGACACTCTCATTCGACAGGTCACAATCCGACAACTTGCTGCTCAGCTAGACATCTCTGTTGGTAGTGCCGACACACTCATCCACCCTCTGTGATACTCAAAGGTGTGTGCCGGCTGGGCTCCTCACTGCCTAACAAAAGACCACAAAGAGCAATAATGGGCCATCTGTGTATAATTGCTCGCACATTACGAGGATAAGTCTCAGGCAATAAAGAGTGCTTTCATCTGTTCGAATCCCCACTTCAGCCGGTTCATGCTTATCTACCAAGGGGCCTCAGCCTTTGCAGCACCTTTTCCCTTCCATGCTGCATGTCTGTCCTCTCGCTGTTCTTTTTCCCCTCCCTCAGGGAACATGTCAGGGCTATTTTCAGAAATGTATCCTGCATTTTTGGTAGTCAATAACAGAATACCCTCCACTATTTTCCCTACCTTTTTTCTTTCCTCGTTCACCTTCTATCCTTTCTCCGCTTCAATGTTTGAAGTTCCTTTTTTTCTTCCTCCCTGTGCACTCCCGAAGGCCAACCCATGCATCTGACGTGTAACAAGTGACTGTGTAATGCGTCCCAGGTCGACAGGTGACAGGTAGGGTTTGCACATACCCCCCCCCCCCCGCCCCCCCCCCCCCCCCCCAGTATAGGCGAGGCCCGAGGAGGGGTGATTGCCTGAGCTGCTACATTGCCAAATTGCCGATTGATCCCTCTGTCAGGTGTTCGGGAGGTGTGAACAGTCACCTAAGACTGTGCACCCCCTCGCGAAGGGGCCCCCCCATCGGAAGGAGCGCACCATCGGAGACACTTGCAATCGTGGGGGATTTTCTCGCAATGAGCCGATTGTCTTCAAAGCTGATGGCTACGAAATGTAAACAGAATGAGGCTAACAATTCAAAGACCCTCCCAGCTACACCGTGGTTCTTTATGGTTTCACGTACTGAAGATGATAAATTCATTTCTTATTCAGAAATGTGTTGATGCAATTGCTGGCCCTGTGAAATGCTTCTCTCATATACACAATGGCTCCTTGCTCTACTTCTATTCTCGAGCACAACTGCTCACAGCTTAGCTCCTGCGTGGCCTTCCTGTGCCACTGCGTGAAAGGAAATTGAGCATATGGAGCATTTATGAATAATAGAACATGCCAATATTAAAAATACTAGTCACCTAGCAGCTGTGTAGGAAGTTACTGGTACAGTAAGAGTAATCCTAGGCACTAGAGCTCTTAATCGTGTAATAGAAGGGACGGACCACCCATCACTGACGAACTTTTAACTGGATTTGTGGGAACTCGGCATGTTAGTGCAATAGATTCCACACCAGGGTACGGGAAAATGCCTCCAGCTAAAGAATCCACTAAGTACATTAATTTTCTCTTTGAGTCAAAATTTTGAACTGTGATGAAAAAAGTAGATTTCTTCTTAGTGCTCATGCACACTCTTTCTCACTTTTGACAGACTAATTCTTCTGTCAAAGATCAAAGCAGGTTATAAAGTTATCACTGTCAAATCCGATGTGCTCCTACCGGTGTCAGTGTTCACAACTAGCCAAATTTGTAACCTGTGGTAGAGATCCTCACAAAGGCAATCTCACTGCATCAACTGCAATGGCAACCGTGCCGCCTCCTCAGTGACTGTCCAGTGTATCTTAATGAGCAGGCTGTCCGGGAGATCTGGGTGAAGGAAAAAGTGCCTTATCTGGTCACTCGCGAGTTGTCGGCTACTCGGAAAACCTGCGTTCTGCCGTCTGGCACCTACAGTGCCGTTCTCGCTACATCTCACTCCCCGTAGGACACGGCCACGCAGACGTGCGACGTCAAATTTAGCACCGTAGTTGTGAAATCGCCGAATGTCATGGTACCACCCGCAGCTCTGCAGCACATCACCAAACTGTCACCTCACGGGGCAAAGTCACCAGCTACACAATCAGCAGGCTGGAGAGGACAGGAGGAATATTCCCGTGAAGACTTCGTGTGTCCCTCCAGCCAACCGACACCTGAGTCTTCCTCTGCTAACTGGAAAGGCTCGAAGAAGTCAAACAGAGGCAAACAGTCTTCTCCTTCGCCAACTCGAAGATCCTCTTTGACAGTGTCACCACACGGTGCCCTCTCCGGGCAGACCTCTGTGTCACCGATGCGCAACACTGACAGTTTTTATGCCCTGGACTCTATAGGCCAACAGCAGAAGTACGCCGACACTTCTGTAGACCTCGTGGACCGGGATCCTCCTACCTCTGTGCCCTGTAGCAGTGAGTCTTTGAAGGCTAGCACTCGGCAGCTGCCAAGGCGACACCCCTTCATTTTTTCATCGCCGTGACTCTCATCCAATGGAACGTTTGTGGCCTTCAATACAGCAAAGAAGATTTGTTCTCTGCCTTCAGGAAACAAAACTGCATCCTCGTGACTGCTCCGAGCTGTCGCATTTCTTCCCTGTCTGTTTTGACCTTCTCCCCGAGGTTGGCATTCGTGGGGATGTTATGCTTTTCATATGGGATGATGTTCATAGGCAACCCATCTCCCTGACTACCAGCCTTCAAGTTGTTGCAGTTCACCTTTTCCTTCCTTACTTGACCTTTTCCCTTTGTACCATTTACATCCCTCCATTATACAATGTCACCAGAGCAGATTTCCACCAGCTTATTGGGCAGCTACCTCACCCTTTCTGCTGCTATGTGACTTTAATGTGCACCATCCCCTTTGGGGTTATCCCAGAACGTGTCCAAGAGGTGTCCTCTTGGCTGACCTTCTCAATCAACTTAATCCCCTCTGCCTTAACACAGGGGCACCCACGTTCGTTTCAGACCCCACGCACACCTATTCCCAGTTGGACCTATCCTTCTGCACTGCCCAGATTGCCTGTCATCTCGAGTGGTCCATTCTCTGTGACACGTACTCAAGTGACGATTTCCCATATGTTATCGGTTTGGTGACTCCTATCCCACTTCCATGCACACCCAAATGGCAAAGGCTGACATCAGGCTTTACTCCTACCTGGTGATTTTTGCTGAACAACATTCCCCAGTTGTGACGATCTGGTAGAATATCTTACAAACTTTATCCTTACTGCCGCAGAACGTTCCATTCCTTGCACTTCCTCTTTACCACGCCATGTCCCAGTCCCTCAGTGGCCTGTGGCATGCCGTGATGCAATTTGCACGTGGAGACATCCTCTCCACCTATTTAACTGTCATCATACGATGGCAAACTGCATTCATTCTGAACAGATGTGTGCACAGTGTTGTCACGTTCTTCAGGATAGCAAAAGAGCTAGCTGGATTTCATCCACTAGTTTTTTTAACAGTTCCATTCCCGATCCCTGTTCTGTGGTGTGGCTAACCTCCAATAGCTCTCTGTGACCAAGATCCTTCCCCCAATTTCTGGCCTGACAGTAGCAGATGATGTCATCATAGACCCTACTGCTATCTCCAACACCTCGGGCCATGATTTTGTGGAGATTTCGAGCTCCTCCCAGAATCACCCTGCCTTCCTCCATCAGAAATGAGCAGACGAGACTCAGGTGATACCTCTCTCTTCTCTGAATCATTACAATGCCACCTTTACTATGAGGGAGCTAGATCACGGTCTCACTTCATCCCGATCCTCTGCCCCAGGGCCAGATACTGTTCACATTCAGATGTTGCAGCACCTTTCTCTTGCGAGCAATCACTTTCTGCTTAATATGTACAACTGCATCTGAGCAGAGGGCACGTTTCCCAGATGCCGGTTTGAAGCCACTGTCATACCCATACCTAAGCCTGATAAGGACAAACATCTTCCTTCTACCTACCACTCCATTTCTCTCACCAGCTTTGTTTGCAAGGTGACAGAACGTATGATTCATACCCAGTTGGTATGGTGGCTCAAGTCTCACAAATTTACTAATTGCTGCACAGTGTGGATTTTGAGTGCAGCGTTCTGCTGTTAACTGTCTCTTCACTTTGTCCACCTATGTCATGAATGGTTTTCTGCAGAAATCCCAGAGTGTAGCTGTGTTCCTCAATTTGGAGAAAGCCTACAACATCTGCTGGAGGATTGGTACCCTCAGTACTCTCTACACATGGGCTTGCATGGTCGCCTGCCCCATTTCCTTCAGATATTTTTAAAAGACTGAGTTTTCAATGTACACTATGTGATCAAAAGTATCCTGACACCTGGCTGAAAATGACTTACAAGTTCCTGGTGCCCTCCATCGGTAATGCTGGATTTCAATATGGTGTTGGCCTACACTCAGCCTTGATGACAGCTTCCACTCTCGCAGGCATATGTTCAGTCAGGTGCTGGTAGTTTGTTTGGGGAATGGCAGCCCATTCTTCACAGAGTGCTGCACTGAGGAGAGGTATTGATGTCGGTTATTGAGGCCTGGCATGAAGTCGGTGTTCCAAAACATCCCAAAGATGTTCTATAGGATTCAGGTTAGGACTCTGTGCAGGCCAGTCCATTACAGGGATGTTATTGTCGTGTAACCACTCCTTCACAGGCTGTGCATTATGAACAGGTGCTCGATCATGTTGAAAGATGCAATCGCCATCCCCGAATTGCCCTTCAACAGTGGTAGGCAGGAAGGTGCTGTGATAGTGCCACACAAAACAACAAGGGGTGCAAGCTCCCTCCATGAAAACCCTGACTACACCATAAGACCACCGCTTCCGAATTTTACTGTTGACCCTACAAACACTGGCAGACGACATTTGCTGGGCATTCGTCATACCCACACCCTTCCATCGAGTCGCCACATTAAGTACCATGATTTGTCACTCCACACAGCATTTTTTCACTGCTCAATTGCCCAGTGTTTATGCTCCTTACACCAAGTGGGGTGATGTCTTGCATTTACTGGCATGATGTGTGGCTTATGAGTAGCTGCTCGACCATGAAATCCAAGTTTTCTCACCTCCCATCTAACCGTCAAAGTACTTGCAGTGGATCCTGATGTAGTTTGGAATTCCTATGTGATGGTCTGGATAGATGTCTGCCTGTTGCATGTTATGACCCCCTTCAACTGTCTGTGTATCTGTCAGTCAACAGACAAGGTCAGCCTGTATGCTTTTGAGCTGTACATGTCTCTTCACATTTCCATTTCACTATCACATCGGAAACAGTGGACCTAGGGATGTTTAGGAGTGTGGAAATCTCGCATACAGACGTATGACACAATTGACACCCAATCACCTGACCATGTTCGAAGTCCGTGAGTTCTGCAGAACGCCCCATTTCACTCTCTCGCGATGTCTAATTACTACTGAGGTCGTTGATATGGAGTACCTGGAAGTAGATGGCTGCACGATGGATCTAATATGAGAAACATATGTTTTTGCCCTGATACTTTTGTGGTTCTGCCTTGTTAGACACGTTTATCCAGGAAAACGGTGTGCCTCAGGGTTCCATCCTGAGCATTGATCCTCTTTGCTATCACCATTAACCTTATAATGGCCTGCCTCCTGCCAGGCATCTACGGCTTTCTTTTTGTTGATGATTTTGCCATCTATTTCAAATCTCCACAGACTTGTCTCATTGAGCAGTTACCTTCAGCAATGTCTTGATTGTCTTTACACATGGAGCATCGATGGTATCTTTTGTTTTTCCACTGACAAAACCATTTGTATGAAGTTTTGGTGGCCCAGTTGGTTTCTTCCACTGTCATTACATGTTGGGCGTATTGCTGTTCAGTTCATTGCAACTACAAAATTCCTGGTGCTCATGCTCAACAGGAAACTTTCTTGGTCCTCCCACATCTCTTACCTGGCAGCCCACAGTATGCAACCCTCAATGTCGTTCGTGTTCTCAATGGTACTTCCTGGGGTGCAGATTGAACTGCCCTACTCCATTTGTATTGGTCCCTTGTCTGTTCAAAACTAGGCTATTGGTGTTTCATTTATACATCTGTACTTCTGACACTCTTATGCCATCTCAATACTGCCCATCATTGTGGCATCTGTTTGGCCACTGGCGCCTTTTACACTAGCCCGTTTGAGAGTCTGTATGCAGAAGTTTCCAAACTACCACTGTCCTATTGCCTTGACTTTCTCCTCAGCAGATATGCATGCCATTTGTCTGCCATGTGTGGCCACCTATGCTAGCCTCATTCTTTGATGACTCCTTTGATTGCCAGTATGGGGCGTGTCTCTCTTCTCTGTTACCTCCTGTAGCTGATTTTCAGCTCTTGCTCCAGCAGCTTAACTTCACGCTACATGCAACTTTCCCACATGGGTGCGAACCCTTGGCTTCGTGCAGTGGCCCGTGTTCACACTGGCCTTCATTCACTTCCTTAGGACACTACTCCAGCCTCACTCTATCGCCAACAGTTTTATGACCTTCACACGGAATTTTGTGATAGTGCCTTAGTGTACACTGATGGCTCTCGGACTGACCGTGGTGTCGGGTGTGCTTTCGTCATTGGTGCCAACATTTTTCAGTATCAGCTTGTGTTACAGTGCTCAGTATTTACAGCAGAGCTTTTCACCCTGTATCAGGCCACGCAGTACATCTGGTGACACAGGCTTTTCAATGGCATCATCTGCTATGAATCTCTCAGCGCCCTCCACAGCCCCTGTGTGCTGCACGCCATCCATCCCTTAGTGCAACAGGTCCAAAAAAGCTGTCACTTGCTCACTATTGATGGAGCGACTGTGACGTTTATGTGGTTTCCTGGTCATGTCGGTCTGACAGGAGATGAGCCCACTGATGCTGCTGCCAAGGCTGCAGTCCTCCTACTGCTAGTTCTTACATTCCCTCTGATGATCTCTGTGTTGCCGTTTGCCAGGAGGTGGTGTGACTTTGGTATCGCCACTGGTGCTCCGTTCATGGAAACGAACTCCAGGTCATTAAGCCTCTCCCAGTGGCTTGCACAACCTCCTCTCAGCCCTCTCGTTGTGAGGAGATCATTTCAACTAGGTTGCGTGTAGGGCACTGTCTCTTTAGCCATCACCATTTGTTAAGTGGTACTCCCCCACCACTTTGTGCACAACTTTTGACTGTCCACCATTTTATGATGGAATGGTGGATTCATCTATGATGCAGAAACTGAACTACTTGCCAGAGCATCACCTAAAAATGGTATCTATTGCTTGAATACCAATGAAATGAAATAATACTACTGCTACACAAAAACTAGTGATTCCTTTGTCATCACAGGCTAGGACATGTGAATCACAAAAATATGCTGAAGTTGACAAAGGTTTCAACAGAACTAAATGATGATATTGTGGTCAAGGATCCCAGTGAGTTTTGCATCTTGTGAAAACAGTCTTATCTTCCATTCAAAACTAGCAAAAACGTCTTGGACTTTATAACATGCATATGTATTCAGCAAGGAAAAATAACGGATATTTTAATTGCCTGTCTTATCTTGTGGCACATTGCAAAATGAAAAAGAACTTACTCATAAATTGTTGTAAAAAGTAATATCTTCAATAATAAATGTATCTGCAGGTTCATTTCTTTACTGTAATTAATCTGAGCACATATTGTCTCTAGTAATTGCCTTTGCAGAGAACAACACAAATATATAAAACACTATAAGTCATAAAAATCTTGGTGCTCCTTCGCATTTAAATTTACTCTTTCACATGATAACAAATTTAATGACTGGTGTAACATAATTGGAATACAGCACCTGCATATAATGTTTAAGAAATATTCACTTTTATTTCTATATAAACACATGTAACTTCGATATTTGTCAGTCAAGGAATGTGGCAAGAACAAATGTGAGAATTTGATATAGCTGTATTGAGTTATATAATACTTTTTAGCAACCAACAAGCTATATCAAAAAATGATAGCAATTGAAATTGAACACTTCAGGTTCCAGTGTAAGGCTATGTCATCTCCAACAATGAGCAAATATATCATTAATTAATGACATTATGCTATGCTATATTACAACTTAATTCATTCTTTCTTAGGTGCACCAATGGAGGCAGTGTCAATTGGTGGCAGTTATTATTTTCTGACAGTCATTGACTACTTTTTAAGATTCAAATTCATCTATGTTTTGAAGAAAAAGTCTCAGATCTTACAAACGTTTAAAAACTTCAGTAATGGTGGAAGCCTGACAGACAAAAATATCAAGAGACTATGATCTGACAATGAAAAGGAATATGTTAATGATAAACTAATAAGATTTCTGACTCCTGAAAGTATCATGCACCAGCTTACAATATGATACAGTCCAAAGCAAAATGGTGTTGCTGAGAAAGCTAATCACACATTGGTTGAAAAATCCTGTGCCATGACAGTTGATGTCACCTCATGAAAGGTATAATGTGTACCTCCTCCTTTGTAGCTGATTCTTCAGGGTGGTGGAGGTGGAGGGGGGGGGAGGGGTTAGAGGAGTGTGGGGATATAGTGTGGGATATCCATTTGTCCATTAGGTTTGGGGTAGTGCCTATCTGTGAAACTCTCATGAGACCTTCAGCATACTGGGCATGGCAATTCTTGTCACTGTAGATGTGTCCCCTGAGTCCATCTCCCTCCTCACCAACCCCATTGTAGCTGGTATTGTGCTCCTACTAAAAGAATTTCCACTTTTATTGACCAGCACCTCCAACCAATTGCATGAAGTCTAGCCTCTCACATCAAAGATAGAAGGCACCTTCCTAGCATCCAAAAACGCCACACCCCTAATCTAGTTCATACTCAGGGCCAAGACACGCTTTACCTGGTTCTTCTCAACCCAATGTGCCACCTTCCTGGACATTGACCTCCTTCTCTCTGATGGCTCTATCCACCCACCAACCACTAACAGTATGTCCATTTCAAGAGCTGTCACTCCTATACATCCTGACCATGCATGGACAGCGTATCTGCAGTGACAAGAATTCTGTTGCCTGGTATACTGAAGGTCTTGTGAGGGCCTCCACAGACAGGCACTACCCCACAAACCTAGTCCACAAACAGGTTTCCACGTCATATCCTCACGTGTCCCTGATCCTCCCATCAACCCCAAGAAACAGCCCCTAGGACAGGAGCAGCTGAACCTTATCATTCACCAGGGCTTTGATTATCTCTCATCACACCTAGAAATGAGGGACATCCTGCTCAGTATCCTTGCCATCCCTCCTAAAGTGATATTCCATAGTCCACCCAAAATCCTGGTCCTTTCCTTTGCTACTCCTACTCCCAACCTGTTGATCCCTATGGAATACGCACATGTAAGACCTGCCCCATTCACCCACCCTGAACTTTCTACTCATCACAGGCTTATCCTATCCCATCACAGACAAGGCCACCTGTGGAAGCAGCCATGTCATGTACCAAATCTGCTGCAATCACTGCACAACTCTTTATGTCAGTATGGCAACCAATCAAATGCCTGCCAGAACGAATGGCCACTGCCAAACTGTGGCCTAGAACAGTGGTGACCACCTGCTGGCACAACTTGCAGCTGAGTGCAATGTGTTCAATTTCAATAGCTGCTTCACAACTGGTGCCATCTGGATCCCTGCCTCCAACACCAGCTTTTTTTAACTATGCAGATGGGAGTTGTTCTTGCGACACATCATTCACTGCCATAACCCTCCTTTCGTCAATTTCCACTAATCCACTGTCCCCACTCTCTGTACCCAACAGCTTCTCCTTTCCCTTTCCTGTCATCCTGTGTCAATCCACACCTCCATGTCAACCTTCATCATGTACCACACCTCACCGACTCCAGCACTTGTGTATCACATGCCTGGCCTGTGCATCTGTCTCCTCTCCCTGTTGCATTCCTAGCCTGCAAACCTGCTGCCACCCTCCAAGCTACTAACTACCCATCCTGAACCTGTCTTCCTGTGTCCCATGTCTCTCCGTAGATCATCAAATTATGTACTCCAAAAGCTAGCAAGTTTTCTTTCTCTTTTGTATGAGGCTATTGACGACTCAGTGCTTCTGCAATTTGATGAATGGTACACTTTACTCCTTGATTATTTTACATTCTGACAGAACTTTCCTTACAATATTTATATCACCTGTATCTGACAACATCCACATTGCAAATCATGATTTGTTAAGACACTTCACCAGTCCTGTGGTATTCTTTTCCAAACTGAATTTATTATTATATATTTTATTGTAACACTACTATCCTCTTCTATCTCATTGTGATTATGTTTTAGATATATACTGGTAGGCATATAGTGTGACTTTTTGAAGTTTAGTGACAAAGAATTGGCTAGGAACCATTTATTACTGCCCATGAAAATTTCTTTGATCGCTCTTTGTGAAATTATACCTGATCAGAAACACTTATTTTTTGACGTCATTTCATCCACAAGTGCAGTTACATGGATTATTTTGATTTCTGAGGGTTATTTACCACAGCTGTTCTTTTGTAGACTTTTCTTTCCTACTGTAAATCTATGCTGTGCTTTATCCAGGATAATTTATTTTTCTATGAATTTTATAACTGTGTTTTTAATAGCTGTTTCTACACTTTTTGATAAGATGGGTATATTTGTTACAGGTCTCTGGTTTTCAGGATCCCCTTGCCACTGTCTTTGTAAACTCTTTTTCAGACATGCTGGGAATAGAGCCTTCTCCATTAGCAAGTGTACTAGGAATGAGAGGCTTTGCTAGGTTCTCTGAGCAGTATCTGATTACATTTGTTTTTTCAGTGATCTGATTATATGAGATCTGTCCAAAAATTCTGGAACATGAAATGCAGTTGGCATCCCTGTGCGCTCGTCTGTTTAATGTATAATAGTTGGAAGTTTTATTATTGTATGTGTGTTAGTTATTGTTCAGTGCTGCACTGAGTAGAACCACACAGTTTGCAAACTTCAAGGTGGCAGAGCTGGAGGAACAATGCGTTTGCATTAAATTTTGTGTGAAACATGAAAGAGACACACCAAATGATGCAGTAAGCCTACGGTGATGAGTGCTTAAGCTGTACTTGGTGTTGTGAATGGTTCACACAGTTTAAAAATGGCCAGATGGAAGTTAAAGATGACCTCATTCAGGACTCCCTTTGACATCTACTGGCAATGCTCACGTCAGGAATGTCAAAAAAACTGTGTGTGCCAATTGAAGACTGACTATCTGAGAAATTGAAGAATAATGTAACATTTCAGTTGGATGATGTGAGAAGGAAACAGTCTGAAATATGGCAAAACAATTCATGCCTCTTGCATCACAATAACACACTGGTTCATTCATCCCTAAATGGTGTGTGACTGTTGCACAAAAAACAAAATCACTGTGCTGCCTCATCCTCCATTGAAAACGCCGTGGAAAGGATGAAGATTTACAATGATGGATGAGGTAAAAGAAAATTCACAGATGGCGCTTTGTGCGATCTAGCAAGAGGCATACCAAGATTTCTTCCAGAAGTGGAAATGGCATTGGGAGTGGTGTATCAACTATGGAGGAGAGTATTTTGAATGAGACCGTGCACACTAAGTAAAAAGGTACGTGCAGAAAAATTTTATGGACAAAATTCTGTAATTTTCTGAACAGATCTCGTATTTGTGACGTCCACTCCATCTGTTGGAAATAGGAAAGTGCATTTCATTATTTTTGTTGAATGTACTCAATGTTTCATTTTGTTTCATTAGATTTTGAGCTATATTTACATAATGCTGATTTAAAGTGGAACAAGTACTATCTTTCCACTTTTTGCCTTATTTGGTTCTTTTCTGATCATATATATGTGCAACAACACCGTCTTGGAAATATTTGTTGAAGTTCCAGTTTGATGTTCATAACATCCAGATTTTGCTTGCTTATTATCTTGTAACTAATGAGGAGGTATTGAATAGGATTGGGGAGAACAGAAGTTTGTGGCACAACTTGACTAGAAGAAGGGATCGGTTGGTAGGACATGTTTTGAGGCATCAAGGGATCACAAATTTAGCATTGGAGGGCAGCGTGGAGGGTAAAAATCGTAGAGGGAGACCAAGAGATCAATACACTAAGCAGGTTCAGAACGATGTAGGTTGCAGTAGGTACTGGGAGATGAAGAAGCTTGCACAGGATAGAGTAGCACGGAGAGCTGCTTCAAACCAGTCTCAGGACTGAAGACCACAACAACAACAATTATCTTGCTATATTCTTTATTCTTATGTCTGTACATTTCACATTTGCTTCACTATTACATCTACAGCTTTTCTCAGCATTCATGTTTTTTCTGATGATTCATGAGAGTACATAACTCCAGTCTGAATCCTAGACAAAGATGCAAAGACTATGTGAATATTATTTTTGTGTATTGTAATTAATAGTGCAAATAACTGTTCAGTTAAAACTGATTTGTATCATCAGTAATGAAAACCAGTAAGGAGTAAATGTATTAGGAAGTGAGTGTAAGATTCCCAATATCCTCAAAGATGCTTCTGCAAGATGTACAGTTACCTCCTTTACATAATATAGGGTAAAGAACTGACAAACTGCAGGTATGGATTCCTGATTGGAAATGGAGGAAAAAGGTCTGATGAGCACGTGTCTGGAAATGGACGGTTGGTGTGTAATGACAACAAATTACCTCTTAACACAGTACAGAGCTGCTTCGCATCCACATCACAACAGATGCTCAACTCATTGTGGGTGATAGGCATAGTAGCGGTTATCATGCAGGATACACATAATTGTACTTTGGCTTACAACGTGTTGGAGGACCACTTTACTGGAGCTTGTATTAGAGTTTGTCTTAATATCCTGCAGAACCCAGTCCTCCAGACCTCGTGTACACACTGTCTGCCACATATTTGCATGTTTGTCTATCTGCAAGGACCCATGATCACACAAACAGCTAAAAAGGACTTGAAATGTTCTGGTATAGCCTTGCTGCCTCTCAGCTGTTTCCATCTGCTTGGGCATACACATACATCATCTTCGCTTGATTCTAACACAAATACTGGGCCATTCTGCTGCTTATAGTATGCTGCATCGATCACACAGCCTGCAACATACAAGGAACATAGGGCACATGGTCAAAGGACTTTCATTCTTCAGTGTCATCTTCTGTGGCAATGATGCATTTCCAGACACATGTTCATGGGGCCTATTTTCCATCATTTCCAGTCAGGAATCTGTCCCTGTAGTTTGTTGGTTCTATTAATGTTAAACTTCTGCTGATATCTGTGTTAAAGTAAGCTAGTATGAATAGAACATATAAAGTTATGCTATCATATGAAAGTTCTCTGTTACCATGTGCTCACTATTCTGTGGCCTTGGTTTGTCATTTAGCTAAAATAAAAAAAAAGCATTCATCATGCTTTTTATCAATACTACTTCATCCTCTGTTGGAGTTAATATGCTGAACCTGACGAGTCTGCTTTCTGATCTGCTGTTCCTTTTGTGTGAGAGAATAAAGAAAAGCAACATGTATTTGATGGGTGCTGTAATGCCCCACGTATAAGGTAGCTGTGCTCATGCAATGTTAATGTCCCCTGTAAGTGAGAAATTTGATACACGTCTTCTTTACATTCACTATCTTTAATTTGCTGATTGTTCTGTACTCATCTGATTTTCTGCAGTCTTATACAACTCTGCTATATTTTTCTGCATCTCATATACAATTAGTAAAAAAAAAGTCACTGTATCAAACATCAGAACCACCCCTCTACAAACACATAGGTAATTGCAAAAGCTTGTCCATTAGTAACTGAAAAATTTGATCAAAATTTTAATTTTAAGAGTTTTTGTTAACTTCAGTTTTTATAAGCCTGCTTAACTTGAGTGACAGAAAGGCATATGCAAGATAAAACCAGAGTAAAGGTAAACAGTGCTGCAATGAGTTAAAATGTGGTTGCAACTGAAGACAACACCAATGGCTTTTTCTTGTCAAATACACTAGTTCCAGCCATATAACTGAATTTAAGCAATGTCGGGTGTGGCCAGTACTCGGATGGCTAACCACCTGGGTATGCCATGGGCTGTTGATATTTATGGCAAAGGGGAAGAAGGATGGTGGCGTATACTTCCTGACCTTCAGACTATGCACCAGCATCCTGGATTAAATACCAACCTCTCCATAGTGTATGATTAAGTGTGGGCATGCAACATGGTTAAGGGTGATCTGTTTATTAGATGGAGACATTATGCCCAACAGCCCCCTTGGTGTATTTAAGAGGAGCAGAATGTGTGCTGGCACTGGCTTTCACCCTCTCCCTTCTCTCATCATCATACAACACAAACATAACATTACACTACACACACAGATCCCTTACAGTCACCTATAGTTCTCAAACACACATAAACACACAACTCTCATACTACACAAAGGAAAGTTACCATTCTGCATGAACAAACTGAAAAATCTCTCCAATTAGGTGGATGAGCTTGCCCTCAGAGTATCAGAACCAGTCATGCCATGTGACTTTACGTTTAACAGTCATACTGTAATACCACAACCCCTTTTGGAATCCTGTATCCTGTTCCAGTCTCATCCCCTCTATCCTGAAGAAGGCACATATGCAATATCAGTAATTTACACCAATTTAAACTGCTGCTTTAACTTTGTCATTTCTGGTTATCTGGATTTGAAATCACTGAAGTTTTTTTGTGCAGCAAATTAGTAATTTGCACTAGTTTAAGCTATTGTTTTGACATTATTTATGTTGGGCCTCACGATATGTAGAATGAAGGAAACATGTTGGATTAAAAGCTAATGTACCAACACAATTTGTACATAATACAAACTACAGGTACATGGTAAGAATAAAATTGCTATTTTAATTATGGAGTTAATAATGATTAAAGTTCTGATATTTCTGGTCATCAAGAGACAGCTATTTTTATGCTTTGTTTAATCAAGACTATTTGTATCCCTAATAGAAATATGACATAATGATTTTTCATTCATATTTAAGCATATTCATGTTTCAATGGTGTTAGTTAACAGAACTGTAATTATGACCATATAGAAATGTAAAATTTTACTCATACAAAATTTAATTAATTGGATCCAAGCCTTTTATTCAATAAAACTAATTGCTCTGTTCACCTGAAAATGATAGGATGATATTCCTTTAAGTCAGTAAAATAATATATGCAAATTAATGAAATACATTGTTGCAATATAAAACGTAATTTATAGTCTTAATAGAAACAAATTCTTTCCTGTCTTTGTATGAAATTATTCACTTTTATTTCATGTAAATTTCTATGTAATTTGAGAAGATTTAACTGTATAAATCCAGAATTCATTATATAACAATAACAGTAATTGTTTAAAATCATATAATAGAGGTGGTTTGTGTGGCACCTTAAGTCAGTCTTAGGTCAGTCTTAAGCAAGTCTTGGATAAAATTTTGTTTCAACAGCATGTAGTCTGACTTTGTATATTCACCACCAAACATCTAGCGTGTGAAATAAAATTGTCTGTGAACAGGAAGTACTGAAACTTATTTCTTCCATTGCATGATTCCTGTGTTGTGATGCAGTAACATCAAAATGAACCTACAGCAGCATTAAGAAGCAGCACCCCTGAGTACACAAGATACATGTTATTTTATTGGTGGAGGATATCTGTAATAAGACATGGTATAATAATAATATGCTTCTTGTATTAAGCAATGATACACATCCCTAACTTCAACCATGAAAACATTTTTGCCATGTTATATTACAACACCCTTACTTCATCAAATCTTTCTAGTAACTCTCACTTGATAGTGACACTTATGTTGCTGTGTTCCACTGCACTCCAGTGAGACATTTGCAGACTTAGCCTGCCTTTACTGCAGTTGGTTGGATTTCCAATGCCAGAAACAAGAAAAAGTACATTTAATACTATCAAAACATTAATATTAAAATCAGTGTATGACATATCAAAGCATAATAAAGAGATATATGTTTGAAGATTCAGCTACTGTGTTCAAACTCCTTTGTTTTAAGGTGTGGAACATGAAAGTTGTGAGTAGATTAGTACAACTCCCCTATAATCAGCATGTTGAACCTTCTAGAAGCCAGTGTACATTGTACTACATAGAAGCCATACCTGCAAACCTCTGCTACAGGGAGCTAACTGGCATCATTTCATTTTGCACCCCTAAGCCTAGATGCTACCTGGCTGAAAAAATCACTCAGTACTAAAATAGTCACAACTCTTCCCAGTAACTTAAATTCAGAAGTAAATTACTTCATTTTTGCTAATTTCATTGTAAATAAGCCTGCTCCATGCAGTATATAGTCACTGTCAATCTTCAAAATTCATTACATTATTTTTAAACACATTGCTGCAGACAAACAGTAGTTAGAGACTATTAGATTGGAACACAAGTTTCTAGCATTTTTATTTTGCATATTCATATTTCGTTTGCTATGGTATTATTTATTGACTGTCATTTTTATTTGTAGCGCACTGTTGCTATTTCAGTTTACATTTTGTCATTTGGAGATAGTGAGTGGAGCTATGGATGCTAGAAAATGGAGTGCCAAGTGAAGAAATTGAAGCATTTCTGACATATTCTTCTGTTTGAGTTCAGTAGATGGTTGACAGCAGCAGAGGCACCAGAAACATTTGTGCCATGGTTTGCTCATTTTAAGGATCATCATTTTGACATTAGTGACCCTACACATTCAGGAAGACGTTTTGGATTTGGTGAAGATCGTTTAAAGGCATTAATCCACAATGATACCCATCGGTAGAGTCAAGAACCAGCAAATGTGGTCATTCCATGATTGTGCAACATTTGCATGCAATGAGGAAGCTTCAAAAACTGGGTGCATCAATACCACGTGCTCTAAGCCAAAATCACAAAAATCAGCAAGTGCCCATAAGTACATCTTTGCTTGCTCAGCATCAATTGACTTGTGAGCAACACCAACAGTCCTATCCTGTATCATTGCTGGTGATGAGAAAAGGTGTCTTTATGGTAACATAAGGGGAAAAAAAGGAATAGTTGAGACCAAACTGAGCAGCAACTCCCTGTACAAAGGCCTACACGCATTCACAGGAGGTAAAGTTACGCATCTGGTGGAACAGCAACAGTGTGGTATACTACAATATGCTTCCCTGTCGTGTAACCATCATTGCTGACATTTATTGTAAATAACTGAGATGTCTTGAGGTGACTGCGTGAAGTATTGCCACTTCATAATAATGCCTACCCCTTCCCCCCCTTTCTGCTAGACTGTCAAAAAATACTATGCAGGAGTTGGGTTGGGAAGCTATTGCACATCCATCTTGTTCGTCTGGTCATGTGCCCTCAGATTTTCACCTTTTCTACTCACTGTCAGACAGCCTTCAAGCAACTTCATTTCTGCATGAAAATGCACTCTGAACATGGCTTATCAAGTTCTTTAGCTCAAAACTACATGATTTCTACAGTCATTGCCACACTATTGTAAATACAGAAGGAGAATATGTTATTGATGATTGAAGTCTCTGTTAAGTGTATGCGGTGCATTAATTAAACTTGAGGAAAAAAACATTACAGATTTATGCACCAACTTAATATAATTAGATTTTATTTTTTTATTTTGCTGATTTTCTGCTTATGATGTCAGACATTTAGTATTTGTGTGCATGTAGATGGGAGTATTGAAGGTTCCTGCAACAATTAATATATGCTATTGTAAAAACAATTCAGTCTTGACCACAATTCTGTACTAACATTTCAAAATCTTACACATTTTGGAGTTCTACCATTCTCAAGGGATTTAGAAATAAGTAGTAGTATACATAACAAACAGAGCCATGACTTTAAACAAAATATAAGCAACACATTGCGAACAATAAATGAACATTGCAGAAATGACACCTACCCGACAAACATAGATACACAGTATCTTGTCAGTGTTACTATTATTGGCAGACGGTTTGGAATGCATTTCTGACAGTGTAAGGAAAGCAGTTCCTCAAGATGGTGCTCACATGTATGGCTGTTCTAATATGCAATGGTAACATATCTTTGTGTCACAAAAATAATTTAATTTTGCTAATCTACACACATTAACATGCAAAGTACATTCATGAACATTTTAATTCCAATTTTGTGTTTAAAATACATAAAATAATGCTTGAGGCTATTTTCCATATGATGTTTGTGTGCACATTCCATAATAGATGGCACTGACACGCCATGTAGTGCCTATGCTTATTTTTAACAATGGAAAATCCAGGATGGAATGTAACAATACAAGAGAAGGAAAGCTGCTACTCACCCTATAGCAGAGATGATGAGTCGCGACAGGCACAGTAAAAAGATTCACACAGTCATAGCTTTCGGCCATTAAGCCCTTTGTCAGCAGTTACACACATACACACTCACACACTCAGGCAAGCGCAACTTGCACACACAACTGCAGTCTCAGAGAGCTGAAACGACACTGCGAGCAGCAGCATCAGTGCACGATGGGAGTGGCGACTGGCTGTGAGTAAGAAGGAGGCGGGGGCGGGGAGGGGGAGGGATAGTATGGTGGGAGGGGCGGACAGTGAAGTGTTGCAGTTTAGATGGAGGGTAGGAGAGAAGGTGCGGAGGGGGGAGGGGGTAAGTAGCGGAAAGGAGAGAAATAAAAATAAAAGAAATTAAAAAACTGGGTATGGTCATGAAATGACAGCCGTATAGTGCTGGAATGGGAATAGGGAGGGGCTAGATGGGTGAGGACAGTGACTAACGAAGGTTGAGGCCAGGAGGGTTATGGGAACATAGGATGTATTGCAGGGAAAGTTCCCACCTGCACAATTCAGAAAAGCTGGTGTTGGTGGGAAGTGCATGTGCATATTGGCACAGGCTGTGAAGCAGTCATTGAGATGAGGGGATGAGGGGTATCATGTTTGGCAGCGTGTTCAGCTACAGGGTGGTCTGCTTGTTTTTAGGTCACAGTTTGTTGGTGGCCGTTCATGCAGACAGACAGCTTGTTGATTGTCATGTCTACATACAATGCAGCACAGTGGTTGCTGCTTAGCGCGTAGATCACATGACTGGTTTCACAGGTTGCTCTGCCTTTGATGTGATAGGTAATGTTAATGACCGGACTGGAGTAGGTGGTGGTAGGAGGATGTATGGGACAGGTCTTGCATCTAGGTCTAGTACAGGGGTATGAGCCATGAGGTAAGGGATTGGGAGCAGGGGTTGTGTAAGGATGGATGAGTTTATTGTGTAGGTTTGGTGGACGGTGGGATACCATGGTAGGAGTGGTGGGAAAAATAGTGGGTCGGACATCTCTCATTTCAGGGCACAACCTGAGGTAATCGAAACCCTGGTGGAGAATGTAATTCAGTTGCTCCAGTCCAGGATGGTACTGAGTTACGAGGGGAATGCTCCACTGTGGCCGGACTGTGGGACTTTGGGAGGTGGGGGGAGACTGGAAAGATAAGGCACAGGAGATTTGTTTTTTCACAAGGATGGGAGGATAATTACGGTCAGTGAAGGCTTCAGTGAGACGCTTGGTATATTTTGAGAGGAACTGCTCATCACTGCAGATGCGACGACTACGGGTAGCTAGGCTGCACAGAAGGGACTTCTTTGTATGAAACTGGTGGCAGCTGTTGAAGTGGAGGTATTGCTGGTGGTTAGTAGGTTTGATGTGGACGGAGGTACTGATGTAGCCATCTCCGAGGTGGAGGTCAACATCTAGGAAGGTGGTTTGTTGGGTTGAATAGGACCAGGTGAAGCAAATGGGGAAGAAGTTGTTGAGGTTCTGGAGGAATGTGAATAAGGTGTCCTCACCTTCAATCCAGATAGCAAAGATGTCATCAGTGAATCTGAACCATGTGATGGGTTTAGGATTCTGGGTTTTTAGGAAGGATTCCTCTAGATGACCCATGAACAGCTTAGCATAGGATGGTGCCATGTGGGTTCCCATAGCTGTACCGTGGATTTGTTTGTAGGTAATGCCTTCAAAGGAGAAGCAATTGTGGGTGAGGATATAGTTGGTCATGGGGACTAGGAAGGAGGTTGTTGGTTTGGAATCCATAGGGCATCTGGAAAGGTAGTGTTCGATAGCAGTAAGGCCTGCTGGATTGCTGGAGTGGGATCACTGTGGCATGGTTTGTAGGTGGAAGTGTCTGCCACCTGACAGATTCCATCTGCCATGTAATCTTTGCGGTTGAAAACTACTGTGGTGGCGCCTTTGTCTGCAGGTAGGATTATAAGATCGGGATCAGTTTTTAGATGGTGGACTGTGGTTCTTTCTGTGGATGTAAGGTTAGTATGCATGTTGAGGGATTTGGGGAATGATGGTGAGGCAAGGTTCAAGGATAAGAAATCCTGGAAAGTTAACAGGGTGTTGTTTGGAGGCAGTCGGGGTAGATCACGGTTGGATGAAGGAGTGAACTGAGTTAGGCAAGGTTCAATGTTGGTCTTTGGTTGAGTCTGATTGGTCGGGTTGGTGACGGAAAAGTGTTTCCACTGTAGGGACCGGGAGAAGGTCGTTAACTAGTCCTGCATGGTTGAATTTGGGAGTGGGGCAAAAGGCGAGGCCTTTGGAAAGGACTGATATTCCTGTGGGACTAAGGCTTCCGGAGGAAAGGTTCATGACTGTGTTGCGGGTCTGTTTAGGTTTTGAGTTCTGTGTGATGGTGGGAGGGCATTTTGGAGGGTGGGGTAAGTGTAGTAGGTCTGCAAGACAAGGTATGTAAGGTATGAGGGGGCGTGGGGAAGGTTTGGAGGTTGTTGTAGAGGTAGTGGACAGTGGTACTCCGAGGCAGGAATAGGAAGTGAGCAGGGTTGAGAGCTTTTTGAGGTGGCGTTGTGCATGTTACTCAAGTTCCCATTCCAGCACTACACAGCCATCATTTCACCACCGCACCTAGTCTTTTAATTTCTTTTATTTTTATTTTTATTTCTTTCCTTTCCGCTACTTACCCCCTCCCCCCTCCGCACCTTCTCTCCTACCCTCCATCTAAACTGCAACACTTCACTGTCCACCACTCCCACCACACTAACCCTCCCCCTCCCTGCCCGAGCCTCCTCCTTACCCACACCCAGTCACCACTCCCATCATGCACTGGTGCTGCTGCTCGCAGTGTAGTTTCAGCTCTCTGAGACTGCAGTTGTGTGTGCAAGTTGCACTTGCGTAAGTGTGTGTGTGTGTGTTTGTGAATGTGTGTAAGTGTGTCTACTGCTGGGAAAGGCCTTAATGGCCAAAAGCTGTGACTGTGTGAATCTTTTTATTGTGCCTATCGCAACTCAGCATCTCCGCTATATGGTGAGTAGCAACTTTCCTTCTCTTGTATTGTTACATTCTATACTTACATTGAATAATCAAAATTACAAAAGTTTCAAAAGTTACAAAATGTTGGAAGTAATTAATGTTGCGTCTGCTTGTATAGCATACTCAAAAGTTCAAAAACTTACAAGTATACATATTTTCAGTGTTTTTGCAACATCTGTAGTATATATTTAGTGTACAAAGTGATATATGATAAGAAATATATACAGAAGAAAATGGAAAGGTGAGACCTACAACTATATCTAAGGTTAGAATTAATCAATGTTATGTATCATGAAGGAAATGAGGGCATTTTGATTCTGATGCACTGCAGGTTGGTAGGTCACAAAAGAGTTGCACCATCCAGTGCCCTACTTTCACATGCAATGATTATGACAACCAGGAATACACAAGTGATGCAGAAACATTGACACTCTTATCATTTAGATTTGTATTCTGCAATAGAGAAACAGATATACATGAAACATTGAAGGATCATAACAGAACATTTGTTGACTTAAAATGGGAAAAAACTGAAAATAAAACAGTACAGACAAAAGCTGATGGATTAGTAATAAGTAGAGACAGTGGGATGAATGATGGCAGTAATAACTAAAGATAAAAGTTCACAGTAACCAACCACAAGCAGCTGTGATTTTAAAATGCATATAGATAGGGTTACATATTTTGCCGGTGATCCATTTAAAAAAAAAAAAAAAAAAAATTAAATGTTCATTATCGACAATGAGCAAACTATGATACTAGCATCCAGCCTTTAAGCTCATGGTAGGCAGTGTTGAACCACAGGATTTCTGTAGTTATTGGGTTAAATAGACAAAAAGTTATCAGTTTTTATGTTAAATCATTTATAAAAATAATTTGTTCACTGTCTTTGAGAAGAAAAGCAGTAGAGACCTTAAGTTAGCAGCAGCTGCAAGGCTGGTGGCTACGGTAGCTGGCATAAATATAAAGCGCCACTTTATAACACTATATGAGAAGGAAAGTTGCTACTCACCATATAGCGGAGACGCTGAGTTGCAGATACGCACAACAAAAAGACTCTCACAATTAAAGCTTTTGGCCATTAAGGCCTTTGTCAACAAGACACACACACACACACACACACACACACACACACACACACACACACACACACACAAACCCGACTCACACGCACAACTGCAGTCTCAGGCAACTGACACCACAATGTGAGTAGCAGTCCTGCCCATTATCCTTCCTGGCCCTCCCACTGTGGTATTCCACCGTCCACCAAACCTACACAATATACTCACCCATCCTTACACAACCCCTGCTCCCAATCCCTTAACTCATGGCTCATACCCCTGTGATTGACCTAGATGCAAGACCTGTCCCATACATCCTCCCACCATCACCTACTTCAGTCCAGTCCCTAACATCACCTATCCCATCAAAGGCAAGGCTACTTGTGAAACCAGTCATGTGGTCTACAAGCTAAGCTGCAGCCACTGTGCTGCATTCTATGTAGCTATTACAACCACAAGCTCCATTAATTAAAACTTCCGGGCTGAATTGCCGTGGTCCATATATAAAACTTCTTCTCCTTCCTGACATTTCGTTGCCGACTGCGGGCAACATCTTCTGAGGTGAGTTGGTGACTGGCGGCTAGACGCTGGTGGTCCCACTTATATAGAGCGCTTAGATGGCGCCACCGCTTGTCACGTGCTTTCGACTTTAAAATTATCTCTGGCTAGTGCCATCTCTCTTGATTACAGGTAATCAATTGTCACTTCGTTGGTACAAAGTCGAACACCACATCTTGTCTAGTTTTAATCCTTCTCCTTTTTTTCTATTAAAATTATTTTCATGCTTGTAGATCTTTATAGCTATACGGTCCGTATCGATACGTGGATGACACCTTTGTGATATGGAATCATGCTGAAGAGGAACTGAGTGAGTTTTTGGTGCACATAAACAGTTTCAATCCAAGGATACAATTCACCATGGAGCAAGAGAGTAATGGACAACTAAATTTTTTGGATGTATTGGTTATTAAATGGGCAGATGGGACTTTAGGGCACAAGGTATATAGGAAAGACACACACACCGATCGTTACCTACATAAGAATTCGAATCATCATCCTAGGCAGAAGAGAGGAGTCATAAAAATTTTAGTGGACAGAGCTAATAACATCTGTGAACCAATTTACTTGCAAGATGAATTAAGCCCTTTGCGAACAGCTCTCAAGAGAAATGGGTACACTGACAAGGAAATAGATCAAGCACTCCAACCTAGAAGAAAAGTGTCTGAAAATACACAACAACAACCGTCGGCTGGAAAAGTTTTTCTTCCATTTATTCATAACATCACAGACTGTATTGGTAAAGTTTTGGCCAAGTTTCAAGTGGAGACAATCTTTCGACCTACCAAGAAAATTAGTGAAAGTTTAAGATCGGTGAAAGACGCACGACACCCTTTAGCTACCCCAAGTGTGTACAAAATTCCATGTAGCTGTGGCATGGTTTATATTGGAACAACTAAAAGGAGTGTTAATACTCACCTAACAGAACACAAAAGGAACTGTAGATTGGGACAGATTGAGAAATCAGCTGTAGCGGAACACGTTTTCAAAGACGGTGATCACGAAATAAAATTTAGTGAGACAAACGTGACAGCTAGGACCTCACATTATTATACTTGCATGTATAGAGAAGCTATAGAGATCTACAAGCATGGAAATAATTTTAATAGAAAAGAAGAAGGATTAAAACTAGACAAGATATGGCGTTCGACTTTGTACCAACGAAGTGACAATCGATTACCTGTAATCAAGAGGGATGGCACTAGCCAGAGATAGTTTTAAAGTCGAAAGCACGTGACGAGTGGTGGCGCCATCTAAATGCTCTATATAAGTGGGACCACCAGCACCTAGCGGCCCGTCGCCGACTCACCTCAGAAGATGTTGCCCGCAGCCGGCAATGAAACGTCAGGAAGGAGAAGAAGTTTTATATATGGACCACGGCAATTCAGCCCGGAAGTTTTAATTAATGAAGATGCCGGCTGTGAAAGCTTACATGCTATAACCAACAAGCTGTCTGTCCACATGAATGGCCACCGGCAAACTGTGGCCAAGGAACAAGTGGACCACCCTGTTGCTAAACTCGCCGGCAAACATGATACCCTTCCTTTTAATGACTGCTTCACAGCCTGTGCCATATGGATACTTCCCACCAACACCAGCTTTCCTGAATTGCGCAGGTGGGAAATTTTCCCTGGAATACATCCTACATTCCTTTAACCCTCCTGGCCTCAAACTTCATTAGTCATTTTCCTCAGCCATCCAGCCCCTTCCCTGTTCCCATTTCAGCACTACACAGCCATCATTCCACCACCACACCCAGCCTTTTTATTTATCTTGTTTTCCGCTACTTCCCCCCACCCACCCAATTCTCACCTGCCAGCTGTCTAGCCTGCAGCACTTCACTGTCTGCCATCCCCACCATAATAGCCCTCCCCCTCCCCACCACAGCCTCCTCCTTACCCCCGCCCAGTTGCCACTCCCATCATGCACTGGTGCTGCTGCTCTCAGTGCAGTTTCAGTTGCCTGAGACTGTGTGTGTGTGTGTGTGTGAGTGTGTGTGCATGCATGTTTGTGTGTCTATGGTTGACAAAGACCTTAATAGCCAAAAGCTTTAATTGTGAGAGTGTTTTTGTTGTGCATATCTGTGACTCAGCATCTCCGCTATATGGTGAGTAGCAACTTTCCTTCTCATATATTGTTACATTCCATCCTGGATTTTTCATTGTTTGAATCGCTTTAAAACACTGTTACATCTGGCCACAAATTTAGTATACATCAGGTAAGAAATGGCAAGGTTACTTAAAGATGGAGAATTTAACAAGGTGTAAATCAAGAAAACTGAATCTATAGTAACCAACACAAATGTGAGTGAGCTGTGCACTGTATCGCCATCTATGGGAGTAATATCTATACTTGAGGGAAAAGCAGGAGCATTCACAGATGTTCAGTGAAAATATTGGAAAAGCAATTTTTATTAAAATCTGCTGGCTCATTTGGCATATTTATAGAATCTTTTCTCTTATTATCATAGATTTTTGAGTTTTACAAAAATTTTAGGTATAGGGCATTTGGGAGCATTGTGCAAAATTTTAATACTGCCATTGACTGTGCCTAAAAGTATGGTTGTGTTGTACCATTTGATTCTTTATGTAACCATCATTACTTTTATATATGTATGCTCACAGAATCTTTTCTTAATTGCTCCCCCAGTTTGTTCCAAGTAATAACCTTTCAGTTCCAACATTCCACCTTATACAAGGTGATTATAATTCAAGTTCCATTATCAAAATACTATCTTCTGCTGCTGGCAAAGCTCTTTTTAAAGAATGGTGAATGTGTACCAATAGCACTGCAGAAGATCCAGATACTTAAGGGTATGAAACAGAGTGATGGTCTGGTACCTGCCAAGGATCTGGAGAAAATGATTGTGAAATTCAAAAAGACGGGTTCTTTATCTACATCTACATCTACATATATACTCTGCTAGCCACCAGGCAGTGTGTGGTGGAGGGCAAAATTCACAGCAAAGTCATTTCCCCCCCCCCCCCCCCCCCCCCCTCTGTTCCACTCGCAGATCGTTTGAGGGAAAAACAACTGAACGCCTCAGTACGAACTCTAATTTCCCTCATCTTTGCATGGTGATCATTGCGTGATTTGAAAGTTGGTGGTAATAATATGTGCTCTACATCCTCAGTGAAGATCGCATTTTGGAATTTAGTGAGTAGCCCCTTCAGTTTAGCACACCGTCTATCTGCAAGTGTGTCCCATTTCAAACTTTCTATGAGATTTGTAATGCTCTCATGATGGCTAAATGTACCAGCCACGAATCTTGCCACTCTTCTTTGGACCTTCTCAATCTCTTGATCAGACCCAACTGGCAAGGGTCCCATACAGACGAACAATACTCTAAGACTGGATGAACTAACTTATTGTAAGCTTTTTCCTTTTTTTGAAGGACTGCATCACTTCAGGATTCTACCAATAAACCGCACTCTATAGTTTGTCTTACCTGTTACTTGTGTAATCTGATCATTCCATTTGAGATCATTTTGAATAGTCGCACCCAGATATTTGACAGATGTTACCGCTTCCAAAGGTGGCGCTCACATAAGGGTTGGGTTAGGGTTGTTTGGGGGAAGAGACCAAGCAGCGAGGTCATCGGTCTCATCGGAGTAGGGAAGGATGGGGAAGGAAGTCGGCCATGCCCTTTCAAAGGAACCATCCCAGCATTTGCCTAGAGCGATTTAGGGAAATCACGGAAAACCTAAATCAGGATGGCTGGACGCGGGATTGAACCGTCGTCCTCCCGAATACCGCTTCCAAAGGCTGAGCATTTATTTTGTACTCATAAATTAATGGGGATTTTCGACTTGTTGTACACAGTAGGTTACACTTACTAATATTGAGAGATAACTGCCAGTCATTACACCACACATTTATTTTCTGCAAATCCTCATGGATTTGTTCACAACTTTCATATGATACTACTTTCCTGTAGACTACAGCATCATTGGCAAACAGTCCAATGCTGCTGTCAATACCATCAACCAGATCGTTTATGTAAATTGTAAAAATCAGTGACCCTTTTATGCTGCCCTAGGACACACCTGAAGCTACGCTCATTTCTGTTGAAGTCACCCTGTTCAGGACAACATACTGCTCCCTGTCTTTGGAAGTGCAATATGTCAAAGGGAGGAAAACTATTCAGCTGGTGTCAGTAGAAGGTGTGGACATGCAGTGCAAAGAAAACTGCCCAAACTTTGTACATGCCTGTGAGCATAGCACATAACAGTCTATGAAACATCCTGTGTTGCTATCCATACCAAACTACCATGTTCAGGAGTTACTTCATGCTGACCTGCCAGTAAGACAAATCTTTGCTCTAGAGTTCCTTGCTTGTGTGGAAGTAGGCAGTCAGTGGCCTTGAACATTCTGGGGATGGACAAAGCCCCATTTCCATCTCAAAGGGCATGTCAGTAAACAAAATTTCAGAATATGGGCAATCCCCTTGCACATCAACTACTTCATTCTGACTGCATCGTTTATCGTGAGCCCATATTTTTCTGACGAGATGGGTCCTGTAGGCTCTGTTACTTGTACCATCACTTGTAAAGAGTGTGAGAGTCTTTTGTGCACAAACATCATTCCAACTTTCCAGAATGAGATTTTCACTCTGCAGCGGAGTGTGCGCTGATATGAAACTTCCTGGCAGATTAAAACTGTGTGCCCGACCGAGACTCGAACTCGGGACCTTTGCCTTTCGTGGGCAAGTGCTCTACCAACTGAGCTACCGAAGCAGGACTAGTCCTGCAAGGTTCGCAGGAGAGCTTCTGTAAAGTTTGGAAGGTAGGAGACGAGGTACTGGCAGAAGTAAAGCTGTGAGTACCGGGCGTGAGTCGTGCTTCAGTAGCTCAGTTGGTAGAGCACTTGCCCGCGAAAGGCAAAGGTCCCGAGTTCGAGTCTCGGTCGGGCACGCAGTTTTAATCTGCCAGGAAGTTTCATATCAGCGCACACTCCGCTGCAGAGTGAAAATCTCATTCTGGAAACCTCCCCCAGGCTGTGGCTAAGCCATGTCTCCGCAGTATCCTTTCTTTCAGGAGTGCTAGTCCTGCAAGGTTCGCGGGAGAGCTTCTGTAAAGTTTGGAAGGTAGGAGATGAGGAACTGGCAGAAGTAAAGCTGTGAGTACCGGGCGTGAGTCGTTCTTCGGTAGCTCAGTTGGTAGAGCACTTGCCCGCGAAAGGCAAAGGTCCCGAGTTCGAGTCTCGGTCGAGCACACAGTTTTAATCTGCCAGGAAGTTTCATCATTCCAACTCTTCAACAGTGTGGATGTGTAAGTAAGATCATTTTCATGCAGGATGGTGCTCCTCCGCAAGTTGCACAGCCAGTGAAGCAGCTGCAGAGGCCTTTTGGAAATGCTAGAATTATCAGCTATCATTTTTGTACAGCCTGGGCATCCAGGACACCTGATCTGAATCCATGTGAGTTCTGGCTGTGGGTTGATCTGAAAGATACTGTGTCCAGTGCTCTGATTACAAATGTAGCTGAACTGAAGGCACATGTTACGCAACTCATTCTGAATGTGACCCCTGAGACACTCTAATTTGTTGTTGAACATGCTGTTTCTTGATTTCAACTTGTGGTAGAAAACTATGGACAGCATATCGAACATGTCTTGTGCCAGTCTCACTATGATTAAAAATTGATTTCATTGTTGGTTTTTATGCAGTTTTTGGCCTCAGGACAATTGAAAATTGATGTCATTGTTGCTTTTTACATCATTTTAGGCCTCAGGGCAATTAAAACCTGGTTTTTTTTTTTCATCCAATGTGTAACAAACTTGCCGTGGTGGACAGCTTATCTAACTAACACTGCCAAACTTGTGCAGTCATGAGCATTGCACAGTATGGTTCCTTTATTGTATAACTCACACCAAAGCCATCATATTTTGATTCATCTGTCATTTGTAGGAAAACCAATTTACATTATGACACTTATAGCGCCATCTAGTGGTAAAATTTTCATTGAATTTTTTGTTTTCATAGCAGTTCCCCATCTTTCATAATATTCCATTCAAATTTGACTTCACTGCAACTGGAACTTTAATTATAATCACCTGGTATATAGCTGTGTCAGTTCATCTATCTAGTGTGCTTTTGAGATGTGCAATCTATGTCCAAGTGTACCACAAGTCCATAAACCTACTCCTATCTCCAATATTTTAAATTGGTTCACCACTCCATTAATAAAGGGACCATTGTATGTTAAAGTGGCCACTACATGCTGTTTATTTTTAGAATGCTGAGCTACTATATTTTTTAGTACATTATACAATAACTTAATTTCAGTGGCCTTATACCCACTGGACTTAGCAGTCTGTTCGAGAGTGCTCAGTTCATTTTCTATGTCTTGTAGTTTTAAAAGCAATTTTATTAACCTGTGTAACATAGATCGAAAATAGTTCAATTTTCCACCTTTGTGTACCTTTGCCATCTCTTATCTGCTCCCTCCATACTAAAATTATGGCCATATGTTAAAGTACTTTAATGTGACACTTCATATTCATACCAGCTATCTGATCCTCCAACTTTAAAGCTGCTGCTAAACTAATGTCTCTGTTGCTTTTTTTCTCAAACACTGTGAACAAATTATTTTTATAAATGATTTAGAATAAAAACGATAAATTTTGTCTATAACACCATAACTAAATAAATCCTGTGATTGATTGTTGTCTACCTTGAAGACTCGGTGCTATATAATATTTGTTGTAGGTAATGTACATTTGATTTTTTTTTAAAAAAAAGGTAATAAGCAAAATATGTAACCCTGTGCTTATGCATTTTAAAAACTCAACAGCTTGCAGTTGATTACTGGTACTTCTATCTTTAATAGTTACTGCCACCAATCATCCCAGTATCCCGACTTATTACTAGTCAATTGGCTTTTATCTTTAATGTATTTTCAATTTTTTTTTCTTTTTTATGTCAGTTGAGGTTCTTTAATGCTCCTTAAACATTTCATACACAATTTTTAACCTTACTTCTTGTTCTAAGGTTCGTGGACTTTGCTTTATTATTTTATGTGAAATATAATCAAATGTATGCAGACAGCCCTGTTTTTTTGTTGTGTAATTTAAATATCATTGAGAGATGTGTTTATGCTTTCGGTCTTCATATTGATTGTATATTCATGGTTGTTATAAACACAGCATGTGAAAGTTGGGCCCTGGATGGTATGACTGTTTTGTATCAGAATCAAAATATCCTTATTTCCTTCTTGTTGCACAACATTGTCTAATTCTGATCTTAGGTATACCTTTCCTTTACATTCTGTGTATTTTTTTAGTTTTTAATTTTTTTTTTGGTTACATATGATTTTGTACACTAAATCTGTAGTGCACATGTTGCAAAAATATTGTACGTGGAGGTGAAAAAAGTCATAGACTATCTCCTATAATCATGTTGGACCTCCTTTTGGCTGGTGCAGTGCAGCAGCTTGATGTGGTGTGGAATAAACATGTCATTGGAAGTCCCCTGCAGAAATATTGAGCCACACTGCCTCTGCAGCAGTCCATAATTGCAAAAGTGTTGCAGGTGCAGGATTTTGTGCACAAACTGACCTTTCAATTCTGTCCTATAAATGTTAAATGGGTGGCCCAACCATTTGCTCAAACTGTCCAGATAATTTTTTACACCAGTCATGAACAATTGTGGCATGGCGACATGGCACATTGTCATCTATAAAAATTTCCATCATTGTTTGGGAACATGAATTCCATGAAAATCTGGAAATGGTCTCTAAGTCGCCAAACATAACCATTTTCAGTCTATAAACCATGTAAATATAGCCTACACCATTATCGAGCCACCACCAGCTTGCACAATGCCCTGTTGACAACTTGGGAGCGTGGGTTCTTGGCGTTTGCGCCACGCTCGAATCCTACCATTCGCTCTCAACAACTGAAATTGAGACTCATCTTCTGACTGTGCCATGGTTTTCCAGTCATCTAGAATCCAACTGATATGGTCACAAGCCAAAAAGAGGCACTGCAGGTGATGTCATACTGTTAGTGAAAGCACTTGCATCAGTTGTCTGCTGCTGTAGCCCATTAATGCCAAATTTCACTGCACTATCCTAACAGATACGTTTGTCAGACATCCCAAATTGATTTATGTGGTAATTTCACACAGTGTTGCTTGTCTGTCTGCACTGACAACTCTACGCAAATGCTTCTGCTCTCAGTCATTTAGTGAAGGCCGTCAGCCACTGCATTGTCTGAGGTGAGAGTTAATTTAATTTTGGCACACTCTCGATGCTGTGGATTTCAGAATATTGAAATCCCTAACAGGCTCTGAAATGGAATGTTGCACATGTCTAGCTCCAACTGCTGTCGCATATCTTAAACATTTTCATGTGAATCTGAGTACAAATTACAGCTCTGCCAATGCACTGCCCTTTTAAACCTTATGTATGTGATATTACTACCATCTGTACATGTATGTATTACTATCCCATAATTTTTGTCACCTTCGTGTAAATATTTATGCATGTAAGTTTCTGAACTTCTGTAATTTTGAGTATTCAATACAAGTACACAATCTTATGAATAGCTTAAGGCTCACTTTTTAGTTCTCTGTATATTTGTACCATGTATGTATCATATTGCACACTAGATTTGTTTCAAAGTATTGTAAATATATATGCTTGTAACTTTTTGAACCTTTGTTATTCTGAGTATTTAGTATAAGTACAGGCATCATTGTTTGTCAGCACAAGCTGTTATGAAATACGCTCAAGAAAATTATATAGAAAACATCAATCTCAAGCACTGTCTTTTGTACTTCAAACTGAAAACTGAAATTAAGAACGGAATGTCCTTTGTATGTAAATGTGTGTGGATTAGCAAAAACCAAATTATTTCTTGTAACGCAAAGATATGTATTCACCATTCATTAGAACAGTGAAGCACATGAACCATCTTGTGGAACTGCTTTCCTTATACCATCAGCAGTGCATTCCAATCAGTTGGTATTTATTCTTCACAGTAGTAACATTGACATGATACTGTGTATCTGTGTTTGTTGGCTAGGCGCATTTCTGCTATGTTCACATTGTATGTCATTGCTTGTTCATGATGTATTTGTTATATTTTATTTTAAGTTAGTGCTCTGTTTCTCATGTATGGCTGTACTTAATTTTTAGATCCTTTGAAAATGAAAAATTCTGAAGTGCATAAGATTTTGTATTGTTAATAAAGAATTATTGTTGTCAAGACTAATGTGTTATTAAAATGCAACAAAATGACTGCTACATCTCATAAAGCATTTATGTAGCATATGTCTAATATCAATACCCTATGTCTAATACAATGTGAATATAGCAGAAATGCACCTAGCCAACAAACACTTATACACAGTATCATGTCACTGATACTGTGAAGAATGAATAACAACTGATTGGAATGCACTGGTCATGGTGTAAGGAAAGCATTTCCACAAGATGGGTAGATCACATAACTAATGACAAAGTATTGAATAGAATTGGGGAGAAGAGGAGTTTGTGGCACAACTTGACTAGAAGAAGGGATCGGTTGGTAGGACATGTTCTGAGGCATCAAGGCATCACCAATTTAGTATTGGAGGGCAGTGTGGAAGGTAAAAATTGTAGAGGAAGACCAAGAGATGAATATACTAAGCAGATTCAGAAGGATGTAGGTTGCAGTAGGTACTGGGAGATGAAGAAGCTTGCACAGGATAGAATAGCATGGAGAGCTGCTTCAAACCAGTCTCAGGACTGAAGACCACAACAACAACAACAACAACAACAACATGTTGTCTAATATAAGGTACTTACCTTTAATGCTAAATGTTAATATACTCTAGAAAAATGGTTTGTCACAGCTGTTGTAGTGTGTATTTTGACTTGCTCCATACCCTTTAGGGCTTTCATTCATGACGGGATCTGTAGTATTTGGATGATAGAGGGTGTAGGATCATAGAGCAAGGTTTTTACAAATCAGGATCATGTTGTGATAGTGGGTGGCACAAGAAGCAGTATTGATAGGGGTCATGGCTAAAATACTGAGTGTGACCTTGTAAAAAAAGCATCTGCAATGAATCCTACAAATGTTAGCTCGATTCCTGCTTCCTTCATGCGCTATGATCAGTCCCCCCTCCCAATTGAACAGCTCTGTGAGGAGTGACTTATGGAGTTAAAGATCACTTGCTTTGGGCAGCTACTTTGTCTGGCATGGGTTTTGATCCTGTTGACACTATTGGTCAAAAGCTAATTTGTGACAGTCTTTTTTTTGTGCCTATCTGCGACTCAGCATCTCTGCTATATGATGAGTCTCAACTTTCCATTTCATAATAAAGTAGATGAGATTCTTGTTTGTTTAGAAGACTTATATAAAGTGATGGTAGGATAAGTGTACTATGCACATCTGAACATTATATAATCATGGATATGGAAGTGATAAATGTGGGGGGATATAAGCTTTTAGCAAATTTTAGGGAAAGCTTGCAATAGTAAGACCGGAATGAGGTGTGCAGGGAACCTGATGCCAATTTAAAATTTAACCTATTTTGTGATATCTTTGTGAATTTTAGAAAACAGTTTCCCTAAGAAAACAGAGAAACATAATTGCAAGAAACCACCTAAAAGGCCATGGCTTACTGTTTGCTGCTGTGTTCTTCAGTATGAAGACTCGTTTGATACAGCTCACCATGCTACTCTATCCTGAGAAGGCCTTTTCATCTCGAAGTAACTACTGCAACCTACATCCTCTTGAATCTGCTTACTATATTCATCTGTTCGCCTCCCTCTATGATTTTCCCCTTGGACTTCCCATCAGTATTAAACTGGAGCTCCCTTGAGGTCTCAGAATGTGTCCTACCACTAATCCCTTCTTCTAGTCAGGTTGTGCCATGAATTTCTACCTCCTCATTAGTTACATGATCTACTCATCTAATCTTCAGCATTTTTCTGTAGTACCACATTTCAAAAGCTATTATTCTCTTCTTGTCTAAACTATTTATCCTCCATGTTTCACTTCCATACATTGCTACACTCCATGCAAATACTTTCAGAAAAGATTTCCTGACACTTAAATCTATACTCAATGTTAACAAATTTCTCTTCTTCAGAAATGCTTTCCTTGCCATAGCCAGTCTACATTTTATATCCTCCCTACTTTGACCATCATCAGTTATTTTGCTCCCCAAATAGCAAAAATCATCAACTACTTTAAGTGTCTCATTTCCTAATCCAGTTCCCTCAGCCTCACCTGGTTCAATTAGCCTACACCCCATTATCCTCGTTTTGCTTTTGTTGATGTTCATCCTATATTCTTCTTTCAAGCCACTGTTCATGCTGTTCAACTGCTCTTCCAGGTCCTTTGCTGTCTTGGACAGAATTGCAATGTCATCGGCAAACCTCAAAGTTTTTATTTCTTCTCCCTGGATTTTAATTCCTACTCCAAATTTTTTCTTTTGTTTCCCTTTCTGCTTGCTTAATGTACAGACTGAATAATGTTGGGAATAGGCTACAACTCGGTCTCACCCCCTTCTCAACCACTGCTTCCCCTCGTGCCCCTCGACTCTTACAACTGTCATCTGGTTTCTGTACAAGTTGTAAATAGCCTTTTGCTCCCTGTATTTTATCCTTGCCACCTTCAGAATTTGAAAGAGAGTATTCCATTCAATATTGTCAAATGCTTTCTCTAAGTCTATGAATGTTATAAACTTAGGTTTGCCTTTCCTTAACCTATCTTCTATGAGAAGTCATAGTGTCAGTTTTGTCTCATGTGTTCCTTCATTTCTCCAGAGTCCAAACTGATTTTCCCCAATATTGGCTTCTTCCAGTTTTTTCATTCTTCTGTAAAGTATTCATGTTAGTATTTTGCATCTGTCACTTACTAAACTGATAGTTCAGTAATTTGCACACCTGTCAGCACCTGCTTTCTTAGGAATTGGAATTATTATATGCTTCTTGAAGACCGAGGATATTTCACCTGTCTCATACATCTTGCAGACCAGATGGAAGAGTTTTTTAAGGGCTGGCTCTCCCAAGGCCATCAGTAGTTCTAAAGGAGTATTGTATACTCCTGGAGCCTCGTTTCACTTAGGTCTTCCAGCATTCTGTCAAATTCTTCGCACTGTATAATATCTCCCATCTCATCTTCATCTCTGTCCTCTTCCATTTTCACAATATTGCCCTCAAGTACATCTCCCTTGTATGGACCCTTTCTGTTTTCCCTACTTTTCTTAGGACTGGTTTTCCATCTGAACTCTTGATATCCACACAGGTGGTTCTCCTTTCTCCAAAGGTCTCTTTAATTTCCCTGTAGGCAGCATCTATCTTTTGCCTAATGATATATGCTTCTAAACCCTTACATTTGTCCTCTAGCCATCCCTGCTTAGGCATTTTGCACTTCCTGTCAACCTCATTTTTTTGACATTTGTATTTCCTTTTGCTTGCTTCATTTACTGCATTTTTATATTTTCTCCTTTCATCAATTTCATTTATATCTCTTGTGTTATCCAACTGTTTCTACTAGCTCTCATCTTTTTACCTACTTGATCCTCTGTTGCCTTCACTATTTCATCTCTCAAAGCTATCCATTCTTTTTCTATTGTATGTGTTTTCCCTGTTCTTGTCGATCATCCCTAAGGCTTCCTATTAAACTCTCTACAACCTCTGGTTCTTTTAGTTTATTCAGGTCCCATCTCCTTAAATTCCTACCTTTTAGCAGTTTCTTCAGTTTTGAACTACAGTTCTTGACCAATAATTAGTGGTCAAGTACACATCTGCTGCTGGAAATATCTTAAAATTTAAAATCAGTTTCCAAAATCTATGTCTTACCATTATGTATTCAGTCTGAAACCTTCTAGTGTCTCCAGGTCTCTTGCATGTATATAACCTCCTTTCATTGTTCTTAAACCAATTGTTAGCCATGATCAGATTATGCTCTGCGCAACATTTTATCAGATGGCTTCCTCTTTCATTCCTTTCCCACAGTCCTTATTCACCTACTGTTTTTCCTTCTCTTCCTTTTCCTACTGTCGAATTACAGCTCCCATGAATATTAAATTTTCATCTCCCTCAACTATCTGATTAATTTCTGTCATCTCAACATATATTTCTCCAAACTCTTCATCATCTTCAGAGCTAGTTGGCATATAAACCTGAACTACAGTGGTGGGTGAGGGCTTCATGTCTAGCTTGGCTAAAATAATGTGTTCACTACACTGTTCATAATAGCTTATCCACATTCCCATTTTTTTATTCATTATTAAACATACTCCTGCATTACCCCTATTTGATTTTGCATTTATAACCCTATATTCACTTGACCAGAAGTCCTGTTCCTCCTGCCAACAACTTCACTAAATGTCACTATATCTAACTCTAACCTAGCCATTTCCCTTTCCAAATTTTCTAACCTACATGTCTGATTAAGGGATCTGACATTCCATGCTACAATCCGTAGGATGCCAGTTCTGTTTCCCCTGATAAAGACATCCTCCTGAGTAGTTCCCACCCAGAGATACTAATGTAGGACTATTTTACCTCCAGAATATTTTACCCAAGAGGATGCCCTCATCATTTAACCAAACAGTAGAGCTGCATGCCCTCAGGAAAAATTATGGCTGTAGTTTCACCTCGCTTTTTACCTGTTTGCAGTAACAGCACATCAAGGCCATTTTGGTTGATGTTACAAGACCAGAGCTATTGGTCATCCAGACTGTCTGTTGCCCCTACTACTACTACTACTGAAAAATGCTGCTACCCCTTTCCAGCAACCACACATTTGTCTGGCCTCTCAACAGATACCTTTCTATTGTGGATGACAAAAGTCTATGGTTCAGGGGGGGGGGGGGGGCAGAGGGGGTTGCAAGGGGGGGAGGGGCGCCTTACTAAAAGCATAAAAATATCTTGTAAACAGAAAAGGTAAATGTGTCTTACAGCTAGAGGGAGTAATGGTCCAGAAATAAACATTATAAAAACTACTGCACTATATTAGAGAAGTCATTAAAAAGCCCAGATGTATATGGATTATGTCTGAGATTATCACCTCTGATAATAAAATTAAAATAATTTGGAATATTGTCAAAAGGGAAATAGGACAACCGAGACCACAGGAAGACTGTACTTCTACCTATGTTTTAAGTGTTGTAAAGAAAATAGGATCCAGCTGTTCACTAAAAAAATGCAGTACTTTAAATGGAAGGGGCAATATCTAAGCAATTCAACAAAACTGAAATTCAGCCGACCTCTCATACTGAATTCAGGAAAATAATAAATTCATTCCACAGTAAAAGCTTGTGTGGAATTGGTGGCATTTCTAACAGAATACTAAAAGTTGTTCCCAACAGATAAATAGGATTCTCAGCCATATATGTAGCAGCTCACTGAAATGGAGCATTTTATCAGATATACTGAACTATGTTATTGTTAAATCATTATATAAAAAGGGTTATAGGTCTGCTAGCAACTACTGCCTAGTCTCACTTCTGACATCTTTATCCAAAATTATTGAAAAAGTAATGTATTTAAGAGTACCTTCACATATTTGCAAAAATGAAGTACTAAAAAAATGTCAATATGGTTTTCAGAAATGCTTTTCAACAGAAAATGCTGTATATGCTTTAACTGATCAAATATTAAAACCTCTGAATAACTGATAATCATCCATTTGAATTTTTTGTGATCTCCGAAAGACTTTTGATTGTGTGAATCATGAAATTCTTCTAGATAAGCTTAAGTATTGTGGTACAAATGGAGCAGTGCACAAATTGTTTAATTTATATTTAACTGGAAGAATGCAGAAGGTTGAAATTAACATTACAGATAGTATGCAAATATCAACAGATTCCTCTAACTAGGGAGGTATCATGAATGGTGTCTCACAGAGCTCAGCCTTGTGTCCCATATTATTCTTAATACAGGGGCTAATTATGATTAAAGTTAAATTTTCAAAATGCTGTAGAAATAACACCACTGGCCAGAATGATGTCAAATTGCAATGGAATATTATCGGAGAAGGGGGGAAATGTATGGCAGAAGAAAAAAAATAGAGTGAAAATTGATCAATAGATGGTGCTGTATGTGTCAGAATATGTAAATGAAAACACATGTCACATGCACAATGAATTGAAGCTGGTACAAACACACCGGGTACACAGATTTCATCCCTTCACATCGGCGATGGTTACCATGACTGTTTCAGTGTAGGATCACGCTCTGCTTATAAAGCTGTATTACAAGAATGATGACTGTGCACACATCACTCTGCATGAGTTCCAGACACTGAATAGTTTGAAAAAAGGCATTGGTCTGATGACTGCCGCGGGTCTGGAGAAAATGATTCAGAAATTCGAAAAGATGGGCTCTCTAGGTGTGCAACCTGGTAGAGGGAGAAAACAAATTGATTTGACATCAGTGGAAGTGGTGGCCACAGCAGCACTGTAGGAGATGAGTAGTGGTGTGCAAGTGTGTAGTGCATGGAGAACTGCCTGAACATTGGACATACCCATGAGTAGGTGCATAAAATCCTACAAAACATCCTCCTTTGGTATCCATTCAAAATCACCCATGTGCACATGTTGCTTCCTGTTGACTTACCAGCAAGAGAGATCTTTGCTTTAGAATTTCTTGCTCACATGGAAGTGGTGAATGACTGGCCATGGAAGATTTTGTGGACAGTAGTTATTTCTACAGCATGTCCATCTGACAGGATATGCCAATACACAGAATTGTCGAATATGGGCAATGGAAAATCCACATGCAAATCAACCAGTATCCCTTCATCCTGAAAATATCACTGTGTGGTGCAGGTTTACGGCATTATTTATCATAGAGCCATATTTTTTTGAAGAGACAGATGCTTCTGGTCCTGTAACCTGTATCGTCACTGGTAAGCGCTGTGAGTGTCTTTTGAGCAATCTCATCATTCGAGCTATTCCAACAGTGTGGATGTGATCAATGCAATATGGCACACCTGTGCACATTGCAAATCCAGCTAAGCAGCTGCAGAAGTGCCACTTCGAAAATGCTAGACTTATCAGCCGCCATTTTCCTACAGCCTAGCCATCCTGATCACCTGATCTTAATCCATCTGACTTCTGGCTGTGGGGCTCTC
Source organism: Schistocerca americana (assembly GCF_021461395.2). NCBI lineage: Eukaryota > Metazoa > Arthropoda > Insecta > Orthoptera > Acrididae > Schistocerca > Schistocerca americana. The sequence continues at coordinate 20,111,243 of NC_060127.1, read as the reverse complement.
TGATGCATGTTGTGGTCAGTGTTCTGAATGCAAACTTAGCTGCAATTGAAGGCACGCATTGCACAACACATTCTGAACATGACCCTTGAAACACTTCTATCAATTGTGAAACATGCTGTTTCTCGATTTAAACTTGTTACTGAAAGTGGTGGACAGCATATTGACCATGTTTTGCACCAGTCTCATGAAAATTAATAATCCAATTTGATTTTGATTGATGCATTTTATATGGGTTTTGGCCTCAGGACAATTAAAAACTAATTTTTCCCGTCCGATAAGATATGTCCTTGTCATGATGGATGGGTATCACACCTATACAGCTACACACACTGAGTAGTACAGTTTTTTTAACATCAAATGTACACCTTAGGCATTGTTGTATCATTTATTTGTCATTTGTAGTCAACCACTATTAAATTATGATGCTTACAGCGCCATCTATTGCTACATTTTGTAGCTTTTTTTTTCTGCCATACATTTTCCCCCCTTCTCTGATAACATTCCATTGCAATTTGACATCATTCTGACCAGTGGTGTTATTTCTACAGTGGCTTTAAAGTTTAACTTTAATTATAATCACCCCGTATATTAATGACTTGCCAATCTAAATTCATAAAGATGCAAAGCTAGTTCTTTTTGCTGATGATGCATGTATAGTAATCACATCTGACAAACAAGAATTAGCTTGGGAAATTGTAAATAATGTCTTTCACAAAATTATTAATCAATACTGCAAATGTACTCTCACTAAATTTTGAGAAATACAGTACATACAGTTCTGTACAGAAAATTGCATAAAACTATTGATAAATATAGACTTTGAACAGAAGTCTGTTGCTAAGGCAGAATATTCAAAATTTCTGTGTGTGTGTGTGTGTGTGTGTGTGTGTGTGTGTGTGTGTGTGTGTGTGTGTGTGCATTGATGATCTGCTAAAACATTTGAGTTCAGTTACTTGTGCAACCAGGATTATTGCAAATTTTGGTGATAAATGTATCAGTAAATTAGCTTACTATAAATATGTACATTCACTGCTTTCAAATGGCATCATACTTTGGGGTAATTCATCATTAAGAGAAAAAGTGTTTATTGCACAAAAGCAAGCAATGAGAATAGTAGCTGGAACCCACCAAAGATCACCTTGGAGACATTTGTTTAAGGAATTACGGATACTCACAGTACTTTCACAATACATACATTCACTTATGAAATTTGTTATTAATAACCCATTCCAATTCAGAAATGATGACAAAGTGCATAGCTACAACACTAGAAGAAAGGATGATCTCTATTCTGGGTTAAATCTGATTTTGGTACAGAAAAGTGATTTACCAGATGGCATTAAAAGTCTGACAGATAACCAATGAGTGTTAAAAGAATTAAAAGAATATCTGAATGACAACTCTTTCTACTAGGTAGATGATTTTTTAGATATGAAGCTGTAATTGCACATAATAATAATTTAATTATATCATTTAGAGAAACCTTATGTTGACACATTACACATCATTACAGAATCTCATATTCATGATCTGCAGAACAAGTGCAAATGTAATGTAATGGCGTATGAATAACTCTCATCGAGCCTCCACAGTGTGAATCCTGCTGTATTAGTGGTAACATTTTGTTATGTACTGCATGCATTGTTGTGATTATAAATGTCTATGCAAAGTTGTAAGTGGTCTCTTGTAACTGGAATCCTGGTGAACATCTTTACCTGGAAAGCTGACTCTATTCTCTAGATAATTCAAAACTGTAAATATGGAAACTGGGGACTCATATAATAATTACAAAAAGATAAAAAGCCCATCACATTTTATTTTTAATTTTTAGAAAGTTTTCTAATACTCTATTTCATACATTCTCTGTTTTAAATGACACGGAATTTTGAAAGGCACAAATATATGATTTGAATCGTGTAATGCATGATTACTTATGAATTGCATAACAAGGCAATAGTTCAGTAGTTGTATAAAGAGTGTCTTCATTGCACTGTAATGATATAAATATGTACAGTATTCTGCTTACTTTTTTGACACTTGTGGTATTTTCTTTTTGGTTTAAAGTCAAATGAAATTACATGGCTCATATTAAAATCCCATGTCCCAGGAAACAAGAGATTACTACTTGACACACATACAAAATTCAGTCTCATTTATATTGCTTAAATGTAGGTTACATCAACATGAAATGTTCTTTAAGATAAAACGCAGTCAGTTCTCTGTTCACACTACATTTGGATGACATTTCAGTTTTTAACAATAAGTTCAACCATTTTTATCAGGAGCAAGCCACTACATGGTAGACACACATCTATGTTCTACTTTAATGTCCAGTATTCAAGTCACTCAAAAATACAGGCATTTGAATTATGAATTTCACAAACATTTCTAATATAAAAAATAGCCAGGCATTTAAAACTTTCTTCCCACATTGATTGTTCCACAAAATTTTGGGGAAACTAGCTAGATGTCCATAGCTTACTAGTATGATATTTCAATGTAGAGCCTTCTGACAATATATAGGTGCAGTGTGTAATACAAAAGTATAGACAGAATCTGAGCTTGGGGGATAGGCAGTGTGGGGCAGGAGGGTAGAGAACTCACATTAGTTTCTTGAAAGTGGGAGAGGTTGAGGGAATAATATCCAACTTATTACAAAACAAAAGTCAAAACTGTTGAAAAACTGTGATTAATTACCAAACGTATTAATGCCACCACTTTCTCCTTTTCATTCTTTATGTTGTCAGTTGACATCATCATGTTTCATTAACTACAGCATGGAAACGAGAAATGTCTGTTTTGAAGCACTGGTAGAGGACGACATTAGCTTACCTGTACTGTCTGCAATTTGAATTCCTTTTGTCTCTTTCAGTTTGAAAATGCATTAGTTGAATGTTCCCCGTGCTGTGCAACATAACATTTTTTTTAAAGTCCATGACAGAGTGACATCAAATGACAGCACAATAATATTCAAAACTATAAGTTAAATATTGATCTGTTTTCAGTAAGGATGGTTAGGTAAATGATTTGATTGAGGAAAATATGCATATTATTTTTGTGTCAGGCAACTTCATATGCTTGGGATGATTTTACGTATTCTCAGTTGTAATAGGTTTCGACAGTGGCTGCTAGGATGAGAGAAAACATTGTGAACTGAAGGTATAATGCTACTCAAAGCTTTTAGAAACCAGAGCTATCTGGCATTTTTAGTTGTAAGGAGAACAGTGGCAAAAGAGTTTTGAGATTTCATGACAAATAATTTGGATACAATTGATACTAGTCGGTGTTCACTACATGTTCTGCTCTTCTTCAAACTGATACTCAGTTGATATATCTGTCTGTCTGGCTTGCTAGGATGAGAGTTTGGTTTTTTTAAGTTCTTTTTTTCTGCCCTCTTTCTTCTTGGAGGGGAGGAATCAGTTGGCCTCCACTGCCCCCTCCCATCCTCTGGGTATGTTCTTACAGATGTATAATGAGGTCTGACACTTTTCTAAAAAATTTTGAACAGTCGTTATACAGTTATTTGTTTATAGAAATGGACATTTGATGTAAAGAGATCACAAAGTAAGTACAACTGGTACCTTGTTTAAATTATAATGTTAACAATGATGCTGTGAATAACTTTGTGTCAGACGTTCTGTATGCACTTCTTGTTTGTGGAGTATGCTACATTATATGAAAATTCAGCGCCGTCTCTGTGACATAAAATTTTCTATGACATCAAATTAATTTAGGCGATGCTAAGAGAATTATATTACGAAATGAGACACTAAAAGTGGTAGATGGGATTTGCTATTGTAGAGATGTTATAAGAAGCAAACTGACAAAGAGGAGTTTATTAAGATCTAATATCAATTTTAGAATTAGAAAGTGTTTTATGAAGCTATTTGTCTGGAGTGTAGCCTTGTATGGTAGTGAAATGTGGATGGTAAGCACTTCAGACATGAAATGTGAAATGTGGTGCTACAGAAGAATGCTGAAGATTAGGTGGGTAGGTTGAATTGCAGATGGGAGATATTGAATAGAATTGGGGAAAAGTGAAATTTATGTCACAAGTTGACTAAAAGAAGGGCTCAGTTGATATGACACATCCCGAAGTGTCAAGAAACCATTTGCTAATGGAGGGGAGTGTAAAGGACAAAATTGTAGAGGGGAAACTAATGGATGAACACAGTAAGTACTTCAAAGGGATGTTGGTTGTAGTGGTTATTCAGAGATGAAGAGGCATGCACAGGATAGAGTAGCATGGAGAGCTGCATTAAACCAGTCTTTGGACTGAAGACTAAAACAATTAATACAACTCTGTGGCTTTGATGTAACATAGTGCATCATACATTGGGTACAGAGCATGAAAGGAGAATACAAACTAATTTCCAAATTATAGTTGCTCATTTCTTACTAACAAATGGAAACATCCATTAAGAGCCTGAGATATTATCCAAATATGATATGTCAAAAGAAACTGAGTGTGAATTATCAAAGTGTGCCCAAGTGACAGAATTTTTAGCCCTCTTACTGTTTTATTTTCTGAATTTCACTTACATCTTTCACTGAAGATTGTAATTATATTTCATAGCAGCTAAGTCATTTGAAATGTTCAAAATTTTACTACAAATGAGTCAGTCACTAGTGGATACCATATTTGTGATGTGTTGACATGTCTCAAGTGAACAAAGAAACAATGGAATGTGTCAGATACAGTGAGAGAAGTCAAGTGTTTGTCCTTGACAGCTTAGGAATGTTGATTATATGGTATTTTTCAGTCTTTGGATTTGCTAACATTCTGCGTCAGGCACTGTCACCAAATGTGGTGCCCTCCTCCGACATCTCCACCTACCGGAACGTAGGAGCCAAAGCCAAATCCAAACTCGCTGCCTCCAAAACCACCTGAAACATAATGGGATCATGACTGCCATGATAACAGCTGTATTTCTGAAGTGAAATATTTTGTTGAAGTTGATAACAACTAAAGTTTCAAAGTAATAGAATTCTGAGAATTAAGTCAACAATGCAACAAGTGATGTTGAAGACAAGCTCTCTTTCTTTCATACTCTATCATGAAAAGCGTGTTGTTTGTGACTCTGGTTAATGACTTCAGCAACCAGAAGCCAGAGTCAGTTTCCCAATGTGATACACACAGCGCATTTATGCAGCACGCGATATGGTCCCACACTGTCATGCACTCTGCAATTACACTGCCTATTTTTTCAAGGGATACTTAAGGTCTCATAGTATTAAGTTAAAATAATAATATTGTACTGTTTATGATTATGGCCACATAATTGTGGAATTTTTTAAAACACTGAAGATAACTGAGCAGTTGCAGAAATTGTGTCTTTTCAAACTTTTCAAGAACACTTTTATCACAATTCTACTTGATTAAACTGTGTTTCACATCCTGAAAACTAGCACAAGATTTTTACTTACATGACTTGTACCACTCTGTTCTGCTACATTTTTTTGCATAAGTGTGCCACAGTATTGTTGATAGTGATTGTTTTTGAAACATTGTTAACAAAACTGTTAACAAAGTTTGTCTATCAATTGTTTATTGACATACCCTCACACCAAAGGTGTGCACAAGTGTGAGGGTAAGGTATAAGAAGTGGAGGGTGATATGAGAAAAACTAAATTGTGCTACATTGGAATAATTTCTTTTTGCCTCTAATGGCCTCTGCCCCTGCTCACGCACTCTCTCTCTCTCTCTCTCTCTCTCTCTCTCTCTCTACATCTACATCTACATCCATACTCCGCAAGCTACCCGACGGTGTGTGGCGGAGGGTACCTTGAGTACCTCTACCAGTTCTCCCTTCTATTCCAGTCTCGTATTGTTCATGGAAAGAAGGATTGTTGGTATGCTTCTGTGTGGGCTCTAATCTCTCTGATTTTATCCTCATGGTCTCTTCGTGAGATATACGTAGGAGGGAGCAATATACTGCTTGACTCTTCAGTGAAGGTATGTTCTCGAAACTTTAACAAAAGCCCGTACCAAGCTACTGAGCATCTCTCCTGCAGAGTCTTCCACTGGAGTTTATCTATCATCTCCGTAACGCTTTCGCGATTACTAAATGATCCTGTAACGAAGCGCGCTGCTCTCCGTTGGATCTTCTCTGTCTCTTCTATCAACCCTATCTGGTACGGATCCCACACTGCTGAGCAGTATTCAAGCAGTGGGTGAACAAACGTACTGTAACCTACTTCCTTTGTTTTCTGATTGCATTTCCTTAGGGTTCTTCCAATGAATCTCAGTCTGGCATCTGCTTTACCAATGATAAACATTATATGACCATTCCCTTTTAAATCACTCCTAAAGCTTACTCCCAGATAATTTATGGAATGAACTGCTTCCAGTTTCTGGCCTGCTATTTTGTAGCTAAATGATAAGGGATCTATCTTTCTATGTATTCGCAGCACATTACACTTGTCTACACTGAGATTCAATTGCCATTCCCTGCACCTTGCGTCAATTGACTAAAGATCCTCCTGCATTTCAGTACAATTTTCCATTGTTACAACCTCTCGATACACCACAGCATCATCTGAAAAAAGCCTCTGTGAACTTCCGATGTTATCCACAAGATCATTTATGTATATTGTGAATAGCAATGGTCCTATGACACTCCCCTGCAGCACACCTGAAATCACTCTTACTTCGGAAGACTTCTCTCCATTGAGAATGACATGCTGCGTTCTGTTATCTAGGAACTCTTCAATCCAATCACACAATTGGTCTGATAGTCCATATGCTTTTACTTTGTTCATAAAGCGCCTATGGGGAACTGTATCGAACGCCTTGCGGAAGTCAAGAAACATGGAATCTACCTGTGAACCCATGTCTATGGCCCTTTGAGTCTCGTGGCCGAATAGCGCGAGCTGGGTTTCACACGACCGTCTTTTTCGAAACCCACGCTGATTCCTACAGAGTAGATTTCTAGTCTCCATAAAAGTCATTATACTCGAACATATACATGTTCCAAACTTCTACATCTGATCGACATTAGAGATATAGGTCTATAGTTCTGCACATCTGTTCGACGTCCCTTCTTGAAGACGGGGATGACCTGTGCCCTTTTCCAATCCTTTGGAATGCTACGCTATTCTAGAGACCTACGGTACACCACTGCAAGAAGGGGGGCAAGTTCCTTCGCGTACTCTGTGTAAAATCGAACTGGTATCCCATCAGGTCCAGCGGCCTTTCCTCTTTTGAGCGATTTTAATTGTTTCTCTATCGCTCTGTCGTCTATTTCGATATCTACCATTTTGTCATCTGTGCGACACTCTAGAGAAGGAACTACAGTGCAGTCTTTCTCTGTGAAACAGCTTTGGAACAAGACATTTAGTATTTCGGCCTTTAGTCTCTCATCCTCTGTTTCAGTACCATTTTGATCACAGAGTGTCTGGACATTTTGTTTTGATCCACCTACCGCTTTGACATAAGACCAAAATTTCTTAGGATTTTCTGCCAAGTCAGTACATAGAACTTTACTTTCGAATTCATTGAACGCCTCTCGCATAGCCCTCCTCACACTACATTTCGCTTCGCGTAATTTTTGTTTGTCTGCAAGGCTTTGGCTGTGTTTATGTTTGTTGTGAAGTTCCCTTTGCTTCTGCAGAAGTTTTTTAACTCGGTTGTTGTACCACGGTGGCTCTTTTCCATCTCTTACAATCTTGATTGGCACATACTCATCTAACGCATATTGCACGATGGTTTTGAACTTTGTCCACTGATCCTCAACACTATCTGTACTTGAGACAAAAATTTTGTGTTGAGCCATCAGGTACTCTGTAATCTGCTTTTTGTCACTTTTTCTAAACAGAAAAATCTTCCTACCATTTTTAATATTTTTATTTACGGCTGAAATCATCGATGTAGTAACCGCTTTATTATCACTGATTCCCTGTTCTGCGTTAACTGTTTCAAATAGTTCGGGTCTGTTTGTCTCCAGAAGGTCTAATATGTTATCACCATGAGTCAGTTCTCTGTTTAACTGCTCAAGGTAGTTTTCAGATAAAGCACTTTAAAAAATTTCACTGGATTCTTTGTCCCTGCCACCCGTTATGAACGTCTGAGTCTCCCAGTCTACATCTGGCAATTTAAAATCTCCACCCAGAACTATAATATGGTGGGGAAATCTACTCGAAATATTTTCCAAGTTATCCTTCAGGTGCTCAGCCACAAAAGCTGCTGAGCCAGGGGGCCTGTAGAGACATCCAACTACCATGTCTGAGCCTGCTTTAACCGTGACCTTCACCCAAATTATTTCACATTTCGGATCTCTGTCAATTTCCTTCGATACTATTGCACTTCTTATCGCTACAAACATGCCTCCCCCTTCACCGTCCAGCCTGTCTCTGCGGTATACATTCCAATCTGAGTTTAGGATTTCATTACTACGTCTGGTTTCAGCCAACTTTCTGTCCCTAGTACTATATGGGCACTGGGGCCATTTATTAATGGGACCTTTCTATAGGCGCTCCTGCAGTTTACTATTAGGCACATTAATATTGTTATTCCCTGTTGCATTTTGCCTGCTCCTACCTTGCCGCGTCTCAGGAGGTGTCTTGTCGGGCCTAGGGAGGGAATTCTCTAACCTAAAAAACCCACATGTGCACTCCACACGTACTCCGCTACCCTTGCAGCCACTTCCAGCGTGTACTGCACATCTATTCAGGGGGACCCTACATTTCTCCATCCGATAGTGGAGGTCGAGAAATTTGCACCCCAGATCTCCGCAGAATCGTCTGAGCCTCTGGTTTAAGCCTTCTACTCGGCTCCAAACCAGAGGACCGCGATCGGTTCTGGGAACGATACTACAAATAGTTAACTCAGATTCAACAAAAAAATACTACAAATAGTTAACTCAGATTCCACCCCGCGGGCGAGGCTTTCCACCTTCACCAATTCCGCCAACCGCCTGTACAAACTGAGGATGACCTCTGAACCCAGACGGCAGGAGTCATTGGTGCCGACGTGAGCAACAATTTGCAGTCGGGTGCACCCAGTGCTCTCTATTGCCACCGGCAGGGCCTCCTCCACATCTCGGATGAGACCCCCTGGCAAGCAGACAGAGTGAACACTGGCCTTCTTCCCCAACCTTTCTGCTATTTCCCTAAGGGGCTCCATCACCCACCTAACGTTGGAGCTCCCAATAACTAATAAACCCCTCCCCCTGTGTGCCTGCTTGGACCTCTCTCTCTCTCTCTCTCTCTCTCTCTCTCTCTCTCTCTCTCTCACTCCCCCCCCACCCACCCCCACCCCCCCCCCCTCCCCTCCTCTCCACATACACCATTTTTTCGGTTAAAGAGGAATATTTGATACTAGTCATTAGTCCTGACCAGTGAAGAGGAAACATCTAACAAACACCATGAACAACATGATGAATATAACACGATATCAGTGGCGATTTTTCCAATAGGACTAAGCTGCAGATCAGTCTGTCACCACAATCAGGTTTTTTGCTTTCGCATTTGTTGGCATCACCAACTCCCAACCTGTCACTTTCCAAACTAACCTTCGGCTAAGGTACAGCACATTCTGTCAGCACAAACAGGTTATTGCACTTTCTCTTTCATTGGCTTCACCAACTCACAACCAAACTGTGAAAATACACACTAAAAATGACATCACAGCAGGAGTTAACATTACATCACTGGTGAAAGCCAATGAATGTCATCAAACATCCCTCTTGATCTGTTTTCTCAATGTTTATGCTAAACTGAAATGAGGCTCCATTAGAACTACTGATAGCCTTGGGAGAGCCAACCATGACAAAACTCTACCATCTGGTGAGCAAGATGTATGAGTCAGGTGAAATACCCTCAGACTTCAAGAAGACTATAATAATTCCAATCCCAAAGTAAGGAAGTGTTGCCAGGTGTGAAAATTACCAAACTGTCAGTTTAATAAGTCACAGCTTCAAAATACTAACATGAACTCTTTACAGATGAACGGAAAAACTGACAGAAGCTGACCTTGGGAAAGGTCAGTTTGGATTCCGTATAAATGTTGGAACACTTGAGGCAACACTGACCCTATGAATTATCTTAGAAGATAGAATAAAGAAAGGCAAACCTACATTTCAGCATTTGTAGACTTAGAGGAAGCTTTTGACAATCTTGACTGGAATACTCTCTTTCAAATTCTGAAGGTGGCAGGGGTCAAATGGAGCAAAAGGCTATTTACAACTCGTACAGAAACCAGATGGCAGTTGTAAGAGTTGAGGGGCATGAAAGAGAAGCAGTGTTTGGGAAGGGAGTGAGACTGGGTTGTAGCGTACCACTATTGTTATTCAATCTGTATACTGAGCAAGCAGTAAAGGAAACAAAAGAAAAATTTGGAGTAGGAATTAAAATGCATGGAGAAGAAATAAAAAATTTAGGTTTGCATGTGATAATGTAATTCTGTGATATTGTAATTCTACCAGAGACTGCAGAGGACCTGGAAGAGGAGTTGAACAGAATGGACAGTATCTTGAAAGGAGGATATAAGATGATCGAAGATACTGGAAAGTAGTCGAATTAAATCCAGTGATGCTGAGGGAATTAAATTAGGAAATGAGACACTTAAAGTAGTAAAGGAGTTTTGCTATTTGGGGAGCAAAATAACTGATGATGGTCAAAGTAGAGACGATATAAAATGTAGACTGGCAATGTAAAGGAATGCATTTCTGGAGAAGAGAAATTTGTTAACATCAAGTATAGCTTTAAGTGTCAGGAAGCATAGCCATATACAAAAGAGAAACATGGATGATAAATAGTTCAGACAAGAAGATATTAGAAGCTTTTGAAATGTGGTGCTATAGAAGAATGCTGAAGATTAGATGGGTAGATCACGTAACTAATGAGGAGGTACTGAACAGAATTGGGGAGAAGAGCAATTTGTGGCACAACTTGACTAGAAGAAGGGATCAGTTGGTAGGACACATTCTGAGGCATCAAGAGATCACCAATTTAGTATTGGAGGGCAGCGTGGAGGGAAAAAATCATAGAGGGAGACCAAGAGATGAATACACTAAGCAGATTCAGAAGGATGTAGGTTGCTGCAGGTACTTGGAGATGAAGGAGCTTGCACAGGATAGAGTAACAAGGAGAGCTGCATCAAACCAGTCACTGGATGAAGGCCACAACAACATAGGCTTAACATTTATTTGTATATTCTCTTTAAAGTTACTTACTGTTTGGATTAAATAATATTGTGTAACAAATGTATTGTCAGAAATTGTGGTGTCATGTGTCATACCACCCCAAAGCATATGAAAGTTGTTAACAGAACGACAAGTTTCTGTTAGATGCTGATAGCTGTTGTGCAGGAACCAGCACATCAGATGGAGCACACTCACTGAGCCACACCACCGGTACCTCTGGAGTATGAGTGCCCTCTGTTGTTGCAATACAGGATGGCCAGTACTAGACACATGGGCCAATTGTGCTCAGAGCCATTTTGCCACATGATGCTATGCAGACACTGCCTAGTCACAGCTTCAACTTCATCATGCGTGCCTTAGTATGGGGAGCATTTTCCTTGTGGAGAGTGTGATAGTTGGACTCTGTTTCTTGCTTCATTATTTGCAATGTGTCTTTGTGTGCTTGGAGAAATACATGTCAAGTAAATTTTCTGTTTGTTGTATTTACTTGTTTGCTAATCATTTCTGCTCCTGTCCAGCTTTCCTACAATGACAGATCTCAACCACTCTGTAGTGCACCTCGCCTTATCATTGTGTACACAACAGAGATGATATTTCATCTGCTTTTACATCTCTGTATTCTTGCTTCTCACATACATTTAGCTGTTCCTTCCATCCCTACTTCATCAAATATGTGGTGATTTCTGTGGGTGTACTCGCTCATGGGAAAAAGTCAGTGTCATTCATGGCTTACTGGGTTGACTGCTATCAAGTTTCACGGTCACTGAGTGACAGACACATCATTTCGCTTTTGCCACGACAACTGTCAAACTCAGATGGCATCATAGAAAATATGGGAGTTACACCTGAACAAGATCTTACAGACCAACTATCTTTGATTTTCTAAGGATTTGAAGTTTAGAGCCTAGACATCAGTTTCCAGGGCTATTAAAGTAGTGACTTTAATAGGTAGCTCAGTGCGTGGTGTCAGTGGTTTGAACTTCACAAGTAGCAGTTTCTGGTTTGACTTTTATTTAAATTCTAAAGTTATTATCAAGTGATAATGTTAATTAACAAATATTGAAACATATTTTTAATAAAATAACATCTTTCTATTTTTAATTTCTGGCCATATGAAAATAAATTAAAATTTGATACAGATGTGTGAAATGCCCTACTGTTAACAAAAAAAACTTTTCTTGTGAATGCTGTTGTTCAATCTCAAGAATTAGAAAAGTATTAAATTTTTTTATATGATTTTTGAAGTTTTGTACCAAATTATAATTTCTTGTGATTACTCACATCTTCAAGCAATTAGTAATTAAAAGTTAAAACATGTTATTTTTATTAAAAATTTCCAGTTTCAATATTTTCTCTCTGTTCTTGCACACATTATGTATCCCCTGACTTTCACTGAAGTGACATTTGGACTGCACAAAATTGGTAAAAAGACTGATAAGTTTAAAATATAAAATATACGCACCTTGCAGGTGGTCAAATGAAAACTGCGGATGTGCGCCAACAGCCCCTTGTCCTCCATCTGCGACACCTTCACCGGCGCCAAAGCCCACTCCAAAGTCGAACCCTGTGCCCTGGAAGCCAGCTTCACCTCCAGGGAAGGCCAGTGTGTCTCCAAAGTCGCCCAGCAGACCTCCGTCGCCCTGACCGTTACCTCTGCTGCCTCCGCCACCTCTGCCTCCACTGACACCGCCGCCACTAACGTCACCGCCTGGGACGCCACCCCCAGGGGCGGGCTCCGGCACGGGGGCCAGCGAGGGTTCCGGGCTGACCGGCGGGGCGCCGGTGGCTGGCGGCCTCGAGGTGCCAGTGGGTCTGGGTCTCGGCCTGCGCACCGCGTTGGCCAGTGCCTGCAGCTTCAGCCGCGTTGCTACCCCTGCCTTGTAGGCCGCCGCCCCCGCAATGCTCACTGCCGTCGACGCTGCCTTTGTCGCCACTGCTCCTGCGACCGCCTTTGCTGCTGCTGCCTGCAATAACCGTGATCTCATTTTCTATCATCCAACTGAAATACATTGTGCAGTGTGATCATGAATTACTGGACAGTTTCATAAGCTTCGGGGTATATTGAGAGTACTTGTCAATTGTACAACACATTGCAGAAGGTCTTCTACCAGGAATACATGATATTTTCAAATGAACTGAGTTTCTTTAATATTTTAGCAATTTTCTGTGCCTTGAAAATTGAACTTTCTGTTAGTTGCCATTAACGTCTACCCCAATGTGTTTGAACTTATAACTGAATTTTGATAAACTACTCCATCATTTGCTTTCACTTATGGATCATTGATGTGTTGTAGGGTAATAAAGCAAGACACAAACTATTAAACACATTAATTAGAAGATTTTCTCAACTGCAACACTATTAAATCTGAATAAAATATGTGTTCCTAGGTATGCTGCTGGAAAGAAAAGTAGTCGACTTGAAAAGACATCTTCAATTATGATCCACTGTTGGCATACGCCACCTGTGGGAAGTAAGTGTACTGATAATAGTAATAATGTCATCTGACAACAGACAATGTAGTGGCTTAGCTACCAGAGTGCCATCTGTGTCTACCCTTTTATAGAGAATGCTCACAGCCAGAAGGCTCGGCGTGGTGCAAATGTGTGAAGCGAGCGGGAACTGTGCTACGGAGATGCCTTCGTGCTTCCTAGAGCCAACAGTTTCAATGCAGTCAAATTGTAGCCTTTTGAGTGGTGGGATGGTCCTTTTGGAGAATTTCGACACACTTGTATGTGCTGCATCAGTTATGGAACAATGCTGGTATCAGAGGTCACATGAACATATCTCACACCCACATCTATACCTACATCTACATCCATACCCCGCAAGCCACCCGACGGTGTGTGGCGGAGGGTACCTTGAGTACCTCTATTGGTTCTCCCTTCTATTCCAGTCTCATATTGTTCGTGGAAAGAAGGTTTGTTGGTATGCCTCTGTGTGGTCTCTAATCTCTCTGATTTCATCCTCATGGTCTCTTCGCGAGATATACGTAGGAGATCTCTCCTGCAGAGTCTTCCACTGGAATTTATCTATCATCTCTGTAATGCTTTTGTGATTACTAAATGATCCTGTAATGAAGCGCGCTGCTCTCTGTTGGATCTTCTCTATCTCTTCTATCAATCCTATCTGGTATGGAGCCCACACTGCTGAGCAGTATTCAAGCAGTGGGCGAACAAGTGAACTGTAACCTACTTCCCTTGTTTTCAGATAGCATTTCCTTAGGATTCTTCCAATGAATCTCAGTCTGGCATCTGCTTTACCGACGATAAACTTTATATGATCATTCCATTTTAAATCACTCCTAATGCGCACTCCCAGATAATTTATGGAATTAACTGCTTCCAGTTTCTGACCTGCTATATTGTAGCTAAATAATAAGGGATCTTTCTTTCTATGTATTCACAGCACATTACACTTGTCTACATTGAGATTCAATTACCATTCCCTGCACCATGCGTCAATTCGCTTCAGATCCTCCTGCATTTCAGTACAATTTTCCATTGTTACAACCTCTCGATATACCACAGCACCATCCACAAAAAGCCTCAGTGAACTTCCGATGTTATCCACAAGGTCATTTATGTATATTGTGAATAGCAACGGTCCTGTGACACTCCCCTGCAGCACACCTGAAACCACTCTTGCTTTGGAAGACTTCTCTCCATTGAGAATGACATGCTGCGTTCTGTTATCTAGGAACTCTTTAATCCAATCACACAATTGGTCTGATAGTCCATATGCTTTTACTTTGCTCATTAAACGACTGTGGGGAACTGTATCGAACGCCTTGCAGAAGTCAAGAAACACGGCATCTACCTGGGAACCCGTCTCTATGACCCTCTGAGTCTCGTGGACGAATAGCGCGAGCTGGGTTTCACACGATCGTCTTTTTCGAAACCCATGCCGATTCCTACAGAGTAGATTTCTAGTCTCCAGAAAAGTCATTATACTCTAACATAATACATATTCCAGAATTCTACAACATATCGACATTAGAGATATAGGTCTATAGTCCTGCACATCTGCTCGAAGTCCCTTCTTGAAAATGGGGATGACCTGTGCCCTTTTCCAATCCTTTGGAATGCTATGCTCTTTTAGAGACCTATGGTACACCGCTACAAGAAGGGGGGCAAGTTCCTTCGCGTACTCTGTGTAAAATCGAACTGGTATCCCATCAGGTCCAGCGGCCTTTCCTCTCTTGTATACTTGGATGGAATCTATTCTTTAGGACATGTCCGAAAGAACAGATATCATCGGTGACCATACAGCTTGTTAGAATGAAATTACAATGAAATAAACGCCCTTAGTTGCTTACAAGCATTGACATACGTCAACAGAGGCAGATGAAAATGTGTACCCTGACCAGGACTCGAACCCGGGATCTCCTGCTTACATGGCAGATGCTCTATCCATCTGAGCCACCGAAGACACAGAGGATAGAGCGACTGCAGGAATTTATCTCTGGCACGCCTCCCACGAAACCCACATTCTCAACATATTGTCCTGTACAACATTCGTAGTGCCCCCACCCATTATACTCATTACTCGCGGTGTGTTGCCGATTCCCGTAAGAGTTCGGGCACTGTTTGTGCATTCGCACAGACGAAGAAGATGGTGAAGTGGCCAGTGAGCCTTAACTATATATATATTAAGATGGTATCTGTTCTTTCAGAGAATGTGGGTTTCGAGGGAGGCGTGCCAGAGATAAATCCCTGCAGTCGCGCTATCCTATGTGTCCTCGCTAGCTCAGATGGATAGAGCGTCTGCCATGGAAGCAGGAGATCACGGGTTCAAGTCCCGGTTGGGGCACACATTTTCATCTGTCCCCGTTGACGTATCTCAACGCCTGTAAGCAGCTAAGGGTGTTCATTTCATTGTAATTTCCTCTTTTGAGCGATTTTAATTGTTTCTCTATCCCTCTGTCGTCTATTTCGATATCTACCATTTTGTCATCTGTGCGACAATCTAGAGAAGGAACTACAGTGCAGTCTCCCTCTGTGAAACAGCTTTGGAAAAAGACATTTAGTGTTTCGGCCTTTAGTCTGTCATCCTCTGTTTCTGTACCATTTTGGTCACAGAGTGTCCGGATGTTCATGCAGCACAGACACCTACCAGGATCATCATATTGTAAGGGTAGCAGTGGTAGATCGTACAGCTATCACAGCACTAACAAGATGGTTTCTGATTCGAGACGTGTCAACATGAACTGTTGCACACTGGTTATTAGCAGTGGGACTATGGGCACACACATCTCTAGCCTGCCTTCCACTGACACCACAGCACCGACATGCATGACCTGACTGGTGCTGCAGAGGATCAATTGGAATATGGTAGTCGTCAGCGACAAAGCAGATTCTGCCTCCACGCAAGTGGCGGTTCTGGTGAGCTCTGTCTCATAGACTGCATTCATTCAAGGCACACTGCCCCACACCAGGCCTTACAGTCCGGTTTGCAATAGCTACAACTTTCGTTCACCTTTGATATTTGTAGAGGGAATCCTAACTAGCATTCGATATGTACAGAATGTTGTTAGACCCATTCTTTTGCCATTCTTGCAACAGAAAGGTGATGTGTTGTTGCAACAGGCTGATGCTCACCTACATACAGGGTGTCCAAAAAGACCTTCCCTGGTTACATAAATTGATAACTCAGGCTAGAAGTATGATAAAAATATGAAACTTGTGTCGAATTGTTTACAACTATCAAAGTTTTTTTTCTGTTTTAGGTTCGCAGTACGTAAATAGTGGATGAGGTGCAGTGCCCAAGAAGCCATGTTAACCAATCAGGAGAAGGCACAGTGTGTCCTGTTGCACCGTGAGACACGATCACCAACCACAGTGCACAGACAATTCCAGACAACATTTGGAAGGAATCCACCTGATGTCAAGAGCATTAAAGCCTGGTATAAGAAGTTCAAGAACACAGGATCGGTTGCTGACCTTTTGAGGTCTGGTCGACCAAGAACCTCAGCAGACAGGGTGGAAGCTGTAAGGCAGTCTTTTCTGCGAAGTCTGAATAAATCAGTGTGCAGGGCCTCACATGAATTACAGATGCCAAAAAGCTCTCCCCATGACATTTTAACAAACGTTTATTGTTTCCTGCATACAAAGTGCAAATCGTTCAGGCCTTGTTGCCCAATGACAGTACACGTCGATATGACTTTGCGGTCGAAATGCGTATTGAGGATGTATTGAGGATGATGATGGTTATCTCAGACGAATTGCCTTTTCCGACGAAGCGACCTTTTTTGTCAGTGGAATAGTGAATCACCATAATGTGCGCATTTGGGGTTCACAACCCCTTGGCGAGGTCATGGAGTGCATCAGAGGCAGTCCAAAGGTGAATTTTTGGTGTGCGCTATTGCACGATCAAATTATCGGGCCATTCGTCTTCCCTGAGGCTACCATGACATCTGCAGTGTATCTGGACATGTTGCAACTGTATGCTGTTCCTCAGCTGCTTCAGTATCACCCCGATGTCTTGTTTCAGCAAGACGGTGGTCCGCATCATTGGGGTTTGGTCGTCCGTGACTATCTCGATATGACCTTTCCTTGGCGATGGATTGGTTGTGATGGGCCAACGCTTTGGCCTCCACGCTCTCCTGACATAACCCCATTAGACTTCTTTTTATGAGGTTATGTCAAGGACAAGGTCTACCGAACACGTGTACCAGATCTTGAAACCCTGTGGCAATGGATAACCACAGACATTGAATCAATCCATCCAGTGATGTTGGCTAATGTGTGGATGGAAATTGAGTATTGCCTAGATTTGCTACGTGATACCAAGGGTGCTCATGTGGAAGTTTACCAATGTGTGAAAAAAACTTCTAGCCTGAGTTATCAATTTATGTAATCAGGGAAAGACTTTTCAGACACCCTGTACTGCCTGCGAAAGTCAACGTGCTCAGCAAGATGTTCAGCAAATGCCCCGGCCAGCATTATCTCTGGACTTATCTCCAATTGAGCACATGTGGGTTATGATGGCACGAGAAGTGACTTGTGCGACTCTTCAGCTGACAACTCTTACAGAATTATATGAACAGGTCAAGCAGGTGTGGAATAACACATCCCAGGACAGTATTCGTCATCTGTATGATCGACTGGATCCCCAAGTGAGTGCTTGCATTTCCGGCACATAGTTATGAGGGTGTTTCAACACGGGTTAAAAAATTGGAAACCGCTAAAAGGGAGTACTAATTTTTTTCTGGCATTGCACATGGCAATGTTGTGCCGTGGAACAGGTTTTCACTTTTCAGAAATTCTTACTTTTCCAGAGCAATTTTTGTAATTAAAAAAAAAAGACTGCAGCACACACAAAGTGAACCCTATCCTTTCAAAATGGAGTAAGAAAATATATTTTAGTTTTATTGCAGAACTGGCTGGAGGTAAAAGCCTGAAAAATGTTCCAAGGTGCAACACTCTCTGCTGTTCTGTCAAAAGAGGAGAAGTAATTACAGCACCTATTGCACAGAGTCAACAGTTTGATAAGCACATGCTATTGATTTGCAAAATAATATGTGATGGATGAAGCAAAGAGGACATAAGAAATTCACAAGCAAAGGCGAAGAAGGCATATCTCACCAAAATGAGTCTAGCATCAGCTTTAATTTCGAAATGTAATTTCTCAGAATATACCAGTTGTGTATAAAAGTAATGAGACTGACAAGACTTTGATTGATCTGGCAATGCTGTGTTGTTCTACTTGAGAAGGCCAGTGAGTTAACCTCTTCCAGATGCTCAGTCCAAGTTTCAGCTCCATATAGTCATCACTTGTTTTTGAGAGTGCCATAAGTGAAGTTTTGATTTTGTTGAAACTTCCTGGCAGATTGTGATTTTGTTGTCTGTTATGGAAATGGAACATTGGAATTTAGAGCAACTTTATACCATTAAGTTTTGTGTTAAGCTTGCAGAATCTGAGAGTGTGACCTTTGAAATGTTTAAACAGGCCTATGGGGAACATTGATTATGAAGAGCATTGCTGGCCATCGTGTGAACTTTCAGTTAGACACAGGTGCCTCGGTAACTTTGCTTAATTGTACCATGTATGAACAGTTAGGCTCACCATACCTTTGTCGATCTAGCAAGCACCTCACTGCTTATAATGGACAGGAGATTCCAGTGCTTGGACAGTGTAGTTTGCCTGCCACTTACAAATCTCACACTAGGACAGTAAATTTTGCTGTGTTGAATCAAGAGACAATGAGAACATTTTCGGTTTAGATGCCTTTGATTTGTTTGGCCTTAGCATCCACGACAATGTCCGCCCCCGGTAGCTGGTCAGCGCGACAACTGTCAATCCTAACGGCCCTGGTTCGATTCCCGGCTGGGTTGGAGATTTTCTCCGCTCAGGGACTGGATGTTGTGTTGTCCTAACCATCATCACTTTAACCCCATCGATGCTCAAGTCGCCGAAGTGGCGTCAGATTGAAAGACTTGCACCAGGCGAGTGGTCTACCCGACAGGAAGCCCTGGTCACATGCCATTTATTTATCCACGACAACGTACTTTCCGTATCAGCTTGTGATCTAAAAGACAGTGTCGCTAGCCTGCTTAAAGAATTTCCTGAACTATTTTCAGAAGGAATGTGAAAAGTTAATAACCTTGTACCGTGTGTTACATTGAGAGACAATGCACAGCCTAAGTTTTTCTGGCCCCGCCCCATTCCAATTGCTTTAAGATACGAAAAAGCCAGTCAATTGAAAGAATTTTAAGATGATGGTGTAATTATTACCATTCAAGCTAGTCAACGGACAAGTCCACTAGTTTTGTTGCCTAAGCCTTCCGGTCACATTTGCATTTGTGACTACAGTCAACCCACAGACAGTAGTTGACACTTATCCGTCGCCTCACCCTGAGGAACTCATTGAAAGTGTTTGTTGTAAATAAACACTTAGGACTGTTCAAGTATTTGCGTTTTCCCTTCGGCAGTGATTCCGCACCCGCCATTTTTCAACGTTACTTGGAACAGCCGACTGCTTAAGTGCCATTTTGTTCAAACTACCTTGACAATATTGCTAGTAGAGTTGTGGCGATTCGTGAATGAGTCGTTTATTTGAACGACTCTAAATAAAGAATCGTAAGAATCGAATCGTGATACGGACGAATCGTCGTTCAAAATAATCGTAAGAACGATTGCGTGTTTCCGAGTCGTGAGTTCCAACGATTCATCGATTCTTAGTACGCTATGCTTCGAAGCAACTTCCGAATCATGCCGAGTCGTGCCGAATGATTACGACCGCCAGATGGCAGTCAAGTGGAGGATGCGTGTGAACAAAGGAGGCAATTTTGCACCACCTTTCGCACAAATCGACTCCTCTTTCCTGGCATACTGAACTAAAACAATAGATGCAATCAAATCAAACGTGACCTTTCATCAATTAAGGCATTACACGTATAAAACGAGAATCACGCTTGTAACGTCATATGCATGTTTACTCATAAATAAACTATTTCTGGCATATCGTATCATGAAACAGTTCAATTCTAACCCCATTGACAATTTCAGGCATGTCCTACCATCTGTGAGTAAGATGTAGAACTTTTTGCATTCTGTAAGAATCGTGCCATCGCAGACTAGAATGAATCGTGAAAGAATCGTGAACGAATCGTAGGAATCGATTCGCAATGTGAGACTGAATCGAAGGAATCGAATCGGGAAAAAGAATCGTGTTGCCCAACTCTAATTGCTAGGTGAGGAGAGCCCTACGTCAACGTAACGTAGGCACGCGTCATCATGGGTTTCACGAGTTGTCCTATCGACTGTTGTGTGCGTTCTGTATACGTCGACTGTTGTGTGCGTCTTGAATCTGCACTGTTCATTGTTCTTAGTTGATTTACAACATGAAGGCAAAATTAAATGGAACTAGATGGTTTAATATTTCCAGCAACATTCCGAATAACTTCGAACTTCAGTTTCTCAGTTTAACGTTTCTGTCCACATGAATTATGTACAATTCATTGGCTTTTATAAAACTACGAAACACTTTAATTTCTCCCTATTTCACGTTTTTATCCACATGATTTATGCACGATTAATCGGACTAAAATATGCCTAAACACTTTCGTTATGGTTATCATTCCTTCATTCAGATATTCGTTATGTTCATGAAACACACAATAACATCCCACATTCTTTGGATTGCAGCTTAATAATTAATTATTTCATGTTTCTATCCACAGGATTTATGCACGATTCATCGGATTTTTTTTTAAAAAAAATAGGAGTAGCATTCATTTCAGGCTAGAAAAATAACAAGACACTTTCGTTATGGTTATGATTCCTTCATTCAGATATTCGTTATGTTCATGACACACACAATAACATCCTACGTTCTTTGGATTGCAGCTTAATAATTAATTATTTCACGTTTCTATCGAAACGATTTATGCACGGCTCATCGGATTTTTTTTTTTTTAAATGACTAAAAGCTTTTTTTTTACTTTCGTTATGGTTCCTTCGTTCAGACATTCATTATGTTCCTGAAACACATAATACCATCCCAAATTGTTGGGATTACAGCTTAATAATTAATTCAACTGGGATGAGCGTAACAGATAACTCCTGTCACTTCGTTTGTCCACATGTATTTACATTTAGCTTTGACGTTATCGGTACAATCGCAAAGATCGATATGCGCACTCATGTAGTCGATTTACGTCACGATGACGTAGTGTTACGTCACTATGACGTAAAGTTCTCCTCACCTAGCGTGAGATGAATGCTACCCGATATTGTACACCAGAGGAACACACTGCTAATTTGCGTACTCTTTTTCGAATGTTGTCAGAAGCAGGACTCAAGTGTCGTCGCGAAAAGTGTGACTTTTTCAAACTGAACTATAGTACTTAGGTCATGTGATAAACAGTCATGATGTGCGCCCCTCAGGTCTCATTCGCTTGCAATCCGTGACCTGCCTGTTCCTCGCAATGTGTCTGAACTGCAGTCAGTACTAGGTAAGATGACACACTATATTTGGTTCGTACCGAATGCTGCTCAGACCGCGGCTCCATTGTATCCCAAAATGTACCCTTTGTGTGGTCTAAAGACTGTTACGACGCCTTGCAGGAACTCAAAAATACTTTGCTTAGTGACAGATGTTTGGTGTATTTTGACCCTGCCATGCTGGTAGTTTTGCAAGTCGTCGCTTCTTCCCATGGAAACAGCGCTGTACTTTCGCACGGAATTGATGCTCAAGACAGACCTATTGCTTTTGCCTCAAAGTTGTTAACTCAGACTCAGTGCGTTTACTCTCAAATTGAAAAAAAAGGTTCTCGCTATTGTGTATGGTGTGACAAAATTCCATCACTATTTGTACGGTCGCAAGTTCTATTTAGTGAGAGATCACAAGCCTTTGCAGTGCTTGTTTCATCCTTGAAAGCCGATTCCTAAACGCACTGCTCAAAAATTGCAACATTGGGCATTGTTGGTTTAGCAGTACCAGCATGAAATTGTGTACAGGTCTACGGCGAAGCATGGCAATGCAGACGCCCTATCTCGCCTTCCGATTGTCCTAAAATTTGATTTTGATGCAAGTGCTACATTTTATTACCAAATCGATGCGCAAGACTCTGAATTACTGAAATATTTTCCCTTCCACTACAGAAAAATTGCACAGGCCTCAAATTTTATTGCATTGAAATGCGATGCTACAGAATAATGCTGAAGATTAGATGGGTAGATTACATAACTAATGAGGAAGTATTGAATAGTATTGGGGAGACGTTTGTGGCACAACTTGACTAGAAGAAGGGATCGGTTGGAAGGACATGTTCTGAGGCATCAAGAGATCGCCAATTTAGTATTGGAGGGCAGCGTGGAGGGTAAAAATCGTAGAGGGAGACCAAGAGATGAATAAGCAGATTCAGAAGGATGTAGGTTGCAGTAGGTACTGGGAGATGAAGAAGCTTGCACAGGATAGAGTAGCATGGAGAGCTGCATGAAGCCAGTCTCAGGACTGAAGACCACAGCAACAAAAACAACAACAACATGGCTTCTAACACGTCACGCAGCACCATTCACGCATTGTCCTCCATATTTGGCATAGAAGGTTTGCCATAACTACTTGTGTCAGACAATGGACCACAATTCAGTTCACATGGCTTTGAACAGTTTTGTGAACGAAATGGCATTCATCATCTAACAAGTGCTCCGTCATTTCACCCGCAGTCCAAAGGAGAATCAGACTGCTTCGTACACACTTTTAAGCAATATATGGCCAAGCTTTGCGCCATTCACACACGGGACAAGGCGCTGCAACTCTTTCTCACCTTATATCGCTCCCACCCGCGAGACAGACCATCACTGGCGGAACTTCTGCGCGGTCACCACCATTAGACGCTGCTTCACTTGCTACACCTACCACAGCTTCTGGCGCCGCCAATGGTCGGCAAGAATCTTTTTGCACTGCACGACCTCGTTCTTTTCACGGTTCGTGGCAACCACGCATGCCGGGAAAGAGGCGTGATCCAAGAATGCATTGGCTCTTCTGTGTATTTGATTGCAGGTCCTAATGGTTTGCATCGTCACCACTGGAACCAAATTCGCACATGCCTTGGCCACGTGATTCTACTGCTTTTTCTTCCCCCAGATACACGGCCTCATGGGACCAAGCGACCATGAGAGCATACCAGGACGAGTGGATGGGCGATGTGCCCTCACCCCCACCATCCCCGCTCGCAGACCCGATGGACTCGGACCCGCCACCGCCGTCACTGTCATCGCCCCACGACGTCCCCTCAGGCCTGGATGTGTGCCCTGGCAGCAGTCTTCTCGAGGATGTTCCTGTTCCATCGCAAGCCAAATGGCGAGGTACCGTCGGCAGTACGCCGTCCTCCACAGCCATGGTTGCCAGTTCATCTCTACGTCCAGCATCTGGCCTCCCTCCCCATTGTTGTTTGCTGTCTCACTACACGACAGTGGTGCGGCATTTCAGGAGGGAGGAATGTGCTGGCGTAAGCTGTCGCCAGCACACCAAGTGGCAAAGAGGTTGCGAGAAGACCGATAGAGCCCAAATACAGACTCTCAAGAAACGCGCTACCAACGCCCTCTTGTCTGCCAGTATTTAGATCGCTGCCGCAGATCGGAGGGTCCGGCCAGTCAGTCATCCAGTGAGTCAAGTGCCACAAGGATCAGTAACGACTCCTTTTCTGTTGTTACTCTATGTAAATGACCTAAACATAAGCAATGACAGCAGTAAAATATTTCAATTTGCTGATGATACGAGTGTTCTAATTACAGGAAACTCAGAAGAAACTCTTGTAAAAAACATAAAAGAAGCCACTGACAGGCTAACATGTTACTTTGATGACAATGACTTAATAATAAACACTGTAAAAACTGTAGCTATGGATATACACACAGCACAAACAAAAAATCTGGTATCACCCAATCTAGAGCTATACGGACAGACAATTGCCAAAACAGCCTGTACCAAATTTTTTGGACTTCATCTACAAGACAACTTGAAATGGAAAGCACATATTGAGCAAATGAACAAAAAAATTAAGTACTTCTTGCTTTGTGCTGTGTACATTAAAAAATTGTACCAGCTACAACACCCTTCAGTGTATGTATTATGCAGTTGTACACTGTCACCTCCGGTATGGGATTATGTTCTGGGGAAATTCTGGAGATGCCATCAAAACATTCAAAATTTAAAAAAAAATTATAAGAATAATGGAAGGGGTAGATAATCGCAAATCATGTAGACCATTGTTTCAAAAAAGGATGATCCTGCCACTTCCTTGCATATATATACCTGAAAATATAATCTATTTAAAGCAAAACTTACATACAAAAAGACCATTCATCACTCAAAATTACACAATACACAGCTATGATACAAGACAAAAATTGGATGTACATGTTCAAAGTACCAACACAACGTTGTTTCAAAACAGCCTTATTCATCCTACTATCAAACTATACAATGCCTTACCAGATACCATTAAACGCATACAAAACATTGGTCACTTCAAATCAAAATTGAAGTTGTACTAGGTTGATCACTGCTTTTATACAGTAAATGAATACCTACAAAACTAAATTTTTGTGTGTTTACCCACTGTAGTCTCATTCAGAAGAACATTTGTATTTTATCTCTCTGTATATAGCGTAACAACATTTATTTAAGTATCCATCATTAATTGATATATTAATGTGTGTTATTATGTACAAAGGTATATTATATGTAAAACTGTTAATATTAACAAAAAAATCCAAATATCTCTTGCACATTTTGCAGCTGTAGATGAAAATGGATCAATAAATCAATCAATCAATCAACGAGTCGAATCATCAGTCACAGCGCAATCGGAGTCGCACACGCAGTTGCTCAGCCTCCAGTTTAGAGCCAGTCAGTACCTAGTGGCCAGAATAGTGCACATAGCGAGACTTGGTGTACTTGATCAGCAGTGAGGCTAACGTGGACTATTACAGAGAGCTTGTATCACTACACCTGGAGTATCTTGAGTTAAGTAGCTTTCTTATTCTCATTAACAAAGAACCCTGTTAACACATGCGTGCAGTTTGTGTTATAGAGGAGGATACCGGCCACCAATCAACATCCTCTCCTTGCTTCTCATGGTAGAAGTGATGACGAGACGATGCAAAACGGATAGTCGGTCTTTGAATGACAAGCACAATTTTGTTGACGTCCCAGACATGAGCGTGGTCGATAGATGTCGATGGGCATTTCGAACGAGTGTAACTTCCGTCCAGCCATATTTAAACCGCGTGAACCATTGGTAACACTGAGTGCGGCCTAAGCACTCATCACCGTTCACGCAAAATTTACCGCAGACGCGTTGCTCCTCTAACTCTGCCATCTCGAAATTCGAAAACTGTGACACAACGTTCTACTCAATACAGCACTGAACAGTAAGTAACATACAACAATGAAACACATTAAACACAGGCGAGTGAAGGGATGCCAATCGCATTTCGCTGTTACCGGTAGCTGCCAAGGTGGAGAATAGTTCGTGTCGTTGGTCCATATCTACCTCTGTAAATGGATCCGTTATCACTCTCTGCCTTGCTTCCTGTTTTTCTCGCTGAGGTGGTTAAGGCAGTTCTGGAGAAGCGGTGCATCACGGTTCAAGTACTGGTCCGGCACAAATTTTCAACTCTCACCATTGCACAGCCTCAAAGTCCTGTGCGGCTGGAAGTTATTATTTCTTTCTTATCTCTTTTCCATCCAATTTCCTTTCCATTCCTTTCACCCAATTGTTCAACTATATGCCATATCTGCTTCATCGCAAATGCTGAACATATTCAATGGATCAGACACTATTCATACGTATAATTCTACAGGTGTGATGGGTGTTTAATGAAAAAGTGTTGCCGGTCGGTGTGGCCGAGCGGTTCTAGGTGCTTCAGTCTGGAACCGCGCGACTGCTACTGTCGCAGGTTCGAATCCTGCTTCGGGCATGGATGTGTGTGGTGTCCTTAGGTTGGTTAGGTTTAGGTAGTTCTAAGTTCTAGGGGACTGATGACCTCAGATGTTAAGTCCCATAGTGCTCAGAGCCATTTGAAGCATTTTTTTTTTTTTTTGAAAAAGTTTCAGTGCAGATGCACAATCAACGCCCAGACTCCTTCGGGAATCAGAAGCCTATGAGGAGGGGTTAAAGTGTCGTAGTGCAGCGAGAGAGATGTTGATAACATAGGTCAGACGGTAAGCCAGTCTGTATGGGCGAGGCGGTTACGGCAACACTTTTAGAAAAGCGGAGCATCCAGTTTCTAGTACTGGTAGAGTGTTCTACCAGTACTCGAAACTGGATTTAACTTCTGAGGTCATCAGTCCCCTAGAACTTAGAACTACTTAAACCTAACTAACCTAAGGACATCACACACATCCATGCCTGAGGCAGGACTCGAACCAGCGACTGGAACAGTAGCGCGGTTCCAAACTGTAGCGCCTAGAACCGCTCGGCCACCCAGGCCAGCCACAGCTTTTCAATTCTCGCCATCCCATTGCTGTAATGTTATTCGCAGCTGGAATTCTTTATTTCCTTCCTATCTCTTTCCCATCCCGTTTCCTTTCACCTCATTATTCACACAAAAATATTTTAAGAGACAAAGACGAAAGTAGCGTTACGTATGGGCAACACTTTACAAACAAAGATACAATCAAGAAAAACAAAAATCCTAATTTTCCCAAACTCAGGAATTTTAAAAATCTGATGCAATTATTATAACCAATTTTACACTGGAGGAACTTCTCAACTACACTCCTGGAAATTGAAATAAGAACACCGTGAATTGATTGTCCCAGGAAGGGGAAACTTTATTGACACATTCCTGGGGTCAGATACATCACATGATCACACTGACAGAACCACAGGGACATAGACACAGGCAACAGAGCATGCACAATGTCGGCACTAGTACAGTGTATATCCACCTTTCGCAGCAATGCAGGCTGCTATTCTCCCATGGAGGCGATTGTAGAGATGCTGGATGTAGTCCTGTGGAACGGCTTGCCGTGCCATTTCCACCTGGCGCCTCAGTTGGACCAGCATTCGTGCTGGACGTGCAGACCGCGTGAGACGACGCTTCATCCAGTCCCAAACATGCTCAATGGGGGACAGATCCGGAGACCTTGCTGGCCAGGGTAGTTGACTTACACCTTCTAGAGCACGTTGGGTGGCACGGGATACATGCGGACGTGCATTGTCCTGTTGGAACAGCAAGTTCCCTTGCCGGTCTAGGAATGGTAGAACGATGGGTTCGATGACGGTTTGGATGTACCGTGCACTATTCAGTGTCCCCTCGACGATCACCAGTGGTGTACGGCCAGTGTAGGAGATCGCTCCCCACACCATGATGCCGGGTGTTGGCCCTGTGTGCCTCGGTCGTATGCAGTCCTGATTGTGGCGCTCACCTGCACGGCGCCAAACACGCATACGACCATCATTGGCACCAAGGCAGAAGCGACTCTCATCGCTGAAGAAGACACGTCTCCATTCGTCCCTCCATTCACGCCTGTCGCGACACCACTGGAGGCGGGCTGCACGATGATGGGGCGTGAGCGGAAGACGGCCTAACGGTGTGCGGGACCGTAGCCCAGCTTCATGGAGACGGTTGCGAGTGGTCCTCGCCGATACCCCAGGAGCAACAGTGTCCCTAATTTGCTGGCGGTGCGGTCCCCTACGGCACTGCGTAGGATCCTACGGTCTTGGCGTGCATCCGTGCGTCGCTGCGGTCCGGTCCCAGGTCGACGGGCACGTGCACCTTCCGCCGACCACTGGCGACAACATCGATGTACTGTGGAGACCTCACGCCCCACGTGTTGAGCAATTCGGCGGTACGTCCACCCGGCCTCCCGCATGCCCACTATACGCCCTCGCTCAAAGTCCGTCAACTGCACATACGGTTCACGTCCACGCTGTCGCGGCATGCTACCAGTGTTAAAGACTGCGATGGAGCTCCGTATGCCACGGCAAACTGGCTGACACTGACGGCGGCGGTGCACAAATGCTGCGCAGCTAGCGCCATTCGACGGCCAACACCGCGGCTCCTGGTGTGTCCGCTGTGCCGTGCGTGTGATCATTGCTTGTACAGCCCTCTCGCAGTGTCCGGAGCAAGTATGGTGGGTCTGACACACCGGTGTCAATGCGTTCTTTTTTCCATTTCCAGGAGTGTACATTTAAGGAGCACACGCGAATTTCTGAACGTCATCCACGCACATTCTACATACACTTATGCAACCGTAAAAGCAGAACAAACAGAACATTCATGGAGGCATGTTCTGTCTATGCAACTAAATGAAAGGCAATTTGTTTTTTGCCACGCATGTTTCGCTTCTTTTATTTGTGAAGCATCTTCAGTGGCGATTTCCAGTGTTGTTAGTCCACATTTGTGTGATCCTGTCCTCCCTGAGAGCTGAATGGTAACTGGCACGGTAGCTCAGCGTGTTCGGTCAGAGAGCTGGTTGGCCTCTGTAGTAAAAAATTGAGTGGAAGGATCAACAAACGAACTTTAACGGTTGTCATGTGACGTCCGCAACGACCAAATACAAAGAAAAAAAAATGGTCAGCGTGACGGACAGCCATCCTCAGGGGCCCGGGTTTGATTCCCGGCTGGGTTGGGGATTTCCTCCACTCAAGGAATGGATGTTGTGTTGTCTTCATCATCATTTCATCCCCATCCGGCGCACAGGTCGCCCAATGTCGCGTCGAATGCAATAAGACCTGCCCCGTAAGGTGCCTCCCGGCCGATGACGCCAAACGCTCATTTCCATTTTTCCATATGTGTGATTCTGGAGAAGTGTTCATTCGGTTAACGAAAGGTGAAAGTGACGTTTTACAATAAATGTGAGTGGAAAAACGCCGGAAATCGGTCACCTGGTGAGTGAGGGCCGAATGAACACATCTCCATGATCACACATATGTACTAATATGGACTAACAACAACGTAAATCGCCACTGAAGATGCTTCACAAATAAAAGAAGCGACACGCGTGTGGCAAAAAAACTGCCTCCCATTAGTTGCGTAGACAGAACAAACCTCCATGATTTTTTAAGCAACTGAGGAACGACGGAAAACGAAAAAGATAAACAGAAAACGCAATGAAAATTCTACACAGTGTCGCATGTTTCCTATGTTATTGGTCAAACCCGGCGATTCGTATCGAACATTCCTCTATACCCCTGTACCCAAAGGAGCCACAATGAACATTTTGGAATAACTCGAACTTAAAAGTCCACACAGAAACATTTCCAGACAAAATTCTTAATGAGAAAACGGAGTTAAAGCACAAGCAATATTTAGAAAACTTTGTAGGATAAATTCGAGCGCCTCACGATGTCAAGAAATAAATCACGACAGTGGACCTCTTATGCACCACGTTTACATGGGACTCTCAAAACCAGATTTCGTGCACCGATTTCCTAATATCGCTTCTGGCTGATCGTGTAGACACTTCAAAGTCGATTCTGGAAGTCAGCTTCTAGTTGCGGTTTTCCATTTAGGCTATCGATTTTCGTTTCCTTGCAAACGCAAACGGTTTTGAAACGTGCTTAAGTTATCAAGTTAGGCATTTTTTCAGAATATCCGGTAAATATGGACTTATTGTGCAGAGAAAGAGAAGATTAAGTTGAACATCAAGTTGTCCATCTGTAATGTTTAAGTGAAGAGAAATAACGATTGTGCTGACTGAATCAGCAACTGTGTCAACTGTTTTCCAGACGTCGTATTTAACTTGGCTACCAAATACGCTTCAGACGTTAACCAGTAAACACGACCACGACGAAGATGTGTCGCCCATAAACGTAGTGATGGAAGAATAACAGACTGTGGGTATAATGTACTCTCAACAAAAATTATATTTGCACAGTACATGAAAACAGAGAATAACACGATCTTTGTATGTAGTTATTATCATTGAACTTCCGCGAATATGACGAATATGAATTCTAAATTCATTGTAATCATATAGCGTCACTGGACGACTGGAGTGAATTTTGCTATCAAACGAGCTACAGTACAAATAAAAAAGTGTACACAATACATGAGGTTCTGACAATCTCCATCAGCAACAGAAACTCAGAATAAATTTCAACAGACACTCCAAGCCACTAGATTGTGACACCTAAAACGTAAATATTAAAAAGTGTCTACCAAAATAGACATAAGGCATCAAACTTATATTTCTGTCATCTTACATAAAAATTCTATATATTCTATGTTGCAGGCTTACTTTAAAACGGCAGACTGCCGAAAGGAGACTCGTCGTATGTAAATATCGAGCTAATAAAGTCAGTGTGCACCATAAAATCTAAAAGTACTTAATATGCCATTCAATGATCTAATACATTCTGTGAGCCCATCTCAAAATATTTCTGTATTCAATGTGGCATGGAAGTAAAAAGTTTCACAATATCATCTGAAGGAATTTCTTAGCAGCCTGAAACAGATGTGGTATCAGTTCATGAAGACTGTTGGTTGCAAGCTGGTGCAAAAGTATTCGTCGTCCCATTGCATCCCAGACTCTATGGGTCACAAATCAAGGGACCAGGCCGGCCAGTCAACGATCCACAAGTTCCTCGAGACGTTTCTGCTTGAAACTGTAGCCTGAGGTGCTGTGTTATCCTGCTGCAATATGTCACTTGAGTACAAAAAATAGAAAAGGATATAAATGCCAAAATTAAAAAAAATACTTTTATAGTGAAAAGCCAAGCGTAATGAAACGAGAAAGATTGCAAGTGCCAGAAAAATTCCTACTAATATCAAGAGCAGTTCAAAGATAGCAGCACTGTGCAAGCACCAGCGGGTCTGAGATGGGAAGGGATGTGAGTGCCATCGCCATGATGTATGTGCCTCAGCTACATAGTTGCTTTAGTTGGTAACAGTAGATTGACAAGGCAGTGATTTCGGTCGTTTCACGTGTGTGTTTCAGAGTGTTCTTCAGTTCTATGTTTAGTGTACCAACCAGCAAATGGAAAAGCCTGTTAGGAGGAAGGTGACTGTTCGTAAGAGACGCGAAGCAAGAGAAAAGGGCCAGCTGCACATTAACAGTCATGAGAAAGAGATACCTGCAAAAAAAACCACCAGCAGAACAGTCAAGCTGCTCCTGAAAGTAAAAGCATAAAAACATAAGCAGTGAACAAAAACAGCTATTGTTTTTGGAGTTTTATGAAGTTGATGAAGAAAGCCAAGGAACATATTTGTTTAATCATATACGTATGTTGCCTATTGGTCGCAGACGTCATAGAACGTACGAAAGTGCAGCAGAGAGTAGGCGGACTTGTACTTTTGCTTATAACATCCCTGATGGTAGAAGGAAAAATGTACAAGTGTGCAAAAAAACCTTGCAATAAATTTTTTCTACATCCGAAAGGAAATTGATTGTTTTACAAACAAAAAAGAAATCAGGTTGCTTGGTTTTTGAGGGCAAAAGAGGGGAAACACCTGCATCAAATGCACATAAGTTTAAAATTACTGAAGATGATCGAAATCTTGTAAGATATCATATAAAATCATTCCCCAGATACGATAGTCACTACAGCCGAAAAAAATAAAGTAATGAGTTTTTGTCACCTGATCTATATAAACACCGAATGTACATGGCTCTTAAAAAACGAAATCCTGCAAGTGATGTTACATATAGTTTTATGCAAAAGTGTTAAAACAATATTTTCCAAACCTGAAATTTAAAGTTCTTGCAGTTGACATGTAAAAAGTGTGACTTTTTGAAGGCAAAGTTGCAATCTATGACCAGCGAAAAGGTAAAACAGGAAGTAAAAGCCCAGCAAGAGTTCCATCACAGAAAATGGGAAAATTCTCATAAGTGTACAAAACAAGATGTTACATCTTCACAGCTTCCAACGGCTACTTATACACCCTAATGCATGGACCTACAACAAGTTATGTTTGTTCCAATGCACACACATAGCACTATGTTTTATTGGAGACGGATACCTTGCTACAATCTAGGAATACATGTTGGAGACAATGGCTCTGTACACATGTGTATGTGGCATGAAGGGACTGGAGGCCGTGGCGCTAATGTAATAGCTTCTTGTTTGTTCAAAGTTGCTTCTACTGGAGGCCATTTTCCTCGCAAAAGGCTTCTGTTATGGTGCGGTGATTGCGGAGCACAAAACAAAAACCAGATGATGTTAATGTCTATTATTTATTTAGTCCACAAAAGAATTTAACGTTCAATTGATGTGAAATATCTTGTAAGTAGACACAGCTACATGAGCTGTGACTGTGATTTTGGGGTGATTGAGAAAAAACGCAAAGCTGCGAAAGTGATAACACCTAAAGATATAAATGCCAAGTGTTAGCTGCAAGTGAAAATTGACAACACATTTTACTGTAGTATCTATGAATACTGATGACTTCATAGATTTTAAAGGCCTTGCTAAACACTATCTAAATACAAAAGATCTGGCTATAAGTAAAATTTCATACTTCCACATTTCCCACAAGAATCTTAGCACAATGAAAGTGACATCAGTTTTGGGTCTTGAAGGTGATGTTATGGTAACTTGGAAAGAAGTTGATGTTTTAAAGAAAGACGCTAATCTGGACAATGTACTGGATATTCATGACCTTCCAAAAATACACTTTAAATCCAAAATCTCTCAAGAAAAGAATAATGATCTTTTGGGAATGATATGCAGAGAAAGAAGAAGACAAGGACTTCTATAGAGCCCTGTTGGAGAACAAAGATGAAGAGGCATACAACGTGGATGTGTAGGAAGAAGATGAGGAATGGGACTGCTTGGAGGAAAGAAGTACAGCACTGTAAGTTTATTTCGATTACTAAATGCAGATAACTTTGGAGGTGTGTGTGTGTGTGTGTTTGTAAAATAAAATTGATTTAGTCGAAAATGATCAACTGTATCAGAACGTAATTCGAAAGTGAATAAAAAGTCAAAATATTATTTACCTAGATGAGACATCCAAAATAAATTTAGACATCTGATTCAGTTTTTGGTTTTCAGGTGGCTTGTACTTACCGGTGACAGAAGAAGTGGAAGAAACTGAAGACAAAAAACTTTGCTCCAAAAAACCATCCAAAATTTTATTTTATACCTTTTTAATGTTAGCCTAGCACTGAAAGAGTAAAATTATATGTAAAGTTATTAAACGTTCTCAAAACTACAATGGACGTATCATGTTTTTTTAACATAAACCCTTGACTTACATCCTTTTCACAAACTTAGTAAGGCACTTACAGCGTTTTCCAGAAAATGAAAGGATGGCACTTACTTTTTTTCCATATAAGTTTTGTTCCATTTATATATGTTCATAAAAAACTGTTTCATGTTTTGTAGAGGTATTTTGATATACACGTATTTCTTCATAAAATTAATATAATCATCCAATATTTAAGACACATTTATTTGAATATTGAAAATTTTAGTTTGTGGCACTTACATCCTGTTCCATTTTTTGTACACACTTGTAACCCTGATCATGAAGGATATAACTAGATTTACAAATTTTGCCACACACTGGCGAGCGTTCAGCCCTGTTGTTAAATCCAGCAGTTCCCCACATAGTTATCACAAAAGTTGGAGAAGTATAGATCTCAAGAACTGCTGCTTCCTGTGACATCCCACCAAGACATTAAAGGTCGTGTAGTTGTTGACCACAAATGGACGCAAAATCACCACAAAATGCCGCTCAGTGTCGCAATAGACTCTTACTCCACGCTATGCAAGTATCTGTTGACTATGTTGTATGGTGCCTATTGTAAACGACGTACGCAAGCTCAAGATGTCACCCAGCTTCCAGTAATCTGATCCCATAGGATCGTTGTAACAGCCTGTAACCCCTGCACGGTTTTCAGCCGATGTTATCCTTCTGTTCTTCATAAACAGTCAGACAATCCAATGATACTTTCGTATTGTTGTCCTTACGGAATGATTCATGGCTACTTAGGCTGTTGATGTTTTTAAAAATATTAGGAATCTGATATCATTAAGGGCACTCGACATATCGACAACAGTTATCGATACATCGACGGACAAAACATCGAAGTACCGGCAAAAAAACAATATCGGCTGCACATTGTAAATACACTGCCAGTTTCAGAGTTGTACATTTAAGTATTGATTTTTTATTAGATATTCTGTACATCAACAAGCTAAACGGACTGCTTATCCTCCTTAGAGCAAGAATTGAAAGGAAAACGACACACGTTCATTCTTGGCTATAACCACTCTGCTAACAATGGCAACTGCATGTAAATGGCACAATAAAAGGTGTCCAATGGGTCCTTCGTTCAGTTTCATCACATCGCGTTTTTCTGGAACACTTCATGGCGATCTCCCAATTTTGTTATTTCTGCAAACGCCAGGAGACTAGCAGTCTCAGTGTCAAAATTGCGTAGTGAAGTTAAACATTGCAGTTTCTGATGGTAACGTCGAGCGTCGATTGCGTCCGCATTTCTCCTCAAACGTCTCGCCCTCCGCAGAGAGAAATCTTTGTCATTTAGATTTTTGTTCATCACGTACAGTAACTATTTTTGAAGAATGCCGATGAGAAGTAATAGCACACTAGTTGCGTTAAAATTGTTTTTTAACTCAACTGGTGTGCTATTTCTACACAGAGCATATCTTGTTATTCATTCACACCGCCGCCCACAAGTGGAATTGGACTTCTTCGAGTCATCCGTGCTTCACACAAAGAGAAAGACTGAACGTGATGAAAGTTCAAAAAGTAGTTAAACTCATTCACCCAGTGAAAGCAAAATTATTTTTATTACAATTTCAAAAGAACAATTTCGAATATTTACCGAAAACTGTGAAAAATATAATATAAAATAAAAATATCGTCACTCGATATTGCCATTTTGATATCGATATATCAACAGTAATGACGGTGCTCATATATATCGACTGTTTATTGGAGAAATATCGATATATCGATATTATATCAACGACGCAAAATGCCTACTGTTTTTGTCACACTGTCGTCCTGATTCCGCGTCATCGCCACTCATTCTGCAGCCATTACACTACAGCCAACATGTCAGTAAAATGCTATCATTTCCGTCATTGCAATAATTCGATCTTTATCAAAGTCCGCAAGATGAGAATAAGCTACACATGTTCGTTTTCTGTGCATGTTCTGCCATGGTATCTGCATTTGTAGAAATGGCTTTTTTGTGTACTACCAAGAAAATGTGCAGGAATAAGGATGAAACATTAATCAACGTATTCCACGCCCCGGAACTAATGGAGCATCAGTTTGGATCGTTCCGTCGAGGTAGGCGTTAATGGTATAAACTTTCCATTTCATTATTGTAATTCGCTATGGTGAGTCATGCATTCTTCTCTCTCATTACTGGAGGACGTCTACTGGGCTATGTTGTTCAGCTTTTGCCACGGTGGTATGTCCAGGAGGAGGTTTTACATTGCTCCAGCTGCTAATTCAACACACACACAGACACACACAGTCGTACCTTCTGAGCCGCAGCTGCCGATGCTGCTCCAGCGATGGCATTCTTCACAGACGTGACGAGCTGAGGGTTGATCAAGTTCTGAACAGACAGCTGCGCTGAGCCGCTGGAAGAGGGCCTGCAACAGGCGGAAACGACATTTCTCCTTCAGCTATCAACATGGAAAAGAGACGCAGCACTAACTAATTAACGTACCAACAGAGATGGGACATTGAACTTCTAAATGAACTAAACATCATGCCGTCTTAGACGCAAATATTTAGTTAGTGGGTAAATCCCGATGTCTGATACAAACTGATTATTTGTACTGATGTTATTTGTCTGCAACAACTCAGTGTTATGACTCTCATTCTTCACATTTACCATTCTGTTTGCTTCCATTTATTTAGAAACTGACGGCTGATCTACGATTGATGATGACGAGGTCCCATACTCCAAGGAGCGTAGGGAACGATGCGGGAGACCTGCACCACCGACTACGCAAGGTCGTAGCGGAGGTGGTTTGCCATTGCCTTACTCAGACTGTAATGATGATGAAGACAACACAACAACACCCAGTCATCTCATTCTGGAAACGTCCCCCAGGCTGTGGCTAAGCCATGTCTCCGCAATATCCTTCCTTTCAGGAGTGCTAGTTCTGCTAGGTTCGCAGGAGAGCCTCTGTAAAGTATGGAAGGTAGGAGACGAGGTACTGGCAGAAGTAAAGCTGTGAGGAGGGGGTGTGAGTCGTGCTTCGGTAGCTCAGATGGTAGAGCACTTGCCCGCGAAAGGCAAAGGTCCCGAGTACGAGTCTCGGTCGGGCACACAGTTTTAATCTGCCAGGAAGTTTCATATCAGCGCACACTCCACTGCAGAGTGAAAATCTCATTCTGGAAACGTCCCCCAGGCTGTGGCTAAGCCATGTCTCCGCAGTATCCTTTCTTTCTACATCTACATTTATACTCCGCAAGCCACCCAACGGTGTGTGGCGGAGGGCACTTTACGTGAAACTGTCATTACCTCCCTTTCCTGTTCCAGTCGCGTATGGTTCGCGGGAAGAACAACTGTCTGAAAGCCTCCGTGCGCGCTCTAATCTCTCTAATTTTACATTCGTGATCTCCTCGAGAGGTATAAGTAGGGGGAAGCAATATATTTCAGGAGTGCTAGTTCTGCAAGGTTCGCAGAAGAGCTTCTGTAAAGTTTGGAAGGTAGGAGACGAGATACTAGCAGAAGTAAAGCTGTGAGGACCGGGCGTGAGTCGTGTTTCGGTAGCTCAGATGGTAGAGCACTTGCCCGCGAAAGGCAAAGGTCCCGAGTTCGAGTCTCGGTCGGGCACACAGTTTTAATCTCCCAGGAAGTTTCACTCCGTATCTCGCTTGCACGTGACCTTGAAGATTCTGCAGAAGTATTGTGGATGCAACAGCCTCCACCACGCCAGACACGCTTGTGCACACATTTGACGTGTTATGAAAGGGCGAATATGAAAATATATTGATTTTTTTATAAAATTTTTTGACTCACTGTACATGATAGCACAAACTACAGGTGTCTACGTCTCATAGATTTTTATAATTGCATTTGGAAATAAGAGAGGTTTCATGTGGGCACCCTGTATAACGTTTTACTTTGAATACCGTAAGGGGGTGGGTTACTTTGGTCCTTTGCTGGTAACTTTGGTCTACTGGTCGGAAAAAGTTTCAAATTTTTACCACTAAAAATACATGATTAGGATGGAGTAAACAGTGCGGTATGGATTTGCAGTGTGCGATGAGCAACCTGGAGATTGTGAATCCCCTGAAGTAATATTGTGTTGGAAGCATTGGAATCAATGATGGTTATAAACATTTTAACAGCCCTTATACACTGATAACTTCTGCCTGGAGGGCTCACATCAGTTAAGTTAAAAATATGGTCAGTGTAATTTTGCATTCCGTCAGTATTAGGTAATAAGGCGAGACACTGTCACTTGTGTGAAACTCAATGTAGGTCATACGTTTAACACTTTTGTAAAATGGTGTATATTTTTCGAAAATATGGGGTTACTATAGCCCGACACAAATTAACCCCAAAATGAAGATGAAGTGGTGCTAGAATGTGATGGTGATTCTGAAAGTTTTTCTGATGTGTAAGATGATGTCCAGCACCACAAAATGTTGAAAGAAATTAACAG
Organism: Schistocerca americana; assembly: GCF_021461395.2. NCBI lineage: Eukaryota > Metazoa > Arthropoda > Insecta > Orthoptera > Acrididae > Schistocerca > Schistocerca americana. The sequence goes on along the minus strand of NC_060127.1, from coordinate 20,073,030 downwards.
TTGGTCAACATGGTACAGATTTATATGATAAAGAACAATGTTCCAGAACTGGGGCTAAGGTGGGTTTGTTGTTGTTGAGGTCTTCAGTCCAGAGACTGGTTTAATGCAGCTCTCCACGCTACTCTATCCTGTGCAAGCTTCTTCATCTCCAAATAGCTACTGCAACATACATACTTCTGATTCTACTCAGTATATCCATCTCTTGGTCTCCATCTACGATTTTTACCCTCCACACTGCCGTCCAGTACTAAATTGGTGTTAAGTCCCATAAGATTTCACACACATTTGGGCATTTTGAACTGAATTGGTGATCTCTTGATGCCTAAGAACATTCCCTACCAAGAAATCCCTTTTTCTAGTCAACTTGCGCCACAAATTCCTCTTCTCCCCAATTCTGTTCAATACTTCTTCATTAGTTATGTTATCTACCCATCTAATCTTCAGCATTCTTCTGTAGCACCACATTCCGAAAGCTTCTATTCTCTTCTTGTCTAAACTACGAGGGCCGTTCAGAAAGTAACCTCCGGTTGATTTAAAAAAATACACCAAGTTAAATAAAAATATTTTAATATATACATCTTACAACTACATCTTTGCACTATTTTTCTACATAGTCTCCATAGCGATTGAGGCACTTATCGTATCTCTTCACAAGCTTTGAAATTCCTTCTGTATAAAAATCACCCGCTTGTGCCTGGAGCCAGCCTGTGACCGCATCTTTGAGCTCTTCGTCGTCATCAAACCGCTGTGACCCGAGCCATTTCTTCAAATGCATGAAAAGGTGATAATCACTTGGCGCCAGGTCTGGGCTGTAAGGCGGATGGTTGATAACGTCCCAGTTAAAGGACTCAAGAAGGGCCGTTGTTCTGCGAGCAGAGTGAGGACGGGCGTTATCGTGCAAAAAAACGATACCGGAAGTCAGCATACCACGGCGTTTGTTCTGTATAGCACGTCGTAACTTTTTTATTGTTTCACAGTACACGTCTTGATTAATGGTCGTACCACGTTCCATGAATTCAACCAACAACACCCCTTTGGCATCCCAAAACACCGTTGCCATCAGTTTTCTGGCAGAAAAATCTTGCGAGGCTTTTCTTGGTTTGGTAGGCGAATTTGAATGTGCCCACATCTTTGATTGTTCTTTTGTCTCTGGGTTCACGTACTTAATCCAGGTTTTGTCACCGGTCACGATTCTGTTTAACAATGGTTCCCCTTCGTCCTCATAACGTGACAGAAAGTCTAATGCAGAGGCCATTCTTTGAGTTTTGTGGTGGTCGGTAAGAATTTTGGGCACCCATCGTGCACAGAACTTACGGTAACCCAATCTTGCTGTCACTATCTCGTACAAGAGAGTCTTAGAAATCTGTGGAAAACCAGTAGACAACTCTGACATTGAGAAACGTCGATTTTCACGAACTTTTGCATCAACTGTCTGAACGAGTTCGTCAGTCACCAATGATGGTCTACCACTCCTCTCTTCATCATGAACGTTTTCTCGTCCACTTTTAAATAAACGTACCCATTCACGGACAACTCCTTCACTCATAACTCTTGGTCCGTACACGGCACAAAGCTCACGATGAATAGCTGCTGCAGAATATCCTTTGGCTGTAAAAAACCTTATGACAGCACGCACTGCACATTTGGCGGGGTTTTCTATTGCAGCACACATTTCAAATTGCCACAAAAACTAAACTAGCGCAGGTACGACGTTCACTCGACCACGGCTTGATGCCGACTGACCTGTTGAGTGCGTGAACGCACAGATGGCTTCGCTACTCCCCCCACAACCCGCACTGTGACCAATCGGAGGTTACTTTCTGAACCGCCCTCGTATTTATCATCCATGTTTCACGTCCATGCATGGCTACACTCCATACAAATACTTTCAGAAAAGACTTTCTGACACATAAAGCTATACTCGATGTCAACAAATCTCTTTTTTTCAGAATCGCTTTCCTTGCCATTGCCAGTCTACATTTTATATCCTTTCTGCTTTGACCATCATCAGTTATTTTACTCTCCAAATGGCAAAACTCATTTACTACTTTAAGTGTCTCATTTCCTAATGTAATTCCCTTAGCATCACCTGATTTAATTTGGCTACATTCCATTATCCTCGTTTTGCTTTTGTTAATGTTCATCTGATATCCTCCTTTCAAGACACTGTTCATTCTGTTCAACTGCTCTTCTAGGTCCCTTGCTGTCTCCGCCAGAATGACAATGTTTCTGGAAAACCTCAAAGTTTTTATTTCTTCTCCCTGGATTTTAATTCCTACTCCAAATTTTTCTTTTGTTTATGCTTGCTCAGTATATAGATCGAGTAATATCGAGCTTTGAGGGTGTTAAAGTAAACTATTACAAAAGTCCTACTGCAAATGGCCAGACAAGGTGACAAACTTTTTCATCCTCGCTAGGATATTATAAGAATTATCGGACCAACTTACTAACAAAATGAGGCCATTTTTAAGTACCAGAGCCTCAGTAATTTGTGTAATAAGACTCATATCCTTATTCTACAGTAAACATATTATATATTCTCTTAGCAAATAGTTACCATAATGTAACGTGTTTCTTGAAAATTAAGTAGTCATTTGATGTACTATACAACACTTTTATCATTTTATGAATAAAGTTCAATGTTCCCTGTCCTTACCTCTACTCCTTATACTGCTGAATGTCTGCTCTAGAGATAATCATTGAGTTTAATTTGCCTCAACATAATATTACAACCTTTTCATGAACAAATCGCTGGGTGGGTCAAAGTGGCCCTTAGTATTGGTAACATTGGCCCGCTTTATTCTTATGGAATCTCAGCTATAGATGTGATTTTTTTATTTATTAAGTTATTTAATTGATGGTTCAAGTCTTTGGCAATATTAGAAAAATGTATTTGGAATTTCGTATCTGCCACTATCCTTTTTTCTTGCCACATATAAAGGGACAAGCAAAAATTGAACTAAAATAACCCCAGTTTATTGTACTTCAATAATAATTGTTCTGAACACAATGCTTTTATATTACACTGTTTAGAACTTTTTACATAGATTTGGAATTTATAGGATAACAATTCCAGCTTATTTAAAACCTTTAATACTACAAGATAACAAAAATTACTAATTTCTCTGTTTGCATTTCTTTAATATATCGTATCTAAAATTTATATTACCCATAATTTGTTTACAATTGTAATTTTCTTGCATATTATAAAGATCACAGTTTGCCAATTTCATGTAAATTGGCATCACCATTCCTCTTTATGAACATTTCGAAAACTGTTGAAAGGTATAATTTCATTCATTCATTATTTTCACTCAAAAAAGTTTGCATGAGTCCAATTGCAGTCGAAACAGCAAATTTTTCTGGGAATTGGTTGTATTTTGTTAGAAGTATGTGAACAACAGTGCATCATTTCTTGCTTATGTACACCAGTCTAGAAAAATATTTATTACTGAAAATATTTACGTGTAAAACCGACAAATTATCAAACACTCAAATCTCCAAGAGCTTACATACAAGATGTAACAGTTGGCTTCTAGACTCTCTTCAGGAAAGACAAGTATGTCTTGTATTTAAGTTAATTGCAGTTTTGGGACTTCACTGAAATTGGCAGCAATGTGTAATTATATTTCTACATATAAGAAGTTATGATTAAAAATAAATTTAAAATGAATATATTGAAATTATTTTAACAGTTCGTTTCCAAACAAAGTTGTGCTTCAAAAACCAACGACAACGAAGTATGAAATGAATGTGAGGTAAGTATATATTTTTAAAAATTTTATTCCATCCATTTACTTGATTCTTCAGGCTCCTTACAGTCGGATGCAGAACCATACTACAATCACAACTGTTTCGTGTGAGAAATCATTATTATGTTGCTGAGAAGAAAAATTATAATTCTAATTTTACTTTCTTCTTTTGCATCCTATTGCATTGAAACTAATCCTTATATATTCCTACTTGGTTAACCACCTAAAACCGCGAAATGTAGGAAAGCTATCAGGACAGACGATACACGTGAACAATAACATACAGATTACGCAAAATAACTGACTCCCCATCTAAGTGCAGGTTATCGCAGGTCTCTGAGGTGAAGTAGGGTACCGTGAGATTGAGAGGGGAAGAGAGAGAAAGAGAGAGAGAGAGAGAGAGAGAGAGAGAGAACATACCCGTTCTCAAGAACAGTATCCAAGGAGTTCCCATACCTCTTTTGACTTTGAACAGTTGGGAAAATAAATAGTTGCTGTATAGATTTCCCTTTTTGAAGCTGACGAAAGTCTATCAGCTCAGCAGTATCCAGCGAAATCCATTCAGAAATGAGGAGCTGAAGTTAAAGCACCGCAATCAACAAAACTTAACCGCATGAAAAAATATTAGAAAATGAATGGATGTAGAGGGATTTTTGTAAATGAATTGTCTGACAACAAGGACATCCAGCAGCGATTTGCCGACTGCCGTGCTTTGTTGACACAATTTCGAAATGCCACATCTCGCGCAAGTGTATTACTTTGAGATAACTGTGAGATATATCGCCGTTCAACATGATAATGTGGTTTTCTGATCCAAAGAAAATCCACATTGTCCAAGTGTTGGGAAGAAACCCTTCTCATTTTATGAAATGGGCCAGGATATCATCACAATACCTCTGTGGACCACATTTTTTTCGAAGTTTATGTGAATGGAAATTATTATTTGGACACGTTGCCAGGGTGATTAGTATCTCAGTTTGAAGACAAGGGAATCGTGAATGAAGTGTGGTTAGGGTAGGAAGGACCTCCAGCAGCTTGACGAACGATTTCGAGTCCACTGGATTCGACAAGGCACAGTAACATTTCCCATCCTATTGAAATGGCCACGATGAAGCCTGGACCTTTATGGCGGACAACCCATTATTGGGATATGAAGTTCCATGTGGCCCAACATCGGCACAAGACTGATCAATAACTATGAAAAAGCGTTGAGGAAGTCTTTTGAAGCAAAATTCCTGAGATGCTTCACTAGGTCTCTGGCAAGGCAGGATGGAGCACATACAAATCTGCTGGGTATGTGCCACTTATAATTAAGTAATGCAATAGACAATGTACTATTGTGACTTTTGGTTAGGGGTACTTTTGGGACACATTGTACATCACTAAAATCAATGTGTCATATAATAATTGAATACATTTGTAGCTCAGTGAATACCTCCTCTATGAACTCAACCCCTTATGTTCATGAGATCCAGAAGGCCATAGCTACCACACCCAGATTAATTCCATGTTCCTTCAGTTCTGAAAAGCATTTGGTACAGTCCCACACTCTCACTTCATGAACAAAATAAGAGCTTACGAAATAGCGAACCATCTTTGTGATTGTGTTCAAAATGTCTTTGAGGGTTAAGTGTAACATGCCACTCTTAATGGCAAGAAATTGTCAGATATAAAAGTTGCTTTGAGAGTACTGCAAGGGAGTGTTATAGGGCTATACTAGTTATAATGAGTGGTTGTTATAAAAAGTGCCCCATCGTCTTGCACGAAACAGCAATGGAAAGAGTCAAAAAGAAAAGTCCTTTAAATATATGACTGCAGACAAATATTTGTTGAGAAGATTATCTGATCAAAAGTACCTGGCCACACTATTGTAATGCTGAATTGAACACTAGATGTCACGAGAGATGAATGCATCATTATGAAAGGAGGTAGGGAGTATCGTGTTGTCAGCAGAGAAGAAGTAACAGGAGGATGCGTCTGTCAGGAGGGCTCACTCGCTTTGAACGTACACTGGTCATTGGATATTACTAAAATAACAAATACATCAGGGACATTTCAACCCTTCTAAAGCTGGCCAGATCGACTGTTGGTGATGTGATTTTAAAAAAATGGGAAAGTGAGAAACAACCACAGTTAAACAAAGACCAGGCAGGCCTCCTACATTGACAGACAGGGACTGTCTAGCAATGTGGAGGGTGATTGTAGAAAGTCGTATGCAGTCAGTGGAGGGAACTACTTGTGTGTTATAAAGTGCTTCTAGACCAGCGGTTACCAATCTTTCTTAGACTATTACACCTGTGTGCAGTCAGACATTAGCTAGTACCCCGCTCCCCCTGCCATTTGTTGCGATGCCCCATCTCTTTGCGACATCATCATCAACTTTAGCAGCTAACTAAACTGTAGAATGAGAGCCTTTTCTTGGAACATTTTTATTTTCAAGATGATGAAAGATGAATGGTATTTAGTTTGTGTGTGTTAGAATGAATGATGAAACAATTCATGGTGTATCACAAGTGCTACCCACAATTCCTTCTCAGATAATAAAGCTAACTACCCACATTGAGGCTAGACACTTGCTACTAAATTCTCTTCCCCTGGATTACTCCTCTCCATTGCAGCACTTGCTTGACCTACACACGCAACCCTATTTAAAGTCAAACAAGGTTTGTAAATCACTTGGTTGCTGAACTCCTTACTTCTGAACTGTCAGAAAGTAGACAACTTAACATTGGTAATGCTTTGTGTGTAACTGCCATAATAATAATAATAATAACAATAGTAATACTGTGTACAGCACTATAGTAGCCCTTATGTAGTTACTGCTGTGTCTCGCTGTCAATTAATTCATTTATCTTTTGAAGCGAGTAATGGGGCAATTTCTGGACTACTGCAGGTACTATCTACAACTTGGAAAAGACATTTTCGTGAGATATGTAGCATTTGTTTTATCACTTTTACCATTCAGTGAAGTACGGGACAAATCACAACATATGTGTATAGTGGGTGAACTGTGTGAGGAACCTGTAACCTCCACCACATTAATGGTACTAAATGAGAAAAAGTAATTAGTGATAACATATAATCAATATTAGAGTCTTACGAAATCATGATAATATTAATGATCTTTTGAAAATAATTAAGTTTCGTTATCGAAACAGAATTGAATCGTTAGTTTTTACCCTTCAGAAAATTTGATTTTACCCCTCAGAGAATAATTATCACCAAGTTGGAACCACTAATCTAGCACAATGACTGTCTGTAAGGAGCTGAAAAGAATGGGATACAGTGGTCGGGTAGCTCTTCATAATCCACACATTTTTGTAGTCACTGATAACGGACACTTGAGATGATGCAGCGGACGACTGGAAGCGTGTTATTTGGAATGTACCCTGTGGCAGTCCAATGGAAGGATTTGGGTTTGGTGAAAGCTCGTAGAGCGTGACCTGCCTCATGTGTAGTGCTGAAACTTAAGTATAGAGAAGGTGGTGTTAGTGTATGAGGGTGTTTTTTCATGGTTAAGGTGAGGTCCCCTCACTGTGCTTAAGAAAAACCTAAATACGGAAAGATCTGAAAACATTTCGTGGCTTTGTGCACTTAATACAGTTCAGAGAGGACGACTGTATCAGGATGACACTGCACCCTGTGACAAAGCAGCACCTATGAGCCAATTGTTTGTGGACAACCACTGAAATGGACTGGACTGACCAGAGTCCTGTCGCCAACTCAATGGAACACCTTTGGGATGAATTAGAATGTCGAATTCGTTCCAGACTCCAGCATCCAACATCACTAGCGTCTGTGGATTCAGCTCTTGAGGAAGAATGGGCTTCCATTCCTCTACAGACTTTCATATACTTCATTGGAACTGTCCCCAGCAGAGGTCAACCCATCATAAAGGGTGTACACATGCCATATAAATGTCCAATATTAGGTATCTGCATACTTCTGATCAGATAGTGTATGCACCGTCCTGTGCTATGTCAGTTACCTGTGTTGACACTATAGGAGGTGCTCAATCTAGTTACTACTTTCTTAAGTGTCCTCCATCCCTGTTCCCCAAGTATGAAAAATCACATGAAAAATCCGGTCGCCCTCAGATTTGGTCACACACATGGGTCACATCTCCTGTAACATTTGAACGTTGTCTGTTATAAAGGGTGTTAATAAATTAGTTATACAAAAGTATACCTTTTATTGTGAAAAAGGTAAATAATTTACAGAAATGTTTAATACAGGACTGAATGCAGTACATGCTCAAGTTTTATTTACAAATGTTCACTGTGGGTGCCTTTTGTAATACGGCAAATGTACCATCAGCAATCAGTTTCCTACTAAATTCTATGAAGTAAATCTTGATGTATGGTGACAGCTGCTTGTGTTAGCTGTTGTCGCAGCTCGTCGATGTTTCCCTGAAGGGGAGGAGCAAACACTCTGTCCCTGATGTACCCAGATAAACAGAAGTCCTCTGGGGCTGAGCCAGGTGATCTTGGTGACCAGGATATTGTTCCACTATGTCGAATCCAAGCATCTATGGAGCTATGTGACAATTTCACAGTGATGATGTGGTGGTGAGCCATCTTGCTGGAAAGTTAATTCTGTGTGAATATCCTATTGTAATGAGGCATTAGATAATGTTCAAGCATGACCATGTACCATATGCCAGTTACAGTTGTCTCAACAAAAAAGAAAGGGCCATAAATCTTGTCACAGCTTACTAGAAATAAAATATTCACCTTAGGCAAGTCCTGCATATGTCTGATTAAGTAACATGGTTTCTGTTCACCCCATATCTGTGCTACATTACTACATACATGGAAGTAGTGATGGGGAGCTCGTGAATGAGTCGTTCAAATGAACGCTTCACTCCTGTGAAGTGTGAACTAACCATTCAATTTCAATGAACTGGTACTTCAAACTCTTCACAGATAGCACACTCCACACTTTTTTCTAGTTCACTCACTCTCTTCCCCTCTCCCTCGCCCACGTCACTCCTCCTCCCATCACTTCACTCCTCCCTCTACTGCCTATCGACGAATCACGCGGTGTTAGTGGGGAACGATAGGTTTAGGACGGGCGGGGGAGGTGAGGGGTGGGGAGAAGGCAGCGTCAGCTGCTACCTGCAGTGCTGACATCATTACCCGTGACTATTTGTGCAGTTACACTTCGCGTCTACGGGTAGCCTACCGTTGGCAGCGCTTGAAGACAAATGAATATTAAAGATAGAAACGAAGTGGCTATCTGTGTGAGCACGCACAGCAAACATGAAAATAAAAGGTTTGTTAATAACACTGAAAGAGGGATTTTACCTGAAATCGTACCAGTGACTACAGGTGACAGTTTACGTTTTGAATCTAGTGGGTTATTATTGTCAACAAAAATAAAATCTACAGGAAAACTTCTGAATAATTACTTAACGTAGGTATATAGACTTTGTGACAGCGTTAAACATACTCATTTTATTTTGGATTAAATTTTAAAAGGAACATAAAATTGGACTGCATTTCGTTGGTAGCCCTATTTTTCAGTTCATGAATACAACAAATAATGTTTCATTTGGCAGATAAAGACTTTTTTGGGCGCTTCATGAGAAAATGTCGAGCAAGATTAAATGTAGTACCTTCTTTATATGTGACAGCCTTCTCTGTTTATCTTTCCTTTGTCCCCCTTTTTTTTCTTTATTGTCGTTTTGAAACCTTTATACAGGCAGGCCTGCAGCAGCATACTATGCCGCTCTTTGGCCGCAGAGAAACACAAAAGATAGAAACGAAGACAATTAGAGAAAAAAGATGGTGGACATATAAACGGAGCCAAACACTTTTTAAAATACAAGGTGCCGTTGACGGGCGTAAAGTCCAAGATAAAATTGTTCAGACACTTGGACACAGACAGAAACGCCCTTTGTCCCCTTCGACCATGCTGTATTTAAGATAATTCAGACGCTGTAAGAGCGTAAAACGTTGCGTGCACGTTACTCCATAGTTCCGCCATCTGTTGGTAAAATTGTGAAGTATTACGAAGGTTTATTGTACGAGCGAGGTGAAGTGAGCGTAGCCGCGGCTGAGCGGCGAACTGGGCAACTTCGCCAGGCTTCCGCACTTCACGAATTAACTACTTCATTTGAACGCTTCACGGCAAAGAGTGAAATGAATGAAGTAGTTCACGGGAATGAACGAGTTCGACCCACCTCTACATGGAAGGTGGCTTCATCACTGAACATAACTTTATCAAGAAAATCATCCTGAGTCTGCATTTTGTTAAATATTTCTACACAAAACTCAGTTTATTTTTCTTTATCACTTTGTCTTAAAGCTTGCAACAGTCCCAGTTTGTAGGGCTTGAATGACAGGCGTTTCCATAATATCTTCCAAACTGTAACACTTGGTATATCCAATTCTATTCTGTCACATCTCATTGATTTACCTGGACTATGAATGTAAGAGTGCTAAACTTGTTCAGTTACTGTGCCAGAGACTGCTGGCCGACCCTAACCTGGCATCCTATGTGACACACAGATGGTTTTGGTGAAACGATTGTACCAATTAATAACAGTTTGTCTTTGAGGTGGCGGTCTGTAATATTTACTTGTGAATTGTCTCTGAACTGTAGTACTGAATCTGGATTCATGACACACTGTAACACTGAAAACGAACAACACTGCAAACACACTGTACCGTTATATGACTCCGTGGTAACTGTTGGAGTAACTCATTCGCCACTTCGCGGGAATGAAAGGAACGAACAATGTTAGGTGTCGAATAAAAGTTGAAGATATACTGCATTCAAGGCTGTATCAAACATTTCTGTAGGTTATTTACCCTTTTGAGGATTAAAGATAGCTTTTGTATAGCTAATTTATAAACAGCCTGTATACTTTCCTTACCACATCACAAGCGCACAACAGCACAATATGCCATTAAATGTCGCAGTGAGCAGTGGTCATACTGTTTCGGCACATCAGCATATGTCTCAGGGAGGCAGTAGAGGATTCAGATGAGGCTAGAAGAAGATGACTTGCTGGGCCTGTGCAGCTCACCTGTTGTTCTGTGGGGGTGGGATGCTGACAGTGCCATATGCCCCAGCACTGATACCTCCATCCCCGTTCCCACCACCGTTGGCAGCGTCCGCGCCCTGCCTGGAAGACCCTGCCTGCTGCTCGTCCCCTCCCCCCTCACCTTCCCCTCTTCCTCCACCTTCCCCACCCCCACCTGACCCTGGCCCAGTGAAAGGTGTGAAGTCCAGCTGCTGCTGAGAGTCTGGTGGTTCGTCCTGAGCAAGTACCGCCGCCACTGCCACCAAACACACCATCAGCACCTGCAACACCACAGGACATCACTCTTACTTCACTCCCATTATCATTCTTAATACAGCCACATCTTATGACATCCATTCATTAAACCAGCAATCAGACATCTACGAGGGAAAGTCATAAAGTTTTAATTACATCGAGAAAATAGTTTAAGTTATTAATTTTTCATATATTTGGAGGCACATATCTGCAGTCCTAGCAGAAATCCCAGTGGGATCAAACAGCATCAGAACTCTTGTATTACTTTAAAATCATGCAAATCTTCCCATCAGAGTTCTATAGAGTTTGGAAGTAGACGAAAAATTTCAAACCATACACACAATACCAGAGAAGGAAAGTTGCTACTCACCATATAGTGGAGATGCTGAGTCACAATAGGCACAATAAAAAGATTCACACAATTAAAGCTTTCGGCCATTAAGGCCTTGGTCAACAGTAGACGCACCCACGCACATGCGCGCACACACACACACACACACACACACACACACACACACACACACACAGGATAATTTCTCACTGAAGCCTTCACTGACCATAATTATCCTCCCATCCTTGTACAAAAACAAATCTCCCATGCCTTATCTTTCCAGTCTCCCACCACCTCCCAAAGTCTGACAGTCTGGCCACAGAGGAGGATTCCCCTCGTAACTCAGTACCATCTGGGACTGGAGCAACTGAATTACATTTTCTGCCAGGGTTTCAATTACCTCTTGTCATGCCCTGAAATGAGAAATGTCCTACCCACTCTCCTTCCCACACCACCTACCGTGGTATTCCGCCGTCCACCGAACCTACACAATATACTCATCCATCCTTACACAACCCCTGCTCCCAATCCCTTACCTCATGGCTCATACCCCTGTAATAGACGTAGATGCAAGACCTGTCCCATACATCCTCCTACAACCACTTATTCCAGTCTGGTCACTGATATCTCCTATCCCATCAAATGCAGGACTACCTGTGAAACCAGTCATGTGATTTACAAGCTAAACTGCAACCTCTGTGCTACATTCTAAGTAGGCATCACAACCAACAAGCTGTCTGTCCACATGAATGGCCACTGACAAACTGTGGCCAAGAAACAAGTGGACCACCCTGTTGCCGAACAATTCTGCCAAACATGATATCCCTCTTCTTAATGTCTGCTTCACAGCTTGTGCCATATGGATACTTCCCACCAACACCAGCTTTTCTGATTTGCGCAGGTGGGAGCTTTACCTGCAATACATCCTATGTTCCCGTAATCCTCCTGGCCTCAACCTTCGTTAGTCACTGTCCTCACCCATCCATCCCCCTCGCTGTTCCCATTCCAGCACTACACAGCCGTCATTTCACCGCCACACCCAGTCTTTTATTTTCTCTCCTTTCCGCTACTTACCCCCTCCCCCCTCTGCATCTTCTCTCCTGCCCTCCGTCTGAACTGCAACACTTGATTGTCAGCCACTCCCACCATTCTATCCCTCCTCCTCCCCACACCAGTCTCCTCCTTACCCCCCACCCAGTCGCCACTCCCATCATGCACTGGTGCTGCAGTTCACAGTGTGGTCTCAGCTCTCTGAGACCGCAGATGTGTGTGCAAGTTGCGTTTATGTGAGTGTGTGTGTGGGCATGTGTGTGTCTACTGCTGACAAAGGCCTTAATGCCTGAAAGCTTTAATTGTGTGAATCTTTTTATTGTGCCTATCGTGAGTCAGCATCTCCACTATATGGTGAGTAGTAACTTTCCTTCTCTGGTATTGTTACATTCCATCCTGGATTTTCCATTGTTTGATGTAAACCATACACACATATACATACATACAAATGCTGACAATGTGACTACTGAATAATGTAGGCTACATTTAAATAACATTATTTATCTCCGCATCTGTATACAGGGTGACTCACGAAGGCAAGCAGATATTTGATATGTTATTCTACAAGCAAAACTAAAGAAAAAAGTTCATATAAACATAGGTTTGCAAATGTTTAGTTACGGAGTTAGGGCTAACAAAAGATTTTATCTGAAATGCAGCAACTTCGCTAATACGAAGCCATCACAAAACTGTACAAGGTTAAAGTAAAGCACGATTCCCGTTTATTTTGTTGTTATTGATCTGGTGGATCAGTCAGACGGTTAGCTGCACTCTGTACTGAAAATATTGAGTAAATGCGTCAACGATGAACTTTGAACGGGTGCCATGGGACATCCATCCCGAACAAATGTAACAAACAAAATAAGAATAAAAAAAAAGTGGTTAGTCTTCGCGCTTTGCAAGAGGGACGTGCACGAGGCGACGGTTCGAATCGTCATGGCATTCATTCTCTGCAGTAGTCGAAGAACAGGGAGTCACCTTCAATTTTGTAGTAAAAATGTAAATTCTGTGATATTAAAAAAAAATTGCACCTACTCTATTCGTTCTTGCTACATTAGCAACGTCTCACCACTATGCAGGTTAACTACCAAATGGTGACTGCAGCTCGAAGCACCAAAGTGGAAAGTAATTGCGGGTACCTTACCAGATTGCATGTATAAGAGATTTCGCAATTCATGACAGGCATCCGTTTTCAGGAAAATTCTACGTGTTTCTTTGCTTTCTTGTCGATAGTTATGAAAATGTTTGTTCTAATAATTACATTTAATTAAAAATTGTAACTAGTCAAATAACATGAAATTCACTAGAACATCATGCAGATACACGTGCTTTTTTTAAAAATTATATTACCTCTCACATGTCATATACATTAAATAACATGACCAGTGATGAAAAAAATATAGATCAAAATTTAGGCTGGAGTGGGAGTCGAACTGTCGTCTATTCACGTTCGTCTTACGTTGCTCAAACGCTAACCACTTTTTTTTCTAATTAATTCCTCTGGAAAGTATAAAAGTGATTCAAAAATAAGGAAGGAAAATTGCCACTACCACCTTTGCCCCAAATATAAAAAACCCCTAGTCCTACTCCCAATACGACGATCCAAGAGCTATGAAGGGGTGAGAAAGGATCAAGGAAAGGAAACCACAGGGGAGCCATGAAAATTTAACATAATTAGTTTTTGTTTTTATTTTTATTTATTTATTTCTTATGTTATTTCATTTTCCTTTTTTTTTTGTTGTATATGTGAGCGCCTTGAGTAGTGGGTCCTGCGTCGGCCAGCTCCTCCCAAACGTGTCTTCTCATTGATTGGTAGTGGATTCCATTATCGGTTCAGTTCGGCTCGGGTAAGTTCAGATCAGCTCAGATCAGTTTTCAACTTCTCATGGCTTGGAAGTTTCAGCTGCGAGACGGATCATTAAACATGCTCCCTAAGAAATTAGAGCAGTATTGCTAATAGTGTGGATTGCGTGTTAGGATGCAGTGTCGTTCGTTGAGATAATTCTAATATCCTGGCACTGACATATGGCCAGAGTTAAAAAGATGAACTCAGATCCAGTTCACAGAGTGACGTTTGGTGGTGGGGTAAAAAGTCCCCTCTGGGAATAAAAGTGTGTTGATGTCGATCTGAGCCGCGCAAGTGTCCAGACATCGGATACTGGACCACAGTCGTCCACTTCACAGCGGGTGCAAAGAGCCAAGTCGGCTAGATGGATGTGATGCTGTCGATATCAGTTAACTTGTTTGCCATTCACTGTGATAGACCACGCTGATTGGGCGTCGGATTCGATAAAGTGGGTGTGGACTTAATTTCGATGAAGTTGGGTGGGCGGCATTGTTGTAACACTTGGTAAGCTGTTTTTGACTGAAACAACCCTGTAAGGGGCAAAGACCAGTAGACTTAACAGAAGGCCAGAAAAAATCGCAGAATATGTTAAAAGTGGGATGAGATGGTCAAGACCAGAACTGAGGTGGACAAAGAGACTCATGCAAAGTCTTGGAATAGGAGTTCAGTGAGGCTCTGCGGGCAACAATCCCAGAGTTCGAGCTGGGAGCTGACGTACAGCGCCATGAGTCTGGTCGGCACACGTATTAATCCCACCACATCACTGTCCCGTAGGGACAGGGGAGTCGTAATGCATTTTGAATAACACCCCCGAGCTGATGAAGGAGCCCAATGCCATCAACAGACGTCGGGCCAGGAGAGTTGGGACCAGTAGTACCTGAGCCACACCTGGTATGTGGGAGACATGATAGATGTTCACATGTTGCGTGCGTTGGATAATGTCAAGTACTCATAGCTGGTGATCTGCAAGGCTAGCTCTGATGGTGTGTAGCAAATGCCTCCCGTTAATAGCCGCTGATCAATGGAGATCGGCTGAAGCCAGGACAGCGCAGCCTGGATTTCGTCTGCTGACTTGACCAAATGAACGTCGTCGTCGGCGTATGTGCGGCATTGGAAAGATGCGGTACGTAGTTGGACGCCTTCAAGGAGTCGTTGGAGGCCTTGTAGTGCAGGTTCAAGAGTGACTGCAAATAGCACGGCTGAAAGGGGGGCAACCTTGCCGCACCAAGCGCTGCAAGATCATGTCCAAAACGTGAGGGGGTTCCCATCCGTTCCATATCTCGTAGGAACACATGGTCCACTAGGTCGAAAGTGTGATCGAAATCCACTGGCACTAGGGCTCCTCGTAAACTACATGCCGAAATCAATGCTATGACATCACTGTATGTCCCTAGCGATGTGTGTATATTGCCCTTCCCACCTAGACACGTTTGATCTAAAATTATTTTGTCCTTTATCGCCTCTTGAAGGCGAGCACGAAGGATGTGTGCAAAGATTTTGTAGTCTCCGTTCAATTGTATCAAAGCCTGGTAGTCTTGCAGTCTACGACCACCACTTGGGTTTTGAAATGGGTATCATGATACCCTCTGTGAACTCGGTAGGGGCGTGTAAGGTAGGTTGTACATCTGTAATGTGACCCCCATGAACTCTAACGTCCAACATTTTCGCACACATACATTAGGCACATAATAATCATCATCATCATTTTCTGGGGTCTTTGTCCCACTGCAAAGCGGGGTCGACCTTTTTGATTTGTCGATGTTAGTGCTGGAGGTTGGCCGGATGCCCTTCCCGTCGCCACCCATATCCTCTGGGACAGAGTTAGTGTACCCCAACTGTCTGCATCTAGTGTAAGCTATGAAATAGTGCGAACGTTTTTCAAATGTCTGCAAGTCGTGTAACTGAAGCGGGACATGGGGAGCAGCCCGGCATTCACCTAATGGGATGTGAAAAACCGCCTAAAAGCCACATCCAGGATGTTTGGCACACCTGCCCTCGTCGTTAATCTGCCGGATGGATTCCGTCCGGGGCCAGTGCGCCTGCCGGTGTCCAGGAAGCAAATTGCGGTGTGCGTACTGTAAGACCTTCAGTACACACACCACCAGATTATTTGACTTGTCGCTCTAACAAAGTAGGCAAGTGTCAGCAATATGTCTCGTGGTCTTATCGTGGCGTGTTTATCTTCTGCCATTAGGTCAGATGATAGAAATGCCACTTGCATGCTTAGAGTAGCAGATTGACGGTGACCCACTTTAAACAGAACTTGATTAATTTTCACACACATTTATTAAAATAATAACAAACATAAACCTTTGGTATTGGTACGTTAATCTTATTCTCACGTATATCTCTGATACTTGACAAAAGTGTCTATACATTTATCTTCATGCTATTTACAGGAATATGGTAATCTTATTGGGTGCAGACTGAAACTTGACTATAGACTGGTACAGACAAACGTAGAACTCGTACAGACTGTTGCAGTCAAATGCAGACTGGTACAGCAGACTGGTACAGACTGGTGCAGACAAATGCAGAGTGACTAATCGGAGGTCTGTACGCTCGTTGTAATACCTCGCGCGTTCATGTATCACTGCGCGAGTGTGATCCGTGAGGAGAAAAGGTTCTACGTTAGCAGCAATCTCATTGGCTGCATTACATATCAATACGCAGATCGGGGGAAGCAGAATTTGGTCCGTCTCTATGGCAGCGCCATCTCGTAGTGCGGAGACGGACGAGTGCTGCGCCTGAGCTGTTGTGCTTAGCGGGACCCGCTCTATTGGGAAAGTTGTGTACACGCTGACTACGCAGAACTATGTACACAAGACAGATCATTAGCACTCTGTGCTAACCTGGCGGGAGCATTAGGTACACGAGAGAATCGTAAAACTTCTCCTGCGATTTTCTCGGAATTACCGGAGTAGTGCACCTTACTACTTGCACATTATGTTCTTTTAATGGCCCACAAAAGGTGTGCAAAGTCTGAAGTTAATCTGCGATCCCAACGCTGTGGCCTCCTCTTGTAAGATCTAGTTCTTGTTTAGTTTATTCACAGCACAAGGAGTGAAGTTATCTGTTAAGATTGTCACTTTTACATATCAACAATAAGTAGTGACAGTTTTCTACACAAAAGCGTAAGAACTGTTCCGTCGCAGCGCAAGGGATTATCACACAATGAGCCTGTCCTAGCCGGCTGCTGTATTTCCGTGACACCCGACTTCTCGAAATCGTTTCTTCCACGCAAACACACGCACACGCGACTTAACTGTGCTGGTCATACACAGCAGGCATTCGGTCGAGTGAATTTCGTTTCCTGACACACCTTCCGTAATCGAAAATCGTACTAAACCTCATTACTCCTCTTTCTCGGCCTCCATAGACAGGACTCGCTGACCTCACGCCGAGCACATCTGACAGACAAATGGCACGGCGGTGAAAGTTCGCGCTGTTCCATTCTGATTCACAATAGAGTTCTATACAAACACCTACCTGCATTACCAACGTCTGCGCCGTGCTCGTTATACACTAATGAGCCAAAATATTATGACCACCTACTTGTTTGTCCGTCTTTGGAACGAAACACGGCACTGCGTCGGCGTATCAGGGATCCGACAGTTTTTGGTAGCTTTGTGGAGGTATGTGACCTTAAAGTGTCTACACACAGCTCATATAATTCTAGTAAATAACGGGTCGCGAATTTGGTCGCCGAGACATCAACGTGA
Organism: Schistocerca americana; assembly: GCF_021461395.2. Classification (NCBI taxonomy): domain Eukaryota; kingdom Metazoa; phylum Arthropoda; class Insecta; order Orthoptera; family Acrididae; genus Schistocerca; species Schistocerca americana. Next base: position 20,055,044 of record NC_060127.1, on the reverse strand, counting down.
GTTCACTATAACGCTCCTCAAACCACTGTAGCACGGTTCTGGCTCTAACAAGGGGAGGCCGCCAATTGCGAAATTCAGATTCGATTCATACTGCGCATAATAAAACCTCATGGCCAGAGGTGTAATGTGGCAAAGCACCAAGATGCACTTCTCAGCCGTTGTCGAGAAAATCGACAGTTAAAAGAAACCGTTGTGGTGAAATACTCTCTACGATTAATAATTCTCTACAGCGTCGTGGCGCAGTGGTAAGCGCTCGGGCTCGTAATCCGAAGGTCGCCGGATAGAATCTCGCACTATGCAACCCTTTTTCTTTAGTATTAGTTTTTTATAATTCATATATATATATATATATATATATATATATATATATATATATAATTCCCGGCAATCAGTTGCAACAATTATGCATATAATAAGTTGTTGAAAGTCGTTTGTCGTGGAAAAACTGGCGACTTCGAACATCATTATGTTTTCCGCAAACAAAGTTGTATTTCACAAATGTTATTAATTGTCTTCATAATGTTAACCACGTATAGTTAACGGAAGACGTAGAAACGATATTCCGAAACGAATACGTATAGCGTTAAGTCAAACGTTCGAATTAGAATAGAGACTCCACGAACACAAATTTGCTGTGGCAGGTATGAAATATAGACTCCGTTACTCGCTCGTTACACTTGAATGACAGATGTTGAATGGGCCGAAACGAGCCGCCGCATAACAGCGTAGTTGCCTGCTAACTTCGAAAGAAGGTAGATGCGGTCCCTAGCGCAACTTATAACATTGTCGAAAATCAGTGCGGACGGAAGATCTTTGGTACACCCTGTTAAAAAAAACGGAAAAATGGAGGCGGTACAATTGGAGAGCGATCCGCCTTCACCAACATGCATAAGCAATTCATTAATAACTGTGGATTTTCTGTACAACGGCTGAGAAGTGCATCTTGGTGCTTTGCCACATTACACCTCTGGCCATGAGCTTTTATTATGCGCAGTATGAATCGAATCTGAATTTCACAATTGGCGGCCTCCCCTTGTAAGACACGGACAGTTATACTGCTGAAAGATAACATCGCAGTGGGGGAAGAATTCAAGCATGAAGGGATGCAGGTGGTTCGCAGCTGTCAGCGTATCTTCGATTACTACCACAGGTCCCATTAAACCGCAGGAGAATTTCTCCCATAGCAGAATAGTGCTCTTACTGGCCTGAGTCCGTGGCGAACTGCACGTTTCGAGCCGCCGTTCACATCCATGACGGCGTTTGTAGAGACGACCATTGGCCTAATGTGGCAAAAATGTGATTCACCCAATTCCAATGCTCCTGTGCCCACTGCAATCGTAACTGACGATGTCGTTGGATCACTGTCTGAACACATAGGGGTGGTACGCTGCGGAGCTCCATGTTCAACAATGTACGGCGAACAGTGCGTGCGTGCACCAGCATTGCGCTCTTTCGGCAGAGACGCCGCAGATCACCATCTATCCCACTTTACAGAGCAGACAAGCCCCCGAACCCCGCGTTCTGTGAAGAGTCCTGGACGTCCAACCATTTAGCGCCTACTGGTAGTTTCAGTGTCCTTCTACCTCTTTCCGTAGATGCTCACGATGGTGGCACACGAACATTCGGTCAGATTCGCCGTTTTCGAGATACTCGTTCACAGAATCTGCGTAATAATAACCAGATATTTGTCAGAATCGCTTATCTCAATGGATTTCCCCATTTGCAGTCCGTATCTTCACTAGAGTGATTCCCGTCCGTGTCTGCTCCACTTATATGTTTTCGTTAACGCGTCACGTCCCCACGACGCCACCAGACGGCATCCAACGTTGGCGTGGGCAATGGTCATAATACACTACTGGCCATTAAATTTGCTACACAAACGAAAAAATGGCTGACATCGAAATAAGTGTCCAAGGAATAGAAAAGCAACTGAAATCACTCAACAGAGGAAAGTCCACTGGACCTGTCGGGATACCAATTCGATTCTACACAGAGTGCGCGAAAGAACTTGCCCCCGCCCCCCCCCCCCCCTTCTAACAGTCGTGTAGCGCAAGTCTCTAGAGTAACGGAAGGTTCCAAATGATTGGAAAAGAGCACAGGTAGTCCCAGTTTTCAAGAAGGGTCGTCGAGGACATGCGCAAAACTATAGACCTATATCTCTCACGTCGATCTGTTGTAGAATTTTAGAACATGTTTTTTGCTCGCGTATCATGTCATTTCTGGAAACCCAGAATCTACTCTGTAGGAATCAACATGGATTCCGGAAACAGCGATCGTGTGGGACCCAATTCGCTTTATTTGTTCATGAGACCCAGAAAATATTAGATACAGGCTCCCAGGTAGATGCCATTTTCCTTGACTTCCGGAAGGCGTTCGATACAGTTCCACACTGTCGCCTGATAAACAAAGTAAGAGCCTACGGAATATCAGACCAGCTGTGTGGCTGGATTGAAGAGTTTTTAGCAAACAGAACACAGCATGTTGTTCTCAATGGAGAGACGTCTACAGACGTTGAAGTAACCTTTGGCGTGCCACAGGGGAGTGTTATGAGACCATTGCTTTCCACAATATATTTAAATGACCTAGTAGATACTGTCGGAAGTTCCATGCGGCTTTTCGCGGATGATGCTGCAGTATACAGAGAAGTTGAGCATTAGAAAATTGCAGCGAAATGCAGGAAGATCTGCAGCGGATAGGCACTTGGTGCAGGGAGTGGCAACTGACCCTTAACATACACAAATGTAATGTACTGCGAATACAGAGAAAGATGGATCCTTTATTGTATGATTATATGATAGCGGAACAAACACTGGTAGCACTTACTTCTGTAAAATATCTGAGAGTATGCGTGCGGAACGATTTGAAGTGGAATGATCATATAAAATTAATTGTTGGTAAGTCGGGTGCCAGGTTGAAATTCATTGGGAGAGTCCTTAGAAAATGTAGTCCATCAACAAAGGAAGTGGCTTACAGACCTATACTTGAGTATTGCTCATCAGTCTGGGATCCGTACCAGGTCGGGTTGACAGAGGAGATAGAGAAGATCCAAAGAAGAGCGGTGCGTTTCGTCACAGGGTTATTTGGTAAGCGTGATAGCGTTACGGAGATGTTTAGCAAACTCAAGTGGCAGACTCTGCAAGAGAGGCGTTCTGCATCGCGGTGTAGCTTGTTCGCCAGGTTTCGAGCGGGTGCGTTTCTGGATGAGGTATCGAATATATTGCTTCCCCCTACTTATACCTCCCGAGGAGATCACGAATGTAAAATTAGAGAGATTCGGGCGCGCACGGAGGCTTTCCGGCAGTCGTTCTTCCCGCGAACCATACGCAACTGGAACAGGAAAGGGAGGTAATGACAGTGGCACATAAAGTGCCCTCCGCCACACATCGTTGGGTGGCTTGCGGAGTATAAATGTACATGTAGACGAAGAAGAAATGCAGATGATAAACGGGTATTCATTGGACAAATATATTATACTAGAACTGACATGTGATTACATTTTCACCCAATCTGGGTGCATAGATCCTGAGAAATCAGTACCCAAAACAACCACTTCTGGCCCTAATAACGGTCTTGATACGCCTGGACATTGAGCTTGGATGGCATGTACAGGTACAGCTGCCCATACAGCTTCAACACGATACCGCAGTTCATCAAGAGTAGTGACTGGCGTATTGTGACGAGCCAGTTGCTCGGCCACCATTGACCAGACCTTTTCAATTGGTTAGAGATCTGGTGAATGTGCTGGCCAGGGCAGCAGTCGAACATTTTCTTTATCCAGAAAGGCCCGTACAGGACCTACAACATGCGGTCGTGCATTATCCTGCTGAAATGTTGGGTTTCGCAGGGATCGAATGGAGGGTGGAGCCACGAGTCATAACACATTTGAAATGTAGCGTCCACTGTTCAAAGTGCTGGCAATGCCAACGAGAGGTGACCGAGAAGTGTAATCAATGGCACCCTATACCATCACGCCAGGTTATACGCCAGTAAGGTGATGACGAATACAGGCTTCCAATGTGCGTTCACCGCGAAGTCGCCAAACATGGGTGCGACCATCATGATGCTGTAAACAGAACCTGGATTCATCCGAAAAAATGATATTTTGCCATTCGTGCACCCAGGTTCGTCGTTGAGTACACCATCGCAGGCGCTCCTGTCTGTGTTGCAGCGTCGCCGGCCGCAGTGGCCGAGCGGTTCTAGGTGCTTCAGTCTGGAACCGCGTGACCGCTACGGTCGCAGGTTCGAATCCTGCCTCGGGCATGGATTTGTGTGATGTCCTTAGGTTAGTTAGGTTTAAGTAGTTCTAAGTTCTAGGGGACTGATGACCACAGATGTTAAGTCCCATAGTGCTCAGAGCCATTTTTGTTACAGCGTCAAGGGTAACCACAGCCATGGTCTCCGAGCTGATTGTCCATGCTGCTGCATACGTCATCGAACTGTTCGTGCAGATGGTTGGTGTATTGCAAATGTCCCCATCTGTTGACTTAGGGATCGAGACGTGGCTCCACGATCCGTTACAGCCATGCAGATAAGATGCCTGTCATCTCGACCGCTAGTGATACGAGGCCGTTGGGATCCAGCACGGCGTTCCGTATTACCCTCCTGAACCCACCGATTCAAAAATGGTTCAAATGGCTCTGAGCACTATGGGACTTAACTTCTGTGGTCATCAGTCCCCTAGAACTTAGAACTACTTAAACCTAACTAACCTAAGGACATCATACACATCCATGCCCGAGGCAGGATTCGAACCTGCGACCGTAGCAGTCCCGCGGTTCCGGACTGCGCGCCTAGAACCACTAGACCACCGCAGCCGGCCCCACCGATTCCATATTCTCCTAACAGTCATTGGATCTCGACTAATGCGAGCAGCAGTGCCGCGATACGATAAACAGCAATCGCGACAGGCTACAGGCCGACCTTTATCAAAGTCGGAAACGTGATGGTACGCATTTCTCCTCCTTACACGAGGCATCACAACAACGTTTCACCAGGCAACGCCGGTCAACTGCTGTTTGTGTATGAGAAATCGGTTGGAAACTTTCCTCACGTCAGCACGTTGTAGGTGTCGCCACCGGCACCAACCTTGTGAGCATGCTCTGAAAAGCTAATCATTTGCATATCACAGCATCTTCTTCCTGTTGGTTAAATTTAGCGTCTGTGGCACGTCATCTTCGTGGTGTAGCAATTTTAATGGCTAGAAGTGTATTATGGCTTATCAGCGTATGTATAGTCTGTCTCGTTTTAATATGATTGCCTATTATGCTATGTATGAACATTCACAAATTTTTCACCTGAATATGTCTATTTAACAGTGAAAACCGTATAAAAAAGCTCTGCAATAGTTCCTGAGATTATGTTTCATAGACAGACAGAAAAACATAGTGAGGGAATTTCAATACATAATTTGTACAGATTCTGATAATAACTGTGCGTGGCTCAATGGCCGAGAGCAAGTCTTTCAATTGGACACCACTTGAGTGACTTTCATCTCCTCAGTCTACTCCTGTTATCGAACTGGGAAAGAGACCTTACATAAATTAGGTTGGGGAGCGTTCAACACCGCGATCATCAGCGCCCGTACGAAGTCCCAATTTGTACACAGTCCAATTCTTAACCCAGTCCAATCTAGCAACTGTCACGAATGATGATGATGATGACGAAATGATGTGGACAACAGAAGCACCCAGTCCCCAGGCAGAGAAAATCCCCAACCTGCCGGGCATCGGCCCCGGGACCCTGTGCTCAAGAGGCAGCAAAGATAGCCAGCACACCACAAGCTGTGGAAATAATCCACGAAGAGCAGCGACCTGATTCTATATTTAAAAATGAACAGTCGAGATCGCAATAATATTTATTAACCGGTTTCGACTAATCTACAAGTCATCTTCAGAATTTTTGGTCCCCTATGGCTGGTGCTGGCGGTTCTTCGGATTTTTCGTGATACCCAGATCTCGACTGCTCATTTTTAAATAAAAAAAGGGATCTTTTTTTCATATCGTTGAGAGATGAAGGGCTAGATTCAAAACAGACTTGAATTTTCCGCGGTTCAATTAGGGTTCGATGCTGTGAGCACTTGGTTTCCAGGTATGTACATTATCACCAGAGTGCGAGGACCGACATAAACTGTGGTCTAGCTTCGCTGATCTCTCGAGTTACGATGGCTGTTTACCGCGTTTTGCACCAAATATCATCTCCTCTGCAAATGAACAGCTTCCAGCCCCCATCATTACTACGAGATGTCATTCCAAACGCCAGTTAAATATGAAACAGATGAAAAAGATGAAATAGAAAACATGGAAAAGAAAGAAAGGAAAATTTTGAGGAAAATATTAGGACCGAGAAAGATTGGAGAAGAGTACAAGCTAAAGAGTAATAAGGAAATATACAAAACTATTGAGAAAGTGAGTGAGGCAATGCGTAAACGCAGACTAACGTTTTATGGTCACCTGTCGAGGATGGATGGAAACAGACTAACAAGAAAAGTGTTTGAACATAGTAACAGGAACGAAAAAACCAACAATAAATGGATACAGATGGTGAAAAAGGATTTGGCCTATTTTAATGTCACCCGTGAGTCAATCAGGGACAGGGAAAAGTTTAGACAAATAGTGAACGAAATTAAGTGTTTTCCAGAAGAAACGAAACTAAAGAATAATAACAGGAAATGGTCGGAAGAGCGGAGGAGGAACCACTCGAAAATGATGAGGAAATATTGGGAAGAGAGAAAAAAAGATCAAAAAGCCGGGCAAGTGAATTGTTGAACGTGGTCCAAAGATGGCCGAAATCGAAAGAAGAAGAAGAAACAGATAACAATAGATATATTACGCACTCATCATTACATATCGGTAATACATTATACACACAAACCTATCTCATAAATCAGTTTATCTGTTAGTGAAAATCGAATCACAATACCTAAAGTAGCTGAAGAGGCAACACATTATCACCACATACTTAGTAGCATATTGGCCCCCACTGGAAAGCAATAAAGCACCAATTCTGCGTGCAAAGGATTAAGAAGTCCTCGGTAGTTTTCGGAGGTGCATATCCCCAGACTGGTGGGACCTAATTGGCGTTCCGCACGTGTCCTATTGTCGCAGAGCAGGCGAATTTGGTGACCAATATATCAATGTGAGTTCACAATCAAACGACTGTAGCACTATTTTGGCCTTTGTGAACGGACAGTAATCCAGCTGGAAGAGGCCACCACTACTGGAGAAGATATCAGATATGAAAGGATACAGGTCGTCTGCAGTAGTGTTCACGTAATTCACAGCTGTCAAGGAGCCTTCAGTTAGTACCACATCTTACATGGAAACCAAAGTTAAGATGCCAAATAGCATAACACTGCCCCTACCAGTCTGAGTCCGTGGTGCGACCATTTTTAGAGCAGCCATTACTTGGATGACAGCGTATCCAGATACGGTCATCGACCTAGTGTTAAAAGAAGCGTGTTTCAGTCGACCAGTCGACACGTCTCCATTGATCCAAGATCTAGTCTCGATATTTCCATGCCCACTGCATTCGTGACGATGACGGTGATGATGTTGTTGGTTCAACATGGGAACACGCAGGCATCGTCTGCTGGGGAGTCCAGTATTTAACGGTGTGCTCCGAAACGTACCTGCACCAGAACTCTGTCATGACGCATGCCACAAGTCGCCACTTATCCTGCTGTACAGAGCAGGTAATCCTTCCACCACCACGTTCTGTGATGAGGTGATCATCCAACAACTTCTCACCTAGGCGAGGTTTCACTGTCCTTCAGCGATGTTCTGTAGATGGAGACGACAACAGCTCTCCATTTGCGCCGTTTGGGAGATGCTCGTTCCCAGAACGAATGGCCCCACATCCACTGAGCTTGCTTGCAAAATGAGTGCCAGGGATCTTTCGAGACGGTAAAGGACGGTTGAGGTGATTGACTTGGTACCCCTCACGCTCCTAGCGGCACGGCGGATAGAAGGGCTGCAGTACACCTTCAGTGCGGGCGGTCACGGGCTTGTGCCACCGACGTAACATTTTATAAGCCACAATGACTCAGTGCAAACCTACCCCGCCCGGCTAGCTGTGCGGTCTAATGCACTGCTTTACGAATGGGAAGGCGTGCCGGTCACCGGCACGAATCCGCCCGGCTGTTGTGGAGTTGTGTACCACTGAGGGATATGGACGAAGCCTCTCCGTCGTTTCTAGGTCCCCAGTTCATTACATACATAGTGCAATCCTTGAGTGACAGGAGTAAATGAATATATAATCCGTCCGATTCACTGAGTCTCTGCATAAATGAGCATCTATAAACCCAAAATTAGTTCCAGAACTTTGTAGCGAATTTTTGAAGTAGAGTTCAGCATTGAGTCCCTAAGCTCTTTCTACAACTGGATCATTACACGTCGGCCGCGGTGGCCGAGAAGTTCTAGGCGCTTCAGTCTGGAACCGCGCGACTGCTACGGTCGCAGGTTCGAATCCTGCCTCAGGCATGGATGTGTGTGATGTCCTTAGGTTAGTTAGGCTTAAGTAGTTCTAAGTTCTAGGGGACTGATGACCTCAGATGTTGAGTCCCATAGTGCTGAGAGTCATTTGAACCATTTTGAGCATTATATTGCCTTCTGAGTCTGGAAGAGAACTCCCTTAAGACATTTCCGTATGTCCACACAGAAGTCGAATTAATTTTCTCTCCGAGTTCAATGGGAAGGATAATGCAGAAAAGGAACGGAGGGAGAAGAAAGGAAATGAGAAGGATGAGGAATGGAAAAGGAAAGCACCAAGAAAAAGAAAAAAGAAGGAAAAGGTAAAGGAAAAGAAAACGTAAAGGCATAAGTAAGGGCAACCAAAAGGAAAGGAAAACGAAAAGGACAGGAAAATTAAAGGAGAGGCAAAGAAAAAGGAAAGAAAAGGATAAGGTAAATACAAAAGCAAAGGTAAAAGAAAGGAGACAGAAACAGAAAGAAAAAAATTGAAGGAAAAGAAAGGGAAAAGGCAAAGTTAAAGGAAAGGAAAAGGAGAGGCAAAGGAAAGGAAAGGAAAGGGAAAGTAAAAGGAAAGGCAAAGATAAAAGCAACGGAAAGGAAAAGGAGAGGCAAAGGAATGGGAAAGGGAAAGAAAGGGAAAGGAAAAGGAAAGGTGACGGTAAAGGCAAAGGGAAGGAAAAGTAAAGAAAAAAGGAAAGGAAAAGGAAAGGAATCGAAAAGAAAGCGAACAGAAATAAAGGATAGGAAAGGAAACTAAAAGGAAAGGAAAGGAAATTACAGGAAAGAAAATGGAAGGGAATGAGAGAAAATGAGACGAAAGGAAAGTAAAAGGAAAGGAGAGAAAAGAAACAATGCAGATAAACGCATACCGTGGCGTGAAACCTTGATGGAGCTGCCTAAATGTCATGGCTGTACCTCCAGTTACATTAGTGGGCGAGTGTACCGGCTGAAAAATAGAGCTCTACGCCATTAGGAATGCGTTTTGCGAAGGTAGCAATCAGAGCGTGTAATTCTGACCCCCTCTCTCTTCGAGCATTTGAACAAGGTCACACCTTCACCAGCCAGGAAACGGCCGTTGGTAACTGCAGAAGAGCCTACTGCATTCGCGAATATAAAACACGCTGGGACGGCGACGTAATGCGGTATTAGAAAGATGGTTTGCGCTTAACAGTGTTTTGTAAGGGTTTCCGTAGAGGAACATCGACATCGGATGCAGAATTTGTGATGAAACACGTCGTTGGAAAACAAAATTTAATCGAGAGGCCCACATGGCATTTATTTATTTGGAAAAAGTCTTCGATGAAACTAACAGAGAAAAACTATGGAACATAATTAAGAAAGGAGCGTAACCACTATTTCACCGATATCTGTACAAATAAATACAGTTAATCTGTGTTTTTCAAGCGATTTCCCACGTCCTCTTGGTGATGATCCTTTTTAATATTTAAACCCAAATGACCCCCGTAATTCGCCAAATACTGTAAAACACTCATAAATGTCTAAAATACATTGTTTAAGAATATTCATTGCATTGTAGCATAATAAATTTTGTATACAGCAACATTCTTTGTTAATGTTACTCCTCTATCGGATGTAGCTATCTAGGCCACCAAGATGTTTAAAGTCAAAACAACGTCTCTACGGCAATATTTATTTATTTATTATTTTTATGTTCTGTAGTATGTGATGTTAAAACTAAGAAATTGTTGTTTGAATGTAAACACACTCTAAGAACCATGTGATATCACGATTAACAGCAACGAGAGCTTCCACCATGGGGTGGTGGGTTTTCAGGTTCGGCTTAATAGGTCAGCGGTCCATTACACGCAGGAAGCGACAACACAGATAGCATGGGCTGTTTGGAGTGAAGTGGGCAGTGTTAGAGGTTCTCGGGATATTACAGAAAGATGGTCAGTCTAAAAGGGTGCAGGGCAAACATAGGACGAGGGTAGACCCAGCGTCAGTACTGAAGTTGTAAACTGTCGTAGCCGTGTTGGGAAAGAACCAGTACTCCAACGCTAGTAGAAAGCACGGAAGCTCAAATAGTTACAGGTACTGAGAGCTGACTAAAGCTGGAAATAAGTCCAGCCGAAAGTTTTACAAAGGACCTGGTACTAGATTAAATACAATTGGCGGTGGAGTGTTTATTGCTGTTAGAAGTGGTTTACCTTGTAGTGAGGTTGATACAGATAGTTCCTGTGAGTCACTATGGGTAGAGACTATACCAGGCAACCTTAATAAATTAATTATTGTTCCCTTTTAGTGACCCTCCAACTCGGTTGATACAGTTACTGAACAGTTCAAAGAAAAATTAAGTCCCATTTCAAACAGGGCCCACTCATACAGTTATAGCTGGTTGTGGCTTCAATCTACCTTCGATACGTTGGCGAAAATGCATGTTCAGAGCCGGAGGTAGACATAAAATATAGTCCGAAATTGCACTGAATGCTATCTCCGAAAATTATTTTGAACAGTTAGTTTAGTATCACGTCCTCTTGCATTGATGAATGCCTGTATTGGTCGTAGCATACTATCCGCAAGTTCATCAAGGTACTGTTGGTCCAGATTGCCCCACTCTTTAACGGTGATTCGGTATAGATCCCTCAGAGTAGTTGGTGGGTCACGTCGTCCATAAACAGTACTTTTCAATCTATCCCAGGCATGTCTGATAGGGTTCACGTCTGGAGAACATGCTGGCCACTGTAGTCCAGCGATGTCGTTATCCTGAAGGAAGTCATTCACAAGATGTGTACGATGGGGACGCGAATTGTCGTCCATGAAGACGAATGTCTCGCCAATACGCTGCCAATATGGTTGCACCATCGGTCCGAGGATGGCATTCACATATCGTACAGCCATTACGGTGCCTTACATGACCACCAGCGGCGTACGTCGGCTCCATATAATGCCACCCCAAAACAGCAGGGAACCTCCACCTTGCTGCACTCGCTGGACAGTGTGTCTAAGGCGTTCAGTCTAACCAGGTTGCCTTCAAACACATCTCCGACGATTGTCGTGTTGAAGGCATATGCGACACTCATAGGTGAAGAGAACGTGATGCCAGTCCTGAGCCGGCCGCGGTGGTATCGCGGTTAAGGCGCTCAGTCCGGAACCGCGCGACTGCTACGGTCGCAGGTTCGAATCCTGCCTCGGGCATGGATGTGTGTGATGTCCTTAGGTTAGTTAGGTTTAAGTAGTTCTAAGTTCTAGGGGACTGATGACCACAGCTGTTAAGTCCCATAGTGCTCAGAGCCATTTGAACCATTTTTTTTTTTTTTAGCCAGTCCTGAGCGGTCCACTTGTCACGTTGTTGGGCCCATCTGTAAAGTGCTGCATGGTGTCGTGGTTGCAAACATGGACCTTGCCATGGACATCGGGAGTGAAGTTGCGCATTATGCAGCCTATTGCGCATTAAAGGTTCAAATGACTCTGAGCACTATGGGTCTTAACTTCTGAGGTCACCAGTCCCCTAGAACTTAGAACTACTTAAACCTAACTAACCTAAGGACATCACACACATCCATGCCTGAGGCAGGATTCGAACCCGCGACCGTAGCGGTCGCGCGGTTCCAGACTGTAGCGCCTAGAACCGGTGCATTAAAGTCTGAGTTGTAACACGACGTCCTGTGGGTTCACGAAAAGCATTATTCAACCATGGTGACGTTGCTGTCAGGATTCCTCCGAGTCATAAGCTGCAGGTAGCGGTCATCCACTGCGGTAGTAGCCCTTGGGCAGCCTGACCGAGGCATGTCATCGACAGTTTCTGTCCCTCTTTATCTCCTCCATGTTCGAATAACATCACTCTGGCTCACTCCGAGACACCTAGACACTTTCCTTGTTGAGAGCCCTTCCTGGCGCAAAGTAACAATGCGGACGCGATCGAACCGCGTTATTGACCGTCTAGGCATGGTTGAACTACAGACAGCACGAGCCGTATACCCCCTTACTGGTAGAATGACCGGAACTGATTGGCTGTCGGACCCCCTCCGTCTAATAGGCGCTGCTCATGCATGGTTGTTCATAGGTTTGGGTGGGTTTAGTGACATCTCTGAACAGTCAAAGGGACTGTGTCTGTGATACAATATCCTCAGTCAATGTCTATCTTCAGGAGTTCTGGGAACCAGGGTGCTGTACAACTTTTTTTGATGTGTGTATTTCCCCTCCATCTGTTCACGTACTTACTTCTTTTTTTCGTTATTTTTTCCTTTTCAGGCCTATTTCCTCTGTCAGATAGACTCGGTTCCTTATCATTAGGATCAACAGTCAGTTAATTTAGCTTGTCCTGATGCATGTTCATTAACACCAAAAAAGCTTCACCCATATAAATTCAATACTCAGGACTGTATGGCTGATTTGTGATTAATGGGGATTTATGTGGTTTATCCTCAGAGCGTCATTGTCTGAAAGAAGAAAATTATACAGGGCGTTACAAAAAGAATATCTGATTTCAAATCTCCATGTTTATTGAAAAAAAGGTGCTGCTAACATGGGATGAACTGCAAAACACTAAAAAAATATTAAATTTTTAGCTATGGCATTAGAAATCTTCTATGTGTCCACTAGCAGCAGCTCGAGCCTCACCCGGACGATAGCCAAATTCGTCATAAACTTTACACAACGTATCTAGTTTTACAGGACTTTTGGCGGCTGTAATTCTGTTCTTAACTTCTTCTATGTCATGACGTAAAGGGGAGATAAACACACTTTCCTTCACATATTCCCACAGCAAAAAGTCGCATGGGGTCATGTTTGGTGATCTTGGAGGCCAAGAATAAAGGGCAGCGTCTTGGGTTCCGCGCGCCCTATTCAGCGCTGAGGCAGAGAGTCATTGAGAAACTGGTGTATATTGTCGTGCAAGCATGCTGGAGCTCCATCCTGTTGGAAAATGAAGTCATCAGAGCCCTTCTGAAGTTGTGGAAAAAGCCAACTCTGCAGAATTTCAAGATAGCTCATTCCAGTCACTGTGTTTTCCTCAAAAAAGAAGGGATCGTAGAGATTTTCACAAGAAGTGACACAAAAAACGTTCACCTTAGGTGAGTCTCTCTCGTTCTCAGTAACGTGATGAAGGTTCTGGAATCCCCATACGATCAAACTTACGTCGGTTTACTTTACCTTTAACGTGAAATGTTGCTTCATCACTGAAAATTAACTGTGGTAAAAATGTATCGTCTTCCATGTCCTCTAGCAGAGTATTGCGTCAACTAGTTTTCTTTTATCATCATCCTAAATAGCTTGCACTAACAGTAATCCAAACGATGCCTGAACACTCGCCAGATAAACGTATGAGGCATTGCCAGTTCTCTGCTGGCGCGGCTAGCAGACTTTCGTGGACTCTGCTCAAACGTTTGCCGATTTCTTTCTACCACGTCATCATCAGAAGTGCGAGGCCGACCTGGACTCTTACCTTTGCACAAGCATCCTCTCTCTTCAAGCTGGCGACACCAATGACGAATGTTTTAAGGTGCCAAAACGCCATCGAATAACACACGCTGGAGCGAAATCACTGACTCACTCTTTGCAAACTTCAGCACACAAAACTCCATCTGTTGAGCGGACGCCAACTTACTTCCGACTGACGGAAAACTCAGATGACGTATTGACTGACATCTAACGACGATTTTCTGAAACTCTACGCCACGACCCATTCAAACAACACACATTTCCTGCCGATGTTTCGTAATATTATTACCGTCCTAAATCAGGTCATTCTTTTTGAAGCACCCTGTGTTATTAATGCCAGTGCATTATCTAGAATTATATAACGCATTAATCAATACTACATCTCACCTAGTTCCGTTTGACGCTGAAACTCATTATATGTGGTAATTGTGACCAAATCTACCATGTTACCCAAAGTCAAATGTGTCCCTGGGTGTAACGATTATGCAGTTCTCTTTCAGTAAACAGGAAAATAGCGCACAAATGCAGGAAAGCGATATTACGCAAAACAAGCAGATAGTGGTCTCTGCTGGGTTAAAACATGTTTCCAAATTTACTTAGCGAAGTAAGGAGTCTGAAAAATGTAAGAGTCGATACGTTTTGCTGATCCCACAATTGAAATGCTCTTCTTCGAGGTAGAACAACGTATGTGCCAATAAGTCCTTCTGTTTCTAAAAAGCTCGCAACTTGGAAATACACGGAATCTTATTCTCTCCAGGAGAAGAGATAGAGATGGTCGTTTTGCCACAACATACGGCTGATTACCATGAGGACATACGTTAAAAAGGCCGAATAATCGTGTTTCTGGAGATACCTTCCTCTCACATCGGTTGAAGCCATTTTTGGGCGTTCATGTGATGAAGGGTCCTTTCAGACAGACGATCAAGGAGGGAGATGGCGGAATGTTTGTACACCAGATTTGGAGGACAGGGCTCTACAGGATATTGGGACAAACCCTAGTACAAGGCCCACACAAGTGGTTCACCAGCATGGTGTGAGCCAAAGTACGATTATGCGTATACTGCATGACAAGCCCTACTGACCCTACCACCTGCATTGAGTACAAGGATTATCAGCAGCATATTTCCCTCTATGTTAAGGCTTTTCTCGATGGTTTTGCACTATATCATCACAATTATGGGGTTTTGTCATCAGTCCTCTTTACCGACGAAGTAACTTTTACTAGAGCTGCAATCATCAATTTACATAATCGTCAGCTGTGGTCTATAGAGAATCCTCGGGGAATGGTTGAGGCATCTCATCACATCAGTTCAGCATTAATGTGTGGGCAGGTATGTGTTGACGACATACGGGGAGCGTTTGAAAAGTCCGTGCAGAAATAAAAGCTACTTACGTGTTTGGGGTAAACCTTTTTTTATTTTTTGACAGTCTCTTTTAAGGCTTATACATTTCGTCCAACGCTGTTCTAATTTGTTGATCCCTTCCGAATAATAGGAATTGTCCAAGTCTGCAAAACAGCTATTAGTTGGTGCAATCTTTGTCCCGCCAGCCATTTCTTCAAATTGGGGAACAAATAGTAGTCCGAGGGAGCCAAGTCTGTAAGATAGGGGGGATGTGTAACGAGTTGGAATCCTATTTCCAATAATTTTGCGATCACAACTGCTAAGGTGTGTGCTAGTGCATTGTTGTGATGGAAGAGGACTTTTTTGTGGTCCAATCGCCGGCGTTTTTCTTGCAACGATGAGTAATAATAGTTTTACCCTTTTCCAGATAGTCGATGAGGATTATCCCTTGCGAATCCCAAAAGACAGCTGCCATAACCTTTCCGGCCGAAGGAATGGTCTTCGCCTTTTTTTGGTGCACATTCTCCCTTGGTAACCCATTGTTTAGATTGTTGTTTGGTCTCAGGAGTATAGTAATGTATCCATGTTTCATCCACAGTAACGGAACGACGCTTTAACTCCTGTGGATTCTTCTTGAACAGCTGCAACCCATCCTTGCAACGCTTCACACGATTCAGTTTTTGATCAAGCATGAGCAATCGCGGAACCCATCTTGCGAATAGCTTTCTCATGTCCAAATGTTTATGCAAAATATTATGTACCAGTTCATTCGAGATGCCCACAGCACTAGCAATCTCATGCACCTTAACTCTTCTGTCATCCATCACCATATCATGGATTTTATCAATCCACAGGGCGTCCAGAACGTTCAGCATCTCTTGTGCCCATATGGACACTTCAAAAATTTTGAAACCACTTATAAACTGTTCTAATCGAAGGTGCAGAGTCACCGTAATATTTATCAAGTTCCTCTTTAGTCTCCTGAGGAGTTTTGCCTTTCATAAAGTAATGTTTAATCACCACACGAAATTCTTTCTCACCCATTTTTTGACAATCACTCGACTTCCTTGATTCACACGAATGCCAAACGCAAAGAAATAGACCAATATGGCTGAAACTTGGTGTGCGTTCTTTCCAAAGTTGCTACTATCTAAACATGACCTCATACGCGCCGGTGGTGCCATCTCTCGGACTTTGCGCGGACTTTTCAAACGCCCCTCGTACTTGGACCGATTATTATTCCACAACGCCTCGACAAAGGACCGTACCTGGCATTCCTGCGGAATACTCTGCCTGTGCTGTTTGAAAAGGCGCCTTTAGCAACACGACAGTTCACATAATATGCAAAAAACTGGTGATTTCTCAAACAGGGGAACAATCAAGAATGGGGTGCCACAAGGTTCGGTCTTGGGTCCTCTGCTGTTCTTAATATATATTAATGACTTGCCATTCTATATTCACGAAGATGCAAAGCTGGTACTTTTTGCAGATGATACAATTATAGCTACCACACCCGACAGACAAGAATTAACTGGTGAAATTGTAATCGATGTTTTTCAGAAAATCATTAAGTGGTTCTCTGCAAATGGGCTCATTAAACTGTCAGTTTCCGGACATATGTTCATAGGGAGAGAAAGGCTATTTACAATTTGTGTAGAAAAAAAACACAGTATATACAGTTCCACACAGTAAATGGAATGACACCATTAATAAATATAGACATCGATCAGAAATCGGTAGCTAAGGTAGAATATTCAAAATTTCTAGGTGCATGCGTTGATGAGGGGTTGAACTGGAAAAAACACACTGAGGATCTGCTGAAATGTTTGAGTTCAGCTTCTTATGCTATTAGGGTCATTGCAAATTTTGGCGATATACATCTCAGTAAATTAGCTTACCACGCCTATTTTCATTCTCTGCTTTCGTATGGCATCATATTCTGGGGTAACTCATCATTGAGTAAAGAGTGTTCATTGCACAAAAGCGTGTAATCAGAATAATTGCTGTAGCTCATCCAAGATCATACTGCAGACACTTATTTAAACAGCTAGAAATCTTCACTGTAGCCTCACAGTATATCTATTCACTTATGAAATTTGTTATTAACAACATGAGGGAGTTCGAAAGTAATAGCAGTGTACATGGCTACAACACTAGGAGAAAGGATGATCTTCACTACTCAATGTTAAGTCTAACTTTGACTCAGAAGAGGATAAATTATGCTGCCACAAAAGTCTGTGGTCACTTACCTAATAGCATCAAAAGTATGACAGATAGCCATATAGCATTTAAAAGGAAATTAAAAGAATTTCTTAATGTCAACTCCTTCTACTCATTAGATGAATTTTTGTTTATAGTAAGTGGGTAATTCCCCAACCTCCACAAAAAAAAAAAAAAAAAAAAAAAAGACTATTGGGTGTTATGTAATATTTTGTGTAATGTAATATCTTGTGTAGACACCTTTTATTAACCTGACACGTTCCACATTATTACGAAGTGTCGTATTCATGACCTATGGAACAAGTACTAATCTAATCTATGTGGTTTCTGCATGACGGAAAAACCACACACTTCCGCATTACAGTTCGCTGATACCTCAGTATCTCCCCGTACGTTGAATAGGACGCGGAGGCCCTGTAGCATGGCGTGCTAGATCGCCGGGCTTAAAGCCCGTCGATTTTTACCTCTGGGAGCGCCTGAAAAGCACTGTGTATGCTGAACCGGTTCCTGATGTGCAGACGCTTTAATAGCGTTTCAACGACACCTGTGATGCTATTCGGGGAGAGGCTGGAAAGAGTGCGGCAATCCACAATACATAGTATGAATGCCTGCATTGCATCCCATGGAGGCCACTTAGAGCATCTGTTGTAATGCGGATGCGACGCAGCTCTGAACTGTGTTCCGGGACGATTTTTTGTTGCACACGCGCTCTCGGTTTCCGGACATATGTTCATAGGGAGCGAAAGGCTATTTACAATTTGTATAGAAACCAAATGGCAGTTATAAGAGTTGAGGGTCATGAAAGTTTCAAAACGGTTCAAATGGCTCTGAGCACTATGGGACTCAACTGCTGTGGTCATAAGTCCCCTAGAACTTAGAACTACTTAAACCTAACTAACCTAAGGACATCACACACATCCATGCCCGAAGCAGGATTCGAACCTGCGACCGTAGCAGTCCCGCGGTTCCAGACTGTAGCGCCTTTAACCGCTCAGGTCATGAAAGGGAAGCAGTGGTTGGGAAGGTAGTGAGACAGGGTTGTAGCCTCTCCCCGATGTTATTCAATCTGTATACTGAGCAAGCAGTGAAGGAAACAAAAGAAAAATTCGGAGTAGGTATTAAAATCCGTGGAGATGAAATAAAAACTTTGAGGTTCGCCGATGACATTGTAATTTTGTCAGAGACAGCAAAGGACTTGGAACAGCAGTTGAACGGAATGGATAGTGTCTTGAAGGTAGGATATAAGATGAGCATCAACAAAAGCAAAACGAGGATAATGGAATGTAGTCGAATTAAGTCGGGTGATGTTGAGGGTATTAGATTAGGAAATGAGACACTTAAAGTAGTAAAGGAGTTTTGCTATTTGGGGAGCAAAATAACTGATGATGGTCGAAGTAGAGAGGATATAAAATGTAGACTGGCAATGGAAAGGAAAGCGTTTCTGAAGAAGAGAAATTTGTTAACATCGAGTATTGATTTAAGTGTCAGGAAGTCGTTTCTGAAAGTATTTGTATGGAGTGTAGCCATGTATGGAAGTGAAACATGGACGATAAATAGTTTAGACAAGAAGAGAAGAGAAGCTTTCGAAATGTGGTGCTACAGAAGAATGCTGAAGATTAGATGGGTAGGTCACATAACTAATGAGGAGGTGTTGAATAGGAGTGGGGAGAAGAGAAGTTTGTGGCACAACTTGACTAGAACAAGGGATCGGTTGGTAGGACATGTTCTGAGACATCGAGGGATCACCAATTTAGTACTGGAGGGCAGCGTGGAGGGTAAAAATCGTAGAGGGAGACCAAGAGATGAATACACCAAGCAGATTCAGAAGGATGTAGGTTGCAGTAGGCACTGGGAGATGAAGAAGCTTGCGCAGGATAGACTAGCATGGAGAGCTGCATCAAACCATTCTCAGGACTGAAGACCACAACACCAACAGCCTTTTTTCCTCAATTTCCAGTCAGGAATCCGTCCCCTGGTATTTGTCGATTGTATTAATGTTCACTCTGTGCATGTAAGATACAACAGACAAACGCTATTGATAAAAATCTCTGAAAAGTTCTTGGTCGATTTATTTCTTTTTTTTTTTTTTGCATGATACTCTAATAAACATTCAGAGGCTGTACATTTTCTTAAACAACACTGCTAAGTTTTCTATCAAAACGGACTGCGAGAAAAAAATGCTGACTTGTGCTGTGAAAATGTGTAGTTTAGTTTTCTTTATCGCCATTAATTTAAACTATGATTTCAGGGTATTTAAACCAATGGACAAATTGTTTCTCCTATATACTGGGTGATAGCAATAATAGCAATAATTAGCATAACAAAGTAAGACAAGGCAAAGATGATGTTCTTTACAGGACATGCTCAATACGTCCAACATCATTCCTCAACAATAGCTGTAGTCGAGGAATAATGTTGTGAACAGCACTGTAAAGCATGTCCGGAGTTACGGTGAGGCATTGGCGTCGGATGTTGTCTTTCAGCATCCCTAGAGATGTCGGTCGATCACGATACACTTGCGAATTCAGGTAACCCCAAAGCCAATAATCGCACGGACTAAGGTCTGGGGACCTGGGAGGAAAGTGGCGGCTGAGCACACCACATCACCAAACGACGCGCGCAAGAGATCTTCCACGCGCCTAGCAATAGCTTTTTTTTTTATTCTAATAAAACCCCATGTCATTCCAAACATGTGTGTCAATTTTCACCTCTCATCTACATTATTCCTTGGTTTATTAAGTTTTCAAATTTATACTGACTTTTTGATCACCCTGTATATTCCTCTTCCTCAAATATAAAAAATGGTTCAAATGGCTCTCAGCACTATGGGGCTTAACATCTGAGGTCATCAGTCACCTAGACTTAGAACCACTTAAACCTAACTAAGCTACGGACATCGCACACATTCATGCCCGAGGCAGGATTCGAACCTGCAGCAGCAGCGAGGTTACGGACTGAAACGCCTAGAACCACAGCGGCCGGCCCTTAAATATAATTTCAAACAAAATTTGCACCACAAGGATGTGTTTTTCGCTTTATTCCTCATTGCCGGTTTTGACCGAAAACAGGGAAGTTGTATAAGGGGCGTTCAAAAACAAACGAGCTGGAGTTTGGAATGCGCAAACCAGTGACAAGATGGTAATATCGTGCCGTGTGCAACGAGGTGTGGTTCCGAGCAGAGCGTGGGTGTTCACAGCCCGCCGCTAGAGGACACGGGTGCACGTCACGTGACTATACAGGGCTAACAGCAGCATGCATCAATCGTCCAACGCTGCCAGTCGCATTGCAAATAGTGACATGGAGGTGTCAAAAGAAGAGCAAAGTAGGAGGAACGGATATTCATCGACGTATGTTACAATTGTTCAGCGGACACTGCATGTCCCTTGCAAGGGTCAAGGAGTGGCACAAGCGCTTCAGGGAAGGACGGGTGTCGTTAGCCGATGTTGCACGGTCTGGAGCACCACACAGCATTACCGATGACATCGTGCAGCTGGTGGATGCACTCATTACCCAGGACCGTCGAGTGACAGTGAAAGTGGTCGGATTGAACGTCGGAAGTGTTCACACCATCATGAAGGAACGACTGCACATGCGCAAAGTGTGTGCGCAATGGGGTGCCCCACAGTCTTAAACCACACCAGGAAGCATGTCGAATGGCCCACTGTCTTGCTCATCTGACGGCTATGCTCTGGAAGGGAATGCGTTCCTGGCATGAGTGGTGGCTGGAGAAGAGTGATGGTGTCATCACTTCGAACCAGAATACGAAGTCTCCAGTGGAAGCATCCAGGGTCACCACAACCAAAAAAACCCAAGGCCAGGAAAGGTTATGCCGACGTTCTTCTTTGACCAAGATGGCCCTCTTCTGATTCACTTCCTGCAGCATGGGACAACAGTGAATGACCAGCATTACTCGCAAACCTTGACCGCCCTTACCAAGCGATAAAATCAAAACGACCAGGCAATTTCATCTACGATAATGCAAAGCCAACACAGTCGCGGCACTCCTGCAGAAATTCAAATGGGAGGTTCTCGACCACCGTCCATTTTTGGCGTAATCACAGGGAGATTCAACGAAGTGCTTTACATCGCAGCCCCAGGAATTTTATGAGACAGCCATTTACCGCCTTGTGTCACAGTGGGACAAGTATCTCGACAGCCAGGGTCAGTACTTCTAGTATACAGGTACTGGTTTCTGTAATTATGCCCCTGGCTCGTTTCTTTTTGAACGTCCCATATATTTATGACTAGTCAGCTAATGAATGCTACAGCGGAGTCTGGATCGTCCGAAAGTTTGTAGTACTACCCATCCGCAAATTAAAACCATGCGAAATTTTGTCGTTGTAACAGATCTATCAGCTGGAGAGGTCTCTCTCATGGCCTGTATACTAATAAAGTCAACCGATTTACCCATTCATTTTAAGCGGTTTCAATTTACTATCAAGATTTCCTTTTCAACACAAATAAACAAGGCTCAGTGTCAGAGATGGGAGGGGGGCTGGTGGGCGGGGTACGAGGAGGTGGACACAGAGGGATGAGGAAGTAAATGTAGAGAGGGTAGAAGGAGATGGACAGAGCGAGGGGGCACGAGGGGAACGACAGAGAGAGAGAAAAGGGAGAGGAGGAGCAGATGGACAAAGAGAGGGGATAGGAGGAGATGTGCAGAGAGAGGGGGAGGGAGGGACGAAGAGAACGATGTACTGTACATCCAGTCCCCATGCATATTCAGCAATTGCGAAGCATCGCCGACTTTTTTAGCCAAAATATTAGCAAAAATCTCGAATAGTTATTCACCAATTTACTTCAGACCTTTATACGATACTCTAATAAACATGTATGTTACATCGTAGTACGTCGATCACATCGCGATTACGAGCAATGTGTGTTTCACGATTGCATCTCGGGTTGTGCAATAGCGGTGCGTTTCGTTTATTTCAAGCATCAGCTGCGCTTTGCAATTTCTCAGGATGTATCGGTGATTGACGTATTCTATTTTTGATTTCTCAAGTTACTGATAGCGTAAGAAATAATACGGGCTGTGAATTTAAAAAAAAAAACGTAAATTTGTGTTGAAAATAATATTTGCTTACGTTTTAGAATGTCGCGCAGTATTTATTTTCATAAGCCCTTGCCTTACACTGATACCCGTGAAAGCCGTTACTCAATGTCTATAATTGATCCATAGATATTTGCGCTAAAACGTTTAATTTACTTCAGATGTTTGTACAATGCTACATTGAACATTCGGATGGACAGCAAGGCGTACAGAGTTTGATTTCCAACATCTTTTCTATCACACCACGTCTGAATCCCTTCTTTTCTTTATTATTCGACAGTTCATGATTCACTTTCACACGATGCTGTGCTCCCGGTACACATTTTGAGCTGTTTGCTACTAGGTGAGTTTTTTGGCCTGTTTTAGTCTACTTCTTATTTCCTCTTTCCTTCGTCTATCGTGCGTTATTTTAATTCTAAATCCCACCTGTTCGTCTGCTATTTGGTCCCCAGTCCCAGTGTCAAGCCTGTCACTAATCTCATTTCTGCAGCAATGTCATCAGATAAACTTGTCAACATTTCACGTTGAAAATAATCCTGTTCCTGCTATTACCACTGGTCACCAAGCGAATAAGTTGTGGCCAGGACTGGAACTCCCTGTTTCTAGAAGACTCTGATAAAGCTCGAGGTCTGTTCAAAAAATTACGGAAATTTGTCAACGAATTTTTTCTAGGCTTAGCTTTTACTTATTGTGCACGGTCTTCTTCGAAATTCTCTCTTCCACAATTGATAACACCGCTCCCAATGTCGTTTCCACTTCCAGAAGCAGTCTTGGTACGCCTCTTGCTGGATCGCGCGAAGAGCCGTCTGCGAATTTTCTTTTATCTCGTCTATCGTTGCAAATCTTCGCTATTTCAGCGGGGTTTTCAACTTTGGAAATAAAAAATAGTCCGTAGGGGTCAGGTCTGGAGAACACGGAGGATGGGGCAGCACAGTGATTCTGCTTTTGTGCAACAGTCACGCAACAACAGGGATGAATGTGCGGATGCGTTATCGTGGTGCAAGGGCTATGAATTGTCTCGCCACATATCATACAGTTTCCATCTCACATTTTCTCGTAGACGTCTCGACACGTCCCGGTAGTACCAACGATTAACAGTTTGTCCCTGTGGCAATAGTTCATGATGAAATAATCCTTCAAAGTCAAAGAAAACTCAGCATGGCTTTGACATTTTACCTGACCTGACAAGCTATTTTTTATTCTTGGTGAACCTTTCCCGACCCATTGTGAAATTTGAGCCCTGATCTCAACGTCATAACCGTAGACTCGGGTCCCATCATCAGTTATGATTCTCATTTGCGCGATCGAAAAGCTCTTGGGAGACGAAGGTTTTTCCGGTCTTGCTTCATGAGCCGTGGGACGAAATTGGCAGCAAAAATGGTTCAAATGGCTCTGAGCACTATGGGACTTAACATCTATGGTCAACAGTCCCCTAGAACTCAGAACTACTTAAACCTAACCTAAGTACATCACACACATCCATGCCCGAGGCAGAATTCGAAACTGCGACCGTAGCAGCCGCGCGGTTCCGGACTGAGCGCCTG
This sequence comes from Schistocerca americana, assembly GCF_021461395.2. NCBI lineage: Eukaryota > Metazoa > Arthropoda > Insecta > Orthoptera > Acrididae > Schistocerca > Schistocerca americana. The sequence goes on along the minus strand of NC_060127.1, from coordinate 20,031,016 downwards.
GAACCGAATTGACAGCAACACTATGCATTCCATGATACTGTGTCAGGATTTCATGACGTAATCCAACTGGAATGTTACATTCTTCTGCAATCTCTCGGACAGTCAGTCTTCGATTGGCACGCATAATTTCGTTGACGTTCTTAACATGAGCGTCGTCGGCAGACGTCAAAGGGCGTCTTGAACGAGCATCATCTTCTGTCCGGCCGTTTTTAAATCGTGTGAACTATTCGTAATACGGAGTACAGCTGAAGCGTTCATCACTGTGGGCTTCCTGCAGTGGTGTGTCTCTGTAAAGGTTTTCTTGAGTCTCACGCAAAATTTAATGTAGACGTGTTTGCTCCTATAACTCTGGCATCTCGAAATTCGCAAACTGTGCGACAATACGTTCTACTCAATACAGCACTGAACAATAAATAACAGACATACAACAATGAAACTTTTGACAGTTACACATAAAACACAGGCGTGAGCAGGGGTGCCAACCGCATTGGGCTCCAACACACCACCATTGGCGCAAAATTACGTTCGTTCCTGTATTTTTTGAGCAGACCGCGTGCAGCTAAAGTATTACAGTGTGGTCGGGTATCTACACTACTGGCCATTAAAATTGCTACACAAAGAAGAAATGCAGATGATAAACCGGTATTTATTGGACAAATATATTATACTAGAACTGACATGTGATTACATTTTCACCCAATTTGGGTGCACAGATCCCGAGAAATTAGTACCCAGAACAACCACCTCTGGCCGTAATAACGGCCTTGATACACCTGGGCATTGAGTCAAACAGAGCTTGGATGGTGTGTACAAGTGTCCTGCCAATGAAACGCAACCTTTGGCTCGCCTTCCCCACAATATTATCTATGTGGTCTTTCCAACTGAAGTTGTTCGTAATTTTAACACCCAGGTACTTAGTTGAATTGACAGCCTTGAGAATTGTACTATTTATCGAGTAATCGAATTCTAACGGATTTCTTTTGGAAGTCATGTAGATCATTCACACTTTTCATCGCACTCACAAGCGAAATTCCCCATCGTATCCCCTAAGATTTAGTGGTAACATTGCCCGGTGGATAGCTCGCTAAAACGAACACACATCAACCATGAAAACAGGAAGAAAGCTTACTGAACTGTGAAAGAAGAAGCAAACTCGATACAGCGAGAGGTCCAAGCTCTAGAGCCCCGGTGTCCTGGTTGTGTTGTCACGGTGTTGGATTATAAAGGGGGAGATCCGTGTTCACATCTCCCTCGTGCCCTTATATATACTTTTTTTCTCACAAAATTATTAACTGTACATTTGGCCATTGATGTGTCTGTTCGCTGTATTCAAATTTGTGTTTGAGTCGTGGTGTAACGTCCTTTTGCAACAGCGAGGTGTAAGATAGGGTCCTCCAGACGTACTTACTTCCAGTTTGTTTTACAGAAGTACCGCTCTTGCGTTCCGTTTTGGAAGTTTTGACTCTTGAATTCCTTTGTTTTCATTTCTGTGAGAGGTCTATGCGACATCACGAAGGCACTCACTATTCATTGTGGTGTCACCGCCAGACACCACACTTGCTAGGTGGTAGCCTTTAAATCGTCCGCGGTCCGTTAGCATACGTCGGACCCGCGTGTCGCCACTATCAGTGATTGCAGACCGAGCGCCGCCACACGGCAGGTCTAGAGAGACGTACTAGCACTCGCCCCAGTTGTACAGCCGACTTTGCTAGCGATGGTTCACTGAAAAATTACGCTCTCATTTGCCGAGACGATAGTTTGCATAGCCTTCAGCTACGTCATTTGCTACGACCTAGCAAGGGGCCGTTACCAGTTACTATTGATGCAGTAAAACATGTACCGTCAAGAGCGATGTTCACCATTTGTGTATTAAAGTTAAGTATTCCACAGCTACGTCCTTTTTTGCTAGTCTCGTTTCCTTGACCTGTTCCAGACCTCACGCCAGCCTGCGTGAGCTAAAACGCGTGCCATTCGGCTTCCTCTCTCGTAGTGGATTGGCCCTCTTGCCAATCCACAACATTCATCACATTTACTTGCGACGGTAATATATTCTTACAGTATGACTCATACTCTATAACCAGTGTGCAGTATGATAATTTCCAAGGTTACAGAAGAACAGGCGCGCCGATGACCGGACGGATAGTTCATAATTTTATTTAAAAAAAGGACATGATTTGAACACGAATCTCCCCCTTCATAACCCAACACCGGGACCACATAACCATGACCCTGGGGGCTCTACAAATTCGTTCCATGTTGCACATCTTGAGCTTGGACCGTTCATTGTTTAGATTTTGCTTCTTTTTTCACAGTTCGGTACACCTTTTTTCCATGCTTGATATGTGTTCAGCTTTTGACAGGCTATCCACTGGCCGAACTTACCACTAAATCTGAGGCAGGTGCGTTGGAGAGTTCAAATGGCTTTGAGCACTATGGGACTCTAACATCTGGGGTCATCAGTCTCCTAGAACTCAGAACTACTTAAACCTAACTAACCTAAGGACATCACACACATCCATGCCCGAGGCAGGATTCAAACCTGCGACCGTAGCGGTCGCGCGATGCCAGACTGAAGCGCCTAGAACCACTCGGCCACAACGTCCGCCTTGCGCTGGGGAGTTTCGAGATAGGTAGAGGCAACGTATTTACTTTCGTTAGAGTAAATAAAGACTTATTAAGCATCTTTTCTATATGCTCTTTAAAACAATGCAGTGTTTAAATTTTTTCTTTTTTTCTCCTCATTTGCTCAATTTTTTCGCTGTTTGATTTGAAGTTAATTTTTTCCGCCATTTGCCGCGCCTAAGTTTTTGCCTCCCTAGGAGACCGCCTTATCTTGCCTGATGGTAGAAACGGCCCTGGCTATGAGTCCTGTTTGGATACGATGTTGTTGTATGTTGTGGTCTTCAGTCCTGAGACTGGTTTGATGCAGCTCTCCATGCTACTCTATCCTGTGCAAGCTTCATCATCTCCCAGTACTTACTGCAACCTACATCCTTCTGAATCTGCTTATTGTATTCATCTCTTGGTCTCCCTCTACGATTTTTACCCTCCACACTGCCCTCCAATGCTAAATTTGTGATCCCCTGATGCCTCAGAACATGTCCTACCAACCGGTCACTTCTTCTTGTCAAGTTGAGCCACAAATTCCTCTTCTCCCCAATTCTGTTCAATACCTCCTCATTAGTTATGTGATCTACCCATCTAATCTTCAGCATTCTTCTGTAGCACCACATTTCAAAAGCTTGTATTCTCTTCTTGTTCAAACTATTTATCGTCCACGTTTCACTTCCATACATGGCTACACTCCATACAAATACTTTCAGAAACGACTTCCTGACACTTAAATCAATACGCGATGTTAACAAATTTCTCTTCTTCAGAAACGATTTCCTTGCCGTTGCCAGTCTACATTTTGTATCATCTCTACTTCGACCATCATCAGTTACTTTGCTCCCCAAATAGTAAAACTCCTTTACTACTTTAAGTGTCTCATTTCCTAATCTAATTCCCTCAGCATCACCAGAATTAATTTAACTACATTCCATTATCCTCGTTTTGCTTTTGTTGATGTTCATCTTATATCCTCCTTTCAAGACACTGTCCATTCCGTTCAATTGCTCTTCCAAGTCCTTTGCTGTCTCTCACAGAATTACAATGTCATCGGCGAACCTCAAAGTTTTTATTTCTTCTCCATGGATTTTAATACCTACACCTAATTTTTCTTTTGTCTCCTTTACTGCTTGCTCAATATACAGATTGAATAACATCGGGGAGAGGCTACAACCCTGTCTCATTCCCTTCCCAACCACTGCTTCCCTTTCATGTCCCTCGATTCTTATAACTGCCATCTGCTTTCTGTACAAATTGCAAATAGTCTTTCGCTCCCTGTATTTTACCCCTGCCACCTTTAGAATTTGAAAGAGAGTATTCGAGTCAGCATTGTCAAAAGCTTTCTCTAAGTCTACAAATGCTACAAAACGTAGGTTTGCCTTTCCTTAATCTATTTTCTAAGATAAGTCGTAAGGTCAGTATTGCCTCACGTGTTCCAACATTTCTACGGAATCCAAATTGATGTTCCCCGAGGTCGGCTTAGGCAGTATTAATCTGCCACGAAGTTTCCAACACGCCAGAACTAGACCAGGTGATCGGAATGTTGTTAAGTGTAACTCTGACTGACGGTCCTTTACTGTGTAATGTCACGCTATCTGATAGTTATCGCCGCTCGCAGTTTACTCCCACGAGAACGCGGCACTACGCAGTTCGCATTGCCGAAATGCCAGCGGCCGGTCGCATGGGGAAACGTGCAGTCGCCGCTCTGTCTCGCCGCCGCTCGCAATGAAAGTGGTCCCGTCTAATAGAGGAAAGGTGTTCTGGCCGCCGCGCCAGGAAAACCAGACGCGTGTCTTTTCTTTTTGGCGAGCGGCGGGCGTATTGACACACCTGTAGCCAGACAGGTTAATGCTCCGGTACGTTCATCGCGGAACTGATCCCATTTTATAACCAGACTGCTCGCCATAAAAATGCACCACCAAATCTCACACAGTAAGGGTCAACTGGCACGAGGTGTGTTACACGCCTGTTTACGCCGTAAAGTAGCAGCAACGCCATCTACATTATGTATGCAGGGTGTTTGACTGTTGTAGGTACAAACGAAAGGGGGCGAGAAGGAAATGGAACAAGCAACTAATCCTAAAGGTGAGTCCATGAGATGTCTTGCTTGTGTTCAACTTAGCGCATGCGTATAAATTTCCAACTGTGCAACTACGCATGTGCATTTGCCCACACGTAATTTCCTGGAAATGCAGGTCGTGCGTAAATCTTTGCGCTTTTTAGCTGACGACAGGTAGCTGGGACCCATATGTGTTTGGCTGTCTAGTGTGCGATAGTATCTATTAACTCCAAATGAAACACGCTTAAATTTAAAGATGACTGCAAACAAAAACAGTCGTTTGGAACATCGCTTCTAAAGATTATTTGAATAAAAATTTGAGATGTGATGTCCTGAGCGCCGAGTATTAGATAAAATATGTCTGATGATGTATCTGTAAAGAATAAGATACCGCAAGATTCCAAGCAGAAAAACAGAAGAATGAGCCACAAATTTATGAAATGTGTGTTTCGAAAATGTGGACGAATATTCATGCTATGGCAACTTAACAGGACAACAACTAAAAACAAATGGTTCAAATGGCTCTGAGCACTATGGGACTTAACATCTTAGGTCATCAGTCCCCTAGAACTTAGAACTAATTAAACCTAACTAACCTAAGGACATCACACACATCCATGCCCGAGGCAGGATTCGAACCTGCGACCGTAGCGGTCCCGCCGTTCCGGACTGCAGTGCCTAGAACCGCACGACCACCGCGGCCGGCAACAACTAAAGAACTTGACATCTGAACAAAGGAAATGATGGGTTATTTGTAGCTTCTCAACAAACTACTATAAATAGAAATGAAGGACACTAACGATGCAAAAAATACAAAATTGGAAAGTGCAATCTCTGTTCCAATCGATTCTGACATCTGTGAAAGTCACAAATTTGTCGAGTCCGAGGATGTTAATCTACGTATAATATTTGATGATTAAAGTCGTGTGAACAACTTCTTCTATAAAATAAAATACAAATGACACATGGAAAATTAATTAACCTTCACATAAAGGTTGAGAATCTCCCTTAAATATTTCTCAGTTTCAGGAATAATCACTGAAACGTTTTGTTTTGAAATAAGAAATAAATTGTTCAATCTGGTATACAAGTCGCCGGTTACTAACTAACGAAATTTTACTGCCAGCGCTATCGCTGAAGTTTCCCAAGCAGAAAATCTAAAACCTCGCTGTGACCCCCTTCAGAAACCTGCAAACAACTCGTTATCACTCTGCATTTCTCGTGCCTTTGTTATTTAGATACTTCTTTACGTACAATCACTTTTGGGCTTTCTTTTTCTGTCTCCTTTCCATCGCAATAAACACAGCCCAAGCTCACAAGCAAAGAAGTAAATCCATAGTAGACAGCTTGCGAAGTGTGGCAACATGTGAACACCAGACGTCCCACCCGTACATGTGTTCTTTCCACAAATTTTCGTGCGCGCCCTTTTATTCCCGGCCCTCTGCGATTACGTACAAGCAATGAGGTATCCTGTGGACATACCTTAATAAAAACAGATCCGGAAGCCAATCGTTCCCCCACGATAACGTATGCAGGCATGCCAACATAGAACTCTGCAATCTGTTTGGGTGATGTTCCTTATGCTGAAGGGATGCATATGTGGTACATACATGGTGGTGCACCGGCATATTTTCGTGTCCTTTTTCGGGAATACTCAGCAAGAATCTTCTACAGATGTATAGATAGTGGCATCCAACGTCTCTCGACTTGAACCAGTTGGATTTTTTTTTGTGTTGGGATATTCAAAACCTTCGGTGCGTCCCAGACTTATTGAGAATGTCGACGAAGTCCTGGAATGCATTATGGATGGTTGTCAGTATATTCGGAACAGGTCTGGGGCCTTTGAACGTGGGCGGTGAGGTTTTCCGCCCGACAGGCTATAAGCCTCGAAGTTCAGCACAAGTCACTGCATAAATGCCGATGGGGTGAGCCTGTTTCCTCTCAATGTAAATAGACGCTTTATTCTTCCTTCGGACAAATTAGAAATAGCAAATATCCTTCAGCGGGATTCTTTCGTAGACATAAGTGACTGTGTTAAAACCATACAAATACTTCTTCGTATTTCGTTTGTGTTCTTCTTGAAGGAAAATGGATTCCTACCTCTTCACATATACCGCATGATCGTTTAGTCTGGCTAGCCGAGAAGGATCTGCTCCTAAAACTTAATGTAAATCCATGAAATATGTACGCAGTTGCGTACTCGGACAATCATCAGCTGTATAATGGAATGACGACAATGAAAATTTGTGTCGGGTCGGGGCTCGAATCCAGATTTTCCCGCTTTACACGAGCGGACGCCTTTACAGCTTTGGCTATCCTTGAACGAATCACGGCCATACCCAACCGTACGTCGTCGATCATGCGTCACAACCTTCACTCATTATGTAATTCCCGAAAGTGGGGGGAGGGGGGGACGTTTTAATTGAAAATCGCTGCGCGGTATAGGCGGATAAATATATTTCCATTATACAGCTGATCGGTTGTCCATGTTCGCAACTACAAACACGTTTAATGCATTTCACGACGGCTGTGGTCGCCGTTGCGCGTGTTCCTTCGGACGCGCATGCACGCATGTCCGAAGCATCGTACATCTTAACAATACAGCCACTGCTATATCGTCTCCATGTTAATCGTCGCTGTAGTCCAAGAACTGTCTTTAGATGTTTCACAAAACAATTACACGCGTCACTGCAGAGATCGATCAGCCACAGATATTACTTGAGTGTGCAGCGGCGTGATACTTAAATATATCACTTCAAACTGTTCTGCTACAATTTCAAATAATATTTTCGGTGCGAATGTAGGCTCTGTTGTTTTTCAGAGGCATTTCCTTCACAGAAACATCGAACCGATATCAAGTCTTAAACTGTTATTGAGAAATTAACGCAGATTCTATGATATGAGGCAAAGTTCGCGTAAACGTAATATTTTGATATTCACCAGTTTACATTGGGCTCCCAAAATCGGATTTAGTAAACCGATTTCCCAATACCGGTTCCGGGTGGTCACGTAAACACATCAAAATCGATTGTGGAAATCCGCTTCTGGTTGCCGATTTTCCAGTTCCGCAATCGATTTTCTCTTCCATGTAAACTCAACCAGTTTTGAAACGTGCTTGGGCTGTCAGATTTTGTCTTGTTTCTTAGCATTTGTACGGATTGGCTTTCTGTACAGTGAAGGATAAGTAGAAATACTAGACTGGAGCTGACCAATAACGAGTGTGCTGACGAAATCATAAACTGTATCAGCTGTCCGCCCCTGGTAGCTGAGTGGTAAGCGCGACGGAATGTCGTTCCTACCGGCCCCGGTTCGATTCCCGGCTGGGTCGGAGATTTTCGCCGCTCAGGGACTGCGTGTTGTGTTGCCCTTATCATTATCATTTCATCTCCACCGACACGCAAGTCGGCGAAGTGGCGTCAACTCGAAAACTTGCACCAGGCGAACGGTCTACCCGAAGGGAGGCCCTAGTCACACGGCATTTCCATTTACACTGTAACAGCTGTTTTCCATGCGCCATATTTAACTGGGCTAGCGAATCCGCTTCTTACCTTCACGTGTAAACACGACAGCGAAAAACGGTTTCCGAAATTCGATTTTCGTCTTTCGGAAGATGTGTCGCATGTAAACGTAGTGAGTAACTGTTGAGTTAGAACCAAAGTCAAATGTCAACTCTAGGAATTAACTGAGTCTGTTTCAAGTGATTTTTCTGAATTAGTCACTTTAGAGAAATTAAGTTTTCCCTTTTTTTATTTCCCCAGAATTATGATTCACTTCTTCTCGAATTAGTTTTGATTTTCTGTACGTAGGCGAAACTTTCAGCATATGTTCCGACATGCTTAATATTTACCAAAATAGAATACTCTAAATGGTTGCCGGTTTAATACAGTAGTCAAAATTATAGCCATTTCCTTTAAAAATGTATATCACTAATAGGCTTAAAAATGTATGTCACTGTTGCTCAAGAGTCAGTAAAATTGAAAAATCTCTTGCTTGCTCGTTGGTAGGATCACTGTGCTTCTCAACAAACGTAGTCGACACACATTTAAATTAACACACTTTTTATTAATAAGACGTTGGCATATGGTGAGTGACAAAAATCGTGGGATACCTCCTGATATCGTGCGGACGTCCTTTTTTCGTTGGAAGCCACCAGCAGAAACAGTGAGCCATACTGCCTCTACAGCCGTCCGTGATTGCAAAAGTGTCGCTGGTGCAGAATTTTATGCACGTACTGATCTCTCGATTATATTCCATAAACGTTCGATGAGATTCATGTCGGGTGACCTAGGTGGCAAAATCATTAGCTCGAATTTTCTAGGGTTTCTTCAAACTAATCGCGAACAATTGTGGCCCAGTGACATGGCTCATTCTCATCCATGAAAATTCCATGGTTGTTTGGAAACATGATGCCCATGAATGGCAGCAAATGATTTATAGGTAACTGAACATAACAATTTCCAGACAAAATGTCGAATCAAACAACCTTCAAACGTTTGAATTTCCATTTGTTATTGATATGTCTGCATAAGTAGAAGAAACTAACGATCAAAGTCCGAAAACAATTTATTGGACTGTTCAGTTAACCAAAACAAATTCTCCAAGTATAACACCAACACTAAACAATGATCAGTCTTCGAATCACAACTACATACAAGAATAATATAGAAAACAACTGAAATAATTTCCTACTAGTCTCTGCCAGAGACTTCTCTGATATACCAAGCCTAATTCAGAGATCAGCGAGAACATCCAAGCCGGGCTGCCGGGGCGGCAGCTATCCACGTCTGCTGGCGGTCGATGAACTGCCGACGTGCGGCCGAGCACCGGCCTTTATAGCGATTCGGCGGATGAGTACCTCGGAACTATTTTCCATCATGTGGTTTGACGTGTGAAAATAGTTCGGGGATCTGCAGCGACCTCTTCCTTATATTTACGTGGGCCAGTAGTGGACCCTGGTGGCCGCTGGTGTCTTTGCTGTGTTGTTGTTGTTGTTGTTGTTGTGGCCTTTCATCAATATTGCCTGTCGGTTGTGTAGTGCTTCAGTGTACCTGCGAAGCGGGCAACCCGCGGCTGCAGGCTGTCAGTTTGGTTGCTGATACTCTAGGCGCCGTGATGTCTGGCGGAGAAGGCCACAACAGTTATTTTATTTGAGTAACCAGTTGCAGTGCTACATTACGCGATCCCCTGACCGACATGTAGGAAAAATCAAACCTCTGGTCCAGTCAAAATAGGGGTAGGCATTCAGTGACCGTAGATTTCTTCTTAACTCAGCGATCCTTTCAATCCTTGTCGACTCAAACCATTTCCAGTCAATAACTCAGTCCATTCCATCCAACACAGCCCACATCATAATGGAGCCACCACCATCTTGCGCATTGCCTTATTGACAACCTGGGTCCAAGGCTTCATTGGGTCTGTGCCACACTCGAATCCTACTGTCATCTCTTACTGACTGAAATGGAGACGTATCTGACCGGGCCACAGTTTTCCAATAGTCTAGGGTCCAGCTGATATGGTCAAGAGGTCAGGAGAGCCGCTGCAAAAGCGATGTCGTGCTGTTAGCAAAGGCACTCCCTTCAGTCGTCTGCTGCCACAGTCCATTAACGCCAGATTTCGCCTCACTGTCCTAACGGATACATTCGTCGTATGTCCCACATTGATATCTGCGGTTATATACCTCAGAATATTGAATTCCCTAACGATTTCCGAAATGGAATGTCCCATGCCTCTAACTGAAACGACCAAACCGCGTTCGACGTCTATGAATTCCCATCGTGCGGCTATAATCACGTCGGAAGCCTTTTCACATGAATCACCTCAGTACAAATGACAGCTCCAGTAATGCATTGTCCTCCTGTACCTTGTGTACGCGATACTACCGCCATCTGTATATACGCATATCGATATCCCGTAACTTCTGTCACGTGAATGTATTATACAGGATCATTACATGCTCAAAACTCTTATGAACTAATACATTATTCATAAATCAGTATAAAATATCCGTTTAATAAGAGTGTGCATAGTTTTGTCAACGATGGCACGATGTTCTCGCCTTCGGGAGTCATTGGGGCCCAATTGTTTAGTGACCCTCACTGCCAAATCTGCATGAGCAGAACAGAGTAGGCTCACTTTGCCAGAATCTTCCATGTGCGATACGTTACAAACAGAAAGAACATTTTAGTAGACACATCATATGCAAAATATGTAATAACTTTTCTTGGCAATCTGATGTCGCTGAAGCGGAAACTATTGAAGGTGCTGCTCAGTAAAATCTGGAACACCATAGCGAGGATCGATGAGGAGATGAACCGAGGGCTGCCTTCGCAGAACGGTGGTCATGTGGAGCGCTATATGTGACGTGTCTGTCCTCCGGTTCCTACCTGCAGTTTGGGTTCTTGGAGATTCTTGTTGTCCACAGCTCGTGGTCTAGTGGCTAGCGTAGCTGCCTCTGTATCGTGGGGTCCCAGGTTCGATTCCCGGCTGGGTCGGGGGTTTTCTCCGCCCGGAGACTGGGTGTATGTGTTGTCCTCATCATTTCATCATCATGGACAGTGAAATGATTGGGAATTTGTACGGGCGCTGATAACTGCGCAGTTGAACGCCCCACAAGGCAAATATCATCATCATCGAGGTTCTTGTTACAAGGTGTTCGTGTACTCAGCCACAACACGGGGAAGCCATTGGTTTGCTGACCAATGTTTATTAGGATTATTTGCTTATTTTATTGTCCTCTATTCGCCCGTTTGGTCTGTACCTATATTAGTCAAACGCCCTGTAGAAAGAAAGGTTATGCAGCGGTTTCTCACTCAGAAAAGGAATGTGAATGTTGGTTGTATCTGAGAAGATCGTGTTGTACCTTGCGTAAGCAGGAGCGTGAACTATTGAGGAAGCGGTTTATCGTTCTGCTGTAATGCTGATCGTTTTGGTCAGGATCCCGCGACTGCCATGTGAACATGGAATCTACGGTTTCTGGAAGATGATATTCAATTCCCTGTAGGATCATAATAGCCACAGTCGACTAGCGCCCGAGAGGACAGACATATTGCTCGCTCGACCGTGGAGGGTCGAACAATCATGTCAACGAACTATGAGTGAGAATGACCTTGTTTGCGGTAAGACGAGTATCGACGTTAACAGTGCGATGACGTCTGCAGCTGCACAGGTTGTCAGTATGACGTACTTTGTTGGGGTTCCCGTGACGCGGCAACAGAGAGAGACGCGCCTACAGTGGTGCACATGACGACAATAAGGCACAGAAGTGCTGATTTACTTACAGCATCATTGTGGATTTAGCAGTGTGTGGAGGTACAGAGCAGAGTTAATGTTACCAGGATGCATTCGTCAATGTCTCACATGCACACAACATGATCACCTCTGTATCGTAGCGGTGGTAATTTGGACAGCAGACGTGATCACATTGGTGGCTCTGCCCTATAGCCGAGCTCCCTTGACATTATCTTTCAACAAGATAACACATGACCTCCTGATGCCTGTGCTGTCCTGACCTACCTTGACTATACAATAAATGTATTCAGAGTTGCGAATATGGTTCTAGACGCTTCAGTCCGTAACCGCGCGGCTGCTACGGTCGCAGGTTCAAATCCTGCCTTGGGCGTGGATGTTATGTGATGTCCTTAAGTTAGTTAGGTTTAGGTTGTTCTAAGTATAGGGTACTGATGACATCAAATGTTAAGTCCCGTAGTGCTTACAGCCATTTTTTTGCGAATATGGACACCCGTCAGCTGTAGAATGGAATGACGGCAATGATAATTTGCGCCGGACCGGGGCTCGAACCCGCATTTCCCGCCTACCGCAAGCGGTCGCATCACCATTTGGCCAGCCGTACACGACTCACGGCCAGCTCCAAACTTCCACATCTGGACCATCGTGTGTCTACAACCTGTACTGGTATATCCATTACGTATATTCCCATACAGAAGAGACCAGAATAACACGCATGTCCAAAGTAACATTGCAATCGCAATTAGGAATACCACAGGCAGCGCGGTTTGTATATCGCGACTATTGCCGTCAGGGCTTAATTTCGGCGGCAACAAGTCTACATCGGGGATTTTAAAATGGTACAAGTGTGTTAAATTGCAACGTAACTATAGTTTGACGCTGCGCTGGCACCAGTGAACGTGTCTGTAGCAAATCTTGTTGTATTATTGTTATCATTATAAGAAATAACGTTTTAAAAACCCAAATTTCAGGAAATAAATCTGTAAAAACTGATCTCATTATTAGTTTGACGCTGCGCTGGCACTAGTCAACGTGTTTGTAGTAAATCTTGTTGTATTATTGTTATCATGATAACAATTAATGTTTTAAAAATTCAAATTTCAGGACATAATTCTGTAAAAACTGATCCCATTATTAGTTTCATCACAAGTTTTCAAAAATGGAAACTTGTGAGTGGCGGGGATAGGGTTTAATTGTTGAAGAGATTCTTTGAATCATCTAAAATTTTAGAAATTAAGCAATGATTGTTGTGACCAGAAGGTTCTCCAGATCTCTCACCCATCGGAAAGACCTGTTCAAGTGTTACCACTACTCGCCAGCCACCACGACTGATCTACAGTTTGAGGAATATGGAACGATAAGTGTTCGATTGTGTCATGTAATCCCAGTTCGACTCAATGCCCAGCACTGTGTACTAAATTTTGTAATCTTTGTACCCACAAATTAACTGCAAAGTTAATGGCGCATTCTTCCTACTGCACTCTACAGGGTGAAAAGTATTTAAACCGACAAACTCTGGGAGGTTGTAGGGGACATCAAAACAAATATTTTTCCCTAATGTCATTTTTTCCTATGATGAGTATTTAAACTGGTAGAGGAAGATTTCTCAGGCGGCAAATTAATTAAACCAGCAAACACTTTTCCATTTTTTTATGACCAAGAGACAACACATTAACACAACCCAGTTTCAATTACAGTATATTTTCAAAAATGCCTCCATTGACACGTAAACAAAGGTTACACCGCCGGATCATATTCTGTCTGACACGGGAAAAAACCCCAGGAGTATCCTGAATTGTTCCTGCTCTTGCTACTATCCGGACAACCAGATCCTCTTCTGATGCAACAGGAGTTGTGTAAACAAGGCTGCGCATCTCTCACCAGACAAAAAGTCCAGAGGGGTCATATCTGGGGATCGAGCAGGCCATGGTACAGGACCACCTCTGCCAATCCGCGTTTCTCAGAACCGTCGGTCCACGAATCGACGCAGACGACGACAGAAATGTGCCGGCGCCCCGTCATGTTGGAACCACATGCGTTGTCTTGTAGGGAGCGGGACGTCTTCCAGCAATTCTGGCAATGCTCTGGCGAGAAAATTGTAATAGTGCCAGCCATTTAATGGTCTAGGTAGCAGATACGGCTCAATTAAACAGTCCCCAACAACACCGACCCACACATTAACGAAGAACTGCACTTGATGGGCGCTAGTAACTGTGGAAACTCCAATGCGAATCGTGCATGTTGAAGACTCCATCACGCCCGAACATTGCTTCATCGGTAAACAACACAAAAGATGGAAATATAGGACGCATTTCACACTGTTCCAGGTATCACTGCGAAAACTGTGCTCTGGGTGGATAATCAACTGGTTCCACGTTGTGGACACGCTGTAATTGAAATGGACCTAACAATTGCTCTCGAAGGACTGTTCTTACATTCGTCTGATTCGTCCCCATGTTACGTGCAGTTGCACGAGTGCTGATTGAAGGATCCCGCTCCACATGCTGCAAGACAGCTTCCTCAAATTGGAGCGTTCTTACCGTGCGACGGCGTCCCTCTCCAGTTAATATGCTAAATGACCCGGTCTCACGCAGACGTTGGTACACAGCAGCAAAGGTCGTATGATGCGGGATACGGCGATTAGGATATTTTTGTTGATAAACCCGCTGTGCAGCTCGTCGGTTGTGGTGCGCTACGTAGTACGCACCAACCATATCAGTGTACTCACTCCAGTTGTATCGCTCCATTAGTAAACAGAGACAATGCACTACTACACTGGTGGACAGCAGTTGCCTACAACTGAAGAGCGTAATACGCCCTCTTCAACTGAAGATCGTAATACGGCCTCTAACAACTGAAGAGCGTAATACGGCCTCCACCGGTTTAAATAATCCTCATAGAAAAAAAGGGGTTAAGGGAAAAATATTTGTTTTGATGTCCCCTACAACGCCCCAGAGTTTGTCGGTTTAAATACTTTTTGTATAGTCACAATAAGTAAAATTTGATTATTTACTGTGCGTCCGTCTGTTGTTGGAATTGTGAAGGTTTGCATTGTCGGTTTAAATACTTTTCACCTTGTATAGTCACAATAAGTAAAATTTGATTATTGACTGTGCGTCCTTCTGTTGTTGGAATTGTGAAGGTTTGCATTGTTGTTTCGACGTACAGTCTCGGTCTGTGGTTGTGTAAATGTGGCTACGTTGGAGGACACAGACTCGAGAGAAATAACTGTCTTCGGGAACCACCTGAAGGTCGCAACGAGTGTGTTTGCAGCAATGTCGAGCAGAACTGATGACGTAAACCGACTGGACACCCGACTGTCCTGCAAGCTGAAAATTCGCCTCGAATACGCCATATTGCAGCTTTACCACCACTAGAGTTTTGTATAGTCCTTCCACTTTCGACACGAATGACAATTAGTACGTTCATATCTGAGCAGTGCCGCCCAGTGGACGTTATCCTCGGAGCAGCCACGTGTGAGTGAATTGCTCGTCGTGCTGATCAGACCGCGCAGTGCGACACTTTCCCGGGTGAGGGGCGCTCTCACGGCTGGACGGACAGGGGGCGATGTGAAAGTGGCCGCTGCTTCCGGCTCCTGCATGATTACTGGCCAACGCAAGTATTACCCGGGGTCCGCCTTTCGCTGCTCCCTGTCGACTTCTTGTCAGTCCACTGGCAGTACAGGCCTATGAGCTAGAATTAACTCACGATCAAAGTGCATAATACTGCGTGTCAATGTCTATCCTTTGTAGCAACACGGAATTTGGGTTGTGCCACTATGGACATTTTCCGCCTCAACGATACGAGGTGCGTTCAAGTTCTAAGGCCTCCGATTTTTTTTCTCCAGACTGGAAAGAGATAGAAACATGCGCATTGTTTTAAAATGAGGCCGCATTCATTGTCAATACGTCCCAGAGATGGCAGCACCGTACGGCAGATGGAATTTTACCGCCAGCGGCGAGAATGAGAACTGTTTTAAATACTTAAAATGGCGATGTTTTCCTTACTTGAACACCGTGCAATCATTCGTTTTCTGAATTTGCGTGGTGTGAAACCAATTGAAATTCATCGACAGTTGAAGGAGACATGTGGTGATGGAGTTATAGATGTGTCGAAAGTGCGTTCGTGGGTGCGACAGTTTAATGAAGGCAGAACATCGTGTGACAACAAACTGAAACAACCTCAGGCTTGCACAAGCCGGTCTGATGACATGATCGAGAAAGTGGAGAGAATTGTTTTGGGGGACCGCCGAATGACTGTTGAACAGATCGCCTCCAGAGTTGGCATTTCTGTGGGTTCTGTGCACACAATCCTGCAAGACGACCTGAAAATGCGAAAAGTGTCATCCAGGTGGGTGCCACGAATGCTGACGGACGACCACACGGCTGCCCGTGTGGCATGTTGCCAAGCAATGTTGACGCGCAACGACAGCATAAATGGGACTTTCTTTTCGTCGGTTGTGACAATGGATGAGACGTGGATGCCATTTTTCAATCCAGAAACAAAGCGCCAGTCAGCTCAATGGAAGCACACAGATTCACCGCCACCAAAAACATTTCGGGTAACCGCCAGTGCTGTAAAAATGATGGTGTCCATGTTCTGGGACAGCGAGGGTGTAATCCTTACCCCTTGCGTTCCAGAGGGCACTACGGTAACAGGTGCGTCCTACGAAAATGTTTTGAAGAACAAATTCCTTCCTGCACTGCAACAAAAACGTCTGGGAAGGGCTGCGTGTGTGCTGTTTCACCAAGACAACGCACCCGCACATCGAGCTAACGTTACGCAACAGTTTTTTCGTGATAACAACTTTGAAGTGATTCCTCATGCTCCATACTCATCTGACCTGGCTCCTAGTGACTTTTGGCTTTTTCCAACAATGAAAGACACTCTCCGTGGCCGCACATTCACCAGCCGTGCTGCTATTGCCTCACTGATTTTCCAGTGGTCAAAACAGACTCCTAAAGAAGCCTTCGCCGCTGCCATGGAATCATGGCGTCTGCGTTGTGAAAAATGTGTACGTCTGCAGGGCGATTATGTCGAGAAGTAACGCCAGTTTCATCGATTTCGGGTGAGTAGTTAATTAGAAAAAAATTCGGAGGCCTTAGAACTTTAATGCACCTCGTATATGGCAAATACAGTGAGATAATAAAAGTGTTGGAATACCTCCTCAGGAGCGCCGACTTATAAAAAATATTGGGGGAGGCCCATAGTGGGAGTCTTGCTCCGGGAAATTCTCTAAATTTTAGATGAAAAATAGTGAGTTTTAAAGTTTTTTAAGCATTTTAGATCATATGATCAACATTAGAACCCCAAAAACTGGACCATCGATAAATCGACACTCCGGGAAACTCGACAAGCCTGACACATTTGTTGGACTAGAAAAAAGAAACAAAACAGAAACTCACACGGTATTTTCGTAAAAAGCTAATTTAATTTACAGCAGTAACCATGCTTATAGACTATTACAGAGCAATGAATATATAGCTGTGCAAAGACTGAAATTATATTTAAATAAATCCTAAACTATCATTAAAAGAATAAAACATAAAATATTGTTGTCACACAGTAACAGCACTTTGATTAATAAGTGTGATAGCTATTTTAAGTTTACTTTGAATAAGGCTAAGGATTCATTAAATAAAAAACAATGTCTCAAAGTTAATGCTTTAATACAGTTAATAAAGTTAATACAGTATGCCTAATACTTTCAGTCAAAAATTATCTAAATAGTGGTTTTTAATTGGGTCTCACACCCTAAAAATATTTAAGTATTTGAAAATAACTAATACAGTACTATAGTAATATAGTAATACAATACTAAACTAGTGAATGAATGAATGAAATGTCGTGTGACGAGGGCCTCCCGTCGGGTAGACCGCTCGCCTGGTGCAAGTCTTTCGATTTTGACGCCACTTCGGCGACTTGCGCGTCGATGGGGATGAAATGATGATGATTAGGACAACACAACGCCCAGTCCCAGAGCGGAGAAAATCTCCGACCCAGCCGGGAATCGAACCCGGGCCCCTAGGGTTGACAGTTTGTCGCGCTGACCACTTTTCTTTCTTTCTTTTTTTTTTTAATGTCTCATTTTGTTCGTTTTCGTTCGTTGTATCTGCTCGGGGCGGACGTCGAAAGACACCCGTTTCAGTTCGTTGTTGATCCATTGAGTCAGTTTTTTTTTTATTACAGAGGGCAGCTAGCCCTCTGACCGAACACGCTGAGATACCGTGCCGGCATTAAAAATGGTTCAAATGGCTCTGAGCACTATGGGACTTAACATCTGTGGTCATCAGTCCCCTAGAACCTAGAACTACTTAAACGTAACTAACCCAAGGACATCACACAACACCCAGTCATCACGAGGCAGAGAAAATTATGTATGTATTTAATTCTCTATTTTTATAAATATTTTTAGTATTGCTCTAAATGCCATTATTAGGGGTAGAGTGTCTTTAGAAAGGTGTATAAATGTCGACCGTCTGAATGGATTACTGAATATGAAGTCGTTGATGACTGGTCGGATATCCAATTCATCCAAAACATCTCGGTGGGCATGAAGAAACAGCCAAGTTGTTCAATCGCTTCTGTCCCATTGTTGATCGGAGATATGACTTCAGACGCCTAAGGGCGTTAAATGACCGTTCTGCTGTTGCTGTCGTGATTGGAACTACTTGGAGAAGCTTAATGCACTTCACTACCTCACATAACATTTCTCCAACTGCAGGATCTTGTGTAACGTACTTTCTTACGTCAAGCATGTTTCTTTAAGTCCAGTTGTTTTTTATTAGCGATATCGGCTAACATATTCAAGTGTAAGCGCAGTCTCTCAATGTCTAGGTCATTTTTTAAAAACTCAGTTGATTTTTTCCAAATTTATTTCACCTCTGTTTACTAAAGGCTAGCACTCTTGTTCAACTATAACGACCTGTGTGAGTCCAGTTGAAGCAAACCGCTCGGTAATGCAAGACTGCACCGTTTCACAAACTTCAAAGTAAATACCTTTGTAGTATTCCTTTGGGGTTTTGAAAGTGTGCGGTGAGCTGGCTTCGTTGTTTTCGTAGTTCTGTGGTATACTTCGATACCGAGGAAGTGAAGGATCATCAACTTGCGAAGGTTTTTCTTTTAAACACAATTCCCAAAACTGTTCAAAATTATCACGCCTTCCATTCAAATATACAAATCAAGCCCTCATATATATTTTTTGCAGATCAGCAACACTTAGCTGAGGACACTGAATTTTTTCATTGACATCTTCTACTGGGTTCATTGCATGGCAATAAAGACGTAAAAAGAAATAAGTTTTGAATTGTAACATTGACTCAAGATAGCCTGCACATTCGTAACCTGACTCTGTTTCATCCTCTGCAGAAAATTTTTCAAAAAACTCTAGAAGCTCTTCAAAGTTTCTCAATATTCTCAAGATACTAGAAGCTTGCGTAGTCCATTGAGTCGGGCAAAGGCGTCGTAGACCATCTTGGTCGTTGGCGCTCTCACAGCGTATGCTTCTGAAAAGTCCCATCGTTTTATTGGATTCCCTACGGTGTCTATTAAGTCCTTAGCCAAAGCCATAATATCCCTCATAGACGTAAGATGGCGGAGACTGTCTACAACTGCCAAGTCTAAAATGTGAGCAGTGCAGTATACGTCACGTGCTTTTGGTTGTATATCCAAAACTAACTTTTTTAGTCCTTTGAACTTACGTCTCATATTCGAGGCACCATCATAGCACTGTCCTCTTGTCTTTTAAAATACTAAACAGAGTTTGTGATTCAATGCTGGGGGTCTCGTATAAGCCAATAAAGTCTTCGTTGATGATTTTGAACAGTTTTGGGAATTGTGTTTAAAAGAAAAACCTTCGCAAGTTGATGATCCTTCGCTTCCTCGGAATCGAAGTATACCACAGAACTACGAAAACAACGAAGCCAGCTCATCGACAGTACGTACACAAAATGACACTTGTTCGTGATTCGAAGAATCACTTGTTTCGTCAACCATAATAGAAAAATGTTCAGTCTTCTTTCTAAACACAGACTTTCCTAATAGATCAATGATCTCGTTTTGAATATCGTGGGACGTCCACTTATACCCCAAACGCCCTAACCAATCTTTAAATTCACGTATGTCATTCCTTCGGAGTTCCAACAATTGAAAAAAAAACTGAGTTTACATCTTCGTGCCCTCTAATTGCTAGTCCTTGTCGGCATAGAAATTGCACGGTAGTAAAAATTGTCTCAAAAGCTAAACGGCCTTTCTTCATATCACTATCCAACTGTTCATTCAAATGGGAGGCCACACTTCGGTTAGTGTTAGAATTTAGTTTCAGATCACCTTCTTTATGCGTAAACGTATTTTCATGAAGACGGAAGTTTTCTGAAGCCTTTTTCCATTTAGAAAACTCTACGGAAATAAACGCATCTTCTTTTTTTTTTTTTTTTTAAAAAATTGTAATAGATTTTTAGCATCTGCCTATTTGCAGGTTTTGCAAAATACTTTTTCGGTAGATGCTTCATATTCTAGCCATGTATATTTAATCAACCAAGACTTCCGAAATGATCTTCGCTTACCGGATTGTCCAAGTTTCGGCTGTGAACGGTTCTCACCTGAAGACGACGAAGCAATTGACGACACAATAATTGTTGGATGTTGACTTACAGTATCAACTCCCAAGCGTGCGTTTTTGGTAACAGATTTATCCGTTGCAAACTTAATTCACAATACACTAAGAGACTAAAGTAAACAAATAAATATAATCATATAAAACAGTCCACTAGACACTAAAGTCGGAACACTAAACATATCTGCAGCATACACTGAACGAAACCATCCACACTGAATGACTGCGACAGCAGGGTGGGCTTTATATAGCCGCGTCGTCGTAAGGTCTCGAAGCGTCAAGGCGATGCGAGGCGGAGGGTTCCAGGCACTTCTGCTATAGTCCTTTGGATGTCGCCGCGGCCACAGCGCTGGCCCACCGGCGCCAGACTTTACCCAAAGATTCGCGCACCGGGACAAATTCTAAGTGTGCCAGCAGCACAGTAACGCTATCATGTTTCACACCACTCGTTTTCAGTTAACCTGCTTACTACCGTAATGATTATTTGTTTTAACTCATCACTCAATGTATTCCAATAGGTATCTATCGTCAGACAAGGAAATTAAAAAATTTCTAACATAATTTTGTGATTTTACAAAGCATAATATAACTAATAATTTTCTTAAATTGCCTCTACAACCTTCCTTAATTGCATAAGTGTTGCCGGTGCAGGATTTTGTGCACGAACTGATATCCCAATTCGGTCCCATAAATGTTCGATGGGTGGCCAATTCATTCCCTTGAACTTCTTCAAACCAACCACGAAGAACTGTCGCCTGGTGACATGATGCATTGTCATGGGAACACAAAGTCCATGAATGGCTGCAAATGGTCTTCAGGTAGCCGAACATAAGCATTTCCAATCAATCATAGGTTCAGTTGGACCAGAGAACCCAGTCCATTACATGTAAACACAACTGACAACATTATGGATCCGCTACCAGCCTGCACAGTGCCCTCTTGACAACTTGGGTCCATAGCTTCGTGGGGTCTGCGCCACACTCGAACCCTACCATCAGCTCTTACCAACTGAAACTGAGACTCGTGTGACCTGTCCACGGTTTTTCAGTCGTCTAGGGTCCAAACAATATGGTCACGAGCCTAGGACTGGCGCTGCAGGTGATGTCGTGCTATTAGCAAAGACACTCGCATCGGTCGTCTGCTGACATAGCCCATTAACGCTAAATTTCGCAGCACTTTCCTAACAGATACGTTTGTTGTATGTCCCACATCGATTTCTGCGGTTGTTGTTTCTCACTGTTTTGCTTGTCTGCTAGCACTGACAACTCTATGGAAACGTCGCTGCTCTCGGTCGTCAAGTGAAGGTCATCAGCTTCAAATGGTTCAAATGGCTCTGAGCACTATGGGACTTAACATCTGAGGTCATCAGTCCCCTATACTTAGAACTACGTAAAGCTAACTAACCTAAGGACATCACACACATCCATGCCTGAGGCAGGATGCGAACCTGCGACCGTAGCGGCCTCGCGGTTCCAGACTGTAGCGCCTAGAACCGCTCGGCCACTCCGGCCAGCAAGGTCATCAGCCACCACGATTGTGTGGGGAGAGGCAACTCCGGGAACTTGGTATTCTCGGCACGCTCTTGACACTATGGATTACAGAATATCGAATTCCTTAAGGATTTCCGAAATGGAATGTCGCATTTGTCTAGCTGCAACTACTGTTCCGTGTTCAAAGTCTATTAATGACCGTCATGCAACCATTATCACATCGGAAACCCTTCCACATGAATTAACAGAGTACAAGTGGCAGCTATGCCAATGGACCATCATTTCATAGCTTATGTAGGCGACACTGGCGCTATGTATACGAGGGTTGGAACTTTAATAGTGGCAACCATTTATTTACAGCTCGTACATAATACGTACATGTTTCAAAGTTTTACTGTTTGTTGTGTACATAGTTCCGCGTAGTCAGCGCGTACACAACTTCCCCACTAGAGCGCGCCCCGCTAAACACAACAGCGCAGTTGCAGCGCTCGTCCGTCTCCGCACTACGAGATGGCGCTGCCTTAGAGACGGACCAAATTCTGCTTCCGCCAATCCGCGTATTAATATGTAACGCAGCCAATGAGATTGCTGCTAACGTAGAACCTTTTCTCCTTGCAGATCACACTCGCGCAGTGATAACTGAACGTGCGAGGTATTATAACGAGTATACAGACCTCCGATTAGTCGGTCTGCATTTGTCTGCATCAGTCTGTTCCAGTCGGCATTAGTCTGTACTTAAGTTTCAGTCTGCGCCTGTCAAGATTACCATATTCCTGTACATAGCTATGAAGATAAATAAATAGACACTTTGTCAAGTATCAGAGATATGTGAGAATAAGATTAACGTACCAAGACCAAAGGGACTTCAGATTGTCAATTGTAAACAGGATACAGAATCAAGTTACGTAATATCTATGATTTTTATTATTTTAATAAATGTGTGTGAAAATTAATCAAGTTCTGCTTAAAGTTGGTCACCGTCAATCTGCTACTCTAAGCGTGCAAGTGGCACTTCTATTGTCTGACCTAACGGCAGAAGATAAACACGCCACGATAAGACCACAAGACATATTGCTGACACTCGCCTACTTCGTTAGAGCGACAAGTCAAATAATCTGATGGTGTGTGTACCGAAGGTCTTACAGTACGCACACCACGCTGTTCTTCAAAGTAGTCACCAGCATTGTGTATAACCCGCTCCCAGCGAAGTGAAAGTCGTAGGATATTCTTAGCAGTGCCAGTTGTGTTGACAGTTCGAGCGGCGCGGTCTATTGCCCGACGAATTTGTAACAGTTCTGAAGCGAATGCCGCGAAGTGTTTCCTTCAGTTTAGAAATCGAGTTGCACTCATGAGGGCTTAAGTCAGGAGAGCAGTCAAACAAATCAGTAACAGCTTGCTCTGTACATGCTTGACCATTGTCCTGCAAAATGATGGTCAGGTCCTGCAGAAAGTGTCATCAATCTGCCTCTATGCTGTTCATTTTTAGAACACGACCTACGACCAGTTTAGAAACAGAAGTTATGACACTGCTTGACCTGACCATCATTTTGCAGGACAATGCTCAATCACGTACAGTGCAAGCTGTTACTGATTTATTTGACTGATGGGGCCGCTAACTGCTTTGCCACCTACTGCACTCCCCTGACTTAAGCCCTCGAGTTCAACTCGATTTCTAAACTGAAGGCAACACTTCGCGGCATTCACTTCAGAACTGTTGCAAATTCGTCGAGCAATAGACCGCTCCGCTCGAACTGTCAACACAACTGGCACTGCTAAGAGTATCCTACGACTTCCACATCACTGGTAACGGGTTATACACAATGCTGGTGACTACTCTGAAGGTAAGTGAAACTTTGAAACACGTATCTATTTTGCACGAGCTGTAAACAAATAGCTGCCACTATTAAAGCTCCAACCCTCGTGTATGTGCATATCTCTATCCCCCCTGAACAGAATTGGGGAGAAAAGAAGTTGTGGCAGAACTTGAGTAAAAGAAGGGATCAGTTAGTATACCACATTTTGAGGTACCCAGGAATCAGCAGTTTAGTATTGGCAGGAAGCGTGGTGGGTAAAAATTTCAGAGGGAGACCAAGAGACGCCTATAATCAAGCATGTTTAAATGGATGTAAACTGCACTAGTTATTTGGAGATGAAGAGGCTTGCACAATATGAAGTAGCGTGGAGAGCTGCATTAAACCAGTCTTCTGACGGAAGACCACCACCACCGTCACAACAACAACAATAACAACAACAACATTCTATTAGTAAGTGTTAAATACAAAACTAGAAAGTGTTCTGTGTTTCTTTGTTGCACGGGCGATGCAGAGAACGGGCGAGAGCTGATGGCTATTATTTGCACCTCACGAACTGGCTGGTATTAGCAAATATACATTGGAAAATCGGTAATGTTATTGTTCAGTATTATAGTCAATTTATAGTCTCGCTACGATACGGTACACATTATACAAGGCGTCCTAGGAGGATTGGTCAGTATTCAGGGATATGACAGGAACCACTACTAGAAGCGAAAAAGTGTAGTAAATATGAGGTCTAAAGGGCTTAGTTCAAGAGCTGTGATCACTTGTTCGTCTTCACTACAGTGACACACATCTCTTCTACTGAACAAGTGGTCATAACTCTGAAGGCATGCATTTTAGAGCCCATGTTTACCAGACATTTTTTTCTTATTTTGGTTCATACTATCTCATCCCAAAATATGGAAGACATTCGTCTCACACATCGAAGGTAGAGAAATAAGGTATGCATTTTAGGGTGTGCATTTTAGAGCACGTGTTTAGTAGTCTTGTTTGCTCCGACGGTTCGTCTCATATCCATCATATGAGAGGCTATTTTGAAATGCCTATTTTTGAACGATGATTCAAATGTGTAATGACATCGAAATCAAATTGAGTATCGACGAACGTCTTCTAAGCAAGGATATCTTTGACCGAGAAAAACATCGATAAAAACTATTTTTCTGAGTAATAAGTATTTTAAAGAGCAGTGTAACATGGGACTTCCTACCAGATCAAAACTCTGTGCCAGATCAGGACTGGAACCTGGGAGGTTTGATTTTTGCACAGAAGCACTCGCCTGCTGAAGGCGAAGGTCCCAAGTTCGAGTTCTAGGTCAGCGCAGTTTCAA
The DNA here is from genome assembly GCF_021461395.2 of Schistocerca americana. Lineage (NCBI taxonomy): Eukaryota > Metazoa > Arthropoda > Insecta > Orthoptera > Acrididae > Schistocerca > Schistocerca americana. Next base: position 20,005,854 of record NC_060127.1, on the reverse strand, counting down.
TCAACCTGGAAGTGTCAGACACATGCACATTCCTTTGCAGAATGAAAATTCATTCTGGAAAAAATCCCTTTGGCTGTGACTAAGCCATGTCTTTGCAGTATCCATTCTTCCATGCGTGCTAGTACTGCATGATAGGCAGGAGAATTTCTGTGAATTTTGGAAGGTAGGATATGAGGTGCTGTGAAAGCAAAGCTGGGAGTTGAGTGGAGGGGGGGGGGGGGGGGGGGAAATGTCTTGAGTTGTGGTTTAATAGCTCAGTCAGTAAAACATTTGCCTATGAAAGGTGAAGGGCACAGTTATGAGTCCCAGTGTGGGATAAAATTTAAATTTGGTAGGAACTTTCAGATCAGAGCACAGTCTGCTACAGTGTGAAAATTCATTGGGGAAGCATAAGTACAGTACAATGGACTATTACGTCGTGCAATAATCGAACTGTAAATTACATAAACTAGCTAATTATTATCATTTCCAATGTGTTGATAAGGGATATCACAAATAAAGTTGATACACAGCTTTGCTTATTGTTTTACAAATGCATTCATCCATAAAGGAAAATAGAAAAAATTATTGTCAACTTCATCATATTGGCAATGTGTTTTCAGTTCCAATTGGATATCTTGTTTACAAGGAAGCGTTCTATGTTAAGTATAAAATTCTTACTTTAAGTCACCATTTCAATGAATGTCACTGTCAGGTTTTTAGTGACCTTAAGGTTGTTCTCTTTTACTAATCACGCAGTTAGTTTGGACTAAATGTTTTTGTTTCATTTGTGAATGAGACAAAAGTGGCAGAAAGGCAGAGCATATAATCAGTTAAGGGAAAAATTCCCACTGCTACTAAATCAAAAGCCAAAGAGGTCATCTTCGTTGGCAGATTCGAGTACTTTTGGAAGATATGCAGTGCGATGAAATGTTACACGACGATGAGAATTTTACTGGGGAAGCTTCAAAAATGTTTCAGTTTTAGGAAGTACCAGGACACAGATTTATAATGAGGTCGCGTAAGAAGTGTCGTGATGTTAAAAGGTTGGCCGTAACATGTCTCAGAAAATGCACTTCCGTCATGATCTACTTCTACACTGACAATTGCTGAGCACTTACCGACGAAAATGGCGAGCGATTTGATAAGAATATTGCAGTCATGGAGCAGAACTGTGCAGGGAAGTTGTCTGCTGCTATTTTGAAAGACTCAGTACTACTGGGCTGTTACTAGAAATGCTTCAGATCCAACCTAGCAGCGACAAGCCGAGCGGAAAGGCGCAACCGATTTATAGAGTGATCAAAAATTTATGAAAATGTCAGAACATTGATGATGGTAAAAGTGTTTATACTACTGAATGGTTTATACACTCACGTTCAGAAAAAAAGAACAGAATAGCTTGAACGACGAGAGGTAGGGCGTTCATATTCACAGGACATGCGCATTAGTATGTTCTGCAGAAATGATTAGCATCTCAGTCACCTCATTTCAGCATGCGTCCTGTTACCTAGTAGATACAGGGTCCGCAGTGGCCCCTGATAACTTTTTCCATGCGTGATGGCATCGACGAATATAAGGCGAGAATGGCGTTCTGTGGTATAGCCATCATGCTGTATTCACCTGGTTCCAATGTTCATCCGGGGTGGTTGGTCTTATGCTGGAACCAAGGTAGCCCCTGAGGGCCGGCAACCCATATTACACCACAGAGGACGAGGTTATCTATGTCCAAGGCGTACAAAAAGCACCATGGTAAACACCTGCTATTTACATACAAGATAATGGAAACAGACATTCCGAGCACTACTTCCTGCAGGGTGAGCTCGAGCCACGGCCTGCAGGAAGTATCACTACGCCAAAACCTGACTGGCTGGAGGCAGCAATTTAGGGGCTAGAACCAGCCCCGAAGTCCAGTTCACTCTGGATGCAGACCTCGCGTACTTCGACCATTGAAGATTACGTCTTCATCTCTGAATTGGACTCTTACTAGTGTGTATATGTGTTAGTGGAAATTTAGAAGGAACTTTTGTTTGGCTCACTTAGGTGACTTTTACTGTCATCGTTATTGTTACCTTACGTTTGTTGTTCAGTCATCAACCTTGTGAACTTACATCAATAAAACTTGTCTTTGTGAAAAATTGTGAATTGTCAGTCACAACAGTTGGCATTGGGTCAAAGCACTGCACCTGTCGTTTCACCATATCTTAAACATTTTCGATTGGCGACAAGTCTGGTGATCTGGTGGAGCAGGTGAAAAGGCTGACATCCTACACGCGACCGTGCTTTTGGGGTGTTTTGCAGAAAGGGTATGACTACGTGTCGCAGGATGTCATTCACATAGGTCACACCGGTCACAGTGCCCTAGACACGCACCAACTGTGATTTGTGGTTGTACCCAGCAGCACCCCACACAAAAAGGCCTTGAGTTGGTTCTTTATCTTTTGTGCGAGTGCAGTCACTGTGATATCGTTCCCCCTGCCTATGGCGAACCAAAATGTGGCCATCATTTTCGAACAAACAGAACCTGGTTTCGTCTGAAAACACTTCATGATGTCGTTCCTGGCCCCAGTGACGTCATTCCATTCACCATTGCCGTCTAGTATGTTTCTGCACATTCGTCAAAGGTAGGCGGAGAAGTGAAGACGCGCACTAACCCATGCCGTAATAAACGGCGGGGGGCTGTCAAACTTCATAGTGTATGATGTGTTCCACCGCTACTGCACCGTTGCGTCAGAGCCGCGGAGTACACAGATCTGTCCTGCAATGCCATTCGGATGAGGTGTCGATATCCTCGAGGGGGGGGGGGGGGGGTCTGGGTGGTGCAACCTGACCCATCTCACCGTGGCCGGCCGCTGTGGCCGAGCCGTTCTACGCGCTTCACTCCGGTTGCTACAATCGCAGATTCGAATCCTGCCTCCGGCGTGGCTGTGTGTAATGTCCATAGGTTAGTTAGGTTTAAGTAGTTCTAAGTCTAGGGGAGTGCCCTACTCTTGAGTACTGCTCGAGCGTTTGGGAACCCTATCAGATCGGATTGAGGGAGGACATAGAAGCAATTCAGAGGTGGGCTGCTAGATGTGTTACGGAAATGCTTCAGGAACTCGGGTGGGAGTCTCTGGAGGAAAGGAGGCGTTCTTTTCGTGAATCGCTACTGAGGAAATTTGGAGAACCAGCATTTGAGGCTGACTGCAGTACAATTTTATTGCCGCAAACTTACATTTCGCGGAAAGACCACAAAGATAAGAGAGATTAGGGCTCGTACAGAGGCATATAGGCAGTCATTTTCCCATCGTTCTGTTTGGGAGTGCAACAGGGAGAGAAGATGCTAGTTATGCTACGAGGTACCCTCCGCCAGGCACCGTATGGTGGATTGCGGAGTATGTATGTAGATGTAGATGTAGATGACCTCAGATGTTCGGTCCCATAGTGCTTAGAGCCATTTGAACCATCTCATCGTGTTCTGCTGCCTTCCGTGAACCATTCTGCACACACCCGTGGCACTGCCAAAACCATTCGTGCCACATGAGCAGCAATTTCCTGGTTGGATGCGTCACATTCTCTCATGCCGATAACACGCCCTCTTTCAAACTCACAGCTCGGGCTACGCCTGCGTGCGATCTTGCACGTCCTCTCAGGACACACTGATTCATCACCTTCGGCTTACACAGACAACGAAAGCCGCAGGCACATTTTACTGGTAGGTGGTGTTGTGCCGCGATATCAGTGTTGACCTCGAACCCGCGGGCCGACATGTTTAAAATACTATTTCTGCAGTACATACTGTTGTGACTTGGCAAGACAGCCAAGCCACTATGAGATAGCCGAAAGGCACGCGTTTAAGCTCACGCAGGCTGGCGTGAGGTCTGGAACAGTTAAAGGAGTTGAGTCTAGTAAAAACAGTACGGAGCTTCTGGAATACTTAACTTTAATCCATAATTGGTGAACATCGGTCTGACGGTACATGCATCACAAGATAAATAGCAAATGATAATGGCGCCTTGCTAGGTCGTAGCAAATGACGTAGCTGAAGGCTATGCTAACTATCGTCTCGGCAAATGAGAACGTAATTTGTCAGTGAACCATCGCTAGCAAAGTCGGCTGTACAACTGGGGCGAGAGCTAGGACGTCTCTCTAGACCTGCCGTGTGGTGGCGCTCGGTCTGCAATCACTGACAGTGGCGACACGCGGGTCCGACGTATACTAACGGACCGCGGCCGATTTAAAGGCTACCACCTAGCAAGTGTGGTGTCTGGCGGTGACACCACACATACTAATGTACATGTCTTGTGAATATGATTGTCCTACCTCTAGTCCTTCAAGATGTTCAGGTTTTCCTGATACTGGGTGTACATCTACACCTGTATGGATACTCTGCGGATCACACTTAAATGGCTGGCAGAGGGTTGATCGAACCATCTTCACGATTCTCTATTATTTCAATCTCGTATAGCACACGAGCTCTGATTTTCCTTATTTTATCGTGGTGATCGTTCCTCCCTATGTAGGTCGGTGTCAACAAAATACTTTCGCATTCGGAGGAGAAAGTTGGTGATTAGAATTTCGTGAGAAGATTCCGTCGCAACGAAAAACGCCTTTCTTTTAATGATGTCCAGCCGAAATCCTGTATCATTTCTGTGACACTCCCTCCCATATTTCGCGATAATACAAAACGTGCTGCCTTTCTTTGAACTTTTTCGATGTACTCCGTCAGTCCTATCTGCTAAGGATCCCACACCGCGCAGCAGTATTCTAAAAGAGGACGGACAAGCGTAGTGTAGGCAGTCTCCTTAGTAGGTCTGTTACATTTTCTAAGTGTCCTGCCGATAAAACGCAGTCTTTGGTTAGCCTTGCCCACAACATTTTCCACATGTTCCTTCCAGTTTAAGTTGTTCGTAATTGTAATACCTAGGTATTTAGTTGAATTTACGGCTTTTAGATTAGACTGATTTATCGTGTAACCGAAGTTTAACGAATTCCTTTTACCACTCATGAGGATGACCTCACACTTTTCGTTATTCAGGGTCAACTACCACTTTTCTCACAATTCCAATATTTCTTCTAAATCGTTTTGCAGTTTGTTTTGATCTTCTTATGACTTTATTAGTCGATAAGCGACAGCGTCATCTGCAAACAACCGAAGACGGCTGCTCAGATTGTCTCCCAAATCGTTTATGTAGATAAGGAACAGCAAAAGGCCTATAACACTACCTTGGGGAACGCATGAAATCACTTCTGTTTTACTCGATAACTTTCCGTCAATTACTATGAACTATGACCTCTCTGACTGGAAATCACAAATTCAGTCACATAACCGAGACGATATTCCATAAGCACGCAATTTCACTACAAGCCGCTTGTGTGGTACAGTGTCAAAAGCGTTGCGGAAATCCAGACATACGGAATCGATCTGAAATCCCTTGTGAATAGCACTCAACACTTCATGCGAAAAACGAGCTAGTTGTGTTTCACAGGTGTACAACTAGTATAGCGGTATCGACTGTTAAATTCTTTATTCGTTATAAATCAACAGATTTTTGTGCTTGTTTAATAATCTCCATAAGATTCTATTCAAATGATTTATCACCTCAACATTCACAATAATTAATCAGTTTCTTATGCTGCATGTTTCTAGTTTCCTACTTGAATAAATACGTGTATTGATGGTAAACAGAACATGTATTTCTGAAGATGCAGGTATGGATTTCTTTTAATGTTTGCTGTTGATCGTAGTATGGCTTAATAAAGGTAGATGTTCGAATGTGTGTGAATTCCTAAGGGACCAAACTGCTGTGGTCATCGGTCCCTAGACTTACACACTACTTAAACTAACTTACGCTAAGGACAACACACACACCCGTGTCCGAGGGAGGACTCGAACCTCCGGTAGGAGGGGCCGCATGATTCGTGACATGGCGCCTCTAACCCGCAACCGTTCCGCGCGGCAATAAAGGTAGTGTTATCCGTTCAATAAGCACCACACACTACGATCAATACTCACAGTACATACTCCCTGTTCCCTGTACAAAAAGAAAGATAGTTCTGCTCTGTGAGAAATAGATGTCCGTAATACAGCCGCCTCAACGAACTGTCGGGTCTGGAGTGAAAAATGAACGAGTTCTCATTACGAGAGAAAGCACGCTTTACTTTCATTCTGGAACTGCTACTTTCAACATGAGCACGGCTACTCACAAGCAGAGTGCGCGAAAAAAACTGGTGTAGCTTTCCACTGCACGGTGCATAACCCGGCACTAGTATCAGGCAGTCCTCGAATGAGGCGGGAAGCAGACGGAGCGTGGGAGGTGAACGAGTTCGTAGGTGCGGAATCTACATTATTAAAACACTATTCCGCAACCCCGTACCAGTTGCAGATTGCTTCCAGCAGCAACCAAAAATTGATTTCCAATATTTCCCGTAATTATTGAAAACTTGCAAATTTGTGGTAAGGTCCTATGGGACCGTACTACTGAGGTCATCGGTCCCTAGGCTCACCCACTACTTAAGCTAACTTAACTTACGCTAAGGGCAATACACACACCCATGCCCGAGGGAGGACTCGAACCGTGGCAAGGCGCCTGAGACCGCACGGCTAACCCGCGCGGCAGATATTGAAGAAATTTAAAAATTTAAAATGCTGTCATAATATACTCATTAATACTTATAATCTTACGTTTGACGTTCAACACAATAATGCAAGTATCGCAGTTAGAAAATGTGTATTGGTATGTCCTGAGGCAGTGAACTCACTACGTGCAAATACCCAGATTACATTCGTCTAGTATTTGAGACAGAGAGCACTTAGTGGCTTCCAGCAAATTTCGCTCATAATTTCAAACCTTTATCAAACTTTTTCTCTCTGACAACCCCACAAAATGACGAAAGAAGGTTTATTTATTACCACATTTTTGCTGTTCGTGCAGCAAAACTTCGCCGAAAGCCTGACGTTGCACTTCGTCATATCGTCGCTACTGACTTTTCTCTCGCAACACATTTTGCAGACAGGACTCACATATAACACTGAATGTACCTGCAAAATTGTGTCATTTTTCTACGTATAGCTGTGGAGATATAACGTCATAAACATTGCGATGCGTGAAAAGCTAACTTTTGCTTAAAATTGAGGGCAAATTACCCAGACTACATTCATCCAGTGTTTCTTAATAAGAGAACTTACCGATTTCCAACTAAATTTAAACATAATCTCAAACCATTCGTTAACTTTTTCTCGCAAATAGGCATAAAGATAAATATTGAACACATCACCTCCTTTATAAAATAATCATACAGTTTAAGCTGTTTCACACAGGGGAGTTCGATTATTTCAGTAATCAGGTGTTTACTGGTCGTACAAGGGGCGTTTGAAAAATCCGCGCAAAGTCCGAGAGATGGCACGACCGGTGCGGCTCGAGGTCATGTTTAGTTAGTAGCATATTTGGAAAGAACGCACACCAAGTTTCAGCCACATTAGCCTATTTCTTTGTGTTTGGCATTCGTGTGAATCAAGGAAGTCGAGTGATTGTCAAAAAATGGACGAAAAGGAATTTCGTGTGGTGATTAAACATTACTTTATGAAAGGCAAAACGCCTCAGGAGACGAAAGCGGAACCTGATAAACATTACGGTGACTCTGCACCTTCGATTAGAACTGTTTATAAGTGGTTTCAAAATTTTCGGAGTCACCATATGGGCACAAGTGACGCTGAACGTTCTGGACCCCCTGTGGAGGTTACGATTCCAGAAATCATTGATAAAATCCATGATATGGTGATGGATGACAGAAAAGTTAAGGTGCATGAGATTGCTAGTGCTGCAGGCATCTCGAATGAAGGGGTACATAATATTTTGCATAAACGTTTGGACATGAGAAAGCTATCCGCAAGATGGGTTCCGCGATTGATCACGCTTGACCAAAAACGGCATCGTGTGAAGTGTTGCAAGGATGGTTTGCAGCTGTTCAGGAAGAATCCGCAGGACTTTAAGCGTCGTTTCGTCACTGTGAATGAAACATGGATACATTACTATACTCCTGAGACCAAACAACAATCTAAACAATGGGTTACCAAGGGAGAATCTGCGCCAAAAAAGGCGAAGATCATTCCTTCGGCCGGAAAGGTTATGGCGACTGGCTTTTGGGATTTGCAAGGGATAATGGTCATCGACTATGTGTAAAAGGGTACAACTATTACAGGTGCATATTATTCATCGTTAATGGACCGTTTGAAATCCGAGCTGCAAGATAAACGCCAGCGATTGGACCACAAAAAATTTCCGTCACGACAGTGCAAAATTATTGCAAATAGAATTCCAACTCGTTTCACATCACCCCTATTCTCCAGACTTGGCTCCCTCGGACTAATATTTGTTCCCCAATCTGAAGAAATGGCTGGCGGAACAAAGGTTTTATTCAAACTAGGAGGTGATTGCAGCAACTAATAGCTATTTTGCAGACTTGGACAATTCCTATTATTCGGGAGGGATCAACGCATTAGAACAGCGTTGGACAAAAGGAGACTATGTCGAAAAATAAAAAAGGTTTACCCCAAACACGTAAGTATTTTTTATTTTTGCATGGACTTTTCAAACGCCCCTCGTAGTTCTAAAAAAGGCGAATTTTATGGCCTTTTCCTCTTCAGAATCCGATTTGTAGCCTCATAGAATCTACAGTATTTAGAATTTAGGATTTATCGGTTCTGGACAGCACCGTCTGCCGTGTTATTTCGCTTCCAAGGTTGCAAAATTTCTTTACTTCGTGCTCCTCAGTTCTGATGCTATAAATTAATTTCTTTTCTGCTGCTCCTCATTACTTTCGTTTTCCATCGGTTTACCTTCTAGCAATGTTGAATTAGTACCTTTACTGTGTAACAATAAGTGTCTGTAAAACAGAGAGGTCTGCTGGACCATAAGTTACATTAAGCGACCTATGGACTTCAGCCACCAATTGATAATCGCTCTAAAGATAGCAGCCATCTAAGCAATGTTGTGTAGAACTTCTGTTTACTTCTGTTACAGTGTTTAATTTCTAGACGAGGCTTTCCACAATCTCTGCCATTATTTCTTAAGTAAGGTGAGCAACAGCTGGCCGAATGGACAAGCAACGCTGGTTTCATCTCGTAGAGACTGAATAGGTATAATCGTTCATTATGCCAGTATCGCTTGATAATTACGCGAAAAATGTGTGTGAAATCTTGCGGGACTTAACTTCTAAGGTCATCAGTCCCTAATCTTACACACTACTTAACCTAAAGTATACTAAGGACAAAAACACAAACACCCATGCCCGAGGGAGGACTCGAACCTCCGCCGGGACCAGCCGAATTACGCGAAGACTTCAAAAAGTAAGTTATTCATTATTATGGCAGACCAAGTAAGTATTACTGAACGCTGCACTAAACGTTAAAGCGACACATATGCATGACACTATTTTTCATCATGGTCACCAAGTCTCTGTACTCGACGGTTGGATCGTGACACAATCGTTCAGTTCCTCGACGATGGAAATTCGCTCCTCAGTCAGGGATCAATTCGAGAACAGCTGTCTAAAAGTCCTTATCGCTGGAAAAGATCTTTCCCCCAAATGTTTCAGCGTGTTCTAAAGATGGAATCGCAAGATGCAAAATCTAAGCTTCCCGATAAGCATCACCCACGTAATTGCGTCCTTGGTCAAATTGTTGGCTGGATACCATATTGAGTTCCGTCCATATACTGTCAGAATTTCACGGTGAATCTGTGTGAAATACAGACGTTTCGCCCTTGAGAATAGTACTGTTCCGTGTACTTCAACTTTGCGAGTACGTTTCCAGTTGCTGTGCCATTTCGCACGCGCGCTGCGATGCATCTGTTCTCCGTAACGCCGGAGTAGTGTCTCTGCACGACACACGGAACGCGCACTCCCAACTCACAGTGCGCCACTCCTGTTGCTTAATGGTCTACAGTAGGACTGTTTATATTTTCAAAAATTTCTGGAGTCCGACATACTGACATTTAAAAAATATCATTATTGGCTCTTGACATATCGAAGCAACGTGCCGATATATAGGTATATCGGCAGAAAATGGCTCTGAGCACTATGGGACTTAACATCTGTGGTCATCAGTCCCCTAGAACTTAGAACTACTTAAACCTAACTAACCTAAGGACATCACACACATCCATGCCCGAGGCAGGATTCGAACCTGCGACCGTAGCAGTCGCGCGGTTCCCGACTGAGCGCCTAGAACCACGAGACCACCGCGGCCGGCGTATATCGGCAGAAAACATATCGACGTACCTGCTATAAAAATATCGGCTGGACTTCGTAAATATTCTGCCAGTTTTAGAGCTGCATATTTAAGTATTGATTTATTATTAGATATTCTGTAAATCAACCTGCCTATCACCCTTAGAGCAAGAACTGAAAGCAAAACGATATATGTTCATAGTTGGCGATAAACACTTTGCTAACAATAGTAACTGCATGTAAGTGGCACGATAAAAAGTGCTTGATGGGTCCATCGTTCACTTTCATCACATACTGGATTCGTCCGGAGAACTTTATGTCCACTCCCTGTTTTCTAATTTTTGCAAACGCCATCGACCTAGCAGTTGTAGTGTTAAAATTTCATGGTGAAGCTAAACGTTGCAGCTGCTATTGGTAGCGCCGAGCGCCGATTACGTCAGTATTTCCCCTCACACGTCTCCGTCCACTCAAAGACCAATCTTGTCATTTAGATTTTTGTTCATCAGTTTCAGCACCTTTTTTTGAAGCATGTTAATACGAAGAAATAGCACACTGGTTGCGCAACTGGTGTGCTGTTTCTTCACATCGAAAAACTTGTTATTCGATTCACACCGCCACCCCCCTGTGCAATCGATGCTCTCCTTTTGTGCCACAAATACTTGCTTCATACAGTCAAAGAGAAAGATTGGATGTGATTAAAAAAAGTAGTAGATTCCTTTACACAGTGAAAGTAAAATTATGGCCTATTAAAATTTCTAAAGAACAACTGGAAATATTTTCCGAAAATTGTAAAAAAAATATAAAATAAAAATATCGGCAGTCGATATAGCAGTTTAGTTTGTCGATATATCGGAGGGAAGACATCGTGATAGATAAGGATACTTTTTGGAAAAATATCGATAATTTGATATTTTGTTAACACCCCTAGTTTGTGGGTGTGGAGTTGGATCCCGATAGTGTCCCAGACGTGTTCCATCAGGTTCAGACCAGCCGAAATTGAGGCCAATACATCAGCATGAATTCATTATAATGCGCCTCAAGCCACTGTAGCACTATTCTGGTCTTGTGACACGCACAGTTGTCGTGCTGGAAAATGCGATCACTGATGGTGAAGCCGTCAAGCATGAAAGGGAGCATGTTTACCTTTGATTATTACCACAGCTGCTATAGAACCCTAGATGTATGGGGTGCTATCCAAGATGTTGAGGACTGTTGCTGCGATCTGTTGAAAACCTTACGTTTGGGCAAATGGTCACCATCACCCTCGAACTAGTTCCCAAACGCACGTACACACCAGTCCCAGCGCTTCTGCCACTAGTCAAACGTTTTCTGGAAGCCCTGTTCTTTGAGGGTGTTTATCACCACCAGCGATGCTTCTTGAACTTCTCTAGAGTGTCGAACTGACGGCCTTTCAACTTGAGTATCAGTTTTGGGAATAGCGCGAAGTCGCAAGATGCCAAATCTGGCGAGTACAGTGGGTGGGGTACAACCGACATGTTGTTTTTTGCCAAAAAGGTCCTGGCGAGCAAGGACGTGTGACAGGGCATGTTGTCGTGATACAGCAGCCAGTTACCTTGACGCCAAAGTTCGGGCCGTCGTCGCCACAAGTTTTCATGGAGCTGTCGCAAATCGTCACAGTAGTAAGCGGAATTCACTGTTTGGCTGGGTGGGACGAATTCGTTGTGCACAATTCCCTTGGTATCAAAGAAAACGATGATCATGCTCTTCACTTTGCTCTTCACCTGTCTCCCTTTTTTGGGTCTTGGAGAGCTCAGGCTCTTCCACTGGGACGATAGTTGTTTTGTCTCTGGGTCATAACAGTAAATCCAGCTCTCGTCGCCGGTGATAATCCATGACAAGAAGGTTGGATCATCAGATGCGGTCTGACGAAGGTCCGTGCACACTTCAACATGCTGTGCCTTCTGATCGGCAGTCAAGATCCTCGGCACAAATTTTGCGGCGACACGATGCATGCCCAAGTCATCAGTCAACATTCGTTGACATTTCCCATAACCAATACCCACTTCATCCGCAAGGTCTTGCATAGTTCGACGTCGATCCGCACGAACCAATTGTTGAAGTTTGGCAACAATGTCTGGCATACGGCTAACGGGCCTTACAGTGTGGCATCACCTTCGACGTCTGTACGGTCGGCCCTGAACCAAGCATGCCACTCAAACACACGCGTACGGCTCATGCTCTGTCCCCCAAACACTTGTTGAATCATTGCGAGGGTCTCCATAGCACTTTTCCCTAGGTTCGCACAGAATTTGATACACACGTGCCATTCTATTCACGGATCCATGCTAAAATCGCCACACACCAAACACAGAGTATTACGGAAATCAGTGTGGACACGCAACACGTCCTCTCAGCTGAATGCCACTCCGCACACTGACTCATCAGATATGCAGCTCTCGCCACCTAGCGGTGTAAAGATCTACTATTCCTACTTTCCAGATTGCAGCACTAGTTCCGAAAATTTTGGATTCCACCTCATAATATTCCACAGCATAATATTATCCTCACTTGCGTCCGTGGCGCGGTGCATGTTGCGAGCAACCACTTGCCTGAGTGATGGCGTATCCAGACAAGGCCATTGGCCTGGCGTAACAAGAAATGTGACTCAGCCGACCACGCTACACCTCCCCATTAATCTATGGTCCAGATTCGATAATGGCCTGCCCACTGCAATGCTAGTTGATGATGTCGTTGTGTCAACATGGGAACACACAATAGTCATCTGCTGTGAAGTCCCATGTTCAACGATGAGTGCTAAGATAAAAAAAAATGTTGTGTGAGGAGGGCCTCCCGTCGGGTAGACCACTCGCTTGGTGCGAGTCTTTCGATTTGACGCCACTTCGGCGACTTGCGCGTCGATGGGGATGAAATGATGATGATTAGGACAAAACAACACCCAGTCACTGAGCGGAGAAAATCTCCATCCCAGCCGGGAATCGAACTCAGACCCTTAGGATTGACGGTCCGTCGCGATGACCACTCAGCTACTGGGGGCGGACAATGTTGGGTGCTGACCGGTGTACTCCGAAACACTTCTGCCCCGACCAGCACTGTACTCTATCGTTAGATCTGTCACAGATACCCTCTATGTTACTTTACAGCGCGGGTAATCCTCCGACCGCCACTGTGATAAGGCATGGACATCCAACACGTTTTCACGTACTCGTGGTTTCGCTGTCCTTTAACCGCTTTCCATACAACTCAGGACGATAGCTTTCGAAAAGCCAACCATCATCGTCGTTCCCGACATGCTCATTTGTAGGTATTGCCCTTTTGGAAAGTCGCTTATTGTATTTCACCGTTTGAGGCCCGTATCGTCGCTGGAATCGTTTCCCATTCGTGTCCACTCCGCTTATATACACTCCAAGATAAAAAGGAGAAAGACGCACCCCAAAGAAAATATCCGAATGGCACGGAAATCGGTAGATGTGATGTACATGTACTGGCAAACAAATGGTTACAATTTCAGGAAAACTGTACGATGTATTCAAGAGGAAGAACTTCAAAAATTGAGCAAGTCAATAACGCGTTGGCCCACTCTGGCCCTTATGCAAGCAGCTATTCAGCTCGGCATTCATTGATAGTATTGTTGGATAGTATTGAGGGATATTGCACCAACTGGCGCGTTAGAGTCGCGAAATCCCGAGCTGGTTGCAGGGCCCTACCCGTAATGTTCCAAACGATCTCAATTGGGCAGACATCAGGCGACCTTGCTGGCCAAACACGAAGACAAGCAGCAGAATCTCTCGTCATGTGCATGCAGGAATTATTTTCCTGAAATGTAAGCCCAGGATGGCTTACCACAAAGGACAACAAAACGGAGCACAGAATATCGTAAATGTACGAGGGGGGACCCAAAGGAAAGCGGACTCCGAGGGCACTGCCACTCGTAGACGTAGTGCAGGGTTCTCACGCTAGATGGCGTTAGTAGAGACCTTCATGAAACAGCTGTGCAGACGGCGTCAGTGTAGAGCTGAACGTGCAAGTGTGGTATTGTGTTTCTCTGACTGTTGGCGGGTTACCTCTGCGGAGTGGTTATGGCAACTTTAAAAGAACAAAGAGTGTGTGAAATTTTGTTTCCTGCTTAAAAAAAACTGCAGCAGAGACACACCAAATGCTTCAGGAAGCTTTCCAGGTGGACGCTATGAGCCGCACACAGGTTTTCGAGTGGTTTGGGCGCTTTAAACGTGGTGAGATGTGTGTTGAAGACCAAGCTCGTTCTGGACGCCCTTCAACATCGCGAAATGAGAACATTGAAAAGGTCCGCCAAAAGATCAACGAGGACAGTCGCCAAACGATCGACCAAATTTCAACAGAGACGGGAATCAGTTGGAGCTCGTGCCAGCGGATTTTGAGTGAGGATTTGCACATGAGACGTGTTGCTGCTAAATTTGTTCCGCGCCTTCTCACACAAGAGCAAAAAGCCATCTGCGTGAATGTGTGTCAGGACTTTAAAACAGAGATTGCACGTGATCCAAAGTTCTTGAACAAAGTCATTACAGGGGATGAGAGTTGGTGTTACGGGTATGACCCAGAAACCGAGCAAGCGTCGAGCCAGTGGAGGACTCCCAACTCTCCCAGACCAAAAAAAAAGCGTGGCGAGTGAGGTCACATGTGAAGACGATGATCATTGTCTTCTTTGATGTTCGTGGAATTGTGCATCAGGATTCGTACCCCCTGGCCAGACTGTTAACCAACACTTTTACTCGGATGTTTTAAGGCGTCTGCGAGAGGATGTGAGGAGGAAACGCCCGGAACTTTGGCGATCAGGTGACTGGTTTCTGCATCACGACAACGCTCCAGCACACACGGCCTTACGAGTGACCCACTGTTTGGCACCTCAGAGGTGGTCTGTCGTTCCCCACGATCCGTATTCGCCGGACCTAGCCACGAATGAAAAAAACGCTAAAAGGGGAGCGTTATGACGATGTGGAGGCGGTAAAAACAGCTTCGCAAAGGGCACTGGACAATATCAAACTAGAAGATTTTCCAAACATGCTTCCAACAGTAGGAAAAGAGACTTGACATGTGCATCGCATATAATAGAGAGTATTTTGAAGGTGACTGAAGTAATTTTGTAAAAAGGTTCATCAATAAATTTTATATGACAACAGTCCGGGTTCTTTTGGGTCCCCCCTCGTACCTCTGTGCCATGAGAGTGTAGTTGATGACAACCAAAGGGTGTCCTGCTATGGAATGAGAGGGCATCCTTCACCGTCACTCCTGGGTACATCTACATCTACATTGATACTCCGCAAGTCACCCAACGGTGTGTGGCGGAGGGCACTTTACGTGCCACTGTCATTACCTCCCTTTCCTGTTCCAGTCGCGTATGGTTCGCGGGAAGAACGACTGTCTGAAAGCCTCCGTGCGCGCTCTAATCTCTCTAATTTTACATTCGTGATCTCCTCGGGAGGTATAAGTAGGGGAAAGCAAGATATTCGATACCTCATCCAGAAACGCACCCTCTCGAAACCTGGCGAGCAAGCTACACCGCGATGCAGAGTGCCTCTCTTGCAGAGTCTGCCACTTGAGTTTATTAAACATCTCCGTAACGCTATCACGGTTACCAAATAACCATGTGACGAAACGCGCCGCTCTTCTTTGGATCTTCTCTATCTCCTCCGTCAGACCGATCTGGTACGGATCCCACACTGATGAGCAATACTCAAGTATAGGTCGAACGAGTGTTTTGTAAGCCACCTCCTTTGTTGATGGACTACATTTTCTAAGGACTCTCCCAATGAATCTCAACTTGGTACCCGCCTTACCAACAATTAATTTTATATGATCATTCCACTTCAAATCGTTCCGCACGCATACTCCCAGATATTTTACAGAAGTAACTGCTACCAGTGTTTGTTCCGCTATCATATAATCATACAATAAAGGATCCTTCTTTCTATGTATTCGCAATACATTACATTTGTCTATGTTAAGGGTCAGTTGCCACTCCCTGCACCAAGTGCCTATCCGCTGCAGATCTTCCTGCATTTCGCTACAATTTTCTAATGCTGCAACTTCTGAGTATACTACAGCATCATCCGCGAAAAGCCGCATGGAACTTCCGACACTATCTACTAGGTCATTTATATATATTGTGAAAAGCAATGGTCCCATAACACTCCCCTGTGGCACGCCAGAGGTTACTTTAACGTCTGTAGACATCTCTCCATTGAGAACAACATGCTGTGTTCTGTTTGCAAAAAACTCTTCAATCCAGCCACACAGCTGGTCTGATGTTCCGTAGGCTCTTACTTTGTTTATCAGGCGACAGTGTGGAACTGTATCGAACGCCTTCCGGAAGTCAAGGAAAATGGCATCTACCTGGGAGCCTGTATCTAATATTTTCTGGGTCTCATGAACAAATAAAGCGAATTGGGTTTCACACGATCGCTGTTTCCGGAATCCATGTTGATTCCTACAGAGTAGATCCTGGGTTTCCAGAAATGACATGATACGCGAGCAAAAAACATGTTCTAAAATTCTACAACAGATCGATGTCACGGTCTTTGTTCCTTGAACGGTAATGCAGGCGACAGTCAGGTTGGTATCCATCTAGGGCGTCTCTAGTCATGTGCTCGGCCCGGAATGTCACTGACTGGAGTGGAATTGTCTTAAGTAATGAGTCCTGCTTCTGAGTTCCGATTACCGGTGGAGACGTGTATGGAGACACCCCAGACAGTGGTGGGACGCAAACCTGCCTGTTGTCTGCCATACAGGCCGATAGGCGGATAGGCACTTGGTGCAGGGAGTGGCAACTGACCCTTAACATAGACAAATGTAATGTATTGCGAATACATAGAAAGAAGGATCCTTTATTGTATGATTATATGATAGCGGAACAAACACTGGTAGCAGTTACTTCTGTAAAATATCTGGGAGTATGCGTGCGGAACGATTTGAAGTGGAATGATCATATAAAAATTAATTGTTGGTAAGGCGGGTGCCAGGTTGAGATTCATTGGGAGAGTCCTTAGAAAATGTAGTCCATCAACAAAGGAGGTGGCTTACAAAACACTCGTTCGACCTATACTTGAGTATTGCTCATCAGTGTGGGATCCGTAACAGGTCGGGTTGACAGAGGAGATAGAGAAGATCCAAAGTAGAGCGGCGCGTTTCGTCACAGGGTTATTTGGTAAGCGTGATAGAGATACGGAGATGTTTAGCAAACTCAAGTGGCAGACTCTGCAAGAGAGGCGCTCTGCATCGCGGTGTAGCTTGCTGTCCAGGTTTCGAGAGGGTGCGTTTCTGGATGAGGTATCGAATATATTGCTTCCCCCTACTTATACCTCGCGAGGAGATCACGAATGTAAAATTAGAGAGATTCGACGGCGCGCGGAGGCTTTCCGGCAGTCGTTCTTCCCGCGAACCACACGCGACTGGAACAGGAAAGGGAGGTAATGACAGTGGCACGTAAAGTGCCCTCCGCCACACACCGTTGGTTGGCTTGCGGAGTATAAATGTAGATGTAGATGTAGATGTAGGTGCTTACGCGGACCATGGAGACGTAATCATCAGAGACCAGGCTGATGGGATACAACTAGAGATGGTACTTGCAAAATATTGTTCCGTATCAGGAGCGAGGGTAAATGAAAAGAAAAGTAAATTTCTAAATATAAAGCGGCTTGCTAACTCGGGCATTGAGTGGGCGAACCATGTTAGTGAATACAAGGCTCTTGGAATAGCATTGACAACTTCCCTTTTAAAAGTGATAGCAATAAATTGGCGGGAGGTGGCAAGAAAAATCAAGGAAGCTTTGATTGAAAACTGTCAACGTAGCGTAGACCAGTTCCCGAGAATACTGTTTATCAACACGTATATTTTATTCGAGACCTACTACATAGCTCAGGTTCTCCCCATCCCATCATTGGCGGCGAAGACGATCATGTCCACCATAGCAAAGTTTTTATGGAAAGGGGAATTGTTTCGAGTGCTCGTGAAGACTGCAGTGTTGGATCCAAGCAACTGAGGAATGGGACTAATCGACATCAAGTCTGAAGCGATGGCGTTGTATGTCAAACGAACATGGAGCACAATGTGTAACGATCCAGGGTGCATTACAGCAAAACTACAGGACATTGTCAGGCCATAAAGTGTAGAGCCGCCGATAACCATACAAAAAATAAGTTTTAAACTAAAACGTATTAGGAAGTTTTATCTTGAACTAAGCTACCTCATCAAAAAGCTTTTAAACTCCAAAAACGTTACAGCAAAGGGGATTTTAGCTGAAAAACGGAAACGTGAAAGGAAAAATAACATAGAAACTAAATATGCTGGAATAGCATGGAATGTAGCCTGGAAAAACATCAGTAGTGATGTTCTTTCGTCTGAGGCGACAATAGCGTGGTACAACAGAATGAGGTTTTCACTCTGCACTGAAGTGAGCGCTAATATGAATCTTCCTGGCAGATTAAAATTGTGGGCCAGACCGAGACTCGAACTCGGGACCTTTGCCTTTCACGGGCAAGTGTTCTACCATCTTTTTTTTTTAATCTCTTTTTTTCGTTTTCGTTCGTTGTATCTGCTCGGGGCGGACGTCACAAGACACCAGTTTCAGTTCGTCGTTGATCCATTACCTCAGTTGTTGTTGATAATTCTTCCGGGTTATATGGTCGTAGTCCATGGAATACTTCTATTCCTAACGTTTCGTCCAATACTACGTTGGACATCCTCAGAGGTATGGCTGGTCCTGTTGAGTCCTGCCGACAGGACTCAACAGGACCAGCCATATCTCTGAGGATGTCCAACGTAGTATTGGACGAAACGTTAGGAATAGAAGTATTCCATGGACCACGGCCATATAACCCGGAAAAATTATCAACAACAGTACCATCCGGTCGTGAAAGCCTTCATTGTATCATTACCTCAGTTTTTTTTATTACGGAGGGCAGCTAACCCTCTGACCGAACACGCTGAGTTACCGTGCCGGCGGCAGAATTGAAGCTGTGAGGACGGGTCGTGAGTCGTGCTTGGGTAGCTCAGGTGGTAGAGCACTTGCCCGCGAAAGGCAAAGGTCCCGAGTTTGAGTCTCGGTCCGGCACACAGTTTTAATCTTCCAGGAAGTTTCTGCGTGCTATAAGGTAGTCAACAAAATCATCAGCACTAATGAGCGTCTCTTTGCCATCGGTTTAAGTGATACTAACCTCTGCAGCAAATGCAGCCTCGTTGATAGTGTACCTCATCGGTACACATGTGGAGGTCGGATAATCAGCTGGAGATGGGCCAGGGAGAAAATTGCTTAAATAACAAAAACTACAGCATCAATGTCCCGACCAACATTTTCTTCAGACCAGAAGAAAGTTGCTACCCTCAGGCAAAAAATAACGCAGTGATTTGGTTAATGGGCAAATATACGTTTTTGACAATACTGGGAGTGATGAACACACTGAATACAAAATGTCTATGGAAACTGAATTCGGAGAAACACTTAAGTATCCGAACCACAATAAAAATATGGTAATATTCTCCGAATTGTCTCCAACAGAATGCGTCTAGGTTAAGGAAACGTGGATTCCTCGCGGAGAGGGGATGGGGTTGGTCCGCGAAGCACTAGCAGTGGAATGAAAGGCCCCACTGCTTCTGCGGCGCTTTCCCGACGCTAACCTCACCTGCAAGTCACACATGAAAAATAAATCAGTAGTGCTGTAGTTACAAGACAGCAAACATCTGGTGTCTGTTATAAAGGAAGATCTTGAACTCCCTAAGGATGCGTTCAGAAGGCTGAAGCTGACAAAAAATAACACGGCAGTGAAGGACTTCGTCGTGTTGCTGCTCGGGACTGCACTCCTGTCCACATAATTTACGCTGGAGGAGACTTAGGAACACACATCAAGGAATTACTGAATGATTAATTTGGGTCTGAGAAATGATGAGGAGGGACCTCAGGCTGCAGAAGAAGAAAATGTGCATGTCGAACTGAAACCAGTTGAAGGCGACAGTGAAGATGCTAAATGTGTGCTACCGCTAAATACTGAATATCATTTCTCATTCTATGAATGCTGTAATGAGTGACTACAATTATATGTCACCTTACTTATGTCATTTCATTGTAAGCTAGTCCGCCTCCGGTAGCTGAGTGGTGCCGGCACGGTAGCTCAGCGTGTTCGGTCAGAGGGTTAGCTGCCCTCTGTAATAAAAAAAAACTGAGTTAATGGATCAACGACGAACTGAAACGGGTGTCTTGCGACGTCCGCACCGAGCAGATGAAACGAACGAAAACGAACAAAATCAGATTAAAAAAAAAAAAAAGAAAAAAAGAAAAAAAAGTGGTCAGCACGACAGAACGTCAATCCTAAGGGCCTGGGTTCGATTCCCGGCTGGGATGGAGATTTTCTCCGCTCAGGGACTGGGTGTTGTGTTGTCCTAATCATCACCATTTCATCCCCATCGACGCGCAAGTCGCCGAAGTGGCGTCAAATCGAAAGACTTGCACCAGGCGAGCGGTCTACCCGACGGGAGGACCTCGTCACACGACATTATTTATTATTATTGTAAGCTAGACATTTTTGTTACTGTTCCTGTGGAATAAAAAAATATGGCCCGACGACCAAGGGTGATGGTCTGGGGTGCCATTTTATTTCACAGCAGAACTCCTTTGGTTGTCATTCAGGCGTCCCTACGGCACAGCCGTGCGTTGACTATATTCTGCACCCCGTTTTGTTTCCTTCAAGGCAAGCAATCCTGAGCTTACATTTCAGCTACATATTGCCCCCCCCCCCCTCCTCGCCCGCGGCAAGAGTGTCTACTGCTTGACTTCGTGTTTGTCAACCCCTACGCTGGCCAGCAAGTTTGCCGGGTCCCTCGCCAATTGAGAACGTTTGGAGAAAGCAACTAACTCGCGATTTTGAAGATCTAACGTGCCAATTGGACAGAAATATCTGTCTGTGAATCAATGCCATGCCAAAAAAATTGCTTGCTTAAGAGCCAGAGATGGGATAACTCGTCACTAACTTGCTCAATTTGTGTAGCTTGTAATCCTGAATAAATCATCCAATTTTTCTAAAAGTGTAATCGTTTGTTGCCCTGTACATGTACATCACATCTACAGATTTCCATCATTCGGATACCTCCTTCAAGATGTGTTTTTTTTCCGGATGTTCCGGGTGATCAAAAAGTCAGTATAAATTTGAAATCTGAACAAATCGCGGAATAATGTACATAGAGAGGTACAAATTGACACAAATGCTTGGAATGAAATGGGGTTTTATTACAACCATAAAAAATACAAACGTTCAGAAAATGTCAGACAGATGGCGCTTCATCTGATCAGAATAGCAATAATTAGCATAACAAAGTAAGACAATGCAAAGATGATGTTCTTTACAGGAAATGCTCAATAAGTCCACCACCATTCCTCAACAATAGCTGTAGTCGAGGAATAATGTTGTGAACAGCACCGTAAAGCATGTCCGGAGTTATGGTGAGGCATTGGCGTCGGATGTTATCTTTCAGTATCCCTAGAGATGTCGGTCGATCACGATACACTTGCGACTTCAGGTAACCCCAAAGACAATAATCACACGGACTGAGGTCTGGGGACCTGGGAGGCCAAGCATGACGAAAGTGGCGGCTGAGCACACGATCATCACCAAACGACGCGCGCAAGAGATCTTTCACGCGTCCAGCAATACTTTTTTTTGTTCTCATAAAACCCCATGTCATTCCAAGCATGTGTGTCAATTTTTACCTCTCTTTCAACATTATTCCTTGGTTTATTAAGTTTTCAAATTTATACTGACTTTTTGATCACCCGGTACTTGCCGTGGCGCATCACGAACCAGCAATGCCATCAGGCAGCATTGACATTGGCGGTGGACAGTGCTCCTTGCGTTTTGGCTCATCAGTGTAGAATGTACCAAGCTAAACCATTGTTTTACAGGAGCAGGTTTTGAACAACCATTTCATATGAGATAAAACAGGAAAAAGTAAACTGTTTCGTTCCATATCATTTCTCAGAAAATCGTTTAAAAGAAGTCATGCAATATACAGGGTGGTCAGAAACTGTCCGAAAAGCTTGTAAGGGTACTGCGCGGTAGAATGTACTGAGAAATAACTGTTAAGTAAAAAATTCGCTACGTTGAGCCGTTTCTGACTTAATTAGCGTTGAAGTTAGCCTATCAGGTCGTTGCGCACGCAAATTGAAGCTGTCTGCCAGAGATCGAGTCGCCAGACGTGGGTTCTTTTGGTTTCCTAAAATCGAACAACAGAGCGATGAAAAATTGTACATGGGACAGTAGTAAAAGCGAATCCGAGCCAAAGATGGAGCAGTCTCGTCCGCTATCATCTTTGCTATGAGAGTAATAGCATTTTGCGGGCAGCTTGAATTTTCGCACGCAAGAGCCTAATTGGCTAACTTCAGTGCTAATTAGCGTGGAAACGGCGCAACGTATCGAAATTTCACTGAACAATTATTTTTCAGTACAACCTACTCTGTAATACCCTTACATGCTTTTCTTAGTGTTTGAGACCAACCTGTATGTACAACATACGAGTTAGAAAACTGCTACGGAAGCAATGGGAACGTCACAGTAAACATAAACATAGCCAAAGCCTTGCACACAAACAAAAATTACACGAAGCGAAATATAGTGTGAGCAGGGCTATGCGAGAGGCGTTCAACGAATTCGACAGTAAAGTTCTATGTACTGACTTGGCAGAAAATCCTAAGAAGTTTTGGTCTTATGTCAAAGTGGTAAGTGGATCAAAACAAAATGTCCAGACACTCTGTGACCAAAATGGTACTGAAACAGAGGATGATAGACTAAAGGCCGAATTACTAAATGTGTTTTTCCAAAGCTGTTTCACAGAGGAAGACTGTACTGTAGTTCCTTCTCCAGATTGTCGCACACATGACAAAATGGTAGATATCGGAATACATGACAGGGGGATAGAAAAACGATTAAAATCGCTCAAAAGAGGAAAGGCCGCTGGACCTGATGGGATACCAGTTCGATTTTACGCAGACTACGCGAAGGAACTTTCCCCCCTTCTTGCAGCGGTGTACCGTAGTTCTCTAGAAGAGCGTAGCGTTCCAAAAGATTGTAAAAGGGCATAGGTCATCCCTGTTTTCAAGAAGGGACGTCGAACAGAGGTGCAGAATATAGACGTGTATCTCTAACGTCGATCAGTTGTAGAATTTTGGAACACGTATTATGTTCGAGTATAATGACTTTTCTGGAGACTAGAAATCTACTCTGCAGGAATCGGCATGGGTTTCGAAAAAGACCATCGTGTGAAACCCAGCTCGCGCTATTCGTCCACGAGAGTCAGAGGGTCATAGAGACGGGTTCCCAGGTAGATGCCGTGTTTCTTGACTTCCGCAAGGCGTTGGATACAGTTCCCCACAGTCATTTAATGAACAAAGTAAGAGCATATGGACTATCAGACCAATTGTGTGATTGGATTGAAGAGTTCCTAGATAACAGAAAGCACCATGTCATTCTCAATGGAGAGAAGTCTTCCGAAGTAAGAGTGATTTCAGGTGTGCCGCAGGGGAGTGTCGTAGGACCGTTGCTATTCACAATATATATAAATGACCTTGTGGATATCATCGGAAGTTCACTGAGGCTTTTTGCGGATGATGCTGTAGTATATCAAGAGGTTGTAACAATGGAAAATTGTAGTGAAACGCAGAAGAATCTGTAAAGAAAGAAAAATCCTTTATTATTTAACTACAATATAGCAGGTCAGCAACTGGAAGCAGTTAATTCCATAAATTATCTGGGAGTAGGGATTAGGAGTGATTTAAAATGGAATGACCAAATGAACTTCGGTAAAGCAGATACCAGACTGAGATTTATTGGAAGAATCCTAAGGAAATGCAGTCCGAAAACAAAGGAAGTAGGTTACAGTACACTTGTTCGCCCACTGCTTGAATACTGCTCAGCAGTGTGGGATCCGTACCAGATAGAGTTGATAGAAGAGATAGAGAAGATCCAACGGAGAGCAGCGCGCTTCGTTACAGGATCATTTAGTAATCGCGAAAGCGTCGTGGGGATGATAGATAAACTCCAGTGCAAGACAGAGAGGCTCAGTAGCTCGGTACGAGCTTTTGTTGAAGTTTCGAGAACATACCTTCACCGTGGAGTTAAGCAATATATTGCTGTCTCTTACGTAAATATCGCGAAGAGACCATGAGGATAAAATCAGAGAGATTAGAGCCCACACAGAGGCATACCGAGCCGGCCGGAGTGGCCGTGCGGTTCTAGGCGCTACAGTCTAGAACCGAGCGACCGCTACGGTCGCAGGTTCGAATCCTGCCTCGGGCATGGATGTGTGTGATGTCTTTAGGTTAGTTAGGTTTAATTAGTTCTAAGTTCTAGGCGACTGATGACCTCAGAAGTTAAGTCGCATAGTGCTCAGAGCCATTTGAACCATTTTAGAGGCATACCGACAATATTTCTTTCCAAAAACAATACGAGACTGGAATAGAAGGGAGAACCGATAGAGGTACTCAAGGTACCCTTCACTACATACCGTAATGTGGCTCGCAGAGTACGGATGTAGATGTAGATATGTACGAGGATGGCAGAGTCAGAACTGTGAGATATCTGAACTTCAGGTCAGTCTGACCGCCCTTTTTTTGGCTAACAACTTGACGAGTGCGCTGAGTTACTCCAAAATATAATACCACATGAGATAATAGAGTGAAAGTAAGCAAAGTTAAAAAGTATGAGTGTGAAAAACATTGGTAATCATTATTATTATGAAGATAGCAGCATTCAGTTTCTGCACAAAAACATGAACATCACACTGCCAAGAAAGCCCCCCCCCCCCCCCCCCCCTCTACCGTTCAGTCCCATGGTTGACTTACGTACTCGTAATCCCGTAATCCATGTAAGTGTCTAGCAACAAATCAAGGATCTCACTTATCTTAAGGGCCTCACACACGAGCGACGAATCGCAGCCGTCCGTCCCACATACTCGTAATATCGCTGCAACCGGTCGCTCGCTGCGCTCCCGCCACACACGAGAGCTTTGCTAAGCAATTTGAGCTAGTACTACAAACGCCTCTGGGTCGAGAAGTTCTGCTGTAGAAACTGAACGACTGCGTACAGCGGCAGTCGGAGCTGATCTCCATATCCCTACGAGTACTTGCAAACAATGAATTTAAAAAACGGAAACTGTAATTTATTAGATTTGTTTCGAAACGCTTAACTTGGGAGCGTTACAGTTTATATTAAACTTTTCACAGATAGCAAGTGGATTGTGTAAATCTTTGCAGTGCATTAATTCACTTCGTTTTCGTTTATTAGACCCCAAGTCCTTTTTCATTCATTTGATTTTGTAGTTCAACTTCAAGCAGTCCCAGAACACAAATTGTTTTGCAATCTCGATTTGGTTCAAATGGCTTTGAGCACTATGGGACTTAACATCTGTGGTCATCAGTCCCCTAGAACTTAGAACTACTTAAACCTAACTAGCCTAAGGACATCACACACATCCATGCCCGAGGCAGGATTCGAACCTGCGACCGTAGTATCTCGGTTTGTCTACAGAAGTGCTGTCATTAGCAGCAGTGCCGTGTACCATAACTGTTTTTATTAACAGTAAGAAGGAGAGTTAAATTATATGAAATGACAAGGGACTTGAGTGTAATAAATTTGCGATGAACATTTAAA
The DNA here is from genome assembly GCF_021461395.2 of Schistocerca americana. Classification (NCBI taxonomy): domain Eukaryota; kingdom Metazoa; phylum Arthropoda; class Insecta; order Orthoptera; family Acrididae; genus Schistocerca; species Schistocerca americana. Next base: position 19,980,025 of record NC_060127.1, on the reverse strand, counting down.
TTAAAATGTCCACTTAATACACCACTGGCCATTAAAATTGCTACACCAAGAAGAAATGCAGATGATAAACAGGTATTCATTGGACAAATATATTATACTAGAACTGACATGTGATTACATTTTCACGCAGTTTGGGTGCATAGATCTTGAGAAATCAGTACCCAGAACAACAACCTATGGCCTTGATACGCCTGGACATTGAGTCAAACAGAACTTGGATGGCGTGTACAGGTACAGCTGTCCATGCAGCTACAACACGATACCACAGTTCACCAAGAGTAGTGACTAGCGTATTGTGACGAGCCACTTGCTCGGCCACCATTGACCAGACGTTTTCAGTTGGTGAGAGATCTGGAGAATGTGCTGGCCAGGGCGGCAGTCGAACATTTTCTGTATCCAGAAAGGCCCGTACAGGACCTGCAACATGGGGTCGTGCGTTATCCTGCTGAAATGTAGGGTTTTGCAGGGATCGAATGAAAGGTAGAGCCACGGGTCTTAACACATCTGAAATGTAACTTCCACTGTTCAAACTGCCGTCAATTCGAACAAGAGGTGACCGAGATGTGTAACCAATGGCACCCCATACCATCACGATGGGTGATACGCCAGTATGGTGATGACGAATACACGGTTCCAATGTGCGTTCACCGCGATGTCGCCAAACACAGATGCGACCTTCATAATGCTGTAAACAGTACCTGGATTCATCCGAAAAAATAACGTTTTTCCATTCGTGCACCCAGGTTCGTCGTTGAGTACACCATCGCAGGCGCTCCTGTCTGTGATGCAGTGTCAAGGGTAACCGCAGCCATGGTCTCCGAGCTTATGCTGCAAACGTTGTCGAACTGTTCGTGCAGATGGTTGTTGTCTTTCCAACGTGCCCATCTGTTGACTCAGGGATCGATACGTGGCTGCACGATCCGTTACAGCCATGCGGATAAGATGTCTGTCATCTCGACTGCTAGTGATACGAGGCCGTTGGGATCCAGCACGGCGTTCCGTATCATTCTCCTGAACCCACCGATTCCATATTCTCCTAACAGTCATTGCATCTCGACCACAGCGAGTAGCAATGTCGCGATACGATAAACCGCAATCGCGATAGGCTACAATCCGACCTTTATCGAAGTCGGAAACGTGATGGTACGCATTTCTCCTCCTTACGTGAGGCATCACAACCAGGCAGCGCCGGTAAACTGCTGTTTGTGTGTGAGAAATCGGTTGGAAACTTTCCTCATGTCAGCACGCTGTAGGTGTTGCCACCGGCGCCGTCCTTGTGTGAATGCTCTGAAAAGCTAATCATTTGCATATCACAGCATCTTCATCCTTTCGGTTAAATTTCGCGTCTGTAGCACGTCATCTTCGTGGTGTAGCAATTTTAATGGCCAGTAGTGCATTATTTATTAATATAAATGGCAACTCTGGCCTCCGTTTCACTTCTCAGAGTAGATCTTCCTGCCTCAACAACTATAAATGGTAATGTAAATGTTTTATTCGGCGTGGGCAGAACGAAACGAAAAAAAGCACCTCAACAACTATAAATAGTAATGTAAAGGTTTTATTCGGCGTGGGCAGAACGAAACGAAAAAAAAAGCACAACAACACTTGATCTTAGATTACTGGAGCTCTAAAAATAATGGTAATTAACTAATGCATAACCTATAAATTACGACTTCCTTTGAATAAAATGTTGAGTAGTAAGTTTGATTATCATTTAGTAGCAATGCAACATTTTGCTGTCTATAGTGTTCCAGGATTAATAACTAGAGAAGCGAGTCCGTGCCATATGGCCATACATCGCTGTTAACTAGCCAGGTAGCCCTATTACAAGCACGAATCGCATATAGAGCAGCAGACTGCCTGGGAGTTTCATATGATTAGCGATCAGCGACTGATCGCTGCGATCCGTCGCTCGTGTATGGGCCACACAGAGATCTCTTTGGTGTACCCCTTAGATGTTTGACGTAACATCTTTGACTTGTTAGTACAGATCTTATGTTAGACATATGAAATAAGATCTCTGACTTGTTATCAATCGCTTAACTGAATATGGATCACAAGTGTTCCAGGCGACAAAATTTATGTTATCTGGTTAATAAATTGTGATGCTGAAGTTTAAAAATACAACACTTTACAAAACTGTAAGTAAGGAACACATGTTTGACTTCTAGCAGTAGCTCCAAAATTTCTTCGTATGTTGCATTTTCTCTTACTGCATGTCAAAAAACCCTATTGTGAGCTAACCAACTCATTCCGTCGTAGAATAAAGGTGTAGCTTCCATTAAACTGCACCTGATGATAAAGTTACATACTTCGAAATGCACTGTACGATAAATAATTAAGCACGATTTCTTAACACAGACTTTTGGTGGGTCATTTATAATACGATCCACTTCTTTCAGAATAATACGTGTGTCATCTGGAAAGATACAAAAAAGTAAAAAAAATCGATAAAATGTTTTGTGGAATGATTTGTCTAAAAGTGGGAAATAAAAAAAAAATTAGAGAATCACCTGACACATCTCATTTGCTGTACTTGATTTCATGAATCATTCAAAGATGCGTCAAATGTTTCTCTAACCCGTGTTACTTTTTTAGACAAATCATTTCACAAAACTTCGACCGGTCCTTTTCCAAAATCTTTTTATCTTTAAGTTTTGTGCAGAATACATTCTCTTATTGGTATATCACTTGCTCTCCTAGAGTCTCCTTTTCTCGAAATGTCCTGAATTTAGTACTTGATTCGAAGGAAATAATTTTATAAATCAAATATCACACTGGAGAGCGACGGTTATGGCTGAAACAACAGGTTTTCGATTTTACAGTTTTTTTCATCTCCAATTTAGCCTGATTCTTAAAAACGCCGAAAATAAACAGCTCCTGAAATAAGCGATTTTTAGCATGCTGCTGCTGTTATTTCCGTTAATAAACGTTGATATCGTACGAAGACTGAAATATTGAAAGGCCCCTCAGGCGTTCCAAGATATGCAGAATCAAAATAGTAAATACAACAGGTAAATAAAAGAAAAATTAGTCCGTCTATCGTTCGTTGTTTTTCTCGATAAGTAATGAGCGGCTGTATACTACAAAACACCACCAGAATCCTATTGATTCTAATTTTCAACAGGTTACCCTCCATTCAGAGGCTGTTGCACACAGCTACTGTTATTCTGACTTGTAAATAATAGATTTCAGCTATCAGTCGTGGTTTAGTATTTTTATTGGCAGATCTAGATTTCAGCTAGAAACTAGCCATTCTCAATGCACTATCACTTTTTTTGGTCAGTGCATGTAAAGCCTGTTGGTCGGGCTTTGTCCACAGTACGTTGAGTATCAAATGCATTGACAAAAAAAAATGATAGTGCATTGAGAATGGCTAGTTTCTAGCTGAAATCTAGATCTGCCAATAAAAATTCCAATGGACGATTGATAGCTGAAAGCAATTATTTACAAGATTCTTATTTTGTTGGGACTCTGATCAAAAATAATTTTGTAATCGAGAATCATACGACATTTTGGGCATTATGAATAGTCAGTGCTATAATGGGAAAACAAAGGATGGAGAACTCTATTCTTCGTGTTAAGTTGTCCATTTCCAAGGACTACAAGCAGACGGAAGCCTATTATGGAGTCACTGGCAGCAGATCAGCCATTTCATATTTTTGTTATAATCTGTGAATGAATTATTGTCTCAGGAATGATGGACCAGAAGTGAGCAAGTGTTGCATACTGTAAATGTAAGTGCATCGTCCAGCAGAGCACACTACACGGCAACAGGTACGTTATTGGCTCAGCAATGCTGTAGCGATTCTTATGCCATCTCTTTGTTGCGCGTTTCTAATTGTTCGCGTTGTTAAAGTAGCACTCATTGCTTTTCACATTTTCTATAATGAGCCAATGTTTGAAAGCAACGGAAAATTCATAGATTAGATTAGATTAGTACTTGTTCCATAGATCATGAATACGACACTTCGTAATGATGTGGAACGAGTCAGGTTAATAAAAGGTGTCTATACAAGATGTTACATTAGACAAAATATTACATGACACTCAATTTTTTTTGTGGAGGTTGGGAAATTACCCACTTACTATATCCAAAAATTCATCTAATGAGTAGAAGGAGTTGCCATTAAGAAATTCTTTTAATTTCCTTTTAAATGCTATATGGCTATCTGTCAGACTTTTGATGCTATTAGGTAAGTGACCACAGACTTTTGTGGCAGCATAATTTACCCCCTTCTGAGCCAATGTTAGATTTAACCTTGAGAAGTGAAGATCATCCTTTCTCCTAGTGTTGTAGCCATGTACACTGCTATTACTTTTGAATTCGTTCGGATTGTTAATAACAAATTTCATAAGTGAATATATATATATATACATATATATATTGTGAGGCTACAGTGAAGATTTCTAGCTCATTAAATAAGTGTCTGCAGGATGATCTTGGATGAGCTCCAGCAATTATTCTGATTACACTCTTTTGTGCAATGAACACTCTTTTACACAATGATGAGTTACCCCAGAATATGATGCCGTACGAAAGCAGAGAATGAAAATAGGCGTGGTAAGCTAATTTACTCAGATGTATATCGCCAAAATTTGCAATGGCCCTAATAGCATGAGTAGCTGAACTCAAACGTTTCAGCAGAAACAATCGTTTCTGAAAATAGTTTTATTTAAAAACCAAAAATTTTAGCACCGCTCCTATGAAAAACCGGTATACCGACCTTTCACCCTGTTACTAGTAAAAAAAAAATCTTTTGGAAGCGAGACATAACAAATATCGAAAAACACCGTTAATTATGAGCTAAAATATAAGCATCGGTTTAAACCGACCGGTTTTTTGCCTAGTTCGGTGAATGGACAAAACGTACAAGAGAACAATTACATCCCCTGCCAACAATAAATTTTTTAACGTAAAATAGTTAGGCAATGAAAAAGTGAAATTTTTAAACCTTAATTTAGATGGTCTAGTTAGTCGCAGATGTCTACATCTACGTCTACATGACTACTCTGCAATTCACATTTAAGTGCTTGGCAGAGGGTTAATCGAACCACAATTATACGATCTCTCTACCATTCCACTCCCGAACAGCGCGCGGGAAAAACGAACACCTAAAACTTTCTGTTCGAGCTCTGATTTCTCTTATTTTATTTTGATGATCATTGCTACCTCTGTAGGTTGGGCTCAACAAAATATTTTCGCATTCGGAAGAAAAAGTTGGTGACTGAAATTTCGTAAATAGATTTCGCCGCGACGAAAAACGTCTTTGCTTTAATGACTTCCATCCCAACTCGCGTATCATATCTGCCACACTCTCTCCCCTATTACGTTGTAATACAAAACGAGTTGTTCGTGAAATATTTCAGTTTTCCCTTAAATCACTAATGAAGCTCTTTTAATTACTCTGATAACTTTCAAGCGATTAAACTTTTTTTTTTTCAAACCTAAACCTAACGCTGGTCAGTTCGATATTTTATTTGTTCACTTCCCACTCTTCGTTTGGCTACGAAAATTTGTAGCAAACACATTGTGTAATTTATAGACAAGCTTGTTTTCGCCCCGCTCAAACATTTGACCAAAAAGTACACTCCAGAGGTCTTTGCCTAGACTGGAGCGGCTACTCACTAGCGAGGTCCTCATGTCGGCGCTGACGATGGTCCGGGGTTCGAAGTCCGGAACGCCTCAGCTGCACTGGCCTAGTGGGTGGGGCCGGCGGCTGCCGCGCGGCTTATATAGGCTCGGTGTGCTTTCCCTCGGAACGCCACCTCTCACTCACTCACACACACTCAGCGCAGTTTCATAAGAGGCCGCTAACCGGGACGGCTGCTGCCTTACGATGTTGCAGGAGGATCTGGCTTGGATATCGCGCGCTGAAACCTCGTAGCCCCAGGGCAATGGCCGCCAAAGCGGAAAATTACTTGCCTAGTTCGGTGGCTGGACAAAAGGTACAAGAGGGCAATTATATCGCCTGTCAAACGGCGGTTCCAATTTCCAGCACGACTGTGTTATAATCACAGACATATTGCACACTAAGAGCAGTTAAGTTGGTGCACGAGCTCTTAGCGTTGTTTTGCATGTTGGTATTCAGTTTGCCATGGGTTTATTTACCGATTGTCATTTTTTGTTTGTAGTTCACTGTTGCTACACTACTGGCCATTAAAATTGCTACACCACGAAGATGGCGTGCTACAGACGCGAAATTTAACCGACAGGCAGAAGATGCTGTGAAATGCAAATGATTAACTTTTCAGAGCGTTCACACAAGGTTGGCGCCGGTGCCAACACCTACAACGTACTGACATGAGGAAACTTTCCAACCGATTTCTCATACACAAACAGCGGTTGACCGGCGTTGGCTGGTGAAACGTTGTTGTGATGCCTCGTGTAAGCAGGAGAAATGCGTACCATCACGTTTCCGACTTTGATAAAGGTCGGATTGAAGCCTATCGCGATTGCGGTTTATCGTATCGCCACACTGCTGCTCGCTTTGGTCGAGATCCAATGACTGTTAGCAGAATATGGAATCGGTGGGTTCAGGAGGGTAATACGGAATGCCGTGCTGGATCCCAACGGCCTCGTATCACTAGCAGTCGAGATGACAGGCATCTTATCCGCATGACTGTAACGGATCGTGCAGCCACGTCTCGATCCCTGAGTCAACAGATGGGGACGTTTGCAGGACAGCAACCATCTGCACAAACAGGTCGACGACGTTCGCAGCAGCGTGGACTATCAGCTCGGAGACCATGGCTGCGGTTACCCTTGACGCCGCATCACAGACAGGAGCGCCTGCGATGGTGTACTCAACGACGAATCTGGGTGCACAAATGGCAAAACGTCATTTTTTCGGATGAATCCAAGTTCTGTTCACAGCATCATTATGGTCACATCCCTGTTTGACGACATTGCGGTGAACGCACATTGGAAGCGTGTATTCGTCATCGCCATACTGGCATATCATCCGGCGTGATGGTATGGGGTGCCATTGGTTACACGTCTCGGTCACCTCTTATTCGCATTGACGGCACTTTGAACAGTGGACGCTACATTTCAGATATGTTACGACCCGTGGCTCTACCCTTCATTCGATCCTTACGAAACCCTACATTTCATCAGGATAATGCACGACCGCATGTTGCATGTCCTGTACGGGACTTTCTGGGTAGAGAAAATGTTTGACTGCTGCCCTGGCCAGCAAATTCTCCTCTCACCAATTGAAACCGTCTGGTCAATGGTGGCCGAGCAACTGACTCGTCACAATACGCCAGTCACTACTCTTGATGAACTGTGGTATCGTGTTGAAGCTGCATGGGCAGCTGTACCTGTACACGCCATCCAAGCTCTGACTCAATGCCCAGGCGTATCAAGGCCGATATTACGGCCAGAGGTGGTTGTTCTGGGTACTGATTTCTCAGGATCTATGCACCCAAATTGCCTGAAAATGTAAATAAATGTCAGTTCTAGTATAATATATTTTTCCAATGAATACCCGTTTATCATCTGCATTTCTTCTTGGTGTAGCAATTTCAATGGCCAGTAGTGTACTTGAGTTTACAAATTGCCATTTTTCCATTTGAAGGCAGCGCCTGGCGCTGTGGGTGATAGAAATAGTGACTGGAGCTGTGGATGATAGAAAATGGAGTGCCAAGTGGATTAACAGGAACAACTCCGATATATTATTATGGTTGAGTTCAGTAGAGGCTTGATAGCAGTGGAGGCAGCCAGAATCATTCGAGCCGTGTGTGGGGACAATGCCTCGTTTTAAGCGGGACCGTTTTGACATTAGAGACCTTCAGGGTTTGATCGTTTAAACGTCATTGTACTCGAGAACTGAGGAATGTGATGAACTGCGATCATTCCACCATTGTGCGACGTTTGCGTGCAATGGGGAAGCTTCAAAAATCGGATGTATGGGTACTGCATGCTCTAAGCCGAAATCACTAAGATGAGCAGGTGGTTATATGTGCATCTCTGCTTGCTCGTCATCAGTTGGCTCGTGAACAACACCGATCATTCCTATACCATACCGTTACTGGTGACATAAAATGATATCTTTATGGTATTCTAAGAAAAAAAAGGAATGGTTGAGCCCAAACAAAGCAACAACGTCCCATACAAAGACCACCTCGTGTCCATAGAAGATGGTATTATGCATCTGGTGGATCAGAGATGGTGTGGTGTACTGCGAATTGCTTCCCCGAGGTGTAACCATCACTGCTGACATTTACTGTTAACAACTGAGACGTCTTGCAGACTCAGTCCAAGAACAACGATCAGGAAGACTGCGTGAACTGATGCTGCTCCACGATAATGCACGCCCACATTCTGACGGGCTGACAAAAAAACAGTATAAAGAGTTGGGTTGGGAATTTATTCCATACCCACCTCATTAACCTGATCTTCGCCCTAGATTTTCACCTTTTCCCCTCTCTACAGGACAGCCTTCAAGGAATTTCATTTCCGGATGAAAATTCATTCCGAACATGGTTCGACGAGTTGTTCGCCTCAAAACCACGAGATTTCTACAGTCGCGGAACCGACAAGTTAGCGCTGGCAGGCTGTTGTAAATAGTGAAGGAGAATATAGTGTTACTGATGACTCAAGTCTCTGTTATGTGTATCTGTCAACTAATGGAAAACCGCTGCGAACTTATGCACCAATCCAGTTATTTTCTGCGACGCATCAGTGCTTACTGCTGTGTTTCGTCCATTAGCCTAGCCTCGTAATTGACAAAGTCACCCTAATGAGTGTATGCAATGTACATCTGCCATTTTCAAACACATTTCTAATGGCTCTGAGCAGTATAGGACTTAACATCTGAGGTCATCAGTCCCCTGGACTTAGAACTACTTAAACCTAACGACATCACACACATCCATGCCCAAGGCACGATTCGTACCTGCGACGTAGCAGCAGCGCTGTTCCGGACTGAAGCGCCTAGAACCGCTGGGCCACAACGCAGGCGGGAGGGGGGGGAGGCAATTCGATTCCCGGTTGGGTTGGAGATTTTCTCCACTCAGGGACTGGGTGTTCGTGTCGTAGGTTAGATTAGATTAGATTAGTTTTTCGTTCCATAGATCCGTGCTGAGGAGATCCTCTTGGATGTGGAACATGTCAATTTTTTTTTAAGTTGAAATAACAGTACTAATGGTATGAGTACATACAATGCTTCATTTGTTTCTATTAAAAAATTCGTCAATGGAGTAGAAGGAGTTGGCCACTAGTAAGTCTTTCAGGCTCCTTTTAAACTGATCTTTATTTGTAACTAAATTTTTTATGTTTGCTGGCAAATTATTGAAGTGGATCCCTTTTTGAACTAAAGTAAGTGCTTTTAAGTCCTTGTGCAGATCATTTTTGTTCCTGATATTGTACGTATGAACTGAGCTGTTTGTTGGAAAAAGAGATATATTATTTAGGACAAATTTCGTTGAGGAGTAAATACACTCCTGGAAATTGAAATAAGAACACCGTGAATTCATTGTCCCAGGAAGGGGAAACTTTATTGACACATTCCTGGGGTCAGATACATCACATGATCACACTGACAGAACCACAGGCACATAGACACAGGCAACAGAGCATGCACAATGTCGGCACTAGTAAAGTGTATATCCACCTTTCGCAGCAATGCAGGCTGCTATTCTCCCATGGAGACGATCGTAGAGATGCTGGATGTAGTCCTGTGGAACGGCTTGCCATGCCATTTCCACCTGGCGCCTCAGTTGGACCAGCGTTCGTGCTGGACGTGCAGAACGCGTGAGACGACGCTTCATCCAGTCCCAAACATGCTCAATGGGGGACAGATCCGGAGATCTTGCTGGCCAGGGTAGTTGACTTACACCTTCTAGAGCACGTTGGGTGGCACGGGATACATGCGGACGTGCATTGTCCTGTTGGAACAGCAAGTTCCCTTGCCGGTCTAGGAATGGTAGAACGATGGGTTCGATGACGGTTTGGATGTACCGTGCACTATTCAGTGTCCCCTCGACGATCACCAGTGGTGTACGGCCAGTGTAGGAGATCGCTCCCCACACCATGATGCCGGGTGTTGGCCCTGTGTGCCTCGGTCGTATGCTGTCCTGATTGTGGCGCTCACCTGCACGGCGCCAAACACGCATACGACCATCATTGGCACCAAGGCAGAAGCGACTCTCATCGCTGAAGACGACACGTCTCCATTCGTCCCTCCATTCACGCCTGTCGCGACACCACTGGAGGCGGGCTGCACGATGTTGGGGCGTGAGCGGAAGACGGCCTAACGGTGTGCGGGACCGTAGCCCAGCTTCATGGAGACGGTTGCGAATGGTCCTCGCCGATACCCCAGGAGCAACAGTGTCCCTAATTTGCTGGGAAGTGGCGGTGCGGTCCCCTACGGCACTGCGTAGGATCCTACGGTCTTGGCGTGCATCCGTGCGTCGCTGCGGTCCGGTCCCAGGTGGACGGGCACGTGCACCTTCCGCCGACCACATCGATGTACTGTGGAGACCTCACGCCCCACGTGTTGAGCAATTTGGCGGTACGTCCACCCGGCCTCCCGCATGCCCACTATACGCCCTCGCTCAAAGTCCGTCAACTGCACATACGGTTCACGTCCACGCTGTCGCGGCATGCTACCAGTGTTAAAGACTGCGATGGAGCTCCGTATGCCACGGCAAACTGGCTGACACTGACGGCGGCGGTGCACAAATGCTGCGCAGCTAGCGCCATTCGACGGCCAACACCGCGGTTCCTGGTGTGTCCGCTGTGCCGTGCGTGTGATCATTGCTTGTACAGCCCTCTCGCAGTGTCCGGAGCAAGTATGGTGGGTCTGACACACCGGTGTCAATGTGTTCTTTTTTCCATTTCCAGGAGTGTATACTGAGAGGCAGCAGTTAGTATACCCAGTTCTTTGAAGAGGTTTCTACAGGACGTCCGTGAATTTACTCCACAAATAATACGTATTACACGCTTTTGGATTCCGAAAACTTTTGTTTGACTTGAAGAGTTACCCCAAAATATTATTCCATATGACATTATGGATTGCAAGTAGGTAAAGTATGCAGACTTTTTCATTGTTATGTCGCCTATGTCTGCTAACACTCGAATTGCAAATACAGATTTGTTAAGGCGTTTCTGCAGTTCTGTCGTGTGCTCCTCTCAACTGAATTTATTATTGAGTTGGAATCCCAGGAATTTAAGAGTGTCAATAACTTCTATCTACTTTTCTTCATACTTTATGCATATGCTGGGTGGAAACATCTCACAGGTTCTGAATTGCATATAGTGAGTCTTTTCGAAGTTTAATGTCAGTGAGTTGGCTTCAAACCATTTATTAATATCCATGAAAATATCATTAGCAGATCTTTCTAGAGCTACACTCGACATACTATTTATTGCAATACTTGTGTCATCTGCAAGCAAAACGAATTGCTACTGGCCGTGTAACTGATGAGATATCATTAATGTACACAAGAAAAAGCAATGGCCCTAAGATGGATCCTTGTGGGACACCACATGTAATTTCTTCCCATTCTGATGATGACTGATGACTTAATTCACTAGTCCCTTGCACTGACGCCCTTTGTTTCCTGTTCTGAGGTATGACTGGAACCATTTTGCAGCACTGCCCATGACACCATAGAATTCCAATTTATTTAAAAGGGCGTTGTGGTTCACACAATCAAATGCCTTTGACAAATCACAGAAAATACCTGCTGCTTGTAATTTGTTATCTTATGAATTAAGTACGCTTTCACTGTAGGTGTAAGCCCTTCAGAAATCCAAACTGTGCTCTTGATAATATGTTATTTGTTGTCAGATGGTTGAGAAACTGCCTGCACATTACTTTTTCTAAATTTTTTTAGTATGCTGGCAAACGTGAAATCGGTCTGTAGTTTGATGGTATCTCTTTATCCCCTTTCTTGATTAGAGGCTTAACATCTGCATATTTTAGCCAGTCAGGAAATGTCCCAGTTATAATTGACTGGTTACACAAGTAACTTAGAATTGTACTAAACTCACAAGAACATGCCTTAATTAACTTTGTTGATATTTCATCGTAACCACTAGAATGCTTTGTTTTTAAAGATTTTATTATGGAAGTTATTTCTTTTGGTGAAGTGAATGGCATATTCATGTACCTGAAGCTGTTTGTAAAGGCTAGTTTCAGATATTCAAGGGGATTATTTACTGATCCTGACAATCCCATTCTATCAGGAACTGATATAAAATACTTGTTAAATAGATTTGCCGCACTGTGTCTTCATCATCATCCTTACGTCCTCATCGACGCGCAAGTCGCCGAAGTGGCGCCACCTCAAAAGACTTGCACAGGCGATCAGGCCTAACCACCGGGGGGCCGTCGCCACACGACATTTCATTTCATCCACTATCCAGTGGCCTCGCACTTTACACCATCTGAGGCGTCGCTTGGCACAGCAACACAAATTTTTGGTGTACGAGAAACTGCTCTACCGTTTTACCCTCTTATTTCTAACTTCCTACGCACAGTAGTTGTCCTGCGTAGAGTGCTGGTAGCATTTTGACACTCACGAGTGATTGCTTCAGCTGATTTCGTGCGATCTTTTGCAGTCACCCCCTGCAAATGCCCGACGATCTCTGTTCGGCAGTACATGGGCTCTGCCTGGACTCGATTGCTCCTTCGCGTCTCCACAGTCACATCACTAACAGTCGGCTAGGGCAACTTTAGCCCCCGCAGACCCAAGCAAAATTTTTTCTATTATTTCAAGTATTTTTTGATAAGGGCGTGGTACATGGACGTCATAAATGAGCGTTGTAATGATAGTTTTTAGTTACTGCTCATCCGGACAGATATTTTCCTATGTCCAGCTGGCTCGACTTCATAGTTTACTCTTAGAAATAATTGATAAGTAACGGGGTTAGGCTACTGCACATAATTTGTTGATCTATTTGCAACAACGACGACGATAGGTACTAGTAGAAAACGAAGTATAACATTCGTACTTGCGTTTCTGTCTGGAAGACATTCAAGAGAGATCGTCAGGAGCGGCCAGCATGACGCAGTTAGTGGAACATCGCAATGTAGCCAACAGTACAGAAAAAGTATCACTGAGAAAATAAGTCTGGACACAGCTAAAATGTCCAGCTTACTGGACACATGGATACAGTGTAGAAGAAACTGAAATTGCACTTGAACCAAAGTAGAGAAGTAACGTCCAGCCGGTTGGACGCGGAGACTGAAGCGGTTAGAAGTGTTTTAGTGTCCTTGATGAATTTGTTACTCACAAGGGGAGGCCACAACGATTGGAACGCGGATTTTCTGTAAACTTCGTACACTCGTAGTACTCCATGAGGACAACAAAAGGTGTAAGCAGTAGCGCGTACTTCTCAAGCGTTAATGAGAAAATCGCAAGATAATTTCGGTCGTCAAACATATATCTCTGCGTGGCTATCTTTACGATGAAGCGGCGGCAGGCGAGTGGTGCCGGCACGGTAGCTCAGCGTGTTCGGTCAGAGCATTAGCTACCCTTTGTAATAAAAGAATTGAGCGAGCGGATCAACGAACAAACTGAACGCGTGTCATCGGACTTCCGCCCTAATAATAATGCCGTGTGACGAGGGCCTCCCGTCGGGTAGATCGCTCGCCTGGTGCAAGTCTTTCTATTTGACGCCACTTCGGCGACTTGCCCGTCGATGGGGATGAAATGATGATGATTAGGACAACACAACACCCAGTCCCTGAGCGGAGAAAATCTCCGACGCAGCCGGGAATCGAACCTGGGCCCTTAGGATTGACAGTCTGTCGCGCTGACCACTCAGCTACCGGGGGCGGACACGTCCGCCCTGAGCAAATTCAACGAAAAAAATTGAAATTAAAAAAAAAGAAGTGGTTGGCGTTCAAGCCCCGTAATCGCTGGATCGAGTTCCGTTCGTCAGTTTTTTTTTTTTTTTAATTCTCAACACATTAATTTTCTTTACTATTTATATTACAATTGATATAATGGCAAAAATGCGTGTGATCGGATGAACTTTTATTAAATTTACAATGTTATTTGGCAGTCTACTAACTTTTATGATCGCAAATAATATACACTCCTGGAAATGGAAAAAAGAACACATTGACACCGGTGTGTCAGACCCACCATACTTGCTCCGGACACTGCGAGAGGGCTGTACAAGCAATGATCACACGCAAGGCACAGCGGACACACCAGGAACCGCGGTGTTGGCCGTCGAATGGCGCTAGCTGCGCAGCATTTGTGCACCGCCGCCGTCAGTGTCAGCCAGTTTGCCGTGGCATACGGAGCTCCATCGCAGTCTTTAACACTGGTAGCATGCCGCGACAGCGTGGACGCGAACCGTATGTGCAGTTGACGGACTTTGAGCGAGGGCGTATAGTGGGCATGCGGGAGGCCGGGTGGACGTACCGCCGAATTGCTCAACACGTGGGGCGTGAGGTCTCCACAGTACATCGATGTTGTCGCCAGTGGTCGGCGGAAGGTGCACGTGCCCGTCGACCTGGGACCGGACCGCAGCGACGCACGGATGCACGCCAAGACAGTAGGATCCTACGCAGTGCCGTAGGGGACCGCACCGCCACTTCCCAGCAAATTAGGGACACTGTTGCTCCTGGGGTATCGGCGAGGACCAATCGCAACCGTCTCCATGAAGCTGGGCTTCGGTCCCGCACACCGTTAGGCCGTCTTCCGCTCACGCCCCAACATCGTGCAGCCCGCCTCCAGTGGTGTCGCGACAGGCGTGAATGGAGGGACGAATGGAGACGTGTCGTCTTCAGCGATGAGAGTCGCTTCTGCCTTGGTGCCAATGATGGTCGTATGCGTGTTTGGCGCCGTGCAGGTGAGCGCCACAATCAGGACTGCATACGACCGAGGCACACAGGGCCAACACCCGGCATCATGGTGTGGGGAGCGATCTCCTACACTGGCCGTACACCACTGGTGATCGTCGAGGGGACACTGAATAGTGCACGGTACATCCAAACCGTCATCGAACCCATCGTTCTACCATTCCTAGACCGGCAAGGGAACTTGCTGTTCCAACAGGACAATGCACGTCCGCATGTATCCCGTGCCACCCAACGTGCTCTAGAAGGTGTAAGTCAACTACCCTGGCCAGCAAGATCTCCGGATCTGTCCCCCATTGAGCATGTTTGGGACTGGATGAAGCGTCGTCTCACGCGGTCTCCACGTTCAGCACGAACGCTGGTCAAACTGAGGCGCCAGGTGGAAATGGCATGGCAAGCCGTTCCACAGGACTACATCCAGCATCTCTACGATCGTCTCCATGGGAGAATAGCAGCCTGCATTGCTGCGAAAGGTGGATATAACACTGTACTAGTGCCGACATTGTGCATGCTCTGTTGCCTGTGTCTATGTGCCTGTGGTTCTGTCAGTGTGATCATGTGATGTATCTGACCCCAGGAATGTGTCAATAAAGTTTCCCCTTCCTGGGACAATGAATTCACGGTGTTCTTATTTCAATTTCCAGGAGTGTAATATCCATAACTATCGACTAGTAAACGACCAAACGCATAAAGTGATACTGAAAATGTATGCTTGTCTGCGTGTTCAAAATTGTTCGTATTTAATCGAAAGAGAACGAGAAATTGCTTCTCCTGAAGACGCTATTAAAATACACTCGATACTGCAAGACAAATTATCAGCGCCGCTATTTAAGGAAATGCTGCGTTATGCATGGTTTGCTTCCAAATTATCGGCTGAAAGAGAGGTTTCTGAAAATGTTAACGAGGTTTGTTTTTCCACGGAAAACCTCAAAAGACCTTGCGTATGCGGGAACAAAGCATTTATTCAATGCAGCTGGTTCCGTTTAGCTTTATGTTTTTAATTTTTTTACGAAAAATACCATCCTGCAACCTGTACTCGTAATGTCGATAGCCGTCTGTGCCGGTCAAAACTTGGAGGTAACAAGTCGTTTCGGGCTCCTACCAGGTATAAGGGATTTCTCAAATCACTTTATGCGTTTGGTCGTTTACTAGTCGACAGTTATGAATATTATATTACACAGCTCTACAAAATAATTTTTTTTTTTTCGTTGCCAGGGAAGTTTGAACGAAAATGGGATATTGTTATGATACTCATTCCGAGTATATTTGTACTTTTTCCAAATTGGCTCTGGTTTTTGAGATATAGGTTATTTGTGGAAATGAGAGTTTCATGTGGATAATATCGACTGCAGGGTCCATATATGGTGTAATGTATTTGCTACCTGTTTTTTAATTAGTGATATTGTACTAACTTTATTAAACAATTGTGCTCAGGGAGTGCATCTGTGTGGTTGAGGATTACATCATGCAAACATCACACTATCAGCATGTGTTCAGTCCTGTTGTGTGGTGCGTGTGTTGAAGATATTGAGGGTTGTGCAGATTTGAATTCGGCGGTACTCGACATTCATTTGTTGGCCGAGGTAATCCCCGCAACAGCCGATAGGTAGCGTTCAGTGTAAACAAGAAAAATGACGATGGTCGAAAGTCACACACATGTGCAGTGCAGCTTCAAGGAGATAGAAACTTTTCATCGTGACGTAGCAAATAAGAGGTGAGTATTCATTTCATACAAAACAATTAATGATGTTTGTTGGATGTGATTGACATGCAAATACAAGAAAGTTCTGCATAATATGTAGTATTTGTGCAATTTTGTTTTAGGAAAACATGAGTTCTTCACGCCGTCTTTGCGTGAACCATCCAGATGAGTTCTGCTACATTTGTGGTGAATACGTTCTTCAAAAGAACAGGAAGAATATCACTCCTTTTGTGAAGGAAGCATATCTGGCATATTTCGGAATTAAACTTGGAGATCAAGACAAGGCGTGGGCACCCCATAAAGTTTGTAAATGCTGTGTGGAGTGCTTACGGCAGTGGACAAAACGAAAAAGGAAAAGCTTAAACTTCGGAGTGCCTATAGTATGGCGAGAGCAGAAGAACCATACAGATGATTGCTATTTTTGCATTGTTAATGTGAAAGGTTTTAATAGGTTCAAAAAACGAAAGTGGGAATATCCCGATTTGGAGTCAGCAAGAAGACCAGTGGTGCACAGCAACGATGTTCCTGTACCAACCTTCACAACATTACCCACGCTAACATCATCAGATGACGATGTGCACGGCGAGGAATGTACAAGTAGTGGTTCGGAATACGAAGGACGTGAGACACAACCCCAGCAGTTCGACCAGAAGGAGCTCAGTGACTTGATACGAGAACTCAATCTTTCAAAGCAAGCATCAGAACTCTTAGCATCCAGGCTTAAGGAAAAGAACTGTCTTCATCCAAGTGTTAAAATAACAGCTTACCGGACGAGAGAAGAAAACCTTCTTCCATACTTCAACCAAGAAGAGGTTATAGTGTATTGCAGCAATATACCTGGACTTTTACTTGAATTGGGGCTGCTGGAATATAGACCAGAGGACTGGAGTCTCTTCATAGACAGTTCCACTAGAAGTTTAAAATGTGTTCTCCTACACAATGGCAATCGTTACGCATCTATTCCAATTGCCCACTCAACAAAACTTTGTGAAGCATATGCTAACATCAAGATGGTTCTGCAGAAAATTCAGTATATGCAGCACCAGTGGTTGATTTGTGTTGATTTGAAAATGGTGAACTTTTTGCTTGGACAACAAAGTGGATACACAAAGCACCCATGTTTTATCTGCATGTGGGATAGTAGGGCAAAGCACGAACATTGGAAGCAGAAAACATGGCCTCCAAGGGAACATATGGCTGTTGGTGAAGCAAACATCATTAATGAACCTCTGGTTAGTAGGGACAAGATTGTTCTTCCACCATTACATATTAAGTTAGGACTAATGAAGCAATTCACCAAAGCTTTAGACAGAAATGGTAATTGCTTCACTTACATCTGCAATACGTTCCCTGGACTCAGTAGTGAAAAACTTAAGGCAGGAATATTTGATGGTCCTCAAATTCGCAGGCTCATCAACGATACCAATTTTACAAGTGTCATGACTGTCACTGAAGCATCGGCCTGGAACAGTTTTGTCGCTGTTGTAAAATGTTTTTTGGGCAATCATGAAGCTCCCAATTACGAGGAACTGGTCAAAAACATGCTCACTAACTTTCAGAACTTAGGAGCTAACATGAGCATAAAATTGCACTTCGTTCACAGCCACTTGGATCGATTTCCTCGTAATCTAGGTGATTTCAGTGAGGAACAAGGAGAGCGGTTCCATCAAGATATGAAAGGAATAGAGGAAAGATATAAAGGAAGATGGGACAGGCATATGATGGCAGATTATTGCTGGAATCTGTTACGTGACTGTTCTGAAGAGACCTATAAAAGGAAAGCGTGCAGGAAGCGGTTTGTCATGGACGGAAAATGATATACTTATAGAGAAACTTTTCAATTATGTTTTATACGTTGACAAATGCCTATCAGGTTTTCATAGAAGCTATTTATAAAGATTATTTTCTTTTTTCATTGTAGTTTGTAGCGCTCGAGTTCAGTATTAGCAATTTTTTCTAATTTTTTGAATAAATCATGCATTATCTCAAAAACTAGAGCCAAACTGCATAAATGGTTGCTATATTCGTCCTCAGCACCACTAACTCATCCTAAAGCCACTCAAATATCCTTGGCAAGAAAATGAGTGTTGACCAGTGTTATTTGTGATAATAAAAATTAGTAGACTGCCAAATAACATTGTAAATTTAAAAAAAGTTCAACCGATTACACGTATTTTTCCCATTATATCAATCATCATCATCATCATCATTTAAGACTGATTATGCCTTTCAGCGTTCAGTCTGGAGCATAGCCCCCCTTATAAAATTCCTCCGTGATCCCCTATTCAGTGCTAACATTGGTGCCTCTTCTGATGTTAAACCTATTACTTCAAAATCATTCTTAACCGAATCCAGGTACCTTCTCCTTGGTCTGCCCCGACTCCTCCTACCCTCTACTGCTGAACCCATGAGTCTCTTGGGTAACCTTGCTTCTCCCATGCGTGTAACATGACCCCACCATCTAAGCCTGCTCGCCCTGACTGCTACATCTATAGAGTTCATTCCCAGTTTTTCTTTGATTTCCTCATTGTGGACACCCTCCTGCCATTGTTCCCATCTACTAGTACCTGCAATCAACCTTGTTGATAAGGTAACCTGAATCCACCCAGCTTTCGCTTCCATACAACAAAGTTGGTCGAAAGATTGAACGGTGCTCAGATAACTTAGTCTTGGTACTGACTTCCTTCTTGCAGAAGAGAGTAGATCGTAGCTGAGCGCTCACTGCATTAGCTTTGCTACACCTCGCTTCCAGTTCTTTCACTATGTTGCCACCCTGTGAGAATATGCATCCTAAGTACTTCAAACCGTCCACCTGTTCTAACTTTGTGCCTCCTATTTGGCACTCAATCCGTTTATATTTCTTTCCCACTGACATTACTTTCGTTTTGGAGATGCTAATCTTCATACCATAGTCCTTACATTTCTGATCTAGCTCTGAAATATTACTCTGCAAACTTTCAATCGAATCTGCCATCACAACTAAGTCATCCGCATATGCAAGACTGCTTATTTTGTGTTCATATATCTTAATCTCACCCAGCCAGTCAATTGTTTTCAACATATGATCCATAAATAATATGAACAACAGTGGAGACAGGTTGCAGCCTTGTCTTACCCCTGAAACTACTCTGAACCATGAACTCAGTTTACCGTCAACTCTAACTGCTGCCTGACTATCCATGTAAAGACCTTTAATTGCTTGCAAAAGTTTGCCTCCTATTCCATAATCTCGTAGAACAGACAATAACTTCCTCCTAGGAACCCGGTCATATGCCTTTTCTAGATCTATAAAGCTTAGATACAATTCCCTGTTCCACTCATAACACTTCTCCATTATTTGCCGTAAGCTAAAGATCTGGTCCTGACAACCTCTAAGAGGCCCAAACCCACCTTGATTTTCATCCAATTGGTCCTCAACTAATACTCGCACTTTCCTTTCAACAACACCTGAGAAGATTTTACCCACAACGCTGATTAAAGAGATACCTCTATAGTTGTTACAATATTTTCTGTTTCCATGTTTAAAGATTGGTGTGATTACTGTTTTTGTCCAGTCTGATGGAACCTGTCCCGACTCCCAGGCCATTTCAGTTATCTTGTGTAGCCATTTAAGACCTGACATTCCACTGTATTTGATGAGTTCCGACTTAATTTCATCCACCCCAGCTGCTTTATTGCACTGCAATCTATTGACCATTTTCTCCACTTCCTCAATTGTGATCCTATTTCCATCATCATTCCTAACCCATTCTACCTCGAAATCTGAAACATTACTGATCGTATTTTCACCTACATTGAGCAACTCTTCAAAATATTCCCTCCATCTGGCCAAAGCATCCACAGGATTCACGAGCAGTTTTCCTGACCTGTCCAAAATACTTGTCATTTCCTTCTTACCTCCCTTTCGAAGACTGCTAATTACACTCCAGAATAGTTTTCCAGCAGCTTGACCAAATGTCTCCAACCTGTTTCCAAAGTCTTCCCAATATTTCTTCTTGGATGCTGCAATTATCTGTTTGGCTTTGTTTCTTTCTTCAACATAACTTTCTCTGTCTACCTGAGTTCTAGTATGTAGCCATTTTTGATACGCCTTCTTTTTCCTTTTACAGGCTGCCTTGACTGTGTGATTCCACCAAGCTGTTTGCTTCATCCTACTTTTACACACTACTGTTCCAACACATTCTTTAGCCACTTCTAGTACTGTGTCCCTGTACCTTGTCCATTCCTTTTCCAATGACTGTAATTGACTACCTTCAACTAACTGGTACCTTTCTGAGATCGCTGTTATGTACTTGTTCCTGATTTCATTACCCTGAAGTTTCTCCACTCTTATCCTCCTACATATGGACCTGACCTCCTGCACTTTCGGCCTCACAATCCCAATTTCACTGCAGATTATATCAATTGTAATATACATAGTAAAGAAAATGAGTGTGTTGAAAATAAAAAAAAAACACAGACGAACGGGACTCGATGCAGTGATTACGGGCCTTGGACGCTAACCACTCGGCTGCCGCCGCTTCATGGTAAAAATGGTCACGCACAGGTATATACACTCCTGGAAATGGAAAAAAGAACACATTGACACCGGTGTGTCAGACCCACCATACTTGCTCCGGACACTGCGAGAGGGCTGTACAAGCAATGATCACACGCACGGCACCTCGGACACACCAGGAACCGCGGTGTTGGCCGTCGAATGGCGCTAGCTGCGCAGCATTTGTGCACCGCCGCCGTCAGTGTCAGCCAGTTTGCCGTGGCATACGGAGCTCCATCGCAGTCTTTAACACTGGTAGCATGCCGCGACAGCGTGGACGTGAACCGTATGTGCAGTTGACGGACTTTGAGCGAGGGCGTATGGTGGGCATGCGGGAGGCCGGGTGGACGTACCGCCGAATTGCTCAACACGTGGGGCGTGAGGTCTCCACAGTACATCGATGTTGTCGCCAGTGGTCGGCGGAAGGTGCACGTGCCCGTCGACCTGGGACCGGACCGCAGCGACGCACGGATGCACGCCAAGACAGTAGGATCCTACGCAGTGCCGTAGGGGACCGCACCGCCACTTCCCAGCAAATTAGGGACACTGTTGCTCCTGGGGTATCGGCGAGGACCATTCGCAACCGTCTCCATGAAGCTGGGCTACGGCCCCGCACACCGTTAGGCCGTCTTCCGCTCACGCCCGAACATCGCGCAGCCCGCCTCCAGTGGTGTCGCGACAGGCGTGAATGGAGGGACGAATGGAGACGTGTCGTCTTCAGCGATGAGAGTCGCTTCTGCCTTGGTGCCAATGATGGTCGTATGCGTGTTTGGCGCCGTGCAGGTGAGCGCCACAATCAGGACTGCATACGACCGAGGCACACAGGGCCAACACCCGGCATCATGGTGTGGGGAGCGATCTCCTACACTGGCCGTACACCACTGGTGATCGTCGAGGGGACACTGAATAGTGCACGGTACATCCAAACCGTCATCGAACCCATCGTTCTACCATTCCTAGACCGGTAAGGGAACTTGCTGTTCCAACAGGACAATGCACGTCCGCATGTATCCCGTGCCACCCAACGTGCTCTAGAAGGTGTAAGTCAACTACCCTGGCCAGCAAGATCTCCGGATCTGTCCCCCATTGAGCATGTTTGGGACTGGATGAAGCGTCGCCTCACGCGGTCTGCACGTCCAGCACGAACGCTGGTCCAACTGAGGCGCCACGTGGAAATGGCATGGCAAGCCGTTCCACAGGACTACATCCAGCATCTCTACGATCGTCTCCATGGGAGAATAGCAGCCTGCATTGATGCGAAAGGTGGATATACACTGTACTAGTGCCGACATTGTGCATGCTCTGTTGCCTGTGTCTATGTGCCTGTGGTTCTGTCAGTGTGATCATGTGATGTATCTGACCCCAGGAATGTGTCAATAAAGTTTCCCCTTCCTGGGACAATGAATTCACGGTGTTCTTATTTCAATTTCCAGGAGTGTATTTGACGGCCGAAATTATCGTGCGATTTTCTCAATTACGCTTGAGAAGTACGCACTACTGCTTACACATTTTGTTGTGGAGTACTACGAGTGTACGAAGTTCGAAGTAAATCCGCGTTCCAAACGTCGTGGCCTCCCCTTGACAAATGAAATAGAATGACTAGTATACTTTCGAGTCACTGACCCCTTTTGAGCGACCCATTCTTCCCTTACTGTTTTTCTACTGACAACGTAATCCCTTGGTGCTTCTATACGGGGGCGTCCACCTCTGCTGACATCTAGTGGTCAAATTAGCAATACATATGGCTGTCCAGGTATTTTTTATCACATAATGTGCCCTGAGGAGCAAACACATCATAACCAACTGCTTAATAGGTACCTTTGGAACAAAATACAGAAGACATTCTATATGACATGGTTCGACAAATCCTTTCTAGGATTCCGGAGGCAAGTGGAAACCAGATTTATAAGCACAGGTCGCGAAATTCCCGCAAATACGGGCCGGTGGTTTGTGGACGCTGAGTTGGCATCTGAAAGCGACCCAGGTGGTTTTCATTTGGTTCATGTCAGGTGAAACTGGTAGCGAATACGGCAAAGTAAGCCCACTATCATGCTCCTTGAATCACAGTAGCACGATTCTGAACTTGTGACACTCAACCTGCTGCAAGATGTCTACGCAGTTGAGGCTGACAGCAAGCACGAAGGCATGCAGCTGGTCTACAATAATGATCACATACCACCGTCATTCCAAGAATCTATGAGACTGGATTAATAAAAAATGAAAGAAGGTACAGTAATTTTATGCTTTAGGTGTTCTATTGGGTTGGTTCGTAAGTTCTGGCGCTTTTTTAAGTGAAAATTCTGTGTGAAAATAAAAGGTTTTGGAAATGCGTTTTATGTTATTCGATAGACAATCGTATGCTCTAGAAAACAGTGTCTTTAGTTTTTTTCTGATATACTTCCCGCATTTTTCAGGCCATTAAAATAGAAAGTCGACACAAAAATGGTTCAAATGGCTCTGAGCACTATGGGACTCAACATCTTAGGTCATAAGTCCCCTAGAACTTAGAACTACTTAAACCTAACTAACCTAAGGACATCACAGACACCCATGCCCGAGGCAGGATTCGAACCTGCGACCGTAGCAGTCCCGCGGTTCCGGACTGCAGCGCCAGAACCGCTAGACCACCGCGGCCGGCAAAGTCGACACAAAAGAGCATTTGGGACAGATTCTACTTCTTGCTTTTAATCGAGGTGCCAGAGCGACAAAAGTTGCTCGAGAGATTGGGAAGTGAAGGACAGCTAAAATTGCTTTACGCGACAAAGACGATAGCCTCGGCCTCAAAGACATGTGTGATCCACCACGAATTGATCGGCCTGCTTTATTACAGTCTGTATGGAAGGTTTGGATCTGTTCATGGACTTTTCATAGGATCACAAAAAATTTATGATATCAATTTGCCCATGTATTCATTTGTGGTGAAAGAGTGGCAGTCTCTGTTTTGACAACAATCTTTGAATTGTATCATCCGTTATTACTGTATTTGGTATTCACATTTCTCTATAGCCTAAATTAAGATGCCTTTGAACTTAACATAGAACTCTTCTAAAGTTACCATATTTCAACAAAATTGTCTCATTTCATACTTTAAATACAGCGATGAAGGCTATAATTTCTTGCTTGCTTTTTTCTTTGTCTGATCTGGACCTTAGATCTCCTTGTAAAGAAACTTAACAAAATGCCTTGTTATATCTTTGTCTGTCCAATAAGTAATTGCTTTTCTTTTTAAAAATAAAGCAGATCTAATGTGTATAGCCTCGTGGCAGTAGTCTACAGTGTTTAGAGTAGATGCAGAGAATATGAAAGAGTAGGGCTAGTGTGGATGTATAAGAAAAGTGTAACCTGTTCCTGCAGGAGGTAGTACTGCTTGAAACTGAAAGAAAAGTCTGAAGGCCAATATCTGTTGTGGCATAGGTCAATCTGTCATTCATTCCCATCTGTCTGTTACTTAGAAGCAGACACTCTAGGCAGTGCTGTATGTGGTTGTTGTGCATTCTGACACACCACTCAGCCCTTCTTTACAGCGGATCACACATTCTTTCAATTAAACCTGGCTCCGTTTGGATTGCATCACGTGTATTGAGCACGAACTCTCGTAACGTCTGCACATTATGGGTATCCTTAAATGTCCCCATAGCTAAAAGTCCAACGGATTCAGGTCAGGTGATCAGGAAGGCCATGCTGCCAGGACTCTTTCAGTCCATCGTCCACGAATCGTTGTAGTGGGTAGACGATGAAGCGGTGCCCCATCATGCATAAACCACGGCCATTGACTTGTGCAAAGAGTGTCCTGCATAACAGCACTGGCAATTAATTGCACACTGAACTGCAACAGTTAGACAGGCTACACCACCAAATAAACCAGCATGGCTTTAGAAAGCATCGCTCCTGCGAAACGCAACTCGCCCTTTTTTCATATGATATCTTGCAAACCATGGATGAAGGGTCTCAGACGGATGCCATATTCCTTGACTTCCGGAAAGCGTTTGACTCGGTGCCCCACTGCAGACTCCTAATTAAGATACGAGCATATGAGATTGGTTCCCAAATATGTGAGTGGCTCGAAGACTTCTTAGCTAATAGAACCCAGTACGTTGTCCTCGATGGTCAGTGTTCATCGGAGGTGAGGGTCTCATCTGCAGTGCCCCAGTGAACTGTGGTAGGTCCGCTGTTGTTTTTTATCTACATAAATGATCTTTTGGATAGGGTGGATAGCAATGTGCGGCTGTTTGCTGATGATGCTGTGGCGTACGGGAAGGTGTCGTCGTTGAGTCACTGTAGGAGGATACAAGATGACTTGGACGGGATTTGTGATTGGTGTAAAGAATGGCAGCTAACTCTAAATATAGATAAATGTAAATTAATGCAGATGAATACGAAAAAGAATCCCGTAATGTTTGAATACTCCGTTTGACACAGCCACGTCGATTAAATATTTGGGCGTAACATTGCAGAGTGATATGAAGTGGGACAAGCATGTAATGGCAGTTGTTGGGAAGGCGGATAGTCGTCTTCGGTTCATTTGCAGAACTTTGGGAAGATGTGGTTCATCTGTAAAGGAGACCGTTTATAAAACACTAATACGACCTATTCTTGAGTACTGCTCGAGCGTTTGGCATCCCTATCAGGTCGGATTGAGGGAGGACACAGAAGCAATTCAGAGGCGGGCTGCTAGATTTGTTACTGGTAGGTTTGATCATCACGCAAGTGTTACGGAAATGCTTCAGGAACTCAGGTGGGAGTCTCTGGAGGAAATGAGGCGTTCTTTTCGTGAATCGCTACTGAGGTAAGAGAACCAGCATTTGAGGCTGACTGCAGCCAGTTTTACTGCCGCCAACTTATATTTCGCGGAAAGACCACAAAGATAAGAGAGATTAGGGCTCGTACAGAGGCATATAGGCAGTCATTTTTCCCTCGTTCTCTTTTTGAGTGGAACAGGCCCAGAAGATGCAAGTTGTGGTACGAGGTACCCTCGCCACGCACCGTATGGTGGATTGCGGAGTATGTATGTAGATGTAGATGTAGATGTACCTATTACTCATCACAAGTAAAACAGTCCATATGTCAACAGCAACTGCTTTCCAGACGTATAGTATACAGTGACTTTTCTTCTAGTTTTGACCAATACTACCTCTTGCAGGAATATGTGACACTTTTTTTTTAAGTACTCGGTCCAGACTTTATTGTTCTTTCGCTCCATGCATGACAACAGGACATAAAGTCATTAATAACGGTAGTGTTACACCCTAAGAAGACGTCCTGTGTGAACGCAAAATTTTTTAAGTCTCTCCCAGGCCAGCACCAAGCTAAAGGCAGGCACATGCACAACGTCTATATCTAAAAGTAAACCAGGCACTAATTCGATATTGCAGATAGCGTGGCACACAACCAAGGCCATTGCTACACATTATTCAAGCGAGATGCCTGAGTCGCCAATTCAGCAGTGTGAACTCACTGAGAAGGGAGCATAAAGGCTGTCTGACAACCACACTCAGTGGAGTAACAATGCGTGAATCATACGCAGGAACGACTTTCAGCACTCTAACACTGCAGAAAATGATAAGCTGCAAGACTGAAACGAAACGTTGGCACGTTGTAGTGCGATGAAGAGGGCTGGTGAGCCCAGAAGACGAGGCCAGACTCGGTCATCTTTGCCAGTGGATAACTTCATTGGCTCTAACAGTCAGCTACAAATACTTGGGTTTCTGAGTCCTCTTCAATTGCAGAGCTATTTCTGAGGTGCGACCTGTAACATGCTGTCTACCATTCGCCACATGAATGCCACTTTCATGACATCAGCCATATCATCGTGCTGGAGTTAGCCATTGCGAACTGCAATCTTCATCTCTGTCGATGTGAAGATGTGGAGCCTTCTACCATATGCTCACTGGAGCCAAAATGATGTTGTCAGGCAAACTGTCTGGGGAGGTACACTATCTGCTGCTGTCCCCAGACTTGCATTAGTGAGTGGACACCAGCGTCCACGGCCTACCTCTAATGGAGAGGCAGTGATATAAATCTGCACGACTATTACCCTCCAATGCAGAGCTACTAGGAGCATGCTAGACCACTGTCTTCGATGACCACGAGTGCGCCCTACTAATTTGTGTCAGTGCTCTGTCAGGCACTGTGACCGAGTGGTCAATGCCTGGCATTCGTTGGGTCAGCTACCTTGCACAGCACAGCTTCTGCTGTGTTTGCGGCGTTGACCTAGCCACGCTCCCCTAGTACTGCTGAGATGCACACATCAGCATGTCTCAATTCCGTGTGTCCACTGGTACTGCTATCACCACTGCCCATAGAGAAGATGATTCAATTTTAAAACTAAAAACAATCAAGGTGTCAACCGCAAATTCTGTCTAATAAGTGCCCCTGTGTTCCTGACAGGTACTCACCACAGCACTCCACATATCGCCATCATGTGTCCACGGGGGTCATACCTCACCGTCCGCTGCAGTAGAAACTAATCCCCAATGTAGTGTATTGTGAGTAGCGGAGTGGTTGTGAAGAGCTACACAGGAGCATATCGTGGTGCATCAAACTTAAAAAAAAACAATGGTTTTGCCGAGGACGTGGTATGAATGCGTGTCCAGGACATCACCAAAGCATAAACCTGTGCAGCAACAGTGTACACAACTTGTGCCCCAAAGTCACTCGACATCTCTTTAGTAGGCATTCCGGTCGGGTAGATACTTGGCGTGTACATATAGCGTCCGCAATCGATATTTGGATCTATATTAGCGTAACTAGACGCTAAACCTGATGACCAAATAGAGCGTTCGACTTTTGCTTTCATCAGACACAGCGTGGGACAGAGCAGAAAAAATAATATGAGATAGGAAAAATCTACATCTAGATCTACATCTACCGGGTGATCAAAAAGTCAGTATAAATTTGAAAACTTAATAAACCATGGAATAATATACACTCTTGGAAATGGAAAAAAGAACACATTGACACCGGTGTGTCAGACCCACCATACTTGCTCCGGACACTGCGAGAGGGCTGTACAAGCAATGATCACACGCACGGCACAGCGGACACACCAGGAACCGCGGTGTTGGCCGTCGAATGGCGCTAGCTGCGCAGCATTTGTGCACCGCCGCCGTCAGTGTCAGCCAGTTTGCCGTGGCATAGGGAGCTCCATCGCAGTCTTTAACACTGGTAGCATGCCGCGACAGCGTGGACGTGAACCGTATGTGCAGTTGACGGACTTTGAGCGAGGGCGTATAGTGGGCATGCGGGTGGCCGGGTGGACGTACCGCCGAATTGCTCAACACGTGGGGCGTGAGGTCTCCACAGTACATCGATGTTGTCGCCAGTGGTCGGCGGAAGGTGCACGTACCCGTCGACCTGGGACCGGACCGCAGCGACGCACGGATGCACGCCAAGACCGTAGGATCCTACGCAGTGCCGTAGGGGACCGCACCGCCACTTCCCAGCAAATTAGGGACACTGTTGCTCCTGGGGTATCGGCGAGGACCATTCGCAACCGTCTCCATGAAGCTGGGCTACGGTCCCGCACACCGTTAGGCCGTCTTCCGCTCACGCCCCAACATCGTGCAGCCCGCCTCCAGTGGTGTCGCGACAGGCGTGAATGGAGGGAGGAATGGAGACGTGTCGTCTTCAGCGACGAGAGTCGCTTCTGCCTTGGTGCCAATAATGGTCGTATGCGTGTTTGGCGCCGTGCAGGTGAGCGCCACAATCAGGACTGCATACGACCGAGGCACACAGGGCCAACACCCGGCATCATGGTGTGGGGAGCGATCTCCTACACTGGCCGTACACCACTGGTGATCGTCGAGGGGACACTGAATAGTGCACGGTACATCCAAACCGTCATCGAACCCATCGTTCTACCATTCCTAGACCGGCAAGGGAACTTGCTGTTCCAACAGGACAATGCACGTCCGCATGTATCCCGTGCCACCCAACGTGCTCTAGAAGGTGTAAGTCAACTACCCTGGCCAGCAAGATCTCCGGATCTGTCCCCCATTGAGCATGTTTGGGACTGGATGAAGCGTCGCCTCACGCGGTCTGCACGTCCAGCACGAACGCTGGTCCAACTGAGGCGCCACGTGGAAATGGCATGGCAAGCCGTTCCACAGGACTACATCCAGCATCTCTACGATCGTCTCCATGGGAGAATAGCAGCCTGCATTGCTGCGAAAGGTGGATATACACTGTACTAGTGCCGACATTGTGCATGCTCTGTTGCCTGTGTCTATGTGCCTGTGGTTCTGTCAGTGTGATCATGTGATGTATCTGACCCCAGGAATGTGTCAATAAAGCTTCCCCTTCCTGGGACAATGAATTCACGGTGTTCTTATTTCAATTTCCAGGAGTGTAGATAGAGAGGTAAAAATTGACACACATGCTTGGAATGACATTGGGTTTTATTAGAACCAAAAAAAGTATTGCTAGATGCGTGAAAGATCTCTTGCGCGCGTCGTTTGGTGATGATCGTGTGCTCAGCCGCCACTTTTGTCATGCTTGGCCTTCCAGGTCCCCAGACCTCAGTCCGTGCGATTATTGGCTTTGGGGTTACCTGAAGTCGCGAGTGTATCGTGATCGACCGACATCTCTAGGGATGCTGAAAGACAACATTCGACGCCAATGCCTCACCATAACTCTGAACATGCTTTACAGTGCCGTTCACAACATTATTCCTCGCCTACAGCTATTGTTGAGGAATGATGGTGGACATATTGAGAATTTCCTGTAAAGAACATAATCTTTCCTTTGTCTTACTTTGTTATGCTAATTATTGCTATTCTGATCAGATGAAGTGCCATCTGTCGGACATTTTTGAACGTTTGTATTTTTTTGGTTCTAATAAAACCCCATGTCATTCCAAGCATGTGTGTCAATTTGTACCTCTCTATCTACATTATTCTGTGATTTATTCAGTTTTCAAATTTATACTGACTTTTTGATCGCCCGGTATATTGCTTACGCCACCTTACGGTGTGTGGCGGAGGGTAGTTCTCTAGTAGCACTATCTCTTCCCCTCTTTCTGTTCCATTCGCTATTTGTGCGTAGGAATAACGATTAAAATTAGACCTACGGAACGTATATCGGAAAGACAGTTTAGAGGCCATAGGAGGGGGAGCTGAGAAAAATATTGTCTCTACTGAGGTCGAAGTTGAGTCGTCTGGTCACGTATAACAGTTGTAGGTGCAACCAAGTTAATTTTTGGATGTTTTTACCGGCTACCCGATTCCGCTGTGGCAGTTCTAGAGTCATTCAAAGGAAGTCTACGGTCAATAGCGCGTAAATACCCAGATCATGCAATATTAGTCGGAGGCGACTAGGCGACTTTCATCTGCCGAGCATAGGCTGGGATGTATATGTACATGGATTCATTGGGGGGGGGGGGGGGGTACAGACAACAGACAGTCATGCGAAATACTTTTGAACAGTTTTCTGAAAACTGTCTTGAGCATCTAGCTCGGCAGCCCACAGGCAATGGAGATATGTTAGGCCACGAAGCTACAAATAGCCTGGACCTTATCGACAATGTCAGTATAGAAACGGGGATTAGCGATCATGATGTCATTGCAGCATCTATGATTACGAAAGTTAATTAATCAGACAAGAAGGCTAGGAGAGTGTTTCTGCTAGATGAGCAGATAGGCAGTTATTAACATCTCACATAGACAATGAATTGGCATCACTTGGTACCAGTAAGATGGATGTAGAGGAATTAGGGGACAAGTTTAAGCAGATTGTAAATCGTGGTTACGTGCCTAGTAAGTGGATTAGGATGGAAAATTCGTAGAATGCTGAGGAAGCAGAGGCTGTTGCACTCTAGGTTCATAAGGGAACGCACAAACGATGAAAAGCGGAGGATACTAGAGATTCGTGCGTCTGTGCAGAGACCTATGCGCGACGCATACGACTACCACCGTCACACCTTAGCAAAAGATCTGGCACAGAACCCGAGAAAATTCTGCTCGTGTGTACCGATAAGCCGGCCGGGGTGGCCGAGTGGTTCTAGGCGCTACAGTCTGGAACCGCGCGACCGCTACGGTCGCAGGTTCGAATCCTGCCTCGGGCATGGATGTGTGTGACGTCCTTAGGTTAGTTAGGTTTAAGTAGTTCTAGGTTCTAGGGGACTGATGACCTCAGAAGTTGAGTCCCATAGTGTTCAGAGCCATTTGAACCATTTGTACCCACAAAATCGCTAGGCGGGTCTAACGCTTCCATTCGTTCCTTGCTGACCAGTCTGGTGTGGTAGTTGAAGATAGCAAAGCGAAAGCCGAAGTTTTACATTTCACGTTGAAGAAACCGTGCACGCAGGAGAACCGTACAAACATACCGTAATTTGACCATCGGACAAACTCCGGTATGGACGACATAGAAATAAGCATACCTGGCGTAGAGAAGCAACTTAAAGATTTGCAAACAAATAAATCACCAGGTTCGGGTGGAATCCCTGTTCGATTTTACTCTACGGCGTTGGCCGCTTACCTAGCTTGCATTTATCGTGAATCTCTCTCCCAGCACAAAGTCGCAAGCGACTTGAAAAAAGCGCGGGTGACTCCAGTATATAAGAAAGATAAAAGAAAGGACCCGCAAAAGTACAGACCAATATCGTCAACTTATATTTGCTGCAGAATCCTTCAACACATTCTGAGTTCGAATATAATAAACTTTCTTGAGGCTAAAAATCTTATTTCCACGAATCAGCATGGTTTTAGAAAGCATCGCTCGTGCGACACTCAACTTGTCCATTTCTCACATGATATACTGAGAACTATGGATGAAGGGCAACAGGCAGAGTCAATATTTCTAGATTTCCGGAAAGCATTTAAGACGGTGCTCCATAGCAGGCTGTTAACGAAGGTACGAGCATATGGAATAGGTTCACAGATATATTTAATAACAGAACCGAGTATGTTGTCCTCGATGGTGAGTGTTCATTAGAGACAAGGGTATCATCAGGAGTGCCCCAAGGAAGTGTGATACGACCGCTCTTGAAACTTCCTGGCAGATTAAAACTGTGTGCCGGACCGAGACTCGAACTCGGGACCTTTGCCTTTCGCGGGCGTGCTCTACCAACTGAGCTACCCAAGCACGACTCACGCCCCGTCCTCACAGCTTTAATTCCGCCAGTACCTCGTCTCCTACCTTCCAAACTTTACAGAAGTTTACTCCGCTGCAGAGTGAAAATCTAATTCTGGAAACATCCCCCAGGCTGTGGCTAAGCCATGTCTCCGCAATATCCTTTCTTTCAGGAGTGCTAGTTCTGCAAGGTTCGCAGGAGAGCTTCTGTAAATTTTGGAAGGTAGGAGACGAGGTACTGGCGGAATTAAAGCTGTGAGGACGGGGCGTGAGTCGTGCTTGGGTAGCTCAGTTGGTAGAGCACTTGCCCGCGAAAGGCAAAGGTCCCGAGTTCGAGTCTCGGTCCGGCACACAGTTTTAATCTGCCAGGGAGTTTCATATCAGCGCACACTCCGCTGCAGTGTGAAAATCTCATTCAGGACCGCTCTTGGTAGACAGATTGGGAAGCAGTCTGCGGTTGTTTGCTGATGATGGCGTGGTGTACGGTAAGGTGTCGAAGTTAAGTGACTGCAGGAAGATACAAGACGACTTAGACATAATTTCCTGTAGGTGTGATGAATGGCATCTTGGCCTAAATGTGGAACAATGTAAGTTAATGCGCATGAGTAGCAAGATCAAACATGTATTGTTCGGGTACAGTATTACTAGTGTCCTGCTCGACACAGCCAAGTCATTTAAATATCTGGGCGTAACGTTGCAACGCGATGTGAGGTGGAACGACCATGTGAAAACTGTGGCAGGGAAGGCAAATAGTCGACTGGTTTATTGCGACATTTTTAGGAAACAGTGGTCCACCTGTAAAGGAGACAGCACAGAGAACACTGGTGCGATCTTTACTTGAGTCCTGCTGGGATGTTTGGGATCCGTACCAAGTCGGATTGAAAGAGGTCATCGAAGCAATACAGAGGAGGGGTGCTAGATTTGTTACCGGTAGGTTCGAACAAAACGTGTTTCCCCTGGGGGGGGTGGGGGGGGGGGGGTGGGGGGCGGAAGCGGCGTTCATTTCGGGAAACACTACTGAGAAAATTTAGACAACCGGCATTTGAAGCTGAAAAATTCTGCTGCCGTCAACATACATTGTGCGTAAGGACTACGAAGATAAGATGCGAGAAATTAGGGATCACACGGATGCGTACAGATGCGGATGGAACAGGGGGGGGGGGGGGGATGACAAGTAGTGGTACAGGGCATCCTCCGCCACTCACCTTACGGTGGTTTCCGGAGTATCTATGTAGATGATGTAGACGCATCACTTCTAATTTCGCTGATTTTCTCGTCGTTATCATTTCGCGAAACGTAGGAAGGACTGAGGCCGAATGGCCCGCCTATCGTTTGGCACAAATTTTTGAGGTCGCAATAATAAATAAAATTTTTAGAAAAATTAGGAACCGTTTATTCAAACATTTTTGTAATACATTTTGCAAATGAAGATAGCAAAAAATAACATATTTCGTTAGTTATATCATTAAGCTAAGAAAATATCTTTAAGTCCATTCCGCCCCGTACACGGGGTGGAATGGACCCCTTTCTTTTCTTTTCTTTTCCTTTTTTTTTTTTTTTTTTTAATTTCTTAGATGACACATCTTACAAATAAGCTGGGCTCCATCGTCTTCCCTATCTACGCCAGCACATGAGTTATGGGCCCACTGCTTATTCTTCTGATGTGCACTCCAACCCTCAGTTGAAGTGGAACATACAGGGTGCGTCAAAAAAATGTATACACACTTTGAACTGTCATAGACAATTTATTTCCCGTTCAACAAGGTTAAGTATCTGTGAGAAAGTAATGTTATGTTTCTTCAACAGGTGGCAGCAGTGGCAAGGAAGTAACTGCAACATGGCGGACGTTCTTTTGAACTTTGAAGCGCGGAAGCAGATAAGTGGTACTGGAACGTTGAGGATGTAGCTGCGGTTCGAAGACAGTGAAGAAGTGAGTATGGTACAGAACCACCTTCAAGGTTAACAATTACACGTCTACGATACAAATTCGAAATTCATGGAACCGTGTGTGATGTGCATAAAGGTCGATCAGGGCGACCTCGTACAGCTACAAGTGACGATTCCACAGCTGCAGTCTTGGAACTGTTTCAGCGTTCGCCTCAAAAATCTTCAAGGCAAGCGGCACGGAGAGTAATGTAAGTGCTAGTAGTGTGCTACGCATTCTGAAGAAAGGCAAGTTTCGTGTGTACATTCCAAGGCTGGTGCAACAGCTAAGTGACGATGATCCAGATCGAAGGTTAGACTTTTGTGAATGGGTTCAGGAGATGGTGAGACGTGAACCGGGATTTATGGGTAGCATAATTTGGTCGGATGAAGCCCAATTCAAACTCAATGGAACTGTCAATAGGCACAATTGTGTGTACTGGGCAGAAGATAATCCTCACATTACAGTTGAAAAGGCTGTGAATTTGCCTGGCGGAAACGTGTGGTGTGGTTTGTCTGCAAGGGGACTTATTGGGCCTTTCCGCTTTGAAGGTACTGTTACTGGAGAAACGTACCTAACAATGTTTGCTCACTCCATATTCCCTGCCATTCGTGCATTATACAGTAATGATGAGTTTTATTTCCAACAAGATGGCGCCCCGCCGCACTATCGTGGGGACGTACAAGCATACCTGGATCACAATGTGCCAGGCCAGTGAATAGGACGCAGGGGACCAATCGAGTTTCCTACACGCTCTCCAGACCTCACGCCGCTGGATTTCGTCTTATGGGGCACAGTAAAAGATGAGGTGTACAAACGTAAACCACGTAACCTGGACACACTTTCGAATGAGATTCAGGCGGTGTGCGCAAAAATCTCATTGGACACTTTGGTACAATGTACGGAATCAGTGGTGCCTCGTACTCAGAAATGTATTGATGCTGAAGGCCACCAGTTTGAACATTAATCATATTTGCAAAGTACATTTATTTTTCCAATTGGACTTTAAGCTTTC
The DNA here is from genome assembly GCF_021461395.2 of Schistocerca americana. NCBI lineage: Eukaryota > Metazoa > Arthropoda > Insecta > Orthoptera > Acrididae > Schistocerca > Schistocerca americana. The sequence continues at coordinate 19,944,952 of NC_060127.1, read as the reverse complement.
CATTTCCAGAAATTTAACATTGTAGAACGGGAAATAAATTTTCTATGACGCTTCAAAATGTGTATACATTTTTTTTGACGCACCCTGAAGTTACTAGCAATATATGCAAGACACATCTTCGGATGTTTCATTTTTCGTAGACTCACTGTCTTTTTTTGGTCTTCCTCTTCTTTGGAGGAAGATCTTTTCCTTTAATTTTCTTCTCTTCTCGAGCTAGCGGCTTGATCTTTGCTCTATTTTCTTAGTTTCCAGAGACTTTTTTGACCGCTCCTTGTAGCTCATTCTTGTAGGGATATCTTGTGAGAATATCGCTTTTACCTTTCTTTCTTGTCACTCGTTTCTGCCCCAGTGAAGTCTGGGTATTTTTGTAAAGTTTTCCGGGCTAAGAGTAGGAAAGCTTGACCCAGTGCAGTTAATGATGGATGCATTTGGAATATCAAGCATCAAAGAACAGTGAGGTACAGGTTCCAGCTCAGAAATCTGGGACTGCAAGTAGTTCGTGCTAGTTGAGGAGGTAGGTTTGAGCAGTCAGTAGGAGCATTAGTGACTAGGTTTGCTGAACGAATCACTGAAGAATTTTCAGTGGTACTGACTGCTGCCTCAATCGAAATGTCAGTTGTCGCAGCTGTTAGAAAGTCATCGTCTGAAAAGAAGCTGGAATACGTTGCCAAATACCAGTTTTCTCGAATCCTTTCATTGCAGTTCTCATGTTCGCAGCACACACAGAAGCTTGTTGTCCAAGCAAGGATGACACTGTATCTACAATGAAATTTTCACTCTACAGCGGAGTGTGCGCTGATATGAAACTTCATGGCAGATTAAAACTGTGTGCCAGACCGAGACTCGAACTCGGGACCTTTACCTTTCGCGGGAAAGTGCTCTACCGACTGAGCTACCCAAGCACGACTCACGCACCGTCCTCACAGCTTTAATTCCGCCAGTACCTCGTCTCCTACCTTCCAAATTTCCTCTTCAAGGATGACATTTGCCACAAAATGACAACTTTTCATAACACAAGCTCAATGGTTTCATAAATGCCACATTCTAGGGCTGGAGTTTACGGGAGGAATTTGGCCAAAAGCGCAGAAAAATAACAGCGTTGCTCTGAGGTGGTTCGATTACCTCCAAGTTTTTCGTATGTGCGGTATGCCCAACAAGGAGCAGCAGAGTAGGATTTTATATCCCTGCATTAAAAAAGTCGATACATTGTGGAAGCGGCGTAAATATTTCACTTGTCATGAGCTTCGGCCCCACCTCGTGGTGGCAAACCACATTCGAATTCTTTCTGCTTCCTTTTCCTGGGATAGATCAACACCCGATGCACGAATCTTCCGTCAACTGAGCAACAGATTTCGGCTGTCACTGTGTTTCCGCGTTCTGCAGATCTGAGCCTCCAGCATGACGCTATCGTTCATTTGCAATGATTTTTGAGCAATGTTCGGTACGACAGTTATACGGTATCGTCACACTTGTAAATTCTTTCTCCTGTGTTTTTCGTCGATAATTTTGACAATAAGCCAAAAAACTATGAGGATACCAGTATAACTGTCGAAACATTGCACAAAAATTATTGGAAATGATGTATAGCGTCAAACTGGAGTGCTCACATCTGCCGAACGTGGAAATACAGTGACAGCTGAAATTTTGTTCAGCGGGAGAAGGATACATGATGTGATCGAAAGTGTCCGAACACTTGGCTGAAAATGACTTAAATGGTCGTGGCGCCCTCCAACGGTAATGCTGGAATTCAGCATGGTGTTGGCCCACCCTTAGCCTTGATGACAGCTTCCACTCTCGCAGGCATACGTTCAATCAGGTGCTGTAAGGTTTTTTGGGGAATTGCATCAAATTCTTCACGAAGTGCTGCGCTGAGGAGACGTATCGATGTTAGTCGGTGAGGCCTGGCACGAAGTCGGCGTTCCAAAACATCCCAGAGGTGTTCTATAGGGTTCAGGTCAGGATTCTGTGCAGCCCAGTCCACTACAGGGATGTTATTGTCATGTAACCACTCCGCCACAGGCCGTGCATTATGAACAGGTGCTCGATCGTGTTGAAAGATGCAATCGCCATCCTGGAATTGCTCTTCAACAGTGGGAAGCAAGAAGTTGCTTAAAACATCAATGTAGGCCTGTGCTGTGATAGCGACACGCAAAACAACAACGGCTAAAAGCCCCTCCCATGAAAAACAGACCACACCATAACACCACCGCCTCCGAATTTTACTGTTGCCATTACACACGCTGGCAGATGACGTTCACCGGGCGTTCGCCATACCCACACCCTGCCATCGGATCGCCACAGTGTGTACCGTGATTCGTCACTCCACGGAACGTTTTTCCACTGTTCAATCGTTCAATGTTTACGCTCCTTACACCAAGCGAGGCATCGTTTGGCATTTACAGGCGTGATGTATGGCTTACTAACAGCCGCTCGACCATGAAATCCATTTTTCTCACCTCCCACCTAACTGTCATAGTACTTGCAGTCGATCCTGATGCAGTTTGGAATTCTTGTGTGATGGTCTGGATAGATGCCTGCCTGTTACACATTACGATCCTCTTCAACTGTCGGAGGTCTCTGTCAGTCAACAGACGAGGTCGGCCTGTACGCTTTTGTGCTGTATGTGTCCCTTCACGTTTTCATTTCACTATGACATCGGAAACAGTGGACCTAGGGATGTTTAGGAGTGTGAAGATCTCGTGTACGGACGTATGACACAAGTGACATCCAATCACCTGACCACATTCGAAGTCAGTGAGTTCTGCGGAGCGCTCCATTCTGCTCTCTCACGATGTCTAATGACTACTGAGGTCGCTGATATGGAGTACCTGGTAGTAGGTGGCAGCACAATGCAGCTAATATCAAAAACGTATGTTTTGATCATATAGTGTACATGCCTCCGATGTTGATCTATCCTAGGAAAAGGAAAATGAAGAATTCTAATCTGGTTTGCCACCAATACTCATGACTCTGGATGGACGCCAACAAAATAATCTCATTCTGGTTCCACAAATTCATCGATTTTTCTAATGCAAGTATAGAAAATCTTGCTCTGCTACTCCTTGATTGACATGACTCTTATACGAAAAACTTGGTGGTGATCGAACTAGGAGCCAGGAAACCAAGGGCTTAATATTCTCCAGCCATTTCTATCTTGTTGTTGAAAGGATGTGGGCATCCGTTTCGTTCTGTGAGTTGATACGCTAATTAGCGCAGTTCTTTCATAGTTATGCCAAAAAGTTGCTTTTGTAGATCCGTAAGATATTTAGAAAATTCGAACTCTTGCATTTTATTGAAAACGCATTGATATTTTCCACACGTTTCGTCAGCTGTTGAAAGGGTATTGTCCTTTTTCTTTTTTACGGACTGTTTTTAAACTTGCCAAAGGCACGATAATTTATTTCGATGGTTTTCCATGGATTGTCGTTTTATTAATTCCGGTTGAACAGCTTTCTCCACGTTTTTCGTGGTCCAATGTGCTCTCCACGTTTTCGTGGTCCAATGTGCTCGCTTCGTTTCCCGTACGTATTGACATACCATTTGCAAACAGAAACACAAATGAAGAATAACAGGCGACATGGAGGAACGAACTATTATAATAGACTATTCCCTCCCAAACTCATATAAAGGTCGGATTGTAGCCTACCGGGACTGCGGTTTATCGTATCGCGACATTGCTGCTCGCATTGGTCGAGATACAATGACTGTTAGGAGAATATGGAATCGGTGGGTTCAGGAGGGTAATACGGAACGCCGTGCTAGATCCCAACGGCCTCGTATCACTAGCAGTCGAGATGACAGGCATCTTATCCGCATGGCTGTAACGGATCGTGAAGCCACGTCTCGATCCCTGAGTCAACAGATGGGGACGTTTCCAAGACAACAACCATCTGCACGAACAGTTCGACGACGTTTGCAGCAACATGGACTACAGCTCGGAGACCATGGCTGCGGTTACCCTCGACGCTGCATCACAGACAGCAGCGCCTGCGATGGTGTACTCGACGACAAACCTGGGTGCACGAATGGCAAAACGTCATTTTTTCGGATGAATCCAGGTTCTGTTTACAGCATCATGATGGTCGCATCCGTGTTTGGCGACATCGCAGTGAACGCACATTGGAAGCGTGTATTCGTCGTCGCCATACTGGCGTATCACCCGGCGTGATGGTATGGGGTGCCATTGGTTACACGTCTCGGACACCTCTTGTTCAAATTGACGGCACTTTGAACAGTGGACGCTACATATCAGATGTGTTTCGACCCGTGGCTCTACCCTTCATTCGATCCCTGAGAATCCCTACATTTCAGCAGGATAATGCACGACCGCATGTTGCAGGTCCTGTACAGGCCTTTCTGGATACAGAAAATGTTCGACTGCTGCCCTGGCCAGCACATTCTCTAGGTCACTCACAAATTGAAAACGTTTGGTCAATGATGGCCGAGCAACTGGCTCATCGCAATACGCCAGTCACTACTCTTGATGAACTGTGGTATCGTGTTGAAGCTGCATGGGCAGCTGTACCTGTACACGCCATCTAAGCTCTGTTTAACTCAATGCCCAGGTGTATCAAGGCCGTTATTACGGCCAGAGGTGGTTGTTCTGGATACTGATTTCTCAGGATCTATGCACCCAAATTGCGTGAAAATGTACTCATATGTCAGTTCTAGTATATTTGTTCAATGAATACCCGTTGATCATCTGCGTTTCTTCTTGGTGTAGCAATTTTAATGGCCAGTAGTGTAGAACAGCGATTTCGAGGATTTACTGGCACACAACAATCGGTCGAACAAGGCTTTCGTACGCCAGTTCTTTCGTTCGTGAATTTAAACTGCGTACGATTGTCCCAGTGAACCTAAGCCTGGCAACTGGTTACTAGTTTGAGAACACTTAAAAGATCGATAACAGCTGGTACCTCTGTACGTTCCGTGCCTGTACCGCAAGTAGCTGCTTTGGACAGCTTGGGTGCTCTTTCATGTTGGAATGACCCTGACCCATACTATTGCGAAAAATCTTTAACATGTTCGTATTTGAAAAACGTCAAAACAAGTGCACTTTTTTTAGCAACGGCGACGCTCGTATAATGAAGCTAATTAATGCCTGAGAAAGAAAGGCCATTCAGTAACAGTTCCCTTTTGTTCATATGTACGTTGCGGCCACACGTCGATACCATGGCTCACTGAAAAAATGTCTGCCCCCGGTAGCTGAGTGGTCAGCGCGACAGAATTTCAATCCTAACGGCCCGGGTTAGATTCCCGGCTGAGTCGGAGATTTTCTCCGCTCAGGGACTGGGTGTTGTGTTGTCCTAATCATCATCATTTCATCCCCATCGACGCGAAAGTCGCCGAAGTGGTGTCAGATCGAAAGACTTGCACCCGGCGAACGGTTATACCCGACGGGAGACCCTAGTCACACACACTGAAAAAATAGTGTTATATCTAGACAGAAGAATAATAAGTGGTGAATTTGTACCCATTCGTCGGTTTATTTCCTTGATTTTATATTTAATATTTATATTTTTTGATAATGCTGCGTGCACCAACAACAGCCACAACCAGTCTCCCGCCAAGTCCATTCTCCATCTTCAACTTAGAACAGAACAGGACGCACTTGACTACTTTTAACATGCGCCAAAACATATTAAAAAGTTTTTTATGGCGTTGAGCCATAGTCTTGCAATACTTTTTAAAAGAGTAAACCGCCATTTTGACTGTGTATTATTATATTCATCGTTTGTACTATCCAGATTTCGGCTTTTATGGCATTATCAAGTGCAATGCTAAATGTTGTTAGACCATTATTAAGTCACTTCTGTTAAGGCAGTCCAAAGCAGGTAAGCACGGCTAACACATGTCTTTAAGATGTAACTGTCAAAGAATTCATCTGCTTGTTGCGGCGCCATGTCGAAACCATGGCTCGTTGAATGAATAATTTTATGTCTAGATAATATGATCCACGTTGTATTTGGCAGATAAGGACAATGGGAAGTCAAATTGTATCCACCCTTTGGGTTGTTTCCTTCACTTCACATTTACTGTTTGAATGTTTCCACAATGATGAAATTACAACTGCTTAACAGAATTCTTTGACAGTTACATTTTAAAGACATATATTAGCATCGTTTACCTGCTTTGGGCCACCTTAAGAGACATGACTTAATAATAGTCTAATAACTTTTAGCATTGTACTTGATGACGGCATAAAAGCCGAAATCTGGGTAGTACAAAAGATCAATACAATATTAAACAGTCAAATGTCGGTTTACACCTTTAATGAAACATGTTAGATGAAGATGACCAGAGATACAAAATGACGACGGAGGTACAATAAGGAGAGTGGTACTACAAGCTCAGACTGTACGTTACTTTGAAGCCATGTTAGATGACCCAAAACATTAGCATACTACTGTTTACGATTGCTTTTTGTTCCTCATTTATGTCGTGTGCACGCAACATTTGTTTTAAAAGAAAATGTTACAGTGCTTTCATGAATAACATACGGCCAGGAAGGATTTGTCAGACGTTATTCTGATCCTAAATTCATGTTTGGTCCAGCAATATGACGCATTTCGAATCGCTAACAACTTTGTTTTTGCTGTGGGTTTCGAATAACGAAGACGATAAGTATATGAGAAAAGGCTGCTTTGTAAACTCGTAAATCTCTAATAAAATATCACTCGACCGTGTACATGTACGAATGAAATGTGGTTCCATTGCACTTTACGCTATAATCAGGATGCGTAGTACACCCATAAATAACGCAAGCTGGCAGTTTTGATTAAAACACTTCTACCAGAAGCTAACGTTTGGGGCTTCAACTTTGTGACGTCAGAACAACTCCCTTTACTATACCTGCATGACAGAAATCATACAGAGAATCGATTTTTACATCCAGAGAAATTTATTTATATTGTTCTTGTTGTGACCTTCAGTCCAGAGACTGGTTTGATGCAGCTCTTCATGCTACTCTATCCTGCCAAGTTTCTTCATCTCCAAGTAACTACTGCAACCTACATCCTTCTGAATCTGCTTCGTGTATTCATCTCTTGGTCTCCCTCTACGATTTTTACCCTCCACGCTGCCCTCTAATGCTAAATTGAAGATCCCTTGATGCCTCAGAACATGTCCTACCAACCGATCCCTTTTTCTAGTCAAATTGTGCCACAAATTCCTCTTCTCCCCGATTCTATTCAGTACCTTCTCATTAGCTACGTGGTCTACCCATCCAATCTTCAGTATTCTTCTGCAACACCACATTTCGAGGGTTTCTATTCTCTTCTTGTCTAAACTAGTTATCGTCCATGTTTCACTTCCATACGTGGCTACACTCCACACAAATACTTTCAGAAAAGACTTTCTGACACTAAAGCCTATATTCGATGATAACAAATTTCTCTTCTTCAGAAACGTTTTCCTTGCCATTGCCAGTCTACATTTTATACCCTCTCTACTTTGACCATCATCAGTTATTTTGCTCCCCAAATAGCAAAACTCATCTACTACTTTAAGTGTCTCATTTCCTAATCTAATTCCCTCAGCATCACCTGATTTAATTCGACTACATTCCATTATCCTCGGTTTGTTTTCGTTGATGTTCATCTTGTATCCTCCTTTCAAGACACTGTCCATTCCGTTCAACTGCTCTTCCAGGTCCTTTGCTGTCTCCGTATCATAGCTTCCGTACTATGAGAGTATGCTGTCACAGGGCAACGGCGCATCACGTCATTCTAGGTACGATTTGTTGTAATTAAATGTCAGCTAAGGGCACATCAACTGTAAAACGTCCTTAGGAGATTCTACGATGAACGATAATACTGTTCGAAATTGTAACTGATGGTTGCGGTCATGTGATTACAGACGGGCAGTTGGGGAGTCGAAGAAAGGACGTTCGCGTCCTGGTGCATGCTTTCGCGTTCGTTACACATTCTAGGGCTCTCTTATTATGTAACAGATATACGTTCTGAAGTGTTCGATGTTATCTGTACATAAGGATTGAGTTTCTTCGATTTCGTGACTTCATGTGGATTAAAAAACGGAAGAAAGTGAAACAACCAGCAATGACATTTATATTCTTTCTTGCCATAAGCATTTGAACTTTTTTCTGAATATTTCGTGATTTCAAAACGTTCGGTCGGACAGGAATCTAATCTCATTGCTGGGAGTGAAATGAACAGCAATGACATTTATATTCTTCCATGTCACAAATACTTGGTTGTTTATTTCCGAACATATGCGTTTTCCGAGAGTGTGAATGGGACGGAACCTAAGAGCGCAGCTTAAATTGCTGTGAGTGTAACGAGCAGCAGTGATACTTATAGCCTCGGTTGTCACCAAGATTTAACTGCGATCGAATCATTAGCAAAGCTTTCGTAAATCTGGCGGTCAAGACGATGATCGCACTACACAGCAACCAACTGCCGCCGTGTGACTTATTTCCGAACGCCAGTTGCGCACTGCAGTACTTCCTCATTTCAGTAATTCGCACTAGAGATGGGCAAAGCCGTTCGCCCTTGGGAACTAGTTCACTAGTGAGCGCTCTTTTTTGGGAAACGTTCACTTTTACTCGTTCACAGTTCATTGCGCTTGGTATGTGGTTCTCATCACAAATTGAAAATTAGAAGCATAGGTGACTGAAAATGGAAGGCGCCAAGAGGGGCACTTGCCTCCACCCTGGAGTACACAGTTTTTATTCATAACAGAATTCTCACATACTTGTAATTTTCGTGATTCTGCAAAACGTCTCGTTTAGCCAACTATAGCGTTATGTGGCTGATCACAGTGAAATACTATAATGTGGCGCACGAAAAACCGGCCCCGAGTACAGACTGCTCGCCAGTGACGCACGATTTGTTGACAGCTACGAGCAGAATAGATAAACATGTGAAACGTCCCCATTGAACAATTATACTGGACTGTGCTTAAACTGACACACAATATTTTGTTAGCGCAACGCAATCTGACTTTCAAAATTCCCTACAAAAGAATGGCCCTGACTAACATTAAACTATACCTTTCACAAATCACTTACCTCACAAAAATCTTCGCTGCTCAAGCTACTGCAATACAGCGAGCGCCACTACTGCCAGCTAAATAAAAGATTCAAACTATGGAAGGCACTAACTACTGATAGGGATAGTTAGCAAATGAAAGATATTAATAGAGAACAAACAATGTATTTACCTTGATATCATCATATATAAATATAGCAGTTCATGACAAATTTCAAAACTCCGCCATCTCTCTCCCCACATCCACCACTGCTGGCGGCTCACCTCCAACTGCGCAACGCTACGCGCTGTTCACATCCAGCTGCCGCTGCCCAACACTACAATGGCGAGTATTACAACAATGCAAAGCAGCCACAGACTACACACAGCACAGCCAGTGATTTTCATACAGAGGTGGCGTTACCAATAAAAAAACCTTAAACAGCCTACTTACATAGAGAAAACATAAACAGCCTACTTACATAGCCCCCATGCTCCCCACAAAAAAATTTTTACAAATGGTGTTGGGCACTGGCCAATACAGATTTGACAAAAATTTTTCACAATTACAGTAACAAAGATATAAAATGCACACACTTATTGATACAATGTTGGTCAAAAGCTAAAATTTTCTCACAGTCCATAAAGACAGTCCTGATCATTCACCACAGTAAAACTCCCGTTTCTTTTATCAAAGTCTGAGCAGTAAAAGACAATGCACACGGAAGTAGTGGATTTCCATGCAGTCTTGAAGAAGTAGTGTTGTCCTTCCAATGGAAAGACAGTGCTGACTCTCGACATGCAGACAGGTAATGGGCCACAACAGAGCAAACCCACAGCAGAGTCAGTCGAAATTTTGAAGAGTATTGGTAGGTAGGTCATCACAGAGCAGACCCACTGTAGTCCTGGTAGAGATTACGGTATTGGTGGGCCACCAGAGGTGCAGACCCACTGCAGTCCTTGTAGAAATAATGGCATGGTGGGTCATCATAGATGCAGACCCACTGTAGTCCTTGTAGAGATAATGGTACTGGTGGGTCATCAAAGATGCAGACCCACTGTAGTCCTTGGAGAGATAGCCAGCAGCCATCTGTTATGACTGTGCAGGTGCACAATCACCATTGAAGAGTCTTGCAGATAATATAACAAGTCCATAACCACCACTTGTGCACTCACGAAGTTTTTGGAATTGTCCTTAGAACCAGCAATGCTGTTATCCAGTCCCTTGCTGAGTTATTAACACACGTGCAAACACTAACAGTCCCTACTTCTCACATATTGTCCATATACTATGACCAACAGAAACGTGTGCAGTGAAATGTAACTAACAAGTTAATAATATCATGAACTGGTGACAATTACAATTTTATGATGTAAGAATACAATTACAAAGGTACAAAATACATCATTAAAAACATAATAATACAGATAACGTTTGTAGTAATAGGGGCTTTACAAAAGAATAGAAATAAACATATACATCAGTGTTACAGGAATTATGACATAAGTAAATACATAAAAGATCAGAATAACTTCTGAAACATCAACTTTACACATGAGCATTAAAACAAAACAGAATTAATAATGTCTAACATCTTTACAAAGTAAATAACATATTATTAACGCAAATTATATTTGAGGATAACAGTATTCCTCATCATAGTTCATGTAGCTGAGTATGCGAAAAATTCTACAACAAAAGTCTGATGAGGTAAACATATAAAGACAGGAAGAACATATATACACAAGGGTACCCAAACACATAGTGGGATAACACAAAAGGAAAGGACAGGGTTTGTTTCATTGCAGTATTTTGCAAACAAAACTTTCTTTGCTTCTTGGAGATCTCCCTTCATTCATCATTATTCCCAAAAGTCCTATCTAAGCCTGCCATCTGTATTTCGTTCACATCCTCTGTCAAAAATAGTTTTTCTCTCTGCTTTCTGTATTCTGTTCACATCCTCTGTCAATAATAGTTTTTCTCGACTGTACAGTATCCTTTTTATTTTGCCAGACCATTTTCTGATAGCTTCTCAATGCATTTCTTATAAATTTATAATAGTTAGTTTCTTATATAGTCTCCTCTTAAGCTAACTTAAATTTACTGAGCTCAGATACTAAACCAAGGGACGAGGCAATGCAGCAGCACATAACAAATTAACACAAACAGCAATGCAAAAAAATGGAAAATTGCAAAGCAAGCTACAGTAAATATAAATTACCAAGCAATGCAACATTACAACTAATATGAGCCAATGTACAGTAGCAAGAAAAATAAGTCAGTAGTAAAATTAGCTTAACAGAGTAACACAATTTAAAATTCAGTAGCACTATGCCTGGCAAACAGCAGCAGCAAATATAAAAAATATAAAACTTATATCTATACATGACAAAGCTCAAGCAGAAAAAATATTACAGTAAAAACAACAATGCAGATAAGGGAAATGTATATTCACATCTTAATATCTATGTAATTAAAGTGGTGCACCACAACAACTGATTGTAAAAAGAAATATTACCATGTACTTGAAAAGAAAATTATGTGTTACTGTTACTAGTTCCTTCTTATTGTTCTTTCCTTTCCAAGTGCTCCTTTTTTAAAGAATGTGGATCATAAAATAATTATTTAATAGATCTGTTGACAGAAAGTGTTCACATTAGCAAATGCATTTTATTTTATAAAAGCAATGCTGCAACACAGCTGGAAACCAGATATCAAGTGAAATTAGCAACTACGAAAAGCAAAGCATAAAAATATCATTTAATAGTCATGTGGCATTTCGTAAGTCAGTAGCTCTCAACTCTCATAGAAAGACACTTGTCATAATCAGGTGTGCAGATGTACGAATATTTCCCATCAATTCATAAGCATTGCAGTAATTAGCACAAAGTACGAGTAATCATATGTTTTCAGGTAATGAGCGTGTAATATTTGCGATGCTTTCTACAAAGGAATGTCAATAGCAAGGTTAATGGAAGTAATGAGGGTGTCGCATTTGCAATATTTTCTCTAAAGGAATGCCAATGGCGAGGATAAAGGCCTGCCTTTTTTCTTTTTTTTTTCTACCTGTGCTTCCGGAAAGGCACACCCTAATGGCTTGTTCTCCAGGTGTTTGACACAGCTGCGTGCCCACGACGCATTACGTGCAGGTGGTCACTTAACTTTCTTACGGAAATATTTACGACACCAGTTTCCGCTACAGTGACAGTCTCACATAAAAATATTTCACAGGTCAAGAATTAGCGTTGCAAATCTGTAGAAAGAAAATCCTATGAATATAACGTTGTCCAAAAAATTTTCGCCGGCATTGTGATACATTCACGCATTTACACACATTTCATAACTCTTAAAGTACGATTCTTGGTTTCCAACATCCTTTTTCACAAGTCAAGAGTCCCTACCCACTATTCATTACTCCTTACCTTATTACACATATATGTATCCATTGACACTCGTCAATATTTCGTCATTATAAATATGAAGCATAATCAAATAACTCATATAGCCTCAGCCTATTAATCGTAAACATACCTCAGCAGCATAATACACATCGTCGTCGTAAAAATAACATCATAACACCTCAGTCAAATCTCAAAATCGTCGTAGCTTCCTCCAATAATTAAAAAAATTCTCTGCTCATGTCAAAAGTGTCATCTGCCTCAAACGTACTTTAAAAATCATGAATCCATACCAAATACATCATTCAAAGCTCTCATAGTATCACAATGGTTCCGAAAAAATATGAGCATTTCACAAAGTACAGACAAAATACAATTTCATAAGTGTGAAGTTATCCAACTGTGTAATTGCGTAAACATCTGTCACTGATGTAATAAAAAAAGTTTATCTCTCAGTTACATGATCAGATAGCTGTGTAATTTGTGTGTTAGAGAAATATGGTACCGATGTGTAAAGTTGTATAAGCAAATACCATATTAGCTAGGGTTCCTTGTGGTTGCCAAACACATGGTACACAAAGTAGGCGTATACCCCCCTGAGGATAAATGTAATTATACTCCCAGGTGTTACAGATTAGAGCAATAGAATGAAATATATCACGGAAAACTTTCTCTGTAATTCAAAAATCTTGAAAAATAAATGGCTTAAGTACAAAATCTCTCAAATGCGTGTCCTGTAGCGCTAAATGTGCGTCTCGCTGTAAGATAATTCTGTGGAAGTGTCGTACTTATCGTCCTCCGAAAGCTAAGTTCTGCAGAAGTCAATGTACTTACCTCATGATAAACAAAAGTGAAATGCTTTATGTATAGATATCTTAGTTATTACGCTTATTGCCGTGATGAAGAAAGCACTGTGCTGTAACGTATTGTTGTGCTACGGAAAAGGCAATCTCATTATAGCTATACCACAAAAGTTACTACTAAAACATGTTTTACTTTGCAGAATAAAACAGAAAAACTGTGCAGATATAAAACAGAAACACCGCAAAAGCAACATTGTAAATTGTCACTCATTAGTAGCGTCGTGATAAGATCGTGTAGCTGTCACATAAACTAACCACTGTGCCATCTGGTATCTCACTGAAAGTACTTTAAATCCAGAATATATTTTCAAGTAAACCAAAATGTTGCATTAAAATCTCATTAGCAGTACTGGTAAATGTTCTAAGTATGTAAGCCTTATAGTCGTTCCATAATCGTGCAACTAACAAGCAAGAATGTACACACACAATAACACTGTGACGTCTGTTCACTATAACAATGCATTCGTCATTTCTGTTTAAGTAAGTTCTCTTGGTTCTTGATTGGATATTTAACTTCAAACATTGTTGTATGTTAACAGATTCTAAGTCTGACAAAGCGTACTAGTAGCGTCAATTGAAAAGTTTTATGGCAAAGACAAAGTTAAAAAGCAGATTATCTTTCAATAAACGGTTTTATATGTGAAGTGTGGCGAAATCCTTTACTCTTCATAGTACTCAGAGTTTGAACTCGAATGCGATTGTCATGCGGTATACGTCGGTAAAGAATGCTAAAATTTTTCTCAAGGCTAGCGCCTTATGTTATTTTTCTCGGAGCCAGCGGGCGCACGCGGCTGCCTGCTGTGGAGTCATTGTCTGTCTCTTTGTTGGCGAGCGCCGTTATTGGGATTTGGAGACCTAACTTCTACAAATTCACTCTGACGAGAAGGCCCTGCTCTGTTTGAATCCCGCCAGTTCTGATGCAATTCAGGTCTGTCGTTACGATCACATCGTCTGTCGTCATGTCGGTAGTTCCTGTAGTTTCTTTCTTGTCGGTTAAGTGGTGGAGAATTTCTCCCTGAATCGTAACTGTGCGCCGAACTGTTGCGTCTGAAGTTATTCTGCCTCCCTTGATAATACTTGTTTTGGTTCCCATATTGTCTGTTTCTCTGATTGTCTCTGTGATAGTCATTACTACGGAAATGCGATCTTTCTCTGTAACTATTATTACTCTGCCAACGGTTGTCGTACGGGTGGTGTCTATTTTGGTCACGATTTGCGTTGTAAGAATAGCCTTGTCGCGTCCAGTTATTATCGAGGAATTGTGACGGATGTGACCTGTAATTGTTGTGTTCCTGTTTCCGCATTCCGCGATTGTCAGTGTCAATTTCCAATTCTTGTAACAGTCCCTGAAAAGCTTCAATGTCGTCTTTGCAACGTCCTGCCAAAATAATGTGTCGTAAATGTTCAGGCAATTTGATTAAGCAAATGCGGATAAGTTCTGAGGGGCTGTATTGGTTTGACAGGTACTGATTCTTGTGCAACATGTCTTCAAAATATTTCATAAGACTGGAAAATTCAGATTGTTCGAAACGTTTCATCATTATGATGCTTTGCTTTACTCGGTCTTGTGTGGCCTGAGACCAATATGCTGAGAGGAAGGCATGGTAAAACTCTCCTTCACTGTGGCAATCGTGAATGACCGACCGCATTCTTACAGCTGGTTCATTCTCTAAGTAGCCACACATAAATTCTAATCTGTGCTCTAATGACCAGTTGGGAGGAAAACAATGAGAGAATTGATGGAGCCATGCTTGTGGATGAATGTCGTTGCCAGAATTCTTAAATGTTTTGAATTTACGTGTAGTAATGAACAGCTTATAGTCAAAATCATCATGTCGGCGAGTCGCATATCGGTCATTGTTACGTCGTTTCGGCGGTTCCATTTCAAAATTCGGTGCACCTTGCCAATTTCTTTCATAACTTCCGAAGTGTCCTGTGTTATTATTTTGTGGTTGTTCCGTATTTCTAAGTCCCTCTTCCCGTATTGGAGCGCGAGTGGCCTCTGAAATACGTAATTCTTGTATTACCTGAGTCAGCTGATCTTGTACTTCCCGGATTTCTCTTTGGTGTTGCGTATTAATTTGATTCTGATTTTGTTTGAATTTCCTAATTTGTTCGCACTCTTCTGTGTCATTAAAGTCTACCGGTTTTGTGTCGTTCAGATTATCATCTACCTTCGTAGATAAGTTAGTGAACTGATCCGAAAGTTCGGCTACTTTCTCCGATAGTGAACACATTTCCTCAATGTGTTTTTCTGAACCAAGTTTCAGAGTGTCCATTTGTGTTGAAATCGAATCTACTGTGTTCTTTAAGTTTTCCTGAGTTTTTGCAAGTTGCGTAACCGAATCGGTAGATGCAACTGAGTCAAATTGAGCTTGCAAGGTCTCATGATTTTCATGAACAATAATTTGCAGTTCTTTTATGGCTGCTTCGTGATTCTGTAATGCCTTTTCATGCCGCGAAAAAATAGGTTGAAAATGCTCACAAATTTGAGTTTTTACGTCATTACAGACTTTTTGACATTTCGATTCACTGTTACGTAACTCAGTAGTTAAATCTTCACGCGTTTGTTCAAGAGTTTGTTCCAATGAGTATAACTTTTGAAGCTGTTGCTGTGTTTGTCTCTGATTTTGTTCCAGTGTGTCTAACTGTTGCTGTGTTTGTCTCTGGTGTTGTTCCATTGTGTCTAACTTTTCAAGCTTTTGTCCCATTTGTTGCATTAATTGTAATAACAATGCACTGGTGTCTGAAACATGTTCCTCAGTGCTTTTCGGCAGTGAAGTTGCACCGGCAACATTCACATTTTGACAAGCGGAAAATGTGTCTTGACTCATTTGAGAAAACGGTGAGAACCCAAAACCTGAGTCTGCAGTATTTGCAATATTGTGTTCTGTCATTCCCGATTCCTGAGGCGAGCTGTTGCCGACCAATCGATCGATAACGCTTCCCTGTTCACTACCTGTTTCACTGTCTACACCATTGTTTGCCGCCCGCTCCATTTCCCTATGCGCAATTACCAAATTACTACTTTGAACATTAGTTAATTCATTACTCTGCGGCGCTAACACACTGCTTTCGTCTTCACTGTCATTTTTCAGTTTACTTTGGAGCCTAGTATTACGTTTTTCACACGCCATAATTGTCACAATATTTCACACGATAACACAGAAAAGCACAATTTGAAGAGCAAAATAAAATAACATAGCAATGGAAATAATGTCTACTTAATTGCCAGCGCAGCTGCGAAATACTTGGTGCAAATCTACATGCATGCCACAACTGTTTTACTGTACAACAATGAAAAACTACAACTACAAAGGAAATTCTCTCTATGATTACGCGCTATCAATAAACAAAATCTACACTAATTACACAAACTACAAGAAAAAAAATCAGAAGATTCCAGTGAGGTATCCTCGGCTAAGGGTCGACATATGAAACGTCCCCATTGAACAATTGTACTGGACTGTGCTTAAACTGACACACAATATTTTGTTAGCGCAACGCAATCTGACTTTCAAAATTCCCTACAAAAGAATGGCCCTGACTAACATTAAACTATACCTTTCACAAATCACTTACCTCACAAAAATCTTCGCTGCTCAAGCTACTGCAATACAGCGAGCGCCACTACTGCCAGCTAAATAAAAGATTCAAACTATGGAAGGCACTAACTACTGATAGGGATAGTTAGCAAATGAAAGATATTAATAGAGAACAAACAATGTATTTACCTTGACATCATCATATACAAATATAGCAGTTCATGACAAATTTCAAAACTCCGCCATCTCTCTCCCCACATCCACCACTGCTGGCGGCTCACCTCCAACTGCGCAACGCTACGCGCTGTTCACATCCAGCTGCCGCTGCCCAACACTACAATGGCGAGTATTACAACAATGCAAAGCAGCCACAGACTGCACACAGCACAGCCAGTGATTTTCATACAGAGGTGGCGTTACCAATAA
Organism: Schistocerca americana; assembly: GCF_021461395.2. Classification (NCBI taxonomy): domain Eukaryota; kingdom Metazoa; phylum Arthropoda; class Insecta; order Orthoptera; family Acrididae; genus Schistocerca; species Schistocerca americana. Next base: position 19,927,732 of record NC_060127.1, on the reverse strand, counting down.
AAAAACCTTAAACAGCCTACTTACATAGAGAAAACATAAACAGCCTACTTACACATGTAATAATTAGGCAGTGAAGAAATAACAAATGGGATAACGCAAGCAACTTCGAAACAACAGATGACGACTGGTAAGAGACAATGAGCAGTCTAATACTCGGGGACGACTTTTCGTGCGCCGCCCTGAGCCACTGAAATATTATTGTAGGAGTTATCATATTCTCTTTACAAAATGTGACACCATACACTCGATTACGAAGTGCGGGCTTCATTCGGTTGTAAGTCGGTCTGCCTTCCATAACAATGAACATGCTCTTTTACCTTGGATCAAAAAAAGAGAGAAAATGGCCACTCGTGTGTGCCGTGCCGACGTCCTTTGCATGTGTAATAACAAAAAATCTTACATTTTTACAAGTATTCCTTCTGTTGTTTATCGATATGTGAGTAAGCTGATACGCCGTTTTGTTACCTGAAAAGATGTATGTATTACATACCACATAATTTTTATGTAGTTTGCGTAGTTACAAAATACATTTTAATTACCGGTCGTGGACGCTGAACAGAATACGAAAAAAAAAAAAACGGATGTTCAGAGTTCAAAAAAGGTTTTAAACAGTGAAACACGTATGTAACGCAGCAGCGATGGCGAGGCATTGTAGCATCTGTGACCAGAGAGTATGCGCTTGACCGCGCGAGTGTTGCGAGCGGTTCTCAGTCAGTAGTAGTCTTTGCGAGTTAGTTGTCGCTATGCAGAGTAGCAGTCAGTCAGTCGTTGCGAGTCTGTAGCTCTGTCTAGTTGAGAGCAGTACTCAGTCTGTAGTCGTCATGCAGAGCGGTCGGTCAGTAGTAGCAGCCCAGTGCGGTTGTGTGATGTAGGCGGTCGGCAACAATGGTCAAGATGAGGAATAAGGTATACTGTTAATTAATATAATCATTAGATAATGAAAAATTTTATTTATTGTAATTATTCTCCAACAAGTTCCCCAATAATAATTTTTTATTTCAAAAGCATTTTTTCAAAAATTTAATATTTTATTGAACTAAAGATCTCGTTGCACTTCCCATTTCATTCCACTTCTTCTGAAGAAAAAATTTCACTAGAATCACAAAAAAAAAAAGAGAATATTATTATTTGCAATGCAGTTCCTCCGAGCGGTGCGCAACAACAAGAGCAGATATGTGACATCTATTTATTCTGAGGTAAGACTTTAATTCTGATTGTTTTACACAGGGCCAAAGACCAATATTTCGGTTTAATTGAAATTTCTTGTTACTGAATGGACTTTAATTTTGAAGGATTTATATTTGAGTCAGATTGCGAATTTCACGTTTTTGTTGCCATTGTCAGTACATTTCATTGTGGGCAGGTTACGCATAGAGCAATGTCCATTAGCATCCCTAAATAATATTGTCAATTATTATAAATTTTGCGGGGAGGTTACACTCGGCCCCCATTTCTATTAAGTATTGTCCATTTTCTTTCTTTTAAAATTGCGGTGGGGAGGTTACACTTGGCGACACCCAGTCCAGGATCGAATTTCGTTGAGAGTCTTTTGAGCGACAGTCAGATATCTGCTCTTGTTTGCTTAGATATAATTAGGATTTAGCGCAACGCTTTTAATAATATTGTGACTTTCTCTCTACAGGTCAACGGCAATTTGTTGCTTTGTTGTATTTGTGTGTTGCTTTTGCTTTGTGCTTATTTGCTTTGTGAAAAATTTTGACTATTGTAAAAATGCCGCGAAAGACTGTGAATAGTGTATCGCGAAGTATTGTGAATGAAATTACCGACTTAAACAACGTGACCGATAGTAATTGTGATACGCAACGTAATGATGACAATCCTGCGTTCACTAACAATCAATGCATTCCAACCACTAATGATGACTTTCACCTTAATGATGAACAAACGAACTCAATTGTCTCGTCTGTTAACTTGACGACAATTGATGACGCAGAACGCTCTATTGTAATGAGCGCTGCAGAGCTTAACACACCCGATTTGGAAAACCCAAGTAACGAACAGACAAATTTGTCTAATGAATATGAACAGATCACACAAAGTACGATGGATCTATTTAATTCCGAAATAGTGACCGACAGTATACATACGGCTGATAAACCTTTTTGTAAATTACAGAATGACCAAATGGTCATACAAAACGCGACAATTGTAGACATACCATCAAACAGTACTGAGAATAGAGTAGGTAATGTCACCTTGGAGCAATTTATGGCAATATTGATAGATATCAAACAACAGAATGAGAAAACAGACAACAATTTCAAACAACTTAGGGAAGATAACAAACACTTAAATGAGAAACTTGACAATAATGACGAAAATCTCAAACAACTTAGGGAAGATAACAAACAACAAAATGAAAACCTCAAGCAACTTAGTGAACAGGTCAGACAACAAAATGAAAAATTTGACGACAATTCGAGGCAGCTTAGTGAACAAATTAAAGCTGTTGCCGCGCAGTGTCATGACACTAAGGAACAGTTGCGCGCGGAAATTGAGGCGTGTTCACAAAAAAATAGCGAAGAAATTAAATCTGTTGCGCAAGAATTAAGAGAAATGCAAACAGTCGCAACAGAAACACTCAGAGACGAAATTAGCGGAGTCGCTAAACAATGCTCTGAAAAAGCTGCACAATTACGGGACGAGTTTAAAGCAATGACGGTAGAACTTTCGCGCACTATGGACGCAAAGATAGACGCGAAATTCGAACAGCAGAACACTCAGATTAACGAGCGCTTTAGTCAGCACATACAGAACAGTAATACGCGTTTCCGCAGATTTATTCAAGATCAAAACAAAGTAAAACGACAAGTCATGGAAACAATCACTGCACAGAGACAAGAGGACAAACGTAAAATATTCGCGAAAGCGAAGACGTATGTAGACAATAATGTTACTACAGTGTCCGACAAAATTAATACCATAGAACAATTGAACGCGGAATTACAGGATGAAATTTCTGATCTTAAAGCAAAAACAGATACACACACAGTAAATATTCAAACAGTGACAGATAGATTCGAACAACTAGATCTAACACAGGATTGCGATGTCATCAAAGCTGATGTTAAAAAACTGAGCGAAACTACGCGCAAGTTGCAAAAACAGATTAATGCGTCTGATTCTAAAACCGATGATCAGGTTAAAATACTGACTGAAAAATGTGATGAATTGGCCAGTCGTATTGATGTTATCGAAAATACTAATGACAATAAATCAGACGATACTGCACCGGTTTCTTTTATCCAAACACCTGAATTTCAAAATTTACAGCTGACAATTAATGAAATTGATTCATCTAACAACACGTTACGTCGGAAGTTATCAAATTTACAACAAGAAGTAACAGAGATGAAAAACATGTCAGTTAATAACATACCACAACAGACGCCACTTTATGAACATGTGTCAGAGTCACGCAGCGTGTATAATGTGAGCAATTTACAGCAACTACGCGACTTAAAATCCGAAAAGCCACGCGACTTAAAATCTGAAAAGCTACGCAACTTGAAATCCGAAATGACACAGACGAACAGATTCACACACAAACCTGAACGTGTTATCAAACTGAGTGACGAGAACGTAGATTTCGAGCAATTTGCATTTGTAAGCAAATGTAAAGAATTTAATAATGACAGAACACAGATACACGATTTGCACTGTATACGACAATTTATCTTTGTACATTCACCGCTATTATCGGTAATGGAGAAACTAGCTTTGAACCAGATGCGACAATTTATTTTTGTATTTACAACAGCATTGCCTGTAATGAAGAAATTTGAATTAGCACGAATACAACAATTTGCCTTTGAAATTTTACCGCTATTGCCTGTAACACAAAAGCTAAAATTTATTTGCAGTGCGTAAATGACCTCAGGGGATTCATTACGCTTTAATGAATATGTGCCGTAGCGAGCATAGGGCCCCGAGCTGTAGTAGTGCTGTTTCATCTTTAGTTTTCTGCACTGCTGCCTTCTCTTCTACTATCCTTTATATCTATCCAAACTGCTCTTTAACTATTGCTCTTTGTAGTATTAAGAAACATGTAATGAATATCCGATGTGACAAACTTTTACCGAATGTGACAATTTTCAGTAGGCACTCCCGTAATGACAACTACCGCCGTAATTTTAATTACAGATAAAATCGTAATCATCAGTATGTGTAAAAGTAAAATTAACAGCAAACGCATTTTTTGGTAACAATAGATGTTTTTCACCACAATAGCATGAAAGTCAACCGCTTAGCATACGTAACCAACAATGCAGTCTACAAGGTCAACCAAACTTTAATGTTTCGCCGCGTGCACGTATAGTCCCAGCCCCAACAAATAGTAACGCATGGCAGCAAAGAAATAACTACGTACAGACAACACACTATTTCAACTCGCATCGCTATGCGCCGTATAGAAATTACTATCATGACAGACGTAAAAATGATGAGCACAATTTTCAGCGTACATTTAATAACAGTCGATCTTTTCAGCAGCAAGAACATTAGCAACAACACATTATCATGAATGATCCAGACAATAGGTGTCATCCATAGCGTAACACGTCAGTATGAAATAACAGAACAGTTCATACAGTGGATATGCCACAACATTCTCCCGTAAATAATAACACGTACGATAGAATTTAACCAGATACAGCACAGATTGCATACTACAGTAACGCAAACATTACTTTTGACAAGCAGAATTTTGCTCACGAGAATGTTATTTGAAGCATGCTTTGTTGAATGCTCCACTATTATCGCACCCAGATCTTACTAGAAATTTTTCCATTGCCACCGACAGTTCTAACACCGCTTTAGGCGTACACATTTTCCAGGAAATTGAAGAAGATGGTTCAATAGTAATCAAAAACATCGCATTTGGAAGCCGCATTCTGTCACCTGCTGAGCGAAATTACTCTGTTACAGAATTGGAAACATTATGTGTTGTATGGGCTTTCACGAGATTTAGGCACTTTCTTTACGGCAGACATACCACCGTCTACACAGACCATAGAGCGATACAATTTTTACTTTCAGCTAAATTCACTCACGACAGGTTAAGCAGATGGAAACTATATTTACAGGAATTTAATTTTACAATAGTTCACATTCCCGGTACGCAAAATGTTATAGCAGACGCACTATCGCGTTCTCTCAGTAACAATCAGCAAGACGTAGCAACCAACTTCTGCAAAGCAAATTTCAGTGTCATGTACATTCAGCAGGTTGCATTTGAAAATTTTATTTCATCGTCATTACAGGACATAGCACAAGAACAAAATAAGGACAATGTGTGGAAAGAAATTAAACACCTTTGGCAAGATAGGAAAAATGTTACGATTAGGAACCACTACACTGTACGCAATGACATTCTGTTTCGCCGCTCTCATCCTGACAGCAACATTTGGTTATTATGCATTCCTGACGAACTGGTTAACAAACTAATTTGGTACACTCATTTAAGTTACGCACATTACGGAGCACGAAAATGTTTTCTTATACTGAGACAGAACTGTTATTTTACCAACATGGAAAAACGTATACGACGAGTTTTAGCGTCTTGTAAAATTTGCCAGAAAGCTAAATCAGACACCACTTCACATATTCCTCCTTTATATCCCATTATACCTGTGAAATTAAGACACATGGCCGCAGTAGATATTTTTGGTCCGATTCCGAGAACTAACAGAGGTTTTTGCTACATTTTTGTCGCTGTTGAGCTCACTTCAAAATTTGTTACTTTCACTCCGTTACGCAAAGCTACTGCTAAAACTGTTTCGAAAGCATTTGTAAAACATTTTCTATTTCATGTAGGGCATGTAATGAAAGTAATTTCTGATAATGGATCTCAATTTCGTAGTAGTGTATGGACACGCATGTTACGAGCTAGAAACATTTCTCCGATCTATATATCCAAGTACCACGCTTCTTCGAACCCTTGTGAAAGATTAATGAAGGAAATTGGTAAGCTGTGCAGAATATACTGCCACAAAAGACATATTGATTGGGATACACACATACTCTCATTCCAAGATGTAATTAATTCCATTCCAAATGAATCCACTATGCTATCTCCGACTGTTATACTGAAAAACGTTGAACCACCGAACAAAATTAAAGAATTAATAGAATTCCCCAAAAATCGTCGCCTACGACACCACGAAATAATTGACATTGCGCTGAACAACATCAAACGTGCCGCAGAGCGCCGGAGAAGACAGCAAAAACAGGTTTGTACACGCCGCGACTTTCACGTTGGACAGAAGATATTAGTACGTACACACTATTTATCCAGCAAATTAAAAGGTAAGTGCAGTAAATTTGAACTTCTATACGCAGGTCCGTATCGGATTCGCAGCATCCCTCACCCCAATGTTGTACACGTCGAAACTTTGAGAACCAGAAAATCGAAAGGCAATCACCATATCTCAAACATTAAACCGTTTATTGAGTGAAACCACTGTATGATTCAACACACTATGATGCCATTTACTAATGCAATTAATTCACCTGACTAATTATTGATGATTATCGTATTTTTTTTCTTGGCAAGTGCCCGGCAAGGTAAGGTTAGCAGGTCGCTCTTCTTGTCGTTACACATCAGACCATGCATATTTTTCCAGATGAATTTACACATTTACGACTATTTCTGCAGTTATATTTATGTGACTACTTATTGATGATTATCGTATTTTTTTCTTGGCAAGTGCCCGGCAAGGTAAGGTTAGCAGGTCGCTTTTCTTGTCGTTACACATCAGACCGTGCACATTTTCCATTTTTTTGTGTATATGACTGTACTCCAGTTTTGTTTGTATGCACTATGAAATAGTTAAGATATAACACACACTAGTCGACTTTGACATTTTTTTTTTTTGCCTTATGACATCTCAACATCGTGACTGTTTCACATTTTTTTTGCTACTGCATTGTATTATTCTGTGTACATTTTTTCGCATCCGAACACTGTCAATGTCTTGGACATATTACGTTTTCTGTCATGTTATGCTGTATGGTTAATTGTGTCACCATAAACCAGTCATTATTTAGTGGGTATAGGATTTAAATGCAAGACATTAATCTTTGTTCATCAATTTCAGAAAGGAATGATGATTCTAAGAAATAAATTTAACATAAATGGGAATTTCACCTACGGAATAAACGAAAGGAGATGCAATAACTTTATGAGGAAGAGTAAAGGGATCAGGATTAACAAGCATTAACAAGACTATACTATACTCATCACAGAATAGCAGTCTTAACTAATTTTTTCTTTCAGAATACAAGGTGATTGATGCAGGCTGTCAGAGAGAACTACACATCTTAGTTTTAGTGATGAAATATGCTAAAGATAAGGAATAGTTATGTAATGAGTAATGAAGTGATTTTTTGCAGATGATAGTGAATACTGATGAATAATGACGAAGGATATGGTATTATGAATAATGAAGTTTTTCTTTACAGGTGATGATAATGGTGAAGTTATGATGATATGGATAATGAAGTTTTTTTTTCTTTATGCCACGTAGTTATTTAAGTATTTGTTGCGGTTTGCTTTGACTGCAGGTGTTACATTGCATAGTAGGATGACGGAAAGTTTTGGAAAGGACAGCTATGGAACACATTTTATACACATTTCACTACTTGTTAATTCGAAGTTCACTACTTTTCAGCATAGTGTGCGTTTCTTCTTTCAGGTCAATAATCCGTTTTTGTATTTTTTCCAGGAGAAGTTTTTCATGACACTTACTAAACCTGTTACTTATTATACCTGTTCTAGTACTTGCATTTTATATTTTTTACCCATTTGTGTTTATCATTTATAAATGTGATCACATGTACTGCCTTGTTACATAATCTTGCTACAGCTGACTCATGACGAATGACGTTACCTATCCTCATTTGCAGCAATAGGTCAAAAGCAAAAAGTATTATGCCTCAGCAATTAATTATCGATTCCAACGCAATGCATTGCTACCAAAAAAATGTATTACCAGTCCCACATAATGTCACTAGTTTATGATAATTCTGAATAATACTGATCAACTCTGAATAGCATGTCACTCGAGTAATGACCTCTTAATGAGACTATATTCAAAATAATGCTTTGTCACTAGCTAATAACTGCCACTGTTTATTGTAATGCCTGTGATTACTAATGATTTGACTGTAATTAACTGATTTTTAATAATGACTTTGTAATGATCTGAATAATACTGAATGATGAACTATGTTTTATTCTATTCAATACTTGATGGCCACTGAGTGCCAATAATTAATGTCAATCAACGAAATTGTTATTAATTATGCCATTAATTAACTCTTGTTTTCAATGTTCATACTTTGTAATTGGAAATAAATGTGATTGTTTAATAATTCTTTGTAATTAGGAAAAGACTAATGATTCTTAATAGATTGGAATGACACATAATTAATTAACTATGGTACTGTTTAATAATGCTTTGTAATTAATTAAGGCTACAAATGATTAATTAATTAACTGTAATTAGACAAATGATTAATTAACGACAAATGATTAATTAACTGTAATTATACAAATGATTAATTAACTGTAATTAGGAGAAGGTTAATGATTCTTGATTATACTCTGTAACTGAAAAGAATGCGATTATTTCATAATATTTTGTAACCAGGAAAAGAAGGCTACTGATTCTATGTAAAACAATTAATGAACATTTTTTTCTGTAATACTACATACTTGGTACAGAAATGTTCAATAACTGGGCTATGAATGCCACGAACTATCAATGAAGACTGTAATTGTCAATATTATGTGACTTGATGTCCTTCACCTCATAAGCTGACTACCCTGAATTACTGCAATGTCCATTTGTCCTGTTTATCCCAGTGATCATGGAGCACTATATTTGGTTTTGCACTAATTCTACGTTGGTGTGCCTTGTAAGAGTGTGGTGTTGACACGACATGCTGTCCACCACCATGAGCGATGAAGACATTATTATGGTCCCACTGTTTGGTGTACCTAATGTACTGCCAAAATGAAAACATGGAACATTACTACGACAGTTCAGTGTCTTGGCTACACTGATAAATTCTGATGGGAAAAGAACTTCAAGTTGTGTCACTTGGTGTTGTACTACTGTGGAAAGATATGGACTTTCAGAGCAGCTGTGTGCAATCTAAAGTGCTACAACCATGATGCAATCCTTCCCTTTCCTATCCTGATTCTTGTCACATAAAGAAAAAATTTTTTTTTGGTAACATCATTTATGTTCATAGGTTATACATTTTTCGATTCGCTAAACTCCAGTGTGAGTACACTTATGTCACTGGTCGACATGATGTTTGCCATTATGTTTATTTGTTGTGAAAATACTAAAGACATTTTTCAGTGCATGTGCACTTTGGACATGAATTTTTTTTTTGCCATTATGTTTATTTGTTGTGAAAATGCTAAAGACATTTTTCAGTGCATGTACACTTGTCAACATAATATTTTTTGCCAGTCTGTTTATTTGTTCTGCATATGCTAAAGAATTTTTTCAGTGCCTGTGCACTTTATCTGCATTTTTTCAAAAATTTAATATTTTATTGAACTAAAGATCTCGTTGCACTTCCCATTTCATTCCACTTCTTCTGAAGAAAAAATTTCACTAGAATCACAAAAAAAAAGAGAATAATTAACAGTATACCTTATTCCTCATCTTGACCATTGTTGCCGACCGCCTACATCACACAACCGCACTGGGCTGCTACTACTGACCGACCGCTCTGCATGACGACTACAGACTGAGTACTGCTCTCAACTAGACAGAGCTACAGACTCGCAACGACTGACTGACTGCTACTCTGCATAGCGACAACTAACTCGCAAAGACTACTACTGACTGAGAACCGCTCGCAACACTCGCGCGGTCAAGCGCATACTCTCTGGTCACAGATGCTACAATGCCTCGCCATCGCTGCTGCGTTACATACGTGTTTCAACAGATCTAGAATAGGCGTGCAAAGGCAACGAAACGAACAGCAACAACTCGATACTGAACTATGAGCAGTCGGCAGCGGAACTGCGACGAGTGGCCACCTGAAGAAGGACGAGTCATTCCGAGCGAGACCGAGACAGAGACAGAGTGGGAACGGGACCGAGGCTGGAACGAGACCGACCGACGTGCCGTTGCGGGAACGAGGCCGACCGTTTCCCGTTCCCGGGAACTGTAAGTAGAAAGCCGCGACCGAAGTGAACTATGAAAGACCGTTCCCCAGAATTCGTTCCTCGTTCGTTCCGTTCATCTTGGTGAACCGTTCCTTTGGACCCGTTAGTTCACGAATGACCCATCTTTAATTCGCACACGATGACTTCCGAAAGTATGGCGGATAATAGTACAGCGTGCCACTGCAGGGAACACTGAACAACGTATCAGAGCTTCTTTATGTATACTCTATCTCTTTGATCACACTAGTATACTATATGTAATCAGATTCATTGCATGTAGATGTAAAGCATACCATTACTGCCCTTTCGAAATTAATTAAACTGCTTGTCGTAGTATACATCTCAAAAATATCATATTCATTATTAGCCCCTTCAGGTTGCACTTATACAGCGTACAACAAAAACCTATAGACAAATTTCTTGAGGCATCATTCCTCACATATAGAGGAATAAAAATTTGAAACGTTCTCTTACATGAGATGTTCAAAATATCCCTCGGTCACCTTTGGTTAAAATATACAGTAAGTTGTAATTCTTAGGATCACCCTCAGTGTTTGTTGTTCCATTGCAACGAAGGTATTGTTGACACGTGACACAGCTCATTGCTTGTGTTGACATGCGACTAAACTCACTTTTCTACTAGCATCAAACACGTGGTACGACTGTTTAGTGTTCATCACGGACTCTGCAGGCGCGTGGCAACTGTTCAGTGTTCGTCACGGACGTGGTTTCTAGTACAGTGCTGTGAGATAAAAAAATGTTCAAATGTGTGTGAAATCTTATGGGAATTAACTGCTAAGGTCATCAGTCCCTAAGCTTACACACTACTTAAGCTAAATTATCCTAAGGATAAACACACACAGCAATGCCCGAGGGAGGACTCGAACCTCCACCGGGACCAGCCGCACAGTCCATGACTGCAGTGCCTTAGACCTCTCGGCGAAATCCGGAGTTGGCAGGTGCCAATTTGCTGTGCGGATTAGCATACGGTACTGGCCGTTGCCCTCCACATTTGTATCGGGAGAGATTTTCAGAAAGACAGTGCTCCGACAGCGGGACATTTGATGTAACTAAGAGTCGTCTTAAGGAGCATGGGACGTTTAAACCTACTACTCGCATCTGGGGAGGCCTAGGAGGGCGAAGACACCTCAGCTGGGAGCTTCCTTGTGGGGTTGATGACAACCCTAGTGTCAGCATAAGACAATTAGCTGCAACAGATAACGTTGATTACATGACTGTCGGCATGTGCAGGCACTATCAGCAGCTGATTTTCCTGCACGGGTACACCTCTGCGAATGGCCCATCCAACAACGTATAAACAATTTCTTTAGCGTAAATGTGCTCTTCGTTTACAAGGCTTCGCTTTCAGCGTGATCAGATTGAAAATTTTCACAGTCAGCACGTATGAGCTGTCGAGAATTCTCACAAAATTGGGCAATCGCGTCATCAACAAAGATTTGCTGTTAACGTTAGGATCGGCGCTGTTGGTGACTGTTCTTTCTGCAACCCAGGCTCAACAGGGAAACTTAGCATGCATTCTTAGAGAATATTCCTCAGTCCTGCTAGAACATGTGCCTTTACGGGTCGACGAAACATGTACTTCATACACGATTGAACAACTCTTCATTTCAGTGTTAATGTTCGTAGGCTTCTAAATAGCAGATGGACAGGTAGAGGTGGACCACTTCCTTTGGCTCCACGCTCTCGAGACCTAAACCCATTACATTTTTGTTTGTGGGCGTTTTTGAACGCTCTTGCGTACGGAACCGTGGCATAATTAAGATGCACAGAGTCTTCGTGCCTCTATTGTGGAAGGCTGTGAAGCAATATGCACTTCTCCTGGGATACGTTAGTGCGTCATGGATTCAGGCCGGCCGCTGTGGCCGAGTGGTTCTAGGCGCTTCAGTCTGGAACAGCGCGAGCACTACGGTCGCAGGTTCGAATCCTGCCTCAGGCATGGATGTGTGTGGTGTCCTTAGGATAGTCAGGTTTAAGTTGTTCTAAGTCCTAGGGGACTGATGACCTCAGATGTTAGGTCCCGTAGTGCTCAGAGCTACTTGAACCATGGATTCAGTACCACGGTGGGTTCATACATGTATTCATGCTAACGGAGGGCATTGTACTGGTTACTCTGGGGAGAAGAATATCTATTCATTTTAATACTTTTATGATTCTTGAAAGATGTGCAGAAAAAAAAACACTTGTCATCCAACGTAATTGTATTTAAAAACAATATCTATTTATTATGTATATTATTCTTTCTTCTATGTTAAAAATATTAATAACTGTGAGACAGTGGAATGATTTTATGTAATTACCTACTCTGGTCTTGATCTTGGATGAGAGACACTGTAAGTTGTGTTGCGGTTTGGTTGCTCTTAAAACTTTTATTTACCTATTTTTAGCATTGCTACATGTTAGTAAACTAATAACTTGTTTTTTTTTCTATCAGAACCTGCACTACAGTGCGAGCGAAAGATTGGTTGTTGTCGACCATTTGCATGCCTACGAGGTTTTATTTGAATATTTCCAATATTAAACGGCACGGAGATGCGAAAAAAACTCCAAAGTTTGCATTTTAATTGTGCTATTTAACTTCAATGTCATTTTAATTTATTTGCAAATGTTAGTAGCAGTTTTCATTAAATTCTTGTGATTGCCACATAATGGCTATCTTTATCTCAGCTATGCAAATTCACAGAAATTCACTTGCTCCGAAATGATCAGTGAGAAATATGCCACACAATTATATTTCTCTGTGCAAACCCATGATGTTAATGCAGTATTAATTTCAATGAAATTGCAATGAAAAAAGAACCTGGGATATTTTGTTAACTTACGAGCTAGTACCGTGCTGAAACTTCCTGGCAGACTAAAACTGTGTGCCGGACTGAGACTCGAACTCGGGACCTTTGCCTTTCGCGGGCAAGTGCTCTACCAGCTGAGCTACCCAAGCACGACTCACGCCCCGTCCTCACAGCTTTACTTCTGCCAGTACCTCGCTTCCTACCTTCCAAACTTTGCAGAAGCTCTCCTGTGAACCATGCAGAACTAGCACTCCTGAAAGAAGGGATATTGCTGAGACATGGCTTAGTCACAGCCTGGTTGATGTTTCCAGAATGAGATTTTCACTCTGCAGCGGAGTGTACGCTGATATGATATGAAAACATGGTTCGCAGGAGAGCTTCTGTAAAGTACGCACCCATCGTTATTAATGAAAGCCCCATGCCCTGCTAAGTGTGTATCCATGGTCTCTGTCTCCAGCAGCCGCAAATTTCTTCATGGAGCACTTTGAGGAGCAGGCTCTGCAAACTGCGACATTACGGCCATCTTGCTTTCTACGATACGTTGATGACACCTTTCTGATGTGGCCTCATGGTAAAGATACACTACAGTAGTTCGTCGATCATATGAATGGTGTCCATCCCAACATTAAATTTACTGTCGAGATGGAGAATCACGGCAAGCTACCATTCTTGGATGTTTTGGCTGAGCGGAAGGCAGGAGGTCATTCAGTGTACCGGAAACCAACACACACTAATCAGTACTTGAACGCCAATAGTTTCCATCACCCTGTACACAAGAAAGCTGTCCTGAAAACGTTGGTTCATAGAGTCAAGATTATCTCTGGCGACAACCACCTACAGTCTGAATTGCAGAACTTAAAACGTGGTTTCGGGGGAAATGGATACAGCAAAAGAGACATCGCAAACGCTTTCAAGGGCCGCCGACGAAAGACACCTAATGAATCAGTAGAAGAGGCCAAACGGACTGTATTCCTGCCATACTGTGGAGCAACTAGCAGTAAGTTAGGACGTCTGCTGCAGAAACATGGGCTAAGACCAGTGTTCCGGCCCGCCCCCAAGATACGAGATACGTTGCGTCCTGTTAAAGACGACATTGTTCTTCGAGTGTCCGGTGTGTATGGTGTACTCTGTGAATGTAACAGCATGTACATTGGACAGACAATTCGCACGGTTGCGGAGCGTTGTACTGAGCACAAGCGCCATATAAAACAAAGGGAGCTTGACAAGTCGGCCTTAGCGGAGCATTGCCTAGAAAACGGACATAAAATACGGTTCGAAAATACAAAAGTGTTGGCTCATGCGTCTACATATTGGGACTCCGTTATAAAGCAAGCGGCACAGATTCGCTTAAACAACAACAATTTCAACAGAGACCAGTGGCACACACTCAGCAGGGCATGGGGGCGGGCGTTGGACGTCGAAAGAAAGCAGAGACAGATGCGCGCCGCGGGAGCGGCAGTTTCAAACGTGGTGCCTGCCCCTGGCGCCACCTGACGTCACCGGTGCTGCCACAGGCAATAGCTCCGCCAGCTGCCCGGGTCGACTTACGCGCGCGCGCCACATTGGATCGATCTGATTGGCTGCTGATGATGTGATCATGCCTATATAAGCGGGAGACCGTAACAGCCCCGGCTTCCCACACCTTCTACCCCCCTGCAGGTGTGCCCCAGGGCTATGTCCTCTCCCCTCTACCTCCTGCACATGGCAGATATGCCCCAACCCCCCCCCCCCTCCAGTACACCTCTTGCAATATGCCGATGACACCGCATTCCTCGCCCTCGCTCCTACCCTCCAACGGTCGCAACGCCTTCTCCAGAATCACCTTGACCTTTTTGCCGCTTGGTATAACCAGTGGCTCCTGAAAATCAATCCTTCCAAACTCAGGCAATCATCGTAGGTCGTACCACTCGCTCCTTCCGGCTCCTGGATTTCTCCCTTACCATCTGCGCCCGTCCTGGCCGCCTCACCCCCACCCTCACCTACCTTGGCCTCACCATTGACCGTCACCTCACCTGGATCCCTCATCTCCGCTCCATCCAATCTAAAGCCCACAACCGCCTCCGACTCTTCCAACTCCTCTCTGGCCTACATGGGGGTTGCACCCCTCTACCATCCTCCACACCTACAAATCCTTAACCCGTCCCATCCTCTGTTGTGCCAGTGCCGCCTGGATATCTGCCCCGCCTAATTTTATAAGTCCCTCCAGATCCTTGAGCGTCATGCACTCCGCCTCGCCTTCCGTATACGCCTCCCATCCCCCACGCGGATCCTCTATGACCTCATTCCTTTCCCCCATCTGCTCCTATTCCTTGAACATATCCGCATCCTCTACACCCCTGCTGCCTTGATCACCCTCACCCCCTGTTTGCTTCTCTTATCCCCGCCACCTCCCATGTCTTCACTGTTGCGTCCACCCTACCCTCCATCTCTACACCCTTCATCTCCTTTCCCAAGGTGGCTTCCATCAACTCCCCCTCCCGAATGATGCCCTCTCTCCCTCCATTTATCCCTCTGATCCTCACCCCCCCCTCATTTCCTCCATCCTTTTCTTGGGCTCCCTCTCCCCCCCTTCCATCCTCTTTTTTCCCCACCTACCCTCTCTCTGCCCCCCTGCTCTCCCCCGAGTCCATTTCCCTCCTCTGCCTTTTCCCATTCCCTCTTGCGTCTGCCCTGCCCCTCTCCCTCCTTTGGTTCCCCCCTCCTACTTGTTTTCCCCCTCATCTGTCCAGGTCCACTCCCCCCCCCCCCCCCACCCCATCTGCCCTAGGCTATGGTGTGTCCTCTTTGTGCTGACATTTTAGTGCAGTGTTTACAGTGAGTGTTCAGTGTTGTGTGTCTTTTCCGAAGAGTTGCGAATGGCCATCATACTGTCGCTGGGTGTGATTTTATATCTCTTGCGAACAGAAACCAGACTGTCGCCTTGTTTTTTAATTGTCTGTTTACTGTTTTACCTGTCTGCATCCTGTGTATTTTTATTCGCTTTGCCAACCCTTTGCTTTATGTTTTATCTTTCCCCAATTTTTCACCATTTTACAATTTAAATCCCCGTTTTATCGCCTGCTTTTATTGTTTCTTAACTTACATTTTAAAAAGTCTGTAGGCTGCAGAGCAGCGTAATAAGCTGCTGCCAGCCCACCCCCTCTGGGGGAAATCGAAATTCAATAAAGGAAAAAAAAAAAAAAAAAAAAAACAGCCCCGGCAGTCAGAGAACTCCTGACGACGATGGCGGAGATCGCCATCGAAAGCTCGAGGATTTTATTCGAATTGATGCGACTGGAAAAGCGAGAACGTTATACTTCTTATTGCTGACACGCACTGAATGAAGAATATTATCAAGATTAATTTTTTATCTTATTACTAAAAATAACGGGCGAGTGAACGAACAACGCCACTTCATCGCCACTAATAGCAAACGACCAGCATAGGTCAAATTATGTTTTACATGTGAAAAATATGGTAATTGCGTAAACATAAAACTGCAGTTTCGCTGTTTTATGTCCTACGTGATCTTTCATTAATAACTCATTGATGCGTTACGCAGCATTCGTTGTGAAAGGGCCGATATATTCTAATAATGTTAAGTCGGGGTAGTGTGTTCGAAATCCATGCATAGTTTCCATGCATAGTTTGTTAAATTTTAGTCATAACCTGGTGCAGAGGCTTTATGTTTAAGATTTTCAACCTTTCTATAAGTTATTTGTTTTAAGATATAACTGCGTTGGTCTTTTATCTTTGACAGTCTTGGTCTCAGTTAGACAGGCGCAATGTTCCCCGCCATGTTGATTTGCAGCGCGTTATCTAGTCCTACTTAGTATCACGTGAGCTCCCGAGGCCCACCGCATGGCGTCCATGGAGACGAGGCGCACGCCAGAGCGCAAGTCAAGTCTTGGTGTTGACTTGGTACTTAAGTAGCGCATCTTTAAAATGTGACTATGTCTATTCAGGTTGTTTTGTTTTATTTCTAGACCATGCCCACTTAGACAAATTATATATTCAGGCATATCTTCTGAAGAAGGCTCAATTATTTGGGCTGAAACATAAATAAAGGTTGGTTTCATTACCGCAATCGAGACTGATAGTTTCTTATACATTAGATTATCACGATTGCTGACTGAGCTGCAATGTTAAAAGTACAAAAACCCTTTTCCTTGTTGACATTGAGAGCTGAACTGTATTTCATGCTGTATTATGTGTAGTGAGTCTTTGTACACTTGGAGAAATACAAGTTAGTTAAATCTTCTGTTTACTGTGTTAACATGTTCGCTATTGATTTCTGCTCTCCTTATCATTGTGTATAAAGTTGTATCCAACAGTTCCATTTTCGTACTGTTGTTGATACATTCTTTACCAGTGAGTTTCATATGACTAGCGTGCCGAAGAATTCCGACGAGGAAATAAAGCATTTCCGGACCAATGTCCTCTATGTGTGAGGAATGTCTCCTGAAAGTATGACCTACACCTCTTTATTTCACTTGTGCACAAGGTCAACAATTTTACACAAGGAATCCATTGGCTATTTCGTAAAAGAATAAAGCACTTACAGAATGAGATTTAATAAAGAACTTAATCGTAAACCTATGGTGGTTAGTAAAGTTCATGCACCACATGGCCTGTTACTAAACTGTCGAAGGCTTGATTGTCAAAGATGTACTTTCTTTATGACGTTATCGTAGAATTATATTTGATCCTTCTGTAAAATTGTTAACAACTTACACGAGACTTTCACTTCGTACTCTTCCATACCATGAATATGGATTCGCCAACCCCACTGGACGAACTGACATACACTGGCCATTTTGAAGGTGAAACATGATATATGCTCTGTTCTCAAAGCCTTCGCCAAACTATAGACCTAGAGTAGTTGGGTACAATTGTGTTCCGATTCAGTGTAGTACGCATCGTAATCTCTCACTGCGAGTGTGGGAAGTGACAGGGGGAACTACCTTCACAGACAGGTGCGACAGCCTGCTGTTAATCTCTTTGAATTTATTGACAATCCACATCTACATCTCCGAAAGCCACCATTCGGTGTATGGCAGTTATTCCCTATCCTGTTCCATTCGCAAGTGGAGTGGGGGAAAAACCGCTGTCAGTATGCCTAATTTTTCTTATCTTGTCCTCGCTCCCCTTAAGCGAAATGTACGTTGGTGGCAGTAGGATCCCTACACAATAAGCTGCAAATACCGGTCCTTTAGCTTCTCTCAATAGTATTTCGCTGAAAGAACGTCGCCTTCCCTCCAGGGATTCTTATTTGAGATCACAAAGCACCTCTGTAGTACTTGTCTGCTGATCGAACCTGCTGGTAAGAAATTTAAGTGCTTAGAGGCCGAGGCAATGCAGTAATCAGCACACTGGACTCGCATTCCGTCCAGATTTAGGCTTTCCTTGGATTCCCGAAATCGCTCCAGGCGAATGTCGGGACGGTTCCTTTGAAAGGGCTCGGCTGATTTCCTACCCTATCCTTGAATCATTCCGAGCTTGTACTCCGTCTCTGATGGCCTAGATGTCGACGGGACGTAAAACTTTAATTTTCTTTCTGAATTACTTCAATATCTTCCTTTAATCTGACCTGGCGGGGGTCCCGAACACACGAGCAGTATTCAAGAACGGGTCGCATTAGTGTTCTATAGGTGGTATCCTTTACAGATGAGCTACACCGAAGTCGACCATTCGTACTCCCATCCTTGCATGCTTGGTCCATTTCATACTGTTTTGAAACATTAAGTCTAAATACACTCATGCTCATAAATTAAGGATAATGCTGATACATTGTGAAACAACACTCTGGTGGGCGGTTTGCGGGTTTAAATTACCTCGGGGTATGACCATGTGGTGCATTTGACCTGCGGTCGTCGCACGGTGGCGCTGGCAGCAGTCCACATACGCAGAGGTGTGTTGGTGCATGTCAGAGTACGGTGCAGCGAGTAAGTGTGCAGACGTTTTCAGACGTGCTAATGATGACTGTGTGTTGAAAATTGCTCAGAGACACGTATTGCTGATGTTATAAGGGGTAGAATACTAGGGTGACTGAGGCTGGTCAAACGCAGCAGGTCGTAGCACGGGCCCTCCGTGTGCCACAAAGTGCGATCTCAAGGTTATGGCATCCATTCCAGCAGACGGGAAACGTGTCCAAGCGCTACAGTACGGGACGTCCACAGTGTACAATACCACAAGAAGACCGATATCTCATCATCAGTGCCCGCAGACGGCCACGGAGTACTGCAGGTAGCCTTGCTGGGACCTTACCGCAGCCACTGGAACAGTTGTCTCCAGACACACAGTCTACGGACGACTGAACAGACATGGTTTATTCGCCTGGAGACCTGCAAGGTGCATTCCACTGATGCCTGGCCACGGGAGAGTCCGTAAAGCCTGGTGTCAAGAACACAGTACATGGTCATTGGCACAGTGGTCCCAGGTTGTGTTCACGAACGAGTCCAGGTATAGTCTGATTCTCGCCGGGTTTTCATCTGGCGTGAACCAGGAACCAGATACTAACCCCTTAACGTCCTTGAAAGGGACTGATGTGTTGGTAAATGTGCCAGCACCTTGTAGATAGAGGAGGCCGAAAGGCAAGCTACCTAACGCAGACGGGCGTGAATTCTGGAACAGGATAAGTAGTGAATGGTATGCAAGAAAAGTATGCAGCTCCTCGAATACTTAACTTTTAATTATCCTTGTGGTACATCGCTCTTGATAATACAAATAAGACTATCTTCAGATACGGTTAATGGCGCCTTGCTAGGTCGTAGCCATGGACTTAGCTGAAGGCTATTCTAACTGTCTCTCGGCAAATGAGAGGAAGGCTTCGTCAGTGTAGTCGCTAGCAAAGTCGTCGTACAACTGGGGCCGAGTGCTATTCCGTATCTCGAGACCTGCCTTGTGGTGGCGCTCGGTCTGCGATCACACAGTGGCGACACGCGGGTCCGACATGTACTAAATGGACCGCGGCCGATTTAAGCTACCGCCTAGCAAGTGTGGTGTCTGGCGGTGACACCACAGGGACCTGTACGGAGGTCGTGGTTTTATGGTGTGGGGTGGGGTTATGATTGGTGCACGTACACCCCGTGCATGTCTTTGAAAGAGGAACTGCAACAGGTCAGATGTATCGGGACGTCATTTTGCACTAGTATGTCGGCCTTTTCAGGAGTGCAGCGGGTCCCACCTTCCTCCTGATGATAACGCACGGCCCCACCGAGCTGCCATCGTGGAGGAGTACCTTGAAACAGATGATATCAGGTGAATGGAGGGACTTGCCTGTTCTCCAGAGCTAAACCCCATCGAGCACGTCTGGGATGCTCTCAGTCGACGTATCGCTGCACGTCTTCAAGCCCCTACGACACTTCAGGAGCTCCGACAGGCACTGGTGCAAGAATGGGAAACTGTACCCCATGTACAGGATGGCGGGTATGGGCAGGCGGTGGGCGTTATGGAATAATAGTGTAAATTTTAGAGAAAGGCCATTTATTGGCTAAAGCATGATGAAAAGGGGCTACATAGGCCTAGGGAGGTGAGGGTGAGCCAGAGCTTACAATTTGGCGAACATTGTTCGCGAAGCTACCGAAATTGGTTGTCTGCCAAAACTAAGTCCACAGTGCCGCAACACCGGGAGAAGCGGGAGATGTTCAATGCTACAGGGCGCGCATCCGCCTCGCGGGTGAGCAAGAATACAAGAGGGCGAGCCCGGTGACGGGCGGCCGGGTATATTCGACGCACCACGCGGCTTCCTCCGCCCTGATTGGTCAGGACCGAGCAAACCGTGCGGGCGGCATGGAACTTTCCAGAGCGTTGCCTGCTAAGCGACGCCTGGGGCGGCGTTACCTCGTCAGCACATGAGAGAGGCGCGTGATCAAGGTGCCCTTCGTCGGTGCTGACTTCCTGTTATTAGACCGTGGGACGAAGGAATTTACAGGCAGCTAACACTGCCGGCCGTGGCTTGGCCGCAATACGGGCTCATATAATAAAGTAAAATCCCTTATTGTCTGGCTCATCCTTTACACCCAGAAGCTGCTCGACCACCTGATCCAGAGTATGCCAACCCGTTGTGCGGCCTGTGTACGTGTGCATGGCGATCATACCCCGTATTGATATCGGGATACATGCGCAGGAAACAGTGGCGTTTTGTAGCACATGTGTTTCGGGACGGTTTTCTCAACTTATCACAAATACCGTGGACTTACAGATCTGTGTCGTTTGTGTTCCGTATGTGCCTATGCTATTAGCGCCAGTTTTGTGTAGTGCCACGTTGTGTGGCACCATATTCTGCAATTATCCTTAATTTATGACCATGAGTGTATTTAGTGGCCGTACGGGCTTAAGCAGCACATTGCTAACACTGTGCCTGAATAGTACAGGTTTGCTTTTATACATTTAGAACAAGCTGCCAAATAGAAATTCTGTATCCTCCTGCAGTCACTCAACGACACTTTCCCGTACACTACAACGTCATCAGCAAACAGTCGCAGTTTACCGCTCACCCTATCTGTCTGTATCCGTTACCTGTTAATAGTATACTCGGTAGAACTTTTCGTGGTGTAGATTGTAATGTTGTACCAATGCGTTAAGGCTTAAATATGTAGGTTACAGTCAGTAAGGGTAACTTTGTACCCGCCAAGGTATCTTTTTACAACTTACAGTTTCTGTTTCAAATGGCTGGTTTCCTTCTTACTGGCATTATTTTGTTCCAAAAGTAACAGAGATTGTGAAAGTGTTACTTTTAGAACAAAATAACGCCAATATGTGAGACACCTGCCATTTGAAACAAAAACTGTAAGTGGTACAAAGAAACCTTGACTGGCAAAAAGTTGTCCTGATTGCCTGTAATTGCAGAGACACTCGAAAATGTCTACAAGGGCGGAATTGGCGTAGTGTGCCCAAAAGGAATAAAACAACAGTTAAATGGTGAACGCCTACATGACACCGAACTGGAAGACGGCTGGTGTGGGTGATGCGAGATGTGGATCGTAGGTTGGATGCGACAAGAATTACCACTTCAGCGGACTGCAAATGTTCATTGAACGCCATGAGGTTAGGGTGGTTGTTCGTTGTCATGCGAGAAATAGATATCCTTGCCATTTCGCTTAGAATAAGTTGTTATATCGCCAGATAGTAAACGTGGTCTGGTCATTGGTAGTGAGTTGCCATGGCACAGTTTTCGAAAGATAGTTCTTTCCTGACCCAAAAGAATGGAGATTCTCCGAATGGAACTGAACTTTTTTCTCACTTGTTCTGTGGGAGGGTGCGCTGCCCACGAAAGAATATACTGCTGCCACTTTCATTGCATATCTTGCATGCGCCGCAGTGAAAGGCTAGTTAATTAAGAAGGCTAGTCGTTAGGCTCTTCTAGTAACGGTAATTTTTCCGTCCTAATTGAGTCGTAAATTACAGTTATTAATAAAAAGGGAAGCGGGGTGATGGATGACTTGTTACTCGCAGGTTACCGTAACTCCTTTCACGCAGAGGAGACACAAAAAGCCAGAACGAAAAAAATAACATTTTAATCGCTTAATTTTATCTACAAACTTGGGAAGTGTAATACTACTATCCTGTACATACGCGCAAATTTTGGCGAAATATTCTGTATTCGGCGCTCGTTAATATTTTGCCTTTATCAAATGGGCCAGGATAATATTTTGTTCCCGAATACAGATGCTGCAGGTTCGAATTCAGAAAATCTTAAAAAGAATAACGACCACAATAATTTCTCATATGTTGTAATTAAAAATTTTCAAATAATACCATTAAATTCTAGCTGTCATTTACTACGTTACTGCGACAACCAGAGTTTCTCAATGATTGCATCACAGCAACTCTGAGTTTCAAATTGGTTATTCAAATGAATTAAAATAGATTTTGTTACTTTTTTCTTACTTTTGTTTGCCTGTCACTTCTCGGGTAACTAAAAGTTGTGTTTCAATAATAGATAGCTTGCAGATCTTTCATATCACAAGTGTTAAAATCTATTATAGTACATCAACATCTTCGTAAATTTTTAAAACTAGAGATGCATTTATATCGGTATGCTACCGTCGTATTTGTAATGGGTATTTGACCTGGTATTTTCAATGCCTTTCAAAATCATTCCTTCACTATAAATCTATTAAACGTTGCAAGTAAAATATCTTCAAAAAATAACCACTTATTTGTTTTGAACAGTGCTGAAATAGTTTATTGCACATCAACTATGTACGCACTAATGCGACGCATTAAAAACGTTACGTTAGATCATAAGCATTTGCAATGAAACGTGGCTAGAGATGGAATGATACATTGTTACATGAACATTTCTCTCATTCTTATGTTTTTGCAGTCTTTATAATGATCAGCGGCGTCTTAACACGACGACTGGCATTTTATAGTGAGGAATAGCTGCCGTATCGAGATTAACTTGGTCTGGCACCTCGAACCGCACAATAATTGAACATGAAAGAATCAGAAAAAAAACACAAGAGCACTTAATATAACAAAATTAGCTGGACTGTAATGAAATAAAGTAATTTACTTCATTATACTCCGCTAATTTCTTAAAGCTTTTATTAACGATTCTGTCAGTTGCAGTTTTTACGGGGTGACAATTATTGAAGTATATGAAAAAGAAACGCAAATTAGTTACAAACTTCTGCATGCACTCACTTTATTCAACATGTAAACGTCATTACAGATATTCGGATTTAAGTTACGACACGTTCGATATGCCTGCCGTCATTGTCGATGACGTGGCGCAGACGAATAGCGAAATTCTGCATGAGTCGCTTAAGTGTCGGAACATCGCTACTGTCGATGACCTCCTGAATGGCTGTATTCAGCTCAGCAATGGTTATGGGGTTATTTCTGTACACCTTGTCTTTGTTCAGATACGAAGAAAATGGCGGCCCTTGCCATTGGCTCTGGGTACCCCAGAGCCAGAATGCAATGCCCAAAGTGCTTCTCCAGGTCATCAAACACACTCCTGCTTCGATGGGGTCGAGTTCCGTCTTGCATGAACCATGTCTTGTCGAAGTCAAGGTCAGTGCGGATAATAGTGATGAAATCATCTTCCAAAATCTTCACATACCGTACAGTAGTTACCGTGCCATCAAGGAATATCGTACCAATTATTCCGTGCCTGGACACTATACACCACACAATCACCCGTTGAGGGTGGGGAGACTTCTCGATCGCGAAATGCGGATTCTCAGTCCCCCAAATGGGCTAATTTTGCATATTAACGTATCCAAATGAAACTGGGCTTTGTTACTGTGGTGTGCATACTGTAAGACCTCCCTTACACACACCATTACATTATTTGACTTGTCGCTCTAACGAAGTAGGTGAGTGTCAGCAATATGTCTCGTGGTCTTATTGTGGCGTGTTTATCTTCTGCCGTTAGGTCAGACGATAGAAATGCCACTTGCACGCTTAGAGTAGCAGACTGACAGTGACCAACTTTAAACTGAACTTGATTAATTTTCACACACATTAATTAAAATAATAAAAAGCATAGCCACCATGTAACTTGATTCTGGATGCTGTTTACAATTGACAATCCGAAGTTCCTTTGGTCTTCTCACATATCTCTGATACTTGACAAAGTGGCTATTCATTTATCTTCATGGCTATGTACAGGAATATGGTAATCTTATTAGGCGCAGATTGAAACTTGAGTATAGACTGGTACAGAGAAATGCAGACTGCTACAGACTAATGCAGACAAATGCAGATTGACTGATTGGAGGTCTGTACTCGTTGTAATACCTCGCGCGTTCAGGTATCACTGCGCGAGTGTGATCCGTGAGGAGAAAAGGTTCTACGTTAGCAGCAATCTCATTGGCTGTGTTACATATTAATACGTGGATCGGCGGAAGCAGAATTTAGTCCGTCTCTAAGGCAGCGCCATCTCGTAGTGCGGAGATGGACGAGTGCTGCGCCTGTGCTGTTGTGCGTAGCGGGGCGCGCTCTAGTGGGAAAGTTGTGTACGTGCTGACTACGCGGAACTGTATACACAACAGTTACTAAACCAAACAATATGTACGCTTACTAACTCCTAACATGCCCCGCGGTCAACCGTTCAGTTTGAACATCCTAACGCAAACGGTTCAGAAGTTATGGAGATTTTATTTCATATAGTTCACTAACTATTACCCTGTATATTAGGCGACTAGTTTCGATCTGTTACAGGTTCATTTTCAACTTTGGCGTACTGAGGCTGCACTGACAGCGCCTGATCTTAATATAAACATCAAAGTGGCAACACATGCTTTATAAAAGTTTGCAGAATAAATACCACAATCCACATGTGACCCTTACTAAGCCAAAATCAAACTATTTTGCCATGCTTGAAAATGAACCTGTAAGGATTCGAAACTAGTCACCTGATATAAACACCCCTACTATGAACAGAATCGTTAATAAACGCTTTTAGAAATACGATAAAGTTACTAGTTCCCTATTAACAAGATGTTGAAACTGAAGAAATATACTTGCCCAAAGAAACTGGTACAGGCGTCCCAATTCAAATACAGACCTATGTAAACAGGCAGATCCGGCGCTGCAGTCGGTTACGCCTGTATAAGACAATAAGTGCCTGGCGCAGTTGTTAGATCGGATACTGCTGCTACAATGGCAGGTTATAAGGATTTAAGTGAGTTTGAACGTGGTCTTATACTCGGTTGACGGGCGGCGGGATGCAGCATCTCTGAGGTGTTGATGAAGTTGGGATTTTCCCGAACGACCATTTCACGAGTGTACTGTGAATATCAGGAATCTGCTAAAACATCAAATCTCCGACATCGCTGCAGCCAGAAAAAAATCCTGCAAGAACAGGACCAACGGCGACTGAAGAGAATCGTTCAATGCGACTGAAGTGCAATCCTTCCGCAAATTTCTGCACATTTCAGTGCTGGGCCATCAACAAGTGTCGGCGTGCGAACGATTCAACGAAACATCATCGATGTGGGCTTTCGGAGCCGAAGGTCCACTCGAGTACCCTTGATGACTGCACGATACAAAGCTTTACGCCTCGCCTGGGCCCGTCAACACCAACATTGAACTTTTGACGGTTGGAGACATGTTGCCTGGCCGGACGAGTATTGTTTCAAATTGTATCGAGCAGATGGACGTGTACTGGTATGGCGGCAACCTTATGCATCCACGGATCCTGCATGTCAGTAGGGGAGTGTTCAAAGTGGTGGAGGTCCTGTAATGGTGTGGGGTATGTGCAGTTGGCGTGATATGGGACCCCTGATACGTCTAGATACAACTCTGACAGGTGACACGTACTTAAGCATCCTGTCTGATCACATGCATCCATTTATGTCCATTGTGCATCCGAAAGACTTGGGCAATTCCAGCAGGACAATGCGACACCCCACACTTCCAGAATTGCTACAGAGTGGCTCCAGGAACACTCTTCTGAGTTTAAACACTTCCGCTGGCCACCAGACTCCCGACACATGAACATTATTGAGCATATCTAGGATGCCTTACAATGTGCTGTTCAGAAGAGATTCCGCTCCCCCCTCCCCCACCGCCCCACTTCCCCCCTCGTACTCTTACGGATTTATGAACAGCCCTGCAGTATTCGTGGTGACAGTTCCCTCCAGCACTGCTCCAGACATTAGTCGAGTCCATGCCACGTCGTGTTGTGGCACGTCTGCGTGCTTGCGGAGACCCTACACAATATTAGGCAGGTGTACCAGTTTCTTATGGTCTTTATTGTATATTGCAAATACAGAGGGCTTAAACCCACAGTCGTCAAGATCCAAATGTTGATTCAGTACAGAAGACGGAAAACAAGGAGAAGAACGTGAAGACCGTAACTCAGCTCTCGGAACCGATCGTTGTTTCAAAAGATACGTTACTGTTAGTATATCTTTCGTTATTTTCTTTGGCATTTTATTGCTTTATAGCCACCACATGCAATGGATAATCGCCGTAGTCAATTTTGCATTGCCATGTTGCTTCTCTGATTCGGTGAACGTGTGGGTAACTGTCAGATTGCGTACCCAATAGTCCAGGGTTAGACCTCCAGTCAGTCCTGTGATTTTTTCTGTGACTGCATCTCTGGGAATTTTCCGTCAGGTGTGGAAAATGCGTGATTGCGAATTCATGTTGAACTGTAGGACCCTCTATCGCTAGGCGATCCAGCTGAGTGGTGAGAATAAGGCGACGGCTTACCCAGCCTCTGATAGGTCCGTGCCTAGCAAAGTGCTGTGGCGTTCGGACCGACCTACTCACTGGAGACAGCTTCGCCTGTAGGTTATTTACGTCTCGGCACGCCACGTCTACTGATACATGTCAGTTTAAATCTAAGGCAGGCGGAGGAGCTTGTGTGAGAGTTGTTTTAGAAATTTGTTAATGAAATTTTATTCTTCAATAAGTAATGAACAAAACAGAGAGCTACAGTTCTACTCATTCCCTGTAAATGAGAAAAGTAAAAATAATCTAAATTCTCTTGACAAGGATACTGAGATTAATATAAATATTGCTGATGGATGGGAGCATCCAAACGAAGCTCAGTTTTACGTGAGCTTTAGGAGTACTAAAGCTTATGGATCGGATTACTCAACTTGTGATGGAAAATCCAGAAAAAATTAATTGACAGTTATGTGGCAAAGCTATTTCATTTTATAACCGTAAACAAAGGAAATAATGTTCTACCTAGAACTCAACATCGTTTTATTTCATCATCAGTTTTGTTACATTTAACATCGTCTCTTGCTGATAAAATAAGTGTGGAAGGACATAGATTAGTACTTAATAACAGAAAAATAAAAGAGTAAGAAAAAGAGGTGTTTCATCCACTTGGAATGCTTGGCGGATTTTTCATAGATTGTTAGGAAATTATGTGGGAGGGAGATCTTACTGTAATTTTTACTTGGAGGTCATGTGCTCGATATTGTGTTCGTAGATGGGTTTATTACAATAATGCTGGAATTGAAATAAAAGATACATTACCAAACGCAAAATTATAGTAGACTCTACAGCACATTGTTAAATATGAACCGAATTATGAGCTTGAACAACGAGAAAATATAATAAAATATGCTTAAGTTCCTATGTCTTTTTACGAAATTCAAACAGTTGAGATAGCAGGATTAAGTGGCAAGACAAATTCGAGCTATATATATCACGAATTACTGTAGCCGAGTTGAGTCTGATATTCCTCATTTCATTTTGGTTGTGTTTCTAAAACACGAAAATCTTCATAAATAAAATTTATTAAACATTAAAATAAAATTAATTTAATTAATTGGTATTAAGTAAAACTGATGAAATTAATTCGTTGAAAGGGGTGTGCAATAAAAACATGCCGGCTGCACTCAGTGTGCCCACTTACTACACCCCCAACCCAACTGAGCGGATAATCGCCACGGCAGGGTCATGCGTCAATTGTCACGAGGAGTCGTACTGACGCAGCCTTGGAATCTATGAACTGTGATGCGGCTGTAACTGTCCACCCCTGGGCTCTGACTGCTGAGGTACTTGGCAGCTCTGCACCCTGCCACCTCCAGGTGACGTCACCACCAGGATCCTGCTGGTGGCTGCTTCCCATCTCTGTGCCGTCAGAGGCTCCCAGTTGTCATTTTCTCTTTACAAAATGTGACAACAGACACTCGACTCGATTATGGAGCGTGGGCTACATTCGGTTGTAAGTCGGTCTGCCTTCCACAACAATGAACATGCCCTTTTACCTAGGAATAAAAAACAAAACTGAAAATGGCCACTCTTATGTGCCAGTGCCGTGTGCCGACTTCCTTTGCATGTGCAATAACGAAAGTTTTTTACCTTTTTACAAGAATTTCTTCTGCTGTTTATCGAAATAGTTAAGTATGCTGTTATGCCGTTTTGTTACCTGAAAAAAATATATGTATTACATACCACGTAATTTTTATGTAATTTACGTAATTATACAATACATTTTAATTAGCGGTCGTGGACGCTCAATAGAATATGAAAAGAACCAGAAGTTCAGAGATCAAAATAGGTTTGAAACAGATACAGAATAGGTGTGCGAACAACAACTCGATACTGAACTACTGCAGTCGGCAGTGGAACCGCGATGAGCGGCCAAGCGAAGAAGGACGAGTCAGGCCGAGAGAGACCGAGACCGAGACAGACGGGAACGGGACCGAGGCTGGAACGAGGCCGGCAGACGCGCCATTGCGGGAACGAGACCGACCGTTTCCCGTTCCCGGGAACTGTAAGTAGAAAGCCGCGACCGAAGTGAACTACGAAAGACAATTCCTTAGAATTCGTTCCTCGCTCGTTCCGTTCATCTCAGTGAACCGTTCCTTTGGACCCGTTAGTTCGCGAACGACCCCTCTCTACATCTGAGGAGCTATTCGGTTCAGAGGTAGCGGCTCTGGTCACAGAAACTAACAACAGTCGGGAGAGTGGTGTGCTAACCACATGCCTCTCCATATCCGCAACCGGAGACGACTATTGATTGAAAATGCGGTCAGGCGATACCATTGCGCCTTCTAAGTCTGTTCGGACTGACTTTAGTTTGTAACCTTGTACTATTGTTTACTACTAACAGACATACAAAAGTGAGTGGTGGGTAAAAAAACTTGAGTTTAGATTCACTGCCTCTGACTCTGCAACGTGCGTGCAATGTAAGTTACCAAGACACACAACCCCATGCACCAAGTTGCAGGTGTATAATTTGTTGGGCATGCTACCAAGAGGATCGTTGTGCTAGCCACTGCTGGGAGTGTATCTGGCTTATATGTAGGTACCGAGAGTTCTTACGAAGAGGCTGGTAGGCTATTTCTATTTTGAACTGCAATTTCCTTAACCTTTAATATAATGGAGTGGAAGGACTTGACCCATACAGTGTCCATTTCATTTCAACATATTTATTTGCATCATAGATAAATCATTAAGAGAATTACAACCATAAATCAGATAATTTCTTTAAGAATTGCCATTGAGGCAAACTTTACAAACTGCTTGTTATATAAAACCACAAATGAATTAATTCCTTTAAAAACACTTAAAAAACCGCTACTCGGGTCAAGTAAATCATTTAAAATAAACTTTACATCAAATAACCAAGAAATCAATTATAATTTCCACATGGATTGAAAACCGCCCCTCCCGGGCGAGATATTACAAAAGAACTTTACAAGGTTATAGACAGTCTGATCAATAATAACCCAGTTATTTCCCCATCAAAACTGACGTACGCCACTAAGGCTGAATTGCACCGCAATTTCAGAAAACGGTTTCAATTAAGACACATTCTTCTAGAGATCCCTCAAAATTCTTAAGACAAATGTTTAAAACATTTAACCCGGGCAACCTTGCAGAGCCACCACAAGTTTTAGAAAACTGCTGCTTGTACAATAATAACTGAGGCCCGAGATTGTGAGGCCGTGACTTGGCCACGAACGGTGGAGGCGACTGAGTACTTATCTTAGAATTAAGATGTGGACTCTGTTTGTACTTCCACCCCGTTCAGAACACCGAAATCGGAACCAAACAGCACACGCGAGCTCAGGTGAAGTCCACCCCCCGTACGCCCGCTAGTAATTTAAAAGGGGAGGCTCTGCACTTTGGTGGCCCACTGCTTCCGATCTCTCAAACATAAATCAGAAGCGGCAATAGGGAAACAAACAACCCTTCCTTCACCTTAATACTCAAACTTATACAGAAAACTACTTCGATACAATTGACAATAATAAAACTGATTTCATTCCTTTAAGCAGAACCACGTACACGAATGATGCAAACGGAACTGGCTCATTAAAAACCAAGCATCATATGGAGCACCTTATGTGGGCCTGTAAGGTACTACACGGCAATCTTCAGACACGGGATATAGATCGTTCGGTAAGGCTGCGCACACGTATTAATGTTTTAGACACTTGCCAGCTGAAGTAAGAACAATGCTATTAAGGAGCGAAGCACACACTTAATAAGAGGCATGACATCACAGTCCTTGCAACGCTTTGCTACCTCAAGAGCAATTATCATTATTTTTCACTAATCGTTGGCAGGACTTGAATTACTTAACTTGATGCCAGCTCCTGGATCGATGTGGCGAAGACACCAGACGTTGCTTAGTCCGATAGTAACAGCGTGTTCCTTCACGGAAGAGAGCACATGCATAGCTGTACGAAGTTGCCGAGAAGCCACAGCGCCGGCCCGCTGTTACTGACCCCAGTACGATCAGGCGCTGACTGCCGCCCGTACTCAGCCACACCGCGCTCGCTGTCGTCTCTCCAACGTCCGCGTGCCGTGCCCAACGTTCTTTCTCTCCACTCCGTACTGCCCGCTATATCCTGAGCCGGCCCAGGCCAGAGGGAATCGATAGTGCCTAACCAATAATAGCCCTGGCACCATTCCCGCCACGGCTCAGAGGCCAACATAGCGTAGTTTTTTTTGCAAGCAGTAATTTTACAAAGTAGAGTCAATACTGTAAATACTAAAGCTTAGATAACAGATTAGAGGAGCTTTTACATTAAACTGATATTAACAAGGCATGTATGAATAATTGGAGCTTGGCGTGTTTAGTAATAAAGTAGACGTAACGAGTAGAAGTTCAGCACTGCCGAAGTTGAACATGGTCTAAGGTTCGCAACGGAAACGGATGAATCCGATTTCTCGTCTTTACATTATGTAACCCTGACTCAAAGCAGCAATATGCTGAGGAACTAAGCCAATGTGAGACGAATCATTAGTTCAAATGGTTCAAATGGTTCTGAGCACTATGCGACTTAACTTCTGAGGTCATCAGTCGCCTAGAACTTAGAACTAATGCAACCTAACTGACCTAAGGACGTCACACCCATCCATGCCCGAGGCAGGATTCGAACCTGCGACCGTAGCGGTTACGCGGTTCCAGACTGAAGCGCCTAGAACCGCACGGCCACACCGGCCGGCGAATCATTAGTACTGACGACATCAATTAAACTGCTGCCCGTATGTCAGGACACAGTGCACATGATAGCAAAAAATCCGCTAGTGACATCTGTAGCCACCTGACATTATGGCAAAACACATCATTTACTAGGGAAAGTTTTACGAAGATTTTCAATAGTATATTACGGGGAAAGGAGGGCAGCTGAAAAGCAACTGTGACCCAGGAAGTAAGTCAATGGTATCAGTGAGCTCATGAAGCGGGGCGACTGGACTGCTTGTATTCTCCCGGAATGACAGATAGCTTTGAGTTTAGATGTTCATTGTGAAGTATCGTGAACAATACGATGATATTATGTGCGTTTATTGATGTATTGTGAGGATGAAGCATGTCTTAAGGAGATAGTAATGCTATCATAGACTCCTTTCCTTATGTAGATGGTTTTCATTACTTGCTACGTCATAGAGATAAGGCAACAGGATAGTATGCATATGGATTAGTGAAAAGAGAAGTGGAAACGTCAAGGTCTGCCTGGTTCTTTTATGTTAGTATTAGAGAGTTTGTTGTATTGTTTGTGTAAATTCCATCTGTACGAGTATATGAATCTATTATTCGCGCTATTAGAGGTATGTGATGTAAAGTTGGTTGGTTGGATTGGGGGAGGGGACTAAACAGCGATGTCATCTGTCCCACCGGTATCGAAAGGATGAGGAAGGAAGTCAGCCGTGCCCTTCCAAGGAAACCATCCCGGCTTTTGCCTGAAGCGATTTAGGGAAATCACGGAAAAACTAGATCAGGATGGTCGGACGCGGTTTTGAACCATCGTCCTCGAGAATACAAGTCCAGTGTGCTAACCATCTCGCTCGGTGTAATGAAAGTAATATGAGGATTTGGATGAAGCGGATTTTAGCATGCAATTACACTACTGGCCATTAAAATTGCTACACCACGAAGATGACGTGCTACAGACGCGAAATTTAACCGACAGGAAGAAGACGCTGTGACATGTAAATGATTAGCTTTTCAGAGCATTCACACAAGGTTGGCGCCCGTGGCGACACCTACGACGTGCTGACATGAGGAAAGTTTCCAACCGATTTCTCATACACAAACGACAGTTGACCGGCGTTGTCTGCTGAAACGTTGTTGTGATGCCTCGAGTAAGGAGGAGAAATGCGTACCATCACGTTTCCGGCTTTGATAAAGGTCGGATTGTAGCCTATCGCGATTGCGGTTTATCGTATCGCGACATTGCTGCTCGCGTTGGTTTACATCCAATGACTGTTAGCAGGATATGAAATCGGTGGGTTCAGGAGGGTAATACGGAACGCCGTGCTGCATCCCAACGGCCTCGTGTCACTAGCAGTCGAGATGACAGGCATCTTATATGCATGGCTGTAACGGATCGTGCAGCCACGTCTCGATCCCTGAGTAAACAGATGGGGACGTTTGCAACACAACAACCATCTGCACGAACAGTTCGATGACGTTTGCAGCAGCATGGACTATCAGGTCGGAGACCATAGCTGCGGTTACCCTCGACGCTGCATTACAGACAGGAGCGCCTGCGACGAACACGGGTGCACGAATGGCAAAACGTCATTTTTTCGGATGAATCCAGGTTCTGTTTACAGCATCATGATGGTTGTATCCGTGTTTGGCGACATCGCGGCGAACGCACATTGGAAGCGTGTATTCGTCATCGCCATACTGGCGTATCACCCGGCGTGACGGTATGGGGTGCCATTGGTTACACGTCTCGGTCACCTCTTGTTCGCACTGACGGCACTTTGAACAGTGGACGTTACATTTCAGATGTGTTACGACCTGTGGCTCTACCCTTCATTCGATCCCTGCGAAGACCTAAATTTCAGCAGGATAATGTACGACCGCTTGTTGCATGTCCTGTACGGGCCTTTGTGGATACAGAAAATGTTCGACTGCTGCCCTGGCCAGCACATTCTCCAAATCTCTCACCAATTGAAAGCGTCTGGTCAATGGTGGCCGAGCAACTGGCTCGTCACAATACGCCAGTCACTACTCTTGACGAACTGTGGTATCGTGTTGAAGCTGCACGGGCAGCTGTACCTGTACACGCGATCCAAGCTCTGTTTGACTCAATGCCCAGGCGTATCAAAGACGTTATTACGGCCAGAGGTGGTTGTTCTGGGTACTGATTTCTCAGGATCTATGCACCCAAATTGGGTGAAAATGTAATCACATGTCAGTTCTAGTATAATATATTTTTCCAATGAATACCCGTTTATCATCTGCATTTCTTCTTGGTGTAGCAATTTTAATGGCCAGTAGCGTAGCAAGTGGCTTTGAACGCCATCCTGATCCCCATTCTGTTCCACGAAACGGAATGCTGTAGCTGCTCGTAGGACTAAAAGTGAGAGTTGAAGCGAGGGAAGTGCAAACAAGGCCCTAGAGACTCAGTGCTTGTTAGATAGAATAAATGGTGCAAAGCCGGGATAGTCAACCTTTTTTACCTACCGCTGACTTTTGTATGTCTGTAAGTAATTTCTAACCGCGCACTGGTGCCACAAAAAATGGTTCAAATGGCTCTGAGCACTATGGGACTTAACATCTTAGGTCATCACGCCCCTAGAACTTAGAACTACTTAAACCTAACTAACCTAAGGACATCACACACATCCATGCCCGAGGCAGGATTCGAACCTGCGACCGTAGCAGTCCCGCGGTTCCGGACTGCAGCGCCTAGAACCGCACGGCCACCGCGGCCGGCACTGGTGCCACAGTGATGGTTTTGATAAAGTAGGAAAGTAACTTATAGCAAGTTGAAACATATAATAACAATTACATACCAGATATTTTATGCCAGAATTTTATGAGAACTTAATGAATTTTTTTTTTTTTTTTTTTTGAAATTCCTACTGCCTTCCGCCTACCGCCTACCAAGCTGGAACGCGCAGTAGTGGGCAGAAGGGACCAAGTTGACTAGCACTGGTCTAAGGAACCAAGTGTTACTATGAGTGAACTGGAGGACACAGACTTGTCAAAACTTGTAAAAGAATATGCGCGTGTGCTGCAGGAATCCAGAGGGCCGGGAGAAGGAAGCGCTGTGCCTGGAGCCCCAGCAGCCGCCGACAGAAGCACCCTGCATCCGTGTCGTCACACTTCCGCTTGCTAATGGCCTGGGACGTTGACCAACCTCCAGGAAGTTTCTGCAGTTCGACCCACTGCCACATGGCAACAGGTGTGACACCAGAAACCACACAGTGTCGTCACAAAAAGTTTTGCGTCGTCAGTGAATTACATCTTTCTTTCCGTCTGCCTCTCTCTCTCTCAGAAACACACACAAACGCACACACATACACACATGGATGCGCAAAATTGTCACAATGTTATTTCCACGTATAAAATGTACAAACGCACACACATACATACATGTGTGCGCAAAATTGTCACAATGTTATTTCCACGTATAAAATGTCTGTATTATTTTTAAAAAAATCGTGGACATATTGACAATACCTGCGCAACTTACAGAATTTCCACATCTAGCGTGTTTGTATTATTTATCATAAATACGGACGCTTAGTCAGAGGAAACACAATCATTTATTTATAAATGATGCTTTTATTCTTCACTAATCAAGTTTATGTCAAAACACTGTACTTAAAATTCTCCCTCGTCGATAAATGTCATCTGTCTCTCTCTCTCTCTCTCTCTCTCTCTCTCTCTCTCTCTCTCAGACACACACTCACACTCACACACACACACACACACACACACACAAACACATTTATTCATGAACTTCGTCTTTGCTTTAACCAACAACAAGAGACGTAGAGAGTCAGAATCTTTCACTCTGCAGCAAAGTGTACGTAGTTATGAAACTTCCTGACAGGTTTAAACTGTGTGCCGGACCGGGACTAGAACCAGCGCATATAGAATCAGCTTCTAGCCCTTCAGCATAGCCGGCCGCAGTGGCCGAGCGGTTCTAGACGCTTCAGTCTGGAACCGCGCGACCGCTGCGGTCGTACGTTCGAATCCTGCCTCGGGCATGGATGTGTGTGATGTCCTTAGGTTAGTTAGGTTTAATTAGTTCTAAGTTCTAGAGGACTGATGACGTCAGATGTTATGTCCCATAGTGTTCAGAGCCATTAGAACCTTTTTGAGCTCTTCAGCTCACCTAATATGCACCACAAACAGCCTTCTTCGACGCAAGTCCAAAATAAAGAAATATTCTTCTCCACATGTTCTCCTCATTAATCGATAAAACAGATGAAATCCCCTTGTTGTAAGTATTTCTTGACGACTAAATATTGAAATATTAAACACGTTGGGTAACATAAAGCCTTCTTGAAAGAGTTGCTATCTGATACGATGACAAAAGATATCACCATATTGTGATAGCTTAGCTATTTTGCTACATAATTACTATTTAGATTTAAGAATTTATATACACTTTAAGACTTGCGAGAAAGAAAAGAGCAACCAACTCAGCTACCGGCCACTGTTAATAACGTTATTTATTCACACAAACAGCGGCGTTACCGGTTTCGAGGCGACAGGGTCCATCTTCAGACACTATTCACGTTTAAATGCAAATTTTTGATATTTACGTTAGTTTTCAGCTCTTTATTTTCCCTTCTAGCGAACGTTACGGCTTCCTCCGACGGCTCCAAAAGGCACGGTTAAAATACACTCCTGGAAATGGAAAAAAGAACACATTGACACCGGTGTGTCAGACCCACCATACTTGCTCCGGACACTGCAAGAGGGCTGTACAAGCAATGATCACACGCACGGCACAGCGGACACACCAGGAACCGCGGTGTTGGCCGTCGAATGGCGCTAGCTGCGCAGCATTTGTGCACCGCCGCCGTCAGTGTCAGCCAGTTTGCCGTGGCATACGGAGCTCCATCGCAGTCTTTAACACTGGTAGCATGCCGCGACAGCGTGGACGTGAACCGTATGTGCAGTTGACGGACTTTGAGCGAGGGCGTATAGTGGGCATGCGGGAGGCCGGGTGGACGTACCGCCGAATTGCTCAACACGTGGGGCGTGAGGTCTCCACAGTACATCGATGTTGTCGCCAGTGGTCGGCGGAAGGTGCACATGCCCGTCGACCTGGGACCGGACCGCAGCGACGCACGGATGCACGCCAAGACCGTAGGATCCTACGCAGTGCCGTAGGAGACCGCACCGCGACTTCCCAGCAAATTAGGGACACTGTTGCTCCTGGGGTATTGGCGAGGACCATTCGCAACCGTCTCCATGAAGCTGGGCTACGGTCCCGCACACTGTTAGGCCGTCTTTCGCTCACGCCCCAACATCGTGCAGCCCGCCTCCAGTGGTGTCGCGACAGGCGTGAATGGAGGGACGAATGGAGACGTGTCGTTTTCAGCGATGAGAGTCGCTTCTGCCTTGGTGCCAATGATGGTCGTATGCGTGTTTGGCGCCGTGCAGGTGAGCGCCACAATCAGGACTGCATACGACCGAGGCACACAGGGCCAACACCCGGCATCATGGTGTGGGGAGCGATCTCCTACACTGGCCGTACACCACTGGTGATCGTCGAGGGGACACTGAATAGTGCACGGTACATCCAAACCGTCATCTAACCCATCGTTCTACCATTCCTAGACCGGCAAGGGAACTTGCTGTTCCAACAGGACAATGCACGTCCGCATGTATCCCGTGCCACCCGACGTGCTCTAGAAGGTGTAAGTCAACTACCCTGGCCAGCAAGATCTCCGGATCTGTCCCCCATTGAGCATGTTTGGGACTGGATGAAGCGTCGTCTCACGCGGTCTGCACGTCCAGCACGAACGCTGGTCCAACTGAGGCGCCAAGTGGAAATGGCATGGCAAGCCGTTCCACAGGACTACATCCAGCATCTCTACGATCGTCTCCATGGGAGAATGGCAGCCTGCATTGCTGCGAAAGGTGGATATACACTGTACTAGTGCCGACATTGTGCATGCTCTGTTGCCTGTGTCTATGTGCCTGTGGTTCTGTCAGTGTGATCATGTGATGTATCTGACCCCAGGAATGTGTCAATAAAGTTTCCCCTTCCTGGGACAATGAATTCACGGTGTTCTTATTTCAATTTCCAGGAGTGTATTTGTGATCGGAAACGCCACGGGTAGCAAAGTTGTAAGTAGGCTGTTTAGGTTTTTTTATTGGTAACGCCACCTCTGTATGAAAATCACTGGCTGTGCTGTGGGCAGTCTGTGTCTGCTTTGCATTGTTGTAATACTCGCCATTGTAGTGTTGGGCAGCGGCAGCTGGATGTGAACAGCGCGTAGCGTTGCGCAGTTGGAGGTGAGCCGCCAGCAGTGGTGGATGTGGGGAGAGAGATGGCGGAGGTTTGTAATTTGTCATGAACTGCTATATTTATATATGATGATATCAAGGTAAATACATTGTTCGTTCTCTATTAATATCTTTCATTTGCTAACTATCCCTATCAGTAGTTAGTGCCTTCCATAGTTTGAATCTTTTATTTAGCTGGCAGTAGTGGCGCTCGCTGTATTGCAGTAGCTTGAGCAGCGAAGATTTTTGTGAGGTAAGTGATTTGTGAAAGGTATAGTTTAATGTTAGTCAGGGCCATTCTTTTGTAGGGAATTTTGAAAGTCAGATTGCGTTGCGCTAACAAAATATTGTGTGTCAGTTTAAGCACAGTCTTGTATAATTGTTGAAAGGGGACGTTTCATATGTCGACCCTTAGCCTAGGATACCTCACTGGAATCTTCTGATTTTTTCTTGTAGTTTGTGTATTTAGTGTAGCTTTTGTTTATTGCTAGCGCGTAATTGTAGAGAGAATCCCCTTTGTAGTTGTAGCCTTTCATTGTTGTACAGTAAAACAGTTGTGGCATGCATATAGATTTGCACCAAGTATTTCGCAGCTACGCTTGCAATTAACTAGATATTATTTTCAGTGCTATGTTAATGTGTTCTCTTATTTTTGATCTTCAAATTGTGTTTTTCTGTGTTGTCGTGTGAAATACTGTGACAATAATGGCGTGTGAAAAACGTAATACTAGGCTCCAAAGTAAACTGAGAAATGACAGTGAAAATGAAAGCAGTGTGTTAGCGCCACCGAGTAATGAATTAACTGATGTTCAAAGTAGTAATTTGGTAATTGTGCATAGGGAAATGGAGCGAGCGGCAAACAATGGTGTAGACAGTGAAACAGGTAGTGAACAGGGAAGCGTTATCGATCGATTGGTCGGCAACAGCTCGCCTCAGGAATCGGGAATGACAGAACACAATATTGCAAATACTACAGGCTCAGGTTTTGGGTTCTCACCGTTTTCTCAAATGAGTCAAGACACATTTTCCGCTTGTCAAAATGTGAATGTTGCCGGTGCAAATTCACTGCCGAAAAGCACTGCGGAACATGTTTCAGACACCAGTGCATTGTTATTACAATTAATGCAACAAATGGGACAAAAGCTTGAAAAGTTAGACACAATGGAACAAAATCAGAGACAAACACAGCAAAAGTTAGACACAGTGGAACAAAATCTTCAAAAGTTAGACACAATGGAACAACACCAGAGACAAACACAGCAACAGTTAGACGCAATGGGACAAAATCTTCAAAAGTTAGACACCACACTTGAACAAACACGTGAAGATTTAACTAGTGAGTTACATAACATTGAATCGAAATGTCAAAAAGTCTGTAATGACATAAAAACACAAATTTGTGAGCATTTTCAACCCATTTTTTCGCGGCATGAAAATGTATTACAGAATCACGAAGCAGCCATAAAAGAACTGCAAACCATTGTTCATGAAAATCACAACACCTTGCAAGCTAAAATTGACTCAGTTGCATCTACCGATTCGGTTACGCAACTTGCAAAAACTCAAGAAAACTTAAAGGACACAGTAGATACGATTTCAACACAAATGGACACTCTGAAACTTGGTTCAGAAAAACACGCTGAGGAAATGTGTTCACTATCGGAGAAAGTAGCCGAACTTTCGGATAAGGTCACTAACTTATCTACAAAGGTAGATGATGATCTGAATGACACAAGACCTGTAGCCTTCACTGACACAGAAGAGTATGAACAAATTAGAAAATTCAAACAGAATCAAAATCAAATCAATACACAGTACAAAAGAGAAATCCGAGAAGTACAAGATCAGCTGACACTGGTAATACAAGAATTACGTATTTCAGAGGATACTCGCGCCCCAATACGGGAAGAGGGACACAGAAATACGGAACAGCCACAAAATAATAACACAGGGCATTTCGGAAGTTATGAAAGAAATTGGCAAGGTGCACCGAATTTTGAAATGGAACCGCCGAAACGACGTAACAATGACCGATATGCGACTCGCCGACATGATGACTTTGACTATAAGCTGTTCATTACTACACGTAAATTCAAAACATTTAAGAATTCTGGCAACGACATTCATCCACAAGCATGGCTCCATCAATTCTCTCATTGTTTTCCTCCCAACTGGTCATTAGAGCACAGATTAGAATTTATGTGTGGCTACTTGGAGAATGAACCAGCTGTAAGAATGCGATCGGTAATTCACGATTGCCACAGTGAAGGAGAGTTTTACCATGCCTTCCTCTCAGCATATTGGTCTCAAGCCACACAAGATCGAATAAAACATAGCATCATAATGATGAAACGTTTCGAACAATCTGAATTTTCCAGTCCTGTGAAATATTTTGAAGACATGTTGCATAAGAATCAGTATCTTTCAAACCCATACAGCCCCTCAGAACTCATCCGCATTTGCTTAATCAAACTGCCTGAACATTTACGACATATTATTTTGGCAGGACGTTGCAAAGACGACATTGAAGCATTTCAGGGACTGTTACAAGAACTGGAAATTGACACTGACAATCGCGGAACGCAGGAGCACAACAATTACAGATCACATCCGTCGCAATTCCGCGATGAAAGAAATAATAACTGGACACGACAAAGCTATTCTCACAACACATATCGTGACCAAAACAGACACCACCCGTACGACAACCGTTGGCAGAGTAGTAATAGTTACAGGGAAAGATCACCTTTCCGCGGTAATGACTATCACAGAGACAATCAGAGAAACAGACAATATGGGAACCAAAACAATTGTTATCAAGGGAGACAGAATAACTTTAGACGCAACGGTCCAGCGCGCAGTTACGACTCAGGGAGAAATTCTCAACGACGTGACCGACAAGAAAGAAACTATGTAAACTACCGACAAAACGACAGACGTGAATTTCATCAGAACCGGCGGGATTCTAACAGAGCTGGGCCCTCTCGGCAAGGCGAATTTGTAGAAGCTAGGTCTCCTAATCCCAATAACGACGCGCGCCAACAAAGGAACAGACAATGACTCGCACCGCAGGCAGCCACCTGCGCCGGCTGGCTCAGAGAAAAATAACACAGACACTAACCTTGAGCAAAGATTTAACATTCCTTACCGACATATAAAACATGGCAATTGCTTTTCAGTTGAAACTCTGCGTACTAGAAAGAGTAAAGGTTTACACCACATTTCACATGTAAAACCGTTTATTGAAAGATAATCTGTTTTTTAACTTTGTCTTTGCCATAAAACTTTTCACTTCACATTTCTAGTATGCTTTGTCAGACTTAAGAATCTGCTAACATACAACAATGTTTGAAGTTAAATATCCAGTCTAGAACCTAGGGAACATTTTTACACAGAAATTACGAATGCATTGTTATAGTGAACAGACGACACAGTGTTGTATTTGTACATTCTTGCTTGTTAGTTGCACGATTACGTAACGACTATCAGGCTTACATACTTAGGACACATACTGGTACTGCTAATGAGATTTTAATGCAACATTTTGGTTTACTTGAAAATACATTCTGGGTTTAATGTACTTTCTGTGAGATACCAGACGACACAGTGGTTAGTTTAAGTGACAACTACACGGTTTTATCACGACGCTACTAATGAGTGACAATTTACAATATTGCTTTTGTAGTGTTTCTGTTTTATTTCTGCACAGTTTTTCTGTTTTATTCTGGAAAGTAAAACAGGTTTTAGTAGTAACTTTTGTAGTATAGCTACAATGAGACTGCCTTTTCCGTAGCACAACAATACGTTACAGTACAGTACTGTCTTCATCACGGCAATAAGCGTAATAACTAAGACATTTATACGCAAACCATTTCACTTTTGTGTATTATGAGGTAAGTACATTGACTTCTGCAGAACTTAGCTTTCGGAGGACGATAACTACGACACTTCCACACAGATTATGTTGCAACAAGACGCACATTTAGCGCTAC
This sequence comes from Schistocerca americana, assembly GCF_021461395.2. NCBI lineage: Eukaryota > Metazoa > Arthropoda > Insecta > Orthoptera > Acrididae > Schistocerca > Schistocerca americana. The sequence continues at coordinate 19,885,588 of NC_060127.1, read as the reverse complement.
AGTACACGTATTTGATTGATTAATTTTGTACTTAAAACATTTATTTTTAAAGATATTTGAAGTACAATGATACAAAGGTTTTCAGTGATACATTTCATTTCATTGCTGTAATCTGTAACACCTGAGGGTATAATTACATTAATCCTCAGGGGGGTATACGGCTACTTTGTGTACCATGTGTGTAGCAACCACAAGGAACCCTAGCTAATATGGTATTTGCTTATACAACTTTACACATCGGTACCATATTTCTCTAACACACAAATTACACAGCTGTCTGATTATTTACCTGAGAGAGACAAGCATTTATTTTACTACATCAGTGACAGACGTTTACGTAATTACACCGTTGGATAACTTCACACTTACAAAATTGTATGTTGTTTGTTCTTTGTGAACTGTTCATATATTTTCGGAACCATTGTGATACTATGAGAGCTTTGAATGATGTATTTGGTATGGATTCATGATTTTTAAAGTACGTTTGAGGCAGATGACACGATGTGTATTATGCTGTTGAGGTATGTTTATGATCAATAAGCTGATGCTATATGAGGAATTTGGTTATGCTATGTATTTATTATGATGAAATATTGAAGTGCTGTCGCAAGATTGACGTGTCGACGAATATATATATATGTGTAATAAGGTAAGGAGTAATGAATAGTGGGTAGGGACTCTTGACTTGTGAAAAAGGATGTTGGAAACCAAGAATCGTACTTTAAGAGTTATGAAATGTGTGTAAATGCGTGAATGTATCACAATGCTGGCAAAAATTTTTTGGACAACGTTATATTCATAGGATTTTCTTTCTACAGATTTGCAACGCTAATTCTTGACCTGTGGAATATTTTTATGTGAGACTGTCACTGTAGCGGAAACTGGTGTCGTAAATATTTCCGTAAGAAAGTTAAGTGACCACCTGCATGTAATGCGTCGTGGGCACGCAGCTGTGTCAAACACCTGGAGAACAAGCCATTAGGGTGTGCCTTTCCGGAAGCACAGGTAGAAAAAAAAGAAAAAAGGCAGGCCTTTATCCTCGCCATTGACATTCCTTTAGGGAAAATATTGCAGATGCGACACCCTCATTACTTCCATTAACCTTGCTATTGACATTCCTTTGTAGAAAGCATCGCAAATATTACACGCTCATTACCTGAAAACATATGGTTACTCGTACTTTGTGCTAATTACTGAAATGCTTATGAATTGATGGGAAATATTCGTACATCTGTACACCTGATTATGACAAGTGTCTTTCTACGAGAGTTGAGAGCTACTGAGTTACGAAATGCCACATGACTATTGAATGATGTTTTTATGCTTTGGTTTACGTAATTGCTTATTTCATTTGACATCTGGTTTCCAGCTGTGTTGCAGCATTGCTTTTATAAAATAAAATGCATTTGCTAATGTGAACACCTTCTGTCAACAGATCTATTAAATAATTATTTTATGACCCACATTCTTCGATAAAGGAGCTCTTGGAAAGGAAAGAACAATAAGAAGGAACTAGTAACAGTAACTGCATACATAATATTCTTTTCAAGTACATGGTAATATTTCTTTTACAATAAGTTGTTGTGGTGCACCACTTTAATTACATAGATATTAAGATGTGAATATACATTTCCCTTATCTGCATTGTTGTTTTTACTGTAATATTTTTTCTGCTTGAGCTATGTCATGTTTAGGTATAAGTTACTGCTGTTTGCCGGGCGTAGTGTTACTGAATTTGACTTTGTGTTACTCTGCTAAGCCAATTTTACTACTCGTTTATTTTTCATGTTGCTGCACATTGGCTCATATTAGTTGTAATTTTGCATTTTATCTGTTAATTTAGATTTGCTGCTGCTTGCTTTGCAAATTGGCATTTTTTTGTCATTGCTGTTTGTGATAATTTGTTATGTGATGCTGCATTGCCTCGTCCCTTAGTTTAGCATCTGAGCTCAGTAGATTTAAGTTAGCTTAAGAGTAGGTAGCCTCTAAGAGAATGAGTTTCGATGAATTGGAAGAAATGCATTGAGGAGTTATACAAAAAAAAGTACAGAAAACAGGTTTAGGTAGGATTTTCTTGGAAATAAATGTTGAGGTGAGAAATGTGTGAACATATAAATACAGAAAGCATGCTTAGATAGAATTTTTTTGGTGGAAACAAAGGATGAAATAAGAGGAAAGATATATGAAGTTTTGGGTTGGACTGCAGTAAAACAAACCCTGTCCTTTCCTTTTGTGTCATCCCTCTACATGTTTGTGTACTCTTGTATATTTGTGTTTTTCCTGTCTTTATGTGTTTAGCTGATGAGAGCTATGTTGTAGAATTTTTCTAATACTATGTTATTTACTTTGTAAAGATGTTTAGACATTATTTATTCTGTTTTGTTTTAATGCTCATGTGTGAAGTTGTTGTTTCCAAAGCTATTCTGATCTTTATGTAGGTACTTATAATTCCTGTAACACTGATGTATATGTTATTTCGATTCTTTTGTAAAGCCTGTATTACTACAAATGTTATCTGTATTGTTATGTTTTTAATGATGTATCATGTACCTTTGTTATTGTATTTTTATGTTACCAAATTGTAATTGTTACCAGTTCTTCAAATTAAGTAACATTTCACTGCACACGTTTCTGTTGGTCATAGTACATGGACAATATGTGAGAAGTAGGGACTGATAGTGTTTGCACGTGTGTTAATGATTCAGCAAGGGACTGGATAACAGCATTGCTGGATGTAAGGACAATTCCAGAAACTTTGTGAGTGCACAAGTGGTGGTTTATGGACTTGCTATATTGTCTGCAAGACTCTTCGATGGTGATTGTGCACCTGCACATTTGCAACAGATGGCTGCTGGCTGTCTCTACCAGGACTACAGTGGGTCTGCATCTTTGATGGCCCACCAATTGCTACAAGGACTGCAGTGGGTCTGCACCTCTGGTGGCCCACCAGTACCGTAATTTCTACCAGGACTACAGTGGGTCTGCTCTGTGATGACCTAACTACCAATATTCTTCAAAACGTCGACTGACTCTGCTGTGGGTTTACTCTGTTGTGGCCCATTACCTGCCTGCATGTCGAGTCAGCACTGTCTTTCCGTTGGAAGGACAACACTACTTCTTCAAGACTGCATGGAAATCCACTACGTCTGTGTGCATTGTCTTTTACTGGTCAGACTTTGAGAAAAACACTGCAATTTTACTGTGACGAATGATGAGGACTGTCTTTATGGACTGTGAGAAATTTTTAGCTTTTGACCAACATTGTATCAATAAGTGTGTGCATTTGATTTCTTTGTTATTGTAATTATGAAAATTTTTTTTCAAATCTGTATTGGCCACTGCCCAATCCAATTTGTAAAAATTTTTTGTGGGGAGCATGGGGGCTATGTAAGTAGGCTGTTTAGGTTTTTTTATTGGTAACGCCACCTCTGTATGAAAATCACTGGCTGTGCTGTGGGCAGTCTGTGTCTGCTTTGCATTGTTGTAATACTCGCCATTGTAGTGTTGGGCAGCGGCAGCTGGATGTGAACAGCGCGTAGCGTTGCGCAGTTGGAGGTGAGCCGCCAGCAGTGGTGGATGTGGGGAGAGAGATGGCGGAGGTTTGTAATTTGTCATGAACTGCTATATTTATATATGATGATATCAAGGTAAATACATTGTTCGTTATCTATTAATATCTTTCATTTGCTAACTATCCCTATCAGTAGTTAGTACCTTCCATAGTTTGAATCTTTTATTTAGCTGGCAGTAGTGGCGCTCGCTGTATTGCAGTAGCTTGAGCAGTGAAGATTTTTGTGAGGTAAGTGATTTGTGAAAGGTATAGTTTAATGTTAGTCAGGGCCATTCTTTTGTAGGGAATTTTGAAAGTCAGATTGCGTTGCGCTAACAAAATATTGTGTGTCAGTTTAAGCACAGTCATGTATAATTGTTGAAAGGGGACGTTTCAAAGTCAAAGGACGAAGAGTTCACGACACCTCCACCAGTGGATACTTTTTTTTGTTAACAATCCCTTACAATTTGCGTGTGTAGTACTCAGTCTTTGCATCGTATCCCTCCTGCACCGACCTGTTTATAATTGAACAAGGCCAGGGTGAGTGAATTTAACACTGACTGCTATCTGCACTAATAAAGGACAAAAACAGTGCATGTTCCCAACTTCCAAAATGCCAATCTAAAGGCTTCTAGGGACAATAAAAAACTTGATAAAATTTTAAAATTTAAAATGCTATTCATAAAGAGGCATGATCTTACGACAAGAATGTAATACAATAATTCTAGTATCAAAATTAGAAACTACATACACTGAAGTGACAAAAGCCATGGGATACCACCCACTATTGTGTCGCACCTACTATTGCTCGGCGTAGTGCAGCAAAACTACATGGGATGGTCTCAACGAGTCCTTGGAAGTCCCCTGCAGAAATACTGAGCCATGCCTGCCTCTGTAACCATCCATAGCTGCCAAAGTCTTGCAGGGGCACGATTTTCAGAACGAATTGAGTTGTTGATTATGCCTCAAAAAACGTTCGATGGGGTTCATGTCGGACAATCTGGATGGCCAAAATTGCTCAAATTGTCCAGAAGGTTCTTCAAACCAGTCGCGAGCAATTATGGCCTGGTGGCATGGCGCGTTGTTATCCATAAAAATTCCATGATTGTTTGCGAACATGAATGGCTGCAGATGGTCACCAAGTAGCCCAACCTGAAAGTTTCCAGTCAATGATCGGTTCAGTAGGACCAGAGGACCCAGTCCACTCCATGTAAACTCAGTCCACATCGTTGTGGAGCCGCCATCAGCTTGCAAAGTGCCTTCTTGACAACTAGGGTTCCTGGCTTCGTGGGGTGTGCGTGATACTCTGACCCTACCATCAGCTCTTACCAACTGATACCGAAGCCCATCTGACCAGGCCACAGTTTCCCAGTAGTCTAGGGTCCAACCGATATGGTCACCAGCCCAGGAGAGGCGCTGCGGGGATGTCATGCTTTTAGCAAAAGCATTCGCGTCTGTCGTCTGCTATCATAGCCCATTAACGTGAAATTTCTCCTCCCTTTCCTAACAGCCATAAGTCCCACATTGATTTCTGCAGTTATTTCATGCAGTATCGCTTGTCTGTTAGCTCTGACAACTCTATGCAAACGCTGCTGCTCTCAGTCGTTGAGTGAAGGTCATCGGCCACCGTGATTGCGTGGTGAGAGGTAATCGCTGAAATGTGATATCCTCGGCACACTCTTGACGTTATGGATCGCAGAATATTGAATTCCTCAACGATTTCCGAAATAGAATGCTCCACGTGTCTAGCTCCAACTACACTCATGCTCATAAATTAAGGATAATTGCAGAATGTGGTGCCACACAACGTGGCACTGCACAAAACTGGCACTGATAGCACAGGCACATAGGGAACACACACGACACAGATCTGTAAGTCCACGTTGTTGGTGATAAGTTAAGAAAACCCTCTCGAAACACATTTGATACAAAATGCCACTGTTTCCTGCGCATGTACGCCGACATCAATATGGGATATGATAACATGTACACGTACACAGGCTGCACAATGGGTTGGCATACTCTAGATCAGGGGGTCGAGCAGCTGTTGGGGTATAGCCTCCCATCGTTGCACCTGTGCCTGTCGGAGCTCCTGAACTGTCGTACGGGTTTGAAGACGTGCAGTGATACGTCGACCGAGAGCATCTCAGACGTGCTCGATGGGGTTTAGGTCTGGAGAACAGGCAAGCCCCTACATTCACCTGATATCATCTGTTTCAAGATACTCCTCCTCGATGGCAGCCCGGTGGGGCCGTGCATTACCATTCATCAGAAGGAAGGTGGGACCCACTGCACCCCTGAAAAGGCAGACATACTGGTGCAAAATGGCGTCCCGATACATCTGACCTGTTACAGTTCCTCTGTCAAAGAGATGTAGGGGTGTACGTGCACCAATCATAATCCCACCCCACAGCATCAAACCACGATCTCCATACAGGTCCCTTTCAAGGACATTAAGGGGTTGGTATTTGGTTCCTGGTTCACGCCAGATGAAAACCCGGCGAGAATCACTGTTCAGATTATACCTGGACTCGTCGGTGAACATGGACCACTGTTCCAATGACCATGTGCTGAGTTCTTGACACCAGGCTTTACGAGCTCTCCAGTGACCAGGGGTTAGTGGAATGCACCTTGCAGGTCTCAGGGCGAATAAACCAAGTCTGTTTAGTCGTCTGTAGACTGTGTGCCTGGAGAAAAATTTTCCAGTGGCTGCGGTAAGGTCCTGAGCAAGGCTACGTGCAGTACTCTGTGGCCGGTCTTCTTGTGGTGTTGTACACTGTGGACGTCCCGTACTGTAGCGCCTGGACACGTTTCCCGTCTGCTGGAATCGTTGCCGTAATCTTGAGATCACACTTTGCGGCACACGGTGGGCCCGTGCCACGGCCTGCTGTGTTTGACCAGCCTCCAGTCGCCCTAGTATTCTACCCCTTATAACGTCATTAATATGTGTTTTTTGAGCCATTTTCAACACTTAGTCACCATCAGCACGTCTGAAAACGTCTGCACACTTACTCGCTCCACCGTACTCTGGCATGCACCAACGCACCTCTGCGTATGCGGACTGCTGTCCGCGCCACCGTGCGACGACCGCAGGTCAAATGCACCACATGGTCACACCCTGAGGTGATTTAAACCCGCAAATCGCCCACCAGAGCGTTGTTTCACCATGTATCAGTATTATCCTTAATTTATTAGCATGAATGTACCATTCCGCGTTCAAAGTCTGTTAATTCCCGTCGTTCGGCCATAATCACGTCGGAAATGAATAACGTGAGTACAAATGACAGCTCCGCCAATGCGCGGACACTACCACCATCTGTGTATATACATATCGCTTTCTCATGACATCAGTCATCTCGGTGTATGTGTGTTGAGCCAGGGTACTCACAGCGTGCTAGTTACCCATATGTTCATCCAGTATTTGCAAATGGAACTTATTCTGCGCCACCCTCCAGACACAACCACATTCATAGCAATAACAAAACGATTAGGCACTACAGACGCACAATAAGTAAGGGGAGAGCAACGTCTCTGTAATTTTTCCTCCTATCTACGTGCTTATGTAGCTCTCAATTCGTTCGAGCAATCAGTCATTCATAATATGAAACGCAGTCATAGCTCATTCACTCAAAATGATTCAGAAATTTTACTTGTTAGAATGAAATCAGGCGATGATTCTTCTTCTCTGGAGGCTCGTGCTTTGCGGTAGACTGCTAATCTGTACGAATGAAATGCCTCGTAATTTTTGGGAGCGTTATATAATCAGTCGGGAAACCTGAGATCAAGCCGATATTTGGCTTTGATGAAGTTTAACCTTCCGAAGAAGTAATGGAGCTCTTGGATTATTAAATGCAGGTATCCAGTCTTTAGGAAGTTCCCTTCTAATTAACAACTGCCGGCCGAAGTGGCCGTGCGGTTAAAGGCGCTGCAGTCTGGAACCGCAAGACCGCTACGGTCGCAGGTTCGAATCCTGCCTCGGGCATGGATGTTTGTGATGTCCTTAGGTTAGTTAGGTTTAACTAGTTCTAAGTTCTAGGGGACTAATGACCTCAGCAGTTGAGTCCCATAGTGCTCAGAGCCATTTGAACCATTTGAATTAACAACTACGCAATACATCGATGAATATCATTAATTCTCAAATGTCAAATACACACCTTTTGTAAGAAAGAGCAATATATATATATTTCCCTTTTAATTGTACAATTTCGTATCAGTTATCAGGATAATGGAATGTAGTCGAACTAAGTCGGGTGATGCTGAGAGAATTAGATTAGGAAATGAGACACTTAAAGTAGTAAAGGAGTTTTGCTATTTGGGGAGCAAAATAATGGATGATGGTCGAAGTAGAGAAGATATAAAATGTAGACTGGCAATGGCAAGGAAAGCGTTTCTGAAAAAGAGAAATTTGTTAACGTCGAGTATAGATTTGAGTGTCAGGAAGTCGTTTCTGAAAGTATTTGTATGGAGTGTAGCCATGTATGGAAGTGAAACATGGACGATAAATAGTTTGGACAAGAAGAGAATAGAAGCTTTTGAAATGTGGTGCTACAGAAGAATGCTGAAGCTTAAATGGGTAGAACACATAACTAATGAGGAGGTACTGAATAGGATTGGGGAGAAGAGGAGTTTGTGGCACAACTTGACTAGAAGAAGGGATCGGTTGGTAGGACATGTCCTGAGCCATCAAGGGCTCACCAATTTAGTACTGGAGGGCAGCGTGGAGGGTAAAAATCGTAGAGGGAGACCAAGAGATGAATACATTAAGCAGATTCAGAAAGATGTAGGCTGCAGTAAGTACTGGGAGATGAAAAAGCTTGCATAGGATAGAGTAGCACGGAGAGCTGCATCAAACCAGTCTCAGGACTGAAGACCACAACAACAACAACATCTTCTGTCATAAATCTCAATAATCAGATTACAGTTCTTGAAACAAAGCTCAGACTAATCGGCACGAAGACAATCTCGGAAGCTTTTTCTAACAACCACCAGAGAGAGTACTACAAAGAATAATTATGCGCTCATGGCATAGCTATTGTATGAAACTATTTTGCGCATGGATTTTGCGAGTATGAAGATAGAAAATTTGTAAACGTCATTCAAGGGTAGAATTGTATCAGAATAATTCATTGAATATAAAGAGATATTACATCTCACAGCAGAAACCAACACCTTAGTTTTCTTTAGTTGTACTCAAGAAGCACAATTCATGAGTCTACTATGTTAGCTCCATTGCGGAATTATGTCACTAAACTTCATAGGTAAGACTACGCCTAAGATAAGCAACGGGCGTGAACTTCTGTATGAGAAATATAGTCTCTCCAGATCACAACACAGACACTTTTACTTGGACGTTGAAATTCTCTCGATACAGACTGCGTACCACTATGATGATGTGCACTACAGAATTGCCACGAATACTATTTGTGGTGTGACAGACTAGTGGCAGCTACAGGATTATGATAATAATGACATTAATAACGTGTTTGACTATCAAAAGATTTACAAAGTCCGTACGAATAACTACTACTAAAGACGATCTCAGCAACAATAGAAAATTGTGTACCCTATAGTATACGTTGGGTAGAAAATCAGATACTTGATCTCACCACTCACAACAACGGAACAAGAGCTTCCCACTGAACAAGACGGCGCGGTGGTTAGCGCACTGGACTCGCATTCGGGAGGACGACGGTTCAAGCCCGCGTCCAGCCATCCAGATTTACAATAAATTCCAGTGTCCGATTGTTGGCTTTGACTAATGATGTCATACTTAAGTCAGAGACGCTACGTATAGGCAATCTATGAGAGCAACGGATCACACTCGTAAACAAACGAATGTAGCATACGATAAAATTACAATCACATTCACGCAGTTATTTACTCAGTCATGAATTATATCGAAATGAACTGAAGATAACGAAAATAATAACAAGGATTAAAAACAAATTTTCATGTCTGATAAGAAGTATTCTGATAGTTTATGCGACTAGAAAAGCACAGAGAATCTTTAAGTTGCATTATAGTAAAGCGCATGGTGAAGTCATGCTGTTATAAAATAGCGTAATTGTATATTAATTACTGAATCTAACGGGAGAAGCGCGGGAAAGTGGGAGTTTTGGGCGAGGGGAAACTAAAACGTATCAGAAAAACGGGAAAATTAAATGAATGACAACAAATACGAAACAGTAGCTTAAAATATGAAGAAACCGAGACACTAAATTCTAAAAGAAAAGTCAGTAAATGACAAATGAATATCTACAAAAAATAAAGAATATTGCAATCGATAATTAGAATTAAATTATGTACGTATATTCCAGTAACAGATTCCAATCGCCCCGTGATTCATATGTAAATTATTTTTGCAGTTGTACGCACTGAAACGTAATACCATTTCTACGTTTGTAATTGCTCTCTAAAACTGCTGCCGGCCGGGGTGGCCAAGCGGTTCTAGGCGCTACAGTCTGGAACCGAGCGACCGCTACGGTCGCAGGTTCGAATCCTGCCTCGGGCATGGATGTGTGTGATGTCCTTAGATTAGTTAGGTTTAAGTAGTTCTAAGTTCTAGGGGACTGATGACCTTAGAAGTTAAGTCCCATAGTGCTCAGAGCCATTTGAACCAATTTAAAACAGATGCGGTCTACAGCAAAAATTGGAATCGGTAACTAGAACTGACCTTCTATATAGGTCAATTCTAGTTACTGATTCCAATATCAGTAACCTTTCTGCAGTAGTTCAGAGAGCAATTACAAATGCAGAAATCATATTAGCCTACATTCTAGTGCGCACACGTGCTGAAAATAACGATGTAATTAATGAATCATTGAATGGTAACTAGAAGTGACCTAGGTCAATTCTAGTTACCGATTCCAATTTTTCAACTGTTCATAATTTTGGACATTTTTACACTAAATCTGTGGATTATGGTTTTGTAGTATTTCTAGGCTTCTTATTGATCTCAGAACTACTACGAAAAACTAATAAGTACTGTAGTTGCAGCTTGCAATTTTTCTCTTTTTCATAGTAACGAAGACAAGTAATGCCATATCGTCGCTAGGCAATGAAAACCTCGTAACTCCATCTGACAATGAAATCCACTTAACTCCATTACCAAATGTAGACAATTATGCCAAATAGCCTGTTGAAACCTTCCTTCTTCAAGTTGTATGGTGTCGCCATCTAGCGGCAATAATGAAAAACTCACATCTCCAGCGATATGTAGTTTGTGCTGTAAATCTCGCATCTTTGGTAATCGCCATTGTTAGTGTGCTGGGCGAACACATGCTCCGACATTAAAACGTTTTTTGATGTGGATAGTAACCTTTTTGACTGACAGACCGAACACTGCTTTATTGCTACAGGTACGTGTTAGTATTTCTAGGTATAGTTATGTATTGTATTTTAATATACAGAATTAATAATGACCTCGTTAAATACAATGTTGATTTATGAGTTTTTCATCGCGCGTAAAGCAGACTGCACTCGCTATATACGAGGTTTCAATTTTAGAACTTAAGAGAATCCTATACATTCTACAGTAACTACTTTGTTTTCAGCTATGGGTAAAAAGAGTAAATTCACTCTTCACCTTTTGAAACAAGCCGACAACGGGTCATATTGTATACAATCACCGGAAGAAGATTCTAGTCAGGTTCCTCCTTGTACTCCACCAAAAGAAAGAGTAGACCTACAAAATGAAGGCAAACCGTAGTTTATATTGCTGTAACTTCAAGTAAGATCCTTGTTTGAATGTTGAGGTGATTAAATTATTTGAATATAATTGATGGCGTTATGGTTTACACTACAGATAATGCGGAAAAATGAAGCCAATACAGAGGCGGATTCCACTTCTGAGTTTGAAAGTCTTTTCGAACACATCAGCGAGGATGATATCTCCAGTGGCAGTAGTGATGTGTATGATCCAGATAAAAACAAAAATGACCATAGCAGTAACAACAGCACGGAAGACGACGATGACGAAGTTGATGTGGGAGTAGAAAGTACTAAGCAGCGCCGTAAAAGGAAAAGCAATCAATCACTTCAAAGTTTGCAGAAAGAGAAACGTATGAGGGGACAGGATTAGTTAGGAATGCAAAAAGATGAGTTTGGCAAAAAGAGACCAACAATGAGCAGAAGGAGGAGGGAAATGAAACCACGATGTACTTGTAAACATTCTTCCTTAAATCGGAACAGAAATTGCAAGGATATTACAGAAGAGCAGAGACACCTAATATTTAATCATTTCTGGCAGGATATGTCTTGGGTGAAGCCATGTCTATTCTGTTCCAGTTAAAAGACAGAAATAATTCAGAATCTAATAAATCTCACCGTTCTAACACACTATATTACAATTTTGTAATAGGACAGAGAAAAACTGTCTGCAAGACTATGTTTCTGAATACTTTGTGCTTAGGCGAATGGAGTGTCAGAACATGGGCATCTAGTGCATCAGGAAGAACGCTTGCAGAAGGGCCTCAAATGCAGGAGACCAACGAAAGTTTCAAGTGGACGACAATCAGCGTCAGATGTTTTTTTGCTGAGTTGCCGAAACTGGAATCGCATCACTGCCGTCGTTCTTCCACAAAACTCTACTCTGAACCTAACTGGCAGAGTAAATCAGAACTACATAGAGTATATATAGAATTTTGCAAGAAAAGAGGACAAATCCCAGCTGCTTACAAACAGTTCTGCGTGGTATTCGATGAAAATAATCTTAACTTATTTATGCCTAAAAAGGACCAGTGCGATCTTTGTTGTTCTCACCACACAGGCAATCTCTCAGCCAATGAATACTCTTTGCATATGGCCCGAAAAACTGAGGCAAGGGAAGCGAGAAATGGTGATAAACTAGGACCAGCTAGAGTGTCCCAGACTAAAAGCATCTGCACTGCACTATAAAAGCAAACTGAAGGTCCACAACTTTACCATCTACGATTTAAAAAGTAACGATGGTTATTGTTACCTTTGGCAAGAGAGTGAAGGTAGACTAACAGCTTCGGAATTTGCCAATATACTCGTGCATTTTATAGAAACGTATGTCCAAAAATATCCAGAAGCTATTTTCTATAGCGACGGATGCACGTACCAGAATCGAAACTCAGTCATGAGTAATGCACTGGCTCATCTCACCAATCAGAAAGGCATTACAGTAGTGCAAAAATTTCTGGAGAAAGGTCACACTCAAATGGAGTGTGGTTCTATGCACTCCACCGTAGAAAGGAAGTTAAAAAACAGACACATTTATACTCCTGCTGACTATGCAGAAGTTTGTACTACCGCAAGACAAAGTCCTAGACCTTATGTTGTCAATTATTTGGACCACACGTTTTTTAAGTCCTATGATAAACTCTCGTATTCGTCTATTCGGCCAGGATCCAAGATTGGGGATCCAACAGTGACTGATAACCGTTGTCTCAAGTATGATCCCTCCGGAAAAATGGAATATAAATTGAAATTCAGCGATATGTGGGAACCACTTCTAAGATGTCAAACATATCCAGCTTATACAGTTCACCACTAAAGATCAGGGCAGAAAAGTTAACGCATTTGCAACAATTAAAGCTGGTCCTTCCAAAGGATGTGCATTCATTTTATGACACACTGTCTCACATTTGTAATGAGAGAACATGTCCGTGCCTAAAAAAAAATACAGCCGAAAATAAACTTCTTTACAGCCACCTATGACTGTGATTGTGATAGTAGCAGTAACAATAATAATAATAAATGTTAATAAACTGCACAAATGTTTACGGTAGTAAAATTTTAATTAAAGTTAACAACATCGTTTCTGTTTTTTAAACACTGTAATTTATTAACATCCAGATTCCAATATTTTGATCAATGTGCAATTATTCATTTCACTTTATATCTGTAATAATGTAACCTTACAGATGCTTCATAATACACAAATAATGCAAAGTTTAAGTGAGTACTTTTTAAAACAAATTAAACATTCATGCGTTTCAATTTTTAACCGTGCACTCGTTACATGCCTCTTATCTCCATCACTACAAAAAATAAAAAAAAAATAAAAATAAAAAAAAAAGCTGTGAAAACCTCGTAACTCCAAAAACAGGAAGACAATTTGAAGTGCACAAAAAATGTCTTATGTACCAATGACCGGATCCATATTGTGTAGCAGAAACCACTACATTTGACTAATCAGGACCCCATGTGATTTCAATAATTAGTTTTTTGTTTCTCCTGTAAAAATTGACCAATTTGAGTTACGAGGTTTTGCATTGCCTAGCGACGATATGCAGAAATCCTGTAACACTTTGGTTGGAATCGGTAACTAGAATTAACCTATATAAGTCAGTTCCAGTTACCGATTCCAGTATTTGTTAGATCGTACTTTTTGTCAGTTTTCGTTATTTCTGTCCCCGTCCCGTTAGACTTAACAATTAGCATTAAAAGTTAACGCTGATTCATAATATTATGACTTCACCATTGGCTATACTGTACTGGATTTAAAGGTTTTTTGTGGTTTTCTTACTCGCACAAACTACGATAATAATTTATTTCAGACATGTATACTTCTATTTTTCTGTCCTTATTTATTTTCGTTTCCTTTGATTCTTGTCGACAAACACAGTCGACTAATTAATCACGTGAACTGTGTTTTGTAATTTTATCGTATGCTACATTCGTTTGTTTACGAATATGATCAGTTGCTTTGAAAGACTACCTCTGCATAGCGTCTCTGCTTTAGGTATGATGTCATTGCTCGAAGCTGACGTGTGGAATCTGACACTAGAATTGACCCCAGAATTTGGTTTTCCGTGACTCCCTTAAATCGCTCCAGACAAATGTCGGGATGGCTTCTTTGAAAGGGCACGGCCTATTTCCTTCCCTATCCTTGGTACAATCTGAGTTTGTGCTCCGTCTCTAACGACCTCGTTGTCGACGGAACGTAAGCCCGATCTTCCTTCTTTTTTTTAAAACTTTTAATGAGTAACTCTACTACGCGGCAGCGTACCTCGCTAAGCAACGGCGAAACAGAGAGGGTCAACTCTTTTATAAAAAAAAAAAAAAAAAAGAAAAATACGGATTGTCGTGCTCGATAACACCGTATAAATATCTTTCCAATTCAGAACCACAACCAAATTAGGATCAACTGAAGAACGGTATATAACCCGTCGGCTTTGACCAGTGACGTCACATGTTACTCATAGATGTCAATGTGTTTACTTTCGAGCCACAGATAATACATCGGTTGTCTGCTGTGGATAAGCGCCATCATCGTAAATTGAAAAAAAAGAATGTGGTTTTAAAAAACAGCGCTAGACGTTGCGTAAGATTTTTTTCGTTTGCATTGATTTAAATAATTGGTTCTTTCTAGTTCATTCGGTACTTAATTTCATTCTTAGTGAGTGTCAGATGATTTAGAAAATTTTTTTGTTTTTCATTTTCGTTTGTAAGTATGGATTTATCTAGTCCCATGAATATAGAAGACTTAAAGGTGGATTAGACATGATGGCGATCATTCGATTTTTGCATATATTTGGTTTTCATGCTGATTACGTTCGATGTAGTGAGTGCGGCGAACATATGCGCCTGATAAGTGTGTCTGCTCGTCGTACTCACGATTTAGTCTTATGGAGGCGTAGCAAGGATCGACTATGGCCCTCAATTAGGCGAGGAACATGATTTTATAGAAATCGTAGCTGGCCTCGAGGGATATAATAAAAACTACGTACTGTTGGTGTTTGAGGTATCCTGTGTGGTTGTGTGAACATGAATGTCGTGTGAGTGAGCGTACCGTTTTAGATTGGTATTCTTTTTGTAGGGAAGTTTGTGACGAATGTATAAAGTATAGGGAGCATTTGGGGGGGGGGGGGGGGGGAGGAGGGGAGGTGTTATATAAGAAATCGATGAGTCTCATTTTGGCAAAACCAGTTGCAACAGAGCGGAACCTGCGGTAGGATTATGGGTGTCGGGGGCTGTAATTTCAGGTCCAGAATGTGACGATGTAGTTTTTAAAGTACTTTCGAACCGAACGATGAAAGTCTTGGTGATATTAATTGAATATCATGTTACAGAGGGTTTTGTAGTTATTTCCGATGGGTTTTCTTCGTACAGGGACTTCAGTAATAGAGGTTTTCAGCATCTTGTTATCAATCATAGTACTGAATTCAGATCTTCATCGACTGGGGCTTGTACCAATAATATAGGTTATTGGTCAGCCATAAAATCTGTTGTACAAGGGGGAAAAGACGGATTTCGACACTACAGAGCGATTTAGACTAATATACATGGTGGCGTAGAGTACCCGATACATATTAAGTGTTTCCTTCAACGTGTTGGGCAAATGTGTAGTCCTAAATTGGTTAGTTAGTTTCAAAATGGGATGGGGGGTAGGGGGGGGGGTGTAAACGATAATTAAGGAAAAGGGTGGGTTTGATCGTGATGGATAAAATATTGATTTGGATTTTTTGGAGTTGACCCGTCATTCTTCATTTCCTTATGTTACGCAATTTTCCTCTTTTACTTCATTTCGTTGATGTGAACTTCTGGGGTTATACACTCCTGGAAATGGAAAAAAGAACACATTGACACCGGTGTGTCAGACCCACCATACTTTCTCCGGACACTGCAAGAGGGCTGTACAAGCAATGATCACACGCACGGCACAGCGGACACACCAGGAACAGCGGTGTTGGCCGTCGAATGGCGCTAGCTGCGCAGCATTTGTGCACCGCCGCCGTCAGTGTCAGCCAGTTTGCCGTGGCATACGGAGCTCCATCGCAGTCTTTAACACTGGTAGCATGCCGCGACAGCGTGGACGTGAACCGTATGTGCAGTTGACGGACTTTGAGCGAGGGCGTATAGTGGGCATGCGGGAGGCCGGGTGGACGTACCGCCGAATTGCTCAACACGTGGGGCGTGAGGTCTCCACAGTACATCGATGTTGTCGCCAGTGGTCGGCGGAAGGTGCACGTGCCCGTCGACCTGGGACCGGACCGCAGCGACGCACGGATGCACGCCAAGACCGTAGGATCCTACGCAGTGCCGTAGGGGACCGCACCGCCACTTCCCAGCAAATTAGGGACACTGTTGCTCCTGGGGTATCGGCGAGGACCATTCGCAACAGTCTCCATGAAGCTGGGCTACGGTACCGCACACCGTTAGGCCGTCTTCCGCTCACGCCCCAACATCGTGCAGGCCGCCTCCAGTGGTGTCGCGACAGGCGTGAATGGAGGGACGAATGGAGACGTGTCGTCTTCAGCGATGAGAGTCGCTTCTGCCTTGGTGCCAATGATGGTCGTATGCGTGTTTGGCGCCGTGCAGGTGAGCGCCACAATCAGGACTGCATACGACCGAGGCACACAGGGCCAACACCCGGCATCATGGTGTGGGAAACGAACTCCTACACTGGCCGTACACCACTGGTGATCGTCGAGGGGACACTGGATAGTGCACGGTACATCCAAACCGTCATCGAACCCATCGTTCTACCATTCCTAGACCGGCAAGGGAACTTGCTGTTCCAACAGGACAATGCACGTCCGCATGTATGCCGTGCCACCCAACGTGCTCTAGAAGGTGTACGTCAACTACCCTGGCCAGCAAGATCTCCGGATCTGTCCCCCATTGAGCATGTTTGGGACTGGATGAAGCGTCGTCTCACGCGGTCTGCACGTCCAGCACGAACGCTGGTCCAACTGAGGCGCCAGGTGGAAATGGCATGGCAAGCCGTTCCACAGGACTACATCCAGCATCTCTACGATCGTCTCCATGGGAGAATAGCAGCCTGCATTGCTGCGAAAGGTGGATATACATTGTACTAGTGCCGACATTGTGCATGCTCTGTTGCCTGTGTCTATGTGCCTGTGGTTCTGTCAGTGTGATCATGTGATGTATCTGACCCCAGGAATGTGTCAATAAAGTTTCTCCTTCCTGGGACAATGAATTCACGGTGTTCTTATTTCAATTTCCAGGAGTGTATATTTGTGTGTATGTGTGCAGTTTCGTGATGTTGTGTACTTGTGTATGTGCATATGTGATTTTTGTTGATGTCTTTCAAGGCGAAGTTCGGTTTTTTGCGGAGGAATTTGCGTATGGTAAGTTTAGTTTCTTATTTTTGTGTTGTACTGAATTTGTCTATTTCGATGTAGTTCTTTGTCGTATTACACTGTACCGCGTTAAGTATGGGTTCGTCAGCTGCAGCAGGAATACAAATTTTGCAGTTGTTGCTCTTTTTCTCTTCCCCAGTATTAGTATTACTACGATTTTTTCAAGTCTATACTAGCACTACTGAAGACGACAAGACCGACATACGTAAAATTGGTACCCCACCTGACGTATACATGTCAACTGAAGTAAGGGATACCAGGACTAGCGAGACGAAAAATGTGATTTACCTATATAGGTCAACTGAAGAACAGGATACAAATGTTATGTATGTCGCTGTTTTTCGCCTTACGTAGCACTTATACCCTATTCTTCAGTTGACTTTATTTATGAGGTGCATTCAAGTTCTAAGGCCTCCGATTTTTTTTCTCTGGACTGGAAAGAGATAGAAACGTGTGCATTGTTTTAAAATGAGGCCGCGTTCATTGTCAATACGTCCCAGAGATGGCAGCGCTGTACGGCAGATGGAATTTTACCACCAGCGGCGAGAATGAGAACTGTTTTAAATACTTAAAATGGCGACGTTTTCCTTACTTGAACAACGTGCAATCATTCGTTTTCTGAATTTGTGTGGTGTGAAACCAATTGAAATTCATCGACAGTTGAAGGAGACATGTGGTGATGGAGTTATGGATGTGTCGAAAGTGCGTTCGTGGGTGCGACAGTTTAATGAAGGCAGAACATCGTGTGACAACAAACCAAAACAACCTTGGGCTCACACAAGCCGGTCTGATGACATGATCGAGAAAGTGGAGAGAATTGTTTTGGGGGATCGCCGAATGACTGTTGAACAGATCCCCTCCAGAGCTGGCATTTCTGTGGGTTCTGCGCACACAATCCTGCAAGACGACCTGAAAATGCGAAAAGTGTCATCCAGGTGGGTGCCACGAATGCTGACGGACGACCACATGGCTGCCCGTGTGGCATGTTGCCAAGCAATGTTGACGCGCAACGACAGCATGAATGGGACTTTCTTTTTGTCGTTTGTGACAATGGATGAGAGGTGGATGCCATTTTTCAACCCAGAAACAAAGCGCCAGTCAGCTCAATGGAAGCACACAGATTCACCGCCACCAAAAAAATTTCGGGTAACCGACAGTGCTGAAAAAATGATGGTGTCAACGTTCTGGGACAGCGAGGGCGTAATCCTTACCCATTGCGTTCCAAAGGGCACTACGGTAATAGGTGCATCCTACGGAAATGTTTTGAAGAACAAATTCCTTCCTGCACTGCAACAAAAACGTCCGGGAAGGGCGTGTGCTGTTTCACCAAGACAACGCACCCGCACATCGAGCTAACGTTCCGCAACAGTTTCTTCGTGATAACAACTTTGAAGTGATTCCTCATGCTCCCTACTCACCTGACCTGGCTCCTAGTGACTTTTGGCTTTTTCCAACAATGACAGACACTCTCCGTGGCCGCACATTCACCAGCCATGCTGCTATCGCCTCAGCGATTTTCCAGTGGTCAAAACGGACTCCTAAAGAAGCCTTCGCCGCTGCCATGGAACCATGGCGTCAGCGTTGTGAAAAATGTGTACGTCTGCAGGGTGATTACGTCGAGAAGTAACGCCAGTTTCATCGATTTCGGGTGAGTAGTTAATTAGAAAAAAAATCGGAGGCCTTAGAACTTGAATGCACCTCGTATTTATTATTTACACATCAAATTCCGTAGGACCAAACTGAGGAGCAAATCTCCAAGCTCCTGGAATATGTCAGTACATGAACTTAACAACATAAAAGTAATAACAGATAAAAAGAAAATGTTTATAACCCCAAAAAAGTCAGTCCATAAGTTTAAGTACGCGCAATCAACAATCCAACAAAATTCAACTTATTTTTTCAAGGAACTCCTCAACAGAATAAAAAGAGTGACCCATGAGGAATCACTTCAGTTTCGGTTTGAAAGCGCGTCGATTACTGCCAAGATTTTTGAATTAGAGCGGTAGCTTATTGCAAATGGATGCAGCAGTATACTGCACATCTTCCTGCACAAGAGTTAAGGAAGTCCGATACAAATGCAGGTTTGATTTCTGCTGAGTATTAACTGGGAGTATTCTTGGGAATAAGCAAATATTGTTAACAAGAAATGACACAAAGGAATACACACACACACACACACATATATATATATATATATATATATATATATATATATATATATATATATATATATATATATATACTCCTGGAAATGGAAAAAAGATCACATTGACACCGGTGTGTCAGACCCACCTTACTTGCTCCGGACACTGCGAGAGGGCTGTACAAGCAATGATCACACGCACGGGACAGCGGACACACCAGGAACCGCGGTGTTGGCCGTCGAATGGCGCTAGCTGCGCAGCATTTGCGCACCGCCGCCGACAGTGTCAGCCAGTTTGCCGTGGCATACGGAGCTCCATCGCAGTCTTTAACACTGGTAGCATGCCGCGACAGCGTGGACGTGAACCGTATGTGCAGTTGACGGACTTTGAGCGAGGGCGTATAGTGGGCATGCGGGAGGCCGGGTGGACGTACCGCCGAATTGCTCAACACGTGGGGCGTGAGGTCTCCACAGTACATCGATGTTGTCGCCAGTGGTCGGCGGAAGGTGCACGTGCCCGTCGACCTGGGACCCGACCGCAGCGACGCACGGATGCACGCCAAGACCGTAGGATCCTACGCAGTGCCGTAGGGGACCGCACCGCCACTTCCCAGCAAATTAGGGACACTGTTGCTCCTGGGGTATCGGCGAGGACCATTCGCAACCGTCTCCATGAAGCTGGGCTACGGTCCCGCACACCGTTAGGCCGTCTTCCGCTCACGCCCCAACATCGTGCAGGCCGCCTCCAGTGGTGTCGCGACAGGCGTGAATGGAGGGACGAATGGAGACGTGTCGTCTTCAGCGATGAGAGTCGCTTCTGCCTTGGTGCCAATGATGGTCGTATGCGTGTTTGGCGCCGTGCAGGTGAGCGCCACAATCAGGACTGCATACGACCGAGGCACACAGGGCCAACACCCGGCATCATGGTGTGGGGAGCGATCTCCTACACTGGCCGTACACCACTGGTGATCGTCGAGGGGACACTGAATAGTGCACGGTACATCCAAACCGTCATCGAACCCATCGTTCTACCATTCCTAGACCGGCAAGGGAACTTGCTGTTCCAACAGGACAATGCACGTCCGCATGTATCCCGTGCCACCCAACGTGCTCTAGAAGGTGTAAGTCAACTACCCTGGCCAGCAAGATTTCCGGATCTGTCCCCCATTGAGCATGTTTGGGACTGGATGAAGCGTCGTCTCACGCGGTCTGCACGTCCAGCACGAACGCTGGTCCAACTGAGGCGCCAGGTGGAAATGGCATGGCAAGCCGTTCCATAGGACTACATCCAGCATCTCTACGATCGTCTCCATGGGAGAATAGCAGCCTGCATTGCTGCGAAAGGTGGATATACATTGTACTAGTGCCGACATTGTGCATGCTCTGTTGCCTGTGTCTGTGTGCCAGTGGTTCTGTCAGTGTGATCATGTGATGTATCTGACCCCAGGAATGTGTTAATAAAGTTTCCCCTTCCTGGGACAATGAATTCACGGTGTTCTTATTTCAATTTCCAGGAGTGTATATAGGATACTAGTGCTAACGAAAACGAATAACCCGACGTACGTTAAGTTTGTATCCCGTACTGCAGTTATCCTACACAGATGTTAGAGATGCAACTTATATATATGTCAACTGAGGTATTCTATGCTACCGCTAGTTCTGTCCCTTTTCTTTCTTTCCTTATTTTTTACGGAAGTACTGGGTCTCAAACAAGCAATATCCTTACCAGTATGGCCGAAATATTACTGGATGTGACATATGCCCACCATCTGTTTTCTCTCCTGCATTCCTTTGTTTATGAACACTCTGCTGTTAAATCTGCGTAATATATCATCGCTAGCAAATTCTGACACCCCATCGGTAAAGGTGGAATTCAGTATGGCGTTGGCCCACCCTTAGCCTTGATAACAGTTTCCACTCTCGCAGGCATACGTTCAATCAGGTGCTGGAAGTTTTCTTGGGGGATGGAAGCCTATTATTCACGGAGTGTTGCACTGAGGAGAGGTTGTCGGTCGGCGCGGATTGGCACAAATTCGGCATTCGAAAACATCCCAAAGGTGTTCTGTACGACTGTCAGGACTCTGTGTAGGTCAGTCCATTAAAGGAATATTACTGCCGCCGGCCGAAGTGGCCGTGCGGTTAAAGGCGCTGCAGTCTGGAACCGCAAGATCGCTACGGTCGCAGGTTCGAATCCTGCCTCGGGCATGGATGTTTGTGATGTCCTTAGGTTAGTTAGGTTTAACTAGTTCTAAGTTCTAGGGGACTAATGACCTCAGCAGTTGAGTCCCATAGTGCTCAGAGCCATTTGAACCAGTATTACTACCGTGTAACCACTCTCCCACAGGCCGTTCATTATGAACAGGTGCGCGATGGTGCAGTCGCCATCCCCGAATTTTTCTTCAACGGGGAAGCAGGAAGGTGCTTAAAACATCAATGTAGGCTTGTGCTGTGATAGTGCCACGCAAAACAACAAGGGGTGCAAGCCCCTTCCATGAAAAATACGACCACACCATAACACCACCGCTTCCGAATTTCTGGCAGATGACGTTTACCAGGCATTCGCCATACCCACAGCCTGCCATCGGATCGCCACATCGTGTACCGTGATTCGTCACTCTGCACAATGTTTTTCCATTGTTCAATCGTCCAATGTTTACGCTCCTTACACCAAGCGAGGCGTCGTTTGGCATTTACCGCCGTGATGTGTGTCTTATGATAAAAAAAATGGTTGAAATGGCTCTGAGCACTATGGACATCAGTCCCCTAGAACTTAGAACTACTTAAACCTGACGAACCTAAGGACATCACACACATCGATGCCCGAGGCAGGGTTCGAACCTGCGACGTAGCGGTCACGCGGTTCCAGACTGAAGTGCCTAGAACCGCACGGCCACATCGGCCGGCTCTTATGAGCAGCCGCTCGACCATGAAATTCAAGTTGTTTCACCTCCCGCCTAACTGTCATAGTACTTGCAGTGGATCCTAATGCAGTTTGGAATTCCTGTGTGATGGTCTGGGTAGATGTCTGCGTATTACACATTACGACCCTCTTCAACTGTCGGCGCTCTTTGTCAGTCAACAGACGAGGTCGGCCTGTACGCTTTTGTGGTGTACGTGTCCCTTCACGTTTCCACTTCACTATCACATCGGAAACAGTGGACCTGGGGATGTTTAGGAAATCTTGTGTACAGATGTATGACAGAAGTGACACCCAGTCGAAGTCCGTGAGTTTCGCGGAGCAGCCCATTCTGCTCTCTCACGATGTCTAATGACTACTGAGGTCGCTGATATGGAGTACCTGGCAGTAGGTGGCAGCACAATGTACCTAATATGAAAAACGTATGTTTTTGGGGTTGTCCGGATACTATTGACCACATAGTGTATAATACGCCGTAGCCACTACTGCTACCTCACACAAAAATTCTACGTTCCCACACAAATCAATCACTTGACGCTTTTCGCCGCACGAAGTGAATTCAAAATTATCACAGATCGGCGTAAATATCTTTCGAACAAACCTATATCAATCTCACTGAATTCTCTTAAACGACTTTACTGTTTGACTCACACTCCCGAGTCCAACCCCGACTGGTCTGATATTAGTCCTGCTATCAACCAACAACGACTAACTGAATTTATCATGGGCAAACAAAGCACGCAGTTACTCCCTTTTAACAACAATTGGTTTTTCTTTGCGGCTGTCGTCGGAGTCCGTAGGTGTTACCTTTGCCGCAGTCGTCCGTGCATAGTAAACTCGCTGGCTTTGACCAGATTCTACTGCTCAGATAAATGAAATGATCGTATGGCATTGTCGGCCTGGAGGCCCCGTGCGGGAAAGTTTGGCCGCCATGTTGCAGGCCTTTATTTCATGTGACGCCACATTGGGCGACTTGCGCGTTGATGACAATGAGCTGATGATTAGGACAACGCAGCACCCAATCTATGGGTGGAGAAAATCTCCAACCCGGCCGGGAATCGAACCCGGGCTCGCTGCATGGGACGCAAGCACGTTACCACCCAGCTAAGCAGCCGGACTAGCGTTCAGATATTTTCAGGCGGCAATCTCTACAACATTTTACAAAAATATATATAAGAGCGCTTTCGAAACGACTAATTAAACTCTCGTTACTTTTCATAACAGCAAATTTTTATAATAAGTTGAGGTGACACCTTCTAGTAATGCCCATTTAACGCAACAAAAATTCTGGCACATCACAAAAAATGGTTCAAATGGCTCCGAGCACTATGGGACTTAACTTCTGAAGTCATCAGTCCCCTAGAACTTACAACTACTTAAACTTAACTAACCAAAGGACGTCACACTCATCCAAGCCCGAGGCAGGATTCGAACCTTCGACCGTAGCGGTCGCGCGGTTCCAGACTGTAGCGCCTAGAATCACTCGGCCACTCCGGCCGACGGCGCATTACAAGCTCTTAGCGACATCCAACAAACTTTAAACATAATTTTGCATCATTTCGGCACTCTTTATAGTTGAAAGGAAAATTGTTAATCGTTTCCTACACTTTCGCTGTTCGTGATGTAAAGTTCGACATCTGGTATGACGTTTTAATTATTACTTTTTTAGTACTGTCTCTATTCGCAACACATTTTGCAGACGGTATCCAGAGATATTACTGAATACACCCGCAAAATTATGTCATTCTACGAGACATAGTTCTGCAGGTATGGGTACTGTATACGGTAGTTCGATCCCTTCAAGAACTGGAGGTACGGGTGGGGCGTTTACTGGTTCAACCTGTTAGGAAAACTAGCTCTAGGAGGAACCAAGGCTCCAGTGTTATTGAAAGAGGTTATTTTGTTGGACACCAGCGATCGACGTTTTTTTTTTTTTTTTTACAAAGCAAATTTATCCGAAAGTGTGGCCATTTATTTTCATTAACTCTGCGTAATGTGCAGTCGTACAATCGCCGTGTGACGCTAAGTCGAATATTTAGTCTTTGGAGATGTTATTTTTAATTATATTTCTTTTTAGCTGAACCCGTAACGGCGCAACATTTTATTGCAGTAAGATGCCAAGTTAAGGGCCGCAGTTACGGCTATTCTACTGGTAACTTAATGTTTTCAGGCCATTTTTATTTGAGCTCTCATTGCGGTGGCTCACGTGAGGCAAATTACGAATTTTAGAACTTTAATAGTGGCAACTATTTATCTATAGCTTGTACAAAATAGATACGCATTTCAAAGTTTTACTGACCTTCAAAGTAGTCACCAGCATTGTGTATAACCCGTTGCCAGCGATGTGGAAGTCGTAGGATACTCTTAGCAGTGCCAGTTGTGTTGACAGTTCGAGCGGCGCGGTCTGTTGCCCGACGAATTTGTAGCAGTTCTGAAGCGAATGCCGTGAAGTGTTTCCTTCAGTTTAGAAATCGAGTTGAACTCTCGCGGGCTTAAGACAGGGGAGTGCAGTATGGGTGGTATAGCACATAGCAGCCCCATCAGCCAAACAAATCAGTAATAGCTTGAACTGTATGTGCTTGAGCATTGTCCTGCAAAATGATGGTCAGATCCTGCAGAAAGTGTCATCACTTCTGTTTCTAAGCTGGTCGTAGGTTGTGTCCCAAAAATGAACAGCATAGAGACAAAAGTGGTGACACTTTCTGCAGGACCTGACCATCATATTAAAGGACAATGTTGAAGCACGTACAGTGCAGGCTGTTAATGATTTGTTTGACTGATGGGGCTGCTAAGTGCTATACCACCTACTGCACTTATCTGACTTAAGCCCTCGTAAGTTCAACTCGATTTCTAAACTGAATGAAACACTTCAAGGCATTCGCTTCAGAACTGCTACAAATTCGTCGGTCAATACATCGCGCCGTTCGAACTGTCAACATAACTGGCACTGCTAAGAGTATCCTACGACTTCCACATCACTGGCAACGGGTTATACACAATGCTGGTGACTACTTTGAAGGTCAGTAAAACTTAAAAACACTTATCTATTTTGTGAGAGCTGTAAATAAATAGTTGCCACTATTGAAGTGCCAACTCTCGTATATAAGGGATGATCAAAAAGTTTCCGTTTGACTGCGTTGCTGCAGCGTATAGTATGCAACGTAGCGTGTTTCCAATACGAGTATACGTATAAACAACGACATGTAGGCAAGGGATTAGAGTAGCATTCGTGTCTTGACGACGTGCAAACGAAAATGCGGAGACGTGAACTATGGCGACGTTATTTTCTAATGTGTCCAAACATAACCAACGGGCTGTTATTCTTTTCTTGGCTGGCGAAGGATGAACATCGCTAGACGTCCATCGGAGACTGAAGAATACGTGCGGAGCAATTAAAGCGAAATACTGGGATAACTCCGACAGGGGTGTTGCTGCTACTTCGTGATAACGCACGTCTCCATTTCGCAAATGTCGTTCACGTAGAAGTTAACGCCAAAGCATCGGGTGACACTCGAGAACCAGCCCTATAGCCCTGGTCTCTCCCCATGCGATTATCGCGTCTTCGTGGCTTCAAAAAAAAAAAAAAAAAAAAAATGATTCAGATGACTCAGAGCACTATGGGACTTAACTTGTGAGGTCATCAGTCTCCTAGAACGTAGAACTACTTAAACCTAACCTAAGGACATCACACACACCCATGCCCGAGGCAGGATTCGAACTTGCGACCGTAGCGGTCGCGCGGTTACAGCCTGTAGCGCCTAGAACCGCTCGGCCACCCCGGCCGGATTCGTTGCCTTAAAATAGGCGTTGAAAGATCGACGCCTTCTGTCGCACGAGTGTGCAGCGATCTGTTACGGACTTGTTCACAAAGCAGGACATTTTATTTTACCATACGGGTCTTTTCAACCTGTTCTGTCGGTGAAATCATTGGCTCAGTGCTCACGGCGATTTTGTCTGATTGACATATCGATCCTGGATTGTAAGGCCTTCGAACCGAAACTTTTTTATCGCTGTTTATAAGAAGTAACTTAACCTTCTACTGAACTTACGCGCTCGGGATTGGAGGCAATTTGAAATGACATTTAAAGAAATGCAGTTTTCATTTTAAGAACGAGGAATGCCACAAGAGTATGGGAGGAACACAGTAATATCACAACTGAGTCCGCCTTGATGCAAAACACCTTTTTATTCGTTTATTTCTTTATTATCCCAAACTAGTTTCGGCGACAAATATCACCATCATCAGTGGGGTTTTTTAATCTAAAACATGCAGAAAATGGTATGGTTGTACAAACACAGTAAAACATTATTACATTTTTACAAATCGTCTTTTGAAATATAGTTTTATATTGATATTTTCACACTACCTTATATGTTGTATGCTACAGCATGTTTTAAGCAATTATTGGCGCTGTTTGTGACATATTTTCTGTGCTTTTTTTCTGTTGCCGTCTTTTTACTTAGCGAACATCATGTCATCTGCAACCATGTGAGCGGCTGTTAGTAAACAAATGCTCGAAGGTGTCAGCAGTATACACTTGCGGTTGTGGTAGCGTTGTGGAAACCAGTTATTTTGGTGTGTAATTAGTTGTTGCTTAGCTATTCGTGTAACACGTTCGTTGGATGGTGTGTGGCTGCTTTTTACACAGAAAAAACAAAACTTTTGCACTTTGTTTCAGATCTTGAATCTTACGCCATCTTGCTGTTCACGTGTTCATAGCAACTGTAGCGCGAATTACGACTTCTGTTCATTATTTATGTCTCTGTGTGTGATGGTGAAGTGGTTCTTTTGCGTGGGTGTGCTTTCTGTTCTGTGTCCTTGGTCAGTTCTCTCAGAGCGGTAAAGAGTGTGTTGTTGCAGAGTGTTCTGTTTCCATTTACTACATTTTCCCCTTCGACTATAGCCTTTTGTATGTGGTAATTTTCTTTTATTGTTAGTTTTCAGTATAGACTGTTGCTGTTTCTCAGAATGCGTAGATCGTTTTCCATATTAGTGAGGCTATGGTTTTTGTTCAATAGATGTTCTGCAAAAGTTGAATGTTTGCTGTCACTTCTTAGAGCTCTCATGTGCTCTGTGTACCTCGTTCGGAAATTTCTGCTTGTTTGTCCTATGTAGTGGGCCTGACAAGAGTTGCAAGTGAGTTGATATATTCCAGCGTTGCTGAATTTGTCTGAGGTTTCTCTGATTGGTCAATATAAAACTATATTTCAAAAGACGATTTGTAAAAATATAATGTTTGACTGTGTTTGTGCAACCATACCATTTTCTGCATGTTTTAGATTAAAAAAAAACCACTGATGATGGTGATATTTGTCGCCGAAACTAGTTTGGGATAATAAAGAAATAAACGAATAAAAAGGTGTTTTGCATCAAGGCGGACTCAATTTGTGACATTACTTTTTTTCTATGCAAACACGGACCAAATGGAAGAGTTCCAAGACAATATTATAGTATGGGAGGAGAAAGAAGGAAAATTAGACATATAACACGTCAGCCTGAGTTGCAAATAGAAACCAATCTACCTAGGTTTCAGTCAAAATAATTTGGCCTTCTTTAGAAGCTATTGACACTGAACTATTGACCGAGCGAGGTGGCGCAGTGGTTAGCACACTGGACTCGCATTCGGGAGGACGACGGTTCAATCCCGTCTCCGGCCATCCTGATTTAGGTTTTCCGTAATTTCCCTAAATCGCTTCAGGCAAATTCCGGGATGATTCCTTTGAAAGGGCACGGCCGATTTCCTTCCCCATCCTTCCGTCACCCGAGCTTGTGCTCCGTCTCTAATGACCTCGTTGTCGACGGGACGTTAAACACTAATCTCCTCCTCCTCCTCCACTAAACTATTGCATGCCAAAGTTTGGCCATGTCAGGTATAAAACTATAGCCCTGTAGTACCCAGTCATAAACTGGCTGATGAGAAACAGCAGGCCCCACTGCGCGCACGAGGTTGGTAGTCCGCGAGAGCTGCCCCGGAACTAATCGCAGCGAGCAGCTATGTACCGAGCACCGCCGATAGTCATGTGCACGCGCGCGTGGAAATACACAGGGTGAAAAGTATTTAAACTGACGAACTCTGGCAGGTTGTAGGGAACATCAAAACAGATATTTTTCCCTAATATCATTTTTTCCTATGAGGAATATTTAAACCGGTAGAGGAAGATTTCTCTGGCGGCAAATTAATTAAACCAACAAACACATTTCCATTTTTTTATGACCAAGAGACAACACATTAACACAACCCAATTTCAATTAAAGTAGATTTTCAAAAATGCCTCCATTGGCACGTAAACAAAGATTACCGTTGGATCATGTTCTGTCTGATACGGGCAAAAAGCCCAGGAGTATCCTTAATTGTTCCTGCTGCTGCTACTATCCGGGCAACCAGATCCTCTTCTGATGTAACAGGAGTTGCATAAACAAGGTTGCGCATCTCTCACCACACAAAAAAGTCCAGAGAGGACACATCTGGGTATCGAGCAGTCCATGGTGCAGGACCATCTCTGCCAATCCACGTTTCTGGGAACCGTCGCTCCAGAAATCGACGCACACGACGACTGAAATGTGCCGGCGCCCCGTCATGTTTGAACCACATGCGTTGTCTTGTAGGGAGCGCGACGTCTTCCAGCAATTATGGCAATGCTCTGGCGAGAAAATTGTAATAGTGCCTGCCATTTAATGGCCTAGGTAGCAGATACGGGCCAATTAAACAGTCCCCAACAATACCAACTCACACATTAACGAAGAACCGCACTTGATGAGTGCTAGTAACTGTGGCATGTGGGTTATCCTCACTCCAAACATGCGAATTGTGCATGTTGAAGACTCCATCACGCCCGAACGTTGTTTCATCGGTAAACAACACAGAGGATGGAAATGGAGGATGCATTTCACACTGTTCCAGGTACCACTGCGAATATTGTGCTCTGGGTGGATAATCAACTGGTTCCATGTTGTGGACACGCTGTAAGTGAAATGGACGAAACATTTGCTCTCGAGTGACTGTTCTTACATTTGTCTGATTCGTCCCCATGTTACGTGCAATTGCACGAGTGCTGATTGAAGGATCCCACTCCGCATGCTGCAAGACAGCTTCCTCAAATTGGAGCGTTCTTACCGTGCGACGGCGTCCCTGTCCAGGTAATCTGCTAAATGACCCGGTCTCACACAGACGTTGGTACACAGCAGCAAAGGTCGCATGATGCGGGATACGGCGATTAGGATATTGTTGTTGATAAACTCGCTGTGCAGCTCGTCTGTTGTCGTGTGCTACGTAGTACGCACCAACCATATCAGTGTACTCACTCCAGGTGTATCGCTCCATTAGTAAACAGAGACACTGGTCGACAGCAGTTGCCTACAGCTGAAGAGCGTAATGCGGGCTCCACCGGTTTAAATAATCCTGCTAGGAAAAAATGATATTAGGGGAAAATATTTGTTTTGATGTCCCCTACAATCTCCCAGAGTTTGTCGGTTTAAATACTTTTCACCCTGTAGATGCTTAACAGTAGCTACCTTTACGTTAGGAATTGAATTAACATAAGCATTGAAACTGTTAATGGCGTAATATGTAACCGAATTTACTTCTGAGGAGAATGAGAACCCTATAAACGGATTCGGAGCCCGTAAGAAAGACTAGCTCAATTATTCGGCAAAATTATTGGGAAAATTATTCCTCAATTTTGAATACATTAGTATTCGACTAAAGTCGGGCGTCGGCGACTGCAAAGGCAAGGTAACATCAGGGACGGTGAAGCAATAGTTTAAAACCTTCAAAAAAGTTCTTATTACTCAATTGTAGCTGGTCATTAAGTAGGTTTTCTTTATCAAGCAACAGGGGTTTAAAGATTTGCAACTCCTCAAGGATGTCAAGCCTAGTGCCTTTAACCTCGCAATTTAATATGGTTCAAATGGCTCTGAGCACTATGGGACTTAACTTCTAAGGTCATCAGTCCCCTAGAACTTAGAACTACTTAAACCTAACTAACCTAAGGTCATCACACACATCCATGCCCGAGGCAGGATTCGAACCTGCGACCGTAGCGGTCGCGCGGTTCCAGACCGTAGCGCCTAGAACTGCTCTGCCACCCCGGCCGGCCGCAATTTAATAGCTCTGTGTTATTTGGTGGATTAGGAGCATGCGCAAATTGAACAATGTGATCGGCAAAAGTCGAGCCTCGCGTGCCATCAGCACTTTTCGTGGGTAAATGTTCTTTATATCTGGCTGAGAGGGCTCTTCATGGTGATTTTGTACACCCCACAACGAGATAATTTGTCATTAGTATTCTTTAACGAGTGGACCAAGTTCTTTTTGAGGCTGTTATTCGTAGAATATGCACTCTTAAAGCCGTGGATCTTTAAGAGTCGCCCTATTTTATAGGATGCTTTGCCTATCAAGAGAATAGAAATGAAGCTAGTGGAGTTATACTCTGGTGCGACACCTAGTGTAGATGAGATCGCAGTTTTTCACCTGTTTTCTTGTTAAAGACCTGTCTCACAATTTCTGCTTTATATTCATTATTATAGGCGACAATAGTTTAGTGTCAATAGCTTTTGAAGAAGGCAAAATTATTTTGGCTGAAACCTAGGTAAAGATTGGTTTTTATTTGCAACTGAGACTGTCGTGTTATAGGTTTAATTATCACAGTTGCTGGCGGGACTGCACGATGTTAAAATTCTTAAAGGAAAATTAGGATTGCGTACCGTCGACAACGAGGTCATTAGAGACAGAGCACAAGCTCGATGTGGGCAAGAACGGGTTAGGAAGTAGGTTGTGTCCTTTTAAAAGAAACCATCCCAACATTCACCTTTCGCCATGCAGTGAAATCAAGGAAATCATAGAGTCAAGTAAATCTTCTATCGGATAGGGATTAGAATCTTCAGCTGCTTTATCACTGCCTTAGCCAGTTTGGCCGGTTGTAGTGCACGGGGCAGCAGGCGGGAAAGGCGTGCCTTACGAGAAGCGAACAATAAGGCTGCGCCGGCATTTGCGCTGACCGGTGGCTACCCTTGAGGAAGTCAGTGAAAGTGAGCGCTCCGTGGCCGACGCTGAAGGAGCAACGGCCTGCTGGGGAACCGGTAATACCCAAGCTAATAACCAGGTACCTGCTACTCAGCGTCGCTCTCGTGAGTACTCATCCACATGTACATCAGTACTCCACAAATTAACTTGTGGTGTATGGCGGAGGATACTCCTGGGATTGCTAACTGATCCTCCCTTCCCTGTTCCATTCGCAAATGGTGCGTGGGGTGGACGGTTGCCGGTACGGCATCTAACTTACACTACTGGTCATTAAAATTGCTACACCAACAAGAAATGCAGATGATAAACGGGTATTCGTTGGAAAAATATATTATACCAGAAATGACATGTGATTACATTTTCACGCAATGTGGGTGCATCGATCGTCAAACACAGCTTGGATGGCGTGTACAGGTACAGCTGCCCATGCAGCTTCAACACGACACCACAGTTCATCGAGAGCAGTGACTGGCGTATTGTGACGAGCCAGTTGATCGGACACCATTGTCCAGACGTTTTCAATTGGTGAGAGATCTGGAGAATGTGCTGGCCAGGGCAGCAGTCGAACATTTTCTGTATCAGAAAGGCCTGTACAGGACCTGCAACATGCGGTCGTGCATTATCCTGCTGAAATGTAGGGATTCGCAGAGATCGAATGAAGGGTGGAGCCACGGGGCGTAACACATCTGAAATGTAACGTCCACTGTTCAAACTGACGTCAATGCGAACAAGAGGTGACCGAGAAGTGTAACCAATGGCACCTCATACCATCAAGCCGGGTGATACGCCAGTATGGTGATGACGAATACACGCTTTCAATGTGCGTTATCCGCGATGTCGCCAAACACGGATGCGACCATCATGATGCTGTAAACAGATCCTGGATTCATCCGAAAAAATGACGTTTCGCCATTCGTGCACCCAGGTTCGTCGTTGAGTACACCATCGCAGGCGCTCCTGTCTGTGATGCAGCGTCAAGGGTAACCGCAGCCTTGGTCTCCGAGCTGATAGTCCATGCTGCTGCAAACGTTGTCGAACAGTTCGTGCAGATGGTTTTTGTCTTGCAAACGTCCCCATTTGTTGACTCAGGGAACGAGACGTGGCTGCACGATCTGTTATAGCCACTCGGATAAGATGTCTGTCATCTCGACTGCTAGTGATACGAGGCCGTTGGGATCCAACACGGCGTTCCGTATTACCCTCCTGAACCCACCGATTCCATATTATGATAACAGTCATTGGATCTTGACCAACGTGAAAAGCAATGTCGCGATACGATAAACCGCAATCGCGAAAGGCTACAACCCGACCTTTATCAAAGTCGGAAACGTGATGGTACGCACTTCTCCTCATTGCAGGAGGCCATTACAACAACATTTCACCAGGCTACGCCGGTCAACTGCTGTTTGTGTATGAGAAATCGGTTGGAAACTTTCCTCATGTCAGCAGGTTGTAGGTGTCGCCACCGGCGCCATGCTCTGAAAAGCTAATCATTGGCATATCACAGCATCTTCTTCCTGTCGGTTAAATTTCGCGACTGTAGCACGTCATCTTCGTGGTGTAGCAATTTTAATGGCCAGTAATGTATCTTTTTTCCGCTCGCGGTCATATTCCGACAGGTATGCCGGAGGAACCAATATGTTGTCCAACTCCTCGCACAAAACTCTCTCTCGGAATTTCAACAGTAATCCTCTCCACGACGCACCTCATGTAGTTTCTGTCGCTGCAGTTTGTTGCGCATCTCTCTACCGCCTTCGCGCCGACGAAAAAAATCGCGCGGCGAAATGCGCCACACTTCGTTGGACCTTTTCTACCTCTTCTATCGGTCCCACTGATTAGGGTCCATGCCGGTCGCTGTGGCCGATCGGTTCTAGGCGCTTCAGTCTGGCACCGTGATGCTGCTACGGTCGCAGGTTCGAATCCTGCCTCCGGTATGGATGTGTGTGATGTCCTTAGATTAGTCAGGTTTAGGTAGTTTTTAGTTTAGGGGAGTGATGACCTCAGATGTTAAGTCCTGTAGTGCTTGGAGCCATTTGAACCATTTGAATTCATTGTCTCCTGTAATTTGTCATCAACAGTGTGATTCTGCAATAGTGAATTTCTTCTCCTATGGTCTTGTATGTATTTACTTTCCGCCTAAGCGTCACTCCCTGCAGTCTTCATCAATCCTCTGCAGGTCCTCCTACACTTCTCTATAGTCTTCTGACGATAGCACTTTCTTACAGACAACCACATCATCCCCATACAGACTTCTGAACACTAGATCATTTATATTTATTGGGAACAGTAACGGTCCTATCACACCTTCTTAGGATATTCCAGAAATTACCTTTACATCAGTCCATTTTGCTGCATTAAGAGCGACGTGATGAATTGTGTATGGGAGAAAGTCCTGAATCCAGTCACAAACCTGGGTAACTACCTGGTAAGTTTGTTGTTGTTTCACTAAACGACAATGCAGGACTCTATCAAAATGCCTTCCTGAAGTCAAGGAACTCAGTATCAAGCAGGGCGCCACTGTCTATAGCTCTCTGTATCTCATGGGCGAACGGAACGAGCTGCATTTCAAAAGATCTCTGCTTACAGAATCATTGTTGATCTTTACGAAGGAGATTTTTGTTCTCTAGAATCGTCATAATACATGGTGAGGTTACGTCAATGTGACCATCACCTACGTACGACGTCAGCGTGAAATAACCAGTGACAGACGGCAGATGGCAGCACTAGCAGAAGAGGGGGGACTCGGTAAAAGTTATGGGATATCGATATGCTCATACAGGGTGTTATAAAAAGGTACGGCCAAGCTTCCAGGAAACATTCCTCACACACAAAGAAAGAAAATATGTTATGTGGACATGTGTACGGAAACGCTTACTTTCCATGTTAGAGCTCATTTTATTACTTCAAATCACATTAATCATGGAATGGAAACACACAGCAACACAACGTACCAGCATGACTTCAAACACTTTGTTACAGGTTCAAAAAATTGGTTCAAATGGCTCTGAGCACTATGGGACTTAACATCTGAGGTCATCAGTCCCCTAGAACTTAGATCTACTTAAACCTTACTAACCGAAGGACATCACACACATCCATGCCCGAGGCAGGATTCGAACATGCTACCGTAGCGGTCCTTTGTTACAGGAAATGTTCAAAATGTCCTCCGTTCGCGAGATACATGCATCCATCCTCCGTCGCATGGAATCCCTGATGCGCTGATGCAGCCCTGGAGAATGGCGTATTGTATCACAGCCGTCCACAATACGAGCACGAAGAGTCTCTACATTTGGTACCGGGGTTGCGTAGACAAGAGCTTTGAAATGCACCCATAAATGAAAGTCAAAAGGGTTGAGGTCAGCAGAGCGTGGAGGCCATGGAATTGGTTCGCCTCTACCAATTATCGGTCGCCGAATTTGTTGTTGAGAAGCGTACGAACATTTCGACTGAAATGTGCAGGAGCTCCATCGTGCATGAACCATATGTTGTGTCGTACTTGTAAAGGCACATGTTCTAGCAGCACAAGTAGAGTATCCCGTATGAAATCATGATAACGTGCTCCATTGAGCGTAGGTGGAAGAACATGGGACCCAAGAAAGACATCGCCAACAATGCCTGCCCAAACGTTCACAGAAAATCTGTGTTGATGACGTGATTGCACAATTGCGTGCGGATTCTCGTCATCCCACACATGTTGATTGTGAAAATTTACAATTTGATCACGTTGGAATGAAGCCTCATCCGTAAAGAGAACATTTGCACTGAAATGAGGATTGACACATTGTTGGATGAACCATTCGCAGAAGTGTACCCGTGGAGGCCAATCAGCTGCTGATAGTGCCTGCACAAGCTGTACATGGTACGGAAACAACTGGTTCTCCCGTAGCACTCTCCATACAATGACGTGGTCAACGTTACCTTATACAGCAGCAACTTCTCTGACGCTGACATTAGGGTTATCGTCAACTGCAGGAAGAATTGCCTCGTCCATTGCAGGTGTCCTCGTCGTTATAGGTCTTCCCCAGTCGCGATTCATAGGCTGGAATGTTCCGTGCTCCCTAAGACGCCGATCAATTGCTTCGAACGTCTTCCTGTCGGGACTCCTTCGTTCTGGAAATCTGTCTCGATACAAACGTACCGCGCCACGGCTATTGCCCCGAGCTAATCCATACATCAATTGGGCATCTGCCAACTCCGCATTTGTAAACATTGCACTGACTGCAAAACCACGTTCGTGATGAACACTAACCTGTTGATGCTACGTACTGATGTGCTTGATGCTAGTACTGTAGAGCAATGAGTCGCATGTCAACACAAGCACCGAAGTCAACATTACCTTCCTTCAATTGGGCCAACTGGCGGTGAATCGAGAAAGTACAGTACATACTGACGAAACTAAAATGAGCTCTAACATGGAAATTAAGCGTTTCCGGACACATGTCCGCATAACATCTTTTCTTTATTTGTGTGTGAGGAATGTTTCCTGAAAGTTTGGCCGTACCTTTTTGTAACACCCTGTATACAGCTGGCGGTAGTATTGCATACGCAGGATATAAAGTGTAGCGCATTGGCGGAGCTGTCATTTGTACTCACGTGATTCGTGTGAAAAGGTTGCCTACATGACTATGGCTGCACGATGGGAATTAACAGATTCTAAACGCGGAATGACAGTTGGAGCTAGACGTATCGGACATTCGATTAAGAAAACATTAGGTAATTCAGTATTTCGAGATCCAAGGCGTCAAGAGTGTCTCGAGAATATCTAAAAGGCATTACATTTCACCATGGACAACGCAGTGGCTTGCGGCACACTTAACGACCGAAAGCAGCAGAGTTTGTGTAGAGCCGTCAGTGCTAACAGAGAAGCAACATTGAGTGAAATAACTGCAGAAATCAGTGTGGGACGTACGACCGCCGTATCTGTTAGTGCGGCGAAATTTGGCGTTATGGAGCTACAGCAAGAGACGGCCGACGCGAGCGCCTCCTGCGACAGCACTAAATCGTATGCATCGCCTCCTCTGGGCTCGTGGCCGTAGACGACTAAAAATCTGGCCTGGTCAAATGAGTACCGATATCATTTGGTAAGACCTG
This sequence comes from Schistocerca americana, assembly GCF_021461395.2. Lineage (NCBI taxonomy): Eukaryota > Metazoa > Arthropoda > Insecta > Orthoptera > Acrididae > Schistocerca > Schistocerca americana. Next base: position 19,848,795 of record NC_060127.1, on the reverse strand, counting down.
ATGATAGGATTCGATTGTGGCGCAGACACACAGAAGCTGGATTCCAACGTCGCCTTAAAACATCAGTGGCCTTTATTGATCTTACAGCTGCCTGCGATACAGTATGGAGATAAGGAATCTTGTACAAACTCGACAGTGTTATACACTGCCAATCAGGCTCATGAACAACATGCTGTCTGAGAGATACTACCAAGTAGTCCTTGGCGACCAACTAAGCAGACAGAAGAAAGTTGATAATTTTTGGCACCAATCCTGTTCAACTTTTATATATCTGACCTCCCTGAAAAAGGGTCAAGGAAGTTTATCTACGCAGACGGTCTGGCCTTGGCCACCCAATAGAGAACTCTTAAAGCTGGTGAGCAGATCCTATCCGCAGATCTAAGCACAATAGATGAACAAAAACTGAAGACTGATGCCAAATCCAACGAAGACTGAAGTTAGCTGCTTTCACCTTAACAACAGAATGGCCAATGCGAAGCTGAATGGTCATGTCCTTCAGCACCAAGACTCTTCAAAATACCTAGGAGAGAGTCTTGATAGAACCCTCTCTTACAGGAAGCACATAGAAAACACCACAGCAAAGCTGAGATCACGCAAGACACTGCGACGTGCTGCCTTAGGGCTGGTATACTCTGCTGCCGAATACTGTTCCCCAGTGCGGCTTAATAAAAAATTGACGTCCAGCTAAATGCAGCAATGAGGACAAGAACAGGCCGCATCAAATTTAATTCTCCGTAGTGCATACCACCTCTAAGCAACATTGCACCACCAGACCTGCGAAGACAGAACGCCCTCCTCAAGGAATATCAAAAATTATTTAAAATCCCCGAGCTTCCAATGCACTCTGATGTTCCTGCATTCCGAATGAACCTATTAAAATCTAGGCAGCCATCTGTCCTACTTTCAGTATCAACAAAAAGTGGACAGACATGTGGAACGTCAGACGTCCAGACCTGACACAAGACCAGCCAGTATGGAACTAACGCGACATGCCTGGAAAACAATTAATTGGATCCGCACAGGCCACGGCATCTGTGCTGGAAACCTCTATTGATGGGGAAGGGCTTCATCTCCTCAATGTGACTGTGGAAATGAACACCAGACCATGGGTCCACGTCGTCAACAAGGCACTGTGCAGGTTGGTGGTGGCTCAACAGTCGTGTGGGCTGCGTTCACCATATATGGAATAGATTGGCTCCTCCGGTCCAACTGAACATATCATTGACCGGCAATTATTATTTTCGGCTACTTGGAGACCATTTGCAACCATTCGTGGACTTCAAATTCCCGAACAACAATGCAATTTTTATGGGTAACAATGCACCATGCCAGAACATTGTGGAGCGAATGATTTGACCACCCTGACCGCCCTACGTCAATCTCATCTAACATTTATGGTGTATAATCGAGAGGTCAGTTCGTGCACAAAAACGTGCACCATCATCACCTTCCCAATTATGGATGGTTATTGAGACAGCTTGGCTCAATATTTTTCAGGGGACTTCCGACAAGTTGTTTTAAGCGGTCATTTCCCTCTAGGCCGCACCACTCAGTTACTTCTAGGTGATAATCTGAGCAGCCTCCTTAGATTGTTTGCAGATGACGCTGTAATTTACCGTCTAGTAAAATCATCAGACGACCAATTCCAATTCCAATATGATCTAGAGAGAATTTCTGTATGGTGCGAAAAATGGCAATTGGCAATAAACAAAGAAATGCGCGAGGTCATCGACACGGGTACTAAAAGAAATCCGGTAAATTTTGGGTATACGATAAATCGCACAAATCTAAGGGCTGTCAATTCGACTAAATACCTAGGAATTACAATTACGAGCAACTTAAATTGGAAACACCACATAGATAATAATGTGGGGAGGGCGAAACAAAGACTGCGCTCTGTTGGCAGAACACTTAGAAGATGCGACAAACCCATTAAAGAGACAGCCTACATTACACTTGTCCGTGCTCTGCTGGAATATCGCTGCACGGTGTGGGATCCTTACCAGGTGGGATTGACGGAGGACATCCAAAAAGTGCAAAGAATGGCAGTTCGTTTCGTGCTATCGCGCAATAGGGATGAGTGTCGCTGATATGATACGCTAGTTAGGGTGCCAGTCACTGAAACAAAGGCCATTTTCTTTGCGGCGAGATCTATTTACGAAATTTCAATTACCAACTTTCACTTCCGAATGCGAAAATATTTTGGCGAAGAGTTCTCGGGCTTCCAGCCGGGTGGCGCCACCCGGCTGGAAGCCCGAGAACTCTTCGCCAGCTGTATACGCCGGGAAAGCATACATTCACATTTACGAAAATATTTTGTTGACACCCACCTATATAGGGAGCAGAAATGATCATCATAATAAAACAAGAGAAATCAGAGCTCTAACGTAAACATTTAGGTGTTCCTTTTTCCCACGCGCCATTCGAGAGTGGAATGGTAGAGAAGTAGTATGAAAATGGTTCGATGAACCCTCTGCCAGGCGCTTAAGTGTGAATCGCAGATTAACCATGTAGATGTAGATGCAGGTATTTTATGCCTGCATTGTTGTGAACCGGCCGCTGTGGTCGAGCGGTTCTAGACGCTTCAGTCCGGAACCACGCGGCTGCTACGGTCGCAGGTTCGAATCCTGCCTCGGGCATGGATGTGTGTGATGTCCTTAGATTAGTCAGGTTTAGGTAGTTTTTAGTCTAGGGGAGTGATGACCTCAGATGTTAAGTCCTGTAGTGCTTAGAGCCATTTGAACCATTTGAATTCATTGTCTCCTGTAATTTGTCATCAACAGTGTGATTCTGCAATAGTGAATTTCTTCTCCTATGGTCTTGTATGTATTTACTTTGCGCCTAAGCGTCACTCCCTGCAGTCTTCATAAATCCTCTGCAGGTCCTCCTACACTTCTCTATAGTCTTCTGACGATAGCACTTTCTTACAGACAACCACATCATCCCCACACAGACTTCTGAACACTAGATCATTTATACTTATTGGGAACAGTAACGGTCCTATCACACCTTCTTAGGATATTCCAGAAATTACCTTTACATCAGTCCATCTTGCTGCATTAAGAGCGACGTGATGAGTTCTGTATGGGAGAAAGTCCTGAATCCAGTCACAAACCTAGGTAACTACCTGGTGAGTTTGTTGTTGTTTCATTAAACGACAATGCAGGACTCTATCAAAATGCCTTCCTGAAGTCAAGGAACTCAGTATCAAGCAGGGCGCCACTGTCTATAGCTCTATCTCATGGACGAACGGAACGAGCTGCATTTCAAAAGATCTCTACTTACAGAATCATTATTGATCTTTACAAAAGAGGTTTTTGTTCTCTAGAAACGTCATAATACATGGTGAGGTTACGTCAATGTGACCATCACCTACGTACGACGTCAGCGTGAAATAACCAGTGACAGACGGCAGATGGCGGCACTAGCAGAAGAGGGGGGACTCGGTAAACAGTGCACTCGTTGTCCTAATCCGGAAACGGAGCGTTTCATCTGACGTCACAAAGAGTAGGATCGTTGGTTTTCGAGCCAAGCGTGGAAGACTTGTCGAATCTGTTACGTTTGTAAACTGTTAGCGTGCCGCTGTGGTTGAAGCATATCGTCCATGGCAAAATGCCGCTATCCAAAAGTGGCGTCGACACCACGAGCCGCTGATGACAGGGGTGAGCGACAGCTGCGGAGATGTGTACGGTCGAAAGTGGGTGCAAATGTTGAGCAACTTGTGACACTTTTACCGATTAGAAGTAGGTTTTATTATGTAACTTATCTGCAATTATGGAGTGCGTATTCTTTGTTATTTAAAGTCCTTGGCTTGTGACAGGAAAATTAGAGTTTTGTAATGTATATTTGAAAAAAGCAAAATGATTTGTTAAAATGATAAATTAGTATAATATGTGCATGTTCATAAAAAGAAAATGTTTATTGAAAACTGGTTCGTGCTTAGGGCACTTGTATTTGTAATATATAAAATATGTAGAGAATTCTCTCTGCAACCCACCAGGATAGCCGAGAGCACTAATGCACTGCTTCCTGGACTCGGGTAGGCGCGCCAGCCCCGGATCGAATCGCCGGCCGCGGTGGTCTCGCGGTTCTAGGCGCGCAGTCCGGAACCGTGCAACTGCTACGGTCGCAGGTCCGAATCCTGCCTCGGGCATGGATGTGTGTGATGTCCTTAGGTTAGTTAGGTTTAACTAGTTCTAGGTTCTAGGGGACTGATGACCACAGCAGTTGAGTCCCATAGTGCTCAGAGCCATTTTTGAACCCGGATTGAATCCGCCCGGCGGATTAAAGATGAGGACCGGTATGCTGGGCAGCCTGGATGTGGTTTTTAGGTGGTTTTCCACATCTCGCTAGGTGAATACTGGGCTGGTTCCGCCTCAGTTACACGATTCACAGACATTTGAAAACATTCTCATTCATGGCTTACACTAGATACAGACAGCTGGGGTACACTATTTACATCCTGTGGGGTTCAGGGTGGTGGAAGGAAGGGCATTGGGCCACCTTCTGCAACTAACGCTGCCAACGCCATAACAACACGCCCAACCCGACGTGAGGCGGGATGAGGCCCAAAGAAAGAAAGAAAGGGAAGTCCCTCCGCAACAGAAGTGGGGGTGGTTTTGGCGGTCGAACTGAGCGGCTCCTTGGTGTGAACGGTACACAGTATGTGGCTAGCCGTAGCACGGTATACTTTGACGGTGCTAAGAGAGGCGATTGGAAGCTGCTTTACAATGGATTTGCTTCGGATGTGGATCTGGCTATTATTTGGTATTCTTAGCAAAAAGGAATGGCTCTACTAAGGTGAAAATCCGACACCAAGAAGAGATTTTATAGGGCATTCAAACATCAAGAGCCGTGAGTAAAGTTAGTCACCATGTCGCTTGCCACCAATCTTCGCCACTGCTTCACTAACTTCATACATTCAGTAATGTATATGGGCATGGACCAGTTAATTTGTGTGTGGTTTGAATAATAATCACAAAAACAAATTTATGTCCAGAACCATATTTTCTATCCTGATCACGAACCTATGCAGGATCCTCACCTAAGTGCTACTAAAACTGAGTATCCTGATTTAAATGAACAATTCTTGCGTTCAAGTGTTTTAAAGTGATTTTTTGCCTAATGTAAAAGTAGTAAAAGTTAAAGTTAAAACCACAAAAGTGAAGTTAGACAGGACTTGGTTAAAGTATCCTTAGTGTATTGAAAAGTATAGTTTTGTAGGGATACAGTGAAAGGTTGTGTAAATATTATTGTCTAAAATACCTGCTACACAGGTGATAAAAAGGCAAATAAGTTAAGCTCATTTTCAAAAATAGTGTGGTTTTGATTTCTATCATGAATGTTTCCTTTTTTGAAGTTAATTAGGCCTTACAAAGCAAATTATGGACTACTCCAAGTGAAGTGAATGATTATCTTTTTGAATTAGGCTTTTTTTTTACTGTAATAAGCAGAGAGAGTTGACTAGAGAAACTATACTAGTTTATGGGTCCCCATCATATTCTCGACTTATTAGGAAAAAATTGAACTATTACTGTTGCTAAGGCAAACTGATATATATAGAAGAGCTTAAACAGTGTGTTTATGAGGTTATTCATCCTTATTGATTTTTTTATGTCAGTTAAGATCAAATCCCCTCATGTCCAAATTTAGCTCTTCACTTCATGCAGTAACTTTTCAGTAATTGATGAAGTAACACTCTTGAGTGTAGCTGTCATTGGTATGAACTTGGTGCAAAACTACTTCTTATAAATTACTGATGTGTTCGTTATTGGTAACTGCTACTACATACGATTCAGAGTACACTGTGTCAGTTTGTATTCTGTTTGCTGTTCAAAGGGAAATCTCAAAGAAAGTAAGTTCAATAAACAATAATCAATTTTCTTAAACGTATATTTCCAAATTAATGTGCCTAATTGGGCTGGCGACCGTCCATTTTTTTTCATTCACTTATGATTTTATCACTTTCATTAACTGCCAAGGTTAAAGCGCGTTTCGTTTTTTTTCTGTTAATTTCACTAAATCCAAAATTATAGTCCGATACCTTTGTCCATTAGATACATGCGCAGTCAATCTTAAAAATCCTCCCAGATGGTAACGTTAGCTTCTTTCACGGCAAGTTAATGTTATAAACTGACCACTTAGATGAACCAAGCGGCTACCACCAATAGTGTCTCGTCAAAGACCGTTTGCTAACGTTATTGGGTATGGGCCTCCACAGCAACTACCAGGTCCATACATCCATGCTGACGACTGTTCATTGGTCACTAAAGCTGGACTTTGCACACCAGTACCACAACAGCAAGCCCACTGAGTGGTAACAGGTGGCCTTTTCAGATGACAGATGGTTGTCAGCGTGTACGGTATGAAATGTCTGAAAGCAAACATCCTTCAAAACCTGTCGGAAGTGTCCAAGTCAGAGGACAAAGAGCGATTCTAGGTGCTTCAGTCTATTACCACGTGGCTGCTATGGTCGCAGGTTCGAATCTTGCCTCGGGCATGGATGTGTGTGATGTCCTTAGGTTAGTCAGGTTTACGTAGTTCTAAGTCTAGGGGACTGATGACCTCAGATGTTAAGTCCCATAGTGCTTAGAGCCATCTGAACCATTTTTTGGAGGAGAAAGCGTTGTGCTCTGTGGAATGTTGTATCGAGGCATTGCCTGCATTATCTCATCATTCTGGAAAGCACAATGGAACAAGTATGGATCTATCCTTGAGAACCATGTCCTTCTCTACCTGCAGTTTCCTTTTCCTTAGCACCATGGCATCTGGCAACAGGATAATGCACGAGACTCACAACTTGCAGTGTACGTGCATGGTTTGATGAGCATCAGAATGAGTTTGCCCTGCCCATCAAACTCCCTTGGCGTAAACTGAATCGAGAATTTGTGGGACCAACTCTATTGGGCCATGCAACAAGGATTTGAAACTGAGACACCTAGTGCGGCTGGCCACAGAATGGGGTCGGCATGACTCCACATCTTTGTCAGTTCATTGAATCTCATCCTGCACAACTCATGGCAGTCTGCTCTATAAAATTTGGTTATTTAGGCTTGTCACAGGAGGACGCATTAATTTGACTGGGCAGTGTAAATAAGAATAAAACTTGTTTCATCATTCTGCAGCAGTATGCTGGCACATCTGCAGAAAGTGTAGGCGACTGTCTGAAGGGTTGGAGAGGGGGGATACCCAGAGTGAGGCCTGTTCAATGAAAGAGAAAAATTCCTGTAACTTGGTATCTGTATTCTTAATGACAGGGCACATGGAGACTCGCCCTGGGGAGCTAAAGTTACAGGATGGCTGTCAGTCTAGGATTCGGGCCTAGCTAGAGGAATGGGTGTGGGGAAGGTGGTGGTATCACGTCTACGCAGCTGGTACTCCCTCTCGATGAGCAGAGAGACATGCGGACGGCACTGGGCCATCCACTTTGGCTCAAGTCTTGTTTACAAGAGAACCTGCTCTGTCTGAAACTGGATACAAAGAGACAGATACAACTGCTCTCTGTTCCATGGGACCCTCCAACGACCACACACGTCGTCTGCTTTCCACACTATGCATGGGCAACACTGATATTTGGATACGCCAGCAAATTCAACAGAAGTCTGAAGGCGCCTCTTGTCATTGGCCCTACCAAACAGGACTGCCTCAGCTCTGAAAGGCAGGCAACTTATGCCCTGTAGTCGCAGAAGAAGTTGCTCTGGAAGAATACTTGTAAAGACACAATATAATTACAAACATTAGCTGTAAGCGGGCATTGACTGAAATCAATGGCGAAAGTTAAAAATTTGTACTGGACCGAGAATCAAACCCACGTCTACAGCTTACCAGACAGATGCTCTGACCACTGAACCCTCCAGATACAGTAGTCATCGCAACTCCATGGACTACTCTCTCGTTAGAAAAATCTGGAAATTTGTGGTAAGTTCCTATGGGACCAAACTGCTGAGGTTATCGTTCCCTAGGCATACACACTACGTAATGTAACTTACACTAACTTACGCTAAGGACAGCACACACACCCATGCCTGAGGGAGGACTCGAACCTGTGAGAGGAGAGGTGTGCAAGTAGTGGCAAAATGTCTCAAACCGTGCAGCTACCCAGCACGGCCTCCTGTTGGACCCATATTCTCAGGCCATCCACACACTACTAATGTAGTGCCCCTCACCCATTATCCTAATTACTTGCCATTTTTCGCCGATTCCCATAAGAGTTAGGGCCTACTGTACCACACTGAACAGATCATTGGCTGTCCTCCTGTCAGTTAGATATAAGTACATAATATGTAATACTTGTAAGGAGATACATTTTGTAGGTTCTGGACCATTTAAACCAACTTTACATTTTGTAAGTAATTTAACTGATTTTTAAAAATTCAGTATATTTCATTAACTAAACCGATTTTAGAACGTTAACAACAAAAATACATTTAAAAAATTCAGATTGTGAAGGTAAGTAAATAATTGAAATGTATTAGTTAAAACCAAAGTACATTATTTTAAAAATTTTAGATTGTGAACATAAGTAAACTAATTAAAATATATTAGTTAACAAAAGTAAATTATATTACAAATTTTACATTGTGAATGTGAGTATATAATTAAAATATATTAGTTAACAAAAGTAAATTATATTAAAAATTTCTGTTTCTATTTTTTCTATCTTTATTAAAACGATTCAGAAATATATATAAGCCTGAAGTTAATACTTTCATATATTTTTCAAGTTTTTCATTCATTTATATAGAAGCAATGTTAATAATTAAAATTTTTAGTAAGTAATCTATGTTTTGCATCCTATGTAAGATTCTTTTTACCATACATAATTACATAAGCAAGTGTATCGTTTGGAATTTTATCATTAAAAGTTGCACAAAGTTTCATATTTGTTTTTTGTGTAGCTGTAACATTATTTCTACAGGTCATATTGATTACATAAATTGGATAATTAGTTATAAAACTAAATGGATTAATATCAATATCTGATTTTAGTAAAGTTATTCTTTTAAAATCATGAAATGCATCATATGCTTTTAGAAAATTATTTCGTCGATAAATATTCCACATTTCTTGAGGAAAAACCTCATTTTTTAAATATATATTCTGTAGTTTAACATGATCACATAATGCTGCATCAACTAATTGATTATTTTTACAATTTGTCTGAAATACTACAAAAACTATTTTTATTACATTTCTTCTGTTTGAAGTTAATAAAAGATATAGGAATTTATGTATTTTTAAAAATATTTTGATGTTGTTCAAGTTTATAATTTTTGTTCATATTTAAAAGCTGGTACACGAATTTCCACAGATTCTATAATAATTTTACCTCCTTTAGGAAGAGTATCTTTTATTTCAACACTAGCATAATTTTTATCAAACCAACATAAAATTCCATCTCCAGAAGAAGAACTATGTGTTTCCTTCAAATGTAATTTCTTTCTAATCTTTAAAAAATCCACCAAGCACTGACAAAGGATAAAGTACTTCAGTTCTTTTACTATTTATTTTTCCTGTATTAAGAATATGTCCTCCTAAACTTATTTTGTCAGTAACAGATGAAGTTAAATGTAGTAAAATGTAACGAAATAAAAGGATGTTCTAGATAATATTTTATTTCCTTTTTCTATTGTTATAAATCATACTGAAGATAAAGTATTTGTTTTAAAACCTGTTGGTATGTTTAAATATGTTGGTAATTTACCTGTAAAATTTAATGGCGATAAATTAATAATTGTTGAAAAAACAGGAAGGCACAGAAGGATTAATGAGACTTTTAACTGCAAAACAAGTTACTATATACGATTTAAATAAAAAGTTTAATGGTGAAGATTTATCAAATTATGCAGATATATTATTAAATTCAGTAGAACTATATTCTGATAATAATCCAAATAAGATAAAATCAAGTAAAGATATAAATATTTATATTTAATGAAAGCAATTGTTGATGATTATTGTCCAAACATAAGAAGAAATTCAACTATAGATTCTTCAGATATTAGTTCTCCTTAAAAAATAGGTGAAACTTTAGTTAAAAAATATACAGACAAAGCAACTGAATATGTTTGGATGAATGATGATAGAGATTTAATTGAAAGGTTAGCAGTAGTTCATGGTGAAGAACCAGCTGGAAATAAAAATTATCATAATGAAAAAGGAAGTTTTGCACAAATGTTAACAAATAAATTTAGTGATTTTATAATTGATAATCAAAAAGGAACTGCATATATAATTAAATGTTTAAATAATCTTCCTTATAAATGCAATTTCCAGGCTATAATTAGTGTGGTCCAGGTAGAAAATTAGAAGAGAGATTAGATAAAGGTAATAAAAATGTATTGTGATATTATGAATATATGTATTGTGACATTAGATAAAGCCTGTAAAAAATATGATATTGCTTATAGAGATAATAAAGATTTAGAAAAAAGACATAAAGCTGATAAAGAACTTCAGTTAGCTGTGAAAGAAAGAATATTTGCAAATGATGCTTCATTTTGTGAAAAAGTTGCAGCAACAGCTGTTAAAAGAATAATGTATGGAAAAGAAAAAAATTAGCGATGGGAATTAATGTTAATATTGATGAAAATGGTCAGGGATTTAAAAATTTTTTTAACTATATAAAAAACTTTATACATTTTTTAACTATATAAAAAATCTTTATTATATTTTAAATTATATAACCAAATAACTTAACAACTGATTATACCTTGCTACCTACTGGTAAAACTAAAAAAAATCAGTTAAATTAAAGTTAAATAATGAACAATTAAATGCAATGGAACCATTTTTAACAGATATTCAAAGAAGGACAAAAGAAAAAAAAGATGGTGGATATTTACTTGTTACATTGGTTATTCCTGTTGTTAAAAAAATTATTCAATATTGAATAAAAAAGAAAATTGGTAAAGGAATAATACAACATGATGGTGGATTTTTACCATTATTATTAGCTGCATTACCATATTTAGCAAAAATTGTTTCATTAGCTGGTGAATCTGCAGCAATTGCAAATACAGTATTTAACAAAAAGAAAAATGATAAAGAATTAGAAGAACAAAAAAGACATAATTGCTAAATATTCTAATGCATTAACTAATTTTGATATAGAAAAACTTACTAAACAATTAAAAATTAAACACTTTGGTGGTGTATATATGATTGATGAAATAGTAAATAAACCATTAAAATTGAATGTGGTATAGTAAATTTAGATACATGTAATTATTCTGGTACTCATTGGATTTGTTATTTTAAAATAATGATGAAAAAGTTATTTTTGATTCATTTGGTACTAATATACCAAAATAATTAGTTAACTATTTAGGAAAAAATGAACTATACTACAATACAGAAAGAATAGAAAATTTTGATGAAGTAATATGTGGTCATTTAAGTTTGCTTGTTTTAAAATCGCTTTGTGAGAATTATAATTTAATGGTATTTTAGACTGAATAAATGGGCATTTTTGGAAATAAGATACATCTTACTAAACGAACTGAACAAGTACTTAATACACTTACATTCAATTTCGAAAAAATTAATAATTGGAAATATTATTAAACAACAACAATCAACAGATTTAATGATAACTAATGAAATTAAACAATTTCAAATAGAATTTAATTCTTTTTTTAAAATAACTGAAGTTTATATTGGTATTAAAATAGAAGACTCCATACTTAAATAAATTAAAAACTCCTAATGTTAAAGTATATGATAAACAAATAATTGAATTTACTTTTATAACAGGTGATGAACAAAGAATGTTCAATTTTGAATATGATTTAATACTTAAAACGATTATTGTTGTTGGTAATAATATAAATAGAGATTTAAACATTGATGATTTGAATATAACAGTATGTATAGCTGATAAGCTATATAAAATAAATAATAATAATCAATCAATAATGGTACACAAACCAAATTTTATAACTGTAGAATTGAAAGATTCTGTATAAACTGTTCCTGTAGATGTATATATAATTATATTTGGTGAAAAACTGAAAAAGTTAATAAAGTTTTTATCTGTATAAATGAATAATAACAATTCACATTTAGCACTTAAAGACGATCATATTTTTGTTTTAAATGTAAAATATTTACAGAAACACATAATCCAGATAGAGTAAGAACTAAAAATGGAAGACAAAAGAGTTGAAGGTATTTGTACAATTTGTAAAAGTAAAAAAATCACATTAAATTTTTTTTGTAAATGGTGAAGGTTAAAATAAAATTCGTGAAAATATAATTAATGAATTACATAAACCAATTAGAAAGAATTTTAAAAGAAGAAATGTTGTTTCTGTTAGTATAGATGATTTATGGCAAGCTGATCTAGTTGAAATGGATTCAGGTAATTTAAAGGAATTTCAAAAATAAATAAAGGTTATAAATATATATTAACAATAATTGATGTTATTTCAAAATATACACTTGCTGTTCCTATTAAAGCTAAAACAAGTAATAATGTAGTTGATAATTTTCTAAAAATTTTAATAATTAGAAAAAGAAATAATTTAAAGAATTTTATAACAAAATTTTCAACAATTAATGAAAAATATAACACTAAATAATATTCAACTTTTTCAGAACTAAAACCATTTGTTGTTGAACATTTTAACAGAACACTTAAGGAAAAAATAGATAAAAAATTTGCTTAGGAAGGAAATTACAAATGGTTAAATTTAGTTAAAAATCTAATTTACGAATACAATAATACAGAATAATTTATAATAAATATAAAACCAATAGAAGTAAATGAAACCAATTTAAAAATAAGTAATATTGTATCTGATGAAGAACCTAAATTTAAAAAAGATGATAAAGTTAGAATTAGTAATCTTAAAGGTTTTTTTGAAAAAGGATATGCAGCTAACTGGTCAACAGAAATATTTGAAATTGAAGATATTATTTATTCTAATCCACTTACATATAAATTTAAATATATAAAAGGAAATTTTTATGAACAAGAACCACAGAAAACCAAATATCCAGAAGTATACTAAGTCGAAAAAGATTTAAGAAAGACAAGTAATAAAGTTCGTTAAATGGTTAGGTTTTGATAATTCACATAATACTTGGATGAATAATTTTTAATAAAGCATTAGTTTACTATTTATTTTAATAATCAATTAGTTTCTAAAAGGAATTAGTTTCTCTTTAGTTTAACAATCAAAAAGTTTTTAAACAATTAGTTTTAAAAGAATAAGTTTACAATTTAGTTTAATAATCAATCAGTTTTTAAATAAGTATGAAATATTTTCATCAAATTTTGAATTCGAACATATTGCACTTTAATTAATTCATCTTTTACTTTAATACTTTCGTCTTTCATTTTAATTCTATCATCTTTTATTATCATAACTTCTCTGTTTAATTTATTCAATGTTTGTAATTTTTGTATACAAAAATCTTTGTGTTTTATTTCATCTTTTTTCCATTTATTTAGATATATTTTATATATAAAAAGTTTTATTACATTTTTCATAACTTATAATTACCTTATGGTAATGTATTTATTTTATTTTATACAAATCTTTCATCATCCTGAGGACTCAGTGCTTTTTTGTTTCCTTGAATAGAATGTATTTCATGTTTTTCACTTTTAATTAAATTAATTTTTATGTATTGTTCTATATTATTAAACATTGTATATTGTTAAATAATCTTTGTAATCTTCTTAACTTGTTTTGATTTTAATAAGAAATTTCTTAGTTCCTTTAGATTTTTTTTCTATATTGTCACCAACTTTATAAGCATAAATTTTTGCTTTTAAATGACAAAATTCTTCAGTTACTTTTCCTTTACTTTCATCTCTCATCTGTATTACAATATTTACAAAATTTAGTTTTCACAGAAGTTTCTTCTCGAACTTGCTCCATTTATATCTAACAAAATTGTTTAATTTGTGCAAAAGTAAATTTTAATAGCTTTTATATTTTTTACAATTTAAATATATAATTAGTCACTATTATAACCATATAATCCTGCTTCATTATAACCACTAATCCCACACGGCCAATTTTGGTTCCATCCCTGCTCTTTGCAAAGGTGAATGACCTTCTAATTGACATTCGACAGGCAGAACTGGTACTTTTTGTTGAAGATACTGCTGTTACAATAAATCCCATTAGAGAGGAAGTTCAGAAGGCATTTTTAATCATGGTTTAAAGAATTATTATCTGACTCTCAGAAAATGGCTTCTCCCTCAATTAAAAAAAAACACACTGTATTCAGCTGTGCAGAACAAATAAAGTGATACCAAACAACTTATGTAGCACATGAACAGTAGTCGATAAACGTGGTAGAATGCTCCAAAGTTTTGGGTATACATATTGATGAAAATGTGAACTGGAAGAAGCACATTAGTGCACTTCTCAAACAATTAAGTTCAGCTACTTTTGCTCTTCGTATAATTGCTAATGTTGGAAAGAAATCAATTAACCTCCTGACATATTTTCCATTTTTCCACTCAATAATGTCTTATGGATTTATTTCCTGGGGTAATTCAGCACTTAGAAAAAAATTATTGATTACACAAAACTGAGCAGTAAGAATAATACTTGTTGTTCATTGATGTATGTCTAGTAGATACTTATTCAAGGAGCTAGGCATTTTAGCTGCACTGTCACAATACATATATTCACTAATGAAATTCGTCATAAATAATCCATCATAATTTGAGAACAATGATGTATTATGTAAATGTGAATGTATGCTTTCCCGGCGTATACAGCTGGCGAAGAGTTCTCGGGCTTCCAGCCGGGTGGCGGTGTCTTCAAACTGCGACATTTCGACGAGTGACATACTCATCATCTTCTGGCCAGAAGAAACGTCGCAGTTTGAAGACACCGTCACCCGGCTGGAAGCCCGGGAACTCTTCGCCAGATTTATGATGTACTTTTTATGTTTCCACTCTCTATGCAGTAATGGTATATTATTCTGGGCAATGCTGCAAGAGGTGAAAAAGATCTTAAAACAGTAACGCCCCACAAGGGTCTCTTGACGAATCTGTTATTTATTTGTAGTTTACTTATAGTCAATTATCTAGAATGTAAAGACGAGCAGGGAGACTGATATCTCGTGTTAGCTATAGAGATTCATGAAGGTACCTGTTAAATTGTGATTATATCTACTCATTAACGACATCCGCGGCTAACAACAGAAAACTTTTCCACATAAAAGAAGGGCTTTATGAGCATAACTCGTGACAGAAGAAAAGTTTACACAAACGCACAGTAACCTTCGAGGGGGTGCAGAAGGTATTCAGTATGGAATAACAGTTTACAGGCATCTTCTCAAGATAAGGCAGGGCATTAACTACCCACAAAAATTCATGAGAAAACTGGAAACATTCTTGAAGAACCATAAAATGTGTTTTGTTATGTTTGTACAGCTACTTATACTTCTAAGGCTACCCAATATGAAATAATATTCTCTAGCTAATAAAGCATTACTTGACTTGGTTTATGTTACAAGTACATCCACTGAGAGAATGTAATGATGGGTTCAAAAAATCAAAATGAGAATAAAATTTTACATTGTCACTAAGAGATCATTTTTGTTACCACGTATTGAACTCTTTCCTCAGCCACTGACAGCTTTAATAACTCTGAACAATAAATTTGAAGTGAAAGTGTGTAAATTGCATGATTTTGAGTTAGTTATGTTTATTTCAGTATAAAATGATGCAAAATCATCATCTTCATAAATATTTATCTCTTGTTTTTTTAAAAAAGTAATCTACATTTTCGTATAAATAACTCACTAACTAAATATGCATTCATGTTCCAAGGTTCAGCATAACAAATTTTAAGTGAATAATTAATTAGTTGAATTATGTTACATGTCGTGCATTGATAAATTTCAGTGCCATTCTGGAAGCAAAAAACGAAAATATTAAGAAAAAATGAAGATAATATTACAGGAATGAAAATACTTTGTACCAGAACTATGTAAAGCACAAAAGAAAGTATAAATTAACTGGTTAGAAACGTATATAAAGGATTGCAAATGTTAAATGTCCGTATGCACAGTATATAGAATTACATATGTTGTTCAGAGATAAATTCAGAACATGACTGTTTTTGCTTGGCTTGACATTTATACACATACTCGGGAACATCCCTTAATACTGTCCAACAGTCATCTGCTTAAAATAGTAGGGCTCCACTTTGCAGCATACCTCTTCTCAAATGTGGCAATATCTTGATGAAATCGCTCCTCATCACTTAGTGCACCACAATCTTCGGCGGAGAAGTCAAGATGACTATGTAAGAAATGCATTTTCAATGATATGTTGCAACCAAGTTTTTTATAAGATGACAACATGTTATCTATAATCTCCTTGTAATTTATTGCTCATTTGTTCTCTAAGAATTGTAAACAGGCTACCTTATAACATTCCCAAGCATGCTTCTCATCACCTTGTATGATTCCACCAAAAGTATGGTCTCCTAACAGGTCTCAAATCTGTTGGCCTACAAAGATGCCCTCCTTTACTTTGGCATCACTTAAGTAAGGGAAATTTTGCCTTAAGTGCTTAAATGTGTCACCACCTACGTTCATTCCCTTAATAAAGATTTTCACGAGACCCATCTTGATGTTCAAGGGGGGAGGGGGGGGGGGAGCAGAATCTTTTTAGGGTATACTAGCGGTTCACTCTTAATGTTCTTTATACCTGGTTGAAGAGATTTTCGATGGCTTGTAGTAAAATTTTTTGATGTTTTGATATGACTCTTTCATATGCACACTATGCACAACTGGAATAGAAGGAAGCTCATTATCAATATGTACAAGCACTGATTTTAAGCTCAGCTTTGACGAATCAATAAAGAGTCTCCACTCATCAGGGTTGTAATTAATTCTGAGAGCCTTCTTAGACCATTTATGTCTATACACGACACAAGACTATCTTCCATGTTAAAAATAGGAGTGAATTGTTGCTCTTTTCTGCGGTAAAATGAAACATTTTCATTGCTTTCCAGAAAATTGCGCTACTGCAATCTTGATGCTAAAATCTCAGACTTAGTTGTAGAGAAATCCAAAATTCTAATGAGACCACTTAACTCATTTAGAAAAATTTTTTGTGGATCATCAGTTGATTTTTAATTTGGAAGAAACTGTGGATCTTGGGGTGTACATGGTTCAGGACATTTAGAATCCTCATCAGAAGTAATCGCGTACTCAGTCGATGATTCAGGTATTGGCAATCATTCCCCATGTAGAACTGGGAATATAGTAGATGGAATGTTAGTATAGATCACTGTCCACTTCTTCGTCGGAGATATTCCCTTCTTGATATTAGGAACCATACAACCAGAATATGGTTAGTAGGCTCACCCCAGATCATGGGTGCTGCAGAGGGCATTGAACATCCTTTCCCATGCATCCAATTCCTGAGGTTGCTGGCACAAGTGTTGCAGATCACATGTGGATCCCAGGGTTTCTCCTGATCACCTATTTTGCACCCAAAATAACAATTGTAAGATATTTAATCAATGGAATTATTTGCTGTTTTTGTGAAGCAAATGTCACTTCTCCACACACATAGCAAAATGTGTCAGCACTTTTAACACATGTCATTTTTGTTCACTTCAAGAGCAGTCAACATGAACAACTGGTAGTTAATCTGGAAACAAATGTGTAAGAATTATTACATGCATTAATAAAGTTACTGAAGTTGATGAGGAGTGAGACAAAAAGATCACTAAAATTGGTATCAGAATATTTATATCCAAAATATTACACACAAGTAAGACCAGGCACAATAATATAATCCATTATTATGACTTTGACAAACCATTATAATATTTGATTTTAAACTTAACATAAAAAACGTATATAATTATCTCACCGTTATAAAACAGTGCAAAATGCAAACTAGAGCTACTTTTGAATTGTCTTTGTGATATTTGCGATCAGCATATTAGAATTGATAGGACTGACTATTTTCATTCGATTTACATTTTCACTGTTGCACAGTGTAGTGGATAATAAAGGTCATCTTTCCCTCTAGTGTTGTAGGTACGGACATCATTGTTCTCACATTATCAATATATGTACTGTGACAGTGCAGCTAAAATGCCTAGCTCCTTGAATAAGTATCTATGTGACATACATTGATGAACAACACGTCTTACTGGTCGCTTTTGTGTAATCAATAATTTTTTTCTAAGAGCTGAATTACACCATTAAATTATTCCATTAGACATTATTGAGTGGATAAATGGAACAGTTCCTGAGATTCGACAGGCAGTAGACCACTCCATTTGCACTATCAACAAAACGGGCTCTGCTAACGGTATACTACGCCTTCCACATCGCTGGCAACGGGATCTACACAACGTTAGTGACTACTTTGAAGGACAGTAACAGGTGCAAACATGTAACTCTTTTGTATGGGTTTTGAACAAATAGTTGCCACTATTTAAGTTCCAACCCTCGTACATCAACATGTCTATGTCCCACTTTTCTACGTAGTCTCCATCACGTTCTATGGCCGTACGCCAACGATGTGGAAGAGGATGTATTCCCTGCTGGTAGAAGCTCTTGCCCTGTAGGCATAGCTATGTTTTCACTGCACGACTGATACTCTCGTCATCTTCAAAGTGTGTACCCTGTAGAATCTTTAAGCAGCCCAAAGAGATGGAAGTCCGAGGGTGCCAGGTCTGGACTGTAGGGAGGATGAGGTAGTGATGTGCAACCCAGTTTGACAATGTGTTCCTGGGTTCTCAGACCAGTGTGTGGGCGTGCATTATCGTGTTGGAGCAAGATTATTGCTGGATTCTTGTCCGATCGAACACATCGGAAACGGTTCTTGAGTTTATTCAGAGTCTTCACTTTTGCCTCTGAATTGATTGTTGACCCTCTTGGCATCACATCCACGAGAATGTCGCCATCAGAATCCCAGAAAACTGTCACCATGACTTTCCCGGCAGAGAGGGTTCTCTTGAATTTCTTCTTTTGTGGTGGATGAGAATGATGCCACTCCATGGACTGCCTTTTTGTTGCCGGTGCAAAGTGATGCACCCAGCTTTCGTCCCCCGTAACCATCCGTGACAGAAAGGTCTCTCCATCGGTCTCAAAACGCTCCAACAAATCGGCTGAAATGGCCTTTCTTTGACTCTTGTGGTCCTCTGTGAGCATTTGTGGAACCCATCGCGAGCATCTCTTTGAATATCGGGCCGGCCGCTGTGACCGAGCGGTTCTAGGCGTTTCAGTCCGGAACTGCGCTGCTGCTATGGTCGCAGGGTCGAATCCTGCCTCGGGCATGGATGTGTGTGATGTCCTTAGGTTAGTTAGGTTTAAGTAGTTCTAAGTCTAGCTGACTGATGACCTCAGATGTTAAGTCGCATAGTGCTTGGAGCCATTTGAACCATTTTGAATATCGGAGAGTCTCGATCATTGGAGACGCACTTCCAATGCTGACCGACAACTGTAGAGCCAATTATCGAGTTGTGATGCGCCGGTCGGAACGAATGATGGCATACGCACGATTCAGCATGTCTGGAGCAGTGGCTGTGACAGGATGTCCCGAGCATGGCGGATCACAGAGCTCTGTTTCTGCATTTCCTGAGGCTGTGACTTTCTTTACCCGTCGCCCAACTGTACTCCTATCAACTGCATCATCGCCATACACTGCACACTAACGTTTGTGGATGTTCACCACAATTTCTTTTTCTGCACACGAGAATTCAATAACAGTATGCTGCTTGTGAGTCGTTTGTAGACACCATTTTCACGCTGCACTACGGCTCTGCCATCTGCCAGAACTGTTCGAAACTTCACCGGCGCACAGCACAAACATGAAATGTGAAGCACCCATAAGGATGTTTGTCTATACATATTAATGGTTTGAAAAAAAATGTGTGCCATTACTTATTGAACGTCCCTCATACAGAATTTCATGATGCAGGCGATCAGGGAAGAAAGCGAGTGTGGACAGATGATCTTGTTCAGCGAGTGGATCAGGCGGTATGAGAAAATTGTCAGTTCATAATTTCAGTTTAGAGCGATTCGTTTTGCGGATATTCAAGGTCAGCTATCTATACCACTACCAAAAATTCTGTGCACGAAGGGTTCCCACGATGCTGTCCGACCATCACAAAAACAGTGAATGGGCGCCGCCTTAACGTTTCTCTAGCGTTACACTGATAAAAGAAAATATTTCTTGAACTAAATTGTCACGGGGACGAGACGTGGGTCCATTTCGAAAGGAGAAAAAGAGCAATCCAGACAGATGATGCATTTTCATTCCCCGAGTAAACCAGTCAAGTGGAAGTTAATCTTCTCCATCGGGCAACATATGATTATGTTCTGGGACCGAAATGATGGAAATCATGGAACAAGGCACGACCATCACTGCAGCCTCATACAGGGTGACTCTTCAACGTCTACGAAGAGTACTTCGGAACAAACGAAGAGGAATTTGTCATCAGGCATTTTCCTTCATGACAATGCTCGGCCGCACATTGCAGCTGCAACAAAGACGCCGCTGCTGCGTTTACGATGGGAAGTGTTCGATCACTCACGATACAGCCGGGAACTCTACGCTCACATAAAACACTGACCATTTGGACAGCTTTTTGGTACAGACAACGAGCTGCAAACCAGGGTAGCGAACTGGCAGAAAGCACAGATGGCTTCCTCCTATTACGAGGATATTGGAAAGTTGGCACCATGTCACGACGGATGTGGAAGTCGGAGCACCGACTATGTAGAGAAGTAACTTAAAGGTGTAGCAAATAAAACTTCTTGATTTTCATTGTGGCTTCCATTCCGAGAACTAACGGTCTTTAGAAAAACAATTGCCATCGTATAATTTTGCATACATTGAGTATTATTCGTAATATTAACACGTGAACACGAAAATTGAACTTCCGATTTTTAATATTAATTGTACAAGGAAGCCAAGGGTACTTACATAATTCGAAAGGAACTTTGTCATAGACGGCCAAAGAGGAAAAATAATCTTTGTATGTAGCCGTAAAGAGTGGTAAAAGGAAACAGAAACTTTCACATTCATTACACTGATGTTACATTCTCTATCGTGCATTAAACCCTCCAGTGCCTGTACGTCGACAATTGAAGAGCTACCAACTTCTGCCCTACGCACCGATCAGGTACTATGGTAGAAATGACACACGAAACAAAATATTTCGAGAAATCGCATTCTGGGGCCTTCATGTTTACACGATTCATCTGCAGTAAAACATTCATACTGGACAGCTGCAATGCGACAATTGCTAGGTCGGGGACGTTGTCAGCAGTGAAAGTCAACGTATCGTAGTAACGAAATCTGTAAATAACGTTGTATATTGGCGTCATTATTTCGATTACTTTTCTGTAAGAGTAACTGTGTGGTCATTTGCTGCCATTATCAGAAAATCTGAAGTGAGTTCCTAATTTTTAAATTCTTCATTTTCCTTCTTCCCTTACTATGCGGAAGCTATATTTGTTTTAGGATATACGTAGAAGCAGAATGCCACCGGGTCAGAGTGCAAGGCACAGAGCTAGACAGATAAAACTTTTGCGTAGAGAAAGTAATAGCAATGTGGACATTCTTAATGATAATTCGCCTGTTTAATTTAACGCTTATAATACTAATGAGCGAACATTGAAAATTGAAGTCACGATTTTGAAAATGAATTATGCAAGTAGGCGAGTGAAACGTATACAGGATAATTCGAAAGGAACTTTGCCGCAGATGTGCAAAAAAGAAAAAAAATACATGAGTAGCCATTAGGAGAGGTAAAAGGAAGGAGACACACACATGATAAAAGTTTTCCTTTGTCTCTGACATTGCCACCACCAACTACTACTACTACGCGTAACGACCAGGTACTTTGGCAGAAACGACACACGAAAGTAACAACGTTTCATGAAGTTCTATTCTAGGGACGTTCATGTTTAAATGTTGCAGATAGCTCAATTGCAGTAACACACACATACTGGACAACTACAATGTCGCAACTGTTATGTCGTTGATGTTGTCAACAGTGGAAAACGAACCGTAGTAACGAAGCCGTCGGGGAGAACAAACGTTGTTTATTAGCGCCGTTTTCTCACTTACTTTGATCGAAGAGTAAACGATAGTACCTCTGTCATGGTTTGGCGCCGTCACCGCAGAATTTAGTGTTCCTAATTTTCAGTATGTTCATTTTTCGTAGGTAAAACGTCACTTATTATGAGGAAAATCAAAGAGGTACAGTCTTAGATATAAAAATGACCGCCGGACGGTCGCCACAGAGACTTAAGTCCGAGTTGTTCACTTAAGGTGGCCAATAAAACCGACCGCCCCTGACAACGCTAAGTCCGGCCATCTGCACAATCTCGCAACACTGTTAGATGCGGAAGTGTCAGGAAGAAGTGTGATCTACTTCCGGGACGTCGTTACATTGGGTGAACCAGTGGTCTGGTGGTAATCGTCACGAATTCCAGACTTAACAGTGCGTGTTCGCGTCTAACTGTATTTTATTTTATTTTTGGTCACCTTTCGGCCCTCGTCTAAAGTTATAAGTCTGAGTGAATATCGAAGGTGGCTGGCTTCACATCCTACCCACCAGTAATAACTAATACTTCCAGAAACAATTCCGCAGGACAGCTCGTGGCTGCGTCGCGATCACAACAGCTTACGCACGAGTATTTCCTCGCGCTGCAGCGGCTACCGGCCACTGGCCACCGGCCAGACGCCACCCGCCGCCTGAAATCCGGCGCCGCGCAGGTGTATGTATCAACTGTCATTTTCGAATTTGCAGTTCTAGTTATCATCTTGCAGTTAAGCATTGGATTTCGCATACTTGAAAATCATGAACTGCGGTTAAGCGTTGTAAAATTGGGACGTAAGTGGAAAAAAGGTGTAACATCTGCAACACAATATTTACTTTTCGTATAATAGAGGGGTGAATGCAGAGGAGGCAGCTCGAAAGATTTGAACTGTGTGTGGAGTGAGTGCATTTCGGAAAAATACGCCAGAAAAAGATATTCTTGTTTCAACAAAGATCGTTCTGGCATGAATGATATTCCGGATTAAGAAAGTCTCGACTACTGATATAAGTAATGCATTACCATTTAACCATCATGCGACATTTACATTCAACAAACTAGGTCCAAAAGTCTGGTGTAGGTGTACTGCACGCACTAATTCGAAACAACAAAAAACTACGGAGTGACTATTATTGGAATTTTGCTTGAACGTCATCAGGTCGCTCATTGAGCATTCTTACGCAATACTGTTACAGGTGACGAGTTATGATGCCTTTATCGTCAACTTCCTAAGTAGAAATGAAAGGCTGAGCCCTACCAAAAGACGTAAACTCGAGCAAAGAGTAATGTGAACACAATATTTTCCATCTGATAGCTGTAAATGTGTGTTTTACACTACGAATTCTTCCCCAAGAATTTGTCCATCACAGCTGGAATTTGTTGCCAACAATTGAGACGCCTTTCGGTCGCAATGTAAGAAAATCGACCAACAAGACTACATCATGTGCGCTACTGCATGATAACGCACTCTGTTGATTTGAGAAACAAAGCTATCCAGGAGCTTGATAGGGAAGTCATCTTACAGGCACTTGTACTGATAGGAAAGTCATCTCTCAGGCACTTGTCCCTCTTATCGTTTACTCGTAACCTTTTATTTTTCCCGCTCTTGATCGATCAACCGTCAACGTGATTCATTTCTAGACGAAAATGCTCTTCAAATTACGCTGGTTTAATGACATCGTTAGATACAGTAGGTTTCTACAGGCGAAGAATTGGTAAACTACTTTAGCATTGTCAGATTTTTTTACATATTGTGGAAGAATATACTGTTGCTGATTAATTTCTCTTTGATGATTACCGTTGTGTTCATTAAACTATTGGAAAACGCAGTTAAAATATTCAATATACTAATACAAATTAAATTCGACTTACTACAGAAACATCACGACGGCAGTCTACCTTAATAAAGCATTAAGAGACTGTAACACGACTGTGCTTATTTTAATACGAACTGGTAGGATATTACCAGCTTTTGACTCCGATAAGGTATGTATTTACTTCATGTCCTGTATCATACTCAAGTATTATGAAAATGTGGCAGTTCATAGATACAATTACATATTCACAACATCAAACAATATGTCGGCTGAAAACAAAAGTGGCATTACGAATACTTGCAGTACCATAAGGTTTGCGCTCTGACACTAAGGGGTACTGAAGGTAGGAAGACGACCTTTGCTCCAGCATTGTCCTACGATTGCCTTATTGAGTTTCTACCTGCCTGCTTGTAGCTCTGCTACAGAAAGAACTAGAAACCTTTCAGCGAATCTCGAAAGGCGAACGAAAGCAAATTGCACTTCGTAGGCAAGCACTTTACCGCGGACCTAGCGGAAAGGTGTGGCTTATGTGACTTACTTATTGGCCCAGTAGCCTCTATGACAGATAAATCGCAACACAAGAGACGAGAGTATTTCTACTTCCCGTGTGGAACGACGTTCGTGGACTCAAAAGCATTAACTGATGTCCTTTTATTGCATCTCAAGAGAAAATCACTCACATTACTGTTGAAGTGACATGATAATATCAAGTGAATTTAGCAGGATAGTTCTGTACCATCAAGAAAATAACGCGTCGGTCACTGAGTTGCCATACATATTCTGTGTAGTTGCAATGTTTCAGTAATACTACGCGGAAGGATACCAGCTGATGTGTTCTGCGAATAAGCGAATAAGTGACTATAGCTTCATCTCAAAGCTGCGGGTGGCAAGGGCCGGTATATACTCATTATATGTCAAGGAGTCTTATTCGCATTTCTCTAACTAGGTTTTGGGGCTAGAGTATAATTACTTGTAACACGTCGACGCACTGAGTGCAAAAGAAACATCATAAAGTAATAACTGCGAAATTATTTATGTTTTACCGTCTTGATCGGACCGAAACCTTGAAAGCGTATTCACCAGACGCGATTCACAATTTTGGAGCTTCTCCAGTGGTTGAGTTGGCAACGTATCTTTGCTATACAATATTATTATTGAGATCACTGTCATTGGCA
The DNA here is from genome assembly GCF_021461395.2 of Schistocerca americana. Lineage (NCBI taxonomy): Eukaryota > Metazoa > Arthropoda > Insecta > Orthoptera > Acrididae > Schistocerca > Schistocerca americana. The sequence continues at coordinate 19,823,750 of NC_060127.1, read as the reverse complement.
CACCCGCCAGAAGAAAGGCATGACCTGGCATATTGTTGTCAGCTTTTCTGACGGATATTCTGCCGTTGCTCGAAACGTGAAGACTTCAATTGAACTCGAATATTCCATATGGCGAAAATCTGATGTTGCTATTCTTCCAGCTCTAAAGTTCAAAAGATAGTTACAATAAGCGTCAGAAAAGCACCTTTGAACCAACAATTAATAAAGTAGTCATAATTAGCGGAATCTGACGAACACCATCTGAATCCTGGTAATTGTGAAAAACTACTTTTTTCATCTGCACAGCACCGCAGTATGAACTTAAGAGTTTCTTTGGATTCCTACACTTAATTTCGTTGTGATTGTTTTCAATTACAGTAGAGGAGGAGCAAAACCATCTGACTTGAAATATACTTTTCCAGCGGGATTTGGATCTTCGGCTTCAGTTGCAGCAGTACAGTGTTAATCAATTAAATGTCGAAGGAAGGATGTCCAGGCTGCCTCAGGGCGTTAAAATTATAGCTACGGCGGCAGATGAAAATTTGTGTCTGACCAGGTTCGAAGCCAGATTCGTGGTGTCTTTTCTTTCGGACGTGTCCGAAAGAACAGACACCACACATATATGCATACACAGGGTGTTTCAGGAAGAATAGTAGATGTTTTAGCAGGTGTTGGTATAGACGAATTGCATAAAAATTCCATATAAATGTGTCCACTTTTTATTGAGTACGGAGATACAGCTGTTAGTACGTAACCCTTAAAAACTCAAAGCAAAGGCAAATGAGAACGTTCAAAGTCTGTTTTCAAAATTCCCCCACCAACTTCAATGCCCTTTTGACTTGTAGCTCTTTGCATTCTTTTATGAGGGCTGGACAATTCATAACCCGAACGATTAAATCGGGTCTTGGATTTACTTTCTCTTTGTAGACTTCGCCTTTCAACCATCCACACAGGCAAAACTCCAAAGGGATAATTTCCGGAGACCTTGGTGGCTAGCCGGCCGGAGTGGCCGAGTGGTTCTAGGCTATACAGTCAGGAACCGCGCGACCGCTACGGTCGCAGGTTCGAATCCTGCGTCGGGGGCATGGATGTGTGTGATGTCCTTAGGTTAGTTAGGTTTAAGTAGTTCTAAGTTCTAGGGGACTGATGACCTCAGACGTTAAGTCCCATGGTGCTCAGAGCCATTTGAACCAACCTTGGTGGCTAAGAAAAGTACCCATATCTACTGATCCATCTTCCGCGAAGTGTTAGGCTAGATGATGTGTCACCTGACGACTAGAATGTGCAGAAGCCCCGTCATACTGGAGGAGCATAAGCTTCCTTGTAGCCAAAGGAACCTCTTCCAATAATGCTGGAAGCTCATTTTCAAGGAAGTGTAGACAACACAGTCCTGTAAGGACCAACAAACGAAACGAAAATACATTGAACCCAGCTGTATGTACTCAATAAAAATTGAACACATGTTTATGACATTGGTTTTGCAATTTGTCTATACTACCACCTCCTACAATATTTAATATTCCTCCTGAACATTCTGTATAATTATTCAGGTCTCGATGGACCATCGAAAGTTTTTAGTGCTAGACGCACGTCATCGTCCGAACCCTCGCGGGAATACAGTGTGGCTGCGAGCGAGTGGAAGGTACCGCGTATGTGGTATTTGGCAAAGATGGGAATTTGCGTCTGACTAGGAGCGTATGTAGATAGGTCCTGCAGGCAGGTTGGCCGTTGTGTCCCGATAGTGGAATGGTCAGCGCGTCCGCCTTCTAAGCAGGATGTCCAGGTTTCAAAAATGGTTCAAATGGCTCTGAGCACTATGGGACTCAACTGCTGCGGTCATTAGTCCCCTAGAACTTAGAACCAGTGAAACCTAACTAACCTAAGGACATCACAAACATCCATGCCCGAGGCAGGATTCGAACCTGCGACCGTAGCGGTCTTGCGGTTCCAGACTGCAGCGCCTTTAACCGCACGGCCACTTCGGCCGGCTGTCCAGGTTTGAACCCCGGTCAGGCGCAAATTTTCTTCTGCCGCCGTTACTGTATTTCAACGCCCTGTGACAGTGTGGACGTCTGTCTTTCGATATTTAAGATGCAATTGTTTTCTGAGGCAATATGGGTGATTTGCGAACATTTATCTTGGCATCAATATAACGGGACTTCAACGGCATCCATTCCTCAGTCATTGCTTTGTGATGGCGCTAACCAATGCCATACACATGCGAATCAGATTCTAGCGCATATTTAGTCGAATAACGAATGATCAGTATACAAGTATTTATGAACTGTAGAAGCAGGATTGTAGCGAGCTGATCGTTTAACCAAGTGAAACGTAGAGTACCCGTGTAGTGAGTCATTTCAGCTGCATAGCCGACGGTAATGTTTGTCAAGCAATCCACTTCAGAGTTAATGTAATACCCGCACGATGATCTCTGTAGTCATACTGTATCATTAGCAGCTCGTAAATGGCGTACTGTGTTCGTTAAATCAGATTGGCTCTGAGCACTATGGGACTTAACATCTGTGGTCATCAGTCCTCTAGAACTTAGAACTACTTAAACCTAACTAACCTAAGGACATCACACACATCCATGCCCGAGGCAGGATTCGAACCTGCGACGGTAGCAGTCACGCGGTTCCGGACTGAGCGCCTAGAACCGCGAGACCACCGCGGCCGGCGTTAAATCAGATTACTCAAGCTGATACCAAATAAAGAGGAGCGACGACACCACCTCACTATCTTTGCTTAGGTATTCAGCGCTAGATTATGTGCGCCATCATTAACGTTATTGTAAGCAGTTTGGCAGCATAACACCGCAACACCCATTGACAACCTGTACCATTATCATCACACAGTTGTTACTCGTAGTGATTACAAGTTGCTGATGATTGTCAAGAATAGCGGAAAGCGCGTCATGAACGTGAAGTTCCATTTGCATAACGCCTAGGACAGAGAGAATCGTAAGTAACAGTAAGAGGTTACCCAGCGGAGGGAAGAGTCCACGTATTGTCTCGAGTTCTAGCAGTTTCATAGTAATGTAGTTCCCGATGGTTTCACACTAGCTGGTTCGTTTGGCTATCGGAATACTCATATGGGCATTATCAAAGTGTGATTGCTAGAACACTCAACTACCTTAATATCACTTCATTTTGGATTGAATATGACTCGAAAAGCGACGTTAATTTGACGTTTCCGTCCGTCTCCTGACGACTTACTGATTGAAGTCTGAAGTGCACTCACAGTTGTTGCCTACCGCATGAATTCAAGTGTTGTGGCAGCAGGCAGTCATTTCTGAATACAGACATGAGCAAGTATCTTCACTGCTCTAGGGCAACTCGTCTTTGTTGCATTTTTTCCATAACGTAATTAGTACAATAACATAAGGCTCATTCTACTGAAGAACTTGATGCCCGCAAGTCCTTAAATAAGAATCTGCGAGCAGTAGTAATGCATGAAAGGAAACAGAATGTTGGACAAAAGGAAGGAGTGCTGCCTGCGTTTTGCGTTTCCATTCGGCCTAAGATAAGAATCTGCTGTCATATTATGCTTCAGAACCCTAAACTGTTTGCCGGCCGGGGTGGCCGAGCGGTTCTAGGCGCTACAGTCTGGAACCGCGGGGCCGCTACGGTCGCAGGTTCGAATCCTGCCTCGGGCATGGATGTGTGTGATGTCCTTAGGTTAGTTAGGTTTAAGTAGTTCTAAGTTCTAGGGGACTGATGACCTCAGAAGTTAAGTCCCATAGTGCTCAGAGCCATTTGAACCATTTGAACCCTAAACTGTTTATCCTTCACTTCACACTAAAATAAAAGCTATAACATGAGAAGCAGAAATGACTTACACGCTTTTCCGAAACTTTAGTTTTTTTATGTTTATTTTCTCAAGTCATACTAAAACAAGGGCGTTGATATGAGAGGAGGAAATTAAGTATACGCTTCAAGACATGGTGGGGGGTACCTTTTACCACTGTTAGTCATTCCTTTTCCTCGTCCAGTGCAGATAGAGAAAACCGACTGACTATAGACCTCTGTACGAGCCCCAATTTCTCAGATCTTGTCTTTGAGGTCCTTACACGAGATGTATGATGGTGACAGTAGGATTGCTCTGCAGCAGGTCGTAAATATTGGTTCTCTAAATTTCTTCAATAGCGTTTCTCGGGAACAACGTTTTCTTCCGCCCAGTGATTGCCACATGAGCGCAAGGAGCATTTATGTAATACTCGCGTGTTGATAGAGCCTGCTGGTAACAAATCTAGCAGCATACTTTTGAATTGCTTCGATGCATTTCTTTAAAGTGGGGATCTCAATCACTCGTGCAGCACTGGAAACTGGGACGCATAATTGTTCTGTCCACAGTCTCCTTCATCTGGGAAGGCAGTTCTGAAGTAACTTATCTTTACAGAAGCAAGACTTGAGAAAAATCAAGATATTCTCACACCAGAAAACTTTTGAGGCTTTCGTGGCCACGTCCTGATGCTTTCCTATTGGGATCTACCGCCGACGTTTGTTTGAAGTTTTTTCTGAAGTTGCACCGGCACGAGTGCCAGCCACTCTCTCAGGTTTCGTTTGTGAAGAAAAAGTGGTCTACATTTTGAGTGATGAAAGATGTCTGAAATCCTCAGAAAAATAGGTATAGGCTTGATGGGTAATATACAGAAAATCTACAAAACGAAAACAATTGAAGACCAGGAGACAAGTGCGTGGAATGACGAGGGCGTTAGGCACGGATGCGGTCTTTCCCTTTTATACAGACAAAATCCTTAACATTTGTTTCCTGTAGAATTCTATAACATATTTTGAGATCGAATGTAATAAATTTCCTACAGAACGAAAAGCTTATGTTCACGAATCAGCATGGTGTTAGAAAGTGTCACTCATGTGAAACTGAGCTTGCCCTTTTCTCACATGATATATTGTGGACTACTGATGAAGTACAATGGGCAGATTCCATATTTCCATATTTCTAGATTTCTGGAAAGCGTTTGACACTGTACTCCATTGTGGGCTGGTACAGAAGGTGCGTGCATATGGGACAGGCTCACAGATATGTGAGTGGTTTGAAGACTTCTTAAGTTATAGAACCAAGTGAACCTTGCTGCGGCTTGCGTTGGTGCTGTTGTAGGTTTCCATTCTGTTGGAGGCCAGACTGTATCGTTTAGTTGACATGGTTGCGGTTGTTTATCTTCTTCTTGTGATGACTGGTGCCACTTGGTTTCACAAGCGTTGTCTGTCCGCTAGTGGCAGCAGCAGCATTGTCGATATGTCGTAACTGTGGCCCTATCTTTGGGGTGACGTGGTTCTTCTTCCGGGTCGTGTGAGTGAGCAGTTTGGTTGGGACTCCAGAGGAGCCAGGAGTGGTGTGGTCGCGAGGGTACACGACCTAGTCGTCAACCGGATCCAACAAGCCTTAAGTTGAGCGGATTTTAATCCGAGTAGTGAAACCTTCACCATTGTAAGATCTCGCGATTCTCCAGTGACTTGAGTTCGTGTTGCTGCTTGCAGTGTCGCTGAGACGAAGAGCAGCGAGTGGAATGCTTGGGGAAGGCGGATCTAATTAACTTTCCTCTACTTCTTGTTACTAATTGCTGCATTCTATGTGTTAAGTTCAACCAGCGGTATTTTTCTTGCCTGGTGGCTAACGCCCCATTTACTTGCCCTGGAGGTTAGTGTATGTAACGGCAGTGTATGTTTCTTCGCCTTGTAGCTGCTGTCCAGTAAGGTGTACAGTTTTCTCAGTTTCCTTGATTTGTAGTTCGGTTGATGTTTTTTCTGCTCTGGTAGTTGTTGTTCCTTTCTCCTTTTGGACGCTCTAAACACAGCATTCTGAGGATGTAGTGCTGACCGCCGGTTCCGGCCAGGGTTTGTTGTTCCATCGTTGCATTGGTTATCGGACGTTAGGTAGCTTCAGCAGATTATAATCAGTGATTTCTTAGACTCCCACTAGTCGAGTTACCATATTGTGATGTGAATGCAGCTCTTGGTGCCATTATCATTGTTCGCGAAAGTGTTTTTGGCCTGATCTACTCAGAGGTAGATTCCTGGAGCACCGTCTGTGACTGGCCCCAGTGTTTTAGTATTGTGTGGAAACACTGGACCAAAACTTACAAGCTATCATGATTCGTGAGAGTAATGACAGAATTACCCCAGGTGGTAACCAATCCACTCGTCGACAGACGACAACTGGGTTTTCGGATTCTGGGGAACCCGGGCCATCACGATCAGAGTTCTCAAGCAAACTTCGTCCCAAAGTTCCCATGTACATTGGTACCTTTAACATTCAGACCCTAATTCAACCTGGAAAATTACACAACTTAGTAACAGAGCTAGACCAACAAAAAATTAAGATCTTAGCGTTACAAGAAACTAGATTCACGGATGAAAATACAATAGACTATGGAAACTATCGCATCTTCAAGAGCAAGACTGACAAACGAATTGCCAATGGTACGCCACTCCTGGGCATGGCATTTGCGGTGCACAGAAATATATTAGGCTCAATTAGAGAGGTCTCTTCCATAAATAATCGCCTCATGACCATGCGTATCCAGTGCGCCAACAAGAAATACACATTGATAAATGTTCATGCACCCACAAACATAGACAACAAAAAACGCCAACTACAAACTGAAAAATTCTGGACTAAACTTGAAGATGTCATGGCCAAAATTCCCCGGGATGATATCAAAATCTTAATGGGAGATTTCAATGCACAAATTGGCAGAGAGAAAGAACACCAAAGAGCTGTAGGAAAATATCCAGCACACAGATTCACCAACAGAAACGGACTGAGATTTATTGAACTATGCCAACAAAATAATCTAAAAATATTGTCTACATCTTTGAGAAAAAAACCTAGAAAACAAAAGACCTGGAGGTCCCCCATACAAGAGATCGGCGAATATCAGATTGACCACATTGCCATCTCCTATTTCGTACAGAAAGAGATCCATGATGTCCAAGTCCGCAGAGGGGCGAACATTGACTCAGACCACTACTTAACACGCATTAAAGTGAAATTCACCCCAAAAAAATTCTATCCGAAGAAAACACACATGATGAAATTTGACACACGAACAATCAAAGAAACCAATCTGAAGGAGGAGTGGGAAAAGGAACCAGCTGACTCTTGGGAAAAATTTCGAACAAAAATTACAAAGAAGGCAAAAGAACTGATCCCATTGAAAAAGAACACAAAACACCCCTGGTGGGACTCTGGATGTGAAAAAGCGCTGGAAGAAAGAAAGAAAGCCTTTCTGAAGTATAACAGTAAAAAATCCCCAGAAAATCTAGATCACTTCCACAACACCAGAAGACAAGTGGCAAAAACAATCAGACAAGTCAAGAGGAAGTACCTCAAGGAACAGTGTGAGTCTATTGAAGAAAATTTCCGTAACTATAATGTACGAGACTTCTATAAGACCTTTGCTGGGAGAATCAATGGATACGGCTCACGAAATATATGTTTCAGAAAACCAGATGGAAAACTAGCGCTCACAAATCGGGAAAATTGTGAGGAGCTGGCGAGATACTTTTCCGGACTCCTCAATTGCCCTGAACCTTCTTCAAGATTCCCTCAAGAAACTGCTGTCTACACAAATCCAGAATCCCCACCACCTACACTAGAGGAGATCCAAAGACATATTCATAGACTGAAAAACAACAAGGCATCCGGAGAAGATAATATCACTGCAGAACTACGTAAAAATCTTGGACCAAATTCCCTCAAAGAACTCACTCAAATCATCGCAGACATTTGGCAGACAGAAAAACTACCAGAAGATTGGAAATGCGCCCTAATTCATCCACTGCATAAAAAGGGAGACATGGCAGATATAAACAACTATCGAGGAATCTCCCTTCTCCAAGTCACTTATAAAATCCTCTCAGCTTGTCTTCTTCAACGAACACAAGAACAACTCGAACACAGTATTGGTGAATACCAAGCTGGCTTTCGCCCTCACCGATCCTGTGCAGAACAAATTTTCAATTTGAAGACAACACTAAAATACAAAGCAGTCAGAAACAGTCCGATCATTTGTTCCTTTGTTGATTTCGCAAAGGCTTATGATTCAATCGATAGGCAATCTCTCTTTATTATCCTTGAGGAGCTAGGACTCGATCCGAAAACCCTAAACCTTATCAAAGAAACGCTCACAAACACAACTTCTAAGATAAAATTCCTGGGTGAAATATCAGAGCCCTTCCTGATCAAAACCGGCGTCAGACAAGGTGACGGCTTGTCTCCACTCCTCTTCAACCTTGTCTTAGACAAAGTCATCCGAGAATGGGAAAAAGAACTGAAGAATCAAAATTACTGGAAGCCTATACAACTAGGAAGATCTAAAGATGGTATTAAAATTTCATGCTTGGCATTTGCAGATGACGTGGCCATTCTAGCAGAAAACGAGACCACAGCAATTAAACAGATAGACATTCTCAAAGAATGCGCCGAAAAAGTTGGGCTACAAATTTCCTTCCAAAAAACCAAATTCATCTGCTCAAAATTTGAAACTCAAAAACTGACTACAAAATGTGGACAAATTGAGAGAGTTCCATTCTTTAAATACTTAGGCGAGGTCCTAGAACCCACAGGGGGAGAGAAAACTGCACAAAAAGTTCGACTGCAAAAACTGAAAAGAGCATACTGGAAAACCCACAACATCTACAATAAAAAGTGTCTCTCCATTCACTCAAAAATACGACACTACAATACAGTAATCAAGCCCGAAGCACTATATGCCAGCGAAACACTCACACTCCATAGAAAAGGCGACCTGGAAGGCATCCTGAAAGAGGAACGCAAAATTATCAGAAAGATTCTTGGCCCAAAAAGAACTGAAGATGGATACAGGTTACAGTCTCGGAAAACTACAGAAAAATTATCTAACCTCTCCGCAGACATCCGGAAAAGAAGACTAAAATTTTACGGTCATATCCACAGACTCCCAACACCCAGACTCTCCCACAAAATTTTAATATACATTGAAAAATTGAAAACCATACCCTGGATAAAAGAAACCAAAACAGATCTAGCAAATGCACAAATAAATTCTTCAGAAGTTATAAACAGAAATGTATACAGGCAAAAAATCAATAGTTGGAAAGTACAACCCGAGAATGAAGTTTGCAAGAGACAGGGGACAAAATGGACAGAGGAAAGAAAGAGAATTCATGGGGAAAGAATGAGAGAAGTTTGGAGAATTTAAAAATTGAATCGGAAAAGCTTTGCGTGATCCGTATGGGTCCAATCGCACATAATAATAATTTATTACCAAGTTACCATCATTTGTCTCACCTGTTTGGGAATCAGTTGCTTGTTCTTTTGAATTAACCTTGTTATTATATTTGCTGTTTTATTGTATGTTCTAAATTTTTTTTAAATAATTGCCACTCTTGGCGTTACAGCAAGTTAAACGGTTGTGCTAACAAGTTTATTATTATTTTGTCTCACCTGTCTGGTGATCAGTTGCCTGTCTTTTAAATTTACTATTGCTATTGCATTGCTGTTTGACAGTATGTTTGTTAAATTTTTTTAATAATTGCCATTCTTGTCGTTTAAGGCCTTCAGCCGTGAAATAATTCTTAATTTATTGCCAGTAAGGCATTTGCCGTGAAACAATTCTTAATTTATTGCCATTAAGGCCCTCATCTGTGAGTGTCGTTACTTGTCTTAAAATTCTAATTTGGCAATTGTATTTTTGCAGCAAGCTTTAAGACCTTTGGTCACTTGTCTTTTATATTTTAATAACTGTAATTCTAAGTTGCAGCAAGTTTAATCAATTCTTAATTTATTGCCATTAAGGCCTTCAGCCGTGAGCATGTTTACTTGTTTTAAACTCCTAATTTGGTAATTGCATTTTAGCAGTGAGTTTTAATATCTTTGGTGGTGTGTCTTTTATATTTTAGTAACTGTAATTGTAAGTTACAATAAGTTTAAAAAATTCTTAATTTATGCCCATTAAGGCTTTCAGCCGTGAAACAACTCTTAAATTATTGCCATTATTTTAATTTGTTGTTGATTTTAAATACATTATGTGTGATAAAAGAAAGGCCAACCACTAGTAACTGATTACGGTGCCGTCCACAATCGCAGCCGAATCCTGCCTTCCCTGACATCCAGGTTTCACCCAGTATGTTGTCCTCGAACGGCTGGTGTTCATCAGGGACAAGAGTATCGTCAGGACTGCCCCAGGGAACCGTGATAGGACCACTATTGTTATTCGTATACATAAATATTTGGCAGACAGGACGGGCAGCAATCTGCAGTTGTTCGCTGATGATTTTGTGGTGTAAAGTAAAGCGTAGGAGTTGAGGAACTGTAGGAAGGTACAACATGACTTAGACAAAATTTCTAGTTGATGCAATGAATGGCAACTATTTCCGCTAAATGCACAAAACTGTAAGTTAATGCGGATGAGAAGGAACAATGTTCGGATACAGTATTACTAGTGTCCTGCTTGACACACTCACATCGTTTAAATATCTGGGCGTAACGCTGCAAAGCAATATGAAATGGAGTGAGCATGTGAGGATTGCGGTTGAGAAGGCGAATGGTCGACTTCGGTGTATTGGGAGAATTTTAGGAAAGTGCCATTTATCTGTAAAGGAGACCGCATACAGGAGGCTAGTGTGATCTATTCTGTTCGAATGTTTGGGATCTTCAGCAGGCCGGATTAAAGGAAGACATGAAAACTATTCTGAGACGTGCTGCTAGTTTGTTACCGCCAGGTTCGAACAACGCACAAGTGTTGCAGAGCTGCTTCGGGAAAAATGGGAATCCCTGAAGGAGAGACGCCGTTCTTTTTGAGGAAAACTATTGAGAAAATTTAGACGACACTCATTTGAATCTGACTGCAAAACCACCCTACTGCCGCCAACATACATTTCACACAAAGACCACGAAGATACGAGAAATTAGGGCTCATACAGAGATATATAGACAGTAGTTTTTCCCTCGGTCTATCTGCAAGTGGATTAAGAAAGGAAAAGACTAGTAGTGGTACAGTGTACCCTCCGCCACGCACCAGGAGTTGGCTTACGGAGTATGTATGTTGACGTAGATGTACTATTCAGAAGTGCTATTAAACTTAAAAGTGAAGCAATATCAATTATAAAATTTTCTGATGACGTCGTAGCACACTGTGATAGCGAGGAAGAGTTACATAAGCTGTCAAATGGAGTAATCCGTGAATTGAGTCCAGTACACGGAGTAACGTTAACCAAGAAAGACGAAAGTAATTACGTGTGGGATAAATGAATAAGCGACAGATTGAACAATGAAAGTGGGAACCACACAGTAGACGAAGCGGAGGAATTTTGCTATCTTGGATGAAAAATATGCATGAAGAATGAAGCAAAGAAGGTATAAAAAGCAGGCCAGCACAAACCAACTGCGAATTCCTCGCCAAGGGTGAGTCCGCTAGCACCAAATATCGGCCTTAATTTTGGATATAAATTTCTGAGAATGTATGTCTGGAACACAGCATTCTTCGCAATTGAGTCATGGACTGTGGGAAAACGTGAGAAATAAAAGAAAATAGAAGCCTTTGAGATATTCTGTCACAGAAGGTTGCCAAAAGTGGAATGACGAGAGAGAGAGAGTAGTTTCTTCCCTGGATTGGCGAGGAAAGTAATAATGTCGAAAACACTACACAGAAAAGGGAGATGCATTAAGACGGCAGAGAATAACTTCCAGTGTACATAATGGAGCTGTATAGTGTAAAAAGTGCAGGGGAAGAAGATTAGAACGTATGCAACAAATAAATGACGTCTCTGAGTGTAAATCCTACAGTCAGATGAACATGCTGCAGAGGAGATGAAAGTGTGGCAGACAGACTGAATTCAACAAGAAGAGCAACGGAAAATATGTGCCACAGGATTCTACTTTGGGTCCTATGTTGTTTTTCGTACGCAAGGCGTAAACAATAGTTGTACCACCTACATTACAGGGCATACGCTTCGTGCGAGAATTTTCGGTGTTCTTTCACTCTCTTCCTGTAAACTTTTAGTCCTAGAGTAAAAAATGAATGTGGTATTTTCTTTGCAGGAAAAGTAACGTAGTTTAATTTTGTATTGAGAAAATTTTTCGCTAAGGGCCATTCTCACGTAAATCTGTAGATGTTACGGATGGTGAGTCTACTTACGTTTGTAAAAGTTAGGGTCTACTGAAGAACGGGATACAGCCCGTCAGCTCTTTGACCAAAGACGTAAGAATTTGCCAGAGAGAATTTATTACACAGATGGTTGAGAGGAGTGTTCAGAAACAAAGGAATACCGTAGAGGAAAAATATGGTAGACATATATCAAGGCGAGTAATATTTAGACCTTAATGTTAAGGATTTTGTTTGTTTGTTTGTGTCCTAGTACTTCTGTGGAAAATAAAGGGAAAAAAGGGATAGAAGTAGCGGTAGCATAGAGTACCTCACGTCACATATATATGAGTTGTACCTCGAACTTCAGTCGAGCTGTATAGGTTAACTGCAGTACGGGATACAAAATTAGTATCCTATTGTTCAGTTGAAGTACATAAGTCACCTGAAGTACGGGATACAAATTTTACATGTGTTGTTTCTTTCGCCTCCACTACCTCTAATAGTCTGTTCTTACGTAGATAGTAGTACTGCCGCTGGTGGAAAGATCTACGTACATAATATTTGTATCACAGAAAAACAATCTGAAATCATTAAGGAAACCTCTGCAACACGATCTTCAATTAACGTGACCAAAACTTCCTTCGTTCGACTTGGCACTCACGAAAAATCATCTAAACGATATTCTCAATGAACAAATCGATCTTAAACTACAAAAATTATCTAGAGAATTTTGTTGACATTTTTGAAAATGAGAACGGTTAAAACCAACACAGAAAGCGAAAATACAAACTATAACAAAATTATAATACCAATAAAACACAACTAACATCACCGACTAGCAAAGATTATACTGTAAACATGAGGCATCGACGAGAATAAACTGTCATTCTCAGCTGTCAAAAGTATTTCACGAAAAAATTCTACGCAAATAGAAATTACGTACTTATAAAATTACAGCAACAAACAGACAGTCGACAGTTTACTCAATGGTGCAATGTGGGCAAACGTAATCTACTGAATATACACTACTGGCCATTAAAATTGCTACACCACGAAGATGACGTGCTACAGACGTGAAATTTAACCGACAGGAAGAAAATACTGTGACATGCAAATGATTAGCTTTTCAGAGCATTCACACAAGGTTGGCGCCGGTGGCGACACCTACAACGTGCTGACATGAGGAACGTTTCCAACCGAAATCTCACATACAAACAGAAGTTGACCGGCGTTGCCTGGTGAAACGTTGCTGTGATGCCTCGTGTAAGGAGGAGAAATGCGCACCATCATGTTTCCGACTTTGATAAAGGTCGGCTTGTAGCCTTTCGCGATTGCGGTTTATCGTATCGCGACATTACTGCTCACGTTGGTCGAGATCCAATGGCTGTTAGCAGAATATGGAATCGGTGGATTCAGGAGGGTATACGGAACGCCATGCTGGATCCCAACGGCCTCGTATCACTAGCAGTTGCGATGACAGACATCTTATCCGCATGACTGTAACGGATCGTGCAGCCACGTCTCGATCCCTGAGTCAACAGATAGGGACGTTTGCAAGACAACAACCAATTGCACGAACAGTTCGACGACGTTTGCAGCAGCATGGACTATCAGCTCGGAGACCAAGGCTGCGGTTACCCTTGACGCAAACCCGGGTGCACGAATGGAAAAACTTCATTTTTTCGGATGAATCAAGGTTCTGTTTACAGCATCATGATGGTCGCATCCGTGTTTGGCGACATCGCGGTGAAAGCACATTGGAAGCGTGTATTCGTCATCGCCATACTAGCGTATCACCCGGCGTGATGGTATGGGGTGCCATTGGTTACTCGTCTCGGTTACCTCTTGTTCACATTGACGGCACTTTGAACAGTGGACGTTACATTTCAGATGTGTTACGACCCGTGGCTCTACTCTTCATTCGATCCCTGCGAAACCCTACATTTCAGGAGGATAATGCACGACCGCATGTTGCAGGTCCTGTACGGGCCTTTCTGGATACAGGAAATGTTCGACTGCTGCCCTGGGCAGCACATTCTCCAGATCTCTCACCAATTGAAAACGTCTGGTCAATGTTGGCCGAGCAACTGGCTCGTCACAATACGCCAATCACTACTTTTGATGAACTGTGGTATCATGTTGAAGCTGCATAGGCAGTTGTACCTGTACACGCCATCCAAGTTCTGTTTGACTCAATGCCCAGGCGTATCAAGGCCGTTATTACGGCCAGAGGTTGTTGTTCTGGGTAGTGATTTCTCAGGATCTGTGCACCCAAATTGCGTGAAAATGTTATCACATGTCAGTTCTAGTGTAATATATTTGTCCAATGAATACCCGTTTACCATATGCATTTCTTGTTGGTGTAGCAATTTTAATGGCCAGTAGTGTATGTAACCCGAAATTCATGCATAACTTTTATAGTCGTAAGTAAAGTCACCATCTCACAAAGCTTATTTTAAGTAAGTGGCACTACTAATTAGACTATTTGCAGCTTACCTGGAATCATTAATCATAAAATGTAATATTTCGATGAATTGTAAATTGGCTAAACTTTACTATCAGCCGTCCACGTGCTTGTATCATTCATTGGTGGCAGCCATTTGCAGACAAGCTTTTGTAGAGTTAATGAGTTAGCCAAAAAATGAGAAAATAAGAATGAATCGCGGTATTTTCACACACACGTTTTTGGCCCGATACTTACGTTTATGGTCTAAATAAAGATCAGAATACATTTCACTTATGGCGAGGGACAAACAAAAATTATTTGCGTGTTGTAGACGGCTCTTTCTTTAATTTTTACTGTTGTTGCATATTGACGTTTCTGTTATTGATATATCTAGCAATTTGTGCGGCGAAATATTATTAATGACTTTTTTGTTTAAATGTGGAATGGATTCTTCGTGATTTATGGGCGACGCTTTATTAATTTTATAGTTATGCTTCATTTTGGCGTTTCTATCATATATGTACATAGACAGTTTGGCGTTTCTTATGTTGAAGCAGTTATTATTGGTTCTATCTTAATTACAGAAATTTGTTTTGCGACAGTCTGATCGCAAGTATTTAGTATACAATTGTGAATTTTTGTTCCGATTTGAGACGAATTACTTACGTTGTGTAGACGGTCCGTTCTTCCGTTTCTGCTATTACAGCATGTTGTTGTTTCTTTTATTGATATATGTAGCACTTTCTATGGTGAAATATTTTGAATAGATCATTTTGGAATGTGGAACGTTGTGCTGGCGACGGCCCAGTATTAATTTTCTGTTATGTACATAGCACTCTCTACCGTGAAATATTGCTATTGTTCACTGCGGAATGTCTTGGTGACGGACTGCTACGAATAATGCACGTTTTATGGACAGCGCTTTACTAATTTTCTAGTTCTGCTGCATGTTGGCGATTCTGTTCTCGATGTATATAGGAAGTTGTGATTTTTGTGTTGAAGTTACTGCGAGATATGTCCGAATTTTGTGACATTCTGACAGGAAGTAAATTACATAGAATAGTGAATTTTGGTTGTGATGAGAGGCGTTGTGTAGATGACCCTTTCTTTAGTTTTTGCTGCTACAGAATGTTGGCGTTTTAATATGACCTGTAGCCAAGCGATGCCTAACTTAGTTGGGAATACGACAGTATGATTGTGAATTAGCGAAACCATCAAATGAGAAAGCAAAAAACCTGGTTATGGTGACAGACTGACCCGTAGCATAGCCCGAGCCCTAGGGTAGTTTGTAAGGCAATAGTTTGGTTGTGATTTGGCGAACCCAACGAATGTGGAAGCAGAAAAACTGGTTGTGATGACAGACTTCCCTGTAGGATAGCCCGAGGACAGGGTTATATTGGAAGATTACAGTTTGGTTGCGAGCTGGAGAAGCCAACGAATCTGAAAGCAGAAAAAACTACTTGTGGTGAGAGACTGACCTTCAGCGTAGCCCGAGGCCTAGGTTATGTTGGAAGATGACAGTTTAGTTGTGAGTTGGTGAAGCTGACGAATGTGAAGACAAAAAAACTGGTTGTGGCGACAGACTGACCTGTAGCATAGCCCGAGGCCTAGGTTAGGTTGCAAGGCAACAGTCTGGTTGTGAGTTGGAGAAACCAACGAATGTGAAAGCAGAAAAACTGTTTGCGCTGACAGATAGACCTGTGGCGTAGCCCGAGAACTAGGTTAGGTTGGGAGGCAACAGTTTGATTGTGAGTTGGCGGAGCCAGTGAATGCGACAGCAGAAAAACTATTTTTGGTGACAGATTGACCCGTAGCGTAGCCCGAGGTCTAGGTTGGAAGGCAACAGTCTGGTTGTGAGTTGGCGAGACCAACGGATGTGAAAGCTGAAAAACTGATTGTGGTGACAGACTGACGTGAAGTGTAGCCTCAGGTGTAGGTTAGGTTTTAAGGCAACAATTTGGTTTTGAGTTGGCGAAACCAACGTATGTGAATGTAGAGAAATTGGATGTGGGGACGCACAGAACTGTAGTATAGCCTGAGGCCTAGGTTTTGTTTTGAGGCAACTGTGAGTTTGTGGAGTCAACAAATGAGGAAACTGGAAAACTAGTTTTGTTGTCGGACTTACATCTATCGCAGTCGAAGGCTGATGTCTCTCAACCTGTAACAGTATTTATAGTTATAAATAGATATTAATGTGAGTTCCATTAATAGTTTTTTGTGTTGCACAGATCCTTCTGATCATCCCACATCAAAAGGGGAGGGTTTGCATAAGGGGGTTATTTCGCCCTAACCTAAAGAAAAATTTACTCAGGCGTATTTATTTCCAGGGATATTAGCTTTAAAGTTTCTGACCTGAGTTTGTGCATTTGGTGCCCCTTTAAGTAACCAATCAAAAATACCGAAACAGATGACTTCAGCCTCTTTTAACTGAATAATTCTTCTTCATTTCATTGCGCTTCCAGCTATGGCCTCCGTATGCGTTCGCTACAGGGACCTTGTCTTATGGAACACGAAGGCCATGTAGTTGACTGGTGTATGTCGCACGGTTTTATAGCCAGTCGTAGAATGTGTCGGAAATGTGGTGGGGATATGAATCTTGCTTCTCGT
Organism: Schistocerca americana; assembly: GCF_021461395.2. Classification (NCBI taxonomy): domain Eukaryota; kingdom Metazoa; phylum Arthropoda; class Insecta; order Orthoptera; family Acrididae; genus Schistocerca; species Schistocerca americana. Next base: position 19,806,630 of record NC_060127.1, on the reverse strand, counting down.
ACAAAAGGTACAGATGGGGTGCAGTGGAGTTGCTGAAAGGCTGAACACTGAGTTAGTAGCAGCATTAAAAAAAATTCGTGGTTTAAGAGAAGCAAGTCAAGTATCCCAAAAATTCTACAATTAACTTGCCTCTGGGACAAAAGGCGCAGAATTTTTGTTTTATTTCGGAAGAGCTACGGTTATCCAAGAAGCCAGTAGTGGACTGGAAAAGCTTCAGAAATATACTTCAACGAAATCGAGTAACTTGCGGGTGATGGGGTCATTGTCGAGATCGATGAGACTATGTTCGGACGAAGTAAATATAGAGAATGGTGATTTGAATAGCGTTACTTTCAAAGTAAATTTCCTTTTACGCAAGATGGATTGTGTTACGTGTGAGAACGTGCAATGATTTTTTTAAATTACAGATCGTTTGTCTCTCGTTTAAAACGTAACACTTTGAGGACCAGCCACTTCAAAGAATATCGAGCCCAGAAGACTAGACATTTAAATTTTACTAGCACATTTGTGTGAAGTATTTTAAAGTGTAACACACGCAAAAAAAGACCAATATCACATGTGAAAGCATAGCTTCTGTTGTAGCATATTAATCTCCGAGATAAATATTATATGTGAAGGCTTAACTTTTTACTGTAGCCACACTATGTTTATTAATTTAAACCATTAACTTTTCTCATTTGTGTGTCCGCTTTACTTAAGTGATGTTGCTAGTGGCTGACAACATCACGTGTCCTATGCTCTGAATATCTGCTGTCATGGCTGACGAGATCACGAGATCGCAATCTCTATTTCAATGCTTTGGAAACTATCGTGCTGTGTTTGGTGTAGTTTGAACTTATACTTCCTTAATTACGAAAATATACAGTGTACATATTGCTGCACATCAGAGATCTTTCCATGTAGCGTTGCTCTTGGGGAACGAAAATAAAAAGAATTGTTACTTTTTTTTAATGTGGAAAAAGTGAATATTTTGGTGGGCCACTTGGCAACAGAATCAGGGATTTATTACGATATTATAATAACATACGTTGACCATTAAATACCTGAATAAGAGCAGAATATTGATATATATATATATTTGAGATCGTTCTGAAGAAACATTATCATTTCTGTGCATTTTTATAGTCGCGATGTAGTCATACCCGGATCAACACTAAGGGACCAGAAGATTTATAGACTTTAAAAGAAATGCAACACTACACAATTAAAAAAAACTTGGTTCAGAAATAATAGGAAAACGATAATGTTCCTTCTGCCTCATGCTGCGTTCGGCCCATCAGCGTGATCGTAATTTCTGATGATGAAGTAACACAAAATAATTAGCAGTTAAGTAAATAAGGAGATGGACTCATCAAGGTTAATTTACGAAAATAAGCACACTTATCTATAACACACGTTTTTTTTTAATGCTACGTACCTTTTCATATTAAATTACAATAGATGACCATTGTGGTTAAATACTTTATACATAACAGTCAAAATGTCCTCTTGATTCTGTCTGTTCGATATCAGTTACAAGAAACTACATCTTTTCTGATTGGAAAAAATAACAGTTAGCATATTCACTCAATATTTTCACATCAAATATAAAATACAGTTGTGGAACGCAGCAAGTCCGCGTCCGCCTCTCATGGAATACAAACAGTAAAAGGGGAGGCGCCAAAAGCCTCATTTGTCTTGAAACAACAGAATTCTTTTTTATACCATTAATCGATACATGTACATAGAGATTTACTGGCACCGCGCAAGAACGGCAAAGATAAAGAATAATAGATTCTGTCGCTGCTATGCGATGATTCATTTCTTTTACTTTACAATTGTTCGATAACTTTAGGCCATCAGGCGTTTACTATTGAGCGTATATTAATGTTTGTGAGGCGAAAATTACTAATATTACACTGCCTCCCATGAGGAGAGAAGGAATACCGAAGGTATTACTTTCATCCTCATGCCCATTGGAATATTTGTAATTTTCGGATGTAACATACAGGTTATTAAAAGTCTCATTTCATATTCATTCCATAATAAAACAATTAACGTTTCAATTTGTAATTACTGACGGTGGATCATTGTGAATTTGTTCTGTGTTTCTATCAGTGTTTGTATGGATTCAGTCTATCTTGATGATTCTTAAAATTAAGGCTATAAGTACACATACTTACAAAATTTATAAGGAAATAGAGTCACACTTCATTTTTCATCGTTGCAAAAGTAATTTGACTATCACAACTGGTACACAACTTTCTGTTTTGACAGTATTCATTATATTGTCATCGTCTTGTCGATTGATTGCCTTGTCCGTCGTCGCACTTAATTATACATTTATTTTCGTCGCACATACACTATTTATGATAGACTTGGATTGTAGAGCGGCCACTGGTGATGGCTTCGACAAGGAAGTCCATATCTTTCACTTTCAGGGCTCGAGTGTGGCTCTCCGAATTATTTCACATATGAAACAGATAAAATATATTATATTAGAATAGCTTACAAAACTAATTTTATATACATGTGGGATGGGATATAGGAAGGATCGGATCCTTTGACGTATTTTCGTATACTTATTTTCATTCGTATCGTGACCTCTCATTAAAGTTTACATTTGAACAGTGTTCAAAGGTGACCTTGTGACTTGTCTCTGTGTACAATCAGTCATTATAATAATTACGTTAACTTCTCTATCTTAGAGTCTCTCGGAAGGTTTATGATACATACAAAATGTTTTCAGTACTGGGTGTGAATGTTTTTGCTACAGAATGTAGCGCACAGCAACTGTATTGGCGGTTGAACGTTTACATTATTTCGTCACGTGGTGGCTGTCCGCCTCCACTGTTGCGAGCAATCTTGAAATTCAGTCTGTTCGCGCGCACGTGACCGGAGCTTTCTTGTAGAGCGTTGCTTTCGCGCTTGAGGTGCCGTGCGTCGCTTTTATTCGGCGGATCGTGGCTTTGTGCTTTTTCGATTGCTGGAGGGAGCTTCTGCCACCGAAACTGCCTCACATCACTTCCTGTCCACTATCCAGTTACGGGTTCACAGGTGAGTGGTAGCTGCCGCTGCAACTGCATGTGTGGAATGACACTTTAAAACTTCACTTGCACTGTGGTGAGCGTCTGCGTGAACGGTGTATTAACAGAAATTCTCGCGTCATAACATCACACGGTGTTTACAAGTTGATTTACATACTAATATTTACAAGAGTTCATTTAAATCGAGAAATAATCTAATTGACCACTTTGAATCAAAACAATTGTTTCTGAATTAGTCTTTTTTTTTATTTATGCCTACGGTCACAGGTAGGCTATTATAAGTCCTTTTTCTTTGACCAAATCCATTCCAATCTCCTTTACAAATTAATTTCATTCATAGTAATCTTTATCACGCTTGCTTATTCATTTTGTAGGACCAATACTTTTTCTTTTTTAGTGCTCGTCTTATTTAGTGACTTGTGAGGGGAGCTTCATTTATGTCAAAAGTTTTTCTCGTATGTGCTTGTCTTTAGAGAAAGTTCGAGGACAGATTTGAAAATAGCAATTCCGCCTCTGAGTTTCGTGTAGAAATACAAACAGTCGAAAAAAGAAAGGTGGGAAAAGCGGGTCTACTCGCTGATCGTCGACAGAATTTAAATTACTCCTCAACCAGGTCGAAAATTTAATTTACCTTGCGCATTACAAAAGCAACATGCGCGTCGCGAACCTACTCATTTTTATATGTAGTGCTTCACTTCCTAAGCACACGTACATCTTTACAAGTTGATCCTGAGGAGTGGATAGGATCAAGGATCTTAAAGGATTTGCACTTAGGAAAGGGATTCAATAATCACGTAACCACAGAGAAATCAATAAATATTGCAGTGCACACTTAAAATAAAATCTATCACTTCAAGCATGTATATCTAATATGTATCTTGCTGCAGCTTGCTTACTACTCTTTGCTCATTTCTTAGACTAAGTCAAGTTTATGCATTACGCATTTGGGTATTAATTATCATTTGTATATATAAGCCTCTCACTAGAGTGTTGTTGTTTGCTGCTGTCGCTACCTGTGAAGCTTGGGCGAGATCCTTATTCTATGTGCTGCTAGCTTGTGAATTTGCAGTATCGCTAATGCTCAATAGTACCGTGAAGTTGGCATAATAAACCATGTTACTCATGTGTTCTTTTACTCAGCTTGTTTATAGTCTGGACTCATCTTACTTTGCGTTATATAATAAACTTCCTTTTTATTCCATCACGCTTTTACTTAAGGTTAACGTCAGGCCTTTTTAGAACAATTGCACTGCGTCATCAATCTGTTCATGCTTAATCCTAGGTATCTGTTCACTTCAAAGAGATGTTATTTAATCGCTGGCACAGCACTGTGCTGGAATTTACAAGTTAAATCTACCGACTGTTTTACGCAAACAGGTGGTGCCTTATTTACGTCACCTTTGAAAATAGGGAATAACCTCATGGAATCGAATCTTTCTCACAACTTTCCTCTTTTGTCTGGACGTTTAAGTATTTCCTTTTAAAACAGGTCATTAATTTGTCCTCGATTAAATTTCACTTACTAATACTAAGCACATATAATCATCATTTTCATATTACTATTTAGTGAGAGAAGTGCATTATTCGCTCCTTATTGCTCATTCTCAAATTACTATTTAGCGAGAGAAGTGCATTATTCGCTCCTTCCTCTTTCCTCATTTTAGTACCTCGGGGCTAATTAATACCTCTCGAGTACATCATTTTCCTTACATACTAACTTATAACTAAAATTGAAAATCGCCTCTAGGACATGTCCTCCTGTTTGCATAAAGATTATTCATGTAAATACTTGTCTACAACTTATTCTGTATTTTATTTTCCAGACGCGTTGTTTTAATACATAAGGTTTCCTTTCAGCACCGGTTAACGTCCGTAGTCAGTTCAGTTCCGTTCTTGTTACTCATTGGTTAATCCTGATCTCCAATACCTTAGAATTTTCTTACAGCTTAAATTAACTTAATTCCTGGCGTTATAAAATTTTCTTAAATCTTGATGGTGGAACAATCCTTTGATTTTATTCGTGGCAGGGTCAGATAACAAATAGCTACCAATGTGTGGTTTCCTCATTATCACAAAGGGACCTTCATAAATGTGTTGCCACTTACGATTCTTCTTTAACAACAGGGATGGTTTAAAGTGAGTCCTGACTAATAATTAACTCCAAGAAACTTCTGCAGATGCTCTTCAAGATCCTCTGGTCTCGTTCTTATGGGTACTATAATTTTATTGATTAATCTTGCATCTAGGACTAGCCTTACGCTACCATCTGATTTTAGCACAGACAATAAGGGACTCGAATAAGGTGAATGAGATACTTCTATCACATTCCAGCGTAACATTTTCCTGATCTCGCACTTGACAGCTTCTCGTCTCGCATATGGAATGGAATAGCTTGTTCTACAGTAGGTTGAATGGGGCAGGACATCCATTTGATATTCAAAGCCTTTTATTAGTCCAGGTTTCTTAGAAAATACTTGAACGTAATCTGTTAACAAATTGTAAAGCTCATTCTTCTGTTGTTTGGATAATTCAATGGACTCACTAGCTTTACCGTATAATTCATTCTGACCGGGAATTAGGTCTTTATACTCATCGTTATTAACACTTTCAAGATCTGTCATGTCTTCTGTCTGACTGTACTGTTGTCTTTTAGTCCATGGCCGTACTGCTATTTGAAGCACCCCAAAGTTTGTCTTCACCTTACTTCTTAACAAATTTACAGTTACTTGTTGCTGGCTCGCTACTAGAGTACAGATTCCACACTCGATGTCAATTTTAGCTTTCGTCTGCCCAAGAATTCCATACTCAGGATACATGGCACTGATAGGTTTTTAACAATAAGAAAAATGCACGTTACTGAAATAGACTCTATCTGGATTTGAAGCTGAGTCTGAAGATTTACACGTTGTGTTAGTGGACCAATTGCTCCCGATACGGTGCAACCTTGAATTGGAAGTGATAAAACTTTGTATACAGAGGATATTTGCTTAAATAAACATAAAGATAAGACATTTATATTAGCTCCTGTATCTACAATGGCTTTTACTGGTATGTTGGCAATTGATACTCTTATGGAAGCTTGAACTTGTTCGTCCCATACGTCATCATTGTCTTTCGTCTCAGTGTCTGCTACTAGATCATCCCGTAAGTTTGTCTCTTTGTCATACCTAATTGCTTTAATTTCGTGTGGACTAAGGGACAGGGTGCCCTCATTCAAACTTGCAGCATCCTCTAGGAGGCTCAAAGGTGCTGCTTTTAATTTTTCGCTCGACGCTTACTTTCCTGCTGATTTATATTTCTTAATGTTTCGTAGAGGGAGACCAAGAGATGAATACACTAAGCAGATTCAGAAGGATGTAGGTTGCAGTAGGTACTGGGAGATGAAAAAGCTTGCACAGGATAGAGTAGCATGGAGAGCTGCATCAAACCAGTCTCAGGACTGAAGACCACAACAACAACAACAAACAATGTTTCTTCCGTCTGGAACTGGTGTTGGTTTTGTGGTACGAACTCGGTTGGAAACGGATCTTGTTGTCCTGGCATATTCGCTTGCGCATAATAAATTTGCGTATTATGCGGGCGTTTAGGCTTCAGAGTTCCCGAAGGTCCGTTCGCTTGTGGCTGAAAAGTATTTTGCTGTGGCTTGTGTTGATTGTAACCGTTAGTGAAAGGTGTACATTGGTCTCCACCTTGATTATGCCATTTATTTCTTTTCCACTGTCGATTTGAATCGTAAGACTGATCGTTTTGATAATTCCCGTTGATCGGTTGCGTGTTTCCATATTGCTGGGGCTGTGTGTTATAATGTGCATTTTCGTACTGAGGTGGTGACGAATTATATATTGGATTGTATCTCTGGCCGTTATTGTACTTATTTTTGTATTTGCTGTTGGAGTACGTAGTGTGTTTATTTTTGAAACCGCTGTGGGGTTGGTACTGGCTGTCGCTGTGACGCGCTTTCGCTCGGCCACCATTGTTGCCTGCGTATTCTGTACTGTGCTGGCCGCCTGCACTGAAGTGGGCGTTGCCAACATCAACTCTAGCGTCCTCGTAAATCAGATCTAACACAGATAGGAAAGTGTCCGTATCGTCCTCAGACACGTTTACTAACTTTTCTCTGATCGCAATCGGTAGCTTAGTTTTTAGAATCATAATAACGTCTTTGGCGGTGATCGGCGAATCCCAGAACTTGATTTTCGCTAAATACTTTTCAAAATATCTTCTCAAACTACCGCGCTTACTGTTAAACACTTCGGCGTTGTAAACCTCTTTTCTCAGGCGCTGCTGCACACCAGAACTCCAGAATTTACCTAAAAACATCTGTTCAAACTCTTTGTAACTTTTACAAGAGTCGACCATTTCGGTTCCCCATAAGGCAGCATCGCCTACGATAAATCCACTAACGAATTGAATTCGCTGACGGTCACTCCAGGTATTCGGGAAAATTCCTGAAAAATTTCGGAGGAACACTATAGGATGAATTTCTCTTTTCTGAGGGTGAAAGGTCGGAAAAATACGATGCTTGATCACGCTTTCCTCCTGCATCAAACTGACAAAAGTGGGTGGGCTGGTAGTCTGGTTAACTTGTGCTTCTATAGAACTATGAGTTTGAGCGTTATCAAATGGTGAACGGTAATGTACCTGCTGTTGTTCATTACTTCGTGGTGAATTATTCCAGTTTCCTGACACGGGAGGTGGGGAATTTTCAACTTGACATTTTAGTGTACGAACTTCATCAACTATGTGTTGCCGCCATTCAGGTAAATCTTGAGCTAACGTTCGTCTTATCTGGCCTAATTCTGACATCACCGTGTCTCCTGTTTTTCCAGGGGCTGCCAATATTTCAAAGGTCACGTTTTTGACAGTTTCCCTGAGTTCGTTCTTGACCTTGCTTTCTATGAATCCGTCTTTGTTTTTAATCCACTCTTGGTAGTGGTCGGACAATGCTTCAGCATGTGCCTTAACAGTATTCTTTATTTGATCATCTACATTAAGAGTCTCAATCTGTTTCGAAAGATCATCAACAACATTCTCGATCGTGTCTACTGCGGTTTTAACTCCTTTGACCTCATCAGAGATTGCAGTATAATCTTCTTTTAAGGTCGCAGCTTGTTTTTGATATTCTATCACTTTTGAATTTATCTCTCCCTTGGCTGCTCCGATTTTTTTATCTAACCGTTTTGAAATATCCTCTATTTTTGACTCTACTTGTGTGTCAATTTCTAGCCTCATGATCGTGATCTGACTACTGATTTGGCTTTGGACATTACCCAACAGGGTATTTAAATCAGCTGTTATTTCTGCCTTTAGTTCGGCCTTTACCGAATTTAACCGTGTATTTAGGTCATTTATCTCCGTTTGCAGATCTGTTTTTACTGAATTTATGTCTGTTTTTACTGAATTTATTTCTGTTTTTACTGAATTTATGTCTTCTTTTACTGAGTTGCACAGATTTGTAAGGATCTGATTTTTATTATGCCGTCTTTCGGCCTTCTCTTTTTCTTCGCGGGCCTTTTCATCTAATCTTTCCTGTTTTTGGCTTTCGAACTTGCGTTCCATTATTGCTTCGATCATTGCAGCCAAGTCATTTTTTTCAAAAGCGGGAATAGTTTGCACACTAGGACCAGCTTCTAAAACTTCGGTCGAGGCTGCTTCTGCCTCCGCTCGTGTACCTATCGCGCGTGATCGTAATGGATAGTGAGGTCCATTCGCATCACCGCTGTCGTCTGGTTTTGTTTGTGTGCGCTGTTTACCGTCAGCCATGGTCGTGAATTATTTGTCAAATGTCAAAATGCTACAGATACTGTTTGTCACTGCCGTCAGTCGTTTGTCTGTGACGTAGTGCTATGGCTTACTGGGACCTAAGATGAAATTTTAACTCTAAGTAACAACTGACGTTCATTTACGCCAAGAAGACAAGATGGTTCCCACTAATTACAAACAAATGAAATATCACACGTTTTACCAGTTTTTGAGCGTAGTTAACCGCCATATCGTAAATTTTTTTATGCACTGACAACAAAGTTACACTTTCACTGAATTTAACTACGTAAGAATGGACTATGGACAAATTGAAATAAAGCTGTTTCAAGGCAAGGAAAGACAGGTTTACATTCTGATCAACTCGAAAGATGCTACGTCACTACGAAAGCTTGGCTACTGCGTATAAAAATTTGACTTACTATGGCTGTCTTGATGGTGATACGGATGAATACTCGCGTTTTTTGGTAATTTCATCAATCGTTCTTCTGAATTAATTAAAAGGTTTTCCCACTTCTCTTTCTCAGTTGAATTGCATCCACATGAAAAAATGAAACAATTACTAGAACAAGCACTGAAAAATTAATAAACACATACATGAAATGATTTTTGATCAAGTCCCTGTTCGGGCGCCAAATGTAGCGTTGCTCTTGGGGAACGAAAATAAAAAGAATTGTTACTTTTTTTTAATGTCGAAAAAGTGAATATTTTGGTGGGCCACTTGGCAACAGAATCAGGGACTTATTACGCTATTATAATAACATACGTTGACCATTAAATACCTGAATAAGAGCAGCATATTGATATATATATATTTGAGATCGTTCTGAAGAAACATTATCATTTCTGTGCATTTTTATAGTCGCGATGTAGTCATACCCGGATCAACACTAAGGGACCAGAAGATTTATAGACTTTAAAAGAAATGCAACACTACACAATTAAAAAAAACTTGGTTCAGAAATAATAGGAAAACGATAATGTTCCTTCTGCCTCATGCTGCGTTCGGCCCATCAGCGTGATCGTAATTTCTGATGATGAAGTAACACAAAATAATTAGCAGTTAAGTAAATAAGGAGATGGACTCATCAAGGTTAATTTACGAAAATAAGCACACTTATCTTTAACACACGGTTTTTTTTTAATGCTACGTACCTTTTCATATTAAATTACAATAGATGACCATTGTGGTTAAATACTTTATACATAACAGTCAAAATGTCCTCTTGATTCTGTCTGTTCGATATCAGTTACAAGAAACTACATCTTTTCTGATTGGAAAAAATAACAGTTAGCATATTCACTCAATATTTTCACATCAAATATAAAATACAGTTGTGGAACGCAGCAAGTCCGCGTCCGCCTCTCATGGAATACAAACAGTAAAAGGGGAGGCGCCAAAAGCCTCATTTGTCTTGAAACAACAGAATTCTTTTTTATACCATTAATCGATACATGTACATAGAGATTTACTGGCACCGCGCAAGAACGGCAAAGATAAAGAATAATAGATTCTGTCGCTGCTATGCGATGATTCATTTCTTTTACTTTACAATTGTTCGATAACTTTAGGCCATCAGGCGTTTACTATTGAGCGTATATTAATGTTTGTGAGGCGAAAATTACTAATATTGCAATATCTGCTGTCATGGCTGACGAGATCACGTGTCATGAGCTATGATTGGCTTACAAAAGGGCATCGCAATCTCTATTTCAATGCTTTGGAAACTATCGTGCTGTGTTTGGTGTAGTTTGAACTTATAGTTCCTTAATTACGAAAATATGCAGTGTACATATTGCTGCACATCAGAGATCTTTCCAGGACCTTTTCTTTTTTGCTGGGTTTCGTTTTCTAAAGTGGCTGCTGGTAGGTCTACGCCGATGTATAAAACGTTAACCATTCAAAGGACTGACAAGTTGTAGAGTTCCGTGAGAGAGTATACTGTTACTTAACACGGAAAAAGTGTACCGCTATTTTTTTAATCGGGAAATCCGGGAATTTTTTTTCCGTGTCCACATATACACCCTGTTGTAATAATTTTTCTGCTTGATTAACGGTATTGTTAGAATATTTTTGTTTTCCAAGCGCTAGTCAATTATCGAGAGACGTGAATGATTGTGAGCCAGATCTCATTGATTCAGTGGCATAAGCTACAATTTATTCATGAAGAAATACTTTCGAAACGTGTGTAATTGCAGCTGATACCGCTGAAATGAAGAGAAAATGAATACATATTTCATTCATGAAAAGCATGTATTTCTATTGTTGTCTGTAATTTTATAGGCATTTTTCCCGATGTGTAAAAATTTTGTGTTTAGTCTAACGATTCACACTTTCATACACTGCAGTGCACGAATATTTTTATAAATGTAGTGTCTCAAATGTGGCACCAAGAATGGAACTTGTTTCTCCTTTGTCGGGAAACAGTTTTATTACTTTTGACGTTTAATTATCATGTATGTGTGGTTTTCCCTTCAGCTACAGTTGTGGTGGATTATTTGGTACGTAGTTATAATGTAGGTATTGCATTTCATACAGGTTTCGTATGTTCCACATTCACTGATTTGACTGGAAGTGTAGTGAACAAAATGACGTGTTGCTGAGCACGTATAGAACGTGTTTCAACAAAAGGTATGTCTTCTGTCGTTTACTAGCCATTTTTACTTCTTAAAAAAGTTATATTCTTCAACAAATATCTGTAGGTTACAAGAGAATCGTGAATAAATCATTCTATAATGTACCGTTTCATAGCTAGCAGGGTCCTTAGGTACCTCAAGAAAGAAAAATGTGATGTAATTTTTTAGTTGTTGTTGTTGTGGTCTTCAGTCCTGAGACTGGTTTGATGCAGCTCTCCATGCTACTCTATCCTGTGCAAGCTTCTTCATCTCCCAGTACCTACTGCAGCCTACATCCTTCTGAATCTGCTTAGTGTATTCATCTCTTGGTCTCCCTCTACGATTTTTACCTTCCAAGCTGCCCTCCAGTACCAAACTGGTGATCCCTTGATGCCTCAGAACATGTCCTACCAAATGATCCCTTCTTCTAGTCAAGTTGTGCCACAAACTCCTCTTCTCCCCAATTCTATTCAATACCTCCTCATTAGTTATGTGATCGACCCATCTAATCTTCAGCATTCTTCTGTAGCACCACATTTAAAAAGCTTCTATTCTCTTCTTGTCTAAACTATTTACCGTCCATGTTTCACTTCCATACATGGCTACACTCCATGCAAATACTTTCAGAAATGTCTTCCTGACATTTAAATCAATGCTCGATGTTAACAAATTTCTCTTCTTCAGAAACGCTTTCCTTGCCATTGCCAGTCTACATTTTATATCCTCTGTACTTCGACCATCATCAGTTATTTTGCTCCCCAAATAGTAAAACTCCTTTACTACTTTAAGGGTCTCATTTCCTAATCTAATTCCGTCAGCATCACCCGACTTAATTCGACTACATTCCATTATCCTCGTTTTGCTTTTGTTGATGTTCATCTCATACCCTCTTTTCAAGACACTGTCCATTCCGTTCAGCTGCTTTTCCAAGTCCTTTGCTGTCTCTGACAGAATTACAATGTCATCGGCAAACCTCAAAGTTTTTATTTCTTCTCCATGGATTTTAGTACCTACTCCGAACTTTTCTTTTTTCCTTTACTGCTTGCTCAATATACAGATTGAATAGAATCGGGGAGAGGCTACAACCCTGTCTCACTCCCCTCCCAACCACTGCTTCCCTTTCATGCTTTCATGTTCCTCGACTCTTATAACTGCCATCTGCTTTCTGTACAAATTGTAAATAACCTTTCGCTCCCTGTGTTTTACCCCTGCCACCTTTAGAATTTGCAAGAGAGTATTCCAGTCAACATTGTCAAAAGCTTTCTCTAAGTCTACAAATGCTAGAAACGTAGGTTTGCCTTTCCTTAATCTTTCTTCTAAGATAAGTCGCAGGGTCAGTATTGCCTCACGTGTTCCAACATTTCTACGGGATCCAAACTGATTTTCCCCGAGGTCAGCTTCTACCAGTTTTTCCATTCGTCTCTACAGAATTCGCGTTATTATTTTGCAGCCGTGACTTAATAAACTGATAGTTCGGTAATTTTCACATCTATCAACGCCTGCTTTCTTTGGGATTGGAATTACTATATTCTTCTTGAAGTCTGAGGGAATTTCTGCTGTCTCACACATCTTGCTCACAAACCAATGTAAACTATACTATTCGCACTCATCCAGTATCGTATTCAGATGTGTAGCTTGCTGGCCGCATGGAGCGCAGCTGTCGCAGAGTATAACATAAGTGAGCAGGAGTGTTGTGACTGTGAGAGCAGCAATATCGTTCTACTGTCAGTAGGTGTCAACACTGGAGTTGTAGCGCCTGGTTTGTGACGCAAACCTCGGCGCCGCCTCGGATTTCCGCGACCAGCTTGCATCCACAGGCGGCTACTTTTACTGCATCGCAGGTCAATGGGCAGGCCTCCCCGCCACGGCCGTAAGTGGACCATCAGCTGGGCGAAAGACTAGGCCCGCGGTGGGAAACCTGTTCCTGCAGAATTCTCCGTTCGCTGCGCCGTTACGAAGTGGGCCTTACAAGGAAGGGAGTCAGTAGCCGTTCTCTAGGGCTAGCGAAATGCCGTACACGCTGTTGAGACAAGACGCTGTGACCACCGCCGACCGCGGGAAGGAATGCCATCTGGTGCTGTTATAGGAACGTGACGCGGCAAGGAAAGTATGTGCTGAGGCGACAAAAGTCATGGGATACCACCTAATATCGTGTCGGACCTCCTTTTCACCGCCATAGTGCAGCAATTAAACATGGCGCGGACTCAACAAGTAGTTGAAAGTCCTCTGCATAAATATTGAGTGATGCCTCTGTAGGGTTAGGTGGTACAATTTCAGTCATTTCGAACAAATGCTATTGTAACTGGAAACATACTAGGATAGAAAAAATTTAAAATATGGCACCTTTTCTTTGATGTTTAATGAATATGTGACACAAATATTACACCGTTACAATTGTTGGTTTAAACGCAAGAAAAGGTTACAGAATCGAGTAAAATGGTTCGAAAATGTGAATTTCAGGTAAAAGTGGTTTTCCGCCCACCATCGAAGATTGCGGACCTTGTGGAATCAGTTAAGGACAATCTGTTACTACGAAAGGCCGGAATTTACAAGATACCGTGCCAATGTGGTACGGCTTACATAGGTCAAACCACTGAACATCAACGTTACACCCGCCTTTTGCAGCCTAGCAAGTCCGCTATTGCTGAACATTGTACTTCTACTGGGCATTCAATGGAGTATGAGAAAACAATGATTTTGTCCACAGCAACGTCTTTCTGGGACTCCATTATTAAAGAATCCGCAGAAATACGACTGGCGAAAAATCTGTTAAACCGTGACAGCGGCTACCAGCTGGACAGTGCATGGAATCCCATCATCTCCACGATTTGCTCAAATCGAAGACGACAGAGTGCGTCGACGGCCGTGGCAAACAGAAACGCAGAGGGCGACTGAGTTGCGCTATTCCACCAGCGAGGGCGCTGCCGGCGGGCAGTGTGGTTCATCTATCAAGTTTTCGACGCATGCGCAGAATAGTTACAGTACGCTATATATTGCGGAACGGAGGACTTTTTCGCCAGTCTGCGACGGCTCACCTAAAGATGACTGGCAGGTGCCCACTTGAAATATCGTGCGAAGTATTGAACGACGACCGGCTGGAAGCCCGAAATTTGTTTGAATGGTTCGAAAATGTACCACACTAGGTACAACTGTGATCACTTCTTGAGATCGTTAACATCTACATAAAAAGCACGTTTTTCCTCGGCCACCGACGCAAACTTTGTGGTAGCAAACACTACGTTTTTGGCAGCGATTCCGCGTTATAATAAGTCAAGAAACAAAATCCACCATCTTTCTCGTTTTTGCTGGCTATTTGAAGCTTTTAATACTTCGTTCTTCATTACTCACGGACATAATTTCTGTTTTTTTGTTCTTGTCGCATTTTTTATTTCTTTCTTCGTTCCACGTTAAAAAGATTTCTCATGCTGCGGAGGTTTTCATCTGAAGTGAGTCTAATTGATGTCTGTGACTCCCTTTTTCTAGGTGACACTTTTTTTCTCTGGAGTTGACAAAATGTCCTTGACAACATCGTGCTGAGTAATGGTAGTGGATGCTGGTGTTACGGATTTGCCGTGCACTTCAGTTATATCTTTTAAAGATATGCATTCTTCGCCCAAAATGTTGGTAGTAGCTTGATTGGGTACGGGCTGAAGGAGCAGAAGTCTCGAATAACGCTGAAGGTTCTTAACTCCTCGCTTATCTTTACGACTAACTATTTTTTTTTGGAGGGGGGGGGGGGGTCTGTTGTTAAGAGAAAATCCGAATTCATCTATATCATAAATACGCTCTGGTTTACCAAACAAAACATATTCCTTTAAGATTTCTTCCAAATTCTGGAAATAATTACTTATTTTCACTTTATTTGTGCCTTTAGATCCGGCTTGTGAAAGTCCCTCGGGTTTCCACAGGCTCAGGTTAGCGTGTCTCTTAATTAATACTCTAAACCAAACGATTCCAGCAATCTTGCTTTCTAAGGTCCATGGATGTTTCAAATTGTCCGCAGCTCGTGGTCGTGCGGTAGCGTTCTCGCTTCCCGCGCCCGGGTTCCCGGGTTCGATTCCCGGCGGGGTCAGGGATTTTCTCTGCCTCGTGATGACTGGGTGTTGTGTGATGTCCTTAGGTTAGTTAGGTTTAAGTAGTTCTAAGTTCTAGGGGACTGATGACCATAGATGTTAAGTCCCATAGTGCTCAGAGCCATTTGAACCATTTTTTGTTTCAAATTATTTTTCTCAGCCAACCGAAATGCAACTCTTCTTAACTGGAGAAGACACAGATCCAATCCTCACTGTTCTAGAAATAAAGCTCTCTGGACAAAACTATCTTCCATTTTAGAATTGACTATCGTTGAATGACCATTGCTGTTTTCTACAATTGAAGGTAATCCAGCTTGCATTTTCTTTTTAATTTATACTTTACCAAGCAGAGTGCTGAAAGGAATGTCGTATAATTCTGACGCAGCTCGAAGGCTGAAATCTTTTTATTGCCTCATGTAATGCAGTTGGCCTCCATTTATTGTAGATTTTCTTTTTTGGTCGTTTTCGGGGCATCTAAGATAAAAAAAAATAGGGATTTGGTTTAATGACTCGCGAGAGAAAACATGTTTAAATATACATTACTTCAAATTGTGTGTAATATGACTACAGCAATCAGTCTTGATGGGCTAAACTAAAGAACTGCGTTGTTGAAAATTGTACTAGGGTATCGAAATTGTACATTTTTCTGATCGAAAATGTTTTATTGGCGAGGGTGAAATCACCCATAAATGATACTGAACTGTGGCAAGAAATGGCAATACATGTCACAGAGTGTTTCTCTGTACATGCGTCAGAGTACACGGCAATGGGAAACAAGTCTGTAACTTCACTAATACAGAATTTACAAGCACATGGAAACTAGTCAGAGCGTATAAAACTAAGTTACTTCACATACCTCTCAACAAGAAAAAATTTACGAGGAATATTTGTAAAGCAATTTTGATCGGTCAAGAAATGGAAACCACTGCGAAAATCTAATAAAGCTTTGCACATATGTGTTCGACAGTGCCTCTAATATGCCTGTCGGTTACATCACTTCGCTCTTTTCAGTTGTGAGCGCATGGTGAGCACATAAAGATGCGTAGAAAATAGTGTCTCCCGCCAAGTGTGAGGTCCTGGTGAGAGATTTCGCCTGGTGTTAGGTAACCCACATTACAGAACTGTCATACGGTTCCTACTTTGTGACAATTCTCGGTCGTAATCTGCAGGGGCAATGAAAATGCTCCTGCAGCGTCTTCGATGGGAAGTGTTTGATCACCCGTTCTACAGCCCGTAATTGGCTCCCTCTGTGTTTTGTCTCTGCCCACATTAACTACTGGCTATGAAGAAAACATTTTCGCACAGACAACGAGCTGTAGATGAGCGTAGAGAATGGGCGGGAAGCATAGGCGGCTGCCTTCTGTGACGAGGGTATGGGTTAAGTTCGTACAACGCTACGACAAGAAGGTATGGGTAAAGTTGGTACAACGCTACGACAAATGTCTAAGTCGGAGTGGTGACTATGTATAGCAGTGGCTGGAAGCTGTAGCTAACTGTTGCAGATAAAATATTTCTGATTTTCAAAGTGGTTTCCATTTCGGGATCAATCGGAACTTACTTTCTGAATATCCCTAGTATATCTCTGTAGTACAATTTGGTGTACTCGGGGAAAAAACAGAGCTGCAGAAACCTTCCGCAATGCAAAGCCACACAAAGGCAAATGCTACCAACTACACTCCTGGAAATTGAAATAAGAACACCGTGAATTCATTGTCCCAGGAAGGGGAAACTTTATTGACACATTCCTGGGGTCAGATACATCACATGATCACACTGACAGAACCACAGGCACATAGACACAGGCAACAGAGCATGCACAATGTCGGCACTAGTACAGTGTATATCCACCTTTCGCAGCAATTCAGGCTGCTATTCTCCCATGGAGACGATCGTAGAGATGCTGGATGTAGTCCTGTGGAACGGCTTGCCATGCCATTTCCACCTGGCGCCTCAGTTGGACCAGCGTTCGTGCTGGACGTGCAGACCGCGTGAGACGACGCTTCATCCAGTGCCAAACATGCTCAATGGGGGACAGATCCGGAGATCTTGCTGGCCAGGGTAGTTGACTTACACCTTCTAGAGCACGTTGGGTGGCACGGGATACATGCGGACGTGCATTGTCCTGTTGGAACAGCAAGTTCCCTTGCCGGTCTAGGAATGGTAGAACGATGGGTTCGATGACGGTTTGGATGTACCGTGCACTATTCAGTGTCGCCTCAACGATCACCAGTGGTGTACGGCCAGTGTAGGAGATCGCTACCCACACCATGATGCCGGGTGTTGGCCCTGTGTGCCTCGGTCGTATGCAGTCCTGATTGTGGCGCTCACCTGCACGGCGCCAAACACGCATACGACCATCATTGGCACCAAGGCAGAAGCGACTCTCATCGCTGAAGACGACACGTCTCCATTCGTCCCTCCATTCACGCCTGTCGCGACACCACTGGAGGCGGGCTGCACGATGTTGGGGCGTGAGCGGAAGACGGCCTAACGGTGTGCGGGACCGTAGCCCAGCTTCATGGAGACGGTTGCGAATGGTCCTCGCCGATACCCCAGGAGCAACAGTGTCCCTAATTTGCTGGGAAGTGGCGGTGCGGTCCCCTACGGCACTGCGTAGGATCCTACGGTCTTGGCGTGCATCCGTGCGTCGCTGCGGTCCGGTCCCAGGTCGACGGGCACGTGCACCTTCCGCAGACCACTGGCGACAACATCGATGTACTGTGGAGACCTCACGCCCCACGTGTTGAGCAATTCGGCGGTACGTCCACCCGGCCTCCCACATGCCCACTATACGCCCTCGCTCAAAGTCCGTCAACTGCACATACGGTTCACGTCCACGCTGTCGCGGCATGCTACCAGTGTTAAAGACTGCGATGGAGCTCCGTATGCCACGGCAAACTGGCTGACACTGACGGCGGCGGTGCACAAATGCTGCGCAGCTAGCGCCATTCGACGGCCAACACCGCGGTTCCTGGTGTGTCCGCTGTGCCGTGCGTGTGATCATTGCTTGTACAGCCCTCTCGCAGTGTCCGGTGCAAGTATGGTGAGTCTGACACACCGGTGTCAATGTGTTCTTTTTTCCATTTCCAGGAGTGTATATGAAACTAAAAAATGGCGCGAAACCATAACGTTGATCGGAGTTGTATGACCTTAGCCAGGTCGCCCCTAATTGCGGAAGTGTTGACGGTGCAGGATTTTGTGCACGAACCGACCTCTCGATTATATCCCTAAATGTTCGATGGGATTCATATCAGATGGTCTGGGTGGTCAAATCATTCGCTCGAACTGTCCACTATGTCCTTCAAACCAGTCACGAACAACTGTGGACTGGCCATCCACAAAACTTCCTTCGTTGTTTGGAAACTCCACGAATGAATGCAGGTGGTCTATAAGTAGCCATACATAATCGAGGACCCAGTGCACTCCGTGTTAACAAGCGCACACCACTATGGAGCCACCACCAGCTTGACAGTGCCCTGTTGACAACCCGCGGCGCTGCCTTCGTGGTGTCTGCACCGCACTCGTGCTCTATCATCAGCTCTCACCAACTGAAATCGGGGATCATCTGACCAGGCCACGGTTTTCCACTGGTCTATGGTCTAACCGATATTGTTATAAGCCCAGGCAATTTCGTGTTGTTGGCAAAGGCTCTCGCATCAATCGTTTGCTGCCGTTGCCTGATAACGCCAAAATGTGTCGCACAGTCCTGACGGATACGTTACTCTACCATCAGCTCTGACCAACTGAAATCTGGAATCATCTGACCAGGCTACAGTTTTCCAATGGTCTATGGTCTAGCTGATATTTGTTATAAGCCCAGGCAATTTCGTGTTGTTGGCAAAGGCTCTCGCATCGGTCGTTTGCTGCCGTAGCCCGTTAACGCCAAATCGCGTGGCACAGTCCTAACAGTTGTTGTACGTCCCATATTAATTTCTACGGTTATTTCACGCAGTGTTGCACTGACAACTCTACGCTATCGTCGCTGTTCTCGTTCGTTAAATGCAGGCCTGAAATTTAGTATTGTGGACACACTCTTGACACTGTAAATCTCGGAATATTTGATTCCCTAAAGATTTACGAAATGCAATTTCCGATGTGTGTAGCTGCAACTACCATTCCGCGTGTTGCAAGTCTTTTAATTCCCATCGGTCATAATCACGTCGGAAACCTTTTCACATGAATCGCCTGAGTACAAATGACAGCTCCGCCAATGCACTGCTCTTTTATATCTCGTGTACGCGATACTATCGTCATTTGCATATGAACATATCGCTATCCCACGACTTTTGTTACTTCAGCGCTTATGCGGAGCAGAGCCGTCTGGGGAATCATATTAGCTACGACGCGGGCCGCAAATGAGGAAATCCACTGCCATGAGCGACTTTGACAAAGTGTAGGTGACCGGGCGTCTATGAAGGCGCATCTCGAAAACTGGAAATCTGGTCAGTTGTTCACCTGCTGCTGTCGCGAGCTTTGATGATAGGCCGTGGACGGACGGTGAAACCACATTTAGATAACAAGGTGCCGGACGTCGACACCTCGTCACAAAATATGAATGTCGGAGGCTTGCCTAGTCTCTAATACAGGAGAGGCGGCGATATGCGGCAGATTTGACGTCTGGGCACAGTGCTCGTGTAGGCACACTGATTCGAACCACCCCACTGAGCGCACATTATTGAACGTAAGGCTCTGCTGCAGACGACCCCTATATGTTCCCATCTTGACCCAACAATCGTCAGTTACGAGTGGAGTGGGCACAGGATTGTCGAGATTGGACTGCAGATTTGTTGGAACGTGCTGTATGGTCGGATGCTACACTATGGCAGTTATCGTCTCCAGGTACACCGTCAACCAAGTAAACAGCTGTTCGAAATTATTGTGACGGATTGTTTCAAATGGATTGGCTTTTAAACATGTGCTAAATAAAATGATATAGCACACCTAAAATATAAGAATTGAAACGTATTTACAGGCAAAATGGACACTTATCTTTTGTTATACAAATTCTTCTTGCTGTGACAGTTCTCCAGAGCGTAGGTGCATATAGAACCAATCTTAACATTTGTGCTGAAACAGACCCTTGTTGGTAATACAACTCAAAGCACTCTTCAATAGAAACTCTTATCTCATAGCCCTGTTGTCCGCTCCAATGGTCAGCATGACGGACTGCCGTCCTAAGGGGCCCGGGTTCGATTCCCAGCTGGCATTTTCTCCGCTCAGGAACTGGGTGTTGTCTTCATCATCATTTCTTCCCCATCTGGCGCGCAGGTCTCCCAATGTGACATTGAATGTAATTAGACCTGCACCAAGGCGGCCGGACCTACCCCATAATGGGCCTCCCGGCCACTGACGCCAAACGCTCATTTCCATTTTTCCATAGTCCTGTTCAAAAACATTGTTCACAAACAAATGCAAGGACTTGCAAATTAACTTGAAGAGTGTGACTGGTTGTCTCTCTGTTGTTGCCGAACTGGTGCCCTTCTCGCTGCTTGCTGTGGACAAGGTGTAGACTGCAACGTAGCCTGGTGCAGGACTGACCTCATGTCTGTTTCGAGGCAAGCCGCCGTCACTGGCGTGGATAACTTCTGTGGGCAGTTATTGCTACTTCCGTCTCATTGGTGCGGTCAGCGATGTTCCAACAGCGGGGAACATCTTTGTGGTGACGACGGCAGGCACCAGTGCTACACCTATCCACTACACCGCACCATGGACTGAGGTTAGTCTGTCAGTACTCACTATGAGAGACACTGGCCTGGTAGTAATCGAAGGGACCATGCAGATGGAGACAATGTGAAAGTTATTGAGGACCAACTGCATCACTTCATACTTGTTGACTTCCCCAAAAGCGATGTTATCTTCCAGCAGGATAACAGTCCATGTCACAAACCACAGTCGTCCTGCAATGGTTTGAGGAGCATGATAGTAAACTCACGTTGATGTCTTGGCCACCAAATTCGCCACCGAGCAAGGTGGCACAGTGGACACTGGACTCGCATTCGGGAGGATGACGGTTCGATGCTGCGTCCGGCCATCCTAGCTTAGGTTTTCCATGATTTCCTTAAATCGTTACAGGCAAATGCTGGGATGGTTCCTTTGAGAGGGCATGACCGACTTCCTTCCCCGTCCTTCCCTAATCCGATGAGACCGATGACCTCACAAGTTTGGTCTCTTCCCCCAAACAAATCAACCCCAACCAAATTAGCCTCATCTCTGCCAGACCGAGCTCATCTGGGTCCCTAGCAGCTGCAAGCCTTGGCCCACAAACAGCCGGCCCATAATTTAAGGAAACAGCGTAAACCTTGCGTAGGCATCTGGTGCCACATACCTCCAGAAATATGCCTAGGCATTGTCGAATCCATGTCAGGCTGAATCGCTGCTTTATTACGTTCCAAACGTGATCCAACATGCTAATAAGCAAGGCAATGTTTTGGCTCATCTGTGTCTTTCCAGGTATAGCTGAGCACGAGGACGAACGACGCAGATCCGTGAGGCTATTCACAGGCGATGCAGTTGTCTACAGAACGTAGCAAGGTCAGGAGACTGCAGAGAATTACAAAAAGATCTCCAGATGATCGATGGGGCAGCTAATCCTGAGTGTATGAGGGTTTCAATAAGTAATGCAACAGTATTTTCTGAAAAGAGGTTGGTTTTATTCAGGATTCCAATACACCATATTATTCCCCATTCTTTTGGCTACAAAATCCTCTTTTTAAACGTCCTCTCCGTTCAGGCCGGTGGCCTTACGCCACGTTAGTGCACGGCCTGAATGCCCATATGGTACCAGTCAAATGGTTGACGTCGGAGCCAACGTCTTACTGCATCAATAACTTCCGCATCGTCCAAGTACTGCTTCCCGTGGAACGCATCTTTCATTGGACCAAACAGGTGGAAGACGGTAGATGCGTGATCCGTACTGTAGGGTAGATGAGGAAGAAGAGTCCAATGAAGTTTTATGAGCTCATCTCGGGTGCACAGACTTGTGCGAGACCTTGTCATGGAGAAGTCGTTTCTTCAGTTTCCCGAGGGTAGCACAGTACACGTCAGAATTGATCGTTGCACCATGAAGGAGGACATAAAGTGGAATAACCCCTTCACAGTACCAGGAAACCGTCATGGTTTTACTGGCTGAGGGTGCGGCTTTGAACTTTTTGTTTGGACAAGAGGTAATGTGGCGCCACTTGCCGTTTTGTTTCCGGTTCGAAGCGATGATTTGATGAACCCATCTTTGATCACCTGTGACGATATTCGACATAAATGATCACGATCAGCCTCGTAACGGTCGAGCAATTCTGCACAGATGGTCGTTCGTTGGTCTTTATCTTCTGTTAGGCGGCCAGGAACCTAGTGGCCACACATCTTTGAGTACCCCAAATGGTGGACGAGTGTGTCAGCACTACCCACAGAGACGTCCAGGTGAGCGGCGAGGTGTTTGATTGTGATCCGTCGATCACATCGAATAAGAGTGTTCCGCACACTCCAACACTGCAGGAGTCGCAGCTGTGTACAGCCGGACGGCAGGCAGGAGATCTGATGGGTTTGCGCGACCTCGTTGTGAGCGAGCGAGGTGGCGCAGTGGTTAGCACACTGGACTCGCATTCGGGAGGGCGACGGTTCAATCTCGCGTCCGGCCATCCAGATTTAGGTTTTCCGTGACTTCCCTAAATCGCTGCAGGCGAATGCCGGGATTGTTCCTTCGAAAGGGCACGGTCGACTTCCTTCCCCATCCTTCCCTAATCCGATGAGACCGATGACCTTGCAGTTTGGTCTCTTTCCTCCAAACAACCCAACGACTCACCGTGCTTTTGTTCATTGCCAGGTCTCCGCAGACATTCTGCAAGCGCCTATGAATATGCGCGATGCTCTGGTTTTCCGCTAAAAGAAACGCAATGACAGCTCTCTGCTTGGGATGCACCTCGGTTACAGACATCATTTTCAGGGCAACGTAAAGCGCCGGCATCTACCGGAACTTGACGAAGCTATAGGGGCCGAAGCGGGAATATTTCACGATGCCTCACAACAAATTCTGCATTTTATCAACCGAAACTGGCCTAGAAAAAAATGTGTTGCATTATTATCTGAACGACCCTCCTATATAAATGTGGCACATTACGAAAAACAGTCGAAGGCATACATAAATGTGACGTATTGCGAAAAATAGTCGATGGCGGTACGATATTGCAGTGGCTGTGTTATTCCAAATTACGATGTAGGTTCTATCGGATATGCATACATGGCCGAAGGAACAGCTACTGCGGTGACTACAGCTTTTGTTCAACACATGAAATGTATTCTCATTTGCGAATATGGACAACTATCAGCTGTATAGTGGAATGACCACAATGAAAATTTGTGCAGGACCGAGACTCGAACCCGAATTTCCCTTCTCGCGAGCGATCGATTTACCACCTCTTTTTTTTTTTTTTTTTTTTTTTTTTTTTTTTTTTTTTTTTTGTATCTGCTCGGGGCGGACGTCGCAAGACAACCGTTTCAGTTAGTCTGACCAAACACGCTGAGTTACCGTGCCGGCAACTGTGTGCCGGACTGAGACTCGAACTCGGGACCTTTGCCTTTCGCGGGCAAGTGCCCTACCATCTGAGCTACCCATACACGACTCACGTCCCGACACTAGGCTACCCGAGCATGATGGTCAGCAGACCCAGACTTCCATATGTTGCCAACCACATTTCCTCTGGATAGAATATATACACTACTGGCCGTTAAAATTGCTACACCACGAAGATGACGTGCTACAGACGCGAAATTTAACCAACAGGAAGAAGATGCTGTAATATGCAAATGATTACCTTTTCAGAGCATTCACACAAGATTGGTGCCGGTGGCGACACCTACAACGTGCTGACACGAGGAAAGTTTCCAACCGATTTCTCATACACAAACACCAGTTGACCGGCGTTGCCTGGTGAAACGTTGTTGTGATGCCTCGTGTAAGGAGGAGAAATGCGTACCATCATGTTTCCGACTTTGATAAACGTCGGATTGTACCCTATGGCGATTGCGGTTCACCGTATCGCGACATTGCTGCTGGCGTTGGTCGATATCCAGTGTCTGTTAGCAGAATATGGAATCGGTGGGTTCAGGAGAGTAATACGGAACGCCGTGCTGGATCCCAACGGCCTCCTATCACTAGCAGTCGAGATGACATTCATCTTATTCGCATGGCTGTAACAGATCGTGCAGCCACGTAATCGATCCCTGAGTCAACAGATGGGGACGTTTGCAAGACAACAACCATCTGCACGAACAGTTCGACGACGTTTGCAGCAGCATGGACTATCAGCTCGGAGACCATGGCTGCGGTTACCCTTGACGCTGCATCGCAGACAGGAGTGCTTGCGATGGTGTACTCAACGACGAACCTGGGTGCACGAATGGCAAAACGTCCGTGTTTGGCGACATCGCAGTGAACGCACATTGGAAGCATGTATTCGTCATCGCCATACTGGCGTATCACCCGGCGCAATGGTATGGGGTCCCATAGGTTACACGTCTCGGTCACCTCTTGTTCGCATTGACGGCACATTGAACAGTGGACGTTACATTTCAGATGTGTTACGACCCGCGGCTCTACCCTTCATTCGATCCCTGCAAAACCCTACATTTCAGCAGGGTAATGCACGACCGCATGTTGCAGGTCCTGTACGGGTCTTTCTGGATACAGAAAATGTTCGACTGCTGACCTGGCCAGTACATTCTCCAAATCTCTCACCAATTGAAAACGTCTGGTCAATGGTGGCCGAGCAACTGGCTCGTCACAATACGCCAGTCACTGCTCTTGATGAACTGTGGTATCGTGCTGAAGCTGCTATACCTGTACACGCCATCCTAGCTGTGTTTGACTCAATGCCCAGGCGTATCAAGGCCAGTATTACGGCCAGAGGTGGTTGTTCTAGGTACTGATTTCTCAGGATCTATGCACCCAAAGTGCGTGAAAATGTAATCACATGTCAGTTCTAGTACAATATATTTGTCCAATGAATACCCGTTTATCATCTGCATTTCTTCTTGGTGTAGCAATGTTAATGGCCAGTAGTGTACATAATGAACGTATGAGTGCAGGTTGTTGACACATGGAAGTTCGGGCCTCGCTGTGTGTCGTGCACGGATAGCCTGATTGTAAAGCGACTGCTAGCGATAAGCGGGAAATCCAGGTTAGGCTCTCGGTCAGTTACAAATTTTCATTGTCGTCATTCCATTATACAGCTGGTGGCTGCCATATTGGCAACTGAGAATACATTTCCTGTAATACTTGAATAAGCCGATTGTTGTTGTGCTACACTATTGGCGACCAACAACTGGGGACAGTAATCACAGAAAAATACCTAGAAGTAACTATCTGGAGCCTCCTGGGTGGAATAACCACATAAAAGAAATCCTAGGAAAGGCGTATGTCAGGATGAGACTCGTTGAGAACTCTAAAGGGGGTAGTCATCTTTGAACGCATGAAAAATACGTAATTTTCGAGATCTTTTTTCAAACAAAACAAGAAATTATGTTAAATATGATTATATAGTTTTATTCCTTACATTTGCGTCTTTAAGAAATCATTTTGTGTCCACATCGGACGCTCCCTATAACCGCTCCACCATGTGTGAGGACCCATTGCAGCCAGAACATTGTTGACCGCTGGGAATTCCTGAAGCGCTCCTATTGGATGCGTGACAAAATGACTTCGTATAAGCCATTTTCAATATATTTCCTATCAGCATGTATAGGATAATTGACAAATATTAAGCGCTACAAAACGGTGACATGTTGAAACAAATGTCACTTTCATCGCCCACGAACAGGGACAAAAGCGTGCACCGAAAGTAGAATGGCTACGTACGCTGATAGAGAATTAAATTTAGAATGCCGGAATCGAGTTACGATCAAAATCGTCTGTACCGCTCTCAAGTTATGTTTGCCAACAATTTGAAAAACACGGTTTCGAGAAAAACACGTTTAAAGTTTTGTGTTATATTTTCTGTAGTTAAGTGAAACATGTCGCAAGTCAGCGATCCATGGGCCATACAACAATCCTTCCAAACCCAAAATGAGGTCCTCTTACACCTCCTCCTTCGCCATAGTGGTCCTGTGGCCCTCTTTGGCAGCTTCTGTCATCAGCTGCCCTTTCTTCTGGATACACTTTTTGTCCAGTTTTGTGCAGAAGTTATAATAGGCTGGTCCGATCTCAAGTATATAATTTCCGAAATGCCTGTTATGGCGCAGTTGAAATTACATGTCGACTATTTCTTCACTGCTGCCACTGGTTTTCGGACACATTTTTTCACAAATTGCTTTGTGACTCTATAACAGAATTTCTGGTGAACTTAGGATGGACACCACAATAGATATCGCAGAGAACACAAAAAGATTTTTTGAAAATTTCAAAGAGGACTGCTGCCTCTTAATAATCGGCTGCTTAGCTGAGTGGTAACGTGTTTGCTTATCATGCAGCAGGTCCGTGTTCGATTCCCGGCTGCGTTGAAGAGTTTCTCCGCCCGCGGAGTGGGTGTTGTGTTGTCCTCGTCATCATTTCATCATCACCGACGCGCATGTCGCTCAATGTGGCGTCACCTCGAATAAGACTTGCAACCCGGCGGCCGAACTTCCCCGGATGGGGCCTCCCGGGCATTAATACCACAAGATCATTTTTTACCCCTTAAGAGAATGAAATTAATCGACGAAAGTAGTTACTTACAAAGCAATGTTCGACCTATTCTGGAGTATTACTCATGGGTGTGGAATCCTTACTAGGTATGACTGATAGATACAGAAAAGCTCCAGCGAAGAGTGGTGCGTGTTGTCATGGAACCGTTTACTCGGCGCTAGAGCGTTACGGAAAAACTCAGGGAAGTCAAATGGCAGACGCTACAAGAGAGCCGTGGTGCATTACGGAGAGGTTTACTACTGAAATTTCGAGAGAGTACTTTCTGGGTCGAAAAAGAGATTACTTCCTTCCACATACACCTCACGAAATGATCACAACGACAGAGTCAGAGAAATTAGAGCTAATTCGGAGGTTTACGGACAATCTTTCTTCCATTAGCCATTTTCGAATGCAAACCATGATCTCCTGCAAACCACGAATAATGGTGAGCAACAGACAGATTTCATATTCCTAAATTTCCCGAAAGGGTTTGACAGAGTGTCAAACTGCAGACTGTTGACGAAGGTCCATTCATACGGATTAAGGCCACAGATATATGAGTGGCCAGAAGGTTTTTTTAAGTAACAGAACTCACTACGTTGCCCTCGAGTGTGAGTGTCCATCAGGGACGAGGGTATCGTCAGGAGTGTCCCAGGGATGTGTGGTAGGTCCACTCTTTTTCTCCGTGTACATAAATGATCTGATGGGCAGGGTGAGCAGCAATTTACAGCTATTTACTGATGACGCTGCAGGGAAAGGTGTCGTCGTTGAGTGACTGTAGAAGGATACAAGATGAGTTAGACAAAAATTTGTAATTGGTGTGATGAGTAGCAGCTTGTTCGAAATGTAGAAAAATGTAAGTTAATGGTGATTAGTAGAAAAAACAATCCCAAAATATTCGAATGCAGCATTAGCAGTGTGCTGCTTGATACAGTCACGTCAATTAAACGTGTAGGCAAAGCGATATGAAATGGGATACGCACGTCAGGTTGGTAGTAGGAAAGGCGAATGGCCGACTTCGGTTTATTTCACGAATTTCAGGAATATGTAGCTCAGCTATAAAGGAGACGGCGTATAAAACGCTAGTGCGACCCATTCTTGACGGCTGCTCGAGGGTTTGGAATCCCCATCACGTCAAATTAAAGGAGGACATCGAAGCAATTCAGAGGCGTGCTGTTATATGTGTTACCGGTAGCTTCGATCAGCACGCAAGCATTGCGGAACTGCTTCGTGAACTCGGGTGAGAATCCCTGGAAAAAAGACGCCACTCTTGTCGCAAGTCACTATTGTGGATATTTAGGGAACGGGCATTTGAAGCCTACAGCAGAGCGATTCTGCCACCGCCGAGGTACATTTCGCGTAAGGATCACGAAAATAAGATGTGAGAAACTAGGATTGATACGGAGGCTTATAGATAGTCGTTTCTTCCTCGCTCTATTTGGGTTTTGAACAAGAAAGGGAATTCAGATGTCAGCCGTAGGCGGTGCGCAACTAAACAGCCCAAATATAAACAAACGAATAAAGTTTATTTGAATAGAGAGAAACACAATTCAACTTAATAGTAACAAATGCCGGGAATCAAAAAACAAGCCAAACTATACACATAAAAAAAAAAGTTTTGCGTCACCCCGGTTCCCAGAACTCCTGAAGATAGAGAGTGTGGATATTGTATCACAGACACAGTCCCTTTGACTGTTCAGAGATGTCACTAAACCCCCCCCCCCCCCCCCCAAGATGCAAACAACTATGCATGAACAGCGTCTATTAGAGGAGGTCCAACAGCTGATCAGTTCCAGTCATTCCACCAGGAAGGAGGTACACGGCTCGTGTAGTCTGCCGTTCAACCATGCCAGTTAGATCTGGTCCGCATTGTTACATTTTGCCAGGGAGGGATCTAAAGAAGAGAAGTATCTAGGCGTCTCGGAGTGAACCAAAGCGATGTTGTTCAGACATGGGAGAGGTACAGAGAGACACGAACTGTCGATGACATGCCTCGCTCAGGCCGCCCAAGAGCTACTACTGCAGTGGATGACCGCTACCTACGGATTATGGCTCGAAGGAACCCTGACAGCAACGCTACCATGTTGAATAATGCTTTTCGTGCAGCCACAGGACGTCGTGTTACGACTCAAACTGTGCGCAGTAGGCTGAATGATGCGCAGCTTCACTTCTTTGCAACCATGACACCATGCAGTGCGGTACAGATGGGCCCAACAACATGCCGAATGGACCGCTCAGGATTGGTATCACGTTCTCTTCACCGATGAGCGTCGCATATGCCTCCAACCAGACAATCGTCGGAGACGTATTTGGAGGCAATCCAGTCAGGCTGAATGCCTTTGACACACTGTCCAGCGAGCGCAGCAAGGTGGAGGTTCCGTGCTGCTTTGGGGTGGCATTAATTTGGGCCGACGCTGGTGGTCATGGAAGGCGCCTTAACGACTGTACGATACGTGAATGCCATCCTCTGACCGATATTGGCGAGGCATTCGTCTTCATGGACGACAATTCGCACCCCCATCGTGCACATCTTGTAAATGACTTCCTTCAGGATAACGAGATCGCTCGACTAGAGTGGCCAGCATGTTCTCCAGACATGGACCCTATCGAACATGCCTCGGATAGATTGAAAGGGGCTGTTTATGGAGGACGACTTAGCCACCAACCACTCTAAGGATCTACACAGATTCGACGTTGAGGAGTGGGACAAACTGAACCAACAATGCCTTAATGAACTTGTGGATAGTATGCCACAACGAACACAGGTATGCATCAATGCAAGAGTACGTGTTACTGGGTATTATAAGTACCGATGATTACAGCAATCTGCACCACCATGTCTGAAGGTCACATCGTATGGTGGTCCAACATGCTATGTGTGGTTTTCATGAGCGATAAAAAAGGCGCAAATGATGTTTGTGTTGATCTCTATTCCAATTTTCTGTACAGGTTCCGGAATTCTCGGGACCAAGGTGATGCAAAACTTTTTTTGATGTGTGTAGTTTGGTTAAACGCAAATAGTCTTTCAACCCTTGGAAGCGGAAAACAAAGATTTATAGTTCTGAGTTATCATAGTAAAGGAAAAACTCAGATGTAGACTCCTGAGCACAACAAAAAAATAGTACAACTGTCTGGTCATGAGGAAAATAAAGTGCGCTAAAGACGGAAAATAAAGTGCGCTAAAGACGGCAAAACAACTCTGATCGTAAGTTCTTAACACACTTCAGATAAACACTGTAGCTGTAAAGTTTGTGAGTCACTTAGAAAATTAACTAAGTCTGTTCAAGTTCACAACACATTTAGGATAATAACAAATTCCGACAGAAATTGCAAATCTCACAGCACAGTCCAGTAGGGAAGAGTCTAAGTTGCGAGAAAGAAATCTACCATCCTAAGCGACGGAGCCGCCAAAAATAGTTCGAGCGGTAAGTTAATATGACGCAATATTGGGATAATCCCGTCGTACCCAAGGATGTGATCAGGATACTTAAAGGCAATTTATCGGTGGACCTTGTATAAGTACATGATGAAAGGCCCCCAGGATGCGGTGAAATTAAGATTTATATAAAAAAAAATTTGACACACCGTGTAACCACAGGGTTGGCAAAGACGTTAATTATGAATGCGCGGTAAGGCGCCGACAAACGAAAACATTTCCTCATTCAATTTGCTGTACAGTTTTTTGTTTTAGAGAGACACAGTCTAACTCTCTCCTATGTAGAAGGACGATGAGGATGTGCCGTTTTAGAGATGAAGTATTGCCATCTCGATGTATCATATGTGTGAATGAGTAATATAATGATAAAAACCGTATCGAGCAATTTATTTATTGAAGTAAATCAAGAGGAAAATTACAGGAGATGATTTTCATGATTACGACAAGCGCCAGTGTCTCCGGAGTCCTCTTCCGCCTGCACCTTCAACAAAAATGTAAGAAGTCCGATGCCGAAAAGAATACCAACAAGCACAGAACATTTTAACATCATATAGAATTATAATTTATTCAAAAATCATTTTTTTATATTACAACTGACGACCTGTGTGCCAGAATTTCAGGGCACCGGCCGTGTGTAATGTTTGTTAACTATTGTTATAGTAAGAAATTTCTATGACATTGTTATGAATTATAAGAACTAATTGCCAGTATTTTCTGTTTGCATCAATTACGGCGGGGAGCAAGTATTACAAAAAGGCAAAAATTGGGGAGAAAAGTTTTGAAAGGAATAAAATTTGGACACAGGTTACGTAAATATTTTTCCATTTTTGCTTGCATGATTACGATTGGTGGCGCCTCGTTTGATGTAGATAGAATCCTTTTCCTCATTATTTCCTTCCTTGAATTTTACTGGTGTAAAATTTACAAAATTTTTTCAGTCTGATATACACTGCCACCAAAACAAAGATTTGTGACACTATAGTTTGAGCATTGTAATAGACCTAAAACAGGCTTTGACATTACTTAATTTACATTTACCAAGCGTAATACTTAGTGTATACTAGTCTCAGAAAACAAGGACTCGAGACAACATACAGCACTTTTTTAATAAACATTTTAAATACAAGAATGCACTTGTACAATCCGAGAAAACATGCAGCATTTCTTATTAAATAAAAGAGTAAACTAGTGAAAAACTGCGAAAAACTGCAGCTGGCCCTCTCCCCCTGTCCCTCGCTGGGTACGCCCATGCGCATAACATTTTAACAACAAAATCATATACAGTTATAATTTATTCAAAAATCAATTTTTTTATATTACATCCTATGTGAAAAGTTAATTCACGTGACGGTTTTTAAAACTGACGGTTTTCTTTCTGTCGTCGATGCGTTAGATTTAATCCATTACAACACACGAACGGAAACGGTGGCACGCGAACGGTGCATTCCTGCCGCCTTAACAACAATGGCCGGAACGGCACTGCTCGCAACAATGCGACCCCCCCTCACGCAAGATGCGAAGCAAAACGTAAACAGAAATCAGCAGGTGCATAACGGCGCCAGATTCCAGCGTAGAAAGCGGAATGACAGGTTTCGCCCTGCGTACCAGGATGATAGGAATGGATCACATGCAGGGCAGTCGTCATTGTGGCAGAACTATGGTAACTAGTGGATACAAAACTGTCCGCAGAATAATAATCCACTGAACGGAAGTCACGACTGGAATCAATCTATTTCCAAGCCGAGACCACCAACAGGATGGTCACAAACTCCGCGAAATTAGACAATAGAGATTGTGGAGAGCATGGATGAGCGCCCTCCACAAACGAACAATGCATCAAACTAAATGCGGGCTCATCATGCTCCATGTTTGTGGTCGAAGGAATAAATGAGGCAACAGTTCCTGTAATTCAATGAACGTGCCCCGTTATGATGACAATCAATACATTCCTGATAAACTGTGTAGTGATCTAGTATTCATGTAGGGAGGTCTGGGCAGGTCAGACACAAGTGGCAGTGTATGGTGTAGTCGGAGGTATTCCATAGTGATTGACACCAGAGCAAGGATGAGTGTGATGGCCACACAGAATTGCGTTGTGTTGGGAGCTACTGACGCCCACAGGCAAAGAGTAGAGAAGCAGGTATTGGTTTAGTCAGCGCGTACACAACTTTCCCACTAGAGCGCGCTCCGCACTACGAGATGGTGCTGCCATAGAGACGGACCAAATTCTGCTTCCGCCGATCTGTGTATTAATATGTAGCGCAGCCAATGAAATTGCTGCTAACGTAGAACCTTTTCTCCTCGCGGATCACACTCGCAAGGGGATACGTGAACGCGCCAGGTATTATAACGAGTGTACAGACCTCCGATTAGTCAGTCTGCATTTGTCTGCAACAGTCTGTACCAGTCTGCATTAGTCTGTACCAGTCTATAGTCAAATTTCAGTCTGCGCCCAATAAGATTACCATATTCCTGTACATAGCCATGAAGATGAATGCATAGACACTTTTGTCAAGTATCAGAGATATATGCGAGAATAAGATTAACGTACCAATACCAAAGGAACTTCAGATTGTCAATTGTAAATAGCATCCAGAACCAAGTTAAGTAATTTTTATGCTTGTTATTATTTTAATAAATGTGTCTGAAAATTAATCAAGTTCTGTTTAAAGTTGGTCACCGTCAATCTGCTACTCTAAGAGTGCAAGTAGCATTTCTACCGTCTGACCTAACGGCAGAAGATAAACACGCCACGATAAGACCACGAGACATATTGCGGACACTCGCCTACTTCGTTAGAGCGACCGGTCAGATAATCTGATGGTGTGTGTACCGAAGGTCATACAGTATGCACACCGCAGGCCATTGAGCGCATGTTGTTAGTGGTAAAGAGTCTAACCGTACTTTGCTTAGTGGGGATGGAATTCTTAAGGCAGAGGAATGCGTGTATCAGTTTCAAGCAAGAACATGCACCCTACTTGTTAATGAGAAGGAGGTGAAATCAAAATTAATTCGTACCACAGAACGTCATGACATATTATGCGAGGGCCTGTCAGTCAAATTAGTTGTTGTGAATGTGTCGGGGGGACAGTCATTTTACTAACACTGAAGCAAAACCCGTGTCAGTCAATGCAAATGATGATCTCCCCGATGTAAACGAAATTCACACCACGGCTCGGGAATGTAAATGCCTTGATGCACAGCAAAAGAGTGAACTTATGCAATTATTGATGATGTATGTACATGTTTACTCTAAGCAGCCTGGTATTGTGAAAGGATAGGTCTATCATAAAATGTCGCTGCCCATTACACTTATTGTAATCAAACCTATGCCATCTCGTGGGCCGGGAGGGAGATGATGCAACAAGAATTACACAAGATGCTCGTATGGGGCGTCAATGAGAGCTCATTCTCTCCCTACTGCAGTACATTGTTTTGCCACAGTGAATCCAGGAGGTGGCATGCGCTTAGTTATAGGCACACATAACATAAGCAAAATCATTGTGCCTGTAGAAACCCGTTCAGAAGCTCTTGAAGAATTATTGCAAAGGTTTTCAGGAAAGAATTTCCTAACGACACTCGATGCTCAATCATCGCACTGGCAGATCCAGTTGTCAGAAGATTCTAAGAAGTACATTGTTTTTATTTTCACTGGGCGGTTGCACTCTGGCATATTTGTTACAGCCCCTACACTGTTCTCAGGCCGGGTTTGTTAGACGAAGTTACTGTCAATGTTGCTGATGTGTTAATAGCCACCGCTTCCTGGGAGCATCACATCAAGCTGTTGGGGCAAGTTTTGTAACGGTCTTCACAGTCAGGAATGACTGTGAACTTGGAGATATCGAAATTCGGTAAGCAACAGATCAAGTTTTTAAGACATACCATATCTCCAACAGGTACAGAATCTGATCTGCTCAAGATACAAGCTGTAGCCAAATGTCCACCACCAACGTCACGAAAATAGTTGAAAGCCTGATGCAATATTGCATCAAATTTTACTGGGCGAGTTTATCGCTCATTTCTGTGGGTGATAACATGAAACAAAGTCTGGTTTCACGTTTCCTCCCTGATAGTAATTGCACAGAACGAATTTTCAAAGAATTCGACCGTTTTATTCGGACCTCCACACTATATAAAAAGACAAAGTGGCTTGATTCTGTCACTCTCTTTGAGAAGATAATGAACCATCTTTCGCAACTTTCAACAGTACACACACCAAATGAAATTACGCTAAACAAAGTCAAGGAAAATGAGTAGGTGGATCCACTTACACTCTCCCCGAGCCGTGACACCTCATGCGAAAAGAAAACATGCAAAGCGTATGTGTCCTTGAATGCCAGAGCTGTGATGCACAAGAAAGCATATGATAAAAAACTGGGCCAAACCCAGTTGTTTGACCTAGACGAGATGGTGTACTTAGGTCTTATCCTAAGCCATCCCTTCTACAGAAAAAGAAGTGGCAATTATTACACAGGATGTAACAAAAATGTATGACACAAATGGTAAGACACATTCCTCACATGTAGCTGAAGAATTTACGTTATATGAACATGTGTCTGGAAACTGTTTTCTCATTACAACTCTCCAACTCATTAATCGTCAGAATCACACACAAACAGAACACACCAGCATATCAAATGCAACTATTTCTCGCAACAGATGTTCAGATGTCATCTGTGAGCATTGACATACGCATTAACCCACCAATTTAGTGAATCTCAGATGTGCTGATGTATCCCTAGAGTATTTTATATGGTTTCGCAGCCTTACATAATATGAGGACAGAGACTCTGAACATCTTGTACCAGGGTACCATACACACAAGGTTTCAAACGCCCCCACAAAGAAAATTGCAGTAGGTGTAGGTCAAGAGAGAATGGATGTTAGACTACTGGTTTGTGTCTACCTATCCAACTGTCTCTGAATCTTTTATTTAGAAGCCGATGGGCATTAACGCTAAAATGAGGAGGTGCAGGAAGTACGTTTCGTCACACATCTAAATGTACATCTGCTAAAGATCAAGTAGAACATCCTCTACAAAATTATGATTTCTTTGTCCATTGTGTCTGGATTGAAGAAAGTGAGGCCGTACCAAACTGTCACCAACAATGCCGTCAGCTAATTCATACATCAAAAGCGAATCTGCCATCATTGCATTTCTGTACACTGCCATTGCATGAGCCAAGTCTGGTTAACTCTACACAGTAACCCATGTGCTTGCAATGGTCATACCAATAGCTGGAGGGGTTGATGTAATCTGTGAACAAGCAATGATGTAAGTTGCATGGCGT
This sequence comes from Schistocerca americana, assembly GCF_021461395.2. Classification (NCBI taxonomy): domain Eukaryota; kingdom Metazoa; phylum Arthropoda; class Insecta; order Orthoptera; family Acrididae; genus Schistocerca; species Schistocerca americana. The sequence continues at coordinate 19,770,778 of NC_060127.1, read as the reverse complement.
CAGGGACATGTAAAACAAAACACTGGAGGTGCCCAACGTAACCAGACGTTACCAAGAGTGCATATTACCCATGAATCTAACGTTCTGTTCTTGCGTGTTTGCCATTATTAATGAGTTAGAGAAAATGAGTTAAGCGTTCCCAGACCCATTTTCACAGAAAATAATTTCATCTATGTGTGAGGAATGTGTCCTGCAATTTGTGTCGAACATTTTTGTTACACCCTGTATACTGACCCGTACCGAATAGTGAAAATTTCACACAATGGACGGTTCTTCTTAGCATATCCGAACCCATGTCAAATCAAAGGGCTCTATCACCTCCGGTACGTAAGGAAATGTGCGTGCCTAATAAGATGTTCATAACCAGCCATTACATAGATAGTAATAGTAGCAAGCACATACTTAGTGCTGGTCACTTTTAGATATATTTCTGACACACAGACCTCTATATAGTAGTTTTAAGTTTCATGAACTGAATACTTCAGTTTAAGTAATTCTTAAGTGCCTAATCAGTAAACAATTTTAAATTCTGTCATTTGTGTGTTTACTATGATGTATTACTTTATATGATTTTCTCAAGTGTATTTGCATTAAAGCTTTGGGTGTATGTATGCTTGTATATATTGTCTATGTCCTGAACATGATATTTAAAGTGTGTCAAGCAAGGTTAGCTTCTGTCTTACTGTCATTTGGCACTCGCGTTCGCGAGCCTTGTTGTTTTTCTGACTTCGGTTGGTTTGCTTTGCTTCCTGTCACGTTTGGGTTTAGGAGGCTTGATGCTCCAGCCTGTTTTCTATATTCTCTTATTTGTTAGACCCTTGGCCATTTGAAAGTGTCTGACTGACTGACAAATTCCAAACTTGGAAAACAGAGCCAGCTTTTGCTTACACTTTGTGTTTAAGAATCACTTACTAGTTGTTAATTGACCATTTCTATTTGATTAGAAAGTACGCTCCTATGAAAAAGAATCTTAAACTGATTGTTGTCATTATCCTGGACATGGAGTGCACATATTATGCATAGGTCATTCATAGACAGTCATGTGATGAATAATGATGCATAGAAGTGAAAAAACTTGTGAACGCTTAGTGGAGCGAAACTTTCTCACCTCCATGTGAGGTCAATATACATGAAAGAGAAGAACGTGTTTGTAGTGGTGTTTACTCACTCTTGCGCATCCTTACTCAGGTACTGCACTGATGTATTGTGAATACCTTGGACACTGTAATCCTGTGACCCTGAAAAGCTTTACATGAAACCACAAAGTGCATCAGGACATCAATTCGGAACAAAGCATTGGCGTCAATGTGTGAATGAGTCTTTATTAAGCACTGATACTGGGATTTGATTTGTTTCATGAACCCTGTGGAGTACTGAGCAAACAGCTGTAAACACTCCTGAGCCTGCCAATGTATGCCTGTGCTCTTGAGGCTCATGGTTCCTGCACTCAATCATTGCACTGATAAAGTATTAGAGGGGCCTACCTGCACTCATCAACCTAAGGGGTGGCCTGCTCTCAACCCCCCCCCCCCTCCTCCAAACGCTCTACCACTGATGTGGGGAGTAAAAATTCCGAGTCTACATTGAGTTTATATAATTTCAACAAATCTAAAAACCACTCTGCCAGATGACCACGACTGTACTTTGCTATTGTATACACTTATTTTCCCACAAGATTCCGATGTTACTCGACATAAGACGACCTCAAGACTAGTTTGCTTTGAATAAAGTCCTTACAAATTGAGTATTCTGTTCGACAACCATCTCCAGAAGACCCTCGAATTATTCTACATCAACCATCATCAGACTACTACGAGTCTACTTTGTGTTTTTGTGAATTCAGTTCTCGTAAAACTAAATTACTGATCCGTCCACGAAGGGCATTGAGTCTACATTGTGTTTGTGTAACTTCAATCTTTGGTCCATCGCTGAGCATCAATCCATGAAGACATCGAGTCTACTTAGCATTGCATCAAGCCAAATTTCTAGAAAATAGTAGTGACCTGAAATACGATCATTCCAAAATTTACTAAGTGAAATCTTTAACTAACCAAGTTGATGTGAAATATCTGACTTCTAAAGCGCTGTACTTCTGTGAAAACTTGTAATAATTTTAAACTATCAATGATATACGAATCCTTGAATCACTTGTAAAGATGCAAATACTTGAAGATTGAATTTGAATTACAATTCATTAAAATAATTGTAACATAAGCAACCAACCAAATCAAAATCATTATCTCATTCTACTGTACAAGCGTTGAATTTCTTATGGTATTTGTATACTTATCCTGTGTGCCAACTTACGTACTGAAATACTTTGTGGAATGAAAATACTGCAATCCGTAGCACCATTGGTTTCACCCTGACGTTGGTTGAAGACTTGAAGATATTTGGTGTGTCATATATCTTCAAGCCTTTGAGGGGGCCATGTATTATTTACACTACTGGCCATTAAAATTGCTACACCAAGAAGAAGTGCAGGTGATAAACGGGTATTCATTGGACAAATGTATTACACTAGAACTGACATGTGATTACATTTTCATGCAATTTGGGTGCATAGATCCTGAGAAATCAGTACCCAGAAAACCACCTCTGGCCGAAATAACGGCCTAAATACGCCTGGGCATTGAGTCAAACAGAGCTTGGATGGCGTGTACAGGTACAGCTGCCCATGCAGCTTCAACACGATACTACAGTTCATCATGAGTAGTGACTGGCGTATTGTGACGAGCCAGTTTCTCGGCCGCCATTGACCAGACGTTCTCAATTGGTGAGAGATCTGGAGAATGTGCTGGCCAGGACAGCAGTCGAACATTTTCTGTATCCAGAACGGCCCGTACAGGTCATAGTATGAAGGCTTTCACGATCGGATGACATATCCTCTGGTAAACCTTCCGGGATGTAAGGTCGTGGTCCATGAAACTCTTCAGCTCCTAACGTTTCGTCCAGAGCTGCGCTGGACATCTTCAGAGGGGTGTTTCTCCTCCGGTGAGTCTTGCCGACTGACGGGTCGGACGTCTGAGAGCGACTTACACTCCTGGAAATGGAAAAAAGAACACATTGACACCGGTGTGTCAGACCCACCATACTTGCACCGGACACTGCGAGAGGGCTGTACAAGCGGACACACCAGGAACCGCGGTGTTGGCCGTCGAATGGCGCTAGCTGCGCAGCATTTGTGCACCGCCGCTGTCAGTGTCAGCCAGTTTGCCGTGGCATACGGAGCTCCATCGCAGTCTTTAACACTGGTAGCATGCCGCGACAGCGTGGACATGAACCGTATGTGCAGTTGACGGACTTTGAGCGAGGGCGTATAGTGGGCATGCGGGAGGCCGGGTGGACGTACCGCCGAATTGCTCAACACGTGGGGCGTGAGGTCTCCACAGTACATCGATGTTGTCGCCAGTGGTCGGCGGAAGGTGCACGTGCCCGTCGACCTGGGACTGGACTGCAGCGACGCACGGATGCACGCCAAGACCGTAGGATCCTACGCAGTGCCGTAGGGGACCACACCGCCACTTCCCAGCAAATTAGGGACACTGTTGCTCCTGGGGTATCGGCGAGGACCATTCGCAACCGTTTCCATGAAGCTGGGCTACGGTCCCGCACGCCGTTAGGCCGTCTTCCGCTCACGCCCCAACATCGTGCAGCCCGCCTCCAGTGGTGTCGCGACAGGCGTGAATGGAGGGACGAATGGAGACGTGTCGTCTTCAGCGATGAGAGTCGCTTCTGCCTTGGTGCCAATGATGGTCGTATGCGTGTTTGGCGCCGTGCAGGTGAGCGCCACAATCAGGACTGCATACGACCGAGGCACACAGGGCCAACACCCGGCATCATGGTGTGGGGAGCGATCTCCTACACTGGCCGTACACCACTGGTGATCGTCGAGGGGACACTGAATAGTGCACGGTACATCCAAACCGTCATCGAACCCATCGTTCTACCATTCCTAGACCGGCAAGGGAACTTGCTGTTCCAACAGGACAATGCACGTCCGCATGTATCCCGTGCCAACCAACGTGCTCTAGAAGGTGTAAGTCAACTACCCTGGCCAGCAAGATCTCCGGATCTGTCCCCCATTGAGCATGTTTGGGTCTGGATGAAGCGTCGTCCCACGCGGTCTGCACGTCCAGCACGAACGCTGGTCCAGCTGAGGCGCCAGGTGGAAATGGCATGGCAAGCCGTTCCACAGGACTACATCCAGCATCTCTACGATCGTCTCCATGGGAGAATAGCAGCCTGCATTGCTGCGTAAGGAGGATATACACGGTACTAGTGCCGACATTGTGCGTGCTCTGTTGCCTGTGTCTATGTGCCTGTGGTTCTGTCAGTGTGATCATGTGATGTATCTGACCCCAGGAATGTGTCAATAAAGTTTCCCCTTCCTGGGACAATGAATTCACGGTGTTCTTATTTCAATTTTCAGGAGTGTATATATCGTAGAAAGTGGGCGTCACCAAAGTTACACATGATATCCAGAGATAATCTTTGTCAGAGATAAAACTTAACTATCGATCGTAATCTCGTCACGGGTAAAACTGTCTAGCAATTCTGTAGTGCTACTGTCCAAATATCACTAAGTTTCATGGTCTCTTCTTTCCGATTAAAATTATCCCTATGTTTATATATTTCAATTGCTTCTCTACAAAGCCGTGGGTAATAGTTCGTCGTCGTAGATAAAATTTTTGTTTCGGTTAACTTCACTTGATGATTTCCTGACTGAAAAGCGTGTTCTGCTACAGCCGACTTATCTGTTTTTCCTAATCGGCAAAGACTTCTGTGTTCTTTTATCCGTGTATTTACGCTTCTTTTTGTTGTTCCAATATAAACTTTACCACATGTGCACGGAATTTTATATACGCCACTGGCTGATAGAGGAGCGCGTTTATCTTTTACAGACCGGAGAACATGACAAATTTTCTTCGTTGGTCTAAAAACAGGTCTAATATCATGTTTACTTAAAATCTTTCCAATCTGATCCGTTACTTTCTTTATAAAAGGGAGAGAGACTGTATTCTTCCATCGTTTTTCGGGCTTGTCCTTAGGCTTTTTGTTGTTTGAGTGCAGAATTCTGCTTACTTCTTTCTTTGAGTAGCCATTTTTCTCAAAAGCGTGCTTCAGATGTCTTAATTCGACGTCTAGATACTCCGGCGTGGAAATCCGTCTGGCTCTGTCAACGAGACGAGACGAGAAACACCCCTCTGAAGATGTCCAGCGCAGCTCTGGAAGAAACGTTAGGAGCTGAAGAGTTTCATGGACCACGACCTTACATCCCGGAAGGTTTACCAGAAGACATGTCATCCGGTCGTGAAAGCCTTCATACTATGATCAGACGACTCTGCCGGGAGCAATTCTCAAAATCAGTCAGACGCCTGGAAATTTTACGTAAGAAGAGAGCGCATTTAATTTGTACTTTAACTTTCTTGTTGCGTTGTAGGGATTCGTCTACCATACCGAATTTTCTAAAGTTGAAGAGGATGTTCCAGACAGCCCGTGTTCATCGGATATTTGAGTATACAGAAGCAGCACTACTTCGAGAGAGGATACATTATACAAGACGAGAGATGGATTCTGTTGACCGTAAGTTACTGCAGCTACATTTATTCCTTGCTAGTAAGATACAGATAGACCTGTGGAATAAAATAGACTGCCTTACATTTCGATCTATGGAAACCATGATGGAAACGACTACTAGAAGGCATAAGAAGAAGTTCGAAAAGTTACAAACTTATGCAGAATCTACAAATAGTACAGTGATGTCCGAAACTGTTATTAACAAGTCAGACAGAGTTTTATCTCAAGACGAAATTTCAGTTCTTGCAAAAGGAGGAAACTACGCTATAACACCTCCGAAAGTTCCTGTTGAGGATATTATTGCAAATGTAGAAGCAGGTATACGTACTCTCCCCAAAGAAACTGCAAATGCAATCTGGATCGAAACCACCAGAGTATTATGCCGCAGTAAACCTCTGGAAAGTAATTTAACTAATGGCGAAAGAAAGGCTCTGAGAGATTTAAATGCAGATGAAGACATAGTGATTGTTCCTGCTGATAAAGGGAATGCTACTGTCGTTTTAAATACAGAAGATTATCAAAGCAAAATTTTGAATCTTTTAACGTCAGGACAATACAAAAAACTTAAGAAAGATCCTACAGCCAGCGTACTACGGAAAACAAATAATCTGATAAAATCGGCCACTTCTATTCAAAAAGAAGAAAAAAGAGCTTTATTGAAGACTGAAGCTATGTGTCCTAGACTCTATGGCCTACCCAAGGTACATAAGAGGGACCTTCCTCTGAGACCGATTGTTAGTACTATCAATTCTTCTACGTATGAAATAGCAAGATATCTAGCAACTCCTTTACAACCATATATTGGAAAAACTGACTCATATATAAAGGACTCACGTCATTTTATAGAGAAAATTGAAGCTTTAATTCTGACTCCTGAAGATATTTTATTAAGTTTCGATGTAGTATCTTTATTTACTATGATTCCAGTTAATGAAGTTATGGATTTTATAGCGGATATTTTTCCAGAAGATCTGACTGCTCTTTTCAGACATTGTCTTACTTCCAGTCAGTTCCAGCGGAATAATGAATTTTATGAGCAACTTAATGGCGTAGCAATGGGTAACCCATTGGGTCCTGCAGTAGCTAATTTCTACATGGAGAAATTCGAACAGTCAGCCTTGGAAAAAGCAGATAAGAAACCATCTCGCTGGTATCGGTATGTAGACGATACATTTGTGGTCTGGCCACATGGTAGAGAAGCCTTAGACGAATTTTTTGATTACCTTAATAATATAAATCCAAGAATCCAGTTTACCATGGAGAGAGAAAATGATAACAAAATACCGTTTTTGAATGTTTCAGTTATGAGACAGACAGATGGAAGATTGAAACAACAAATTTTTAGAAAAATAGCGCACACAGACAGACACTTACATAAAAACTCTAACCACCATCCACAACAAAAGAGAGGTGTGATTAAAAGTCTCGTTGGCAGAGCCAGACGGATTTGCTCGCCGGAGTATCTAGACGTCGAATTAAGACATCTGAAGCACGATTTGAGAAAAATGGCTACTCAAAGAAAGAAGTAAGCAGAATTCTGCACCCAAACAACAAAAGCCTAAAGACAAGTCCGAAAAACGATGGAAGAATACAGTCTCTCTCCCTTTTATAAAGAAAGTAACGGATCAGATTGGAAAGATTTTAAGTAAACATGATATAGACCTGTTTTTAGACCAACGAAGAAAATTTGTCATGTTCTCCGGTCTGTAAAAGATAAACGCGCTCCTCTATCAGCCAGTGGCGTATATAAAATTCCGTGAACATGTGGTAAAGTTTATATTGGAACAACAAAAAGAAGCGTAAATACACGGATAAAAGAACACAGAAGTCTTTGCCGATTAGGAAAAACAGATAAGTCGGCTGTAGCAGAACACGCTTTTCAGTCAGGAAATCATCGAGTGAAGTTTACCGAAACAAAAATTTTATCTACGACGACGAACTATTGGTTCAAATGGCTCTGAGCACTATGGGACTTAACTGCTGAGGTCATCAGTCCCCTAGAACTCAGAACTACTTAAACCTAACTAACCTAAGGACATCACACACATCCATGCCCGAGGCAGGATTCGAACCTGCGACCGTAGCGGTCTCGCGGTTCCAGACTGCAGCGCCAGAACCGCGCGGCCACTTCGGCCGGCTGACGACGAAATATTACCCACGGCTTTGTAGAGAAGCAATTGAAATATATAAACATAGGGATAATTTTAATCGGAAAGAAGAGACCATGAAACTTAGTGATATTTGGACAGTAGCACTACAGAATTGCTAGACAGTTTTACCCGTGACGAGATTACTATCGATAGTTAAGTTTTATCTCTGACAAAGATTATCTCTGCATATCATGTGTAACTTTGGTCACGCCCACTTTCTACGATATATAAGTCGCTCTCAGACGTCCGACCCGTCAGTCGGCAAGACTCACCGGAGGAGAAACACCCCTCTGAAGGTGTCCAGCGCAGCTCTGGACGAAACGTTAGGAGATGAAGAGTTTCATGGACCACGACCTTACATCCCGGAAGGTTTACCAGAAGATAGGCCCGAAACATGCGTTTACCAGAAGATAGGCCTGAAACATGCGTCGTGCATTATCCTGGTGAAATGTAGGGTTTCGCAGGGATCGAATGAAGGGTAGAGCCAAGGATCGTAACACATCTGAAATGTAATGTCCACTGTTCAAAGTGCCGTCAATGCGAACAAGAGCTGACCGAGACATGTAACCAATGGCACCCCATACCATCACGCTGGGTGATAGGCCAGTATGGCAATGACGAATACATGTTTCCAATGCGTGTTCACCGCGATGTCGCCAAACACGGATGCGACCATCATGATGCTGTAAACAGAACCTTGATTCATCCGAAAAAAATTACGTTTTGCCATTCGTGCACCCAGGTTCGTCGTTGAGTACACCATCGCAGGCTCCCCTGTCTGTGATGCAGCGTCACGGGTAACCGCAGCCATGGTCTCCGAGCTGATAGTCCATGCTGCTGCAAACGTCGTCGAACTGTTCGTGCAGATGGTTGTTGTCTTGCAAATGTCCCCATCTGTTGACTCAGGGATCGAGACGTGGCTGCACGATCCGTTACAACCATGCGGATAAGATGCCTGTCATCTCGACTGCTAGTGATACGAGGCCATTGGGATCCCGCACGGCGTTCCGTATTACCCTCCTGAAACCACCGATTCCATATTCAGCTAACAGTCTTTGGATCTCGACCAACGCGAGCAGCAATGTCGCGATACGATAAACCGCAATCGCCATAGGCTACAGTCCGACCTTTATCAAAGTCGGAAACGTGTTGATACGCATTTCTCCTCCTTACACGAGGCATCACAACGACGTTTCACCAGGCAACGCCGGTCAGTTGCTGTTATGAGAACTCGGTTGGAAACTTTCCTCATGTCAGCACGTTGTAGGTGCCACCGGCGCCAACCTTGTGTGAATGCTCTGGAAAGCTAATCATTTGCATATCACAGCATCTTCTTCCTGTCGGTTAAATTTCGCGTCTGTAGCACGTCATCTTCGTGGTGTAGCGATTTTAATGGTCAGCAGTGTATTTTAGTTTCATCCTATTTTGTATGTATGAACTGTTTGTGAGGTAGCCCTGTAAACGATGCACTGGTGCTCTTTAAATTTATACATCTGTGTAAGTGTATCGACTAATAAAACGTCATATTTAATCGCTGGACTAATTTCGTTTGATATTTTTGTACTTAGGATGTTTTGTTATCTCTTTCAGTTTTGTCTGTCGTTCTTTCATTATCGTAAAGGAGGGAACCCAATGCGTTGTGCTTAATGTAAAGATTATGGAAATGATAATTAAGGTTTTCTTAATATAGTATGAAGATAAAGTTATCCTCCCTTTTATTTCCAACAAAAACCCTGACACATTTATATGACTCTCAATTTGTATGATGTGTTTTCAGAAGATTGTGGCAGAAACAGAGGCATTGACAGCACATTTTTAGTGGACATTAATGAATAGACACTTTTTGTTGCAGTCATTAAGTTTCATTGCATCCTGTACTACACATCCTGATATTCTTCAACCAGACATTTTTTTTCTACCTTGGAATATTTTCATGCAGGCTATGCAAAGAATGATTCGGTCATATGTAGTGGTGTACGTGTTCCGCTTTTAACCCGCCCATGCTTGCCCGGTGGCCAGGCGGCCAGGCCGCCGCGCGTTGTCAACAGAACGGGCAGGCTGCTTCACTCCCAGCCAAGCCAAGCAGAACCCGACCCGGGCAGGCTGCGGGAAACTTGCTTGTCTGCCCACATTACTGCTGAGCTGCGCTACGCAGCCGTTTAAACAGCGTGCGTCATGAACGTTAATTAAAAGTTTTTATTTTACCTGAGCAGCAAAAGACAAACCCCAACATTGTATATTTCAGGTCAAAAAATATTGGGTTTTATTTGTACATTCTTCCTTTATGTGTATATTTCGGGCTTATTATCTATACAGGGTGTTACAAAAAGGTACGGCCAAACTTTCAGGAAACATTCCTCACACACAAAGAAAGAGAATATGTTATGTGGACGTGTGTCCGGAAACGCTTACTTTCCATGTTAGAGCTCATTTTATTACTTCTCTTCAAATGGTTCAAATGGCTCTGAGCACTATGGGACTTAACATCTTAGGTCATCAGTCCCCTAGAACTTAGAACTACTTAAACCTAACAAACCTAAGGACATCACACACATCCATGCCCGAGGCAGGACTCGAACCTGCGACCGTAGCAGTCCCGCGATTCCAGACTGCAGCGCCTAGAACCGCACGGCCACCGCAGCCGGCACTTCTCTTCAAATCACATTAATCATGGAATGGAAACACACAGCAACAGAACGTACCAGCGTGACTTGAAACACTTTGTTACAGGAAATGTTCCAAATGTCCTCCGTTAGCGAGGATACACGTATCCACCCTCCGTCGCATGGAATCCCTGATGCGCTGATGCAGCCCTGGAGAATGGCGTATTGTATCACAGCCGTCCACAAAACGAGCACGAAGAGTCTCTACATTTGGTACCGGGGTTGCGTAGACAAGAGCTTTCAAATGCACCCATAAATGAAAGTCAAGAGGGTTGAGGTCAGGAGAGCATGGAGGCCACGGAATTGGTCCGCCTCTACCAATCCATCGGTCACCGAATCTGTTGTTGAGAAGCGTACGAACACTTTGACTGAAATGTGCAGGAGCTCCATCGTGCATGAACCACATGTTGTGTCGTATTTGTAAAGGCACATGTACTAGCAGCACAGGTAGAGTATCCCGTATGAAATCATGATAACGTGCTCCATTGAGCGTAGGTGGAAGAACATGTGGCCCAATCAAGACATCGCCAACAATGCCTGCCCCAACGTTCACAGAAAATCTGTGTTGATGACGTGATTGCACAATTGCGTGCGGATTCTCGGCAGCCCACACATGTTGATTGTGAAAATTTACAATTTGATCACGTTGGAATGAAGCCTCATCCGTAAAGAGAACATTTGCACTGGAATGAGGATTGACACATTGTTGGATGAACCATTCGCAAAAGTGTACCCGTGGAGGCCAATCAGCTGCTGACAGTGCCTGCGTCCGCAGCTCGTGGTCGTGCGGTAGCGTTCTCGCTTCCCACGCCCGCGTTCGATTCCCGGCGGGATCAGGGATTTTCTCTGCCTCGTGATGACTGGGTGTTGTGTGATGTCCTTAGGTTAGGTAGGTTTAAGTAGTTCTAAGTTCTAGGGGACTGATGACCATAGCTGTTAAGTCCCATAGTGCTCAGAGCCATTTGATAGTGCCTGCACACGCTGTACATGGTACGGAAACAACTGGTTCTCCCGTAGCAGTCTCCATACAGTGACGTGGTCAACGTTACCTTGTACAGCAGCAACTTCTCTGACGCTGACATTAGGGTTATCGTCAACTACAAGAAGAATTGCCTCGTCCACTGCAGGTGTCCTCGTCGTTATAGGTCTTCCACAGTCGCGAGTCATAGGCTGGAACGTTCCGTGCTCCCTAAGACGCCGATCAATTGCTTCGAACGTCTTCCTGTCGGGACACCTTCTTTCTGGAAATCTGTCTCGATACAAACGCACCGCGCCACGGCTATTGCCCCGTGCTAATCTATACATCAAATGGGCATCTGCCAACTCCGCATTTGTAAACATTGTACTGACTGCAAAACCACGTTCGTGATGAACACTAACCTGTTGATGCTACGTACTGATGTGCTTGATGCTAGTACTGTAGAGCAATGAGTCGCATGTCAGCACAAGCTTCGAAGTCAACATTACCTTCCTTCAATTGGGCCAACCGGCGTTGAATCGAGGAAGTACGGTAGATACTGACGAAACGAAAATGACCTCTAACATGGAAACTAAGCATTTCCGGACACATGTCCACATAACATCTTCTCTTTATTTGTGTGTGAGGAATGTTTCCTGAAAGTTTGGCCGTACCTTTTTGTAACACCCTGTATAAATAAAAAATGAATTGCCAAATGTGTTGATAAGCGTGAAACTCGAGAACGGCTGGACCAATTCGGCAATTTTTTATTTATTTTTTATTTATTTTTTTTGCTGTGTTCGCAATTCTCAGGACAAGGTTTTTATGAAATAAAGTTTTTTGAAAATCGACCGAAAAATTGGAAAGTTTGAGAGAAACTGAAAGCTCCGTGTGTCCGTGTGTAGTATTGCATACAATCTTGATGAAATTTTGCACACTATACTTTGAAACCAAGAGGAAGGTCACAGTCTACATAAAATTTCGTAGGGTGCATGGCAGAGGTTACTTTACCTAACGGAATTCGACAAATTGTACGTTTTTATTCCGATCTTGATGAAATTTGCCACACTTGATATTCAAAGCAGGATGAAGGGCGCTGTCTGCTTAAAATTCTGAATGGTGCATGGCGGAGGGTACTTTACTTACACACTTCTACACCAACCTACAGTTTTATTGTGAATATTTGCACGTGCATCTTTGTATAATATATATATATATATATATATATGTGTGTGTGTGTGTGTGTGTGTGTGTGTGTGTGTGTGTGTGTGTGTTTTTGTGTGTGTGTTTTTGTGTGTATACATAATTTTTTTAAACGAAATGTCTATGATCTTTTTGAAATTTGAGAGATGTCTGACACATTCACAGTCATCGTGTTTCACAATTCACGCACAGCAAATGTCGTTTAACAGTTGCAAACCATTTCTGGTTGAGCGAACGTGTTATATTGGCTGTAAAAAAACCTTGATGTTAACGAAATGAATTTTCATATTCAAAATACGATACCTGGCGAATTGATGACATACAAGTCGGTTTATTCCGCTACTAACCAAGATGATGTAGTCAACTATCCTACGGAATTTTTAAATTCGCTGGATTTGCCCGGATTACCGCCTCCCAATCTGCAATTAAGTCGGATCGGCAATCATTATGTTGCGAAAGGTAAACCAGCCACGTCTTTGCAATGGCACCCGGTTTGCGGTGAAGAAATTAAAAAACAACGTAATCGAAGCCTCAATTTTAAAAGGAAAGTACAAAGGTGAAGACAGTTTGATTCCACGTATCACTATGATTCCGACCGACATGCCATTCGACTTTAAACGGTTATAATTTTCAATGCAGCTTACATTTGTCATGTCGATAGATAAATCGCAAGGGCAGTCGTTATATGTTTGTGGAATCAATCTTGAAAATCATGTTTTTCACATGGCCAATTGTATGTCGCATATTCCCCTGTCGGCACACCTTCAACATCATTTGTTTGCGCACCAGAAAACAAAACTATCAATGCTGCGTATCAAAAAGTATTACAATAAATGCTACCTAGCAATAAACTTTGACACTGCTTCACTGATCACCACGAAAGTTGACAGATATATATAAGTTTTCATAGATAGGTGAAGAGGAGATGAACTGAGGTGGAGAAGTCCAACAGAGAGAGGACGAGGAGAAGGATAGAGGGTGGGGGCACATGGGTCAAGGGATGGGGATGGGGGGATAGGTGAACAGAGAGATAGTGGGAGAGGAATAAATGGTTAGAGAGAAAATAGGGGAGGGAAGATGGTCTACGAGAGTATGGAATAAATAAATGCCCAGGCAACGCCGGGTTTTCAGCTAGTTGTCAAATATAAAAGGATTTCTTCGAGACTTCACAATCTATCAACACTAGATGTTCTCAATTCGAACCACCATCAGATCACATCTCAAACAGGTTTGTGTAGCAAGCAGAACAATCGCTGAAAATGGAGCTCCTTTGTACACTAAAAGCTACAGATAACCACCAGGGGCGTAGATAATGGGGAGCCCATGAACATAGTGTTTCTTGTTTTAGTGGAACGCAATGCAGTCTGTGTTGCAGTTTTCAACACTAAAACGGATGGATATTTGTACTAAAGAAGTGAACCTCCACCCCCCCAAAAAGAAGATTGGTCCCCTCCCAAGAAGAATAAATTATCTACGCCCCTGATAACCACTGTACTGCAATGAGAACCAAATTAAGATTTTGGAAGTCTAGATTCGTTAACTTTAGTATGTTTCAGCCACGTATGACACCAGTTATACAAATATTTAACTACTTTTCCAGGATGTATTTTACTGGTTCTGTGAATTCATTCGAAGTTGGCAAAATCATTCTAAATTGCCAAAACGCATTTTAACAAAATCGAAGCACTTGTTTCGTGTCCAGTTCGTCTAAAAACTATAGTACTGGGAATACAATGGCGACTCTGAGCCATTTTTCGCGGCGTCTACGTTTGCGTCATGAGAGGCCACACATGTAGCTCGGACCCTCATGATGCAGACTTAGACGACGAGTGTTTACTTGCATGATGCAAACCTAAACGACGACTGCAGACCCTCATAACACAGACTTAAACGACGAGTCAGAAACCTCATGACGCAGACGTAGACGCTGTGGAGATGGCTCAGAGTTTCCATTATATTCCTACTACAATACATTCGTGGAAAAAGACGCTCTCCATTCTAAAAGCATTTGTAGTGTCTAGGTCTTCAGCATCTTGCCCCTGCTTGTGGGATTCCCCTTAATATAGAAACACAGGAAGAAAATTACATTTCGCAATGTGTGTGGAACTCAACAAAATAAATTGTAATTTAAACTCATAATGTGTATTGCCCTAATCCACAAATGAATATTTTATTTTGCAGAACACTTTTCAATACAAAATATTTACAAATTTTCCTTCAGTTCCCCTGAAAGTATTATTTAGGCCAAACCAGATACTCCTAAAAATATTTGGCTACTTTTGCAAACACAAGTAACAGAAAATGGTTTACAAACAATAATAAATGTCACTTGGAATGATGGAAATCAAAAGGTTTAGTCTAAAATAAAAATGAACTGTATAGATTACAAAATTTCTATCTCAGAAATTGACGCCCAGAAAGCACAAGAAAGAAAACTGCACTCTTAATTAGTAAATTTGCACCCAAACTCATAGTTTCCTGTTTAATGTTCTACTGTGTTCTTAATGTGTCTGCTGATTAGTGTTTGAATTAATTATGACGAGATCGTTAAGTCTGTCTGCATTAAGACGTGAACGTTTTTCGCTAATTACGTTTCCAGCGCAACTAAAAATTCTCTCGCTAGAGGCGCTAGTGGCTGGTATATTTAATATTTTTCTCGCCACACACGCAAGTCGAGGAAGTCGTTGGGAGTTATTTTTCCACCACTGTAGAATATCTCCCTCGTTCACACAGTGTTCTTGCAAGTGTCTGCTGACTTCATCATGTAGGAGAGGAGACTCTTCTGCCCAGTCCTCAAATTTCGCCATTTTGTACGGTCCTGGATTTGTTTCTTGGGTGCTGTGATTGGGCACTTGTACTGAAACTATACAGGTTCCAATTAATATTTGCAGGACAATGTGAAGATCGTACTACACATAGTTGAAATTATAATAGTTTTTAGATGATTCTATCATTTATCGTCCAGTAAAGTCACCAGAAGATCAAAACTAACTGCCGGACGATTTAAATACGATTGGCAATAAATAATGAAAAGAGCGATGTTATCCGTGTGTGTACTAAACTAATTCCTTTAAACTTCGTTTACAAGATCAACCAGTCAAATCTATAGGCTGTAGATTCTACTTAATACCTCTGATTACAATTACGACCTACTTAAATAGGAATGGACACACAGAAAATGTTGTCGGCGTTTTAATGACAAAACACTGTTTTGGAGCATTGCTACGCAGTTGGAGAGCCTTTGCTGGTACGATTGATGGAGGAGGTTGAAAGAGTCTAAAGAAGGGCAGCTCGTTTGGTATTATCGTGAAACAGGGGAAAGAGTGTCGCGGAAATTATACAGGAGTTGGGGTGGGACTCATTAAAACAATGGCGTTTTTTGACGTGGCGCGATCTATATATGAAATTTCGATCACCAACTTACACTTCCGAATTCGAAGATATATTGTTGAGTCCCATCTACATTGGAAGAAATGATCATCAGAATAAAATACAAAAAAGCAGCGCTCAGACGGAGAGATGTAGGTGTATTATCCCGCGCGAAATTCGAGAATAGGAGACAAATAAGTTGAAAGTGGTTCGATGAACCCTCAACCAAGCACTTGCGTGTGACTTGCAGAGTACCCATGTACATGTAGATGAAGAATATATGCATTATCTTAGGAGCTTACCTTCAGCACACATGCCGGCTGGAGTGGCCGAGCGGTTCTAGGCGCTACAGTCTGGAACCGCGCGACCGCTGGTTCGAATCCTGCCTCGGGCATGGATGTGTGTGATGTCCTTAGGTTAGTTAGGTTTAAGTAGTTCCAAGTTCTAGGGGACTGATAACCTCAGAAGTTAAGTCCCATAGTGCTCAGAGCCACTTTCAGCACACATCTGTCGTGCTGCTTGGTAAACATCAATTTTTTCATCCTCGGTTAACTTTCTTAATGTACGGTAGTTAGGCACCATAAACGTTCCAATTTTATGCAACGTACTAACGCACATTTTCTGTTCTAGAAAGGCACCGGCGGCTTGTTTCAAAGGTTTCATGTTATGAAAATACATTTTATCAACATACATATTTCACAAGTGGTTCTATAATATTCAGATGGAATAAAATTACAAACCTCTTCATCATTATCCCGTACAGTACAGTGAGCTTATAAGGCATAAAACCACGGTAGAACTAAATGTAGGGTTGGCTCCTTGTCACCCTCTAGATCAACTGTGGCTTCTTTAAACGGCTTAAGAAATTCTATAAGCTGGCCAGTTATATGGTGGTCATAACCCGGCATCTTATCAGAGGCACCTTCGTTATGTAAGACAGCCTTCACTGAATCAATATGAGAATGGACTGATACAAGCATGTCAAAATAACTATTCCAACGAGTTGAAACCCACTGCTTTAAAGATGAGTTCAGTCTCACACAGAGACCTCTTCTCTTGAAGTTGGAAACCGTAGCCCGCACTGTATTAAGAATGACTAATATATTTGGAACATTTTCTTTCAAAAACTGTTCGCTCAGAACATGTTTCAAGACTGTGTTTATACTATGAGCTATGCATGGAAGACGCTGATATATTTCGAGAGCTTTGACAATGTTACTGCCCTGGTCTGTGACAAACGTAATTTTGGCAATGTCTTCACGAGAAACACCCATAGTTTCTAAGCGATCTTCCAGCTCGTTTCGAATATTCGAGCCAGTTTTTGGGCAGTCAGGAAACGCAGAGCGCATCAGTACATATTTATTCAAACGCCAGTCTGAATTTATGTTATGCATTGTCACGGACATGTAATGCACCCCTCTGTAATTGTCTGTCCATAGATCAATTGTACTGGCACATATACCAGAACGAATCGCATGCATTATATCTGGGAGCATTTTGCTGCGCACTTTATCAGCTAAGGTTTGAACTTTCCTAGCTACTGTCACTCGGGAAGGCATAATATTTTTAATACCAACTGAGCCATATTTTTTACCTATGTCGATTAGTGTCTGCTCTAAATTAAGAAATCCTTCTCCCTCTATACTTCCAAATGGTCTCAGGTCCTTAGCACACATTTCGACGCACTTTTCGGCCACTAAATCTTTGTCCTCTTTCAAGATATTTACGGAGTGAGGGAACTGCTTGTCAAATTTGCACACATGTCGTAACATACTCGAGGTTCCCGAATAAGTACTTAAGAGCTTTTTACATAGTTTGCATTGAGACACACCTACCGATTTATTTGAAGGTGAAGCTTGGCAGGCCTGCGGGAACCCAGATAGACCGGGCTTGCGGGAGCCCAAGCCGGCCGCATTACCCACTATGCCTCAGTACACGCGCACTCTTGTGTTTACGTCGCGGCAGGCTGACCTGCATGAACGGTTGCAGAGGAGCTAGGGGCAAGCAGGCTGCAAGGGGAATTTGTACACCTCTAGTCATATGTCTGCTAACAATGATGTCGTCGTGTGGCCGACACCAGTCGGACTCAGGTATCAAGAACATTTAAAGCTTTTTATGGTGGTTAACTTCCCTTATATGTTGCATTCTCAGTTTCATGACGAACTCGGTACAAAGCATTGGCTGTATTACCACACTGAGAGGTACACACTGTGGATAACAATACATGCAACCACCATCTGGTAACACCTACCAAGTTTTTTGGATTTATATTAAATCATTGAAATAACTGTTTTTGAATCTATTTAAGAGTAGTAACATGTCAGCGCACACACACACACACACACACACACACACACACACACACACACACACACACACACAAGGGAGGGACTATTTTGTTAACATTTTTGTAAGATATTTGTCTGAGTATATAATATATGTAACGTTTAATATTACAGAAAGATGAACACTGTTATGTACCAACCGTTTATCACTGTGAAAATTACAGGTGAAACAAGCATTCTGATAAAGAACGAAATCTTGTTTCTCAATAAAACGTGCAGTAGCACAGATTTGTAAAACGTTTTTAATGTCCAACACATTATTACCTAAAACGAAAAGCAGATTGCTACAAGATGTTAGTATTATTTTTATTTCACAATATCAAGCATAATTTCAATAAAAAATGAATTCCAATCACAATGATGTCTTGCAACCAATCAATCCTACTGTGGCTTTGGATGGAAAATATGGCCAAGTGTCACTGCATCAGATAACCACATTTTACAATAAGACAAAAGGAAAGGGAGAGGAAAAACTAAAGTTAGGTAGTCTTTGTTGCAGATACAATTCTGGAATTCTTGGATGCTCTGAAATCCCTGTGCCAAAGTACTTCACCACACCGCTAGAGGACAGGGAAAAAAAATGACACAGGCTACTGGTAAAGTGGAAATGGGTTGCTCCACATCGTTTTAGTTAGTCTAGCTGCATGCAACTGCACAGAGGCACAGAGATCTCAATGTGTACCAGATATGTACATATAAAACGAAGAGACATTAACTATTTAACTTCACTTTTTAGATGAGATAATGAAAACTATCACTACTCCCTGTGACCCTGCAGGACCTACAGATATTGCAATCACACAAGATGTGAGATTTCACAAGTACTTTTTAAGCTGTTTCTCCTCTTCAGCTACTTATAGTACAATCACAGCATTACCAGTATTAACCACTGTGCACTCACAGTCCATTTTCATGTGGCACTTACGCATACTGTGGGCATTGTGAACCTCTGAGGAAATACATAAGTATAGAATGGCCGCTTATGTGGAGAACTAGGTGCATTTGCATGTTGCTGCAGTAAAAAGTTACATCTGATAAATGTTACAAATTTATTTTTTCGTCACCAGTGTGCAATCACGAGTGTTCCTTCAACATGGTGATGACTCTGCTTCTCTTATGACACACTAGACAGCTTTATAGGCGTTCACTGGTGTGCAGCTGCGAATGCTGCTTGAGTGTCGAGCTACGAGTGAATGTCTTGTTGCAAACGACACACCTGTGGGGGCGTTCACTACTGTGCAATCGTAAATGCTGATAAAATGCCGAATTACGAGCGAATGTCTTGTTGCAAACGCCACAGGTGTAGGGGCGTTCGCCAGTGTGCACTCGCAAATGATCCATCAGATTATTTTTGACAATGAAAGTCTTGTTGCAAACGCCACAGATGTAGGGGCGCTGGCCAGTGTGCACCCGCATATGATCCCTCAGTTTTCTTTTGACAATGAAAGTCTTGTTGCAAATGCCACAGATGTAGGGGCGTTCGCCAGTGTGCACCCGCAAATGATCCCTCAGTTTACTTTTGACAATGAAACTTTTGTTGCAAATGTCACAGATGTAGGGACGTTCGCCAGTGTGCAACAGCAAATGATGCTTCAGTGAATCATTATGTGCGAATGTACTGTTGCAAACACCACAGCTGTATGGACGTTCACCAGTGTGCAGTCGTGAATGCTGCTTCAGTGCCGAATTTCGAGCGAATGTCTGATTGCAAACGCTACAGCTGTAGGGGCGTTCACCGCTGTGCACTCTAATGTGCCTTTTCAAATCGGAACTCTTTGTGAAAGTTTTGTGACACATGCTACACGATTGCGTAAGTTCATGTCTGTTCAAGTGCGTGTGCTCCTTCAGTTCCTGCAACTGTGCAAATGTCGTTTTGCAGATGCTACATCTGCGCCCCACATATCTAGCACAGATTTTATTCCCACAGGATGCTTCCTGCTTGGTGCTGCACTGTAGCCTGTCGCCTGTTCCTGAAGCCAGTGGAATGCAGGTAATCAAATCTCCGCTGTCATCATTAGTCTTGTCATCCTCTGCACCAACATGGATAGCACTGTAGAAAGTGGAGAAAACTGTGTCAGAAACTATTGTGATAACAGTGCAAGCATGGTGATGAAACTTATATTAACAAATGCGAGATTGGGAAATGTCTCAAAAGTTCCAGTAAACCATGTTACAAAGTAAGAGCACAATGTCTTGAATTTATATAATGTTTAGGCCCTTTTCATGAAGCAGCAAAGGGAGTTGACTTCCTTTGAGGCACCACTTTAAAATCCAAAACCTTCTAAATTTGTCAGAGAGTATTACACAGAAGTTAAATGTAGGTAGATTCACTGAAAGAGGGATTACTGAAAAGTGAAACACCAGGATAACACTAACAACAATAATTACTCCAGCAGATGTAAAAAAGTAACTGAGACTGATTACAGAACTCTAATGCATATTGCATGAAATTCTACATCAACATATATATTCTGCAAGCTTTGGATGGTGTGTGATGGGTGCTTAACTTTCAATATTCCTTTTACCTTAGCTCAGTGATATGATGCAACAGGTTTAGGCTATTGTCATAGCTGTCCTACCATCTAGAAGTCACTGGTCTTAAAAACAAATGAGCGACTTTGCTTAGTTTATTATAAACAATTCCACCTAGATCGTGGAGAAGAGGCTGAATAAAAACATTGACAGAGTGATGGACCATGGAAGGAATGTTGCACTATAGGGAACGTAAGTCAACCTTGAAGGTGTTTGGAAAAAAACTATTTGAATGACAGTAGGAGGTAGGACAAAGTTCAAACTAGAGTCTGGTAGAAATCTGCGTAAGTATTCATCCTGAAAACAAAATCGAAACCTAAAGTAGTACTGAGGTGAACAGACAATAATATATAAAAATAATCTAGACTATTTGTGTTGTTTACATCCTAAGTATTACATTCACAATGTTGATGTGTTACTATATTTATTCACCCAATATCATCAACTAATTTGATTAAAATGGGCTATTAGTTTTGCCAATGCCCACACCCACTTGCACCCAAAGAACAATGGTCATCAAAATGATCAAGGTAAAAAGTTATTCTTTCTGATGGTACTACATTCTAACATTCTACAAAATCGAAATTAATATAAATACATATCTTAACTGACAACTTGAAGAAAATATATCATAAACTAGTAACTATCAAATAATTAATACAATATAATCTATAAATTAAGAAGGATCACACACAAACACTTGAATATCCACATCTGGATTGTCAGACGCTATTTTGTAGCTCATATGATATATGTGCTTTGAAAATATGAGACTGTGTGTAAGATAGCCTGTTTGAATATTTTCTTATGCTGGGCTGATAATTGATCCAATATCCTTCTGTTCTCTTTATTTCTACAGTTTTCCAAACAAATTTCAGGGTTGTAATGGTTGCTTACTCTCTGTGTTTACATAAAACAATCAAACTGTGCACGACCAAATGTTTCTTGTTGTTTTGTTTTAGGGAACAAAAACAACTAGGGTCATACGCACCTATGTCAGAATCATAGATCATGAAAACGACAAAGAAAAAATGACTCAATCGACAGAATGAAAGACAGCTAAAAACAGGGACTTGTAAAAAGGTCCATAAAATACGCAATAGAGACAATGGAGGTCCTGAAATAAAAATTAAATGTCCTTTGCCATATTTCTACGATGGACAAAAAGTAAAAAAGCAGTTGACAGCCCAGGCGTCATTTGCTAGAACGGCCGATAACTCAGACACCAACCAAAAATGAGAATGTAAGTAGTTAAAAAAATGGTATTCCATAACAAAATGGCGAACCGTTAAAGGCTGAAGGCAATGAGCACAAAGATGTGGGGATCACCACTTAACAAATGCCGATTGCTGAAAAGACAGTGCCCAATACACAATCTAACTACAATGATCTCCTCGTGGTAAGAGGGTCGAAAGGAAGTCGTCCAAGCTGCTAGCAGTAGCTTAAGTCCCTGGATCTTGTTGCCATGAAGGAAAGACCAGTGCTGATGCCAAAGTGACACCACCTGCTGACCAATGGCAACACAGAGATCATTGAGGCGAATGGAAGAACTAACAGGCCAAGGTGCAAGGACTGTAGCCTTGGCAGCAGTGTCAGTGGACTGGTTTCCGATCAGACTGACGTGACCAGGGACCCAGATACACATCACAGTGGCTCCATCAAGAGTGAGCAAGTGAAAGCTTTCCTGAACCTGTTGCACTATGGGATGGATGCTCTACGGCACACAGAGACTCTGAAGGGCAATGAGTCAGAGAACATGACAAATTGAAAAGCCTGTCACTAGATGTACTGGGTGGTCTGAAATAGGACGAAGAGCTCCGCTATAAATACTGAGCAGTGTTCTGGAAGCTGATTCCGAAAATCGTCGGCGCCAGCGACGAAGGCACATCCAACATCACAGTCAGCCTAAGACCCATCAGCGAATACAAATGTACTATTACGGAGTTCCGTGCGAAAGTCGTGAAACTTACAGCACTAGAGCAAGGCTTGAGTAGCGTCCTTAGGAAACAAATGAAGTCCAAGGTGAACACGGGCCACAGCATGAAGCCAAGATGGTGAAGGGTTCACACACACTGGGAATGTGTCAGGTAATGTGAAGTTAAACGAACTCCAAGAGGTAACAGAGAGGAGGCGATCAAAGTAGTCATTGAAGAAAGAGGCATAGGATGGGTGGCTAGGCATGGCAGACAAACAGCATGCATATCTGCCGAGGAAAAAATTACAGTGGTATCACAGCGGTAGTTCGGAAGCTTCTGCAAGCAGACCCTCAACTGGGCTCATATAAAAGGCGACAGTGGCCAAACAGATGCCACGATGGTGGACTGTATTGAGACGGCATAAGATGGACGGACGTGCAGATGTGTAAACAAAAGACCCATAGTGTAGTTTCGAATGAACGAGGGACTGGTACAAAGGGAGGAGGGTGATCTTATCTGCTCCCCAAATACCGCTGAGTACATGTAGCACACTGAGAGACATCGTACAGTGGGCAGCCACGGAAAATTTTCCTACCGAGCGTGAGCCACAGTAATGTCGTAGTTTCAGTGAACAGAAGAGCAACAGGCCCAAGATTTCAAAGACGGTGGAAGAAACCCATTGCGCCGCCGGAAATTCACACAAACGGTTTGTAAATGGAAAAGTGAAAGCCACTGTCGATGCTCCATAAGCAAAGACGATCGAGACAATGCAGAAGACGCCACTCAAGGAGGGAAGTCCATGGAGAACTGCAATAGATGGCAAAATCGTAAACAAAAATAAGAGCCGGAGATGCCCAGCGGAAGACAGACCGTAATAGGGTTATTGGCGATAGCAAAGAGGACAACAAGGCAAAACGCACACGTACCTTCAAAACTCGGTCTTTTTAAAATTCCTGAAGGAGACATGGCATGCGACTTCAAAAGCCCCACATGTAGAGACTAGAGAGGATACCAATCTCCCAGTGTATCGTATGCTTTCTCTAAATCGAGAAACACGGCCACAGTCTGGTATTTATGCAGAAAACCATTCATGACATGGGTTGACAAAGTGATGAGATGGTCAACTGCAGAACAGCTTGCTCGAAATCGACACTGTGCAGTGGTTAGTAAATCCAAATGTTTATTCTGGTACCCACATTAAATGGCACACATCAGACGCTTCCCACATTGACAAAGCGTGACCCCAAGACTACTGAGGAAAAGGTACTCCTGTTTTCGGCTGAAAGAGCCTTACTTTTAATACTGATTCAACATTGGCTAACATATGAGTGGTTATATCAGGATTTTTGTCTACTGGGTTGAGACCTGGACACTACAGTGATATATCTTACTCCACATTTTACCACATATTTGTTGATCTAGTACAAATTTCAATTGTCCAGAATCCCTCTACTTTCAACATTAATTCGAAATTTTATTTTTAACTATAGGTTTGCAGCACAAAGCGACACTGCTACAAGAACTGGAACCGAAAAACACCTAACAACACTAACTCTGCTGTGCATGTAACAATGGTTTGCAGAGTACATACCTAAATGTACGAGGATCACCCAAAATGTAACTTTCCCTACTTTATTTCTCATAAAAGGTGGCTGTGACATGTGATGGATGTGCGCTCAGATGGTATGTGTTGACAATACTAAAACCGACTTACAATGAACACCGCAGTATCTTGCCAGTAAGCTGCCAATCAGCATGGAGTTACCACTAGAAAGTGCGTCCACATATATGCTGTGCTCTGTCATTCGTTCCTGCATGAAAACTAATATCCACTGTCGATATCCATGGAGTTAATTTCTGACTATGAGGAAGGTTGTATGAGCACTGTAATGGGGAAGAGTCATGAGTCATCCGACTCCTGAGACAAAATGTCAGAGCATCGTGTGGAAGAAAGAAGGGACAAAAAAAGGCAAACGTAACACATTCGGCATGGGAACTTGTGGCAACAATTTTTTGGAACTGTCAGGGGATGTTATTCGTTCATCGCCTCCCTTGCAACGCTACAGTGAATGCAGTGAGATACTGTAATTTCTTGAGAAACCTGTGAGCTGTCAGCAAAAGAAAACGTCGTGGATTTTTGCCGTTCCCTTCCTTTATGACCATGCTCTGTCTCATGCAGCTCGGCACACTCTGATAGGGCTCATAAGATTTAACTGGAAAGTGTTCCCACATCCTCCATGCTCACCAGACCTTACCCAAAGTGATTTTCACATTTTTCGCGCAACTCAAATATCATCTTGGAGGTAAGCACTTCAACATCAATGATGAATTCAGATCTACAGTGAACAGCTGGTTACAAGCACAGGAGCTCACCTGTCACAACACTCGTTTGGAAAAACTTGTGAATGTTAATTAACATGCTTGGAACAACTTTGTGATTATGTAGAAAAGTGACAGAAGCATTGTATAGTGTCAATAAAATTATTTCAGCATGATAAATTGTGTGTAGTGTTTTTATAAAATAGTGAAACTTACTTACTGGATGTTTCTCTTAGAAATGATGATTCTCTGACAGCCGAGGATGGTCTCACAAAATTGAGTCTGATTACCGAGGCAAGCCGAATTCTTCTGCTGATAGATGTGTGTGTGTCTCCACGATACTTAATCGTTTATTATATATTAATGTAGCTCTTCTACTTGCTTTCTGGACATCAGATATAACAAAATCTGGTAAGGGCATCACATTCAGGTGAATTCAGATCTGGTTACCTATTACGAGGAAATTATCTTTTTTATATAAGGGTCTGCAGCCACTGTAGTCTTCTTGTATGGTGTCATTTTGCTGAGTAGTTTGATGTTTTCTTCTAAAATAGCCACTTAATTTGGTAATTCAGAAATATTACAAACATCTATGTGGAGGAAGCAACAAATGATGTTGTCCATAATAATAATAATATTTACTATCTTTACAAAACTGCATTGATCCACAGTTTCCATGACGTCATGTAAAAGTAGGTTTTCATAAAAACAGTGTTTTGGAATCCACACTGGTTGATACGGACGAGGAAATCTGTTCTAGAATTTTCACTATGTTTGGTCACAGATTGTATTCTATGATTTTACAACAGACAGGTGAAAAAACAAAATATATTGGACAGTAGATTCGTAGATCAATTCCGCCAGGCTTCCTGTACACGAGTGAAACATGTGCTATCTTCCAAGACAGCTTTTTGTTTGAGGAATGTATGTGTTACCGTGAATGACCGAAATTGGAGAATGTCGACTTCCACCGGTGAATGTCAATAGATGCCATATACGTCGGTGAAAGATCGAATATTTCATTACATTGTTGTACATTCGGACCCTCTCCGGCGTGTGTCGACAATCACAGATATGCTCTGGTGGAGGTCCAAAACAGAAGAGTCAAAAAACAAGCTACTGGCTCTCTCCCGCCAAATCCTTTGTTCTGCTCGGAGTCAATCACCTTTGTCAGTCTTATGCAAGCTTTGATAACACGAGCAACGTTTTTTAATTTTTTTCCCGATATACTAATTTATATCAAAGGGATACTGCAATAAATCGTGATCTTATTCATGAAAAGTTAAATGTATTAATTGCGGGTAAACGAGAAGACAATTGTTTTTATTTTTCACAAGAAAAGTATTCCAAAATACTTTCTGAAGTGGTTTCTGCTAAAATTAAATGCAATATACCTTTGGATTATAGACGATTAAAACGTTTTGATGTTTTAAAAATTAATGATGAAGAGAAGTTAATTGTACCATTAAAACCAGGGGAAACGAACATACAGTATTATGTTACCAATGAAGAATTGTACAGTATACTATATGAAACTCACATCAGAACAGGCCACAGAGGAAGAACACGTATGCTTAAAGAGTTGCAAGTTAAATACAAAAATATTACATATGAAGTTGTAATGTTGTATTTAAATTTATGCAAACAGTCTCAAATGAAACAGTGCACCTAAGAAAGGTATTGTTGTGAAGCCAATGGTTAGTTCTGAATTAAACTCAAGACGTCAAGTTAATCTGATAGATCTGCAGTCAAAATGAGATGGCGAATATAAGTCCATAATGGTATATCAAGATCATTTAACTAAGTTTGTCCAGCTACGACCTTTTAAAACTAAACGAGCTGAAGAAGTAGCGCAACACGTTCTTTCATTATTTTTAACATTTGGTGCACCAGCAATATTGCAATCCGATAATGGTAGAGAATTTAGTAACCAAGTCATATCCGAAATACGCGCTATGTAGAAAGAAGTTAAACTAGTTCATGGAAAGCCCCGTCACAGTCAAAAACAAGGTTCAGTTGAAAGGGCCAATCAGGATATACAGAATATGCTAACTGCATGGATCAATGATAACGATACAAATAAATGGTCAGATGGTTTATCCTTTGTTCAATTTGCCAAGAACACTACGGTCCACGAAGGAATACGCCAAAGTCCTTATGAAGCCATGTTTGGCGTTAAAGAAAAAAGAGGCATAGCATCGTCTTTTTTGCCTGGTGAACAAATCGCAAATATTGAAACTGAAGAACAACTCGAAGAAACTGCCAATATTTCTGAAACCGAAGAACAGCTTGAAGAAACTTTTAATGCTTATAAAAAAATTTGAGCGGTGGTCATAGCGAAAACCATATTCCAAAGAAAAATATTGAAGAGGACCTAAAACCTACAACGTCTTCACATAAAATTCTGCCTGAAAAACACGAGTTGATTTCTACAAAAAGAGCGCCCGCGAAAGAAAATCTTCTACTGCAAGCAACAAAGATGTTACGAATCTCACAAAAACAATTTCCTCCTGCTGAAGTTGGTGATAATGTACGAATACAAGTCCCTGATGTCGACCGTGGTCGTACAGATAGCCGAAATGTGTTAGCGGTTGGTGTTGGAACAGAAGACTCCGACTTCTATAAACGGGCAAATAAAAATGGTACCCTCAAGCAGCTTTACACACGTAATCAGTTCGGAATTTGTAAAGAAAAGTTACTTTCCATAGATGACATTTCTTTTCAAGAAATGTCGCTGAGAGAAGCAGCTGCAGCTAATTCGAGAAGCGGAGGACAAGGCTATACACGTTGTCATTGCAAAAGGAAGTGTTCCACAAATAAATGCAGTTGTAAAAGCAAGGGACTCTTGTGCACTTCAAAGTGTCATAATAGTCTAAGTTGTTGCAATAAATAAGATTTGAATCACATTAGTAAGTAATTTTTTATAACTATTATTTTCTTTTCTCATGTAGGTTGTACGGTGTATTTTAAATTCTTGGTCATTCCTATCAGAAAAAGAGGCGAAAAAGTTACGTCACCCTTGTGACGTTTTATAGCTACTGAAATACGGAGAAGAAAATACAAATCTCCAACATGTTCAACATTCACCATTATTGCATGGTGAATGTCAACATTGACCGGTGAAAGTCAGAAATAAGGGTAGGCCTATTTAGCAAATATTTCGGACATACACTAAGCGACTATGTGAATGTTGACATTCACCGGTGAATGTCGACATTCTCCAGTTTCACTGTAACATATGCACAAAATATGAACAAAGTTTTCAGACTATAGGAAAGTCCATAAGAATAATAAACAAAAATAGTAGTTGAGCTCATGTAAAGATCCGTTCAAAACACGCATATTTTAACTAAACCATTTGAGTGCATTTGATAAAGACTACACAGACAGCTCAACCATGGAACGAAAGGTAGACTGAACTTACATTTAGCAACAAAGAATAAACATACAACTCAAAGCAGAATTTTCTACCACAGACTAAAACTCTACAAAAAGTTGCACAAAGAGCTTCAAGAGCTTACTAAAACAAATTTATCTAGGAAGGCATTTATGAAATACTCGTTAAGCATTACATTCTATACATTGAAGGATTACTTAGACAATACAGAGTAGGGATTTGGTACAAAATGTAGCACGTGTAAATAATAATGACGATAATAAAACATGTATCATTTCACGTAACACTTTCACACTATGTTTCTTCTTTCTTCTTCTTTCTTTTCTGGAAAAACTTTCTTTTGGAGCTATGTAAGGCATAATACTAACACATTCTCTTTCTGAGCTCAACATCTCGGGAACCAGGTTTCATCACTATGGTCCTGAGTCAGCTGATAGTTTGTATACTGTTACACTATGAAACAATGCGTATATAGTCTGTGTTGTGAATGCAGTGATTGGGAGTGAGAAATGAATGAACAGCATAGCATTAGCCTTTTACATTGTTAAATAGCTGCTTTGTAAAACAGTATTGTACATTGGGAACAAACCGAATGAGGTAGTAGTTTTAAACAGACCGGCCTTCTGTGTGTAAGAGCGGAGGGTCTAGTCTTCATCCAGCCATCGTTACTTATGTTTCCTGTGGCTTCCGAAAATTACTTCACGCAAACGCCACAATAGTTCCTACTATAATGCCACGGTCTACTTCCCATCCCATCATTGTCCAAGCAGACCTGTAAGTATGCAAATACATGAATATATGAATTTAATTATTTTTCTTGTCCTTAAATAGCAATATGAAGGCAGGTACAATATCCTCATGATCTACTCCTACTATTAAACTTGAAATAGGGTCTACCTCTAACAACAATTACATAAACTTCTGGCACTTATGCAACTTTCGAGATTTCGGCTATTTCTAAATACCCTTGAAAGTAATATCTATATTATTCATTTCTGCAGTAATATGAGAATTACACTGACTCAATACAAAGAAAATCTCCTTTGTAATGGAAAATTTGAAAATGCAGATCAAAAGTCCTTCACACTGCTACTCTCAGTTTCCGATTCTATATGATCCATCATTCAAGAGCTTCTGGACACAATCTTTGGCGCTATTGAAAGCCTTCCAACATGCTGACGAGGCTATTGTGGCAGCCATTCCGGGGTGCATTTGCGAGTGGAACAGAAAAGGAAATGACTAGTTGTGGTACAAGGTACCCTCCGCCATGCCCCATACAGTGGATTACCGAATATGGATGTAAATGCACGTGTAGAAACAACTGTAGATTGAAGCACACATTGGAACAAATGACACCTGTCGTCTGGACCCTAAGGCTGTACTTGGATGATTCCAGCGACTGGTAGAGAAGCTAAGAAGACCTGCCTTGTTCATGGACTTTCAACGAAGCTCACAATTTGCAGCATTTTAACAGAAACTGATCGTGGCCTCTGGTTCTGAGTCGAGTGCAACGAAAGAACCATAGAATTTGAGGTTCTGTGACAAGCCACACTGCAACTTCCTGTACTTGCGCCATGAAGTTGAGAACTGAAGGGTCCCCCTTATTAGGTCAGATGTGCATTATACATCAGAAGCTGCTACCCAGGCACTGACTGTGTGTGGGGTGCACATAAGAGTGTTTCAGATCAGGCAGATAACGACAGTTGTAGGAGACCTGGTTTAAGTCCAAGGAATGGCCCCCACAGGGGAGAGTGTTAAAATGTTAGTCTGAGGGGCAGTACAATGAAAACGAGATAGAAGTAAAAGTAAATTGTTTATTATTTCATAAGTATTCGCTGTAACTGTTAATACATTTATCTCAAAATGAGACAAGACAGCCAGTGAGTTCAAGAAAAAAAGTTTGCAGTTGCCTACAGAACGATGGTTGTATTAACGCCTTCATATTTTAATCCAAAGATCCACGAACGTCTTTCTTCATGACTCCAAAAATATGGAAATCGCACGGGGAGAGATTGGGACAGTATTGTGGTCGTGAAAGAGCTTCCCAGCGAAACTTCTCCAGTGTAATCGAAATAACATTCGCAACATGTGGGCGGGCATCATCTTCCAACAAAATGACGCTGTCCATCAAGATTTCTGCGTGTTTGCGCATGAGAGATCACTTACGTTTTTACGAAGTGTTGACATACCACTGTGCATTACTTGTGGCGCCTTTTCCACAAAGTCAATGAGCCGCAGACTCTTGCTGTAAATTAAAATAAAATAAAGGTCATCATGACTTTCCTGAAGCTGCTGTACCTGTTGTTTCGATTGTGTTGCAGAAATTCCGTCGAGAATACCCCACACATACGCTAAGCAGTACCAATTTCTCCCCATGCGATTTCTGTATTTTAGGACCCCTGAAGAAAGAAATTTGTGGCCAAGGATTTCCTTCGGATGAAGAGGTGCACACACTCACGCGAAACAACGAAATTCACTGTGTCAAATCCAATACACTGTGAAAGAGTGAAAAAGCAGTATAAAGAATTAAAAGAAGACAGCAGATACTTGCAGCTGGCTGATTCTGGAAGAAAAGAGTTGGAACCAGCCACTCTGGAACACACTGAAATCTCCAACCTAAAATCTTAGGTCGGCTCTTCAACTGTAAGTCCATATTCTCAAGAGCATGATTCCCATCAGAGAGGGAGAGTGCTCACCGATCCAAAAGCTTAACCACCACTTCTTCGACTTGGAACTAGTTTTCAAAGGACGTTTTTTTTTTACTTATGGGAGGAGGTGGTTGCTTGTGTTGAGGGGAGAGCTTAGTAGGCTTCTGATGGTGGGCTGAGGGATTTGGCTTAGGTGGTAAGCTAATTGCCAATGGCTTCCAAATAACTTATTTCAAGTGCAGCGTTTCCCGCACAGGAAAACTGACAAGTGCATGTGCTCGTACCTGAATCTTTGGTTCTTATATATATATATATATATATATATATATATATATATAGCGGTGTGTACCTTCCTTGGAGTCCAGGCGGTGAAGCCAAGGCACCAGTTCTCCAAAACACACAAAGTTCCATTGTTGCACTGCACAGTGGTCGCTGAAACATGCTCAGAGCTTACAGTAATGGAGGACTGATGACGCTTACCATCCCCAGCTTACGAACCCAGCGTCACCATACCCGCATCCAAATGCTGAGCCCCTCAGGACCGCACAGGATGGTGACAACTGCCCTCTCGCAAGTTAAGATACAAGTTGTTGGCTCATGAAAGACACCATGACCCAGGGTGATGTGTTTTACACTGAACCAATATTTCCAACAATGGGAGGTATCTGTAATTTTCAAACTCGTGCCAAATTTGATGTTCCAATGAATGGAATTCACAATTTTACCACAGTTTCGTGTAAGTAATTTCGAAGAGTGGGCATTCTCCAGCCCTGTAGATACTAATTAATTAATTACAGGAACACAAGCTGTGGGCAGAATAGGAGAACATGGCTGCATGTTTCACAGTGGATCAAGGGTGTAAACATTACAGGTCTGGTACCGCGCACCGCGGAATTTGAATCCGCGCCAGACGTCATGGACGTCGAAGATCCATAGAGGTCTCTGCACCATCGCGCCGTAAGCTGTGGCACCGCGCGTCTCCTGCCCTGCTTTTAGTGTGAGGGCACCACAGTGGAGCACGTGGTTCCAGCGGCCATTAGCAGCGCCCCCCATAGCGTACTCAAGCGCCTGCCTCTCGCTCAGCCAGCCAGTCTGATCTCGCGTACGTCTGTTGACACCTCGCCTCGCGTTAGAGTGGACGTGTTTGTTTCCTTGTGACTCTGTTGTTCGATCTTGTTGTATTCATTCGGTCCTTAGTTGGTCGTGTCCGTCCACTCTCGTTGTGTTGTTGTTCGCGGGCCTCTCCGCGGATCCCGCACGCTTTCCGGCATTGCTACCCCACGACCATCCCGGTCGCAGTTACAACAACAGGCACCTGTCACCAGTGTTCAATATTCTGTGTATACATGTGTACATCGTTATTTGCTGCGACAATGCACACAATATGAAGCTGTGGGACACCCCATGCACTAAATGAAAAAGAAGAGATACAAGAAAAAAATTGTACAATACCGTTCTGGTTCACTGCCACTACTTCTTGGCTCCACTTTATGTCTGAGCTCCTGAAAAAAGGATTAAGAGAAACTGCAATAACTGTACAATGCACTAACTACTTTTCACCCTTCAGTACAGATGGATAATTGTTTTTGGATTTGTCCATATTTCTCAACCATATTTCCTCACAAAGAATACTCTTTATTTCCCATTCCTCTGTATTCAATAGGTCTTTCTGTGTAACTTCACACACCTTCAACTTCCATCTTAGGCAAGCATACCTAACCTCAAACCTCCCTTTTCCTCTAGTCTCCTACTTGTCTGTTTCACACTGTACATCACTCCTTCTTCTCACATACTGCAAGGTAGTTGTCACGCCTATCTGCATGACAGCTGTTCTCCATACCTGCAGGCTTACAATTGAAACAATTTGCAATTTGACAGTGGTGTGGTACCAAGTATAAGCGCAAATCTATTCCCCAGGATCATGCTCATGTCAAGAAATGAAGGCAAACAACCTAAACACATGTTTATTGAAATTAAATATACAATCCCCCGCCCCCCTTCCCCTGCATTCTAAAGTTGTGACAGATCTCTAACTTCAAAAATAATGCTCTCATGTTTGGAATCCTTGTATGAACACATAAAAGCACAGGCCAACTACCACGTTTCAGCTTTTTAAAATTTTCCAGGAACAGCAGGACATTTAAAAGCCCTTTAATTTATTCTTAATTTGATCCCAAAAACAGCATCACATTTAAAAGCAAGCAGCAGCGTCACATATGATGCATACAAATTAAAGTCATATGTTATAGCAACAAACAATATTGTTCACTGCGAAATGATGAAAGATAGTATGAGGTGGAACAAAACATCACCTTTTGATGCTTCATACAGAATATATGCCTATAAAAGCCTTTTTAATAACACTTCATTGGTAAAACAAAAATGAAAAGACTAGGTTTTCCCTCCCACTGTACCAAATGCTAGGGCCCAAAATAGCACATGACAACATGATGTATCTGTTTAATCCAACAGTAAAGTAGGAATGTTAGATGTTTGAAATATATGAAGGATTAAAGCCAGAAAGCAATGGCCATTCCGGGGAGAGGCTAGAAATGGAACCACTCCAGGGGAAAAAAAACGAGTGTGGGGGCTAGGGAATGGTTTCTTTATTTGGGGGGGGGGGGGGGGAGGGGGTAGGATGCAGGGAATGTCTTTATTACAATTTACAATAACCAAAAATAAAACAACTGATACAATATAGTACAAGTCAACAACCACATGTATGCTCACATGATTTTTTTGCTTTGAAAACAACAGGACATGTAAAACCAATTAACAGTCAACAACAGCAGCACCACTTACAGCGTATACATACAAAATTCATGAAACAAAAGTCATACCCACTATAGCAACACATATCATCAATCATTACATCCATAAAAGAGTGTGGAAAGAAACCAAATTAGTATGACATTCAAAGTCATCACCACCTTTCAAATTACATCATCATCATAAATTACCTTATCACAAACAGACCTAACAGAATGTGTAACTATAACTTTTTTAAAACTGACACTTCATTGGTGCAAACAGATGTTAAAATCCTAGGTTGTGTCTCATACTGTAGTAAACGCAACGCCTCATTATGGTATGAATCTATTTAATCCAACACTACAGTAGTGATGGCACGTAAATGAAATATAATACAAAGGATTAATGCAAAAGGGCAATAGCAATTCCAGGAAGAAACAAGAACTGCAACCTTTCCTGAGAAAAGGGCGGGGGGAGGGGGGGGGAGGTTCGGGATGGAGATAGGCGGGCAAGGAAATGCGTGA
The DNA here is from genome assembly GCF_021461395.2 of Schistocerca americana. NCBI lineage: Eukaryota > Metazoa > Arthropoda > Insecta > Orthoptera > Acrididae > Schistocerca > Schistocerca americana. The sequence continues at coordinate 19,736,423 of NC_060127.1, read as the reverse complement.
AAGGAAGGAGCCAAACCAGAGGATTAATAAAAGGGGGCAACAAAAAGATATCACAAATTTTCTAAGTTTTATACTTGGATTGCATAGATACATCATGTTGTAATTTACTATCATGAGCACAGGCATTTGGTACAGTGTAAGACAAAATATGTTAGTGCCACTGAAGTGCCAATTTAAAAAAGTTTTTATAGTTGTGCATTCTCTTAGGCTTGCTTGCGATTAAGCTTTCTACAAAGATGATGTAATTCTAAATGTGGTGGTGATTTGAGTTTCGTACTACTTTGGTTTCTTTGCACACTATTTTATGGTTCACAGTGGTTGATTTTATGTGTTGCTATAACATATGGCTTTTGTCTGTATATAAGTGGCACTGCTGTTGCTGATTATTCACAGGTTTTAAATGTCCAGAAGTGTCTCGACAATTTTAAAAAGCTGAAATATGGTAGCTAATTTGTATTTTTATTGTATTAATTTTTTTGTCCTTGATATTTGGAAAATGTAATAAAGAAATTCCCTGCATCCTGATATGGCACTCCCCACCTGAGGTTTCCTTGTGACAGCGTAGGAACTAGACTATCAGTTGTATGTTTGTCCTGCCAATGTTCACAAAAAATCTTGACTTTGATACACATATATGTATAGTCTTAACATGATTTGCAAGCCATTACAGAATGTACCATTTGGTCCGTTTGGTACATATACCCTGGTACGATATGCTCTGTATCCTGCAATATGCACTTCATTTTTGTAACCGTTTATTGGATAAATCATAATTTTAACTTTTCATTTCACAGGATGATTTCAAAATGGGTTCAGGTAAATCAAAACTAGTCATCAATTACATGAAAACTGACTCTTTTGCATTATATGTATGCAGACAACCTTCAGTCATACCTAAGAGAAAGTCCAACATACCTGTGAACAGCCATACAGCACCTAAATGCAGACTTACATGCTTTACCCGAGTGAGCGCATAATGCAGGTTCAAAACTTAACTAAAATGCAAGCAATCTTAGTCACTCACAAAATACCTATTACGCCTCATTTCACAGAATCTTTTCCACAATTAAACCTAAACAGCACAAAAAGAACCTTTTCTTCAGTAGTTCTGAAACATTACCTAGACTGGACTAAACAAACAACTCAAGTATGTAAGAAGGTGTCACCATCACTTCATTCACTACAAACCTATAAAAAAGTATTTCCCCTCAAGTTTAAAAAGAAACTCACAGTCACTAATATTGCCCATTCTTAATTATGGTGATCCTATTCTCCACGGGCTTCCATATGAGAGTCCATGCCAGTTGAAACCGGCAATGAATGCTTTTGTGCTATAGATTTGTGACAAACATTATTTCAATAATATCATTACTGCCTATGGACAATTATCAATTTTTAGGTTAGAGGGACCCCCCTTGGGCGAAACGATAAAATACCTGACGGCTTACCAGAGAGGACATTATCATCGTCGATAAAGAACGTCCGTCCTCAGAGACCAAAAACAGGAAAAGTTAACGTATTATTGGTAAACTGCAGGAGTATCCAGGGCAAGGTTCCTGAATTAGTATCTCTTATTGAAGGAAATAGTGCGCATATAGTATTAGGAACGGAAAGTTGGTTAAAACCGGAAGTGAACAGTAACGAAATCCTAGACACAGAATGGAATATATACCGCAAGGATAGGATAAACGCCAATGGTGGAGGAGTATTTATAGCAGTAAAGAATTCAATAATATCCAGTGAAGTTATTAGCGAATGCGAATGTGAAATAATCTGGGTTAAGTTAAGTATCAAAGGTGGGTCAGATATGATAGTCGGATGCTTCTATAGACCACCTGCATCAGCAACCGTAGTAGTTGAGCGCCTCAGAGAGAACCTGCAGAACGTCGTGAAGAAGTTTCGTGATCATACTATTGTAATAGGGGGAGACTTCAATCTACCAGGTATAGAATGGGATAGTCACACAATCAGAACTGGAGCCAGGGACAGAGACTCTTGTGACATTATCCTGACTGCCTTGTCCGAGAATTACTTCGAGCAGATAGTTAGAGAACCAACTCGTGAAGCTAACCGTTTTAGACCTCATAGCAACAAATAGACCGGAACTTTTCGACTCCGTGAATGTAGAAGAGGGTATCAGTGATCATAAGTCAGTGGTTGCATCAATGACTACAAGTGTAATAAGAAATGCCAAGAAAGGAAGGAAAATATATTTGCTTAACAAGAGTGATAGGGCACAAATCGCAGAATATCTGAGTGACCACCATCAAACGTTCATTTCTGAGGAAGAGGATGTGGAACAAAAATGGAAAAAATTCAGAAACATCGTCCAGTACGCCTTAGATAAGTTCGTACCGACTAAGGTCCAAAGCGAGGGGAAAGATCCACCGTGGTATAACAATCATGTACGAAAGGTACTACGGAAACAAAGAAAGCTTCATCATAGGTTTAAGAGTAGTCGAATCATAGCTGATAAGGAAAAGCTGAACGAAGCGAAAAAGAGCGTAAAGAGAGCAATGAGAGAAGCATTCAACGAATTCGAACATAAAACATTGGCAAACAATCTAAACAAGAACCCTAAAAAGTTTTGGTCATATGTAAAATCGGTAAGCGGATCTAAATCCCCTATTCAGTCACTCGTTGACCACGATGGCACCGAAACAGAGGACGACCGAAGAAAGGCAGAAATACTGAATTCAGTGTTCCGAAACTGTTTCACTGCGGAAAATCGTAACACGGTCCCTGACTTCAGCCGTCGCACGGACGCCAAAATGGAAAATATTGAAATAAACGATATCGGAATTGAAAAACAACTGCTATCACTTAGTAGCGGAAAAGCATCAGGACCAGACGAGATACCCTTAAGATTCTACAGTGATTATGCTAAAGAACTTGCCCCCTTTCTATCAGCAATTTATCGTAGATCGCTGGAAGAACGTAAAGTACCTAGCGACTGGAAGAAAGCGCAGGTCGTTCCCATTTTCAAGAAGGGTCATAAATCAGATGCGAATAATTATAGGCCTATTTCGCTTACGTCAATCTGTTGTAGAATAATGGAACATGTTTTGTGTTCTCGTATTATGACGTTCTTAGATAATACAAATCTCCTTCATCATAACCAACATGGATTCCGCAAACAGAGAACATGTGAAACTCAGCTCGCCCTATTTGCCCAAGAAATTCACAGTGCCGTAGACACTGGCGAGCAGATTGATCCCGTATTCCTGGACTTCAGGAAGGCATTTGATACGGTTCCGCACTTACGTTTAGTGAAAAAAATACGAGCTTACGGAATATCGGACCAGGTTTGTGATTGGATTCAGGATTTCCTAGAAGAAAGAACACAACATGTCATTCTTAACGGTTCAAAATCTGCAGATGTAGAGCTAATTTCGGGAGTACCGCAGGGAAGCGTGATAGGACCTTTATTGTTTACAATATACATAAATGACTTAGTTGACAACATCGGTAGCTCCGTGAGGCTATTTGCAGATGACACGGTTGTCTACAAGAAAGTAGCAACATCAGAAGACTCGTACGTACTCCAGGAGGACCTGCAGAGGATTAATGCATGGTGCGACAGCTGGCAGCTTTCCCTAAACGTAGATAAATGTAATATAATGCGCATACATAGGGGCAGAAATCCATTCCAGTACGATTATGCCATAGGTGGTAAATCATTGGAAGCGGTAACGACCGTAAAATACTTAGGAGTTACTATCCGGAGCGATCTGAAGTGGAATGATCACATAAAACAAATAGTGGGAAAAGCAGGCGCCAGGTTGAGATTCATAGGAAGAATTCTAAGAAAATGTGACTCATCGACGAAAGAAGTAGCTTACAAAACGCTTGTTCGTCCGATTCTTGAGTATTGCTCATCAGTATGGGACCCTTACCAGGTTGGATTAATAGAAGAGATAGACATGATCCAGCGAAAAGCAGCGCGATTCGTCATGGGGACATTTAGTCAGCGCGAGAGCGTTACGGAGATGCTGAACAAGCTCCAGTGGCGGACACTTCAAGAAAGGCGTTACGCAATACGGAGAGGTTTATTATCGAAATTACGAGAGAGCACATTCCGGGAAGAGATGGGCAACATATTACTACCGCCCACATATATCTCGCGTAATGATCACAACGAAAAGATCCGAGAAATTAGAGCAAATACGGAGACTTACAAGCAGTCGTTCTTCCCACGCACAATTCGTGAATGGAACAGGGAAGGGGGGATCAGATAGTGGTACAATAAGTACCCTCCGCCACAAACCGTAAGGTGGCTCGCGGAGTATAGATGTAGATGTAGATGTAGATGTAGATGTAGATGTAGATCATGCATATGAGCCAATAAGCATAGATATTATGATACCCTGTGTTTCCTTCATCGTCTTCCCAATCGCTGCCCTTCCTCTTATTTATATTCAACCCTCACACAGCAGAAACGAAAGGAAGATGACTACTTCGACACTGAAGAAGACTCTAGGAGTGTTAACCCACACCAACGTGATTTTCATTCATGTGCCTCATCGACATGATTTGCCCCAGTGGTCATGTGTGAATAAGGAAGTGGAGCAGACCAACAAGGAGTACAAAGCTACTCTGCAGATGACGAAGAAATTGAAGAAATGTATGATGAAATAAAAGAAATTATTCAGACAGTGAAGGGAGACGAAAATTTAATAGTAATGGGTGACTGGAATTCGGCAGTAGGAAAAGGGAGAGACGGACACGTAGTAGGTGAATATGGACTGGGAATAAGAAATGAAAGAGGAAGCCGCCTGGTAGAATTTAGCACAGAGCACAACTTAATCATAGCTAACACTTGGTTTAAGAATCATGAAAGAAGGTTGTATACATGGAAGAAGTCTGGAGATAGTGACAGGTTTCAGATAGATTATATAATGGTAAGACAGAGATTTAGGAACCAGGTTTTAAATTGTAAGGCATTTACAGGGGCAGATGTGGACTCTGACCACAATCTACTGGTTATGAACAGCAGATTAAAATTGAAGAAACTGCAAAAAGGTGGGAATTTAAGGAGATGGGACCTGGATAAGCTGACTAAACCAGAGGTTCTACAGAGTTTCAAGGAGAGCATAAGGGAACAATTGACAGGAATGGGGGAAAGAAATACAGTAAAAGAAGAATGGATAACTTTGAGGGATAAAGTAGTAAAGGCAGCAGAGGATCAAGTAAGTAAAAAGACGAGGGCTAGTAGAAATCCTTGGGTGACAGAAGAAGTATTGAATTTAATTTATGAAAGGAGAAAATATAAAAACGCAGTAAATGAAGCAGGCAAAAAGGAATACAAACGTTTCAAAAATGAGATCGACAGGAAGTGCAAAATGGCTAAGCAGGGATGGCTAGAGGACAAATGTAAGGATGTAGAGGCTTTTCTCACTAGGGGTAAGATAGATACTGCCTACAGGAAAATTAAAGAGACCTTTGGAGATAAGAGAACCACTTGTATGAATATCAAGAGCCCAGATGGAAACCCAGTTCTAAGCAAAGAAGGGAAAGCAGAAAGGTGGAAGGAGTATATAGAGGGTCTATACAAGGGCGATGTACTTGAGGACAATATTATGGAAATGGAAGAGGATGTAGATGAAGATGAAAAGGGAGATATGAAACTGCGTGAAGAGTTTGACAGAGCACTGAAAGACCTGAGTCGAAACAAGGCCCTGGGAGTAGACAACATTCCATTAGAACTACTGACAGCCTTGGGAGAGCCAGTCCTGACAAAACTCTACCATCTGGTGAGCAAGATGTATGAGACAGGCGAAATACCCTCAGACTTCAAGAAGAATATAATAATTCCAATCCCAAAGAAAGCAGGTGTTGACAGATGTGAAAATCACCAAACTATCAGTTTAATAAGTTACGGCTGCAAAATACTAACGCAAATTCTTTACAGACGAATGGAAAAACTAGTGGAAGCCGACATCGGGGAAGATCGGAACACTTGAGGCAATACTGACCCTACGACTTATCTTAGAAGAAAGATTACGGAAAGGCAAACCTACGTTTCTAGCATTTGTAGACTTAGAGAAAGCTTTTGACAATGCTGACTAGAATACTCTCTTTCAAATTCTGAAGGTGGCAAGGGTAAAATACAGGGAGCGAAAGGCTATTTACAATTTGTACAGAAAACAGATGGCAGTTATAAGGGTCGAGGGACATGAAAGGGAAGCAGTGGTTGGGAAGGGAGTGAGACAGGGTTGTAGCCTCTCCCCAATGTTATTCAATCTGTATATTGAGCAAGCAGTGAAGGAAACAAAAGAAAAATTAGGAGTAGGTATTATAAACCTTGGAGAAGAAATAAAAAATTTGAGGTTCACCGATGACATTGTAATTCTGTCAGAGACAGCAGAGGACTTGGACGAGCTGTTGAACGGAATGGACAGTGTCTTGAAAGGAGGATATAAGATGAACATCAACAAAAGCAAAACGAGGATAATGGAATGTAGTCGAATTAAGTCGGGTGATGCTGAGGGAATTAGATTAGGAAATGAGACACTTAAAGTAGTAAAGGAGTTTTTCTATTTGGGGTGCAAAATAACTGACGGTGGTCGAAGTAGAGAGGATATAAAATGTAGACTGGCAATGGCAAGGAAAGCGTTTCTGAAGAAGAGAAATTTGTTAACATCGAGTATAGATTCAAGTGCCAGGAAGTCGTTTCTGAATGTATTTGTATGGAGTGTAGCCATGTATGGAAGTGAAACATGGACGATAAATAGTTTGGACAAGAAGAGTGTAGAAGCTTTCGAAATGTGGTGCTACAGAAGAATGCTGAAGATTAGATGGGGAGATCACATACCTAATGAGGAGATATTGAATAGTATTGAGGAGAAGAGAAGTTTGTGGGACAACTTGACTAGAAGAATGGATCGGTTGGTAGGACATGTTCTGAGGCATCAATGGATCACCAATTTAGTATTGGAGGGCAGCGTGGAGGGTAAAAATCATAGAGGGAGACCAAGAGATGAATACATTAAGCAGATTCAGAAGGATGTAGGTTGCAGTAGGTACTGGGAGATGAAGAAGCTTGCACAGGATAGAGTAGCATGGAGAGCTGCATCAAACCAGTCTCAGGACTGAAGACCACAACAACAACACTATTTTCAATAATGTACAAGACACAAAAGTACTGGCATGAGTGCAATCTGTCGAGTATTCAAGTTTGTAACACCATGTTTTTTGCTCGCTGTGGACGAACCAATTTTATTACAAATATGTGATGAATTCCAACGTAAATACACTGGGGTCAATAATTAAAGCAACAAGCGGTAATTTTGCAAAGTTGCATTTATTTTGCCACAAAACAGTATAAACAGATGGTACTAAAACAGAAACAATGTAAAGAATACAAAACGTAAGCAACTGCAACATGCACAACCGTAGACAAAAATGTCCTTCGTTTTTCCAACATAACGGATCTGCACGTAACTTTCAGACAACTGGAAAATGTACTAAGTACAGGGTGCGACCACCTCTGACAGCAATGCAGGCCTGACAGTAGTGGGGCATACTGTGAATGATGTCACCAATCTCATATTGAGGCAATAACGGCCATTTTTCATGCAGAACTGCTCGCAAGTCTTGCAGAGCGGTTGGTGGATGCTGACGTGATGCAACCCGTCTCCCTAGTGCATCCCAGACATCCTTCTATAAGATTCAAATCAGGAGAACGCGCAGGCCGCGCCTTGCAAGCAATATCTTTCACTTCCAAGAAAACATCAACCACCTGTGCTCTTATGAGGTCGAGCACTTTCGTCCATTAACACGAAGTCTGGCCCACAGCACCTCGCAACAACCACATATGAGGTCCCAAGATCTTATCAAGATACCTGACAACAGCTAAACCTTGTCGATTCACCCGTACCACTGCACCAAGTTGTGTTCGAGTAGTCAGCGTAATCCTGGCCCACGCCATTAAGGACCCTCCTCAATATTGGTCTCTTTCCACAATATTTGGGTCCAGGAATCGTTACCACGTCCCCTCCAGATACGAATCCGTCGAGAATCACTCTCCAGACCAAATCGGGACTCATCTGCGTAAAGAACATTGGCCCACTGTTCGACTGCCCAGGTGGCATTTTGATGCATCCACTCAATATGTTCCCTTCTGTGAAGATACGTCAGGGATACATGTTGGCCGAGCGGTTCTAGGCGCTACAGTCTGGAACCGCGCGACCGCTACGGTCGCAGGTTCGAATCCTGCTTCGGGCATGGATGTGTGTGACGTCTTTAGGTTAGTTAGGTTTAAGTACTTCTAAGTTCTAGGGGACTGATGACGTTAGAAGTTAAGTCCCATAGTGCTCAGAGCCATTTTTTGATACATGTACAGCAGGTCTCCTGATAATAAAGTCCACTCTGCTGAAGCCTTCTGTGCACCATTTGTCTCGATACAACCCGTCCAGCGATTACTGCGAGGACAGATGCCAGTTGTCGTGTACTACTAAGGCAGTACCATCGTACCCTTATAGCCAAATAATGGTCCTCTCTTTCTGATATCACATGCAGTCGGCCCTACTCTGGTCTTCGCGATACAGTTTCGGTCTCTATAAACTGTCGCAACATCCGAGAAACAACAGAACCATTCACATTAAACCCACCAAGCCACATCACTTTGAAACTGTCCTGCTTATGTTTTTTCCGTGGTCCTTCACTGCAAAGAGTCTGGTAGGCGTCTTCTTTGTGCCATACGATCGTACGGACATATGTGTGATTACATTGTGAATTATACACAAGGCAGGGAAATAGCGGTTTGTTGCTTCAATTTTCGACACCAGTTTTTGGTATAACAAGCCCTTATTTTTCACTTAAATTTATTAATACTTATCATACTGTTCTACCTAAATTCACTCGGTCATGGACTTTTCACCAATCATGTACGGAAATTGTAATTTAATATGCGATGCTAGAATGCGACATTACGGAAGTGTTGACCGCAATTTTATTATTTTATACAATACGTCTCATTTATGCAATAGCCGAAAGATCATTCGGCAAATTAAAAATAATCAAAACTTATTTAATTCTACATCTACAGCTACATCCATACTCCGCAAGCCACCAGACAGTGTGTGGCGGAGGGTACCTTGAGTACCTCTATCGGTTCTCCCTCGTATTGTTCGTGGAAAGAAGGATTGTCGGTATGCCTCTGTGTGGGCTCTAATCTCTCTGATTTTATCCTCATGGTCTCTTCGCGAGATATACGTAGGAGGGAGCAATATTCTGCTTGACTCCTCGGTGAAGGCATGTTCTCGAAACTTCGACAAAAGCCCGTACCGAGCTACTGAGCGTCTCTCCTGCAGAGACTTCCACTGGAGTTTATCTGTCATCTCCGTAACGCTTTCGCGATTACTAAATGATCCTGTAACGAAACGCGCTGCTCTCCGTTGTATCTTCTCTATCTCTTTATCAACCCCATCTGGTACGGATCCCACAGTGGTGAGCAGTATTCAAGCAGTGGGCGAACAAGCGTACTGTAACCTACTTCCTTTGTTTTCGGATTGCATTTCCTTACGATTCTTCCAATGAATCTCAGTCTGGCATCTGCTTTAACGACGATCAACTTTATATGATCATTCCATTTTAAATCACTCCTAATGCCTACTCCCAGATAATTTATGGAATTAAGTGCTTTCAGTTGCTTACCTGCTATATTGTAGTTAAATAATAAAGGATTTTTCTTTCTATGCAGATTCTTCTGCATTTCAGTACAATTTTCCATTGTTACAACCTCTCGATATACTACAGCATCATCCGCAAAAAGCCTCAGTGAACTTCCGATGTCATCCACAAGGTCATTTATGTATATTGTGAATAGCAATGGTCCTACGACACTCCCCTGCGGCACACCTGAAATCACTCTTACTTCGGAAGACTTCTCTCCATTGAGAATGACATGCTGCGTTCTGTTATCTAGGAACTCTCCAATCCAATCACACAATTGGTCTGATAGTCCATATGCTCTTACGTTGTTCATTAAACGACTGTATCGAACGCCTTGCAGAAGTCAAGAAACACGGCATCTACCTGGGAACCCGTGTCGTCTATTTCGATATCTACCATTTTGTCATCTGTGCGACAGTCTAGAGAAGGAACTGCAGTGCAGTCTTCCTCTGTGAAACAGCTTTGGAAAAAGACATTTAGTATTTCGGCCTTTAGTCTGTCATGCTTTAGTCTGACATTTGGCAGTCACAGCAATCAAAAACCAAGGCCGCATCATGTTTACATTTAACGGCAATTATCGATAATTTTCCAAAAACTAAAGCCAGAAGCAAATTGTAAAATAAATTGTTATAATAAAACTGTCTATTTCGTTTTATTGTCTACCTATATTATCAACTGTAATCTACTACAGCCACGAAAATACAGGCCCTGCCTCTGACGCTTACCGACCGGAAATCGTAGCTCTAAACGAAATCAGGCTGATCGGTACGGCGCACTGAGCTCACAGCGTACTAGTTTAGCGAAACTGCCAGCACTGACAACAGGCTCTCTCTCCGCACCTCTGTGCCACTGCGGACACAACAAATACTCATCTGACTGTTCCCAACGTGTTTCGCGGCAAGGGGCCATGATTTCGCGGCCGAGTAATATTTCTTCATTGTTCATTTTTTTAATGGTATTTGCCCGCAATTTTGTTCGTCTTGTATGGGCCAATACTGAAAATTATCCCACTTAATCATTTTATCAGCATGAAAGTATCCTGTGTCCTACCCAGGTTGAACTCTATGTGTCTGCAACATTTCATCCTAATGCAGCTAGTAGTTTTTGTACGAAAGCGTAACAAACAAACTTTCACATTTATGATGTTGTTAGGAAGTACGACTGTAATTTACTTAGCAATAAGTAGGCTTGCATTGTTATGCCACCGAGAGAGGTGGCGCAGTGGTTAGCACACTGGATTCGCCTTCGGGAGGACGACGGTTCAACCCGCGTTCGGTCATCCTGATTTAGGTTTTCCGTGAGTTAGGGATGGCTCCTTTGAAAGGGCACGGCCGATTTCCTTCCTCATTCTTCCTTAATCTGATGGGACTGATGAACTCGCTGTTTGATCGCCTTCCCAAAATCAATCAATTAACCTTATTGTGCCACGCAATGGACGGGAGGATGTTGAAGTAGTTTTGCATCTGTAAAGTATTTACTTCCCAAGTGTGATCTCTCAGACGGCTAGCACTTATTGTTACTCTGTTGCTAATGCATAACGGTGAGGTAGGACATTACAGCATTATCTAGTTGTCCTTTCCCAAAGCTTCCGTGGTTTCCTTTGTCAGTAGCAACTTGAATGTGATGTGAATCTACACTCCTGGAAATTGAAATAAGAACACCGTGAATTCATTGTCCCAGGAAGGGGAAACTTTATTGACACATTCCTGGGGTCAGATACATCACATGATCACACTGACAGAGCCACAGGCACATAGACACAGGCAACAGAGCATGCACAATGTCGGCACTAGTACAGTGTATATCCACCTTTCGCAGCAATGCAGGCTGCTATTCTCCCATGGAGACGATCGTAGAGATGCTGGATGTAGTCCTGTGGAACGGCTTGCCATGTCATTTCCACCTGGCGCCTCAGTTGGACCAGCGTTCGTGCTGGACGTGCAGACCGCGTGAGACGACGCTTCATCCAGTCCCAAACATGCTCAATGGGGGACAGATCCGGAGATCTTGCTGGCCAGGGTAGTTGACTTACACCTTCTAGAGCACGTTGGGTGGCACGGGATACATGCGGACGTGCATTGTCCTGTTGGAACAGCAAGTTTCCTTGCCGGTCTAGGAATGGTAGAACGATGGGTTCGATGACGGTTTGGATGTACCGTGCACTATTCAGTGTCCCCTCGACGATCACCAGTGGTGTACGGCCAGTGTAGGAGATCGCTCCCCACACCATGATGCCGGGTGTTGGCCCTGTGTGCCTCGGTCGTATGCAGTCCTGATTGTGGCGCTCACCTGCACGGTGCCAAACACGCATACGACCATCATTGGCACCAAGGCAGAAGCGACTCTCATCGCTGAAGACGACACGTCTCCATTCGTCCCTCCTTTCACGCCTGTCGCGACACCACTGGAGGCGGGCTGCACGATGTTGGGGCGTGAGCGGAAGACGGCCTAACGGTGTGCGGGACCGTAGCCCAGCTTCATGGAGACGGTTGCGAATGGTCCTCGCCGATACCCCAGGAGCAACAGTGTCCCTAATTTGCTGGGAAGTGGCGGTGCGGTCCCCTACGGCACTGCGTAGGATCCTACGGTCTTGGCGTGCATCCGTGCGTCGCTGCGGTCCGGTCCCAGGTCGACGGGCACGTGCACCTTCCGCCGACCACTGGCGACAACATCGATGTACTGTGGAGACCTCACGCCCCACGTGTTGAGCAATTCGGCGGTACGTCCACCCGGCCTCCCGCATGCCCACTATACGCCCTCGCTCAAAGTCCGTCAACTGCACATACGGTTCACGTCCACGCTGTCGCGGCGTGCTACCAGTGTTAAAGACTGCGATGGAGCTCCGTATGCCACGGCAAACTGGCTGACACTGACGGCGGCGGTGCACAAATGCTGCGCAGCTAGCGCCATTCGACGGCCAACACCGCGGTTCCTGGTGTGTCCGCTGTGCCGTGCGTGTGATCATTGCTTGTACAGCCCTCTCGCAGTGTCCCGAGCAAGTATGGTGGGTCTGACACACCGGTGTCAATGTGTTCTTTTTTCCATTTCCAGGAGTGTATACTATTACTGCTTCTTTCATGCTAATAGTCTCTGACACTGCACCTCGGTCTTCGCATTGGGGATTCAGTAGCCAGGTTTTTGACTACTGTTCATGTTTAATGGGCACTTACTTTGAGGGTACTGTTTTAAAATGGACTGAGGACAGTTTAGAAAGCGATGTTGGATCAGATAGTGACAAAGAAACGGAATGTGGGCATAATACAGTATAGGAACAGTGCGAAAGTTAAGACGACTTTATTTTGCCACCTGTGAATTTCTTGAATGAAACAAGTGATCAGAGTGATGAAGACAGAAGTGTGGATGCTAAATTTTTAACTAGAGGTTCTGCAAGAAACACATTAGTTTGAAACAAATATCGTTGCTTGTCGAAACCACTTCCAATGATGACCAATGGTATTATTTTTCTGCATTGTCTTTCACAATTCCTATGAAGACAATACTCAGGTGAAGTGCTTCAACTTTTGAAGAAGCATGTAAACCATTGGTGACATCTCAGATAAAAAGCGAGTCAACAAGTATCACATAGCCCGTGAACTTCATGCATACTTCACCTTGTTTCGAGTGTTGCAGAACCAAGACAAGTCGATACAGAACTATTGGAAAAACGCAAAACATGCTCCAGCTGTGAACCAAAAATAAAGAAAGACACCTCCTATTTGACATTATTGCAAACGCCAATCTGACATGAAATCTACACAAAAATTTCCAGTGAATGCAAAGAAAACTCCTGAGAGAGAAAGTAAACACCTAAAAGTACTAGAGCAATTTTAATTTTTTGAATGTTTTGTGCGATTTTTTTATGTTTTTATTATAATAAGTGTAATATGCAATAAAAATACAGCAAAAAGTAAAATTTAGAGTGCAGGGCAATGAGTTTTCATAGCACTAACATTATCACATAATATTATGTTCATTTTGTGTAATTCTGTGTTTAAATGTGGTTTTTTCCGCAAAAATAAACTTTAAAATTTATGTGAATGTATATTTTTTGTCTAGTATTAATGTAACCTCTTACATGAAGTCGAACTATTCCACTGAAACTGCTGAATGGAATTTTTATGGCTATTTAAATATATCGGTCACTCAGACCGCAACTGGGACAGTGTGTGACTACAAACTGACCTGGAAAGCTAGGGATTAAATTGGGCCTTAGTTACATAGCTACGTCACTGTAAACACAATCACTGCCAGAATGGGAGATGTCAGCATAGACACTCTCTCGAGAGTTCCACCACTGCAGCAGCAACTTCTCTTACATCACAGTGGAGTACCACTCATCCCAGTCTGAAATCACTGCCGAAAATGACAGCATCATCTCACTACAACCATCAGTGTGAGAGTTGTATTAGACAGAGTATGCAGAAAAGTTTATTGTCAATTGTACTTCAAAACAAGACGCTATCATTGTATGCCATATCACGTGACAAATCGTGTTCAGTGATAGTGATAAATACAAGACATCCTGTGGCCAAGGTTATTTCAGAGTTAAGTATTTCATCTTAGTTAGGTTATGGTAAAGTGATCAAATATTTCGTCAGTGCTACAGTATGAGCATGGCCTCTTCCAGAAATAACATCTAAGAACCCAGCACTGCACTGGCAAGTGTTATTTTGTTCCAGCACACCAAAAGTAGACGAATGTGTTCCTTGCTGATTATGTGTGCACATTGTTGTAGTGTCCACCCTGGTTTGTATTATGATTATTTTTAGTCTTCCGCTAGTCACAACGGCCAAAATACTATTTCTATATATATTTTTTTTTACATCGCATACTGTTCAGTTTCAGATGTAGTGTATCGAACGACTTCTACTCAGTATACAAGAATGGCTACCCTACTATCAACAAGCAACACCCAAGTTTCACCCATTTAATACGAGCGTCGTTTTTTTTTTTAAAAAAGCCAACGTCCTTGTTGATGCCTCACATTTGTTCTGTGCGCTGGTGAAGTTTCGAACCGTTCTGGCAGATGCCAGAGCTGTAGCATGGCGTCTACATACGACCCACATTACAAGGAGTGCGCTGTTATTGAATTCTTGTGTGAAGAGAAAGAAACAGTGGTGTACATCCATAAACATTTCTGAGCAGTGTATGGTGATGCTGCAGTTGATAGGAGTACGGAGTTGGGCGATGGGTAAAGAAAGTTACAGCCTCAGGAAATGCAGAAACAAAGCTCCATGATCAGCCACGCTCGGGGCGTCCTGCCACAGCCACTGCTCCAGACATGCTGAATCATGAAGATGCCATTGTTCGTGCCGACCGGCGCATCGCAACTCGACAGTTGGCTCTACAGCTGTCGTTCAGCATTGGAAGAGCGTCTTCAATTATCGAGACTCTCGGATATTCAAAGAGATGCTCATGATGGGTTCCATGAATGCTCATAACGGACCACAAGATTCAAAGAAACGACTTCCATCTCTTTGGGTCGCTTAAAGATTCTCTACGAGGAAAACACTTTGAAGCTGACGAGAGCGTCAGTCAAGCAGTGAAAACATGGCTACAACTACAGGTCAAGATCTTTTACCAGCAGGGAATACATGCTCTTCCACAACATTGGCGTGTGGCCATAGAATGGGATGGTCTATGTAGAAAAACAGGATATGGACAAGACATGTTGATGTATATTGCCACAAAATTCTGACTTTTAACAATAAATATGTTCTGAGAAAAATGTGGGGAATTACTTATTGAATGACCCTCATATTAATGAAGAGGATTAGTTAGAATACCACACGCGGAAGGAAGCTCACTTCACCACGCACAACATTACAGCTATGGCACACAAGGTTTTTTATGTTTTTTCAATGGTAGGAGTCGAAGTGTACTGTCTATTTTTAAAACTGTGCACATATTCTCATCCAGAAAATGCTAGTTACGATGAGCTCATTCAGCTGCTAGGTGAACATTTTGACATTCAGGCTTTTGTATGTCCATCTGCCTATACAGTAATGCAACTGAGGGGTTATGCACGGGGTTATCATCAACCTTACCGCATCAAAGACAGCCTGAAGATGACGCAATGAAGCATTGAAACTGGTAGCGACAAAATAAATTAAAATCATAAGGACAGCTGTAGGTGTTTTTATTTTTTGTCACGATTTTGACACTCAGGTTCATGTTACTGGAGAGCAATTAAAATTTTTCTGGGTCAAGAAGCAGCTTGATCTGACATTAAAACAGTGCACGGCCAAACTTAGGGGGCTAACAAGTTTAAGTGATCTTGTGAACTAAGCTATAGCGGTGTTATGTTACACGATTTAATCACGCAGAATGTGTTGGATGCACACACTCCTGCTGTCATTCTCAAATTGCCAGATAAAAATATGAAAACAGTTTTGTCTATTGTGGAATCTCGAAGTACTGTGGACACAACTGAGGTTGATTTTACGGCTCCATGTATTTCTCACGTTAAAAGTGCGCAGAACACTCAATCTAAAGTTCATGCTAATGTCAAAATGAATAAGAGCATGCTCAGACTAACAGTAGACCTAAAGGTAAAAATCTTCTGTCTCGTGGTACACGACATGTGCTACAAATACAGTGAGGAAATCTTGTAAACAGTAATTTCAAATCATGCCAGACAAGCTTGTCCTTGTCATGACATGAAATATTTCTAGTGTGGAACGTACTAAACATGAAACACCAGTGCTTGGCATATGCAATTTGTCAGCAACTTTTCGTGGTATTAAATAATATGTTTCATTTCATGTACTCAGTTCCAGGAACAGTGCAAACATTTTTGGTTTAGATTTGTTTGATTTGTTCAAACCGTGCATACAAGACAATGTGTTACTAATCAGTGTTTCAGTGCCTGATACTAATGTTTCTCATTTATGTAATGAGTACAGACAACTGTTTGATCCAGGATTAGGAAGGGCTCAGTATCTTGATGGGCACATTACTGTCAAAGACTATGCACAACCATGGTTTCCTCATGCAAGGCCTGCCGCCATACAATATGTCAGCAATCTGCTCAGGAACTGCAATGATGGAAAGCATGTTTCTGTAAGTCACTGCACCTTCGGGCATTCTTAAAAAGCCATTATGAAATTTACTTGTGTGTGCTGATTTTCATATATTCATTTCCTCTCTCACAGCCGCAGGCATTAATGGAGAGACTGGGACAAGGCAGAGTCTTTTCAAAGATAGATTTACATGATGCATATTTCCGGTTACTACTGGACAAGCAGTACAAGCAATATTTTGCTGTCAGCACTCACATGGGATTGTTACAGTTTCAAAGACTACTGTTTGGAAGTGCTTTGGCTCCTGTTATTTTTCAAAGGTTGCTGCAGCAAATAACTTTGAAAATCCCTACATGCACAAACTATTTCGATGATATAGTGGCTGGCTTAAATGCAACAAGAAATAGTGCTCCTTCCTTCACAAAGAACCTGAACATTTAAGTCATGCAATAAATACACATGGTATTCGTCCTGATAATTCACACTTGTCTGTGAATGAAGATCTGCCAGCACCGTGTAACATGCAGGAGGAGGAGGAGATTAGTGTTTGATGCCCCTTCAAGAATGAGGTCATTGGAGACCAAGCATAAGCTCTGATTAGGGAAGGGTGCAGAAGGAAATCACCGTGACCTTTCAAAGGAAGAGATTTAGGGAAATCACGTAAAACCTAAATCAGGATAGCCAGATGCGGGTTTGTACCGCCGCCCTTCCCAATGCGAGTCCAGAGTGCTATCCACTGTGCTACATCACACAGTGTGCAACATTTAGGAATACTAAGCAGTCATGTGGAGCATGCCTTAAAAGATTTTTCTTTCCTCCTACTGCTCCTTTCCAACTGAAGGAAAACAACCGGCAGAACTATTATATAGTCATCGCCAGCATATCCTGTTGCATTGTCTGTGGTCATTGTAGAAACAATGTGTTTTGTCAGGTAAGACTAAGTTTCGGCCACAAGATGAAGTCTTCTTTAAATTTTTTGGCAAGACAGTGTTGAGAGCATGGTGTCATCACAAAAGATTTTGGATGTTCATCTTACATCGTCCAAGGTTCCACTGGGCTGCATCGACATCACCAGAACCACCTGTGGCACTCTACATCAGTGGTTCTGGCACAGAATATTTGCTACCAGACACAGCACTTCGATGGAGTCAACAACAGCAGTCATCTGTGGCTGTTGCAGCAGACACCACCAGAATGGTGCCCATGGTGATTGACGTTGCACCACTGTCATCACAGCTGTCTCTGTCAACGACACATGTCCTGCAGCCTGAGCTGATGTCTGCCCAACCACAGCATATTTGTCACTGGATGTGGTGTGCACTTTGTGCCCAGTTTTTCAGCTGGTGTTCCCAGTCACAAGATGGACACTGTGGTGCAAACAGCTGTCATCTGTCACTGCACTCCCTGTCTCCTCTTCTACATTTGCATTCAGTGTCTCCCCAAATCCCTCTGCAATCGTCACGTGACACAGCATTACAAGGTGATGGTGAGGAGGTTTGTTGAGGAGGAATGTGATGTAACCTGCAGAAGGAGGTGCCATGGCAGGATTTGTACCTTGCAGCAGAATCAAGTGGTCACAGTCACTGCCAGTTGCACCAATGAATGGGAGGAAGTTGTGTTTTGTGACATTCACAAATATACCCGACATTCCTGTAACCATGGATTGTTTCAAAGTTGAGCATTTTATCTTCTTCAAGTCATAATACAGTGGTCTAATGTTTTGTATGTTACACAGGAGTTGCCCAGAAAGTAATGCACCACATTTCTTTTTCTCAGCCGAAAACAATGCTACGAATGCGAAAAGTTGCGTATGTATTATTTAAAGTCTCCTGAGTGGGTGCACCAAGTGAGCTTCCGACATACAGAGTAGCTGCAGGACAGTTTCAAAATGGAGTCTGTAGGTGATGTACATTACAAGCAATGTGCCATCATTGAATTTCTCATTGCAGAGATTGAAACTGTGAGCAATATTCACAAACGCTTGTGCAAAGTCTATGGAGCATTACCTGTTGACAGAAGTACAGTTAGTCGCCGGGCACGGAGGGTGAGGTCATCAGAAGGCAGTTTGGTGGAGCTCCACGATTTGCAGCGGTTTGGCTGACCAGTCACGGCTGTCACACCAGACATGTAGAGCAAGCTGATATTGTCAATCGCGAGGACAGATGCTAATACGACTTGGTAGTTGACGCTGCATCTGTCAATCAGCAAAAGAAGTGTGGATGCAATTATCTGCACTCTTGGACATTCAAAAGTGTGTGCAAGATGGGTCCTGTGGTGTCTAACGGCGGATCACAAATTGCAGAGGGGGTTCACCATTTTGAGCCCGAAACAAAACAACAGTTGATGGAATGGCGCCATTCCCACTCCCAACTGAAGAGAAAATTCAAAACCACTGCTTCCGCCGGTAAAGTCATGATGATCTTGTTCTGGGACTGTGAACGTGTGATTCTCATTGATGTGATCCGATGAGGCGGTACTATTAATTCAGAAGCATATGTCAACACATTAACAAAACTCACAACGCGCTTCTGCCAGCCAGGAGTCGTTTTGCTGCAACACGATCACGCTTGGACCAACATAAGTCTGAGGACTGCTGAACACATCGCAAAACAGGGCTGGACAGTGTTATCCCATCCACCCTACAGCCTTGACCAAGCCCCCTCATACTTCCACTTGTTTGGGCCATTAAAGGATGCCATTCATGGAATACATTTTGAGGATGATGTGGAGGTGATTCACACAGTGAAGCACTGGCTCCACCACCAGGACAAGGATTGGTACCAACAGGGCATACATGCCCTTGTTTCGTGCTAGAGGAAGGCCATAGAACAGAGTGGAGATTACCTGGAAAAATATAGTGTGTAGATAAAACACCATTCTTTTGTGTGTGTAATGCTGATTATGTTCAATAAAGAATTGTTGAACAAAAAAATGCAGTGCATTACCTTCTGGACAACCCTCGTAGTATGAACTCAGCCTCCTCCAGAAATGATCTAAGAACTCACCACTGTGCTGACGAGCCTTATTTCGTCTGATGCAATGCAATGGGCAGATGTTCTGTGAGAAGTGACAGGCTCTTTGAGAAGGACGGAACAGGGTAATTTTTTCAATTATTCAACTGCTTAACATCAAGGCATTCGTGATCATATGGAGGCTATGTTTCCTGGAGGTGTACCATAAGGTTTCAGTGTCTGTAGAACTTAATTCCAGCACATTCTAACTGAAGCCCTAGAACAACTATTATGAAATAATTTATTTGACCTTTATTGTAATACCTGTCAGAAGTGACACACTTCATTGTTATTTTACCTTTCTTTCATTCTATAAGGGGAATACTATATTTCAATTTACTGCATGGATAATGATACTAAACGTGTGACTTTTTGATGTGGTTTGGCCACTATTTACTTATAATTACAAAATCAGTTAACAGTTTGCAAACTTTCTATCTTTATTAATGAATATTTTATATCTTAAGTCTTATATTGAAAGTAAAAGATTAAGAAATGAGCATGTATTCGCATAGAAAATTACATTGAAATAATTAACACTTCTAATTCTTTTTTTGTTAAAATGGTACTATGAATGGTTTTTTCTTTTATAAACACCAGACTGGAGAGAATCTGCATCTCATTTCTGATTCTGAACTACTTTCTGAACCTGGTGAGCACCTATAAACATGGCTTGTTAAAGTCTTGCTTCTTGAAAATATTTCTTCTGTAAGGCAACCTTCAGCCATACATTAGCTCCAGAGATCTGCTTTTGAACTGCCATAAGTTATTCTTGTTCCTGATGTCTTTTTTGTTTAGTTATTTCTTTACATGATGAAATCTCCTTTATGTCTGCTCCAAGTTTTTGTGGAGTTTCATCATCTTGGACTGATCTTTTTCCTCTTCATACTTTTGTTTTTCCTTTCCTTGCTTCCTTCCTTCCTCTTCTTCTTCTTCTTCTTTTTCTTTCAAGTAGTTCTGGTACTTCTTGTATGCACACTGCACCAAACAAATTCTTTCATCATAGGTAACTTTTTCTGCTTTGTTATCATATAATTTCATTGTATCTTTTATTGTTGTAAGTGCACTGACAGTTGTTTCTGAGAGTGGTGCCCAATCCTCTGTAAGACATCCTTTTGATGCAGAAAAACCCCTTTCAACCTCAGCATTCCCATGTGACACAGTTAGAACTGTGTTCATCATTTTACTTGTGTGGAGATAGTTTGGTTCTCCTGTCATACACTCCATACTGATGAACTGGTTCTCATAACCATCAGCTCAAGTCAGTGTTGCAATTGAACTTATGCCTGTTTCCAACTGGAGAAGCTTCCATTCATCCAGTAACTAATCACAATTAATATCCAGCGGTAATGCTTTTGTGACACAGTATCACCGATACTCTCTGCTGATCTTCTGTTACAGAACTGAAGATACAATACTGCAGATTCTTTGACCCTGCCAGTTTGCTTTAAGAAGAATGTGTTCATCTGGTACATTTGTTCATGGTGTTTTGTGTAATAGATACACATAAGAGACTTAATCATTTATAACGTATTCTCATTTGGGGCACATTTTCATCCTGAAAGGAAGTTTCTTGAAGGTTGTTTGGCAGAGAGCACAAAAGGGCATAAGATCAGGAGAATAAAGATAGTGCGAAATGACTTTCCAACCAAACTCCTGTATTGTGTATTTTGTCAGTCTAGCACAATGTGAGCAGGCATTATCGTGGAGTAGCATCACTTCACGCAATCTTCCTGGTCATTGTTCTAGGATCACACCTGCAAGACATCTCAGTTGTTGACAATAAATGTCAGGAGTGATGGTTACATCTCAAGGAAGCAATTCATAGTGCACCACACCATCCCTCTTCCACCATCCTTTTGTGGATGTGCATAGGTCTTTGTACAGGCAATTACTGTTTTCTTTGGGCTCAACCATTCTTTTATTTCCCTTATGTTAGCATAAAGACACCATTTATCATCACCAGTAAAATATAGGATAGGAATGGTCAGTGTTACTCATGAGGCAATTGATGACAAACAAGCAGAGATGCATATATGACCACTTGCTGATTTTTGTGATTTTGGCTTAGAGCAGTCAGTACCCATTAACAAGAGTTTTGAACCTCCCCCACTGCATGCAAATATCACATGATGGTGAAATGATCACAATTCATCACATTTGTCAGTTCTTGAGTACACTGAAGTGCAACATTGTGGACTAATGCATTTAAATGATCTTCGTCAAACCCCAAAGATGTTCCTGGAGAGCAACTATTGTCAGAACGGTCATCCTTATAATGACAAAACATTTTCTTGCCATGCTCTGTGTAATGACATTATCCCCATAGAAACACATGAATATTTGTAATTGCCTCTGCTGCTGTTGCCTCTCCACTTAGTATTCCATTTTCTAGTGTCCATGGTTCTACCCATTACCTCCCAATGACAAAATGAAAATGGCACAAACTTATGCACCAACCTAATATTTACATGCCTCAGTAAACTAGTTCTTAACATGTGGCAAGAACTGAAGGTGGTCCTTTTCCGACACCTGCTGTAACATCATCGCCGTGAAACATGTCTTGCAGAGACTCCAAATTGAATTCCTGCAAAATATCTGCTGAAAGTTCATACATCTTAAATACTAATGGTTACAAATTCTTCCTACTAACACCTGAACAAGTCTCTCTATTTCACATTGAAGCAAAGGTTCAATGGCTTCTTTTACTGGGATGTTCTGGTGAATTGGATAAAAATGTATGCAGTGGTGCAAACAAATGCCAGTTCAACTTTCATTGTGAGAGTCTACAGAAGATGAACAAAGTGTTGGTGTGTACTGTTGGAAATTAGAGCAACACCAGCCCACTGTGAAGGATTCTCTCTGCAGCTAATTCCAGGGTTAGCTATCTGGATGGGCAATGAATTATGAAATGATGCCTCGACAATCCCAATGAACGCTGTGTGTCCAAGAAGTCTTCTATGCTTTAAGGCCAACCACTGAAGTTATTTACAGACACAATCAGATCAGAAGCACCCTCTCCTAGATGATGCACTCCTTTTCAGAAAGCATTATGCAGGTGGTGAATACTACAGAACTCTAGATCAATATGTTACTTTTTTCTTGGATGACAGACATGTGAATTAAGCAGCCTTATTACTTTCTTACTACCATTTGGGTCTCACTTCTACACATTAATAGTTTATGCAAAGAAAGTTTTCCTACATCTAATGCACTTTTAAGTTCATCAACAATATCCTCCGATGTAGCTTTACCACTAAAAAATGTCTGGAAATGATGGCCCACAATTTTACTCTGAGCTGCTGACCAATAGAAACCCTCAGTTTCTAACACCTTTGCACCACTATTGTTCGTTGTTTCATCAAAACACAGCGAATAATACACATTATACATATCATTTGGCAGCTGATTTTTAAAATAAGATTCTGGGGCTTCAGTTCAAATGTACTGGAATTAAGTTCTACTCAAAATGAAACCTTGTGGAACAGATCCACGAACCAGAGCCTCCAAAAAGATCAAGGATGCCTTGACAAAAACAGGCTGAATAATTGGAACAAACAATTTTAATGATCATATTATTTCAGCTATATGGCACTGTCCTTGACAATATGTGATTTCACTGCTCATAGAGACAGTGATGAACTGCCACTGTTCACAGAAGATGCTGAGTTGCACTTGTAAGACTAAACTTGTGGTGCACATTTTTGTACAAAATAACAGTTCTGTCTTGATGTCACTCCACATTGGTTCAAAGGCTGGAAGCCTTCCATTTCCACATTTATGACACTATCACACATAACATGAAGACCTTAATGATCACTGTGTTTCTTTGCCGACTCAAACATTTTCACTCCTCCTCCACCCTCCTTGACAAACCGGTCACTTCTCATAAAACAATTGCTCATTGCCCTTCGCGTGATGCATCAATACAGTAGGTTGTTGCAGAACAAGATATGACAAATGAAAACTCTGATGTGACACTCTCACAAGAGCCTGGAATGTGTAAACATTTTTCGATGGTCAAGGTTACCAGTATCAAGTTTGCACATTCACTTTCCTTGCAAATAAATGCCTCTCTCTCTCTCTCTCTCTCTGTCTCTCTCTCTGCTACCAAGCTATCCAAATCACATCTGATTACAGAAAAAGTAATTACTCGTAAGAGTGACTTCTAACAAGAAAAAGCACGAGTTGAAAAAAAGGCGACTACACGTGATAAAAGTGACCTGTTGGTAGCAGTGAGCAATGTCTGCTGGGACTAGCACCACACATGCTCTTAATACTGTAATACTGCATATATCACTTACAACTATATTAGATAAGTAACGGTGTCTTTTAGTTATACTACAGAGAAAGCCTGCTTCTCCTGGTTGTTCTATTGTGCAGTGTAATCCACTGTATGTTCATTTGTTGTTGTTGTTGTCTTCAGTCCTGAGACTGGTTTGATGCAGCTCTCCATGCTACTGTATCCTGTGCAAGCTTCTTCATCTCCCAGTACCTACTGCAACCCACATCCTTCTGAATCTGCTTAGTGTATTCATCTCTTGGTCTCCCTCTATGATTTTTACCCTCAACGCTGCCCTCCAACACTAAAGTGGTGATCCCTTGATGCCTCAGTGTGGTGTCACTGCCAGACACCACACTTGCTAGGTGGTAGCCTTTAAATCGGATGTGGTCTGCTAGTATATGTCGGACCCATGTGTCGCCACTATCAGTGATCGCAGACCGAGCGCCGCCACACGGCAGGTCTAGAGAGACGTCCTAGCACTCGCCCCAGTTGTACAGCAGACTTTGCTAGCGATGGTTCACTGACAAATTATGCTCTCGTTTGCCAAGATGATAGTTAGCATAGCCTTCAGCTACGTCACTTGCTACGACCTAGCAAGGCGCCATTATCATTTGCTATTTATCTTGTGATGCATGTACCGTCAGACCGATGTTCACCAATTATGGATTAAAGTTAAGTATTCCCGCAGCTACGTACGTTCTTTGCTACTATAACTTCCTTTACCTGTTCCAGACCTCACGCCAGCCTGTGTGAGCTTAAACGCTTGCCTTTTCGCTACCCGTCATTGTGGATTGGCTGTCTTGCCAGTCCACAACACTCAGAACATGTCCTACCAACTGATCCCTTCTTCTAGTCAAGTTGTGCCACAAGCTTCTCTTCTCCCAATCCTATTCAATACCTCCTCATTAGTTATGTGCTCTACCCATATAATCTTTAGCATTCTTCTGTAGCACCACATTTCGAAAGCTTCTATTCTCTTCGTGTCCAAACTATTTATCGTCCATGTTTCACTTCCATACATGGCTACACTCCATACAAATACTTTCAGAAACGACTTCCTGACATTTAAATCTATACTCAATGTTAACAAATTTCTCTTCCTCAGAAACACTTTCCTTGTCATTGCCAGTCTACATTTTATATCCTCTCTACTTTGACCATCGTCAGTTATTTTGCTCCCCAAATAGCAAAACTCCTTTACTACTTTAAGTGTCTCATTTCCTAATCTAATTCCCTCAGCATCACTGACATAATTCGATTACATTCCATTATCCTCGTTTTGCTTTTGCTGATGTCCATCTTATATCCTCCTTTCAAGACACTATCCATTCCATTCAACTGCTCTTCCAAGTCCTTTGCTGTCTCTGTCAGAATTACAATGTCAACGGTGAACCTCATAGTTTTCATTTCTTCTCCATGGATTTTAATATCTACTCTGAATTTTTCTTTTGTTTCCTTCACTGCTTGCTCAATATACCAATTGAATAACATCAGGCAGAGGCTACAACCCTGTCTCACTCCCTTCCCAACGATTGCTTCCCTTTCATGTCCCTCCACCCTTATAACTGCCATCTGCTTTCTGTACAAATTGTAAATTCCCTTTTGCTCCCTGTATTTTACCCCGGCCACCTTCAGAATTTGAAAGAGAGTATTCCAGTCAACATTGTCAAAAGCTTTCTCTAAGTCTACAAATGCTAGAAACGTAGGTTTGCCTTTCCTTAATCTAGCTTCTAATTCTGAATTCAAAGGTTTGTAATCCAATATTTCTATGGAATCCAAACTGATCTTCCCTGAGGCAGCTTCTACCAGTTTTTCCATTCGTCTGTAAAGAATTTGTGTTATTATTTTGCAGCCGTTTCTTATTAAACTGATAGTTCAGTAATTTTCACACCTGTTAACACCTACTTTCTTTGGGATTGGAATTATTATATTCTTCTTGAAGTCTGAGGGTATTTCGCCTGCCTCCTACATCCTGCTCACCAGATGGTAGAGTTTTGTTAGGACTGGCTCTCCCAAGGCTGTCAGTAGTTCTAATGGAATGTTGTCTACTCCTGGGGCCTTGTTTCGACTCAGGTCTTTCAGTGCTCTGTCAAACTCTTCACGCAGTATCATATCTCCCTTTTCATCTTCATCTACATCCTCTTCCATTTCCATAATATTGTCCTCAAGTACATCGCCCTTGTATAGACCCTCTATATACTCCTTCCACCTTTCTGCTTTCCCTTCTTTGCTTAGAACTGGGTTTCCATCTGAGCTCTTGATATTCATACAAGTGGTTCTCTTTTCTCCAAAGGTCTCTTTAATTTTCCTGTAGGCAGTATCTATCTTACCCCTAGTGAGATAAGCCTCTATATCCTTACATTTGTCCTCTAGCCATCCCTGCTTAGCCATTTTGCACTTCCTGTCGATCTAATTTTTGAAACGTTTGTATTCCTTTTTGCCTGCTTGTGGCTAACATATGTAAAAGCACTGACTTTGCCTTACAGTTTAGCATTTGGTCACATCTGCAGTGTGGACATAGGTCTACATATCATATATTCCAGCAACAACAGGACCATGTTAATTACTTTTTCTATTAACAATCTTTTGCATCCTCAATACAAGCTATGTAAATGTTGTATATATTATGCTATATTTCAGTCTCTTTTACAACCAATTTAGTTCTAGAACTGGAATTTGTAACACAGACATAGGTCTATGTATCATATAGTCCAGCACCTGATGGGTCCAAAATTTTAATTCTATTATAATCTTGTATATCTTCATTACAGGTTGTATGAATTATTGTATATATTACATTACATTGTACTCTCTTTCACCACAACATTAGTTCAGGAAGTAAAGTCTTGTGTTTAAGAAGCCACAATTTACACCTAGAGTCTGGCAGTGTTTTTTAAATTTTATACAGCATTTGGTAAGAGTTGGTTTCAGTGCATATATTGTACTACCTTTTTAAACTTAAGGTCAACATTTATGCATGTTCAGTAACATGTCTGTCATTGTTTGCCTTAACCCTTGTGTCCACACTCAAAAAACTATACTTTGGGATAACCCAATGAATTTATTGTCGTACAGTCATGGATGGCAACACTCAGCTCTGGGTATATACAGAATCATTGCAATGAGGCATTCTAATTATTGCTGGCTACTGTTGTGCAACATTATGAACTGTTTATTATTGTGTAAGCTTTCCTATGGTGAACCTCAAATTCTAGATTCTCATGGATGACAAACTGAAATACTCTACATCTGAATACAGCAGATTAAACTACAAAGCAAGAAAAGTCTGTATTAGAAAATTATCAACTGTTGATACAGAAGAGGATGATGCTACAGATTTCAATGATAAAGATCCTACCCACGAATGGATTCCAAGTAAAGCAGATGCTGCTGATTCAGATATTGGTACTTGTAATTATATTGAAGTTGAATGAGAGACAAATAATAATAGTAGCAATGAAAATCACAGAGCTAGTGGAAACAGTGGCGCAACTGTGTCTTCTGCAGGCGTTCTACTTAGAAAAAAATGGAACTAAATGGCATAAAGTGTTGTGGATTGGCAGGAGAGCCAACCCAGGAATACTAGAGGAAGCCGAAAGGCACGCGTTTGAGCTCACGCAGGCTGGCGTGAGGTCTGGAACAGGACAGGGAAATTAGACTTTAGAAAAATGGGCGTAGCTGGTGGAATACTTAACTTTAATCCATTAATGGTGAACGTCGGTCTGGCGGTACATGCATCACAAGATCGATAGCAACTGATAATGGCAAGCTGGCTGCATTAGGGGATCTCAACTTTCATGTTACCATCTCCTAAAGGTTTCAACTGCTCATATGGCATTATCTGACATTTGATCATAACAAATTGTACTAAGAATGACATAGTTTTTTTAACAAATCTTCAGCACATTGTTGCCTTGAAATAGCAACATAAGAGTCATAATAGTAAAACAATCAAATACGAAATGTAATATGACACCTCCCAGAGAGAGAGAGTGTTTGTAGTGCACACACACACACAGCTTACTCCTACACATCATTTTGAGGCCACTTCTGAGTAATTCCGAGTGAGCCATGAGAGTGTGTAATGCCTCTCGTTGCCACCTAAATTGCTTCTAAATGCATACATAGCCTCTGTATGTTCATCATATGCCTCTTTGATGTTCACCTTATAGACTCTTTTTAAGATTAAGAACTACCTTATGCAGTGCACAGCTGTATCAGTGTATTATTACAGGTATTGATTTTAGTCTTGGATCAGACCATCATCGGGTGCAAAAAACATCTCAACTATGCATTTGTGTAGCTGGACAAACAACTAATAGATGCATATTGTTTCATCACTAATAGTAGCTATATATATGTAATGTGTATGTCCATTTCACCTCACAGACATTTATCCAAAACAACTGTAACCATCTTTCTAAGACATTACCCATTCTGTTCAAGTGCTCTTCCAACTCCTTTGCTGTCTCTGGAATTGCAATGTCAGTGACAATCCTCAATTTTTTCTGTTTGCTCTCTGCAAACTTTAATTTCCTTTCCAAATTTCACCTTGGTTTCCTTCACTGCTTGCTCAGTATAAGGTAAACTAACAGGATTTTTTTTTTTTTTTTTTTTTTTTTTTTTTTAATTTTGCAGGCTTCATACTATTGATTTTCAAAAAATTTTTATCTTCTTAGTACTCATGTCCCTGATGTATGTTTGCATTTTCTGCTGTTTTGAATATTTAATTTATTGTTGAAAGTCAAAAAGGTTGTGTGTGTTTTCGAGTACTCGATGAATTTTTTTTTTTGAAAAAGGTGGATCAAAGAATTTGCTTAAATTTTGCTTGAGAAACAGAATAAAGTGCAGTACTGCATTTGAAATGTTGATTGTGGCTTTTGACAAATCTATTACGAATAAGGCAAGAGTTTATGAGCAGTATAAATGTTTCAAATAGGATTGAAAACAATCTGAAGACAAAGGCAACCCTGGAGAGCTTAGCACATCAATTACTGATGACAATGTGAAAGAAGTACAGAAAATACTTCTGGACAATTGCTGAATCACAATCAGGGAGGTTGCTGATGATGTCAGCATAGCCCTTGGGTCATGCCAAGCAATTTTCTTTTTTTTATGTTTTGGGCATGAAGCATGTAGCAGCAAAATTTGTTGTGAAATTATTAAATTCTGATGAAAAATGATGTTGCATCGACATCACTCAGGAAATACTGAGTAAAGTCAACAATGATCCAGAACTTATAAAGAAGGTTAGAAACAGGTGGCAAAACATGGGTATACGGGTGAGACACTGAAATCAAGGCCCCATCATACCAATGGAAACTGCCTGAAGAGCCAAGACCAAAAAACATTCGACAAGTTTGATCACGTGTGAAGGTTCTTCACACCATTTTCTTTAATTACAATGGAACAGTGGACCACCAATTCCTGCCTTGTGGCTGTGTGGTCAATAAGGAATACTAACTGGAATTTATGGACTGTCTGCATGAAGCAATCCAAAGAAAATTACCAGAAGTGGGGCAAAAACCACTCTGGAAGACTGCATCACGATAATGCTCCCATTCACACCTCATTGCTTGTTCATGATTTTTTGGCAAAAAACAAAACCATTATGTTGCTTCAGCCACTGTATTAACCAAAGTGTATTATATCAGAGGCGGCTCACTCTAAAGGGGACATAGTTGATGTTGATAATGAATAAATAAGTATTCTTTAAGAAAAACAAAAATTTCCGTTACTTTTTGATCACACCTCATATACAGATTCACTAAAATCTGCGATGTGCTACAATCCTGTCTCACTCTCTTCTCAATTAGTATTCTCCTTTCATGTCATTGTACTCTTTCAACTGTAGTTCCTGTATATATTGTAAATAACCTTTTACTCCCTATATTTTATCTATGAAATCTTCAGAATTTTCAAAAAGTATATTTCACTCAACATTTTCAATAGCTTCCTCTAAAATATACAGATGCTATAAACAAATGTTTTCTTTCTTTAACTTATCTTCTAAGATAGGTCAAAAGGTTCCTATTGCATTGTGTTCCTACATTTCTCTGGAACGCAAATTCACCTTCCCTGAAGTTGGCTACCACCAGTTTTTTGATTCTCCTGTAAGTAATTTACAGGCATTGTTTATTAAACTAATAATTCAGTAATATTCACATCTGTCAGCCATTGTCTTCTTTAAAACTGGAATTATCACATTCTTCTCTAAGTCAGCAGGTATTTCGCCTGTCATATCTTGCAAACTATGTGGTACAGTTTTGTCATGCTTGGCTTTCGCTAGGTTCTTGCTAATTCTAAGGGAATATTGTCTACTCCAGGGGTCTTGTTTCCACTTGGGTCTTTGAATGGTCTGTCAAATTCTCACTGCAGTATCATATTTCCCATCTAATCCTCATACTTCATCATTCTTTTCTATAATGGCATCTTAATTTCCCTCATCTGATAGCCTTTCTATATATAACTTCCATTTTTTAGTTTTCTCTTCTATGGTTGGTACTAGCTTGCCATCCGATAACTTGATATTCAAGCAACTGCTTCTCTTTCTTTAATTTTTTGAAAGGTGGCATCTGTCTTGCCCCTATATATGTATTTTTGTACAGTTTTGCATTTGTGCTCTAGCCATTTCTCCTTAACCTTCTGCACTTTCTGTAAATATCATTTTGTAGACATCTGCAGTTCCTTTCACATACTCATGTATCACATTTTTATATTTTCTCTCTTCGTCATTCAAATTCAGTATCTCCTGTTTTGCCCAAGACTTTCTTCTAGGCCTTGGGTTTTAACTTAGTTGATCCTTTGCTGCCTTCACTATTCCATTTCTCAAAGCTACTCATTCATCTTCTATTGTACTGGTTTCCTATGTATCTCAAAAGCAAATATTTACAGTTACAGGAACAATTCTCTTTTTAATATTTTTTTAGACCACTGAGAGTGCCTGCTGCCACCAGGTGAAATGTTTTGCTACAAAAATAATAAAAATTCAATTGCAAAAGAACTTAGTTATTCTTCTCTACAGGATAACAGCATTCTCCAGCAGACTGGGTAGCTTACTGCAGAGGAATTGATGATAAATGTGGTGTCACCACCAGACACCACACTTGCTAGGTGGTAGCCTTTAAATCGGCTGCGGTCCGTTAGTATACGTCAGACCCGCGTGTCGCCACTATAAGTGATTGCAGACCAAGCGTCACCACACGGCAGGTCTAGAGAGACTTCCTAGCACTCGCCCCAGTTGTACAACCGACTTTGCTAATGATGGTTCACTGACAAAATACGCTCTCATTTGCCGAGACGATAGTTTAGCATAGCCTTCAGCTATGTCATTTGCTACGACCTAGCAAGGCGCCATTATCAGTTACTATTGATATTGAATCATGTACCGTCAAGACCGATGTTCACCATTAACATTTTAAAGTTAAGTATTCCACCAGCTACGTCCGATTTTCTAAATTCTAATTTCCTTGTCCTGTTCCAGACCTCACGCCAGCCTGCGTGAACTAAAACGCGTGCCTTTTGGCCTCCTCTAGTAACATGGTGTTGGCTCTCCTGCCAACCAAAACAATAAACAGCACCTCTTAAATTGTCTGGTAAAGTATATGGTTCTATGAGTCTGCTGCTCCCAATTCATACTCAGTATTGATACTACAATGAAGCTGGTAGGCTGCTTCCAACATTGCTCGAAGACTTCCATATGCCCACAGACAGTTAATGCAATAATTTATTATCTCACTGAGTGTGACCCATGTTTCATCCAGAAATTAAATGCAAGCCATGAACTGTGGTTTTTTAGGTCTCTGTTTTAGAATCCATGACATAATCGTAATCTGGCACTGAGGTGATGTGACTCGAGAATTTGCAGAGTGCTCATGGAAAATTGACCATGAAAAGTAATTGTTTGTAGCTTCAGAAGCTCAAATTCTTTGCACACTTGTTCAGGATAATTTTCTTCTTATTGCAACACTAGCTCCTCTCCTCTGTACCCATTTTGCAAACTGTGGGGAGTCTACCGCAATCCCTTATCCCACTTGCAACTGATCACGTGTCTGTAACTTGCTGGAAGACTCTGCTGAATATTTTTCCAGACAGATTGCACTACTGAAGAGGTCACTTGATGCATACAAAATATGGCTGTCAATTAACACAATCAGATAAACCATAGTACTATACCCTGACTGCCTTTTTGTCTGTATTTTCCCACGTGGAATAATAGAACTTGATTACACTCTTCAGAATCACTAGTTTTATTCTAGTTCCCACAGACACTGATATACACTGATTTAGAAGGCAGTTGTAAGTGCTACTGTCTGACAGTGGCATTACAATCAGAGCCCTAACAAGGAGACCTTACAGACTGATCTGCCCTCTTTGATTTTCTTCATACTTACAGTATGCAACGCAGTGCCTACAGCAGTACAGTGAAATCTCAGATAAACTCCATAAAACTTTCCACAGAATGAGATTTTCACTCTGCAGCAGAGTGTGCGCTGATATGAAACTTCCTGGCAGATTAAAACTGTGTGCCCGACCGAGACTCGAACTCGGGACCTTTGCCTTTCGCGAGCAAGTGCACTTGCCTGCGAAAGGCAAAGGTCCCGAGTTCGAGTCTCGGTCGGGCACACAGTTTTAATCTGCCAGGAAGTTTCCACAGAAAGTTAGAAGATTGCTGAGTACTTAAATACAAAACATTTGTTATGTTTTAACACTGTCATCGCAAGCTGGGTGCGTAGCATGAAATTATAGTAATCATAAAGTTGCTGGTCTGAATCTCATTACTTACACCTTTATTTACTATTACTTACATTTCATTTTTATTAACAAATAAAAATGTTTGTTAACAAATATTGAATAATAATCTTACTAAAAATATATTTTCATTTTAATTACAAATTGCATGAAATGACAGAATTCACAGATAATTGAAATTTGGAGCAGAAATGCAAAGTGTGAAATGGGCAACATTATATTTTTCTATTTGTGGAGACTGTTTATTATTGTGAACCTGTGGTACAGCCATTAATTGAAAAAGTAACCCAATGAAAGCAGGATTGGAAATAGCACATACTGTGTATGTCACCTCAGAGAATCCCTCGACAAGCAATACAATACAACCCTATTGGATGAAGGAGTGTGAGAAAGTCAAAGAAGGGATGGTGAAGCAGGGACACGCCATAAGGTCTAATCCTGAATGAGCAGTAGCAGCAGCAGTAAAAGAAGATGAAGATCATTACTATTGAAGAACATAATATTTTTTCATTGGACAATAACGTATTTCTCATGTCTGTGACAAATTGTAATTTAGTTGCATACACTCAGTAATTAAAAGTAAGCATATGTTATTTTTATTAAAAGTATGATTCAGTATTTGATAACTAATATTTCTACTTGGTGCTAAATATGAAATTTGAAAACAAGTAAAAAGAAATGTAGATTCAATCCAGCAACTCCACGAATGCTAGGCTCCTATGCTATGGGCTGAGTGATTGCTGATTATGTTAACTCTGAACTCTTCTCATCTTTAAAGATGAATCTACCAAGTTGTTTCAAATTCAACAATATGAAGAAGATCCAGACTGTGAGCTCCCCTTGTATGAACAAAGACAGACAGAACTATAAGAAACGAGCAACGGATATCATCAGAAGGACAGCCTGCACACTGAGTGCTGTTCCCTCCACGGACAAGCAGAATCGCTCATACTTCTTTAAGAAATTATTTCCAGACATTGGTTGATAGGACTTTTGTTTCTAATTTGGCAGCTCCATCTGTTGTCCAAATATGAGAACTTTTTAAACATGCTGCATATCTCTCTATAAGAAGCATAATGCACTGAGTGATGCACATTTTTGTTACTAAATTCCCTACTCACTAGATTACATTAGCAGGAAGGTTTACAAGTGAATCTAACACTCTATTGACAGCTGTAGCTGAAGTCACAAATGAAGGCAAGCGAGTTTAGGCTGTTATGCACACCTATGTCATGCATTCTCTGACAGCCAATGCAAATTCATTACTGTTCTGAGCATTCTGTTGTGAATGATGTAGCCAATGTGAGCATTAAACATGATTTTAGTGAGCTACTTAGTGAATTTTTAATGCATTTCTTGTGAGTTGTCTTACCTGGCAGTGGTGGTAAGCGACAAATTCTACTTAAGCAAGCAAGGGACATAATTTGCAAAATAAAGGCTTTCTTCTACCAGAAAGCATGTTTACGTGCATAATGCAACTGTCATTCAGAACCAGCAACAATGCAATCTCCATCCATGCCTCGACCTGCACACACCACCATTGTTCATGAATTGGACTATACGTTATATAAAGCTTAACTTTCCTGTGTTATACACGGCTGTCAACAACACACCAGCAGTGGACAGACCACAGGGAACATGGCTCACCTGAAAGTCATCCTCCCTCATTGTGTCCTTGTATTTCCTGTCCTCTTCCTCCTTAATGCTGAGAGCTCTAGAGCTGAGAAAATCTTCTGAAGATGAACATTCCTGGAACAGTTTTAAAAATGCTTCACAAGATGAGAGGTAAAACAGAGTTAATGCAATGCAGTCAAGTGAAATCATGTGGTACTGAGCAAATTATATGAGGAAATAGGACACCAAATGTAGTAGATGGCTTTTGCCATGTTGGCAGAAGAGTAATGGTGGCTGAAGAAAACAGGATACAAAATGTAGACTGGCTACAGCAAGAAAAATATTTCTGATGTAGAGGAATTTGCAGATATCTAATACCAATTTCAGCATTAGGGAATCTTTGCTGAGGATATCTGTGTTGAAGTGTAGTTTTGTACAGAAGTAAAATGTGGACAATAATCAGTTCAAACAAGCAGCGAACAGATGTTTTTGAAATATGTTGTTACAGAACAATGCAGAAGATTAGGTGGGTAGATCGAATAACTAGTGAGGAGGTATTGAACTGAACTGGGCAAAAAACAAATTTATGATAAAATTTGATTAAAAGTAAGGAATGGTTGATAGGACACATCCCGGGGCACCAAGCAGTGACCACTTTTGGTTGCAGAGGGAAGCATAGGGGATAAAAACTGTAGAGGGAGAGAAAGGCTTGAATACATTATGCAGATTGCAATGGATGTAGTTATACAGATATGACAAGGGTTCCAACGAATAGACTAGCATGGAGAGCTGTATCAAACTAAAGACCACAACACGCAAGGCAAGAAAGAGTCTACAACAAACTTTCAGACAAAATCACACAGAAATACTCTGCCCACTTCCGTTGTTTTGCATCTAACAAATGCCTTTACAGAAGTGATTACATCTATATGCATGGTATTAAGAAGAATCATATAGAACATTTGTAATGCACACATAGACATTATAGTCAGTCCAACAGATAATGTAAATGTTCAAATGCATTAAATGTCAACAACTGCAGCCGATGTAATGCAGAGTTGGGGATGGAATGTTCTTTTAAGAAAATGGTGGTGGTTTCACACAAGAGAGAACATCAATACTGCATCACATTGCTCAGAACATTAGGAACAGTGAAAGTAAGTGTATGGAAATGCTGTCCGTCTTGCAAAAGGAAGATTAGGGTTTAATGTCTTGCTGGCATTGAAATCATTAAAGACTGCATCTTACAAAAAGTCAGAACATAGAATTTACATCAAGGAATTGGCAACAATGCTACAATTTGTTAATGGCCAAAGAAAAATGAATAATAGATGTTCTTGATAAAGACTGTGTGGTAATTTTGCATAAATTGTGGTACACTTTTCAAAATAACCTCTATTCAATGAAAAAGATGATGGTGAGTCAAATGAAAACCTTAAATATTTTTAAAAATATTATTTATTGTGAAGAAGTGGTACAAAGCTGCATCACTTTTCAACATAATCTCCCCCACACTCAAAGCAAGTCCACCAGTGCTTACAAAGTGCATAAATTCCTTTAGAAAAAAATTCTTTTGGTAGTCTGTACAACCACTCATGCACCGCGTGGCGTACCTCTTCATCAGAACGGAACTTATTTTCTTCCATTGCATCTTTGAATGGTCCAAACATACGGAAATCACTTGGGGGCAAGGTCTGGTGAGTGTGGTGGATGAGGAAGACACTCAAAATGCAGGTCTGTGATTGTTGTAACTGTTGTATGGGCAGTGTGGGACCTTGCAATGTCATGTTGCAAAAGGACACCTACTGACAGCAATCCACATTGCTTTGAGTTGATTGCAGGCTGCAGATGATTTTTTAGGAGATCTGTGTATGATGCACTTGTGACCCTAGGCATGTAATGCTCCAAAATGACACCTTTTTCATCCTACAAGGGAGTCAGCATAATCTTCCATGCTGATGGTTCTGTTCGAAACTTATTTCGTTTTGGTGATGAGGAATGGCGCCATTCCTCGCTCGCTCTCTTAGTTTCCAGTTAGTGGAAGTGAACCCAGGTTTCATCCCCAGTAACAATTCTTGCAAGGAAGCCATCACCTTTTTGTTCAAAGTGCCAAAGAAGTTCTTCACAAGCATCAACACGTCGTCCTTTCATTTCAGAAGTCAGCTGTTGTGGCACCCATCTTGCAGACACTTTATGAAACTAGAGCACATCATGCACAATATGGTGTGCTGACCCATGACTAATTTGTAAACATGTTGCAATGTCATTCAGTGTCACTTGGCAGTTTTCCTTCACCATGGCTTCAACTGCTGCAATGTTCTGTGGAGTCACAACTCATTGTGCCTGATCTGGACGAGGAGCATCTTCCACTGAAGTCACACCATTTGCGAACTTCCTAATCCAGTCATAGACTTGCTGCTATGACAAACATGCATCACTGTACTGAACCTTAATTCGTCGATGAATTTCAATAGCTTTCACACCTCCACTATGCAAAAACCGAATAACAGAACACTGTTCTTCCCTGGTGCAAGTCGCGAGTGGGATGGGCATCTTTATACTGCCACTGCGACAGTATGTGTGCATCTGCACTATGCTGCCACCTACAGGTCATTCTGTATGCTGTT
Source organism: Schistocerca americana (assembly GCF_021461395.2). NCBI lineage: Eukaryota > Metazoa > Arthropoda > Insecta > Orthoptera > Acrididae > Schistocerca > Schistocerca americana. The sequence continues at coordinate 19,699,438 of NC_060127.1, read as the reverse complement.
TGTTGCATGCTTACCAACTTACAGGATAGCAGAGCGAAATTTCGATTTGTTATTACAAATTTAAGGTTTTCATTTGACTCACCCTCGTAATTAACTAGTGGCATGAAAGTTTTTTGTAAATGATAACACAAAATCAGTTAATTTTAACAACATAATGTGAAATCAGCAGTTCCCTTGAAATACAGTGAAATTTACTATTTTCTTCATTCCTGTGTAAAAATGTTGTACATCTGTGGGCAGCAATTCACTGGTATCATTAACTGACAGTTATTAAATGTTGAATATTGAACTGAATTATTATTATTACTATTATTATTATTATTATTATTATTATTATTGTTATTTCCACAAGATTAAGGTAAGGTTTGCATATAACCTTAAAATGAATGACACCCTATCTTTGACTTCACTTGCAAATATCCTGCTTTCAACATTCCAGTAACAATGGCGGTTTTGCACCTCAAATTGTACCAAAACAATAATGTTATCAGAGAGATCTTTAATGTGATGCATCAAGTAAACTGTTTATTTTTGTAGAACAAACCAAATATCACATTTAAGCTTCATAAGTACAGGGCATACATTAAGTCAGAGAAAACTTTCAATTATTTATTGCACAAGAACCAAACATTGTACAAATATCATACATATGTCATTTTGAAGAGAAACCTTAAAAGTTTTCTTTCATGTATACCGCCACAGCATAGTTTGCTAATTAGCTGATAGTCAGCGCTAGTTGCAAACACTGTGAGTTCAGGTGTGGAGCGAGTTTTGTGTGTGTTGGAATTCGTGTAATTTTTTTCTGTGGGGACACATTAAAGATCTGGTGTATGTACTGCATCTACCATGTGATGTAACAGAGCTCCGGGAGAGAATACGGGAAGCGACTGCCACAGTCGACAGTGCCATGCTGGGACGGGTATGGCAAGAATTCGATTACCGTATTGACGTCTGCTGGGTCACTCGTGGTTCACATATCGAATGTTTGTAAAAAAAAAAAATTTCCGAGTTTCTCTTCAAAATGCAATATGTATGACATCTGCACAATGTTTAGTTCTTGTGCAATAAATAATTGAAAGTGTTTCCAGACTTTATATACACCCTGTACACCCTATACAGATCAACTTGGAACATGTCCAATTTCCTCCTCCTAACACTCAATGACAAGCACAAGATATAGAAGAATGGAAAAGAAAATTAAGGTTCTGCTAGATGACTGTACAAGACTGGCAATTCTGAAGTTGTGCTTAATAATGGATGCAATACTTTAAAGAAAATCAAGACATGTTCATAGCATTTGATGAGCTAGAAATAGTATTATGCAACCTAAAATGGTGCAACATGTTCTCAAGACAATAGATATAAGTTAAAGGTAAAGATACAAAATATTCAATATGAACAAAAACCAAGAAGGAAAAACGAGAATGGAAAACCAAGAATCAAGTGCTCAGAAAGAAAGGCTGTACGACAGAATATCACTCCTGTTCAATCCATACACCAAAGATGCAATGATGTGAAAGGATGACAACAATAAGATATGTTGATGACACTGCTAGCCTCAGCAAAAGTTTCAAGAAACAGCAGGATTCATTGAATGGAATGAACAGTCAAAAACAGTCCGGAACACACTATGGAGTGAGAGAAAACCGAGATTAGCAGTTAACTTCATATTAAAATTAGTGACCAAGACGTAGATGAAGTGAAGGAATTCTGCAACCTTGGAAGGAAAATAATCCCATGAGAGACAAAACAACTTCAGAAAAAGTAGATTATCATTGTTGAAGAGTGCACTAGTGGCCAAAAAATGTCTTCAATATCAAACATCAGCTTTAATTTGAGGAAGAAAGTTCAGAGAATATATGTTTGGAGCACAACATTGTAAGAAAGTGAATCATGGACCATGGCAAAAACAGAAAATAAGAAAATCAAGGCATTTGAGATGTGGTGCTATAGAAAGATGATGAAAATTAGCTGGACTGATAAGACAAGAAATGATAAGGTTTTCCGCAGAATCATTGAGGAAGGGCATACATGGAGGACACTGGGACTGGATGATATGATGTGTGTTAAGGCATAAGGGAATAACTCCCACAGTACTATAGAGGGCTGTAGAAGGTAAAAACTGTAGGTGATGTCAGAGACTGGAATATATCCAACAAATATTTTCTACCTCTTAGATGGGAAAGGTTTCATACACCAGCACAGAACTTTCCGGCACTTTAGGAAATAAAACCTAGCAAAAAACAGTGCACTTTGGAAAGATGTTTGATCCGTGGAAATATGTAGACTGCGCCTTCTCGTATTAAGAAAGTATAAATATGAATTCCACCAAATACAGCATGGTAGCTTCCAAAGCAGTGAAATTGAGATTGCCATTCACTTTTGTCAGCCAATCATAGCTCACATCACGTGACCTTGCCAGCCAGTGACAGCAGACATTCAGACCATAGGACATGTGATGCAGTCGGCCAATAGCAACATGACTTAAGTACCATGAACATGAAACAAGAAAAGTTAATTGTTTCAACTGATATACGAACAGTACACCAACAACAAAAGCTAATCTTTCACATTGGTCAATTTTAGTGAGTAAAATTTTAAATATTGGCATAAATAGCTGGTCTTAAAGGCCCAAAATTTTTTTAAGTAGCTGGTCCTCAAATAGTTAGGTTTTGAATGAGAGTCAAATGCTCTATAATTTAGGAAATTCAGAGCAGATTTTCATACTTAACATAATTCATTTTGAGAAAATTTACTTTGAAAATACAGCTTCTCAAATCACCATTTGCAATATATTCCCATGACCTGTCAGATTTTCATTCAGTGTTTTAACTTCACTTAGTGTTACAGTTGCCGTCTGAATTTTTTGGTTTTAGCGTATAATTTTGTGAAGTTTTGTTGGTATTGGTATTAGCTGTGGTGTAGTAGTATTAATACAAGTAGTTGCTTTCTTAGTAGGCATAGAATTTCGAGACCATTATTGTTAGTTCTTAAATAGTCCTACTGGTGTAACTGAACTTTGGTAATATAGACGTATGGTTTTTTTCAGAAACTGTAAAATTTTACCATGAGTGAGAAGTGTGGGCTCTGCTGTAGGTTTGTGAGTAGTGGATTACAGTGTGGGATTTGTTCAAAGTATTTTCATTGGGGGGAATGCAGTGGGGAAGCCAGTGGTCACTTTAGTGAGATCCTCTTCCGGGAATGCAGAATTTGTAGTAGAAACAAGTTGATAGAGTAGCAAGAGCATGAGATCTGTGCCCTTCAAGTGCAGTTACAAAGCGCAAAGGAGGAACTACATAGGTTAAGGAGGGTGAAAGGTGGTGGGGAATGGGAACTGGCAGTTGGCAAGGAGGCAGCTAGGAAGAGGAGGTATTCAGAGGGTTTTATGCAATAGATATGATCAACTGTCAGAGTTGAGTGGAGAGGAGCCTCGTGTAGCTGTAGATGTAGGGAACTTGCAGCAGTCCTCAGCAATTAGGAGGCCTAGGTTAGGTGCAAAGTCTAGCAGAAAGAAGGTTCTGCTGCTAGGTAGTTCCCACAGTAGAGGTGTGGGCCAGCAGTTGCAGGAAGTGTTGGGGAGTGAGTACCAGGTCACCAGCATTGTGAAGCGTAGTGCAGGGTTGGCTCAGGTGACTGAAAACATAGGGGAGCTATGTAAGAATTTTACAAAGGAGGATCAGGTAGTGATAGTGGGTGGAGCGGGGAACAGTCTCGATAGGGACGGAGAATATGATTTCAGTGGTGACTTGGTTAAGATAGCTACTCAAACTGGTGGCACTAATGTGCATTTCGTGCAACTGTTTTAGCGTCATGCTTGGCCTCACCTTAATGCGGCTGTTAGGTGCATTAACGTGGAGCTGGGGAGGGCACTGATGGCAGAGGGCATGGGTCACATCTCAGTGGTGCCAGTTGGGTCTATCAGTAGATCGGATTTCACTAGGCATGGCCTGCACCTCAATAGGTATGGGAAGGGGAGGCTGGCTAAGCTTATAGGTGACAGTGTAGTGGGTGGTGGTGGTGGTGGTGGTGGTGATGGCGGTGGTGGTGTCACTCGTGGAAAACTTCCTGTAGTATGTCGTGTTAGAGCTGCACCTTTTTGAGATTGAAGTCAGCTGATATGTATATCTGCTTATAGGAAGTCCCTCTAACCAAGGGCTCACCTTCAGAGGATGTAATGTTTCCAAGTAGAGAAGGAATTAGTACATTTCATCAAAATATAAGAGGTATTAGAGATAAAGTTAGTGAACTGCTAATAGATGTTGACTCAGAAATTATTGGTAATCTGAGCACCACTTAAATAATTTGACAATTCAGAGGCTTCCTTTACCAGGCTACAGATTAGCTGGCTGTTTCTCAAGGAGTTCCTTGTGGGGTGGGGGAGTGGCTCTGTACGTAAAAAACAGTATTCGATTTGAGTCCATAGACTTATCACGATACTGCACTGAACATATATTTGAATGTTGTGCAGCATTAGCTGAATTTAGTGAAACTAAACTTCTAATTGTTGTTGTTTATAGGTCCTCTAACTCTGACTTCAGAGCATTTCTGCTCAAGCTAGAAAGGATTCTTGATTCACTTTGTAGGAAGTACCGGAAACTAGTTATACGTGGTGACTTCAATATTAATTTTGTATATGATTGTGCAAGAAAAAGGATGTTAGTAGATCTCCTAAATTCACACATTTCTCATGCTCTTTGAGAGTTGCTTTCCATTAGAACATTCTAAATGGGGTACTAGCAGTAATGGGCAGCCCGGGTGGCTGACCAGTGGGAATTACATCAAAATGTTAGAAGTAGTCACTATCAAGCTACAGTAGCCCTTTACAAACAGTATTGCAAGGTGCTTAAAAATGTTATTAGGAAGGCAAAGAGTATGTGGTATGCAAATAGAATTGCTAATTCACAGTATAAAATTAAAATCATATGGTCAGTTGTGAAGGAAGTGTCTGGTCAGCAGCACAAGGTCAACGATATAAAGTCAGTTCACAGTAAAAATATTTCTGTTACTGATAAATCAGATATATGTACAATATTTAACAATCATTATCTGAGCATTGTTGGTGAATTAAATAAAAATTTAATTTCTACAGGAAATCATATAACTTTCTTGGCAAATGCATTTCCGAGATTGATGTCTGAAATACTCCTCTGTGATACAGACAAGAGGGCGACTGAGTCAATAATTAAATCACTGAAGACTAAGGACTCTCATGGTTATGAAGGAGTGTCTAGCAGAATATTAAAGTACTGTGCTGCATATGTTAGCCCTGTATTTAGCCATATTTGTAATTTTTCCTTTAGGAATTGTCAGTTTTCTGAGAAATTAAAGTACTCAGTAGTAAAGCTGTTTTATAAAAAGGGAGAAAGGGATAACGTGCCATCAGTGTTTGCAAAAGTTATTGAAAAGGCTATGTATGTATGGATAATTGATCATTTTATATCATACGATTTGCTATCAAATGTACAGTTCGGCTTTAGAAGTTGTTTAACAACTGAAAATGCTATATTCTCTTTTCTCTGTGAGGTACTGGATGGGCTAAACAAAAACTTTCGAATGCTTGGTGTATTTTTTGATTTAACTAAGGCATTTGATTGTGTTGATCACAAAATATTGCTCCAGAAGTTGGACCATTACAGAATACGGGGAGTAGCTCACAATTGGTCCACCTCTTACTTTAGCGACAGATAGCAAAAGGTCATTATTCAGAATGTTGATAATGGCTGTGATGTGGGATCTGAGTGGGGTACTGCCAAGTCAAGGGTGCCCCAGGAATCAGTGTTGGGGCCACTCCTGTTCCTTATTTATAGAAATGATATGCCCTCTAGTATTACAGGTAACTCAAAAATATTTCTGTTTGCTGATTACACTAGCTTGGTAGTAAAGGGTGTTGTGTGCAACATTGGCTCGGTTTCAAATAGTGCAGTACATGACTTCAGTTCATGGCTTGTAGAAAATAAACTAACGTTAAATCACAGTAAGACTCAGTTCTTACAGTTTCTAACACACAATTCAACAAAACCTGATGTTTTAATTTCACAGAATGGGCATATAATTAGTGAAACTGACCAGTTCAGATTTCTAGGTGTTCAGACAGATAGTAAGCTGTTGTGGAAAGCCCACGTTCAGGATCTCGTTTAAAGACCTAATACTGCCATTTTCACTATTCCAACTGTATCAGAAGTGAGTGATACTTTGACACGAAAATTAGTCTACTTTGCTTATTTTCATTTGCTTATGTCATATGGTATTATATTTTGGGGTAACTCTTCCCATTCTACAAGGATATTTTTGGCTCAGAGACAGGCGGTTCAGGCAATAAGTGGTGTGAGTTCAAGAACCTCTTGTCGACCTCTGTTCATGAGTCTGCGTATTTTGAATTGGCCTCTCAATATGTATATTCCTTATTGTTGTTTCTTCTTACCAATATTAGTTTATTCCTAAGAATAAGCAGCTTTCACTCGGTTAATACTCGGCAGAAATCAAACCTGCATTTGGATCGGACTTCCTTAACTCTAGTGCAAAAAGGTGTGCAGTATATTGCTGCATCCATTTTCAATAAGTTGCAACTTGAATTCAAAAATCTTAGCAGTAATCCATGCGCTTTCAAATCAAAACTGAAGAGTTTCCTCATGGGTCACTCCTTCTATTCTGTCGAGAAGTTCCTTGAAAAATTTAGCTGCTTCTTATTGTATTGCTGATAGCATTTACTTAAACTTATGGACTGGCTTTTTTTCAGGTTCATGAACATTTATTTTTATCTGTTATTACTTTTACATTGTAATTTCATGTACTGACACGTTCCATGACCTTGGAGATTTGCTCCTCTATTTGGTCCTACGGAACTTGATGTGTAAATAAAATAAAATAAAATGTAAACACTTGTGACATAATGCTCATTGAAAGCAGTTTGTTGTTACAAAGCACTGCATATTCTCTTTCCTAAGGCCTTTGACATACTTTGGTGTCGGCAGACAACTGCATGCACAATGTGTGTTTTGTGTTTTTGTTGTTGTTGTACATAGTGCATTTCCTTTGCAACTAGAGTTGTATTTTGACGTTAGTCTGTCATTTATATTTTACTGCTGCAATACTATTCTGCAGAAGTGGTTTGAAGTAAAATTCTTTGTTAGAGTGTCAGTTCTTACCAGTCAAAATTACAAAATTTGACTGAAAAATACAACAATGAAAAATGCCTGTAATTCTAAAAAATTCCCAGGTTTTCTCCAAATTTTTCCCAGAATTCCCACACACTTTTTCCAGATTTCCCAGTTGTTCCAGGGCATATACACCCTGGACTAATGAGCTGGAAAGAGTTAAACACATGAAAGAATCCTAATGTGCTACAGAGAGGGCAAAATGCATGAGATTATGAGCGAGTTGGGCAAAGGGGGGCGGTTGCAGTGACTTCCTCACACAAAACTGAAGATGTCATTTCCTGCCAAACAGCAGAATCCAGTCCTTCATGGAAGTGAAAATGGTGGCACCTATATGCAAGTGATTACTATCTTCTACTTCAAGTAATGAACAGGCAGACTGTATTCTGACTCAAGGCAGCAAGTGGCAAGAGTGGAAATGTCTAGCAGCAACCGTTGGTCAGAAGAGAAGCTGGCAAAAAGTGAGACTGGAGTGGCTGTACTTCAAGATTTTATGAACTGTGAGTGTCCACTCACATTGACCTTCTGACCTTTTTTAAAAACCAGGACCAGTACCAACTGCTGGGAGGAGCAGTGGCTCCAACACAACAGTCGCCTTATCTGAATTTAACAGTTGCTGTCATCTTGGGGAAATAGTTGCCAGTATACAATTCATCAATGTATTACAGTCTCTTTTGTCTTTAAATTTTGAATAAGGGATTAATCTGAGTTTAAAGATTAGGGAAACTTGGAATACAACAAGTAATGCAGGTTAGATATTAGGACTGGCCCAAATCTGAATTGAATGTATGAAACAATAACTATTCTGGGTCTCTTTCTTGGTCAGAGGCCACATGTCAATGTACATGTACGTGTTCTGACATGTAGAGAGTCTGGTTATGGTCGTTGTGTTACAGAGAAAAATGACTCACCTCTCAACTGTCCTTGCTCACTACCTTCTCGTCATATTCATCATTCTCACATGAGGAAATCTTTTGAAGGGGAGCATTCCTCAAACAGTTGAAAGAAAAATGCCCCCATAAGATGACACGGTACACAAAACTTTCAAGCAAAGTTACAGAGAAATAACCATTCCACTACCTTTGGTTTTCGGGCATTTCGGGAAGAGATACAGCTAGGAATGTGGTACTTACAAACATCATATAGAACATGTATACTAAAAATTAGGATAAAGGTCCATCACACTAGCATTCTGGAATGCAGTTTAGATATGCCTAAGTCCTGTACACTTTAGGAAAACCAGGTTGTCAAATAAATAATCAACAATAGCAAGCAATCAGAAAACTGCTCCAGAGGTACTGGAAACTGAGAGAAAGGGTACAAAAAAAACAAGCTCCTCTATGGATGTCGGCTGAACTCCCAACAGTTTATTTGGGAACAGAAGAATGCGCACAAAAATCATTACCAGCTAAATCACCTCAAGGCAGAAAAAATTACCAGAAAATAAATCAGGAGTTAGGGAACAGAATTAAATGAGAAGCAAACACTGTGTGAAATAGAAACACATTCAAGATGTGAGTTTAATACAGGTGTGGAGGACAATTACAGGTATGAAGAAAATGCCAGTAGACAAAGCAGTCAACAACTTCATTCTTTTAACAGAATAGAAAAAGCACTAAACAGATGTTTCAATTGAAGCCAAACTCCAGAACACAAAAGGAGAAGACCGTAGCACTGAATAAACTTTTTGAAACATGACCATTATGATAGAGGAGGTGAATAATGTAGTACCTAAAATGAAGAATGGCCAATCACCTGGTCCTGGAAATACTCCTGTGGAATTATTGGATTATGGAGGATACCATTTGAAGAAAAGAGTAACGCACCTTATGAACAACTCTTTTCAATGGATTGAAAGCCCATCAAAGTGGGAAAGTTTCTATTCTCATGAAGGAGCATAACAGAACACACTAAATGCTACCGAGACATTCGTGTGAATAGTCAACAACTCACTAGCCTGCTTATTTGGCAAAATCATATGTGACAAAATAAAGCAGATTGTTGGCCACCATACTGGTGAAGCCCATAGCGGATTTAGACAGAACAGATTCTGTACAGACAAATTGCGGGAATTTATAGCTGTAAGGAAGGAGTTACACATTGTCTTTCTAGATATAGCAAAAGCTTATAAGGTTGTTCTTAGAACAAAATTGTCACGAAAGTTCTAAGATAAGACTGCAGTATGTCTCCTTGTGAGGGTACAGAATTCTGTGTAGTTAAATTGTAAATATTTTCTTTTTAAACTTAAGAAGTGTTAAGTTTTCTTTACCCTCACCCCCTTTTATAAATGAGTAATCATGTAGTCTACTAATGATCTGATGGCATAGAAGTCCATGATTTGCATATAGTGTTATATATTTGTCCATATACTTTGTTTTTGTTGTGTTGTTATCTATTTGAGGTACTCCTCGGGCAGTGTGTAGTGTTTGAAGTTAGTCAGAAAACTCCCATTACATCACACCAAGTATCAGTCAGAGTTTCCAACTCTACATAGACATAATAAGGAGCACCTCGGAATAAAAGTGTCATAGACAATCGAAGAAGTCAATATGCAAGAATTTGACATTGATCTTTTCAAGTATATTGAAGAGGATAATTATAAGGAATACATTTGACGGCAGGATACCACAAGATTTACTACTTCATCACTCAGTGAACATTCTCATCCTATTTTATTCAGTTTAAATGTAGAAGTGGCTGTCCGAAGATGGAAGGACAGCTGCGGAGGAGTGGGAATCGTTATTAATGTTGTACATATGTCTTCATCAGTTTGTGATATGACATTTATATCAGAAACATGGCAGATGGGGAGTACAGATGAGTCTACCACAAACTATCTAGTAGTGAGAAGCGAAAATAAATCTCTACTATCAGTGACAGTGCAGTTATGAGACAGACACAAAAATTTAAATATCTTACAGCATGTATTCACAAAAGTGGTTTGGACAACATAGGACAAAAATACAGAAGACAACAAAGAAGAAAAGTAACAGAGTGTATGAATTCCTTTTGGTGGGACAAAAAACGCAACAACAATAAGAAATAGATGAGAATTGTGGATTTTACATGCTGACTTCAAACAAAGGCTGATAAATGTGGAAATGGATTATTAACAAAAGAGTGTTAGTGTATTAATGACAGAGAAAAATCTAGTGATTAAGAGCTCTAGTGATTAAGAGCTCTATTGAGTGCAAGTGAAACAGTGGTAGATAAGACTGGGGGAAAATGATTAAACTGGAACGAACGTTTGTTGCAAAATTTTTGAATGGAAACCACCTGGCAGACAGAAATGAGGAAGACCATGTTCCCGGAGAGACCACAAGAACAAAATCATGGTGCATGCAAAGTGTATTCCCTGAAAAGAGGGGCTAGGCAGAAGGTAACAAGAACAGAGCAACATTTTCTTATTCAATGATCTTTGTATTAATTAATCCTGAATAACAATATAATAATAATAATAGCAACATACTCCAAAGGCCAAGATAATGCGTTATGTTACTGTAAAAAATGTAACTTAGAGAAATCGAACAATGGAAGTTCCAGGTGGGAATATCAATAGTATAAGGAAAAACACAGATTGCTACTCATTGTAAAGATGACACACTGAGTTGCATACAGGCACAACAAAATGACTGTTACAGATTTAGCTTTTGGCCAAAGTATTCTTCAGAAAAGGAAACATACACACACGTTCATTTACACATGCAAGCGCACCTCATGCACTCATGGTTGCAATCTCCAGCAGCTCAGACCGGACTCCGGAGTTGTGGTCTGAGCTACCACAAATGGTGGTCGTGTGTGTGTGAGGTATGCTTGCTTGTGCGAATGAATGTGTGTTTGTGTTTCCTTTTCTGAGGGAGGCTTTGGCCGAAAGCCAAATGTGTAACAGTCTTCTCGCTGTACCTGCAACTCAAAAAATCATCTCCACAGTGGGTAGCATTCTATCTTTTTCATTATACTGTTAACTCAGATAAATGTGACTCGTGCAAAGGGCAAATCAATACAAAGGCATAACACTGTGAAAGCTGTTGCATTTAAATGTACACTATCTCAGAAATAAACTCTACTTACTGCAAATATTCATAGAGGGACATTCACCACTTGTTTTAGCAGTAACTGAAAATTGACTGTCTACTGAAATAATGTATTATGGATTAGAGCACTACTTACTAGTGAATAGTTATTGCAAGCAGTGCGATAAAGGTGACGATGTGGAAATTTATGTTTGTAAACATACAGCAGTCAAACAACATCTCTTTTTGAACACCACATCACAGAAGGATCAATCGAAATGAAGAGTTCTATGCTCCAAAGTAATCATGTTAAGTTAGTGACCCATACAGTGCTGGAGGTGTATCACCCACCAAATGCTGATGTAATGTCGTTCATGGATAGACTTTGTAATGTAGTTCGTCAGACTGGCCTTAATGACCCTCCTATATTTGGTGGCTTTAATACAGATGAAAATTCAAATAGCATTCTGGGGTCCCACACCACAGAATTTGAATCCGCGCCAGATGGCACGGATGTCAAATACCCTAGATGTCTGTGCACCGTCACGCCGTAAGCCGTGGCGGCGCGCGCCTCCTGGCCCACGTTTAATTAGAGGGCGCCACAGTGGAACATGTGGTCCCAGCGGCCAATAGTGGTGCCCCCAATCATGTATTTAAGCACCAGCCTCTCACTCAGCCAGTCAGTCTAATCTATGTGTGTGTCTCTTGACGTATCGCCTCGACATCAGACAGCGTGTTTACCGTTCTTTGTTTTCGTTACTAGTGGACATCATGGATTCTTTTGGTTGTCTCTGTCACCCCGTTGCTTCTTGCATGTTGTTGTCGTAAGGTATCGCTCGATCGTCCATTGTCATTTCGTGTCCGTAATTTCCATTCATTTGTGTGTTTGTGGGCCGCTCTCCGTTTGGTCCCGCCGCACTTTTTCGGCCACCCCGGGATCGTTCCGGTCGCGGTTGCAACAAGTATAGTAAACGTGAAACTACCTGATATATAAACCTTGTATAGTCTTTTAAAGATATTAAGCTCAGACACTAGTAGAACAAGCACATGCTCCAATAGGGTAGCTTATACTATAATCAGCAAAAATGTTATAGATAATGTAAATACAGCAGCTTAGATTTCTGATTATTTTGACCAACAGTACCTAAATTCAACTGCATCAAAAATAACAAAAATTATTCTGCAGAATCGAATTCTGACTATTTCTAACTCAGTATTGAGAATGCTCCACACCAGTTGTCAAACATGTTAAACATTTATCACAACAAGTTTTGCGGCTACATTATCCTATTACTGGGTAATCTCACAGACAGCATGAGGGCATTGCACTTTGTGGACAAAGGGTGGTTGCTGTCAAATTTAGAGGAAGTCGAGATTTTTTGCACTTTAAGGCAGACATGTGCCAGCATGTCAAATGAGAAGACTGGAGTGTCCATGGGGTATTTCTAGGCCCAATTTAGTTATGTCCACCTTGAGAAGCAGCCACCAACTTCATCTAATTAGTGCATAAGAGTGTAATATTTTCTGTTGGTTATTCTATATGGATGAACAAATTGTGACATAAGTTTATTATTGGTTTTTATAATTTGTTATGAATTGACACAAAGTTAAAAAATATTATACAATAGACAGTAGAACTGTTTGGACTGTGATGCATACAGTCTAGGGTAGTACCATTTTTGGTAGGTGATCACAGCTGCCTTTAGTTTACAACTGAGCTTTATGAGAATTTGATGCCCAATATGAGATATGCCAGGATAGATCTAATGTTCCACAATTCATGTTTGCTGCTGGCCTTTCACATTTGACAATGCCTAATGGCATAGAAGTTTTAAGGTAAGGCATACAATTCTAAGTACTACCAGATGAGACAGTTGTAAGATGGCTTCACAACAGATAATCTGAATATGTCTAACAATGATGCCATTAAATATAACTAGCTGAGGAGAAATGAAATTCTGCATAGCAGGGGAAATGATCTGACAGCAAATAGAATTAGTTCTATTCAGTCCTATTGAAACATTATCACAACTGCTGCCCTGTCAGAGAAATCCAGAAGGTACTAAAAAAATTGCCAATATGGCATTAATTCTAGACCCAATCCCCCACCAAGTTTGATTAGGGTCAGGCAGGGCGTACTTAACCTAAACTGCTTTATATAGCTCCTGCTCTGCATATTTTCATGGAGAAAGACATTCACACTATCATTTTGATGGCTCTGCTAAGAAGATGTAAACAAATAATTAAATTAATTAATCAATTAATATGCATCATAGTCTTTGCAGTGAGCAACACTCCTGCTGAAATGCATTAAAACTCAAACAACTAAGCTTCTTTAATACTGATTCAAGTGGACATCTACGTATTGTTATGTCATTATAAATGGTGGTGTTTTCACACTGGTTAGAATGTCAACATAATATCAACTGCTCAGACACAATGGCTATAGCAGGAGAGGACACAGTCACAGTGGCGACTAGTTCAGAAATTCCTGTTAAAAACTTCTAGCACTTGTAGAGGGGAGTGAGTACATAATATTTTAAATAGAAACCCATGTCTGGAAACATACCGTTTTTGTGCTACAGTCATTTGAAAACATGTTGCTAGGTAGGTTTGCAACAGGGTAGTCGTAATGGGGGGTGCTTATATCACATTTGACATCTATCCTACGTCTCTGACCTGGCTTGAGCCTCATTCCCTTGTCTATGAGTGTTAGAGCAATATGACTGAGTACATGTTTGCAGAATACACCAACATGCTCCTTCTGAACGCCGAAGTTCACGGTAATGGAAGAGCTGCTTGTCACCTTTATCAGGATCACTGTACACGATCTCAGACTCCATCACATACCCTTTTAGCCACAATTACGCAATGGCTTCGAGTAAGGGGTACCTTCACATTCAGCAGGTGTGCCTGTGGTCCTCTAAGGAGACACTGCACACCAAAACTGGAAGAAGTCGTACTGCATCATGTTGAGGAGAACTCGTCAATGAGTACAGGAGCAATTGCTTATTCAATGGGTGTTGCTCTCAGCACTGTCTAGTAAGCTGTAGGTCATCAACAACTACATCCATACCACCTCCAACACTTCATACCATCTCTAACACTCACAGACATGTCAATGAGGCTCAAACCATATGAGAGGTAGGATAGTTGTCAACTAACTTCAGCCAGTCTGATGTAAGACCCTCCCCCACCACGACTACCCCGCTGCAAACCTACCTGACAAGCATGTTTTCAAATAGCTGTAGCACAAAACTAGCACAGTTCCGAGCATGAGTTCCTATTCAGATCATTAGGTACTCACTTCACCCTCTAGAAGTCATAGAATTTTGTAACACGAAATCCTGAATAACCTGTAGACCTACGAGCAAAAACAGCACAAGAAACTGGGATAAAATATTTTTTAACTGGTGTTTCAGAAGGTCTCTTACAACTAAGGCCAGTTAAAGAGCATTTCACCCATGAAAGTGGCCTATAGCTCCTTAAACATGCAAGGAAAATGGGACCAAACATTGAAAGAAGCTAGAAATACATAATCAAACAGTAGTAGTTTCAGGCCTTCATTAAAGATTATTGTCACAGTTAAATGTTGGCTAGTTTTCTTAATAAAAATACTGAAAGTTTGCTGACACTATAAGAAAGGAAAGGTTTACATTGTCAGGTATACCAAAACTAGTCACAAAGAATTCTGATGAAGCAAGATTGTTGCTCTCTCAGTTCAAAAGAGAATGTGGAAATGATGACAGGAAAAGGTTAGTAGAGATTTGTGTGTCTGTGAAAAGATCTATGCGTGAGGTATACAGCTACCACCATCATACCTTAGCGTAAGATATGTCTGAGACTCTTAGAAAATTATGCTCCTATGTAAAATCACCAAGTGGGTCTAAGGCTTCCATTCACTCATTCAGTGACCAGTCTGGTGCAGCAGTGGAAGATAGCTAAATGAAAGCTGAAGTTTTAACTTTCGAGTTTAAGGAATACTTACATAGGTCCGGGATGGTTCCTTTGAAAGGGCACGGCCGATTTCCTTCCCCATCCTTCCCTCACCCGAGCTTGCGCTCTGTCTCTAATGACCTCGTTGTCAACGGGACGTTAAACACTAACCACCACCACCACTTACATAGGAGAATCATTCAAACATGCCATCGTTTGACCATCACAAAGAGCCCTGTATGGACAATATAGTAATAAGCATTCCTGGTGCAGAGAAACAACTGAAAGAGTTAAAAACAAACAACTCACCAGGTTTGGATGGAATCCCAGTTCGGTTTTACGAAGAGTACTTTACTTTACAGCATTGGCGCTTGTCTTAGCTTCCATTTATCAGAAATCTCTCACCCAGTGCAAAGTCACAAATGACTGGGAAAAATCACTGGTGACTCCTGTTTTTAAAAAGGACAACACAACAGACCAGCAAAATAACAGACCAATATCCCAAACATTGGTTTGCTGCAGAATCCTTGAACATATTCTCAGATCAAATATGGTAAATTATCTTGAGACCAAGAATCTTATGTCAATGAATCAACATGGTTTTGGAAAGCACTGCTCATGTGAACTTCAGCTTACCCATTTCTCACATCATATATTGTGAACTATGGATGAAGGGCAACAGGCACATTCCCTATTTCTAGATTTCCGGAAAGGATTTGACACGGTGCCCCACTGCAGGCTGTTAAAGAGGATTCGAGGATATGGAATAGATTCACAGATATATGAGAGGCCTGGTGACTTCGTAAGTTATAGAACCCCGTCCATTGTTGTCAACGGTGACTGTTCATCAAAGACAAGGGTATCACCAGGAGTGCCACATGGACGTGCGATAGGACCGCTATTATTTTCTACATAAACAAATAATCTAGCAGACAGGATGGGCAGCAATCTGAGGTGGTTTGTGATAATGCTGGGGTGTATGGGAAGCTGTTGCAGTTGGGTGACTGTAGAATGATACATGACGACTTAGACAAAATTTATAATTGGTGTGATGAATGGCAGATAGCTCTAAATGTAGAAAAATTCAAATTAATGCAGATGAGTACAAAAATCAACTCTGTTATGCTGGGGTACAGCTGAGCCATGATAAAAATTGCTGTTTTGAAGAGCGCGGCGCAGCGCGTAGTGTGAAGCAGTGAGCGTCCGTTTCTGGCGGTGGCACCGCTGTGGCAATCGCAGCTTTGGTGTCTCCCTCTGGTGGTAAAGGGGAAAGGTTGCCTGTTCACGTGCCTTTAAGGGCCGCTATGAGCTTGCCAGTGGGTGAGTTTGGGTTAGTCAGTCTGGGTCAGTCTCTCGTCCCCAGCTTGCTAGTCTGTCTCTCATCCGCATCTGTGAGGCAGTTAGTGTCTGTCTGTCGTCTGGAGTGCTAGTATGTCTGTTGAGATCAACCTTTAAAGCCGGCAAAATGAGAGTCTTTCCACTCTGCCAGTAAGAGTAGTCAGCGAGTGGTCGCCTGGTCAGGGCTTAGTTCCAGCATCTGAGTCTGTGCGTTAGGCAGCCAGTCTGCTCGAGTTTGCTCAGACAATGGTCATTGGCAGTTAGATCAATCGGTTGGTTGGTTGCGCACTGAGACACAAGATGACTTGTCCGTCTTGAGTGTCAGCACATGTGAGGTCGCCATGTGAGTCCAGTGGGCCGCGCCGTATAGCGGGAGGTAGTGGCTTCGCAGTCGACACGAGAGCAACAGGAGTCAACCCACAACATCGGTCTGGCCGGTGCGAGCTGTGACGCCGCGAGACGGGAGGTCAGCGCGTCTTCCTGCGTCCGTTGAAGCGGCTGGCAGCATACGGTCCGGGAGAGCGATTTGGGGGTGCTGCGCCAGGTCTTCTCGAGAAATCGCAGCTTATTAGAAGTTAAGTGATTGGTGATAAGTTGTTTCATTTACTCTTGTTAAATTCTACTTGTTTTCCTGGTGAGGTCACCAGCCGTTTTGCTTTGGGGTCGTCTCACCATTCTTCTCCGTTTGCCCACCCGCAGGAAGGTGGTTGTTTGTAAATTGGGTTTTTCCCTTGTGGAGTAGGGGCGGGTTAGAGCAACCTGCGGTTTGGGTTGTTCGGTAATCTCCCTATCAATCTACCATATGTTAGAAGCTGCCTCTGTCATGTTTGTCAGATTTGGTGTGTTAATGAATTTATTGCTTGGAGCTTAACGGCCTAATTCCTGAAATATGTTTTGATCTTGCCTATCATCTTGAGAGGCGGTATGTGTGTATTGTAGAGCACCTTAACTTGTTTGGCCAACCTTGTAGAATTTAATATAACATTGCATTTCATGGGCTTTTATTTAAATGATCATTTTAGTATATAAAGTTGCCACCCTTTCACCGTAAGGCTTTTCTAAGAAGTTAAAATCAAGTTGCACCTTCAGTGGCAAAGTTAATATTTTAATTTTTAGTGTTTTGCACCATTTATATCCCTCCCTACGGGGGTACATAGTTTGTGTTCTTGTGTAAATTGTTAAAACTTTTAGTTTAAAGTAATCTGGTGTGTTGCAGATTTGCACCAGTGTAGTCTTTCAGTGGCTGTTGTGAGTGGTCGTAACTACGGCCGTGTCAAAAGGGAATGGCAAGGTTCTCTGCCCAAAAGCTCATACAGTAAAAACTTGTTTCTTTCTGCCTCTGAATACATTGTAACTTGATATTTAGAGGGTGCTTTCTGATTATAATTTTAAATCTGTTTCTTTTAAAAAATACTTTTAGGCACTATTAAAGTGAATAAAATTCCCATTCGTTAAAAGGCATTTGCTAATGATTTCGTCAGTTACTTCCTGGCAACTACTTCCATGCTTACATAGTGTGATTAAATGTGTTAATGTTCTTGATGAATCGCTAGTAAATAAAATAAATTATTAACAATATTCTTTGAAAATAAATCACGGTTCAACAGCAATAGTAGTGTCCCACTTGAGACAAACACATTGTTTAAATATCTGGGCATAATGTTGTGAAAATTTTAGGAAAGAGTGATTCATCTGCAAAGGAGACCACATACACGGCAATAGTGTGACCTATCCTTGAGTACTGCTTGAATGTTTGGGATCCACATCAGGTCAGAGAAATGGGAGACATCTAAGTAATTCCAAGGTGGACAGCTAGATGTGTTGCCAGTAGGTTTGAATAACATGCAATTATTGCAGAGATGCTTTGGGAACTCAAATGGGAATCTCTGGAGGGAAGGCAACATTCTTTTCAGGGAATACTACTAAGAATATTTAGAAAACTGGCATTTGAAGCTGACTGCAGAATGATCCTACTGCTACCAATATATATTTCACATAAGGACCACGGAGATACGAGAACTTAGATCTCCTCAGTGATGGCTCCAACCACACCTCTGTTCACATTAAACCCAACAACCACCAACAGCACTACATTTTGACAGCTGCCATCCATTTCACATCAAAAAGTCCCTCCCATACAGCCTTGCTACCTGGGAACAGCGTATCTGCAGTGACAGGAACTCCCTTTCCCAGTACACTGAAGGTCTCACCAGGACCTCCACAGACAGACACTACCCCTCAGACTAGTCCACAAATAGATTTCCCAAGCCATTTCCCCATAGAACCCCAATCCTCCCACCAACCCCAAGAGCCAGCTACAAAAAAGTGCCCCCTTCATCACCCAGAACCATCCTCTGGACTGGAACAACTGAATCACACTCTTTGTCAGAGCTTTGATTACCTCTCATAATGTCCTGAAATGAGGGACATCCTAACCTGGATCCTTCCCATCCCTCCTAAAGTGATGATCCATTGATCACCCAACCTCCATGACATCCCTGTCCATCCCTATGCCACTTCCAATCCCAACCTATTGCCACAGGGTTCTTATCTGTGTGGAATATCTAGGTGCAAGATCTGTCCAATCCATTCACCCAGCCCTTCCTATCCCAGTTCTCTCACAGGCTTATATTACCCCTGTCAAAGGCCGAGCCACCTGTGCAAGCAGCGATGTTCTGTACAAGCACAGCTTTTTATGTCGGTATGACTACCGACCAGCTGTTCATCAGGATGAAGAGCAACCACTAAACTGCAACCAAAAGAAAAGTAGACCACCCTGTGGCACAACATGCAGCAGAAGATAGCATGGTAGATTACAGTGACTGCTTCACAACCTGGGCCATCTGGATCCTCCCCTCCACCACCAGCAGCTTTTCCGAACTGCACAGGTGGGAGTTATCCTTACAATACATTCTCCACTCACAAAATTATCCCAGTCTCAACCTACAGTAACTTACTGCCCCCACACATTCCACCCAACAGTTTCCGACCCCTCATCCTGTCATCTCCTCCTCCCTCATATTCCCTTATCCTCCTCGTGTGCCACCTGCTGCCAATGTACCTGTCCATCCTTTCCCCCTTCATTGCTCCCCTCCTTTTCCACATCTCTCCTTTTCCGCTCTCCTGCTTTTCCTCTCCTTTCCTTTTCTGCTCACCGCCTCCTCCTCTTCTCTCTTTTTTGCTCCCCATTTGCCCTTTTATTTTATTTTTATTCCCCACACTCCACCTCATGATGCTGTGCCTAGCAGTTTCTAGTCCCTGAACACCTTGCCTCTTCTCTCCCCCCCACCAACACATTGCTATCCCTCCTCTTTCCTTGGCCCACTCCAGAATGCTATTCATGCGACAGTCACATTCCAGTTAGAGATGCCTTTGGCGGCGGCCCAATGTACGTGAGCTGTACCTGCTTGTGTGTACGTTTTCTTTGCTGAGGAAGCCTGTGCCTGATAGCTGCATGTATATGTCATTTCGTTGTGCTCATCTGCAACTCAATAGGTCATCTTTATGGTGAGTAGCACTCCTCCTTATTCCTTATACGGTATTGTTATTATTTCAACCTGGAGTTTCCATGTCTGACAACCTTAATTTGTGTTCTTCATACATGTCTTTATGAGGATTATTTGCAATGACACTCAATATAACTTCACACTCCCAACAGAAATCATGGTATCAGTTCTTGGTTTTCAAAATGAATATGGACTAGTCTCCCTAAAGAACTTATGACAAGTTGTATGCTTCTTCTGGAGCAGCATACTCATTTCATGGAGAAAATGAACTCTGAATTATGTGAATAATTTTGGAACACTTAACTCAGGGTTGTTAAAATATTTACTTTCTGATTTGCTGTGACAATAATGTGATGGTTTGGAAGGAAACTAGTGCCAGTGAGATGAGACCATGTCCCACATTTCCACTGCTGTTTCATGCAGTCTATTCTGTGTTCCCCTCTCTTGTCTTCTACTGTGAGAGCACCAGCATTTAATGCCTTTAAAAAATATTTGGCAAAATAATTTTTCATCTCTGTGTACTGACACTAATCTAAACTAATACAATTAAGAAACCCTTGAATCAATACATTAATAAAACAACTGTGCTTTGAAACTTCACATAACAGCATAACATAAAATAAATACTTTTCTTTTGGTTGCTGAATTTCAGGAGGTCAAGTAAGGCACTATATTACATTGAATACTAATAATCTACTTTGAAGACGTACAAACCAGTAGCTTCTGTGAGCAGTGAACTCTGTATTTGTAAAGTTAGCTAATAATCTGCATTTTTCTTTTGTTAACTACAAACTACTAAAATGTTACAGTTTTGTGTCTAGGCACAGAAATGAATATGGTTGCTGTGAGTTCCAGTTTTGGACTATTTTATGTCATGAAGAAATGGAAGTAGTATAACGTGATTTAAGCAGTTTTTCAGTTAATTCAACTGGGAAACCTAAGTGAAGTAGTTTTTATGTGTGTTACGAAAGTGTCATGATATATTAAGTGATTTGTTTTTTCTGTATTTGTAATATGGGGGAGAGAGTACATTATTTTCAGATCAGTTCTTCATGCACAGAGCAATTCGTTAGGTCAGTATGCTTGGATTTTATTGCTAGTGAATTAATTGAAAGTCCAACCATGTATAGTTAGTAACATTGGTAAAAACCTCATTCATCGGGCCCTCATTAATCTGAATTACCAATTCATCCAGATCTTTGTTCATTATTTTAAGTACAGTATAGCACAACAATCATTGACAAAAATCATAAATTTCAATTCAGTCAACTGCGGCACACACATTAAGGGGGCAGGACATCAAATGGGCCAACTTAGAGCAGGAGAGGCACCACAGGACATTTTAATTTCCACTGTCAATTCTTTTACAATATACTTTGTCAGCATTACCAGGAAGGATTCAGGATTCACATTCATTCATAACAGTGGAAGCTCAAAAACATAACAAAATAATTTCTTGTTACATGTGAAATTTCATCATTTTTTTCACTTACTACTGGCTGAATTTGTTGCTATAAGTACACTTTTCTTTATACATAAGAGAAATTCTTCAATGAATTTTGCACAGCATACAAACCATACTTAAAGGTGTATGAAACTCTAGAACTTATTTGATTTACGAAAAAAGAATGAGCTGCTATATTTTAAACTTCATATTTAGAAAAAACTCAAATTTTGTAGTTAATTGCATCTTTTTAACCACAGTTTTTAATAGATCAAGAAAATTCTAGAGTTTTGCATTAAGCAGTTTGTGTTTAATAAGAATTCCAAGAATGAAAGTAATAGCATATTTATTTTGGATGTTACATGCACCTAAGTACAGAAATTTGTGTTTTGCGGAAAATGGCCGTTAAAGTTTATGCTTGTATTTGGCATTCTTTTAGAACTATCCAGCGCCATAAGCAGGTTATTTTTCATTTTCTAAATCAGTTTTCTTCCTTTTCACATTCCTATGATGCACTATTCTTGATTTTATAACCTCCAAAAATGATTTATCTGCTTTCACTACACGCTCTGTCTATCACATACAAAGCTTTGATGCAGTTCACTCTGGGCTTAATTCCCATTTTCTCTAAAACATATTTCCTGCTTTGCACACCATCATTAAAACATGAAACTGCATCATAAACACAAATAGAAAGTGCATTTCTTCCCACAAAAATGGTTTTTGGCAATCTTTCCCCTACACATCAGATAAAACTTTCATTTGGGTTTTGAGTATCGCCATGAAGACATTTCTTCAATAAGTTTTCATTTGCAAGGTCCCTGAATATAGGTTTGATGGCTTCCGTTACAGCAGTTGATAGAGAATTTCTGTGACGATATTCTTCACCACCAACAACTGACCTTTGGTAGCTCTGAGAGGTTGCGGTCTTGAGCCACTGGGGTAATATTTGTTGCAGCACCCTTTACTGTGTATGTTACCCTGGTGACTTGTTTACGATTGATGCAATGAATTCTAGACATTTTGTAATATAATATGCCACAAATGAACACAAAACAACACAACCAAACGAAAATAATTTCAAAATTCACACCACCACACTGCAAGCCTTTCAAAACACAGAACAAACAAAATCAGCGATCAAAACAATGCACGTCGATAGCAGCAGAGACAGTATCGATATCAATAATCCCTTGTTTCGTGTTTGACAATCTCTGATGGAAATATAAACATTCGAATTCTACAGAGTAAAAGACACTTACGTATGAAAGAAGAATGCTTTGCAAAGGGGTTTGGCGCTACATCTTGGCACACTAAATCCAAATAACATGCCTTATAATCTCTCAAATATATATATGTTTTATACAACAAACTATTGTGGAAGATGTGCACTACAAAATAGGCATATTTCTCAAAAACTTTTTTGACGTCCTACCCCCTTAACAAGTGGGGACTGATATGTACAGTCCAATCTTGCCCCTATTTGTTGTGAGTGTAAAGTGGGTTCAAAGGCAAAGAGAGTGCACATGTCCAAGGACCAGAAGTCAGATGCACTGCATAGGATGAATAATGAAGATTAGGCTACAAAGAGTAAGTACAGAACCACAATAATGCATCCAGGGAACATAAAATCACTCTAATGTTAACAGGAGTAATAATAAAAAGAACTCTGTTTAAATCGGTCTTCCCTGTCAGTTTCTTACAAGTCACAAAAGAATCTGTAGATGGGCAGTTTGCTTTTTGAAAACTGATTCTATGAAGATTTTGTGCCAAGTATAACAAAATTTCTAAAAGGGGAAGATTTGCCTCTGGAGGCCTACTGTCAACTGACAATTCTCTACTACATCCAGGTGTAGAATAACATGACAGTGGCAGCATCAATGTGAAATTTCTGCAGCCTAACATACAGGTCTGTTACAGCCATTGAATCAATGAGATCTACAAAATGTTATGCACAGTGGTAAGAGACAGAAGAAGGTGGGAAGTGTCAAGTTCTTGGCAAGCATGATAGAGGAAAATGCAAGAAATGAGCTAGAGATCAATGAATGTGGCAGACACGTAGAAGCATTCTCGTGCCTTCCTGGTTCTCTGTCTACTTCTATTCCTTCATGACACTCTTGCTCATCACCAGTGGTCACTATCCAGTGCCTCAGATGATATTACCTTGATGTCCGTTAAAATCCTCTTTTGTTTCCCAATCATGGAGTAAGTAATCCAACAAAGATTTATATGCTAGATTCCTCCTGTAATATGTTACTTTGTTGCTCTCTTTCTTCCAAAACCAGGAGCTATTTATCACTATACCATTTCTCTTGCACAATTCCAGAAATCTCTTTCCTTTTTCATTTCTACATCTCCATCCTTAGGCTCCCAGTACATTTTCATACCCTCGTCTTTCACTCCACACATGTGGATTCAGGTCTCCCATAACTTTGTCCATTCAATTGCCGTTTTAGAATCCTCAAAGTAGTCCTCCTCCTGACATGTATAGCCCATTTAAGGGGCATACATCTGAACAATCTCCATACTTCTTTTCTTTGTCTACATCTGCATGATTACTCTGCAATTCACAAATAAGTTCCCAAGAGAGGATTCATCAAACTATCTTCAAGCTACTTCTCTACCACTCCACTCTCGAACAGTACACGTGAAAAACAAACCCTTAAATCTTTCTGTATGGGCTCTCTGAATTCTCTTACTTTATAATGGTGATCATTTCTCCCCAAGTAGGTGGGCACCACATTTTCACACTCTGAAGAGAAAGGTGGTGATTGAAATTCCACGAAAAAGTCCTACCACAGCAAAAATGCCTTTGTTTTAATGACTGCAACACCAATTCATTTTCAGATCGGTGGCAATCTCTCCCTTACTTTGTGATAATACAAAATGAGCTCCCCTAATTTGAACTTTTTTGAAGTCTTCTGCCAGTCCTATTTGATGCAGATCCCACATTGCACAGCAATACTCCAGAAGAGGGCAAACAAGCATAGAGTAAGCAGTCTCTGTAGTAAACTTGTCGCATTTTCTGTGTTCTGCCAATAATTCACAGTCTTTGGTTTGCTTTTCCCAGAACATTATCTATGTGATTGATACAATTTTAAGTTATGTGTATTTAGCTGAGTTTACAGCATTTGGAGTTTAAAAAAATTGAAAATCCAGGATAAAATAACATTGTGTGCCTTTAGATTTGTGTGATTTATTGTGTAACTGAAATTCAGCACGTTGCTTTTAATGCTGGATGACTTCATACTTTTCATTATTTAGAGTCAATTGCCACATTTTGCACCATACAGATACCTTGTCTAAATCATTTCGCAATTCATTTTGATCATCTTACGACTTTACATGATGGCAAATGACAGCATTACCTGCAGACAGTTTAAGAGGGCAGCTCAAATTGCCTCCGAGGGGACAACAGAGGGCATGTAACAGTTCCTTGGCAAGCACCAGATATTAGTTTCATTTTAATTGGCAACTTTCCATCAGTTATTACAAACTGTAATCTTTCTGATAGGACATCATGAATCTAGTCACACAACTGAGATAATACTCCACAGGCACACAATTTAATTAGAAGTTGCTTGTGAGGAACAGTGTCAAGCGTCTTCCAAAAATCTAAAAATATGGAATCAATTTGATGTCCCCTGTCAACAGCAGTCATTACTTCATGAGAATAAAGAGCTAGCTGTGTTTCACAAGTGATATTTTCTGAATCCGTGTTAGCTATTTGTCAATAAATCTTTTTCCTCAAGGTGATTCATAGTGTTCGAGCAAGTACATGTTCTAAAATCCTACTGCAAATTGACGTTAGTGATATGGGTCTGTAATTCAGTAGCTTACTCCTATTGGCTTTCTTGTGTATTGGTGTGACTCATGCAACTTCCCAGTCTTTGGGTACGGATCTTTCTACAAGCAAGTGGTTGGATATGATTGCTAGCTAAGGAGCTATTGTATCAGTATACGCTGAAAGGAAGCTACCTACTATACAGTCTGGACTGGAAGCCTTGCCTTTCTTAAGTGTTTTAAGCTGCTTTGCTACACCAAGGATACCTATTTCTAAGTTATTCATGTAGGCAATTGTTCTTGATTTGGATTCTGGAATATTTACTTCATAATCTTTGGTGAAGGAATTTTGGGAAACTGTTTAATAACTCTGCTTTATTGGCACTATCGTCAATAACATCACCATTGTTATAGCACAGCGAAGGTACTGATTGCGTCTTGCCCTTGGTGTAATTTACACATAACATGAATTTCTTTGGGTTTTCTGCCAGATTTCGAGGCAGAGTTTCATTGTGGAAACTATTAAAAGCATTTTGCATTGGAGTTCACACCAAATTTCGAGCTTCTGTGAACTTCGGCAATCTAGGGGATTTTGTGTTCTTTTAAATTTGGCATGCTTTTTTCATTGGTTCTGCAATTGTGTTCTAACCTATTTTGTGTACCATGGGGGATTAGTATCATCTCTTATTAATGTATGTGGTATACATCACTCCACTGCTATTAAAACTATTTCTTTGAATTTAAACAACATCTGGTCTAGACTAACACAGTCAGACTGGAAGAGGTGGGGACTGTCTTTAGGAAGGTGTCAAGTGAATGTACATCTGCTTCTTTTACCTGCTTTCTTAAGTAGATGTATTTTGCATTTCTTTTTGATGGGTATGGATGTTATGGTATTCAGTCTAGCTGCAACAATCTTGTGGTCACTAATGCCTGTCATGATGCACCCTATTTTGCATAATTATTTGTTTCTAAGAGGTCAAGTTTGTTTTTGCAAACATTTACACTTCCAAGTAATTTCCTGAAGTAGCTGTTCAATGTAATTTTTCGAGAAGGCATTCAGAATGATTTGGACAATGTTTTATTCCCAACACCAACTTTAAAATCTAAATGCAGCAGCCCATTACAAACAGTATTGTAAGGTGCTTAAAATGTTATTAGGAAGGCAAAAAGTATGTGGTATGCAGATAGAATAGCTAAGTCTCAGTGTAAAATTAAAACCATATGGTCAGTCACAAAGGAAGTGGCTGGTCTGCAGAGACAAGTTGAGGATATACAATCAGTGCGTAGTGGGAATGTCCGTGATACTGATAAGTCGCATATATGTACAGTATTTAATAATCACTTTCTGAATATAGCAGGTGAACTAAATAGAAACCTAGTCCCAACAGGGAATTATATGGCGCTCTTAGAAAAAAGTGTTCTGAGACTGTTACCTGAAATGCTTCTCCATGATACTGACAAGAGGGAGATTGAGTTAATAATTACATCACTAAAGACCAAGAACTCTCATGGATATGATGGGGTATCTAGCAGAATACTGAAGTATTGTTCTATGTACGTTAGCCCAGTACTTAGCCATATCTGTAACTTTTCCTTTAGGAGTGGTCGGTTTCCTGACCGATTAAAGTACTCGATAGTGAAGCCACTTTATAAAAAGGGAGACAGGGATAATGTTGACAATTATAGACCTATTTCTATGCCATCGGTGTTTGTTTAAGTTATCGAGAAGGTTGTATATACAAGGTTACTGGAGCATTTAAATTCACATAATTTGCTGTCAAATGTTCAGTTTGGTTTTAGAAATGGTTTAACAAGTGAAAATGCTATATTCTCTTTTCTCTGTGAGGTTTTGGATGGATTAAATAAAAGGTTGCAAACGCTAGGTGTTTTCTTTGATTTAACGAAGGCTTTTGACTGTGTTGACCACAAAATATTACTGCAGAAGTTGGACCATTATGGAGTAAGGGGAGTAGCTTACAATTGGTTCGCCTCTTACTTTAAGAACAGAAAGCAGAAGGTAATTCTCTGCAATATTGAGGTTGGTAGTGATGTTCAGTCCCAATGGGGCACTGTTAAGTGGGGCGTTCCCCAAGGGTCGGTGCTGGGGCCACTGCTGTATCTTATTTATATAAATGATATGCCTTCTAGTATTACAGGTGATTCAAAAATATTTCTGTTTGCTGATGACACCAGCTTGATAGTGAAGGATCTTGTGTGTAATATTGAAACAGTATCAAATAATGTAGTTCATGAAATAATTTCATGGCTTGTGGAAAATAATTTGATGCTAAATCAGTTTCTGACTCACAATTCAACAAGAACCGATATTTTGATCACACAGAATGGGCATATTATAAGCGAGACGGAACAGTTCAACTTCCTAGGTGTTCGGATAGATAGTAAGCTGTTGTGGAAAGCCCATGTTCAGGATCTTGTTCAGAAACTAAATGCTGCTTTATTTATGATTACAACAGTATCTGAAATAAGCGACACTTCAACACGAAAAGTAGTCTACTTCGCATATTTTCATATGCTTATGTCTTATGGTATTATTTTTTGGGGTAATTCTTCTGACTCAAAAAGGGTATTTTTGGCTCAAAAACGGGCTGTTCGAGCTATATGTGGTGTAAGTTCGAGAACCTCTTGTCGACCCCTATTCAATAGTCTGGGAATTCTGACATTGCCCTCACAGTATATATTTTCTTGTTGTTAGCAATATTAGCCTATTCCCAAGAGTTAGCAGCTTTCACTCAGTTAATACTAGGCAGAAATCCTATCTGCATGTGGAATGCACTTCCTTGACTCTTGTGCAGAAAGGAGTGCAGTATTCTGCTGCATCCATTTTCAATAAGCTACCACAAGAACTCAAAAATCTTAGCAGTAACCCAAACTCTTAAGTCTAAACTGAAGAGTTTCCTCATGGCTCACTCCTCCTATTCTGTCAAGGAGCTCCTGGAAGAGCTAAAAAATTAAGCAAATTCCAGTGTTACATTGTTGATTTTCTTTATTTAAATTTACGACTTGTCACCTGAATATGTTTTTTATATTTTATTTTATCTGTTTCCAATATCGTGTTATAATTTCATGTATTGACTCATTCCATGACCATGGAGACTTCTCCTTAATTTGGTCCCACGGAACTATAAATAAATAAATAAAATAAACCTGTATCTTTGCCAACATATGGAGGGTAGAGTGAGGTCTCCACCAATTTTAATAAGATGAGTGGTGATACCTATTTGAAATTATACATAGCTTTTCTTTGAACTGTTCGCCAACTGTCTCTCCTGAGTCAGGGGGTGGGGGGTAATGATAAACAATTATTAATTTATTCTAATTGTTAAGTATAACCTCTAACAATACTATGTCACAGGAACTATCTACTTCAGTTTCACTACAAGGTAAACTATTTCTGACAACAATATAAACACTCTACCACCAACTGTATTTAATCTCTCCTTTCTTAACAAGGTTAGGTCCTTTCCAAAATTTCAGCTGAACTTATTTCCAGTTTTAGCCAACTTTCTGTGCCTATAATAATTTGAGATTCACTGCTTTCTATTAGCACTTGGAGCTCTGGTTCTTTTCCAGCACAACTATGACAGTTTATAACTACAATTCTGACCATTCTTATGTCACTACCATGGGGTATCAGTACCATCTCTTATTAATTTATTTGGCATATATCTCTCAATTGTCATCAAAACTATTTCTTTGAATTTACACTACATCTGATATATGGGTATGTAGATAATTCTGATCTCCGTTATTCTGTCACTTGTTCTTTGTAACTTTTATTTTAAAGCATCCTTCACAAAAGCTCCCTCTCCTTTTAGTCTTCTTTCTTCATTTTCATTCCACTACAATCTGTAACCTTTCCTCAGTTAAGTAGTGTCTTCTTCTTCTCTCTCCTGTGCCTTTAATACCCAGCTTTTTTCCTCTCCATAATATCCACTTCTTTTCTAGCCTTCCTGTCTGTATACCAATGTTCAAAGTTCCAATTTCATAGTCCATTTGCCTTGCTGGGTCATTGTCTTTTTGTCCATCCTTTCTGACGCTAGTTCCCTTGTTGTAAGCTGATCTTAGATCCAATATTGACTAGCTAGGTATATCATAGCTTCACCAAAGCCCCATTAGCCGCCACTTTTTGGAATATGATAGCACTTGAAAGGAAAACAAAAAGTTTTTTTGGGAGGGGCAAATAAACAAGCCATCTCTATCACAACTTTACAATTGATGAAGTCCACTAAAAGACTTCAAATGTTCAAATATGTGTGAACTCCTACGGGACTTAACTGCTAAGGTTATTAGTCCCTAAGCTTACACACTACTTAACCTAAATTGTCCTAAGGACAAACACACACACCCATGCCCAAGGGAGGACTCAAGCCGCACAGTCCATGACTGTAGCGCCTTAGACTAAAAGACTTAAAATGACGGCAAAAATAAGGCTGGTTGTTCAAAAAACCAGACTAATCACTATTATTTCAAGACTCAGTGTTATGTGTGTTTGCCTGCAAGTAGAAACATATGTTAATACATACCAAATTAATTTGGAAATGGAAAGTTCTGGCAGAATGTAAATAATTTAAGAGTGAAGATCCTAACTGCACTCTTCCTGGATCCACACCCTCTTCCCTACAGTCTCCCTTCCTTGCTCTGTCACCCCATCCACACGACTGTCACGCCGTATCACATGCATCGACATGTGCTGCTGTCGTGAATTCCTATCTTACACACCTGCTTCCTCCCCGTGAACCATCAGCCATCCTCCTCCAAGCCTCCCTCCCACTCCCTGTCTCTTTTCTCCCCTCACCCTCTCCAGCCGGCATAATGCAACCGTACACGCATGTGTGCGTGTTGGTGAGTAGCAATTATCCTTTTCATAATATCATAACAATTATTTTAGAATGAATTCAGATATGAAATTACAAATTTAAAATATAATGCTGGAATTTGTCAACTATTGCGTAACTTATTAGTTGTTGTTCTAAGTTCTTAAAAAGTTGTACTTAACATTAAGGTTTGAACAAACAAAAATACAACCAGAAGTTTATTACTCTTTGTAAATTAACTGATTTAATTATAGTCAAGTTTACTAACAACTAAATACTGCTCTGTATTATTAAAAATTTCATAAATAGCCCACACACTTTTAACTGATGTAAAATATTTAGTCAGGTAGCATTCAAGAACAGCATGTGACTGTTTGGACACTGCATTGTACAGAAACATGGCACTGCTTTTTGTCGGAAGGAGTGGAAGAAGCTAACTAAGGTGTGTATCCATGTTTTCCCGCTAAAAAAATAAATAAATAAAAACTGAAGCTATTAAAAATGTATGTCAGGTTGAATAACAACTATAATGTTGGACTTTTGTATCCTGCACTGCAGTTCAGTACAATATATATTACTACAGTTGTAACAATATCAATTTAATTTCTTTCAAGTGATGGTATATTTGGGTTGTGTTACCAAGAAAAATCCTGTAAAAGCTATATTTTATGTAAAAACAGAAATGGGTTACCTTGGGACATGAACATTTTCTGGACAATTCCACCTGCAAAAATTGTAAATAATTGTGTCCATTTATTCAAGGACGTGGAAAGAACGGTTTAATCAAGATGTCACTGACAGTTCATGTCCAGACATTTGTTAAAAATCTTTCCTAGTCACCATTTTACTGAGTTTGATAAGGATTTTTATTTTGATAAGGATTTTCATATGTAGACTGGTGATGGTTGTGGCCATTAAATATTTCTTCCACTGTAAAAGTAATGTCATCCATAAACAAGATGAAGCAGGGAAAGTTAACATTGTTGAGACATTGGTGGTGACCTGAGGCTCAGGTACAAAAATTGGCTTGTCTTAGATAATCTTCTATTTTCTCATTTTGGATTGTCTGCATGATGAGGATGTAAAACATTTTCCTTTGTAATGTTCCATTCAAGCTACTGTATAACATTGAGTTTGTGAGCTGTTGGTCTGATGCTGAGTGAAAGAATTTTTTTGAAATATTTGAGTTCTGTAGGCTCTCTTGTCATTACTGTATACCGGTAGCTTGTCATCTGCAACTGCAAGATGTTAGTATGAGTTTTGTTGATAAGTCAGCATATCATTTTATCTATGACATGTAATTTCACTGTACAAAGACTTTTGTGACCATACTTTGTGTTTACTTACAGTTAGTTTTTCAGTATCCATTATCATCTGTTGTGGAAATGAATGCAGAAACACAATAATGTTTTATGGAACTTCACTAACAAATTACACTTTTTCACATCATTAAACAGTATTTAGGCTGCTGACACGTGTCTAGTCACCATCGATGCTCATTTGTTTTCATCTCAGTTTGGAGCGATATTTGAAGTTTATCTACTTTCTGTCTTCCTGTGTGTGTGTGTGTGTGTGTGTGTGTGTGTGTGTGTGTGTGCACGTTTGTGTTTTTTTGCAGGGATGTTTTTACCTGTTTGTGTCATCTTCTCTGTATAGCTCCCTTAATGTATTAAGCAGTGTGCCACTGCATAGTGTGGTGTATCACTTATCTATTTTTCTTCTTCTAATGCCTTCTGCATGTAGAAGTTTTCTTCTACCGTGCACCTATAGTACAGCCTGTGGATGATAAAGAAACACTTATCAAACTTAATTCTCAATATGTCATCATCAGCCATCATTTTGTAGAAGTTACCAGGTTTCACAACTTGCTGAGGTTTCTTCACTATCTGCTGAATTATCAGTTTTAGAGAAAAGGACAACGATTTTAAAGAGGCACTTTGTGCAAAAGTCAAAATTCTGGGGCCAAACTATGCTCTTGCACACAGTTTCTGCTGCCAGGAAGTTTCAATTAAATTTCTGCTGCAACTATTCAATCACCTAACAATGAATGAATATTGGTGATACAAAAATGAAACTGGATGACATAATTGCCTTTCCCAGTCTAATGTTAGAGGGGTATCTGTGTCTTGGGAACATCACACTCATTTTTTAAGCCACAAATTACAAAAATCAATTTGAATTGTGATCAAAGGTAAAAGGCATATTTTGCAGTAGTGTAGGCCGATCTGTAACTTGCATTTGCAACTTAAGTAAGGGAGCATGCAGCAGTCAAGCATATGAACAGAAGATTCATCCTCACCCAAATTTACTGGTACTATGTGTGGACTTCATCCTATAACGTAATGAAGTCCAGTCATGTAATGTCATTCAAGTGCAAACAGGAAGGGAACAGAACACTGACAATTTTTATGCACTTTTTTATTTGTTGGAATGTAGATTGTTGTGAACACCATAATGAAGCACAGACCAAGGTATAGGTTAGTGAACCTCAATGCGTTTGGCAGTATGTGTAACGACGTTCCTCTCAACAGCGAGTAGATCACCTTCCATAATGTTCGCACATGCATTGACAATGCACTGATGCATGTTGTCAGGCATTGTTGGTGGATCACGATAGCAAATATCCTTCAACTTTCCCCACAGAAAGAAATCCGGGGACATCAGATCCAGTAAACGTGTGGGCCATGGTATGGTGCTTCGATGACCAATTCACCTGTCATGAAATATGCTACTGAATATCTTAATAATATCTTAATAATAAGTGTTTTATAGTATTAATGAAAGTACTTTAGAGGAGTAGATTAACTTTCTTTACACCATACCATCCATACCTAATTGAGAGAGACTGTGTTTTCGTGATTGTTTCCAGCAAGTTATGACATGACTTTTAGTATACATGTTTAAAATCCAGTTTCTCTATAGAGAATAATTAAATTTCTATTCTACATTATGCAGGGCAATTATCCATCACAACATAATAACAACTCACCTCTTTAGTGATGCTTAGTGGATCATGTATACTATAGTGGTCATCAGGCATGTCCCACTCCTGCAGACAATGAAAAGAAGTAAACAGATTTACTCTTGTGTGTTAAGTCTTGTCGTGAACATCAACCAACATCTTCCCCTTCTACAATACATAGCCAATGATGTACACAGAGCCAGCCAGCTCTTTCTAATTTAGTGTCCTCTGCAATTAATAGTGTTTTAAGTAATGGTGGAGCTAACAAATGTAATTTCTAATTTTATGATTTTTATTTAGATACCTACCTGAAAAACTGGGCATTACCCAGGTATTCATTTTGTCAATTTGCCACTAGAAACAAAAACAAAAAATGAACTGCTTTTGGGGTGAAGTACTGAAAAGATTTCAATTCCACGTATTCAAGATATACCTTCAAAATTATAAAATTTCTTTGAGAAATGCACACAATACACAAATGTGTAAGTACAGAATCCAAATTATGAAACATAATCCCAGGCAGTTTCTCTACATTGTGCGTAGCGTATGCATGCCTACAATGTAATTTTGTAAATGGAGGAAGAGGAAATCAGTGTTTTAACATCCCTTCAACAATGAGGTCTTTTAGGGATGAGCATAAGTTCTGACTATGGAACTATGGCGAAGGAAATTGGCTGTGGCCCTTCAAAGGAACCATCCTAGCATTTGCCTTAAGTAATTTGCCTTAGTGGCCTAAATCAGGATGGCCAGATGTGGGTTTGAACCGTCATGCTATCGGATGCGATTCTGGTATGCCAACCACTGCGCTACCCTGCTAAGTAATTATGTAAACGATTCTATGGCAATGCCTCTTCATAGCTCAATAGACTGTCATCATTATCACCTACAGCTGTTTGGGCTTCACAGTTGAAAGATGTCAAAAGCACTCTCAGATGCCAGTGATTTCCGAAGTTGACTCGACTGCCTGAGTGTCTTAGCAGTAAAGAATAAATGAATTAAAATACGATGCATGAAGTGACATTTTTTCACATATCTCAGTGTTTACATCATATGTTTTGAACTATGCATAATTTAATGATATAATTTTATAGGTACATTCAGTGGCATATGTGGATTCTGTCTGCAAAATGTGTTCTGACTAGAGTTACTACAAGAGAAGTAATAAATTTAAACATCATGCACTATATGGCAGTTTTTCACACATCTCAGTGTTTATGATGTCATATCTCCTGAACTATGGGTGTATGACATACCATAACATTTTTCTAGAAGCATTTGGTGGCATTTAAAATAATACATTTAACTGGCATGCATGTCATGGCAATTTTTCATGCATCTTATTGTTTACGGTATCATGTGTTCTGAACTATGATGGGCAGATTGTTCTTACCCACACAGTTGTCACTGCTCGACAGTAAGGGATATGTGTAGCACATTGAGTTTCAAAGCTTGAGGAAAAAACAGTGACAATTCAGGTTTATCATTTCAAGACAAGATTGACACTTAGTGTTCAACAGTGGCAAGGCCAAGGGCATTTGGGATGTTATTAAAAAGGAATGATGAGTAGGTCGCCATGTGATGAAGGAACAGGAACTGTGAACAGTTGGTGGAGGAAATGGCTGGTGTTTTTTATGTAGGAGGGTAGACTGGGGTAATAGGATGGAAGGTTTCGGTCTACAAAAGCAGAGATTCTCTCAATGACGGCACAGCAACTGGCCATAATGAGGTGTCCCGGGTGATTGGGTTTATGAACTTCATGAAGCATGTAGAAGGTGGGAACATAGGGAGTGGTATAAGTGGTGAGAGAGGTAGACTCAGGGGAGGTGGTCTGGGATGGACCTCATGATTTGAGAGGACACTGGAGACCCTGCTGGATTTCTAACATAGGGTCATTGTAGCAGGGTTTGTAGTTGGACAAATCAGATAGCTGATGCAGTCCTTCCACAAGGTAATGTTTGCAGTTCAAACGCACCCTTCAGAGGTAGGCCTTTTGGCAAAAACCTTATTGTTTAGCAGTCTTTTTGTTGTGCGCGCCTGAACACCTGCAGTATAAGGTGAGTAGCAATCTAACCTTTTCATGTATTGTCTTTATTCCGTCCTGTGTTTTCCATTGGTTGATTTTGCACATTATCATGTGTGTTTGGTTACGATGAGCTTCTGGTGTGCAAAGTCTGCAGTGAAATGATATGTTGTAGAGAGATAGCAGTGAGAATGCTCAAAGTGCGCAGGTCAGCAAGCAACAGTAAAATGATGCAGCCATCACTTTGGGAGAGAGGGACAGAATCACCCAGCACTCGAGAAGACAATGTGTTTCTGTGCATAACCACATTACCTTTTGCAAGCTCTGAAGACAGCTCAATTTTAGTACTTACTGGAGTTTCTTCCTTAATAGGTATGTACTCGATCTCTTGCTTTGGGAATGCAAGTGGGTCAGCCTCAACCTGAATGAAAAGAAATGAGTTAAGTACAGGTGCAACACCGAGTACAAGCAGTATTTATGAAACCAGTCTACAGAATATAAATGATTGCATTGTGGCAACAGAAACTTATCCATTAGAATATCTGAACGCGCTTCCCACCCTGATTCTGACTTCCATTATTACCAGTTTTTCCACCTATGATTTCTGAACACTGCAACCAGAGGTTCTCAAATGGGGTATATGTGAACAGAACAACTGGAGGAATGGAGTCGGTGAAGCCCTGTGGCTTATCCTCTCTACCCAGCTTCCTCTTTACATAGAATTATCTTGCAGGTGACTTTTTTTAAAGATTGCCCAAATATATTGCCATATGACTAGAATGAAATGGGTACTCTTAGTATAATAACGAAAATGTGACTTCACCATTTCAGTTCAATAAGTTGAGTATAATAATTATTAGCCATCACCTGCCAGAACAAAAATAACTTTTAAGGAGATCTGCAGCAGTAATCTGACAATCAGACTTTAAAATTCCTTGTTGGATTAAGAAAACAGTTAATTTGCATAATAGTTGTACACATGTTACTCACACAAGTAGATGAAATAAGGAAAAAGATACATTATACTATGTTACATTATATTATATTGGATGGTTCTGATATGCTCATATACAAGTTACATGTGTGTGAACTACTCACATATTTTTGAGTAACACAATCTGATTACCAAAGAAGATCAACTAAAACAAATATAAATAATTATATGCTCATCAAATTAGATACAGACACACTGTTGTTATATCTCACTGTGGAAATACAAATATTTTGCTCTGGGTGACCGCAGTAAGTAAAGGAACTACAGTGAAATCCGGCTTTTACACTTTTGAAGGGACTTCAAAGAAATGGTGTAAAATGCAGGAAAATGTGAAATTTGGGAAATAACGTTTTATGCTGTCAAAGTTATGTATAGGATACCCCCTTGCACATTATGTTTCATACAAGTACATAACAGGCATCAAAAGACTTGTCAGGGACTTGTTTATTATCTAATGAAGGTTTATTATCTAATGAAGGTTTATTATCTAATAAAAACTGCTGATGTAATTGGAACTGATAAATGACTGGGACGTAGGAATGTTTGACTCAATTTAATATGTCATAATCAATGTGTCTGAAATCCAGCAACTGTCATTCGTTATTTAAATAATGAAATACTGCACTAGTTACAATTTTTTCATGCTTCACACAATGTGTTTTGAGAAATTTTTCTCATTATCAAGTGGAAATATGTACATAAGTATTTTGTGCGGTGTTTGAATGTCTGCGTCTCTTACACTGTTGTCGTCTTTTTGAGCTTATACGGTACTGTGCCTCATCAGTTATGTAGAAAACCATGCACACAGGCAAACTATCACTCACATTGTCTGTTTGTGTAATATCACAAAAAATACATACGTAAATACTGCATTTGACAAGAGAACAAATTCTCGAAACGCGTTTTGCTCAGCATGAATGAAATATGTAACCTGTGCTGTGTTTAACTAAAAACATTTGAGCATCGCAAAGTGAATGACTGTGTCAACTGGCGC
Source organism: Schistocerca americana (assembly GCF_021461395.2). Classification (NCBI taxonomy): domain Eukaryota; kingdom Metazoa; phylum Arthropoda; class Insecta; order Orthoptera; family Acrididae; genus Schistocerca; species Schistocerca americana. Next base: position 19,662,456 of record NC_060127.1, on the reverse strand, counting down.
TCCAAGAGGCCATACGCCAAAACACACTAAATATGGTAGGACAAAGGTGTCACAATGATCACAACAATCACAAAACTGTGTTTGTGCAGAAGAGACAGTTTGGAAATGATTGTGATTGGTCACAATATCTTCATTCGAATGAACCTAGTTTCTCACATCAGCCACCACGCCAAGTAGAGCTTGGCAGCAGTGGGAGATATGGCACGAATTGTTCTATCTTTTACATGTTTACCACTTCCAGTCCGCTGAGTCGAGTGTTGTGGTGTCAAGAAACTTAACCACATAACATTTGTAAACACTACCAGACGGTCAACATCATGCCGGTGCTATTTTTCTCCACAAACATTTTTTAGTAATGCATAAATTACAGGAAAATGAAAAATATGTTGATCCAAAATTGGTTGCAAATTAACATTTGTGGGCATAGGAAATCTGATGGGACTGATAAAAAATGTTGTAAACGGCGGGGAAACGTTGATTCTGGGAATGTAAAAGCAGGGTTACACTGTACTGCTCAAGTGTAAAGGAATGGTTAACCATCAATTTGATAAATCTGTATTTAGCACAACAGTTTATGGTGGGAGCGACTGTTTGTGGTACACAGTAACTGTTAAGAAATTTCTCAAGAAAAAGACACTACTGCGTAACAGGTCTAAATGACAGATAGTACGCAGGTACAGAGATGGTGTATGAAATATGTTTCGCTGCCAAGAGGGCAATGTGTGAAGCCATCAGTGACTACCACAGCAGAATATTATTAAAAGATCTCTCACAAAACCCAAAGAAATGCACGTCATATGTAAAGGCTGTTAGTGGTACTAAGACCTCATTGACAAGATGAGAACTAAAGTTGAGGGTAGCACAGCAAAAGAAAAAATTGTCAACTCTGTTTTAAAATGTTCCTTTACAAAGCAACATCCAGATGTGTTGTATCAATTAGAAATGCAAACAAATAAAGACACACCGCAGAATAGGACAAACAGGTTGAGACCAAGGAATAAATAGTTGGAGATAAAAGAGATACACTGATAATTGTAGAAAATGTTCTTTTTATTGATTCATTTAGTGTACTAAGGGTCTTGTTTTTTATTCTCACTTTTTTCCTTAAGGGTGAAGGGAATACATGTAAATTATTTCCTTTGGGTGATGGTGAGAATGACACTTAGATGGAGTTTAGCAATCTTCAGAGCACAATAAATTGTCAACCTGCCTTTGTCGAATGGGGTATTGCTATTGCAGCAGCCAGATGTAGTCCTCACAAATCACATACAGTCATTTAAACTGACCTTCAACATCTGAGAGGTGAGGAACGGAGATAGAAGGTTGCAAGATACATTCTTAGAAGTGCTAAAGGAAGCAAAATGGGGCAATATGACAGGGGATATACAGAGTGAATATTATGAACTTAATTTTTCCTATGATAATATAAGACAGCAGTTGCAGAAAGTAACAGGTACAATCCCATATTCTCTAGGGCAAAGAAAGAGAGTATGGCTGAATGTGAGTGGTGAACTACTAAAAGCAATGTCTGGCACAATACACAATGATGATACTTCAAATTTGAATAGTGAAACAGGTCAAGTGCAAGAAGTAGCAAGACACAGAGAAAGAACATCTGACTGGCATATGATGCAAATTACAGGTATGGATCAAGGATTTTTAAATATAGCTAAAATGTTGCATAAAATAACAACTGAATTACAGCAATATGCTAATGACACCATGATTACTGTAAATAAGGGTTTAGGTATAATACAGACTCACCTGAAGACATTAGAATACAAAGTAGTGATAGCTAGGCTAATGAGAGAATTAGAAAGCAGCTTAAGTGATGCTACAATAGAAATGGAAAGAGTTTAAGAAGCTGTCAACCATGCTACACACAGATATTTAAACACGATGCTGTTAACACCAAAAACATGTTTGAAAGGTTTACTGCAAGCGGAAAAGGAACTTCCTGTAGGTCTATAGCTTGTTGTTACTATAAATAAGAGCAGTATAGCATTTTACTATTGTGTTTTCAATGTTAAAGGTTGTTCTGATAAAGAATATTCATATGTTAATGTGCAGTTCCCACTAACTAGGTGTAAATCACAATCTGAATGTTACACTTGGCACGCGTATCCATCTGGATGGAGTCGTATTGACAGATGGATTAAATTCTTGGTTTAATAAAGTATAACTTTTATCTAAATGACAGGAAATGCACCTAGTTCTATCTGTACAAGATTTTGGTAACTCTATTAATGAAATTATCACCATCTGTCCTGCATGAGTAGTTCAAACTGATAACTAGTCATGTGAAGGACAACTATTTTTGAGGAATATGAATGCACCAGAATGTAAGAAGGTAGTTATGATGCCAAAAAACACACTTTCAGTGAGTTGGAAATCATTGGGTTTATTCTGTGTACAAGCCACAAATGGTAATAGTAAATTATTACAAAAACAAGACTTTCAGAAGAATGACAAGATTGTAATTGCAGTTTAGTAGTATATTAATCAATGGAACAGAATGTGCTAAAGCGGGAGTAGAGTTTCATCTATCAGCAACCATTACGGCTACTATGTGTACAATCAACATTGTTTTCGCCAGAAAATCCTTTCAGCATTTTATCTATTCAAAACATTTCCTTTCTAAATTGTACACTAAATGCTATGGTACTACACGTAGAAAATGGCAAATTGCTGTCGATGAAATAAGATATGTTCACAAATATCATTGTGAACAAAAGCAGAACAGGATTACCATTAATGTAACAGCTACAATATAATCACAGTACTAGAAGCCATTATTGCAGTTTATCTTTTCATAAGACATAAAATAACATAAGCAGAGTTAAAAACTACACACGAGATCCTCTGGAATCAGTTGTACCAGAAAGATGATGATGACTGTGAATGTAGAGGGAGAGTAAACAACAACAACAACAACTACTACTACTACTACTACTACTACTACTACTACTACAACACACACACACACACACACACACACACACACACACACACACACACGCACACACACCTAACACTGGAAGCGGAATAGTATTACAGTTTAGAGTAAAATGCACTCTTGCTCAGGAAATATAATAGTTTGGTAGTGGCCATCTTGCCATCCACAAGCATCCATGGTAGTGAGGTAGGCAAGCTAATAGCGTGCTGCAGATGGGCCAGCAGGGTGCACTCAACAAGAGCATGCACTATCGTCAGCAGACTACCGCAGCTGCAGTGATGACCATCCTCCTAATGCAGAATGAACTCATGGGTGAGTCTCGTGTGGTCAATGCGTAGTCGGCACAACACAACGACATCCTTCTGAGAGGTCTAAAAAGATGTATGCCACACCTAGTTGGACCTTTTAATCACTCTCAACTTGTTTTGGGTCATAGTAGCCTGCCATTCAAATTCCCAGAACCTCAAAATGTTGCGTCAAACTTCAGATAGATGGTCGGCAAGTTCATTTCTTGAAATGCCTATGTGTCTCGATGTCCAGATGAAGGTCACAGTCTTTCCAGAGCTGTTGGCAACCAAAAGATTTTTGGGATAGCACAGGGTTATGCCTTATAAGCAACTCATAATGTTTGTCAAGGCCTGGCATTTGCTGTACCACAACGCCTGAGATATGGCAACCAATTCTGAACTGTATACACTGCAGGCACACAGCAGAGTCTGCTTCTCGTGTCCACTTGCACGTGCAAAAGTGTAACTGACACTGTCACTGACTTTTGATCCACCAAATTAGAATAATTGTGGAGGATCGAAAGAAACAGGTGTCGCAGAAGAGTTGGATCAAAGAGGTCCCACCATATCACAGGACAGGGTACAGACCACAAGGGGTGGGAGTGCTGAGAGGGAGCCCTGGGAACATAGACTAACAGTGGTTGTTGGAGGTCCTCCAGTAGTATATCACGTCGGATCCCAGCTGGTCTACCCAATTTTGGGCAATTCGCAAACAGCCTTAACTGCTGGTTGTGGAACAGAGTTGAGTGACATGGGTGACTAGGCATCTGACTGACTGTATAACCCACAGTGGTGGGACACTGGCTCCCGCCAGGAGGCTGTCAACAGGGCTTGTACGGAAGGCTCCCATTGCCAACTGCATGCCAGTTTGGTGAACAGGACCAGCAAGCTCAGTATGGATGGTGCGGCCAACCCATAGGCAACACATAAATAGTCCAAGCAGGATAAAATCAGCACTTTGTAAAATGTCAGGAGAAATGTGCGGTCTGCACCCCATGAGGAGTGACTGAGAAAGCAGAGAGCATATAGCTTCTACATGTAAGTCATCTTGAGCTGCAGATGTGCAGAAGCCATGTTAGCTTCTTGTCAATAAAACACCCAAGAATTGAAAATTCAGGGCCCAGTCATGGACTCTCCAGACAGCCCCTTGAAGTTGGCACTCAGCAGTGCACAGTGATGCAGAGAGGTAGTACAGGCAAAGATCACCCACATACAGTTACAGAGACTGTGGGGCCCACTGCATTTGCGATACCACTCAGGGTAATAGCAAACAGCATTACACTCAGACCTGATCCCTGAGGGACTCCAGTTTCCTGAACATATTGGTTGCTGACAGTTGAACCTATCTGGACCCAAAAAAGTTGGAGGGATAGGAAGTTCTGGCTAAAAATAGATAAATTTCCCCAGAAACCCCAGTGTAGATAGGATGTGATGTCGTCAGATGATATCATATGGCTTCTGTAGGTCAAAGAACACAGCAATCAGATGTTGGCAGTGTGTGAAATCATTGTATACTGAAGATTTCAAATGAACCAGGTGATCTGTGGTGGACTGGAAAGCTCAAAAGCCACTTTGGAATCGTGATATATGCCATCCAGCCTCAAGGCACCAACAAAGACACCAGTTGACCATTCATTCGAATAGCTTACACAGTTCATTCGTCTGAGAGACTGTCCAGTAGCTAGTTAAAGTATGTGGGTCCTTCCCCAGGTACAGGACAGGAAAAATACCTTCCCACCACTGAAAGGGAAATTCCCCCTAACACCAAATGCAATTAAAAAGCTGGAAGGTATGTTTCATGCTGTCAGCATGAAGATGTCTGAACATTTGGTTGTGGATTTTGTCAGGTCCAGCAACTGTATGTTGACACACTGCCAAACTGCTGCAAAGCTCCCACTCACTAAACGAGATGTTGTATGGCAGAGAACTGTGTGCATGGAAGGATTCCAAACAGCTCTCAATGAGGTGTTTACATTCCACGAAATGAGGATGGTAATTATTACAACACTTCAGCAACATGTGCCACAAAACGTTAGGCAAGTACCGCAGAAACAGTGAAGATGTTACCATTGGCAAGGATGTCAGGAAATGATGCGGGTAATGGATGGCCGCAAATGTGGCAGAGTTTAGTACATACTTGGGACAATGGGGTGTGGGATCACATAGATAAAACATATTGCTACCAACATTCCTGCTTCCTTTTCTTTATGAAAAACTGAACTCCCCCCCTAAGTCTCTTTAATGCTACTAAATTATACATAGAGGGATGGTGCTTGTGCCGTTGAAACACCCAGCTGCATTTCCTGATAGCTGTGGCTACATCTTCAGATCACCATGGCACCGGGGATCATCAGGATGCACCAGAGGAGTAGGTTAATAATGTCAACAGTATCCTGTACCAATTTTTTGATACCTGTCACACGACTGGCTGCAAAAGTGGCTATAAAGGAGAAAGCTTGCCAATCATCTTTCCAAAGTGACCAAGATGAAGCATGTTGCAGATGTCTGCGAGTGGAGTGGGAGAGAACAACAGAAAAATGGTCGCTGTCACAAAGACCGCCAAGGACGAGCCACTGAAACGGGGGTAAAATACTCAGCTGTAAACTGTGAGATCAATAGCTGAAAACATTCTGTGGGCCACAGTGAATTGCAGTTCCAGTGTTGAGTAGGCAGACATCCAACTCTGGAAGGAGGTGTTCCAGTACTCAGCCTCCGTGAGACATATTGTTGCCACCCCAAAGAGGATTATGGACATTTAAGTCTCCCAACAGGAGGAGGGGGGCAGGGATCTGTATCACTAACTCAAACAGCTCATGATAATGTAAAAGTCCTTGTGGAGGTAGATAAAAATTTCATATTGTCATCCTAATTGACAGATAGACACAACACCCACGGCTTCTAGTGCAGTGGTAAGAGGCACCTGCTAACTGAAAGTATCAGAGCGTATGAACGTACAGACCACACCGGATGCTCTCTTCACATTAGAACAATTGGTACAGTGGGATTTGTAGGTTTTCAGACCAGGGAGGCGTGTTGCTATAAACCATGTTTCCTGAAGTGCTATGCCAATTGCGCAACAAGTACGAAATAAATGATGGAGTTCGTTCAATTGGCAATAGTAGCCATTACAGTTCCATTGAAGGAGCATTGGAGTCAGGTCTGAGAAAGTGTCAATTGGAAAGGATGAGCTACCAGATCATGGTCCACCTGATTGCGTGATCCGTTGTCCGTGTGCATAGGCTCGACCACTGCTAGGATGTGGCGGAACATCCAAAGCCTCAAAAAGTAGTTTATCTTTCGACTTATCCTTCTTGTCCTTGTGAGACTTTGATTTCTGTGGAGATTATGCCATTTTATCTTCTACGAGTGGAGAGGACTGTACTTTGCCACTCAGCCTGTGGCTACTGGTCCTTGTCTGGAGAGTGGGACACCTTGACATGTGTCCTCATCCCTGACAACACAAGAAAATGACTAGACATCTCTGGCTTCACCAATAGTGTTGGAACCACTGGCACTATAGGTGTAGGGAATGAGGGAGCTGATGTTTCCTCCCCCAACTGTAGGGTAGGCCCTGGACACCATCACGGCCAGGAGCTGCCAAGCGAGACCTTGTCATCGCGCGAGGTATGGATATGACATGGCAGTCACAAAATTTGATACCATATCCATTGGATGAAGTCTTTCAAAGCTTTTGTTTGCATCTTTGTAAGACAGGTGGCCAAGTCTTACGTTCTTGAATTTTCTTCTCTTTCTTGAACACTAAGCTATGCAGTGAATGAGGAGGGTTCGCTTCTGGACTCGACACACTGAGTGGATCATTCACAAGGGCTGCCCTCATGGGATGCCCGTCCACATGTCCTATAGATAGCCTCATTAGAACAGTGGGAGGACATGTGTCTGAACCTTTGGCATTTAAAACTTCTCATCGGAGGATGAAAGTAAGGCCTGGCATCACACCTATAAACCATGACCTTAACCTTCTCAGCTAAAATGTTGCCATCAAAAGCTAGGATAAAATCTCGAGTGTCAATTCTATTATGCGGTGAACAAAATGGACTCCACCCCGTGGCACATTAATATGCAGCTCTTCATCCATTTGCAGCATTGTGCCCCAATGGAAGATAACACCTCGAATTCCACTTAGCTTATTACGATTTGGTTAGGGTGTGATGTTTTGATCAGCAAAGACTGATTTCTCACCTTCTCTAATGCCACAACCTCCCCAAACTGATCTGCAACATTTTCAATGAAAAACATTGGCTTTGTTGTAGGAAAACAGCCACCTTTAGTGCACGAACAAACCAAGAACTCAGCAAACTGTCCACTTACCTTTCTCCTTGGCTAGGTCTCCTCTTGAGGCATGGTCAATGACAGAAATGCCATCGGATTCTAAACCTCGGCATTAAAAATTACTGTTCCTGATTGATGTGAGGACTGTGTTGGCATGGCCACCATTAAGTTTGATCCGTTTCATTGTGGATCATCTGCCCCAATGCCACTCACTCCAAATGGAAGCTCTCCCCGTGGGTTCCACCCCGCAAAGACAAAGGCCACTGTAGTCATTGCCCCATGTCCCAGTACCCCAAAGTAGACTGCTTGGCTGATGAGGGCAGGTTGCAGCTCAGCCATCAGCAGTGCGATCCCTACATTGTTGGGGGGCTACCACCAAGAGGGTACATGACAACCCCACCAAGATGGACTAGCTACTGCGCTGATTTCAGGTGCAGAGGCAGATCAGTTTGATTGGTAGGTCCAAAAGATAACACCGCACAATGGAGAGTTAATGCACCACAGTAAAGCGCTCTTCCTCAAACAACCTGTGCTTTGGTAAAATTTGGAGAGTAGAGGTCAAACCCAAAAAAGGGTATTAGAATTTCAAAAGCCAGAACAGGTGAGGGACAAAGCATTTAAAAAAAGCAAAAACCTTCAAAAGTCCGAAGACCATTCACAAGACCAAGGTAAAAAACTTGACCCAATAGAAAAGACTCCCACTAGCTGCCTCTTATGGCAGGCAATGAAGGGCCACATGTCTACAAGCTAAGCTGCAACCACTGTGCTGCATTTTATGTGGGCATGACAGCCAACTAGCTGTCTGTCCACATTAATTGCCACTGACTAACTGAAACCAGGTTACAGCTGGAAAACCCAGTAGCTTAGCATGTTGCCCAACACAACCTTCCTCACTTCAGTGACTGCACCACAGCCTGTGCCACCTGAATCCTTCCCGCCAACACCAGCTTTTCTAAATTGTGCAGGTGGGAACTCACCTTGCAATATATCCCAAGTTTCCACAGCCTCCACTGCTACAATCTTCATTAATCAGCATCCTTCACCAACCTGTCCCCCTCCCCACTCCCACACTCCAGCACAACACAGCCTTCTGTCCACTCTTGCACCCATAGATGTACCAGAAAGAAAAACAGAAACTGTAACATAGGTTAAGCTGCAAAGGAATTCTGCGAGTAGACTAAAATTTTTATATTGAAGATTAATATTTTTCTTTGTTTTTCCTAAAATTCAGGATGAATTTTTGGAGGACAGGGGTAAGTTGCATATCAACCTTGTACAAGGCAGCAAATGGTTAATACTGTCAAAGTCCCAGAGTGAAGCTGTCTCATTTACATTACAGCAGTGTCAACATGAGGCAGGCACGAAGAACATTTCACCACCGCGAGTGGGTAAGGGGGAAACACAACACTGGCATTTCTGGTGAACCAGACAGCAAACCTTTGCAGAAATGTAGTGGGGCAGAGCAGTTAGACATGATCATGTCACTTTAATTACATTATGAAAGAACTGCTGTTGCTAATGCAACACTGTGTACCAAGAGCTTTTATGAACTATACTTTTACTATAACAAACTAGTTAAGTAAGCACAGCAGAGTGAGAATCACTGATACCTTTGTAATAGTAAGACCTATGTGATCATGACAAGTGATGTTGGGTAAACATTAGCCACCACTATCTTAACAATCGATTCCCTGCTTACAATAAAGTGACATCTGGCACAAGTCTTTTGTATATTTCTTGCATGCAACTGAGCAATAACATGTGGTACTGAGAGAGATTGATACCCTGCCATAATCAGCAGTTGCAGAGTTCAACACCACAGTCTGCTGCTATCACAACTGGCTGGGCCCAGATGCCTTGCCTATCGTCTCACGTCATGACAACAGTGTTCCTGATGATACTTCTGCGGACTGACGAGGGCCTACCTGAATGCCAGGTCAAAAACATTGTATTACACAGCAATTGTCAACATGGTTCAACAGATGAAGAAGAACGAGGGTGAGTGGGTGGGGACGAAGCAGCTCCGATATCATTGTGTGTAACTCTAACACACATGCCCTCTTCTCTCTCTCTGCTACAGCATCGCTGTAAAGCCATCATCAGACACACCACGTGTGGCGAATCACCACAGCAGCATCCGGCCAGGAACGGTGAATGCAGTGTCAGCTGCCTTGAATAGCTGGAAGGCCGCTTACGACACGAATCCTCGATGAGTTTCGACAATTGACGTCAACAGCAAGCCAAGAAACTGACTGTAATGTATGGAAATAAATAATTGTCAGTCTTCTCTCACTGTACCTACAAGCAAAAAAGGTCACCACCATCCTTCTGATGAAGACTGGCAACAAGGCTGAATTGGGAGAGTGCCTCCTGACACAGAACAATCTGTCCTTCCACCCTCACAACAGTCACCTCTTGCAGGACGTTAATAATTAAATAAATTGAATAAAAGCTATTAAAATGGACTAGCTTAAGATATGTGTATAGTTTTTAAAGCTTTTATTACTACATGCCTTTAAAATTATTTATTGCATTGCTCTCAGAAATTAGTTTTTAAGGGTAATTAGAAGCTGAAATTTTAGAAAAGTTATAAAGACATCTGTTCTATTCCAGCAATTCTTAACATAAAAATGGAGCTTCAAATTAAAAAGTTTAATGTTTCAGCTAACAGAACTGGCAATCAGATTTGTAATGAGAAGATTTTTTATTTTCATGATTTATGTCCATATTCTCATGGAACAGCCCGTGTCTTTTCTGAAGGTATTTGTCTAGAGAGCAGCCTCGTAAGGAAGCGATATGTGGATGATGAGACAAAGAAATTAAAAAGAGTTTTGAAATGTGGTGCTACAGAAGAATGCTGAGGATTAGATGGGTAGATCAAATAACAAATGAGAAGGTAGTGAATTGAAATCGGGAACTAACAAATTTATAACACAAACAGGCTGGTTGACAGGACACATCTTGAGGCTCCAAGGAATCATCAATTTGATGATGGAAGGAAGTGTCAAAGGTAAAAATTGTAGAGGCATACCATGGTATGTATACAGCAAACAGTTTCAAATGCATGCTGGTTACAGTAGTCATTCAGAGATGAATGAATAGTCTTGCACAGGATACAATAATGTGGACATCTATATAAAACCAGTCTTTCACTTGAAGACAACAACAAGAACAAGAACAATAACAACATGCAAAAACATGGAAAATTCTTGCCAAATTTTTTGATTTAATTTAGTATGTCTGTGAGATGATGTTTACTGAATTTTATCACAGGATGTGTTTTCATTTTATTCTAGTGATTTATATATGTCACATAATCATACATCAATATTATGAAAACAATAGACTGCTACTCACCACATAGTGGAGATGTTGAGTCGTAGACAACACAACATAAAGACTGTGTCTGTGTAGTGGGAACAAGTAAGGGGATAGGTGGGTGAAGGGCAGCGACAAATGAAGGCTGAGGCCACGAGAGTAACAGGAATGTACGATACATTACAGGGACGGTGCCCACATGTGCAATTCAGGATAGCTGGTGTTGGTAGGAAGGATTCAGATGACACGGGCTGTGAAGCTGTTACTCAATTGTTGTGTTGGCCAGTGTGTTTTACAACTTGGTGGTCCAGCTGTTTCTTGGCTACAGTTTGTCAGCGGCCATTTACGTGGACAGACAGCTTGTTGGTAGTCACGCCCATGTAAAACACAACACTGTAGTTGCATGTTAGCTTATGGGTCACATGACTGATTTCACAGGTAGCCCTGCCTGTGGTGGGATGGGATAGGTGATGTTGGCGGCCAGACTGGAGTAGGTGGTGGTAGTGGTGGTGGTGGTGGTGGAGGTGGTGGGAGGATGTATGGGACAGATCTTGCATCTAGGTCTATTACAGGGAAATGAGCCATGAGATAGGGACGGAGGAGGATATTGTGTAGGTTCAGTGGGCACTGACATACCACTGTGGGAGGGGTGGGAAGGATAATGAGGAGAACACACTCATTTCAGGGCATGATGAGCGGTAGTCAAAACCCTGGTGGAGAATACGATTCAGTAACTCCTGTCTTGGGTAGTACTGAGTCACAAGGAGAATGCGCCTTTGAGGCCGGACAGTGACACTTCGGGAGGTGGTGGGTGACTGGAGAGATAAGGCACTGGAGATTTGTTTGTGTGTGAGGTCGGGAGGGTGATTCTGGTCTGTGAAGGCCTCTGTGAGACCACTGGGATATTTCAAGAGGGACTGCTCATGACTACAGATGTGATGGCGATGGGTAGCTAGGCTGTAAGGAGGGGATTTCTTGGTATGGAATGGGTGGCAGCTGTCAAAGTTTAGATGTTGCTGCCAGTAAGTAGGTCTGATGTAGACAGAGATGCAGTCATCTTTGATGTGACAGTCAACATCGTAAAAGGTGGCTTCTTGGGTTGATATCAAATCCGAAGCAATGGGAGCAGAAGGGGTTGAGGTTCGTGGGGAGGGGGCGGGGGGGGGGGGGGGGGGGGGAGGAATATGGGTAGGGAACAGTCACCCTTGATGTATATCGCAAAGATGTCATCAATGAATTTGAACCAAGTGAAGGGTTTCAGATACTGGGTGGTTAGGAAGGATCCCTCTAGACGACCCATGAACAGGTTGGTATTGGATGGTGCCAAGCAGAGGCCCATTGTCATACTGTGCATTTGTTTGAAGATGATGCCTCCAAATGTGAATTAATTGTGGGCGAGAATGGTGACCAGGTAGGAGGTTGTAGGTTTGAAATTGATCTGGTCTTGGGGAAGTTAGTGATCAATAGCAGCAAAGCCATGGTTATTAGGTATGTTAGTGAAAAGGAAGGTAGCATCAATAGTGATTAAAAACAGGAATTTTGGAGACTCGGTGGAAGAAATGGTTGTGGTCTTATATATAGGAGGGTAGACTGCTGGTAATAGGCTTAAGGTGTTGGTCTACGAGAACAGAGATTCTGTCAGTGAGGACACAGTAACTGGCCACAGCTGGTTGTCCTGTGTGGTTGGGTTTATGAACTTTAGGAAGCATGTAGAAGGTATAAGTGCAGGGAATGGTACAGGCGGGAGAGAGGAGGACTCTGAAGAGGGCTTCTGGGATGGGCAGACAGATTTGAGGCGACACTGGAGATCCTGTTGGATTTCTTTAATAGGGTCACTGTGGCAAGGTTTGTAGGTGGATGAATCTGACACCAGGAGAATTTCTTCCGTGAGGTAATCCTTGCACTTCAAAACTACAGTAGTGGAATCTTGTGTGAGAGTTGTGTTTTTGTGAATATGATATGTGTGTGTGCATGTGGGGGGGAGTCTACTTCAGAAGAAGGTCTTTTGGTGAAACTTACTTGTTAAGCATTATTTTTCTTGTGCCTGTATATGTCTCAACAACATCTCCACTGTGTGATGAGTAGCTATGTATTTGTTTCATACTACTTACCAAGGAATATCATCAAACAACTGTACATTTTGAGATGATGTTATATTTTATTTTGACAACCAAGTTTGGCATTTAAATATGCCATCTTCAGGCCCCACATTCACTTCATGTGTAGACAATCAGACATATCAATATTAGCATATTGGAGTAGTCAGTATCTGGATACCATGAATATGTTATTCGTGTGCTTCCTTCAAAGACTTGACAGCAAGTTGTTGTCAGGTCTTTGAAGGAAACCCTAATAAAGATCTCATGGCATCCAGATACTGATGGCTCTAGTACGGTAATATCTGTACATGTGATGGTCTACACATGAAGTGCATGTGGGGCCTGAAGATAGCATATTAAAATGTGAAAACTGGTTGTCAAAATAAAATAAAGTAACTTCTCAAAATGTGTGGCTGTTTGGCTATTTTCCTCAGTAAATATTTGACCAGGAGCTATCCTGTGTCCACAATGGATCAACAGAGATCTTCACATTAATGTCATTATTCCATCCTAGACTTTCAATCGGTTGTTTTGTAAGTAATCATGTGTGTGATTGTGATGAGCTCTCCGTGCACCTAAGGTGTGTAAAGACTGCAGTGAAATGCTATGTTGCAAAGAGATGGCAATGAGAATGCTCAAGGTGTGCAAGTTAGCAAGCGACTGTTCAAAACAGAGGGGACAGAATCGCCCAGCACTCAAGGAGGCAATATGTTTATGTGCAGAGCAACATTACATTTTGCAAGCTCTGAAGACACGTGGAGATTAGTACTTACTGGAGTTTCTTGCTTAACAGACATGTGCACGATCTCCTGCTTCAGGAATGAAAGTGGGCTGGCCTCAACCTGAATTAAAGGAAATGAATTAAGTACAGATGCAACACTGAATACAAGCAGTGCTTATTAAACCAGTCTACAGAAATATAATTGATTACACTGTGACAACAGAAACACTCTGCCTGGATTTCACACTTATCATGAGCAGTGGCCTTATCCATTTAGGGTATCCGACCACACTTACCACCTTGATTCTGACTTCCATTATCACCAGTTTTTCCACCTAAGATTTCTGAACACTGCAACTAGAGGTTCTCAAATGGGATATACAGGGTGAAAAGTATTTAAACTGACAAACTCTGGGAGGTTGTAGGGGACATCAAAACAAATATTTTTCCCTAATGTCATTTTTTCCTATGAGGATTATTTAAATAGGTGGAGGCCATATTACGCTCTTCAATTGTTAGAGGCCGTATTACGATCTTCAGTTGTTAGAGGGTGTATTACACTCTTCAGTTGTAGGCAACTGCTGTCCACCAGTGAAGTAGTGCATTGTCTCTGTTTACTAATGGAGCGATACACCTGGAGTGAGTACACTGATATGGTTGGTGCGTACTACGCAGCGCACCACAACGGACGAGCTGCACAGCGGTTTTAATTGCCGTATCCCGCATCATACGACCTTTGCTACTGTGTACTAACGTCTGCGTGAGATCGGGTCATTTAGCAGATTACCTGGACAGGGATGCCGTCACACTGTAAGAACGCTGCAATTTGAGGAAGCTGTCTTGCAGCATGTGGAGCAGGAACCAGTTGATTATCCAGCGAGAGCACAATATTCGCAGTGGTACCTGGAATAGTGTGAAATGCATCCTACATTTCCATCCTTTGTGTTGTTTACCGATGAATCAACGTTCGGGCGTGATGGAGTCTTCAACATGCACAGTTCACATGTTCGGAGTGAGGATAACCCACATGCCACCGTTACTAGCGCCCATCAAGTGCAGTTCTTCGTTAATGTGTGGGTCGGTGTTGTTGGGGACTGTTTAATTGGGCCGTATCTGCTACCTACACCATTAAATGGCAGGCGCTATTACAATTTTCTCGCCAGAGCATTGCCAGAATTGCTGGAAGACGTCCTGCTCCCTACAAGACAACGTATGTGGTTCAAACATGATGGAGCACCGGCACATTTCAGTCGTCGTATGTGTCGATTCCTGGACTGACAGTTCCCAGAAATGTGGATTGGCAGAGGTGGTCTTGTACCATGGCCTGCTCGCTCCCCAGATACGTCCTGTCTGGACTTTTTTGTGTGGGGAGAGATGCGCAACCTTGTTTACGCAATTCCTGTTGCATCAGAAGAAGATCTGGCTGCCCGGATAGTAGCAGCAGCAGGAACAATTCAGGATACTCCTAGGGTTTTTGCCCGTGTCAGACAGAATATGATCCGATGGTGTAACCTTCGTTTGCATGCCAATGGATGCATTTTTGAAAATCTACTGTAATTGAAATTGGATTGTGTTAATGTGTTGTCTCTTGGCCATAAAAAATGGAAAAGTGTTTGTTGGTTTAATTAATTTGCCGCCAGAGAAATCTTCCTCTAGCGGTTTTAATGCTCCTCATTGCAAAAAATGACATTAGGGAAAAATATTTGTTTTGATGTCCCCTACAACCTCCCAGAGTTTGTCAGTTCAAATACTTTTCACCCTGTATGTGAATAGCACCACTGGAGGAATGGAGTCAGTGGAGCACTGTGGCTTACCCTGTCTACCCAACTTCCTCTTTACATAGAATTATCTTGCAGATGACTTTTTTTTAAGATAGCCCAAATATATCACCATATAGCAGGAATGAAATGAGTACTCTTAGAACAATAACAAAAACATGACTTCACAATCTTAATTCAGTTAAGAGGATTACAATTATTACTAGTTGTCATCTACAGGAACAAATTCCTTCTAGGTAGATCTGCAGCAGTAGTCTTAAATTATTTTTTGAATAATCAGACTTTAAAATTCCCCGTTTGAATAAGAGAACAATTAATTTGTGTAAAAACCGTACATGTGCTATTCTTACAACTACATGAAATAAAGAACAAACTTATATTAGACTTTGTTACAATATATTATATTGGATGTTTGCAGCTTGCTCTGTTATAAGTTACATATACATGAGCTGCTTACACATTTTGTAACAACAAAATTTCATTACCAAAGAAGATCAAATAAAACAAGTAGAAATAATTATATGTTCATCAAACTAGATAGAGAGTCACTATTGCCACATCACAATGCGAAACTACAAACATTTAGCTCTGGGCAGGAACAGGTAAAGGAAATACAGCTCAAGTGTAAAGGAATGGTTACCATACATTTGATAAATTTGTACTTAGTACAACTGTTGATGATGGGAGTGACTCTCCATGGTACAAAGTCACTGTAAAGAAACTTCTAAAGAAACAGGCACTACTGCATAACAGGTGTCCAACAAAGCATAACATATAGGTGCAGGGACAGTGCATAAACATGTTTGGCTGTCAAGGGGTGCAATGCATGAAACCATAAATGACTACCACAGCAAAATATTATTAAAATATCTCTCACAAAACCCACAGAAATTCAGGCCATGTTAGTGGTGCTAAAGTCAGCGTTCCAACACTCATAGACGAGATGGAAACTAAAGCTGAGGGGTTGAGAAGCAAAAGCAGAAATTCTCAACTCTGTTTTAAAATATTCCTTTACAAAGGAATATTCAGGACTGTTGCACCAATTTAATTTTGTCCCACTACAAAGTGACAACATCAGGAGAATTGAGAAACCGCTGCAATTGCTAAAATTGAACAAAGCTCCAAAGCCCTATGAAATCCCTATCAGATTCTGTACTGAAGTTGTAGCTGAGTCAGTCCCTGTTTTAACTATAATATACCACAGATCCCTCTAATGAACAATAATGCCTAGTGGTTGGAAGACAGTTCAGATCACACCTATCTACAGCAAGGGTGATGGAAGTTACCCAAAAAATTACTTTCCAATATTACTGACATCCATTTGTTATACTGACATCCATTTGTTATATAATCTTACAACATGTTGGTGCTTGTAATGAACTATCTCGAACACAATGACCTCCACCCACACAATCAGCATAGACCCTGAAAACATAGATGATGTGAATCCCAGCTCACAATTTTCTCACATGACACCCTGAAAGCTATGGATCATAGCAGCCATGTATACAAAGTATTACTTGGCACCCAAACCATATGAGTCACTGCAACACCTACTGTTATTGCCAGAAGTACAGCTGTATAAGGTATCAACCAACATTTGCGACAGGACTGAAAATTTCTTGGTAGGCAGGGGGGTTGGGTTGGGTTGGGTTGGGTTGGGTTGTTTGGGGAAGGAGATCAGACAGCGAGGTCATCGGTCTCATCGGATTAGGGAAGGATGGGGAAGGAATTCGGCCGTTCCCTTTCAAAGGAACCATCCTGGCATTTGCCTGGAGCGATTTAGGGAAATCACGGAAAACCTAAATCAGGATGGCCGGACACGGGATCGAACCGTTATCCTCCCAAATGAGAGTCCAGTGTCTAACCACTGCGCCACCTCGCTTGGTTTGGTAGGGAGGACACAGCATGTTATCTCAGATGGAGTGTCAGTGGCAGACACACAACTAAGTTGAGGTATGCTTCAAGGAAATTTGTAGGGACCCTTGCTGTTCATGTTACATATTAATGACCCAGTAGACAGTATTGGTATATACTTGCTGAAGCAGCAACCGTAGTAGGAAGAAATCATCTTTAAGAAATAATAAACAGCCAATCATCTCCAAAATGAAAGTTTATTTAAATCCCTTAAGCCCATCTCACACGGAGCAAGGTTCGCCGCAAGTTTGTGAGATGGTGTGCATGCCCGCCGGCTTGCAGGCAAAGGAGCCAGCTATCTTCCATGCCGAAGCTCTCCCACAGTGCAAAATTGGCAGCTAGTTGTCTTGTGATCGGCTGCATGTTGTATCGAACGAAGATGGCTGCTTCAGGTACAGATGTTCAGAGCAAACTGGCGCTATTAGCTGTTTTGGTGCTAAACGATGCAGAAATGCATCCTAATGAGAGAAGAAGAAAGAAAGAATGGGCGAAAAACTGGATTAAGAGGAGAAACGCTGGAAAAGGTGTGCTCCCCATGCTTCATAAACAGTTGAGGTTAGTTCGCATAACACCTACTTTTGTTTGAAAGGTATCACCATTTCATTACTGTTTGACTTTATAAATATACCAATAATGACGTAATCCATTACTATTCAAGATTATGTGCTTTCAAAAATCAGGTGAATATTCAGTGTGATATTTCTAGGAAATTTAAATGTGTCCGATTTTTGCAAGTAGTAGGTTTCTACATTCAACACAAAATTCAAAGTTTTGTACTTACGTTGTTCATCCCAGTGTCACTGCTTTTCTATGATTGTACTTTGGTGTACTCCACTTTAAATTGAGTACGTAAATTGTGCATTTTGCCATAGCAATCCTTGCTCGGCGTATATGGTCAAACAAGACACACGGCACTTGCAACTCTTTCGAGTGCTTCTGCACGCAAATGTTTATTCTAGTAGTTTGCGCTTTTCACAACTTACAGACAATGTTCTTCCCTATAAGTACATATCAATGCTTCAATCGTTTCCTTGGACCACTGCGACTGAAGTGCCATTATTTAATAATTGTAAGAACTTCCTACCGTACCTCATAACAGCAGAAAAGCGACTATCAACAAAGGCTTCCCACCCAAGCTTTCCGCATCTGACGTCACAAACGAAACGTCTCATGATTGGCCAACGCACATAGCCTGCAGGGAACCTTACAAGAAAAACAGCATCGGACCTATCCTGGAAATCTTACAAGGTTCCCAGCAAGGTAGCCCGCTAGCAGACGACGGAGCCCGCAAGGTAGCCGTCGCGCGAGCCAGCAAGGAAACATACAGCGAATCTTGCTCTGTGTGAGACGGGCTTTAATCATGGTTTCAATGTTTATAAAGCCATCTTCAGAAGGAAATATTAACAACCTTAACAGGTTAACAGCGAATACATGTTAATATATAATAATACAAAATATTATTCAAACTTACCGGTTTACATGTCATGGCAGAGATATGTGAAAAATACATGTAAAGACTGTCCCAACAATTACAAAAGACAGACATGGCAACCACTCAAAGTAAGACATGAAGAGCATCTCCTAAGTAAATGTGGGAGAATTGTGTACAATTCCACTTTTGCTGAACGCTACAATACCATACATCCAATATACGCCAGCACATACAACAAAAGCATCAGCTTCAAAGGAAGTGCGATTCCCAGTTCCAAAGGGCAGAGGGATGCAATATCTTGGATGGTCATAAAACTGAACCTCTTCTATGAGGAAACAATCTGATCTAAGAAGGACCTTCGTTTATGGGACCTGTTTCCTTGTTTCAATGAGTATCACTATCTCTCTTATTATTTTACATACTTTTAACACCCTGTATACTGTAAGCACTGACTTCTACTATGAACAAGCAACATGACCCTGCATATATGGATCTATGGAATTACTGTATCATAAATAAATAACCCCCCGCCCCATGCACCATGGACCATGCCATTGGTGGGGAGGCTTGTGTGTTTCAGCGATACAGATAGCTGTACCATAGGTGCAACCACAACGGAGCGGAAACTGTTGAGAGGCCAGACAAACATGTGGTTTCTGAAGAGGGCCAGCAGCCTTTTCAGTAGTTGCAGGGGCAACAGTCTGGATGATTGACTGATCTGGCCTTATAACACTAACCAAAACGGGCTTGCTGTGCTGGTACTGCAAATGGCTGAAAACTAGGGGAAACTTCAGCCGTAATTTTTTCCAAGGGCATGCAGCTTTACTGTATGGTTAAATGATGATGGCGTCCTCTTGCGAAAAATATTCTGGAGTAAAATAGTCCCCCATTTGGATCTCCGGGCAGGGACTACTCATGAGGACGTAGTTATCAGGAGAAAGAAATCTGGCGTTCTATGAATCAGAGCATGGAATGTTATATCCCTTAATCGGGAAGGTAGGTTAGAAAATTTAAAAAGGGAACTGGATAGGTTAAAGTCAGATATAGTGGGAATTAGTGAAGTTCGGTGGCAGGAGGAACAATACTTCTGGTTAGTTGAATACAGGGTTATAAATACAAAATCAAATAGGGGTAATGCAGGAGTAGGTTTAATAGTGAATTAAAAAATAGGACTGCAGGTAAGCAACTACAAACAGCATAATAAACACATTATTGTGACCAAGATAGACATAAGCCAATGCCTAACACAGTAGTACCAATTTATATGCCAACTAGCTCCGCAGATGACGAAGAGATTGATGAAATGTATGATGAGATAAAAGAAATTATTCAGATAGTGAAGGGAGATGTAAATTTAATAGTCATTGGTGACTGGAATTCGACAGTAGGAAAAGGAAGAGAAGGGAAAGTAGTAGGTGGATATGGAATGGGAGTAAGAAATGAAAGAGGAAGCCGCCTGGTAGAATTTTGCACAGAGCATAACTTAATCAGAGCTAACACTTGGTTCAAAAATCATGAAACAAGATTGTATACATGGAAGAGGCCTGGAGATACTGGAAGGTTTCAGATAGATTATATAATGGTAAGACAGCGATTTAGGAAGCAGCTTTTTAAATTGTGAGACATTTCCAGGGGCAGATGTGGACTCTGATCACAATCTATTGGTTATGAACTGTAGATTAAAACTGAAGAAACTGCAAAAAGGTGGGAATTTAAGGAGATGGGATCTGGATAAACTGACAGGCAGAAGTTGTAGAGAGTTTCAAGGGAGAGCATTAGGAAACAATTGACAGGAATGGGGGAAAGAAATACAGTAGAAGACGAATGGGTAGCTCTGAGGGATGAAGTAGTGAAGGCAGCAGAGGATCAAGAAGGTAAAAAGACGAGGGCTAGTAGAAATCCTTGGGTAACAGAAGAAATATTGAATTTAACTGATGAAAGGAGAAAACATAAAACTGCAGTAAAGAAGCAGGCAGAAAGGAATACAAACATCTCAAAAATGAAATCAACAGGAAGTGCAAAATTGCTAAGCAGGGATGGCTACAGGACAACTGTACAGATGTCGAGCCATATCTCATTACGGGTAAGATAGATACTGCCTACAGGAAAATTAAAGAGACCTTTGGCGAAAAGAGAACCGTATATGAACATCAAGAGCTCAGATGGAAACGCAGTTTTATGCAAAGAAGGGAAAGCAGAAAGGTGGAAGGAGAATACAGTGGGTCTATACAAGGGCAATGTACTTGAGGACACTATTATGGAAATGGAAGAGGATGTAGATGAAGATGAAATAGGAGATATGATACTGCGTGAAGAGTTTGACAGAGCACTGAAAGACCTAGGTCGAAACAAGGCCCTGGGAATAGATGACATGCCATTAGAACTACTGATAGCCTTGGGAGAGCCAGCCCTGACAAAACTCTACCATCTAATGAGCAAGTTGTATGAGACAGAAGAAATGCCCTCATACTTCAAGAAGAATATAATAATTCCAATACCAAAGAAAGCAGGTGTTGACAGATGTGAAAATTACTGAACTATCAGTTTAATAAGTCACGGCTGCAAAATAATACTGTGAATTCTTTACAGTCGAATGGAAAAACTGGTAGAAGCCGACCTCAGGGAAGATCAGTTTGGATTGCATAGAAATGTTGGAACATTGAAGAAATACTGACCTTATGACTTATCTTAGAAGATAGATTAAGGAAAGGCAAACCTACATTTCTAGCATTTGTAGACTTAGAGAAAGCTTTTGACAATGTTGACTGGAATACTCTCTTTCAAATTCTGAAGGTGGCAGGGGTAAAATACAGGGAGTGTAAGACTATTTACAGTTTGTACAGAAGAGTCGAGGGGCATGAAAGGGAAGCAGTTGTTGGGAAGGGAGTGAGACAGGGTTGTAGCTTATCCCCAATGTTATTCAATTTGTATACTGAGCAAGCAGTAAAGGAAACAAAACAAAAATTCAGAGTAGGAATTAAAATTCATGGAGAAGAAATAAAAACTTTGAGGTTCGCTGGTGACATTGTAATTCTGTCAGAGACAGCAAAGGACTTGGAAGAGCAGTTGAACGGAATTGACAGTGTCTTGATAGGAGGATATAAGATGGACATCAACAAAAGCAAAACGAGGATAATGGAATGTAGTCGAATTAAATCAGATGATGCTGAGGGAATTAGATTAGGAAATGAGACGCTTAAAGTAGTCAACGAGTTTTGCTATTTGGGGAGCAAAAAACGGATGATCGTCGAAGTAGAGAGGATATAAAATGTAGACTGGAAATGGCAAGGAAGTGTTTCTGAGAAGAGAAATTTTTTAACATCAAGTATAGATTTAAGTGTCAAGAAGTCATTTTTGAAAGTATTTGTATGGAGTGTAGCCATGTCTGGAGGCAAAACATGGACAATAAATAGTTTGGACAAGAAGAGAATAGAAGCTTTCGAAATGTGGTGCTACAGAAGAATGCTGAAGATTAGATGGGTAGATCACATAACTAATGAGGAGGTATAGAATAGAATTACGAAGAAGAGAAATTTGTGGCACAACTTGACTAGAAGAAGGGATCAGTTGGTAGGACATGTTCTGAGGCATCAAGGGATCACCAGTTTAGTATTGGAGGGCAGTGTGGAGGGTAAAAATCGTAGAGGGAGAACAAGAGATGAATACACTAAGCAGGTTCAGAAGGATGTAGGTTGCAGTAGGTACCAGCAGATGAAGAAGCTTGCACAGAGCAGAGTAGCATGGAGAGCTGCATCAAACCAGTCTCTGGACTGAACACCACAACAACAAATAAATAAATGCTAGTGCATTATGACTAGCAAAACACATGAATAACATCAACCACAAAAAACCAAGAGAACTCTGACACTTCTGTTAGCCAAAGATTTTTGAGGTGTGAAACTGTGAAGAAACTTGTTGAGAGAGAGAGAGAGAGAGAGAGAGAGAGAGAGAGAGAGAACCGGCTCACAGATTAACCCAAAATATTTGTAATAATTCATTCCGTTGTTACTAACTGATTAAACAAGATAGCAGAGAAATTGCAAAAGGTGGAGTGCAAACATTCCCCAGATAAGTTGCTACTTACCATATTACAGAGGTGCTGAGTCGCAATTAGGCATGCGCGCTTGCGGAACAGTACCAGAGAGTGTGGTCTCGTGTGTGTGTGTGTGTGTGTGTGTGTTTTGTCTATTCTGAGTAAGGCCTGTCTGGCCAAAAGCTTTGATTGTGACAGTCTTTTTGTTGTGCCTACCTGCAGCTCAGCATCTCTGCTATATGGTGAGTAGCAACTTTCCTTTTCGTAATATTGACATTATTCCCTCTAGGACATTCCAAGTCTTAAGTGTGGTTAACTTTCAGACCTAAAATAATAACAAAGAATACCAGTCAAACTCTTACTATATTTTCAAAAAAGAAGTTGTCATGTGTGTGCCAAAATAGGTAAGAGCAATCAAAGAACTGAAGACAGCTGGTGACGGTCTCAATCAATAATTTCTATTTTAAATTTTGTTTGACTGCACTGAATGCTAAACTAGTTCCCAAGACCATTATTGATAAAATAATAGTTACTGGTTTTATTTTTGACCTATTGTCTGAATGATAAACACAATGTAATTAGTCATATTAACATTATGTACTGGCTCTTGTTTGATGAGAGGAGCACCACAAGCAGAACTTCTACATTTCACTGGTGCCATCTTCTGCAAAAGAAGAAGAAGAAGAAGAAGAAGAAGAAAGAAGGAGAAGAAGTAAGTGAACACCAATCACAAACAACAACCTGAGGCTAAATCATGCACCATAATAAAAGTACATGGAAAATTCTAGGTTTCCAGAATGAGATTTCCACTCTGCAGCGGAGTGTGTGCTGATATGAAACTTCCTTGAAGATTAAAACTGTATGCCGGACCGAGGCTTGAACTCGGGACCTTTGCCTTTCGCGGGCAAGTGCTCTATCAACTGAGCTACCCAAGCATGACTCACGCCCCGTCCTCACAGCTTTACTTTTGCCAGTACCTTGTCTCCTACCTTCCAAACTTTACAGAATCTCTCCTGCGAACCTTGCAGAACTAGCACTCCTGAAAGAAAGGATATTGCGGAGACATGGCTTAGCCACAGCCTGGGGGATGTTTCCAGAATGAGATTTCCACTCTGCAGTGGAGTGTGTGCTGATATGAAACTTCCTGGCAGATTAAAACTGTGTGCCGGACTGCGACTCGAACTCGGACCTTTGCCTTTCGCGGGCAAGTGCTCTACCATCTGAGCTACCCAAGCACGACTCACGCCCCCTCCTCACAGCTTTACTTGTGGTAGAGCACTTGCCCATGAAAGAGACAGGTCCCAAGTTCGAGTCTCGGTCCAGCACACAGTTTTAATTTTCCAGGAAGTTTCAATTCTAGGTTTGTTCGTTGGAGAATTAAAGCGTGTATTTGAAGGAATGTTTTCATTTTGTTTCACTGATCCTTTGACTAGTTTATTAGTGTTGGTTAAAAGTAAGCACTTCTTTGAAACCTTAACTGTTCCACACATACATAGTTTCAATCATGGAATCCAGATCAAAATGAAATCAATATCTTGTTAATGACTCATTCTATAAATTATCTCAACATACTGACTACCGATTTGCAAAGCACTGTTAGAATTGTAGCAAACAATGTTCAGTGAATAAACCATTTCATGATAAAGCATTAATTTTTTTTTCCAACAGAAACAGTGTGGGATCTACTATTTGATGAATAGCAACTGAATAATCTATAATATAAAATTAGAGATTTTCTGGTAATAATTCAAGATGCTACATCTATACTCCGCAAACCATCATGATGTGCATGGCACAGGTGCATCTCATTGTACCAGTTGTTAGGGTTTCTTCCTGTTCCATTTGTGAATGGAGTGTGGGAAGAATGATTGTTTGAATGGCTATGTGCATGCTGTAATTATGCTAATCTTACCATCTCAGTCCCTACATGAACAATATGCAGGAGGTTGTAATATATTTCTAGATTCAACATTTAGAGCTGATTCTTGCAACTTTGTTAATACACTTTCTTGGAATATTATACATCTATCTTCAAGAGTCTGCCAGTTCAGTTTCTTCAATATCTCTGTGACACTCTCTCAAGGATCAAACAAACCTGTGACCATTTGTGCTATCCTTCTCTGTATACGTTCAATATCCCCTATTAATCCTATTTGGTATGGGTCACACACACATGAGCAATATTTTAGAACCAATCACACTAGTGATTTGTAAGCTATCTCCTTTCATAAACTAATTGCCCTTCCCCAGTATTCTACAAAGAAACTGAAGTTTGCCAGCTACTTTACCCACAACTGTGCATTTGTGATCATTCCGTTTCGTATCCCCACGCAGTGTTACACCAACATGTTTATATGAGTTGGCCGATTCCAACAGTGACTCATTGACATTACAGCCTAGGATACGATGGTTGTTTTTTTTTTTTTTTGTTTTGTTTTGTGATACACACAATTTTACATTTTTAAAATTTAAATCGAGTTGCCGATCTTCGCCCCACTTTGAAATCTTATCAAGATCACTCTGAACATTCATGCAGCTTCTTTCAGACTGTACTTCATTCTAGGCAACTGCATCATCTGCAAAATGGCTGAGGTTACAATTAACATTGTCTGCAGTGTCATTAATATACAACATGAACACCAAGGGTCCCATCACACTTCTGTAGGACACACCCGAAGTTACTTCTACATCTGAAGAAGTAACTGATAACAACAAGAGGTGTCTATGTCTAACCACTTTTATTAATGGGTTTTCATATAAGTCTGCTATAGGAATGTATATTTTTCTTGAAGCATCTCTGAACAATTTTCTTTAGTCCTGACAGCATTCAGTCTCATAATAGTTTGTGTAATTTTTCTTGCCTCACTCACTCTCGCCTCTTCATTGTTGTGTGTGCTCAACGAAAATTATCAAACTTCTTTTACATGTTAGCTTCCCAACAGTAACAGAATTCCTTTTCCCACAAAACACGGTTGAAAACAAATTAGCCTATGCAAAGAAACTGCCAGTTCAGTGTCAACAACCAAGAGTTATATTGATAGAACAGCTCAGCACTGGAAAGAGAATATATGTAAGAGGAGATTCTCCAAATACTGGGAAGTTGCTCTTCTGTCTGAGGGAAGTTTCATTTGTGAATAGCAAACTTCTTTTCCTCCTAAACACAAACCAAGGTGGAGCAACATGACACTTACATTATTCTATTTGTAGTGATCATATTTTAGGAACAGAAGACAAAATCTAAAAAGTGATAGATGTGGAAATACATTTTAGTTCCAAGAATGAAACAACTGTACATAGGACTTGGCAGTGAACTTTAAAAGAAACAGGAAAGATGGCAACAGAATTTTGAAGTCAGCTATTAGAGCTTTGCAACTAAGTGTCTTAAATCTTGTAACATAAAATATATAATAATAAATCACCAGACGTGTTCATGTAAACATTTCAGTCTCTCTCAAAAACAGAATACTTTCATTTCATCCCCAACCCACACCTCAAAATAAATAAATAAATAAACTGCGGCAAGGGAGTATTTGTCAAAACTTTGTAAGGCAACAGTAAGTAAAAAATAAAATAATCAATGTTTGAAAATATAAAATAATGTTGTTATGGTCTTCAGTCCCAAGTTCTCCACAGCACTCGATCCTGTGCAAGTCCTTCGTCTCTGAATGACTACTACAATCACCATCCATTAGAGCCTGCTTACTGTACTCGTCATCTAGTCTCCCTCTGGAATTTTTACGCCTCCCCCCCCCCCCCCGACACACACACCACTACAAAACTGAAGTGACAATTTCTTGATGTCTCACAATGTGTCCTATCAACTGATCCCTTCATTTAGTCCAATTATGCTACAAAATTTCTTATCTTCTTGAACCTATTCAGAATTTCTTCATTAGTTACCTGACCTACCAATCCAGTCCTCAGCATTCCTCTCTAGCACCAAAAGCTTATGCCCAGTACCACCGAAGGCCGCGCCACCTGTGAAAGTAGCCACACCGTATGTCAGCTCTGCTGCAATTTCTGCACAGTATTTTAAGTGGGCAGAGCGATGAACCAACTGTCCACAAAATGAATTGCCACCACCACACTGTCAAGAACAGAGCTGGTCGGCCCAGTGGTGGAAACACACTGCTCAACACAACATGCTTGAATGTAATAACTGCTTCACAACACTTGTCATCTGTATCCTTCCACCTCATACCAGCTTTCCTGAACTGCACAGGTGTGAGTTATCCTTGCTCCTGTAATCCTCCTGGCCTCAATCTCCAGTAACCCACAGCTCTCACACACTCTACCAAATAGCATCCTCTTCCTCTGTTCTGTCACCCCATATCAATAAACACCGTGTCACTGCCATTTGAGCCACTGTATACCTTTCCTCAACTCCTCCTCTCACTTTCCAGTCTTTCTTCCTCTACCCACCCCATTGTGTGCCTGTCAATGACTCGTGACTTCTACTATTTCGTTAGTGCCTGAAGTTTTGGACACACTGAGGAACAACCTGGACAAAAGTTCAAATATGATGCAGGATCAACATATGCTGCTAAACTGAATTCACAAACTCATCTTCCTCCCCCCCCCCCCCTCCCCCCAGTGTAAAGAAGGAAGAAAGGAAGATAAGAGTTAACATCTTGTCAATTCTGAGGTCATTATAGGTGGAGCACAACCTCACATTTTTTCAAGGAGTGGGAAGGAAATTGGCCATGACCCTTCAAAGGAGCCAGGCCGGCATTTTCGTGGAATGATTTGAGGAAATCGTAAAATTCTTACACGAGACAATATTATAAAAAGGTTAGATTGCTATTCACCATATAGTGGAGATGATGAGGCACAGAGAGGCACAACAAAAAGACTGCCTTCTTGGCCAAAAGCTCACTTTTTTGACAGCCTTTCTGTTGCACCTATCTGTGACTTGGTATCTACGCTATATAGAGAGTAGCAATCTATCATTTTCATAATACTGCCATTCTTCCATCCTGGCTTTTCCATTGTTTGAAAACTTATAAAGGATGACCAGATGTGGATTTGAACAGTCATCCTCCCTTATGGGAACCCAGTGTGCTAACCACTGCATCATCTCACTTAGTTTTATTTCTGTATAAAAGATCACTTATCAGCCATGTATGCATTAGCTACAAGTTTTGGTAGATAATCAGTAAAGAAGTGTATGTTCCAAATATGGTTCATAGTTCTGACAAAGTGAAACCTAAAGCAGCAACAAAACACTGCAAATAACAGAACATATTGAAATAAGAACTATACTTCAGAAGACACTCAAGGATCTGACAACAGTACAAGCAGTTAAGCTAAACAAATGGAGAACCACAGGTAAAAGTGCAACATCACGTAAATATGATCTTCCTAACATATTGGAAGTTTACACAACTGGGCTAGTACAAGATACATTATATTAGATAGTTCATAAAGCTCTACTTAGTTGTGAGATACTTGGAGTCTCTTACAAATATGATATGGGTCCTATTGCTCAGTGATTGTTCTCCAATATCAAATTATATTAAATTTTGTGTGTGGCACATTTTACACAAAACACTCCCTATGCAAAGTCAAAGCTACGGAAATTATTGCACACACAGTTTCAAGCCTGCACAATACAATCAAGAGTCCAGCTCGGGTACTACCCCACTAATGGTCACTTTGACGCAATTAGCGAATTTTTAAGCATCCTTTGAATAACAGCCAATTTTACATTAGCTTATTGCAAACAACATGACATGTGCCATTCACTTAAATATATAAGCATTTGTTTGTTTGTTTGTTTGTTCTTAAAAAGCTGGTGCATTAATTAAATATGATACAACCCAGAGACATACCATTAAATTTCTATGGCCATCAACAGAGCCATATTCAGTCTTGGTTCCCATTATGGCCATAAGTACAGTCATGTGTGTCCTCTTTTGGCCACTTTTAAAAATTTATGTAAACCATCTATAATACATGTTTGGTCTGCATTGTAACTAGGCTAATTTTATTTCAGTACACTTATTTAAAATATTATGATATTTTTATATCAACAGAGACCTAAGAGACATGCTTGACCATGTCATATTAATTTAGCTATCCTTGCAACACAATAAAATATGCATTACAAATTCTTTGAGAAACCAAAGAAATTCAGTATTCTATCAGTGAAGTTAAAAAGGCACTGGAAGCTATTGTTGAGGGAATGAAGATTGCTATTGCGAGCAAATTATACAATGCTCCAATAACATTAAGAAATAAAATTTGTGGTATGTCTCCACACGGGCTAATGTGGCCCAAATCCTAACTTAGGGGAGGCAGAAAAAAGAAAAGATGTTGATGGGATTGGTTCTAGACTGTTCCAAACTGGAAATTCCAATTACAATGAATATTTATAGATGTACGTATGTACAAACTTACTGAAAAGGCAGATTTATGAAGTTCTAAGGTTGCACTGCTAACAATCAACCTGGAAAAGTGATTTACGGCTCTCTTAAAACAAGCAAAGTTTTGTTACAAAAGGATGCTGAATGTTAATGGGGCTTAAGGTTCTATTACCAGGGAGAGAAATATTTCAACGAAGTATCTGAAACTAAATGATATGTTAAATGACCATAACAGAGTTTTTAATATGCGTGAATCCTCCCTCTTCTTTGGATCCTAAAGGGGAATTAATCACAGATTGTTTCTAGGCAAATCATTACAATACTTTTTGTTAATTTTTTCTGTTCCACTCAGTTGCTGTAAGTTAAAATTTATTTACTTTACTGATGTTTGATTTCTAATGTATAGTATAGAGTACAAATTACTTTCTAGCAAATCGATTCTACAATTATTTAAAGCCACACTTTTATCATAATATGCAACAGAGTAAACTTATAGATACATTGGGTTGTCCTTAAGATGGCCATAAGTAGTGCATCAACCTGCAGTTCTCTAGCTACCCTTAGGACTTTTAGAATGCAGAAGAAAGCCATGTGGATCATTAAAGCACACAAAACTACAGACTCCTGCAAATATACTTCCAGGACGCTGGACATGCTAACACTGCCTTTCTTGTATATTTACGACACCGTAAAATTCTTTCTCAAAAGAAGGAAAACGCACACAGTGCCATGTAGACTAAAGAAAAACTGTTTTATTCACAGACTTGCAAGTGTGCTAATAGACAACTTAGCCGAAAGCGAGCATTCTACATTCGCTTTCAGCTGTCCAATTAGATCCCCAAAATACGATATAAAGTCTATTAAAGATAACGAACAACTCTGGAAATATATTAAGCCTTATTTGCTGTTTATAATCTATAAAAAAAATACCTACAACAGTAGATATGCTGGTTACGTTTAATTACAACAAATGTAGTATAGCTAATTTTGTAAACTTGTTTTAATGAATCGTAAACCATATACTACACAAAGTAAATATTTAAAAAAATGTCCATCTGTTGCACTATTCGATGAAAATGAACGTATGGCATTGTAGGTCGGAAGGCCCCATCGGGCGAAGTTCGGCCGCTTGCGCGCCGGTGAAGATGATAACGCAACACCCATTCCACAAGCGGAGAAAATCCCCAACCCAGCCGGGAATCGAACCCGGACCCGCTGCATAGGAGGCAAACACGTAACCACCCGGCTAAGCAGGCGGACTGAAATGTTAGATGCTATGGATAAAATAAATAAAGATATGCAACGCTTATCGCTTCGATAAAACTAACCATTTACAGTGTAAATGTTCCGAGGATCAATTCCGGTTATTTCTTTTAGCGCATCACTACTGTTTCACAAACGTTACGTCAAAACTTGATTTTATCTCTCTCTGCGCTCCTTTTACGTTCCATATTTATTTGTTTGTAAACTTAAGAGTTACATAGTAAGACGTTTGCGCGTTTAGTTGCAATCGAGAATGTTCTCATAATCGATTATGAATCTGCCGATATTTTTTTCGCGACAATTTAATTTTACTTAATCGATCCTCCTCACTATTACTTTGTTCAATTATTCATTTTTGGTTTTAAAATCTGTTAAATGTTGACTTCCTGTCTACAAACTTTTTACTTAAGTAAAACCAGATAAATATTCCAACTGCGAGGGAACAGTTCATTAACAGCAAAACTGGAATATATTAGCTGAAGGCTCAAACTTTACGGAAAGTTTGCATAACTACAGGCTAACACATGGAGTAAATCTTTTTTAGAAAAAAAGTGTGCATTTAAATGCCAAATGACAAAAGAAACATTTTGATTAAAGAATAACTTCATTGCTAATCACCGCTTCTGTGAAAATAAACATCTTATTCATAATATTTTTTTGTATCCTTATGAAAACGAACCTTTTCTCTTTTTAGTTTCTGGATAACAAATTAGATAGTACCCTTCATGAGTGATATCTACAACAATGCACGGTCCAGATTAAAGAGATCACCACTTTCTTTTTTAAATAAAGACGCTTTAGGGTACGTTCTGATGAGAATCTTGGCTTCAATTATGTTCTATTTTATTTTTCCTAACCTGTTATTGAACTGGGACTTTGTCTTTTGACCATTACGTCGCTGTTCTTGTAAAACTCCACGTATCTGATAATTTTTGTTGCCGGCTCACTCGGATACTTTAGTTACTGGCTTTATCCATCCATTCTTTTCTATTTCGTTAAACATTACCTCAGATGGCGTGTGTTTAGTAAACGAATTAGATAAATTTAATTGTCTAATACAGTTAGGTAGTCAGTCCATTTTGACTGCTTTTTTTTGGAGCATATGCCCTGATAAATTTATTAAAGCTATTTCAGAATTGACCTTGGTGTTAATTTCGGTATTTTTAGCTTCCATCCATTCGGACATGTCCTCTTCCCACTTTTTAGATTGTTTACTCAAATATTCATCGATATATTTTGATTGTCTACTTCCAAGTCCAAGTTTTCGGTCTTTTATGTATGGTATTTTCAATCTTGGTCTGCTTTCCCTGGATACCTTCTAAGTCTAACTTTAATTGAGCGACCAGCTCAGAAAATTCTCATATTTACGGTTAAAGTTGGCCAATTTGGTATGGATTTGTTCCAAAGCATCGAAAATCTTGCTATCTTTCCCTACTAATTTTCTGTCACATTGTTTTTCCTTTTCCTAAGCTTGGCGATTAATCTCTTACCCCTTTCCGCCTGTCTCTTCTCCCTTTCCTTACGTCGTTCATCTAATCTGATTAAAAAAGGAGTAAGTAGGTCAGACGTCATTCTTTAACTGCGTATCTCCTCCAGTAATATCACAGATTCTATGATTTCATCAACATGTTGATGCAAAACCGCTTCAGGACATGCTTAGCTGTGTTCAGTAACGAATTCAGAGGCATCTTGGGTCGATGACTTACGACTACCAAATCTGCTATTTACTGGCATTGGAATATTTTATATCTCTAAGTCGTCTAAATCAGCTACATTTTCCTGTGATACCAGATCGGTCGGCCTGTCAGATGCCATGGTTCCTTTATGTGTTCTTACCATTGCTGTTGAAACACGATGCCTTAAACAAATCACGATAGCTTCAACAACAGATTCTCCCAGTAAATGAAACTTCATAATAAGTTGAATGCACACTAACTGACGAAATCGCGGAAACTATGTATTATTGCAAACTACAAAATATCTTGACTTAGTTAACCAAACCAAACCAAATTACAGCACTATCAGTCATCAAGATCAAAGTGCAATGAAAATGCAAGATCGCAAATATCAATGTGCTTACCTTATTGTAGACTTGAGTAGTTCTGTGTACATCGATACCCAGTGTTAAACTTTCTCTTTCATTGAGGCTCAGCCAATAAAACAGGCACATGCAACGGAAAATCACAGGCTAGTCACAATAAAAATTAATAACACTACATTGTTCGATTAATCACACTTGCACCATTATTCAATAATGGAAAACACAATAAAGCCTTAATTGATGATAATTACCTAACTGATCTCTTCCTTGTCTGGATCCCACGTCAATCTGTTAATTGAGGTTTACAATTCTTGCGCTATTTTCGGACGTCGAGTTCGTTTGCACCTAGGTTCCTTCTGACCTCAGAATGTGATAATTGTTAATTTTCTTTGCGAGCCGATGCCACAATTTCCTCCGATGCCATAATTTCCTGTCTTAAAAATTCGTCTTAAAGCAGAGCTCGGTAATTTTCAAGAATGATTGCCTATCGAAGTCGCTAGGTCCAAATGATACATATTGAAAGTGCGATCGTAAATCCATCATGCGACTCCGGTGGCGGGCGTCACTACAGCAACGACAAAAGAAGAGCGTTACAAAACTACCTGTAATTGCAAAGGAGACGACTTACCTTACTCGTCGTCGGTGTTGTCGCCATATGAAAGTTCATTACAGTGGTCTGGATGGATAATTTAAAGGAGTCGAACCATGTACTCTTCCTGGTACTCGTTCGTTTTCTGCACTGTCGGAAATGAAATTGTAACGGTATTTCAGCATCGCAACTGTTCTTACGATGTTTTACACACTTCGCACCACCACAGTGTACACAGTCCCTTCTTTCCTCGTCCCTTAGTACTCCATATTTACGACAAAAAGTCAAACAATTTTCTACGCTGGATAAACATGGAATTAGATTCTTCCATGTGAGAGAATCTGCCGAAGAAACGTCAAGAACACCAGACATCCCACTCACTAACGATATAATTAGTCTGAGTTTTCCTAGTAACTCACAAATAATTCGCGGAGGTATGTAATTTACAGCAAGTAAGGGAACGATTGAAAAAAGGTAAAAATGATAATCACAAATAATTGACCACAACACCCGCCACTGCAGACGCATGATCGATTTACGATCGCATGTTCGACATGTATCGTTTGGTTCCATCGACTTCGATAGGCAATCATTCTTGGAAATTACCTAGAGCTCAAAAAAGGGGTTGAATACTTTGTAGTATCTTTCTCTCTTTAACTTTGGCGGATTAATCAATTAATATAGTCTATAATCTTTAAGCAAGTTCTGCCTAGATTAATTTTACACTCTTGCAAGTAAGTTGAATTCACGTCAAAAGTTATTTTTGGGAGCTGTTATAAAGTCAATGTTCGTTAATGTTGGCAAAGATAGTATGCCTGTGTTAAATTTCGTTCGACTAATGAAACAATGACAATTGGTGTACTGTGCTGTGTGGTACAGTGATCGAGAATGTTTAAAGTTCTCGCAGTTTCAACTATGAATAAATTTCTATTCACTGAAGCTCCTTATCTTTCTTCTCTGAATTCACTTAAAGAAAAATAAATATCAGTTTATTTTAATAATAAAAATTTCCCCATTCCCAGTTATAATTACTTCCAGGTAGGGTGGAAGGTACTTCTGAAATTAAAGCATTGAATAGTTTCACACTATATATTTTCACAATTAAATGTCATGAGGGCTCACACGACCAAACAGAATACAGGCAGCATGAGACAAAATGAGCTGACATAAAATGACAAAATGACAGAAACGAGAGTGAGACTCTATTCTCTCCACTATTTATAGACATAGACAAAACAGAAGTGATGTAACTACAACTTCTTCTGTCTAGAAGTTCTTAATACACTAATTATTCTTTTGAAATGGTTATTCTTAAATGATTCACAATTATACATAAACATTAACGAAATTATTTAAAATCATGGCTTATGGTCGTATAAGAGTGGCTTCACAGGCCAAGACAACATGTCGACACTCTGTAGAGCATGTTGGGTTACAACAGCATTATATGAGCGGGCGTTATCACGCAGGAAAACACCAACTCGAGTGCTGTTCATAAATGGTACCACAACAAGTCGAATCACCAGATTGACATACAAATGTGCAGTCAGGGCATGGGATAACCACGAGAGTACTCCTACTGTCATACCAAATTGCACTGCAGACTATAACTCCAAGCATAGGTCCAGTGTGTCTAGCACTCAGACAGGTTGGTTGCAAGCCCTCAATTGGCCTCCTCCTATCCAACAGATGACCATCAATAGCACCAATGTAGAACCAGCTCCCATCAGAAAACACAAGAAACCTCCATCCTGCCCTCCAATGAGTTCTCACTTGACACCTCTGTAGTTGCAAATGGCAGTGGTTTGGGGTCAGTGGGAATTTGCACCACAGAACATCTGACTCGGAGCTGTCCTTGAAGTAACCAATTTGTAATAGTTCACTGCGTGCCAACTGTTGTTCAAATGTTTGCTATAGATGCAGTGTGATGTGTTAGAGCCATACATTGAACACAATGGTCTTCACTCTAGGTAGAGCCACGTGGCCATCCAGAGCCCAGTCTTGTTGTGACTGTAAATTCTCATGATCACCACTGACAGCAATCATGTACAGTGACTACATTCCCTCCACATCTTTGTGCAGTATCACAGAAGGAACATTCGGTTCTGCTGTCATACGGAATTGTACCCCAGACCACAACTCCGAGTGCAGGTCCAGTGTGTCTACAGTCTACAATGCAGGCAGGTTCGTTGCAGGTCCTCAACTTTCCTCCTCCTAACCATCATATGGCCATCACTGGCAGGGAAGCAAAACAAACTTTCATCAGAAAACGCAGCAGACCTCCACCCTGCCTTCTAATGAGCTCTCGCTTGACGCCATTGAAGTCGCAATTGGTGGTGGTAGTGTTGGGTCAGTGGAATGCACGTCTGCCTCTCAGCCGTCTTTGAAGTTACCAATTTGTAAGAGATCTTTGTGTCGCTGTGGTGCCAACTGCTGCTCAAATTGCTGCGGCAGATGCAGTACGATGCAACAGAGCCTTATGCCAAACGCGATGGTCTTCCCTCTCGGTACTGCCATGTGGCCGTTTGGAGCCCAAACGTCTTGCAAACGTACATTCTTGTGACCATTGGTTGAAATGGTTCAAATAGCTCTAAGCACTATGGGACTTAACATCTGAGGTCATCAGTCCCCTAGACTTAGAACTACTTAAACCTTACCTAAGGGCATCACACACATCCACGTCCGAGGCAGGATTCGGACATGTGACTGTAGCAGCAGTGCAGTTCCGGACTAGGCGAAGCGCTCGGCCACAGCAGCCGGCGTGACCATTGGTACCAGCAACCATATAAAGTAGCTACATTCGTTCCAAGTCTTTCTGCAGTATCACAGAAGGAACATCCAGCTTCTCCTAGCCCTATCACACAAGTTCTTTCACCGAGCGAGGTGGCGCAGTGGTTAGCACACTGGACTCGCATTCGGGAGGACGACGGTTCAATCCCGTCTCCAGCCATCCTGATTTAGGTTTTCCGTGATTTCCCTAAATCGTTTCAGGCAAATGCCGGGATGGTTCCTTTGAAAGGGCACGGCCGATTTCCTTCCCCATCCTTCCCTAACCCGAGCTTGCGCCCCGTCTCTAATGACCTCGTTGTCGACGGGACGTTAAACAACACTAACCTAAGTTCTTTCACCGATCCCGTTATCTGAGTGGTCAACACGGCGGAATGTCACGCCAAGGTTCGATTCCTGGCTGGGGCAGGAGATTTTCTCCGCTCAGGGACTGGGTGTTGTGTTGTGTTTGGTTGTGTTGTCCTCCCATTGTGGCGTTGAATGCAACAAGTACTTGCCCTAGGCGGCCGAACGTCCCCGAATGGGGGACTCCTGGCCCATAATGCCGTACGCTCATTTCCTTTTTTCCACCATCTCTTTCGAACTCAATAAGGTGCTTATAATTGCATCTTTGTCGCCTTAAGGCATACGTGACTAACATCAACTCATCAAGTCCAATATCATAGGTAACCTAAAGCTCAAGACCGTTACAGCGTATATTTAAAGCGAATCTGATATACAGGGTGTCCGAAAAGATTTTCCCTGATTACATAAATTGATAACTCAGGTTAGAAGTAAGATACAAATATGAAACTTGTGTCGAATTGTTTACAACTATTAAAGTTTTTTTTCTGTTTTAGGTTCACAGTACGTAAGTAGTGGATGAGGTGCAGTGCCCAAGAAGCCATGTTAACCAATCAGGAGAAGGCACAGTGTGTCCTGTGGTACCATGAGACACGATCACCAACCACAGTGCAGAGACAATTCCAGACAACATTTTGAAGGAATCTACCTGATGTCAAGAGCATTAAAGCCTGGTATGAGAAGTTCAAGAACACAGGATCGGTTGCTGACCTTCCGAGGTCTGGTCGACCAAGAACCTCAGCAGACAAGGTGGAAGCTGTAAGGCAGTCTTTTCTGCGAAGTGCGAAGAAATCGGTGAGCAGGGCCTCACATGAATTACAGATGCCAAAAAGCTCTCTCCATGACATTTTTCACAAACGTTTATTGTTTCGTGCATACAAAGTGCAAATCGTTCAGGCCTTCTTGCCCAATGACAGTACACGTCGATATGACTTTGCGGTCGAAATCCTATCACGTATTGAGGATGATGATGGTTATCTCAGACGAATTGCCTTTTCTGATGAAGCGACCTTTTTTGTCAGTGGAGCAGTGAATCGCCATAATGTGCGCATTTGGGGTTCACAACCCCCTGGCGAGGTCATGCAGTGCACCAGAGGCAGTCCAAAGGTGAATGTTTGGTGCGCGCTATTGCACGATCGAATTATCGGGCCATTCTTCTTCGCTGAGGCTACCATCACACCTGCAGGGAATCTGGACTTGTTGCAGCTGTATGCTGTTCCTCAGCTGCTTCAGTATCACCCCGATGTCTTGTTTCAGCGAGATGGTGCACCGCCTCATTGGGGTTTGGACGTCCGTGCCTATCTCTATATAACCTTTCCTGGGCGATGGATTGGTCGTGATGGGCCAACGGTTTGGCCTCCACGCTCTCCTGACATAACCCCATTAGACTTCTTTTTATGGGGCTATGTCAAGGACGAGGTCTACCGAACACGTGTACCAGATCTTGAAACCCTGCGGCAATGGGTAACCACAGTCGTTGAATCGATCCCTCCAGTGATGTTGGCCAATGTGTGGACGGAAATTGAATATCGCCTAGATGTGCTACGTGCTACCAAGGGTGCTCATGTGGAAGTTTACTGATGTGTGAAGAAAACTTTGATAGTTTGTAAACAATTAGACACCAGTTTCATATTTGTATCTTACTTCTAGCCTGAGTTATCAATTTATGTAATCAGGGAAAGACTTTTCGGACACCCTGTACATCCTCACTGTGGCGCAACTATCGCCACTCTTCTGCGACTGGCGTGAAATTTGTACAGCCCTCATCTTTCAGACGTAGAAACACGCCTATCAACTTTCGTTTATGCTGCACAACTCCTTCTTGGTGATGGGATTTTTTCGTATTTAGTTAACAAAGTGAGACTCCGTAAATATCGTGTATCTTCGGGAACGAAGTTTTTCGCGACGGCACTTATATGTAAAACAATCTCGGTATTCTTGCCGCGTCAGTTCTGGATAAAATTTCGAGCTTTTGACGATTACCTCCATCGTCATCGTCAGGAGCTGACTGTCTTGGACAGTTGTTGGAGGGCAGTACATATAAATGTCTTAAACGGAACCCAACAATGACGTACAGCAGAAAAACCATGAAGTTACTGAAGAATTCCGGGCTGCCAGACGATGTTACAAAAAATCTCAGAGTCCGAGCTCCTAGACCGCCCAGGTTGCACGGACTACCGAAGATCCACAAGGATAATGTTCCCATGAGACCTATTGTCAGTGCAATTGTTTCTCCTACTTATAAGCTGGCAAAATACCTAACAAAGTTGATGACTCCTATAGTCGGCCGGTGTGAACATCGCATCAAAAACTCCCAGATGTTCACTGAGAAAATCAAACAGATTAAGATGGTCCAAATGACATTTTAGTCAGTCTGGACGTGGTATCGCTGTTCACTAAAGTTCCTGTGGAGGACACTTTGAAAATGCTGGCGGATCTTTTTCCTCCTGAAACTATAAGGTAGTTCCGGCACGTGATGACGACCACCTACTTCTTGTATGCTAACAAATTTTATGAAATGACAGATGGTATGGTGATGGGCTCTCCATTGTCTCCATCACTGGCTAACATTTTTATGGAGAATTTTGAGGAACGCGCATTAAATTCGGCTCCCCTCCGTCCATCCTTATTTTATCGTTACAATGACGATACATTTATGATCTGGCCACACGGCGCAGAAGCTCTCGAAAAATTCATGGAACACATGAACAGCATGCATTCGAACATCCAGTTCACTGTCGAGATGGAGACGGAAGGGAGACTGCCTTTCTTAGACGTTTTAGTACAACAACAGGCGGACGGGTGTCTTGGCCACTTTGAATACCGTAAGCCGGCACATACAGATTTATACCTGAATGCACAGAGTTTCCATCATCCTGCTCAGAAGAGAGCCGTTTTGAACACGTTGGTATATAGAGGACCACTTAAAGTTCGAGATTAACCATCTGTGTTCCGAAAGAATGGCTATGGTGCACGCGATATGAAAGCAGCGTTCTCCAAAAAAAGGGAACGTGAAAATGCTGCACACTCACAGGATGAAACACCTATTGCGGTTCTTCCTTTTTTTGCGCCGATTTCCAGCAACATAGGAAGAGTCCTGCGTAGACGAGGTATAAGACCGATTTTTCGTCCTCCTAAGAAAATTAAGGAGATGATGCACCCTACTAAGGACAATCTCGGCCTCAGGGTCCCTGGAGTTTATAATATACGCTGTGAGTGTAGAAGCAATTATATAGGTCAGACGATTCTTACCGTTTCCGACCGCTGCGCAGAACACCAGCGCCATATTAAAAATAGAGAACTGGAGAAATCGGCAATTGCAGAGCAAGCTTCACGAACAAACATAAAATATTGTTCGATGAAACAAAAATTCTGTCCCATGCCTCCACGTACTGGGATTCTGTTATTAAGGAGGCTGTTGAAATAAGAATGAGCCAAAATAACTTTAACCACGATAGCGGATACCACCTGAGCTGTGCATGGAAATGAGCGCTTGATGCAGAGAAGCACCAGAGACGTTCCTTCCAAGGTTTACATTCCAACGGAAGTGGTGGCGCTACCGGCGCACACAGTGACATCGTCTGCGACAGCAGCACGTAATGGCCGACCAATCATAAGCCGACCAATCAGAAGCCGTCCACGGGCTATAAAAAAGGGCTACCACAGCAGCAGTCAACACAGTCAGCTCCTGACGATGACGATGGAGGTAATCGTCGAAAGCTCGAAATTTTATCCAGAACTGACGTGGCAGGAATACCGAGAATGTTTTACATATCATGTATCTTTGTCACACTAGCCTTAAAAGGCCATTAATAATAACTTTAGTATTTAGGATACCCTTTACAGTAACATCTAGAATGCTTGACACTACACACCTTTACGCCAACATGCCTGTATCGTGGTTATGTGCATAAACACTATTTTTTCTCTTTGGGTTGTCATTACATTATGAAATACTCATTCAATGTGACTGATACTGACACTATCTAATCTAGAATATCCAGTCATCCATTACTGGGCATTAATAAGGAGTGTATCCACCCTTCACCTTTATGACTGCTTGAACTCTCCTGCAGACACTTTCAGTGGGGTGTCTGAATATTCATAGCAACCCATTCCTCCTCAAGAGCCAGAACCACAGAAGACAGCGATGTCGGGCACTGTGGTCTGGCGCGGATTCGACGATCTAATCCATCCCAAAAGATGTTCCATTGGGCTCAGATCGGAACTCTGGAATGCCAGTCCATTTCAGGAATGTTACTGTCTGCACACCGTTGCCTCACAGATGATGCTTTATCGCAGGATGTGTTGTCAAGATAATATAAGCAATTATCGTCTCCCAACTGTTCCTCTACTGTATGGAATACAGAATGCTGTAAAATGTGTTCGCATACTTCCGCATTTAGTGGTTTGTGTACCGTAATTATGAGGCCATAGCATAATCACGAAAAACACGACGATGCCATAACACCATCTCATCGATTAATTTACTGTTGGCATTATGCATGATGGTAGGCAACGTTATCCATCCATCTGTCACAGGGTAGAGCGTGATTCATCAGTGAAAATCACTTGTTTCCAGTCAGTCACTATCTGGTGGCATCGTTCTTCACACCATCTCAAATATCGCGGAGCAATGACTACAGAAATTCGTGGCTTATGAGGGGTTGTCTGACCATTGTATCCCATTCTTTTTAACCCCCAACGTACTGTAACTGTTCGAGCTGCACTAGTGGTGGCACTCTGGGGCTCACAAGTGATTCCTTCCGCTAATTTAATGCGATTTTTACAACCACGAACCATAGTGCTCGACGACCCCTGTCTGTCAGTACATCTGCCCAGCCTGGCCTCGGGTTAGCTGCAGTTCTTCCTCCGTGTTTCCACTTCTCAATCGCATCACCAGCATTCGACTTTGGTAACTTGCAGTGTCCGTGACGGATTTGCAAGTCAGGTGGCGTCCAATGAGTAGTCCTTGTTCAAAATCACTGAGCTCTTCTGACTCACCCATTCTGCTGTTACTGCTTGTCCACTGACAACACTCCTTTTATAGTGGTGGGTCCTCCTCATGTGACATCCAGTGGGCTATCTGCTTAACATAGGAGTGCCGGGATACTTTTTATCGCATGGTGTAGATTGTCTGTTAGGTGACAGTGGTTTCTCGATGTAGTTCTTAAAGAATAACCTGGTTGTATTATCTCTTGATATGAACCTATTGCAGAGTTTATGAGGAGCAGTAGAATGACCTGCTTGTGCTTGTATTGTTTCATGGGCATGTACGAAGCAGACACCATATGTTACTGAAGCGGTACACTCAATATTCGTCCATATGGCTTCGTCCAGTTGTTGTGTCAATGTCAGAAGGGTCGTAGAAGACGTGACCGTCTGCTAATTATACAACTTCAAAAAGCACCATGTCTTAAAGTACCCACAGTGGAGTAGAACTCCATCCCCGAAAAACTAACAGTTATTCAGACAGTTCACAGTCTCCAGTACCAAGATTGCGGTCACAATGACTCCGACATCGATGGATACTACCGATGACTGTCGTCGGGCGAAGACTCCCGGTCTTTCCAAATCAGTACCCCACTACATGGGCGGTCATAATGTAGCCGGTATCATCGCCCAACGACAGTAACTGAAATTCAGAAAAAGTCTGTTTTCTTCAGTCAGATCGGCCGACGTTTTCACTCACGAAATACGGACTGTGAGAAACTGATAAGATTAGTCCAAGACAGAAGGAGTTCGTTGGATCCTCTGGATGAAAAATATCTGAATGAGGAAGTAGTTCGGAGTCTATGGACTGAGATCGTAGGTTTATTGGAACCCACAAGTGGGCATAATCAATATTGGAAATTTTAGGCGTAAATTATAGCCTGTTGTTTGTTGTTGTTCTTGTTGTTGTGGTCTTCAGTCCTGACACTGGTTTGATGCAGCTCTCCATGCTACTCAATCCTGTGCAAGATTCTTCATCTCCCAGTACTTACTGCAACCTACACTCCTGGAAATTGAAATAAGAACACCGTGAATTCATTGTCCCAGGAAGGGGAAACTTTATTGACACATTCCTGGGGTCAGATACATCACATGATCACACTGACAGAACCACAGGCACATAGACACAGGCAACAGAGCATGCACAATGTCGGCACTAGTACAGTGTATATCCACCTTCCGCAGCAATGCAGGTTGCTATTCTCCCATGGAGACGATCGTAGAGATGCTGGATGTAGTCCTGTGGAACGGCTTGCCATGCCATTTCCACCTGGCGCCTCAGTTGGACCAGCGTTCGTGCTGGACGTGCAGACCGCGTGAGACGACGCTTCATCCAGTCCCAAACATGCTCAATGGGGGACAGATCCGGAGATCTTGCTGGCCAGGGTAGTTGACTTACACCTTCTATAGCACGTTGGGTGGCACGGAATACATGCGGACGTGCATTGTCCTGTTGGAACAGCAAGTTCCCTTGCCGGTCTAGGAATGGGAGAACGATGGGTTCGATGACGGTTTGGATGTACCGTGCACTATTCAGTGTCCCCTCGACGATCACCAGTGGTGTACGGCCAGTGTAGGAGATCGCTCCCCACACCATGATGCCGGGTGTTGGCCCTGTGTGCCTCAGTCGTATGCAGTACTGATTGTGGCGCTCACCTGCACGGCGCCAAACACGCATACGACCATCATTGGCACCAAGGCAGAAGCGACTCTCATCGCTGAAGACGACACGTCTCCATTCGTCCCTCCATTCACGCCTGTCGCGACACCACTGGAGGCGGGCTGCACGATGTTGGGGCGTGAGCGGAAGACGGCCTAACGGTGTGCG
Source organism: Schistocerca americana (assembly GCF_021461395.2). Taxonomy (NCBI): domain Eukaryota; kingdom Metazoa; phylum Arthropoda; class Insecta; order Orthoptera; family Acrididae; genus Schistocerca; species Schistocerca americana. The sequence continues at coordinate 19,619,418 of NC_060127.1, read as the reverse complement.
AGACCGTAGCCCAGCTTCATGGAGACGGTTGCGAATGGTCCTCGCCGATACCCCAGGAGCAACAGTGTCCCTAATTTGCTGGGAAGTGGCGGTGTGGTCCCCTACGGCACTGCGTAGGATCCTACGGTCTTGGCGTGCATCCGTGCGTCGCTGCGGTCCGGTCCCAGGTCGACGGGCACGTGCACCTTCCGCCGACCACTGGCGACAACATCGATGTACTGTGGAGACCTCACGCCCCACATGTTGAGCAATTCGGCGGTAAGTCCACCCGGTCTCCCGCATGCCCACTATACGCCCTCGCTCAAAGACCGTCAACTGCACATACGGTTCACGTGCACGCTGTCGCGTCATGCTACCAGTGTTAAAGACTGCGATGGAGCTCCGTATGCCACGGCAAACTGGCTGACACTGACGGCGGCGGTGCACAAATGCTGCGCAGCTAGCGCCATTCGACGGCCAACACCGTGGTTCCTGGTGTGTCCGCTGTGCAGTGCGTGTGATCATTGCTTGTACAGCCCTCTCGCAGTGTCCGGAGCAAGTATGGTGGGTCTGACACACCGGTGTCAATGTGTTCTTTTTTCCATTTCCAGGAGTGTACATCCTTTTGAATCTGCTTAGTGTATACATCTCTTTGTTTCCCTCTACGATTTTTACCCTCCATGCTGACCTCCAATGCTAAATTATAACCTAAAAAAATAATTTGTTCAAGTGAGAAGCGTGACATCTTATGTTTAACCCTTCCAGTACCATGAGGTTGGGAAGGGGGGGGGGTTACTTTGTGCCCACCATGTGAAAATATCATAATCTATTCTAACACTATGTATTTTAAAGTTTTGATAAATATTTGTCATTGCTTTTTATTTCTTCTTCTTCTTCTTTATCTTTTTCTTCTTTTTTCTTTCTTTCTTTTTCGTATATCAGACCAGCTGTTACCTGCGGCTGTGTTCCCATATCAGTAGCTCTGGTATGATGTTTAATGGTGAGGGAGTCTTTTAGGAATTTGTCAATAACTGGATATGTAGTTTTGCAGATGTTTGTAGTGCTGGTGTATAAATGCATTATGAATGTGTTTGTATTATTTTTGTCATATTTGGAACCTTACTAAAAAATATTAAAAACTACAAAAATATGATTTCCTATCAATTACTTATTGCGACATCTTATCTCAACACAGTTGTATAAACAATGTTTTTCGTCTTGCCTTTCGTGGGTTGGATGCACGTGAGTACACCACATAAAGCTGTCCAAGAGAAAATACCTTCCTCTAAATGCACACCAGCAGCTTTGAGTGTCTGCCCTTGTGCTTTATTTATGGTCACTGCAAAAGCCACTTTTAGCAGGAATTGCAATATTTTAAATTGAAAAGACAAATCCGTCGGTGTAATTGGAATTCGTGGAATCAAAGCACTTTCTCCATTAGCTGAAACACTAATTATAGTAGCTCTAACAATGTTTCGGCCCAGATGTGCAATTTTTAAGCGTGTAGCATTACACAATCTCCCCACATCAAAATTTCTCACTAAGAGACTGAAACATCAAATTTAAAGTCAGTTTATGAGAAGGCACTCCTGAGAGTTCCAAAGAGGTAAGAAACTTTCTCGGGCAAGAAATGGCTTATTCAGTGTCTATAATATTAACCACAGAGAGATACTCTAAAATTTCTCCTTCTACTTGTGACATAACTTTTTTTCATTTATCTGTCCTACAAATTCATTAGTCGGCGCCAAAATTGCTCTCTGACACAACCAACCTTTGTTTCCCATATTTGTTTGCAGATCATGATAAACTTTGGTCACCAACTCTTCTGCACAGTTAACATATTGCAGAATCCACCACGTAATGTGATCATGCCATTGGTGTCTTTATCAAAACGATTCTCCCCGATTTTCAGAAGAGCATCTGCACATTGCCCATGTTCTGTGTCATTGGGCAGTTGTACACACATATTTGTTTCCAAATTAAATTTTTTTAACTTGTTGCCATAAGACTGACGCCTTTAAACATCCATTCACTTCATCTGCCAGTGTTATTTTAGTTACTACTGGCAGAGTCCGTTTAAAATCGCCAGTCAATAATACGACCTTCCGTCCTACGACAGTTTGGTTGTTTGTAATATCTTGCATGGTACGATTTAGTGCTTCAATTGCTGGATGTTGTACATTCGTCCCAAACCAATAGCTTACACTGCTGCAACATCAGTCCACGATCGCTATTTTTTTCTGTTTTTCTTCGTGAGCTAAGTTTAACGGCAGCTTAAGTACTGAATGAGCCATTTGGCCACCATCCAGTAGTGTGGTAATTAATCTGGAGGAGGTGACTGCAACAATAATTCTTTTATCATTGCAAATTTGGGCTAAGAGCAAATTTAAAGGAAAAGTCTTACCATTTCCTGTCAGAGCATCTAAGAAGAAGAAAAAAACCATCTTCATCACTTTCAGTTTGTTGCATAATATTGTTGAAAACAGTTGTCTGTTCTGGATTTAATTGTGGAACATATGTATTGACTTGCTGTTGTGAGGAAACAGTGTCATAACTCATTTCTCGTAGTAAATCACTACTAATTTCTTCAATTCTAATTGATTCAACACAAAGTTAGATGAGTCTTTTCCATTTATTATTATTACGTGGTCTACCATATTCGCGAGAGCTTCTTTGAAGAGTAAATCATTGTATGGAACAGTAAGGGATTCCAACCTGTACAATATGTCTACTGCCATGTAACTTTTGTATTTCTCCCACATTTTCTGTGGATTTGAAAGCCCACAGGTTGCTATTAATATTGCAAAAAGCTTTCTCAATTTGGTCGCTAATCTGTACCGTAGGGTCTCCTCTAGTGTTGGATCACAATGATTATCGTTTTCTAATAACCCTTTGGTCTCACACCTGTCTGAATGTTCATAACTCTGACCATGTAGACTCTACCTAAAGCATCTTTGGATTTAGCACCAGACCAGTTATGATCAGGGGTTCCTTGAACACGACGTTTCCATTATTTTCCTGATATGATCCAGGTATAATATCTCGGCACCTCAATAGAAGAGCTTTGGCGAAATCGTCCCTTTTACGTAGATAATAAAATGCAGTCAGGGTTGTTTTTGGCGTGCTTAATATTCGCTCACGAAAATTATTTTCATTAACATGCACTATTTCACCATTCTCTAAGTGAACATTGAGGTGTGTTGCAGTGGGATGTCTTTCGTGTAGCGGAAAACCTGAAAGATGCTACACAGCTTCGTTTCTGCTGACATAATGGCCGGACTGATATGCGTGTATTTCATTTATGGTATTTGTGAGGTCTTTGTTTCTGAAGTTGAAAATAGCTTGACCACTGCCTTTGTTAATGTATTTAGAGATACATTCTATAGCACACACTGAATTACAAGCCTCCAGATTGGTATGCACGTTAAAAAAAATTGACAAAATTGGGAAATGGGGACCCCCCAACGATTATTGACATTAACGTCATTGCCGTTTCGAAGCTTTATCATTACCTTCCAAACGCCGTCTTCTGGTGCTCTTCATCTGTTTTTATTGTGTATGGTCTCCTTTTAAAGCCTACATGAGAACTTTTTTGTACATTGTCCATCTTTCACACAAGGAGACTGGAGAGTGTTAGGGGCACACGGGCCATGAATCATATTTTTTAAATAATTTTGTGTAGTGTCGCGTCAATGGTTGAATCAGGTATTTCTGTACTGATGGTGTTATCAGTTTGATTAGGTCTCAATTTGTCTCTTAACCAAAGTAAAATACGCTCATGTGGTAATCCACGCTTTTGCTATTCAATGGAATACATAAAACACATCATTTCGCCATATATTTTTCTCTTAGTTATAACTGACACTAGTTTCTTTACTTTTCATCCAAAAACTCTTGCAACAATATCAATCTAACAATAGCAGCCTGTTCTGGTAATAATTTATCGACTACTTACTTACATGATGGGTTACATGTGAAGGTTCTGAATAGATCAGTATGACCCTATGTGCAGACATAGGCGAATGTAACTTGAGTATACTCATGCAGGTATCGTGGACCATTCACAAATGAAGAGGGCAGGATTACCGTCTTTCCCATTATTAGGGTTTACATTTGCAGCATTTACCACTCTCTAAGATGAATGAAATTCTTCAGTCTCAACTTAGCTTGATTTAGTGATTTATATTGTAGTCGTTCACTTTCCACCTTAACATGTGTATCCACATAAAACCGATTGCCCAGTTATTTGCATTATGTTATCAAATTAAAATCATTTTCTCATATCATCATACGGTATGCATTGTAGTCCATACATGACACTTTTTTGTTTGGCGAGGACAAGTACATTTCAGGGTCGAATTGCAGAGCTGTAAACGATAACCTTTCTGTCCCTTGCTAAAAATTAGTGGGTACTGCAATGCATCATAGTATTTATGTGTATCAAATACCCTGGTTAGCCTGTCATCAGAGATGTAAAAAATAATGTCATGACTTACAAAATGTCCACCCACAATCAAGGCTGCTACGTCATTTATCAATGATGCATTAAATCGCCTCTCATGTTCCCCACTTGTTGTATGGTCTGAGTGGATCACAAATTTGTGACTTTGTCCTGCTATTTTCTCCAAAGCAGTTTTAAAAGTGGTTATTTGATGGTTACGTCCATGCAAGATTCTCTGAATAAACTAAACTATCTTGTTTTCTACCAGATATTATTACACACATAGTCTGCTTCATTGGTTTCATCCCCCACAATATAAATCTGTGGGAACTTATGCTGATGGTAAATTTGACCTCAAATCGTAAAAGTAGGTGAAAAACCTCGCATTTTGACTGCTGCATCCACACCAAATGAAGTCATCTGAAAGCATGCATTATATTTTCTAATTACATTTAAAAAATACTTCAACTAGTTACATTTGGACAGAAGTAGAGTTCTTAGGCGTTCTTCAGGGGTCATCTAGTACCAGAACAACACATACCAAGCATTTTTTCCTTCCATTTCAATGCATTACAATGCTTACATTTCTGACCCTTTCTCCCTAAGATGACTAATGGACGATTAATATAGTCAATTAATGGATCTTAGTGAAATACTACCTCACTAAATACCGTCCATGCTCTACATGTAATGGCATGACGTCTCTCTGTTTGTCGCACAGCCTCTAAATGATGCAATCATTGTGAACCTTCAAGCTTCTCAGAAGCTACAAGAAGAGATGCGCGAAGCTCAGTGTCTAAAAAGCGGTGGGCTTGTGTCTGTTCTGCTCTCTCTGTAGCTCTTATGGCTGCATGACGTTCTGTATCTAAGGGCTGGTACACCTCAGATGATTCTCAGCTTTGTTGCGTTCTAGTGGCTTTAGCAACTGGAGCTCTCTTTGATCTATGTGCTAAATCAGACGTAACGTTTTCGAAGCATATCTTAATAGTTTTGAATATAGTTCTCAGACTTACGGTAAGATTTTATTGTGTCTCCACAAAAACTCTCCAGCTATGTCAGATGGTGTAGCAACTGAATATTATAATAGAAGGTTAACTCTGTCACCTAATAAACACCAAAGCCTCTATTAGGTGAACATGTACACCTCTGCTGCTGCGGCTCATGCGTATATATTTATTTAGAAATGCAGACTGGTTCACGTCGCCTGATTACAGTGCGTGCAAAGTGCTGTTCCTGCTAGATGCATAGTCGTCTGGGTAAGCATGGGTACACTGGCAGTATTGGGGGGCCGCTCAGAGCACTGAAGGGGAAATGCTGAGCGCTGGGGGGGGGGGGGGGGGAAGTTCCTTTCTAAACTGAAGCCTACACTCGCATCTTCTGTAAATATTTGGATGGTGACCATTCAAAAAGATTTACTGTCACCTCTGGATTCGTTGGTATCTAAAAAGTATTCCGCTGAAAATGCGGTGGTTTTTTTCGCCTGGCTTATTAACCGTTTCTAACTTTCAGAGAAGCATCACGAGTGGCGAATTTTGAGTAAAATGTACACATTTCTCTAGTTGACATGTCAAAATTTGCATCTTCTGCCAAAACACAGCAGAATTTACACTGTCTCACCTCACTAACATGTTGTGCAGACACAGTTACGAGAGAATTCTGAAACAGTGGTTTATTAAATTTATTAAGAGAGAAATTGAGGAAAAGTAAAGTCAGTAGCTTATGAAAAAGCCCATCCTCGGTATAAAAAAATGTGTAACGTCTTCACACATGTTGTTCCAAAATCCATAGCATTTCTCGTTTTACTAGCTATCGATGGCCCCTAAAAATTAAATTCTTTCGCTGAAACAGCCTATAGTTATTGGGATAACATGGCAAATAATAACGATCTATATAATAATGATATCGTAAAATAGTCTCCTCTTTGCATGCTATCATTTGCCAAAATCTCATTTCGATATCTAAAAGCGTTTACGAAATGTGAGGAATGTTGCGGGTATTTCACTCTGGTTTTATCAATGGTGTGGCGCAATCGCGAATGAGTGTACTACATCGGATCAGTTTACTCTATATTGGTGACAGATAGATACCTGTACTCAAGTGCAAAGAAAAATTCAATATGTTAGCTAAATTTCATATGCAAGAACATATTATCGACGATGGTCATTCAATAATTAAAGGGACAAATTGGTCTGAAGAAAAAAGAGTTTATTTTTGCAAAACAATACTTTTTCTACTTTTCAACATAATCCCCTTGAATATTTATGCACTTGTTCCAATGTGCTACTAGCTTTTTCATTCCAGCTGCAAAGAACTCTTTATCTTGAAGTTTAAACCAATTTCCCACAAACTTTTTCGTGTGCTCATTGTCCTGGAACCTCTTTCCATGTAATGCCTCATTCAGTGCACCAAGAAATGGAAATCACTAGCTGCCAAATCAGGACTGTAAGGAGGATGAGGCTGTACTTCCGAGCCCGTTTTGTCGATGGTTTCACGGGTTAGTTGAACAATATGAGGGCATGCGTTGTCTTGCTGGAGAATCACACCTCTCTCATGAGATCCGTCCACAGCTTGTGGTCTCGCGGTCGCGTTCTCGCTTCAACATCCACATATACATATACATTTATACTCCGCAAGCTACCCAACGATGTGTGGCGGAGGGCACTTTACGTGCCACTGTCATTACCTCCCTTTCCTGCTCCACTCGTGTATGGCTCACGGGAAGAACGACTGCCGCATAGCCTCTGTGCGCGCGAATCTCTCTAATTTTACTTTCGTGAACTCCTCGGAAGGTATACGTAGGGGGAAGGAATATATTCGATACCTCATCCAGAAACTCACACTCTCGAAACCTGGACAGCGCCTCTCTTGCAAAGTCTGCCACTTGAGTTTGCTAAACATCTCTGTAATGCTATAACGCTTACCAAATAACCCTGTGACGAAACGCACCGCTCTTCTTTGGATCTTCTCTATCTCCTCAGTCAACCCGATCAGGTACGTATCCCACACTGATGAGCAATACTCAATTATAGGTCGAACGAGTGTTTTGTAAGCCACCTCCTTCGTTGATGGACTACATTTTCTAAGGACTCTCCCAATTAATCTCAGCCTGGCACTCGCCTTACCAACAATTAATTTTATATGATCATTCCACTTCAAATCTTTCTGTATGCATACTCCCAGATATTTTACAGAAGTAACTGCTACAAGCGTTTGTTCCGCTATCATATAATCATACAATAAAGGATCCTTCTTTCGATGTATTCGCAATACATTACATTTGTCTATGTTAAGGATCAGTTGCCGCTCCCTGGACCAAGTGCCTATCCACTGCAGGTCTTCCTGCATTTCTCTGCAATTTTCTAATGCTGCAACTTCTCTGTATATTACAGCATCATCCGTGAAAAGCCGCATGGAACTTCCGACACTATCTACTAGGTCATTTATATATATTGTGAAAAGCAATGGTCCTATAACACTCCCCTGTGGTACGCCAGAGGTTACTTTAACGTCTGTGGACGTCTCTCCATTGAGAACAACATGCTGTGTTCTGTTTGCTAAAAACACTTCAATTCAGCCACACGGCTGGTCTGATATTCCGTAGGCGCTTACTTTGTTTATCAGGCGACAGTGTGGAACTGTATCGAACACCTTCCGGAAGTCAAAGAAAGAGGCATCTACCTGGGAGCCTGTATCTAATATTTTCTGGGTCTCATGAACAAATAAAGCGAGTTGGGTCTCACACGATCGCTGTTTCCGGAATCCATGTTGATTCCTACAGAGTAGATTCTGGGTTTCCAGAAATGACATGATACGCGAGCAAAAAACATGTTCAAAAATTCTACAACAGATAGATGCCAGAGACATAGGCCTATAGTTTTGCGCATCTGCTCGACGACCCTTCTTGGAAACTGGGACTACCTGCGCTCTTTTCCAATTATTTGAAACCTTTCGTTCCTCTAGAGACTTGCGGTATACGGCTGTTAGAAGGGGGGCAAGTTCTTTCACGTACTCTGTGTAGAATCGAATTGGTATCCCATCAGATCCAGTGGACTTTCCCATGTTGAGTGATTTCAGTTGCTTTTCTATTATTTGGACACTTATTTCGATGTCAGCCATTTTATCGTTTGTGCGAGGATTTAGAGAAGGAGCTGCAGTGCGGTCTTTCTCTGTGAAACAGCTTTGGAAAAAGGTGTTTAGTATTTCATCCCAGAATGTCTGGATATGCTGTTTCGATCCCCTAGCTGATTTAACGCAAGACCATAACTTCCTAGGATTTTCTGTCAAGTCGGCACATAGAATTTTACTTTCGAATTCACTGAACGCTTCACGCATAGGCCTCCTTACGCTTTGACATCGTTTAGCTTCTGTTTGTCTGAGAGGCTTTGGCTGTGTTTAAACTTGAAGTGAAGCTCTCTTTGCTTTCGCAGTAGTTTCCTAACTTTGTTATTGAACCACAGTGGGTTTTTCCCGTCCCTCACAGTTTTACTCGGCACGTACCTGCCTAAAACGCATTTTACGATTGCCTTGATCTTTTTCCATAAACACTCATCATTGTCAGTGTCGGAACAGAAATTTTCGTTTTGATCTGTTAGGTAGTCTGAAATCTGCCTCCTATTACTCTTGCTAAACAGATAAACCTTCCTCCCTTTTTTTATATTCCTATTTACTTCCATGTTCAGGGATGCTGCAACGGCTTTATGATCACTGATTCCCTGTTCTGCACTTACAAAGTCGAAAAGTTTGGGTCTGTTTGTTATCGGTAGGTCCAAGATGTTATCTCCACGAGTCGGTTCTCTGTTTAATTGCTCGAGGTAATTTTCGGATGTGCACTCAGTATAATGTCACTCGATGATCTGTCCCTACCACCCGTCCTAAACATCTGCACGGGGTCCCAGATTCGATTCCCGGGGGGAGGGGGAGGAGGGGGTGGGGCAGGGATTTTCACCTGCATTGAGATGACTGGGTTTTTGTGTTGCCTCTCACCATTTCATCATCATTCCTGGAAGTGGCGAGATTGGACTGAGTAAAGATTGGGACTTTGTACGGGCGCTGATAACCATGCAGTTGAGTGCCCCACAATCCAAACAGCATCATCATCATCATCATCATCCTTTGAGATCCACGATGTCTGTCACTCATGGCTGGCTTCACCTTGTTTAAAAGCAAATCCGGGTAGTATTGGCTGTTCATTGTACGCTGCTCTTTGGGATAATCATAACCTTCAGCATCCCAAAACACTGTGAGGGAGTTGAAACTAAACACCAGAACGGTGTTTGTCAGTCGCTGAGTCGCGACCATTTTTGAACTGCTCTACGCACTTGTAAAAATCTGCAAGATTCATGCTACTTTTACCATAAACTTTAGACATTCTACAGTATATATTCACTTGTTTCTCGCCATCAGAAAGTAAAAAAACGAATAACAGAAAGTTGTTGAACTAACGTGGACGTTTCAAGTGGATTCGCCATCTTGAAATGTATTTTTGAGGTTGTAAGCAAAACAATGTTGATACATCATCCAAGTGACGCCAACTTAAAGCTATAAAAGTATCAAACTTGCCCTGCTAACAGTTTTTTCCCAGACTGATTTGTCTCTTTAATTATTGAATGAACCTTGAAGTATGCGCTAGACGCAAAGACATAGTGACATCTACTTTTCATTGCACACTTTTTCGAATTTCGCGCAGTGTTTTACTTTCACGTAAATATCACAATGAGTATAACCATTAACGAAATGAAGGGCACATCATCATGAACCTGACATATAAAGGTACAACTAAAGCAAGAACGATTTTTTTTACCGAATAGTTTCTGTTAAAACGTTTGAGAAAGATTGTAGGATTCTACCATCTCCTGTATACATTCAACAAATTCTGGCAGTCCTATTTGGTACGAGTTTCACACACATCATCAATATTCTAGGATGGGTTGCTCAATTGATTTGTAACCAATCTCCTTTGCAAACTGATTATATTTCTCCAGTATTATATTTTAATTTATGTTTGTTCAGTATTTGGCACAATTGTTTTTGAACCTATTGCCTTGGCAATGTTTGTAGCCCTTAAGATTAGGGCAAGATAACGAATATGAGAAGCCAAATGTTGCAGGAACCAGACAAGTCTGGGATGTAGGGGCGAAGGCGGTGTCAAGCAATAAATATTTTTCTCTAATTTGCAATATTCTTCAAAACAATGTGTATCTTTTACACTTTTTGAAGTAGCCTATGTTCATCTGCAAGGTTCAAGCTATCTCATGTCAAAAATGTGATCGGCATTGGTGCAGCAGTTTAGTGCTGAAAACATAATAGTGTTGCTTTCACATTTATGATATTAGAGTAGAAGTATGGATTAGTATGGACTAAACACCTGGAGCATTGTACAGACATTTAATTCTAGCTGTTACTTGAGGTTGCGTTTGCATATCAGTAAAATAAAATGAAATGAAATTTGCATATGGCATTGTTGGTTGGAAGGGCATGTTAGATCTGTTTGGGCTCATGGTGCAAGCGTTTATTTGATGCCATTTCAATGACTTGCCCTTCAATGATTGTAAGGTGATTGTAAGGACAACACACACACCGTGAGCACAAAGAAGGGACCTATTCGAAATTGAGTCCAGGACTGCACAGCTAACATTTTACGATGCTAACCACAAGACTAAGACCTGATCTCCTTAGCTATTGCCCAGTTTAGAATTTAAAAAAACGCATGGCGCTGTGCGGCTAAAATGTGACAGGTATGTGATTGATATTTGTATAAAAGCCTGGACTAAACACACAGAGGATAATATAAACATTGCCTTCATTACATTGAATCGCCTTATGCAGAACATATGGAATAATAAAGGGTTTTGACAAACATATTTTTCAAAATTTAAAGAGTAAATAGCTTTCTCAGGGAGTCATTGTTGATCCATATTTCACATTATTCCCTTAAAATCAATAAATATGTTGTACCACACAGTTTCTAAAGTAGCTTGTGTTTTTCTTCAGTATTCAAGCTATCTCCATACCAAATTTCATCAAAATCGGTTCAGCAGTTTAGTCGTGAAAGCATAACAGAGTTACTTTCGCATTTATAACATTAGTACGGATTCCGCAATTGTTTTAAATTTTTCAGTAAAACTTAACCCAAAACTTTAAGTCTTTATAGTGATTGTCACTTTTTGCAACAAATGTCATATTCATTTTTCAGGTTCACGACCATTCTTAGACATTTTTATAACTTTAAAAGGTATGTTGTGAACGAATACCAACGGCAATTAATGAATTTGTACTTTTTTAATTTTTTGTGGTGCTGATAAAATACTCCTCCACTCAGTGTGAACATAATGTAAAAAGCTTTGGTATTGCTAAAACAACGCTGAAAGATATTTATACATCAGTATAAATTATGTTGTTCATAAAAGTTACTTTTAATAGCGAAATTTGCTTTATTTTTGTTGGTGGGCACAAAGTACCGCCCGCTTCCCCCACCCCCCCCCCCCCCCTCCGCCTGCTAGTATTACAGATAATGGAAAATGCATTGGTATTGCTAGGGTTAAGGCTACTGTGTAGTGGATCTTTCTTGTGTTGTGGTAGCAGGGCATTACTTGCCTACAAATTAATATTGCTGCTTCATGGCGTTTTTATGCCAGTAGAATGGTTGTTCTGCTATATGAGGTGTTTAGCAAATGTTGTGTATATGTTTCCAATGCTTTAGGTGGTTAGAGTATCTTATTTTAAACTTCATGTTTTACACGTGTACTGGAAGATAGTCACTGAATATTAATTGACATATGTTTACACAATTTCAGATAAATTCGGCAAAATAGAGTGTTTGTAATCTTGCTTTCCTAGATCACCATGAATCATCCCGAGTACGTAACAGAGCGCTTTTCCACCTCATGTATTCAGGTAACTTGTCTGGTAGTTCCAATAACAGAGTACAGAGTGTACAGTACTCGCCATGTTCTTTTCGAGACAGATATAGCTCATTCACACGTATTGTATGCCTTCTTTTAATAGCAAAAAGGAAATTGCAGCACTCGTCTTCAAGCACAGAGGCGCCGTGGTAGCCATTCCACAGCAAGAAGTTAAAATTTGCCATAATTCATACATGGAACAGGATCTAACTTAACCTCATCAACCCTGCTAAAAACTGACAGATGAGATCTACATCTACATCTACGTCGATACTCCTCAATGCACCATACGGCGCGTGATGAAAAGTACCCCATACCTCTACTAGTCATTTCCTTTCCTGTTTCACTCGCAAATAGAGTGTTTGTGATCTTGCTTTCCTAGATCACCATGAATCATCCCGAGTACGTAACAGAGCGCTTTTCCACCTCATGAAAAACGACTGTCTGTGCGCCTCAATGTGAGCCCTAATTTCTCGTGTCTTATCTTAGTGGTCCTTACACGCAAATATATGTTGGAGGCAGCAGACTCTTTCTGCAGTCAGCTTCGAACGCCGGTTCTCTAAGTTTTCTCGATGGTGTTCCTCAAAAAGAATGTCGCCTTCCCTCCAGGGATTCCCATTTGGCTTCCCGAAGCATCTCTGTAACATTTGCCAGATGTTTTAACCTACCAGTAACAAATCTACCAGCCTGCATCTGAATTGCTTTGATGTCTTCCTTTAATCTGCCCTCATATGGATCCCAAACACTTGAACAGTACTCAAGAATAGACCGTACTAGTGTACTCTATGCAGTCTCCTTTCCAGATGAATCACAATTTCCTAGAATTCTTCCTACCACAATCCTCACATGATTGTTCCATTAGATATTGCTTTGCAACGTTACACTAAGATATATAAACGACGTGACTGCGTCAAGTTGGACACTACTTATGTTGTATCCAGACATTAAGGGTAGTTAATCCAACTCATCCGCATTAACTTACATTTTTCTACATTTCGAGCCACTTGCCATTCATCACACCAACTAAAAATTTTGCCTAAGTCATCTTGTATCCTTCTACAGTCACTCAACTTGGATACCTAACCGTATACCACAACATCATCAGTGAACAACCACAGATTGTAGCCCGCCCTGTATGCAAGATTATTTATGTACACTCCTGGAAATGGAAAAAAGAACACATTGACACCGGTGTGTCAGACCCACCATACTTGCTCCGGACACTGCGAGAGGGCTGTACAAGCAATGATCACACGCACGGCACAGCGGACACACCAGGAACCGCGGTGTTGGCCGTCGAATGGCGCTAGCTGCACAGCATTTGTGCACCGCCGCCGTCAGTGTCAGCCAGTTTGCCGTGGCATACGGAGCTCCATCGCAGACTTTAACACTGGTAGCATGCCGCGACAGCGTGGACGGACTTTGAGCGAGGGCGTATAGTGGGCATGCGGGAGGCCGGGTGGACGTACCGCCGAATTGCTCAACACGTGGGGCGTGAGGTCTCCACAGTACATCGATGTTGTCGCCAGTGGTCGGCGGAAGGTGCACGTGCCCGTCGACCTGGGACCGGACCGCAGCGACGCACGGATGCACGCCAAGACCGTAGGATCCTACGCAGTGCCGTAGGGGACCGCACCGCCACTTCCCAGCAAATTAGGGACACTGTTGCTCCTGGGGTATCGGCGAGGACCATTCGCAACCGTCTCCATGAAGCTGGGCTACGGTCCCGCACACCGTTAGGCCGTCTTCCGCTCACGCCCCAACATCGTGCAGCCCGCCTCCAGTGGTGTCGCGACAGGCGTGAATGGAGGGACGAATGGAGACGTGTCGTCTTCAGCGATGAGAGTCGCTTCTGCCTTGGTGCCAATGATGGTCGTATGCGTGTTTGGCGCCGTGCAGGTGAGCGCCACATTCAGGACTGCATACGACCGAGGCACACAGGGCCAACACCCGGCATCATGGTGTGGGGAGCGATCTCCTACACTGGCCGTACACCACTGGTGATCGTCGAGGGGACACTGAATAGTGCACGGTACATCCAAACCGTCATCGAACCCATCGTTCTACCATTCCTAGACCGGCAAGGGAACTTGCTGTTCCAACAGGACAATGCACGTCCGCATGTATCCCGTGCCACCCAACGTGCTCTAGAAGGTGTAAGTCAACTACCCTGGCCAGCAAGATCTCCGGATCTGTCCCCCATTGAGCATGTTTGGGACTGGATGAAGCGTCGTCTCACGCGGTCTGCACGTCCAGCACGAACGCTGGTCCAACTGAGGCGCCAGGTGGAAATGGCATGGCAAGCCGTTCCACAGGACTACATCCAGCATCTCTACGATCGTCTCCATGGGAGAATAGCAGCCTGCATTGCTGCGAAAGGTGGATATACACTGTACTAGTGCCGACATTGTGCATGCTCTGTTGCCTGTGTCTATGTGCCTGTGGTTCTGTCAGTGTGATCATGTGATGTATCTGACCCCAGGAATGTGTCAATAAAGTTTCCCCTTCCTGGGACAATGAATTCACGGTGTTCTTATTTCAATTTCCAGGAGTGTATATAGAAAATAATAGCGGTGCTGTAACACCTGGTCCGCAGCTCGTGGTCGTGCGGTAGCGTTCTCGCTTCCCGCGCCCGGATTCCCGGGTTCGATTCCCGGCGGGGTCAGGGATTTTCTCTGCCTCGTGATGACTGGGTGTTGTGTGATGTCCTTAGGTTAGTTAGGTTCAAGTAGTTCTAAGTTCTAGGGGACTGATGACCATAGATGTTAAGTCCCATAGTGCTCAGAGCCTGTAACACCTCACTGGGGAACGCCTCACGATAACCTTGTCTCTGATGAACACTTGCCATCAAAGGCAACATACGAGGTTCTATAACTTAAGAAGTGTTCGAGCCACTCACATATCTGTGAACCTGATCAGTATGCTCTTACCTTCTTTAACAGCTTGCAATGGGGCACCTTGTCGAACGCTTTCCGGAATCTTGAAATATGGAAGCTGGCCTGTTCCCCTTCATCCATAGTTCGCAGTTTATCATGTCAGAAAAGGCCATGATGAATTTTGCACGAGCGATGCTTTCTACAACTATGCTGATTCGTGGACATAAACTTCTCTGTCTCACGAAAGTTTATTGTATTCGGACTGAAAATATGTTCGATGATTCAATAAGGCACTGCGACAAAGTAGCTGGCCAATGTCACCTTGCGACTTCTGGCGATGGTGTGGCGACCGTTGTCGCTGCCACCCTGAGCACATCCTAATTCTCAATAGCCACCCAAACCTTTATGCAAAACAATCATCATTTATCGGCATCTTGCGCTACAATGACGCGTGTTCGATACAGGGTGACTCACAGTGATATTGACTTGTGCTGTTCCAGTGTAATATTAGTAATTTTCGCGTCACAAACATTAATATACGCTCAATAGTAAACGCCTGATGGCCTAAAGTTATCGAACAATTGTAAAGTAAAAGAAATGAATCATCCCATAGCAGCGACAGAATCTATTATTCTTTATCGTTGCCGTTCTTGCGCGGTGCCAGTAAATCTCTATGTACATGTATCGATTAATGGTATAAAAAAGAATTCTGTTGTTTCAAGTCAAATGAGGCTTTTGGCGCCTCACCTTTTACTGTTTGTATTCCATGAGAGGCGGACGCGGACTTGCTGCGTTCCACAACTGTATTTCATATTTGATGTGAAAATATTGAGTGAATATGCTAATTGTTATTTTTTTCCAATCAGAAAAGGTGTAGTTTCTTGTAATTGATATAGAACAGACAGCATCAAGAGGACATTTTGACTGTTATGTATAAAGTATTTAACCACAATGGTCATCTATTGTAATTTAATATGAAAAGGTATGTAGCATTAAAAAAAAGTGTGTTAAAGATAAGTGTGTTTATTCTTGTAAATTAACCTTGATGAGTCCATCTCCTTATTTACTCAACTGTTAATTATTTTGTGTTACTTCATCATCAGAAATTACGATCACGCTGATGGGCCGAACGCAGCATGAGGCAGAAGGAACATTATCGTTTTCTTATTATTTCTGAACCAACTTTTTTTTTAATTGTGTAGTGTTGCATTTCTTTTAAAGTCTATAAATCTTCTGGTCCCTTAGTGTTGATCCGGGTATGACTACATCGCGACTATAAAAATGCACAGAAATGATAATGTTTCTTCCGAGCGATCTCAAATATATGTATCAATATGCTGCTCTTATTCAGGTATTTAATGGTCAACGTATGTTATTATAATAGCGTAATAAATCCCTGATTCTGTTGCCAAGTGGCCCACCAAAATATTCACTTTTTCGACATTAAAAAAAAAGTAACAGTTCTTTTTATTTTCGTCCCCCGAGAACAACTCTACACCAGCCAAGGTGCTGGAGATTCACAGGGCTACCATTACGTGCCAGGCTACGCTCGCGTCGAGCTGCACCGCACACTGAAGCACTGAAGCCGTGGTCGGCAGCGAAGAAGACCTGCGAGCACGTGGGGACACAGCTGGTGCTTCCACGAGACCGTTACGCCTTTGGTGGGCTGAAGCATATCTTCACCACAGTGAAAGGGTGACTCATACACAGGCGCTTCCTTGGAATCTAAAATCAACTCAGCGAGGGTGTATTCGTAGGAATGGATGGTAATGTAACTTACAACTTAATTTACACATGTGACTCTTCTAGTATCCAGTACAACAATTAAGACCTCCGCTTCAATCCTCGTGGTTCACAGTCATTATTTACCTTGTTATACAGGGCGATTCACCTAAAACTTGCACAGCAAATATTTCGGAAATGGAAAGTGCTATTGATGCGTGGTTTTGACGCAATGGATTCGTAGTAAGGGGTTCGTATTGTTAGCCAATCAACAGATTGTATTAACACTTAGAAAGCCCTTCTTTTGTGTAAACGTACACTTTTTTAAATGGAGCAATGCCTATTCACATGAACAACCTGTAAAGGCTACTAGTGTCAGATGTTAGCCGTGGCTTGAGAAAAGAATTAAGAGAATGTAGATCTCAAGCACAGTATTACATCGAAGTGAATCATGGACCATGAAAAAAGCCAGAAAAGAAAAAAAAAAGTGTTTGAGATGTGATGCTGTAGAAAGATATTGAATGTTAGGTGAACGAATAAAGTAAAAAATGAGGTTCTCGGCAGAATCGGCGAGGAATGAGATAAGTGGAAATCACTGACAGGAAGAAGGGACAGGTTCATGGGACACGTGTTAAGAAATCTGAAAATAACATCGATGGTAGTGTAAGGAGCAGCAGAGAGTAAAAACTGTAGGGGAAGAGGCAGAATGGAATACATTATCTGGTCAAAAGTGTCCAGGCACCTATTAGTGCACATTAATGCGGAGTGTGCCCATCCCTCACCATTATGACGGATTAAACTTCGCTGGGGATATTTTTAAGTGCGGTGTCTGAATATATGTGAAGGAATGGTTGCCAAAAGCAGAGGATGTAATGATGCTGGACTCTGGAGCCGGGGACGAATTCGATGTTCCAACTCATCCAAAAGTTGTTCTATTGGGCTCAGATCGGAACTCTGGCCTGGACAGTCCATTTCAGGAGTGTTATTGTCCACAAACCACTGCCTTTCAGATGATGGCAGAGTGCACTGCGATGCTGATAGAAACACTGTTCTTATGTATGGAGCACACTATACTGTCAAATGTGTCCATACACTTCCACATTTATTTTCTTAGGCACAATAAGGAAACGGACCCTAACCACGGAAAATTCGCCCATACCGAAACACCACCTCCTCTGCAGCTCACTGTTGCCACTACACATAATGGCAAGTAACGTTCTTCAGGCATTCGCCAAATCGAAACGCTTCCGTTGAATTACCACAGGGTATAAATGAATTCCTCAGCCGAAATTTATGATTTCCAGTCGTCCACTGTCCTCTGGTGTCGCTCTTTACACCAGCTCAAATGTCGCTTAGCAATGACTGAGGAAATGTCAGAGGTGTTTGTTACAAGATTTTAGTGCGAGTCGTTTACGAGATATCGTATTTCAAAGAGTTCCCACACTGGTTATTGAACAATACCTGTGGCAGAACACACTAAGGAGCAACATAAGTGCATGTACCAGTTGTGTGAATTTTGACCAGCAACGACACAATTGACCATCACGGGTTATGTCCAAAATGACCCCCAGCAGCAACAAGCAGCAACGATACACGCTTCCAGTACCGTGTGGCATGACTGCTGCACACAAGCTAGCATTTCAGCGGAGATGTCCAAGCAGGCTGCAGTAATTCGTCGTTGCTATCATCGGGTGTAGTTGGTACGTCGTTGTAAACAGCGTATTTGGCCTTTCACTTCAAAATTTGTCTACAGGTATCAAATATGGGGAAAGGCTGGCCAAGTTACTGGTCCCCCACATCCAATCCAAAGATCTGAAAACAATTCGTGAAGACATGTACTTCGTGCACTGTGGGCTGGACAGCAATCATGTTGGTACCACAGGTTCCTCCTAATCTGCAGAGGACCACCTTCTATCATCCGTGGGAGATGGCTTGTTACGATACTTGCACATGTTCAGTGTTCCATCGATGAATAACGGGCCTATGAGCTGATCGTTTACTATTCCACAGCACATGTTTACATTCAGTGGACAATGACGTCCCATGGACATGGAGGAGATACAGAGAGACAGGAATTGTCGATGACATGCCTCGCTCAGGCCGCCGAAGGGCTACTACTACTGTGGATTGCTACCTACGGATTATGGCTCAGAGGAACCCTTACAGCGATGCCACCATGTTGAATAATGTTTTTCGTGGAGCCAAAGGACGTCGTGTTATGACTCAAACTGTGCACAATAGGCTGAATGATGCGCAACTTCACTCCCAACGTCCATGGCGAGATTCATCTTTGCAACCACGACACCATGCAGCATGGTACAGATGGGCACAACAACATGCCGAATGGACTGCTCAGGATTGGCATCACGTTCTCTTCACCAACGAGTGTCGCTTATGCCTTCAACCAGACAGTCGTCGGAGACATGTTTGGAGCCAACTCGGTCAGGCTGAACACCTTAGACACACCGTCCAGTGAGTGTAGCAAGGTGGAGGTTCTCTGCTGTTTTGGGGTGGCATTATGTGGGGCCTACGTACGCCGCTGGTGGCCATGGAAGGCGCTGTATTGGCTATGAGATACGTTAATGCCAGCCTCCAACCGGTGGTGTAATCATACGGGCGAGGCATTTGTCTTCACGCACGACAGTTCGAGTCCCATCGTGCACATCTTGTGAATGACTTCCTTCAGGATAACGACATCGCTCGACTACAGTGGCCGGCATGTTCTCCAAACATGAACCCTATCGAACATGCCTGGGATAGATTGAAAAGGGCTGTTTATGGACGACGTGGTCCACCAACCACTCTGAGGGATCTATGCCGAATCGCCGTTGAGGAATGGGACAATTTGGGTCAACAGTGCCTTGAGGAACTAGTGAGTAGTATGCCACAACGAACAGAGGCATGCATCAATGCAAGAAGACGTGCTACTGGGTATTAGACGTACCGACTAGTAAAGCAATCTGGACCATCACCTCTGTAGGTCTCACTGTGTGGTGGTACAATGTGCAGTGTGTGGTTTTTATGAGCAATAAAAAGGGCAGAAATGATGTTTATGTTGATCTTTATTCCAATTTTCTATACAGGTTTCAGAACTCTGCGTATATCCATTTTTAGCAGTATCTGACATTTCACTTATATTTGTACAATCGAAAGAATCTGATTCATCCCATTCAAATCTTCTACATGGCAAATATTCTGTCATCCGTGGGAGATGGCTTGTTATGATACTTGTGCGTGTTCAGTGTTCCAGTGATGAATAACGGGCCTATGAGCTGATCGTTTACTATTCCACAGCACATGTTTACAGTCTGTGGACAATGACTCATATCACAATCATATAAATTATTTGCATCTAAATAACCTAAATAATATGATATCTTAGTCACGTGATACGGTTGTTTGCTTTTACATATCACGTGCAACATTGTGATATTCCTCCTCTTGTTACTTTTTCAACCATTAAAATCATATCATAATCATGTAATAAATCAAGTGGTTGTTTGGTCTTTTCAGTATAGCATCCCAAGATAAATCAGAAGCTGTAAAATACCTAGAAGGATCTAAATCATAAGCTTGTATACTAGTTTTTCTAAAATTTTCAAAAATATCAAATAACAATAGCACATCAGTTTTAAGATACAGATTGTGATATTCACCAAGATTTTTCATTTGAATTTTTTTCAAAGCATTTTTGAATGTTTGTAATCTTCATCACTTATTTCACAGTCATTCAGTTTACTGTACAATCTTTTTTGCTGTTAATTGTATCTCTTCAAATTTCTTCCAAGGATTCATGTAATCAAATGGATAGACACTTTTTCTGGTCACTAAATCGAATAATTCTGCTTTGAAAAACTTTTTAATATTTTTATTTGATCTCTCTTATAATTTTATCAATGTTTGTCAAGTGAAGAAGCCATAATTTAAATGTGTCAATAAATCTCATATTCAAACTTTATGTCCTTTTACCATATCTAATATATCTGTCTTCATTGTTGGATATTAAATCTATCTATTTCTCATCATACCCAAATTCTCTCACCAAAAAATGAGAATCATATCCAGATAAATTATGTAAATAAATTGGTACAAAGCTCAGCTGTTATAACTGTAAATTGCAATTATTACAAAATGGAGTTATATATTTTCCAGTCAAATGATGATTATGTCGAATCTTTTAATTATTTCTTGTACAATGACATCCACACATTGTACAAACTTTAGATTTATTATATCGTGATTGTTC
Organism: Schistocerca americana; assembly: GCF_021461395.2. NCBI lineage: Eukaryota > Metazoa > Arthropoda > Insecta > Orthoptera > Acrididae > Schistocerca > Schistocerca americana. The sequence continues at coordinate 19,598,253 of NC_060127.1, read as the reverse complement.
TTCAGGGGTTAATGGTCTCATTCCTTCAATTTCAGAATAAATTCTACCAATTTCTTCAATCTCTTTTTTGTGCATTCGATAAATTTCTTATGACAATTTGGTCCTCTGTAAACAACAGAATTTTTATGATGTCAATTGGCACACTTGATATAATAACAGAAACCACTTGGTTCACGTTTTTGATATTTAACTATATGAATTTTCTGGATTCAGTTGACAGTTGTCCATCTTCAATAGTAATCTTTAAAAATCAGTATAAATAACAAATGGAACTTTTGGTGTATGTTTATTGTTTTTAACATTAACATATGACCCTCTCTGGCATTTCTACTTTTAATACTTTGTTAGTCAAACGACTCGGTGTGTGATTATATAGTTTGTCTTTACTAGTAATGTAAAGCAAACACATATCACAAATAAACTTTACTCCTTCATGTTTATTAATTTGAGTCAAAACAAGCCTAGATAAATTTTTATATAACAGTAGTGTGAATTACTTGCTTCCTTGAAATAAAGGAGATTTATATGTTTCTCTCTTCTACTTTTTGTAATTTTTAATGAATACACTCGATATTTTTTATCAAATGAATAGACATTGATAGATACATCAATTCTGCTCTGAATTTTTGGAATATGATCAACCACAATATGAAATTCAAAATTTTCAAGTTTCTGATCAATATCAAGACCAATGTTTTTATTTCTGAATTTTTATTTACTGGATGTAATGCAGATTTTATAGGCCATAGAAAACATTTTGATCTTCGTTTTTCACATTAATACATGCTTTTTACTTCCTTATTTCATTTGGTAATACAATGTAAGATGATCCTCTCAGTGGAATATACTTGTTAATTCCTGATTGTAAACCAATAATTCTGTGTAATGCCCATCCAGATCTATGAGCTTGAAATTCATTTATTCTTGATAAAATATTTTGTTTACCAATTTTAAATTTTTTAATTAATTGTCTTTCATTTGTGATCATAAAGTTTTGTGTTTGGAAACCATATTCCATAATATTTCTGTTCATTTGCATCTGATACTCACAACAAAGTTTTAAATTTATCCTCAACCCATAATGTCTTTTACAATTTTCATAATTTTCTGTTTTACTGCAGTTAAGAAATGATTAGGTTCAAATGAGTTTATGCTATTTTCAAAATTTATTGTTTATAATCTGTTTACAAATGCAGTATCAACTACATAAATGCTAACCATGTTCCTGTCTCTTGGTTTCTCAAATAAATAAGTGTAAAAGGGGAATAGTTTTTCTTCATCATGTCTAGTTTTTGGTTTTGCAAATGCATTGGTAGAAAATGGAAATATTTTTTCCGATGGCTTATCCACTTTAGTTTCGAAAATTTCATCATCATTGTCAATGCTATGATAAGGTAATTTTATTTCTCTCACAGTAATCACAATGTTAAACAACTGTGAAGTTCTCCATTTGGCCTCTCCAATATTCATCTGTGAATTACTCCATTTGGCCCTTCTATTTATAGGATGTGATAAATAACAGCTTTGGAAAAAAATTAGATTTCCCAACTTTAACACTTTTACTTTCTTATTTAAGTTCAAGGTTATTTTACTTTCTCATTCTTCATATATTCTTAAGTATGCTTCTTACATTTATTATTATGTTCATTTTTATGGGAAGGATTTACATAAAAGCAAATCTTTAATGTCTTGACAAGCTTTACATTTCTTTGTAGATGAATCAGTTTCCTGCTTTCCAATATTTTCCATTGACAGTAGTATTTTCGAATGTTCTTCACCCAGAATCCGCCCTAAATGTTCTTTACAATAATATTTAGCAATATTTTTTCCACATACACGAGAAATTCGATTTTCATTGCAAGTTTTTACTTGATATTTATTTATACATGGTCCACAAATCGTTCTGTAACCATCTTTTGTGTATTTCTGTAATGTAAAAATATTAATTGCCTTCTCAGTATTACAATATTTACATAATTAGGATTTAATCAGAAACAGTCCTAAGGCTGGTATAGACTCCATTTATATAGAAACTAATTTATTAGATTTGTGGAAAAGTAGAATTTCCTTATTTTTCCAATGTGTCATTCAAACTACTTATTATTTCAGGAACTAAAGCAGATGGTTGATTACAATCAATTCCAAATAGAGATAAATCATTTATATAGAACAAAAATAATAAAAGATTTAACTATGAGTTGTATTAAACTTTTTATTATATTTTTAATAACACTTCTACACACTTTATCATGTTCTTTCAACCATTCATCAATACACTCTTTATCAAAAATATGATTACAACTTGTTTTGTCAAATTGGTGATTTTCGTCAGTTAAGCATATATGACATTCTTCTCCTTCAGAGTGCTCGATTATTTCATAAGGATAAAATGATTTTTGTAAGAATAATTCAGGTATATTTTTATATGTTAAAATTGTTTCCCAATTAATTTTATCTTTAAATACCATTATAAATTCTTCAGACAGTGCTTTTGCACTCAATATAATTATGATCCCAATCCAATTTGTCTAGAAATTTTCTCATAAAATTTTCAGACATTTCTTGCGTAATTGATTTTTCTCCCCAGTTTAATTTGTCTTTAAATTCTACAATAAAATCTTCTGTTGGTTTACGATTACTTGCTATTCCTCCCCAGTTTACTTTATCTTGAAATTCTCTAATAAGCTCTTCAAACAATACTTGAGTATGTGATATATTACCCAATTCAACTTATCTTGAAATTCTCTTATAAATTTTTCAGATAACACTTTATTTAATGAAATAGAATCCCAGTTTAATTTATCTTGAAATTCCCTTATAAAATTTTCTGACAATTTTTGATAGATTGATAATCTTACCAATTTAATTGACCCTGACATTCTCTTATAAAATTATCAGATAACTCACTACTTCTTAGTAAATAATCCAAATCTAATTTGTCGAGAAATTCTATAATAATATCTTCAGATATTTAACTATCCCTTGAAATTATAATTTTTCATAAATGTACACTAAACACATTTTCCTTTCTAATATGATCAACAACTATACAACTACACATTTCATTTGTTAAATACAAGTTATATATTTGTTAAAAACGTAAATCTTTACAGATAAGATGAGTCATCTGAATAAGTTGTTGTTGTTTAGCTTTTAATTCATTGATCTCGGTTTTCAGTTTGCAGACTTCCAGTTTTATTAGGCTCGTCATTTATTAGAAATAATTTTTAATATTTTTGTGAAAATAGAATATATATGGACCCACCCACCAGACAGGTCTAACTTATAATGAAAAAGAACTATATTTATCAATAAAAGTAAGGTGTCTGTGATTTACCATGTCCAGAAAAGAAATAAAAAATAAACATGTTACTGTTGCTGATTACTGATGATATTTTCACTTTACTATACTGATTTCCATGTGCTAAATGTTTAGCATTTCAGACGAAAGAGATTATGATGAATTTCTGAAAGATATGTTTATGCTTTATTCGTTATGGAATTTCAGGGTTGCAAGTGAGAACCCTGAAAATCAAGTTCAGTTACTTCCACAGAAATACAACATGATGAACAAAGAACTAGAACTTTGTGAACATACAAGAGAAAAACATTGTAATATTTATGGAATACTAGGGGTGAGCAAATCACTCACCCCTGCAAAAATGCAGCCAAATTTTGTTTCTATCAAAGAACCAGCGACAGCAAAAACAGTCTTTGACTGCATCAGGTTTTATGCTCTGATTATGAAATCACTTTATTTTTCATTCAGCTCTTTCTTATTTTTTGCAAATCTAATAAAAATTATTTATAATAAATGGAGGTGATTGTAGATCTGTTCAACAACAACCTTACACAAAATAATAAACAACTTTTTATGATTGTTGATAAAAAGAATAATCCATGCTTTTATGGAGATCAAGCCACTTTACTTCTGGTATATAATCGTCTTCGAGATGCTGTAGAACTTCATGTTAAAGAAAAGTATTGTAAAACATATGCAAATTTCAGTAGCAGCTACCTAAATATATACAAAATTCAACAAAATATATCAAGGGACCTTATCTATATTCTTTAGTTATGGAACCTAAAATGCCTTTTGCAGAAAATTTCTAAGATTTGGTTTATGAAGAAGTTTACCTTCAATTCGAAAACATGGAGAATATAAAATTTAGGAGATGTATAAAGCTCAAAAAACTCAATTACCAAATTTGAATAGAATTCAAGAAGATCACATTCAAAATTTAAGTGGAGTAGTTGATAGAGCTATAGAAACTTGACATGAAAGAAACAAAGAAATAAATACTTTATTACCTCACATTGTTCCTCAACTATCCACTAAAGGACACAGAGAATTCACAAAACTGTGCTTAAGATCTTCCTTGCCAAAACATAATATCACTCTTTAACAGTGTGGTATATGACCAGGCTTCCAATGAACGATACTGTAAACCTAGGTTTCGGTACGGCGGTGAGGCTATAAACATACAGCAACATCTTATCAGAGTGTGTGTCTGTATAGATCAATACCTCACCTGTTAATGTGTCTCAACCCATCCCGTCCACCTGGACAACAATGCTCATGATTTTTGATGTTGTGAGGCTAGCGTTGATTAGATAGGCAAGCTAGGAAAATGTGCAAACTTCCGCCAGAAGCCAGCATTGGTACTGAGAAGCTCTTCGTCATGTGTCTAAATTGTCCCCGACTCCATTTTTATAGTGACTAATTCTAGAAGTACCTTAGAACTTTTAGAAGATCATAAATGGAAGTTAAAATGCAATGGAGTTTTCTCTACAATACCCTCATCAGCCAACTACGTAAGATCCACTATATCCACCTTTGGCACGAATAACAGTGGTGATGTGTTGTGGCACGGAAGCAGTGATGCCCTGGTAGAAAACTGGAGGGTGATGACACCACATCTGTGCACACAAGCCACTTGATACCCGTAAATGCCGGAGAGGGGGCGATGAGCTCTGATACCACGTTCAATCATGTCCCAGATGTTCGATCAGGTTCAGCTCTGGAGAGTTGGGGTACTATCACATCAATTGGAATCCGCCACTGCATTTCTCGAACGACTCCATCCACACATCAGTGTGTATACGTTCACATTTACTTTGGATAAAAGGAAACACCATCATTACACAGCATGAGACAGTAGGACAAGCGGAAAAGTGGGATGGAGCAGGAGGATACCTTTGTTACCCTTGATTTAGTCCCTTTGATGTTGTTTCTATCGTGAAGAAGCACAACTGACTGGGATGGGAAGAGATGTGGTAGTCAGTCAAATTCACGAAGATTCGACAGTATACAGCAGTACAGTCTTCTATATCTAAAAAGTATATGTCCGTCAAACTAGATTGCCTAAATGTCAAACATTGGAAATACATTGGAAATGGCGGTACAAGGACGTTACTTGTCACACCTATACGGCTTGGAAAGACTGGCATCCACATGCTGCGATTCTCTTTCGGTCTCAACTACCTGATATGTGGGATATGCAGAACTCGAAAGGTAGCGGGAAAAGCTTGATACATTACTAATCAAAGCTGGAATTTGTCTACCCACATGCATTATGACAACGCTCTGGCAGTTAAGCAATGCGGAACACGTCATCCTTGTGATTTTGGGAAGAAGTGGACATCATCTTGGGAAGAAGCTGTGTGGATACCAAAAGACCACGGAAAGAGGAATCTCGGGACACCTCTCGAGTTTTTACCAAATCCACCTTTTATATATCGGTCACGGTATTTTCACGTTACCTTTAGGTGGGGGTTAAAGATACGTAAAAACATGCAATGAAATCTATATCAGCAAATCCAAAAATTGCTAAATATGTTTGGTTATCATGAAGAGGCCAAATAAAAATGTGATTAAAAGCGAGCAGTCCTTGAACAGCTTTTTCGCGCCACACTCGTGAGTCATGATAATTACTTGTCCTCTGTTTCGACAATGGATGTACAGCCACTGTAACCACGGAAACGCTCATTTGGTGCTAAGCTGTCGGACAAGATGGTTCTGATCTTGCTTATCGCTATCCTCGAGGAGTTCGCATTCGCGATTGTCTGTTGGTAAGTTGCCGCCAGCTGTCGCATCCTCGCAAACTCGTCGTTCTAAACGATGTTGGCCGGTATCGCTGCGTCAGCCACGCGGTTTGGTAGCGGGCGAGCTATAATGTGGCTGGCGAGGCAAACCGGCACTAACTCCTCTTGTGTCTCCAAGTTTTTACAAAGTTTCGCACAGAAACACTTATTTCGAAAAGCTATTGCTCTTTGAGCTTTTACTCTTTGTAAATCAGGAGTGCTAGGGTAGAAACTGTAACAGAGTACATTTGCTGAAGCGTATCTACTACTGCTTCTTATAAGTCAAAATAAATAGCCTACCTACGTCAATCGAAACGACACTTAATATTGTTTGGTTTTCTTTTTCAGGTTTCTCTGGGAGCTCATGTTCTCAACCGAAATGTAAGTACGAAGTATTCGTGAATAGTAGATGAGTTGGAGATCCCTCAGTTATATCAATTACGTCAATTGGTTTACTGAAATTTATATAACTACAGGTGTTGCCTACAGGGGAGGGACAGGAAACTTATGTTGAATATCACCAGTACATGGACACATCGCAGTGGAGAAGAACGAGTGAGGGAGGTTGTGTTAGTATTGACGTAGCTGTTGTAGAAGCTGTCCGTAACTGACGCTAACCTTACGGAGATTGTACTGTAACACCCGTCCACATCCGTGTTCTTGGTGATGATACTGTATTAAAAGTTGACAGATTTCAGACCCCTTAACAGGCGTCATATATTGATCCACGTCGCGAACACGATCGTATAGTCCAGCAACATGCAGTCCGCGAGATATGCCGGTAGTGTCAAGACACATATGGAGTTAATCACTTCAGTAGTAGTAAACGGTCAGCATGAGAGACCAATGTACTTTGTTAAATTGTGTTGATGCATTTTTTTTTACCATATGTTGTATTTCCCATGTAGGATGGTAGGTAGAGAATGAAGAATTCACATATTCAGTACGGTTTAGCTTACCTCTGTGTCGTACCGTTTACTTACAGTCTGCAAACGCTTTGTGTAAGATCATCAGATAATGTGTTTTAGAAGTATGTCAGCTTGCTGCTGATAATGCTTTGGATATCTTGGTTTGCTGTACTGTAACGTTTCCTACAAGAAAGTGCTATGCGACAGGTATAGTCTTACTAATGCTGTTTAAGGATACGATAATCGTGGTGCAATAAGTTCCAAAACAAAGCAACTTTGTGTTTGTTTTTGTAGGTGGCAATCGGAACTGGATTTACTGGACAATGAATTGGAGGAGTATATACTGGACATCGAGGCAGACCTGGCGGAAGAAATCGATCTACCCTAGTTAGTCCCTGACGAGACGGATTATTCAGATCCTCATCTCTGGTCGATTGACGTGGTTTCCGAACTGATGCCAGAAGAATATTAGCCGTTGTAAGGGAGTTGGTCGAGGAGGAAGACGCCTCTTCTGAGGGAGAAGTCGTTGTCATACGGATACATTTCATTGCTCTAAAGGAATTTAATATTCTGAAACGTAAAGTTGTGGCTTTCTTTGAGTCTTTATTAAGCCAAGAAATGAATGACGTTTCTTAATTTTCTGAAATTATTTTTTTAGCTCCATTGGTGAATACCTAGTGGTAAAGGCTAGTACTGTAAATATTCTGTCCTCAGCCTTCACAAAATAAGTACTGGAGACGTTTCTTTCTCTTTGGATCTGTAAGCGGTCGCTTTTGGGACCGTTCGTCATTGAAAATTGAAGTATCCGAGTCAAAATTATTATATCGAACAAAAAATGAACAAACATTTTCTTGACAAGTCATTTTCTATTAGTTTTACATTTTCATCAGTATAAAGGACATTTTGTCATTATTAACGGGTATTACATAAAATACAGGTAGCAAAAGTTTGTGTAGTACTTCTACAGAAATCGAGCTTAACTTGTAAGAGTTAAAGAACCCGAAATGAACTCATCCGTTGAGGAAAGGGCGACGCACGGTTGTAATCTATTTTTACCCATGTTATTTGAATCTGGAGATCGAACAAGAAACAAAGGAAACCAAGTGTAATTTGAACTGTGAATTAAAGTTTAGGAAAGGGAAGGGCTTGCCAATAACAATGTCAAACTGTAAGAAACGGCAAAGATCCTTTGGGAGATCTCTTGAAAGGAATGAATAGTACCTAGAAATAGGTTATAAGATGAACAAAAATACAAGTAAACAAGGATACTAAAACGTTAAATTAAGACACTAAACTTAATAGACAAGTTTTGCTACGTTATTGTTTAGAGAAATTTTTACTCAGCGATAGTCGCAGTTTCGAATCCCGGTCCGTCAATCACATTGAGTCTCTCGAGAAGCTCAGTAATTTTTATAATTTCCAAACAGAGGTACTCTACCAAGAATTTTAACCGCGAGTAAAATGCAGAGTTAAGTGCGGCCTTGAATAGAAGAACGAGGGAATCATTGTGCCATTTAACACTCCTCACTGCTGAGTCCGAAGCAACTGCTCACTGGGCTGCGGAAAAACCCACAATGAAAACTACCAAAGTAATGGTAGCGCATCGACGCCAGACAGTATTGGTGGGAGTGAGAAGTGCAACTGGCCGCTGCAGTGTGTGCATGAGGCGAGGACGATCATCAATGGCTCTTTCACTATGACGAAACATACCCGCAATTAACAGAATACGCGAACACGCAGAAGGATTGTCGCTGGAGTTGTGAAATTTCCCATGAATTATTACAATAGTTCGTTATTGGCGGAATATGATATGCGATCAGCGTAGTATGATACTGATATATTTCCACCGAACCACGATTTCTGATGGATGTGTACACCTTTTACAGCGATCCCTCTTCAGCGAACTCTAAGTACATAACCAACGGCTATTTCATGGTGGAGAATGATAAGAGCCCAAACTGCGTAACTGTCTAGGACAAAATACTACGAGGTGGTTTCGATGATGCGGTATTCGGCTGGTCTCTTTGTTCTACGACTTTTGAAACCAAGTGGTTTTTATCCGTGGGAAAACGTTTCCAGAAGGTGTCAGTCTGCAGTAGCTGCTTCTCTGAGATCGAGGCCTTCCTTAGTTTCGCAAAAGTCGCACACATACACACAAGAGAATTTTATGAAACAATTAGATTATCACCAGTAATTAATGTGTGATGTGATCAAGATTCGGCGAGTAAGAACAGAATAGTGTGAATTTTTGGGTGTACGTGTAGAAAGTTTGAATGGCAGGAAACGTTTTTGAGCTCCGCAAAAAATGAGTTATGCAAATTTTTGTCATGATACAACATGTGGCCGAAAACATATCAACTATTTAATGCGTATTTCCAGTGAATAATGTCTCACGGTATAACTCATCATTTGGGTAGAAGCAGTGGCTGGTACAATAAAAGAAAAGCAGAGAAGTAATGTGCGTCTTTCACCCGCGCTTCCACTGTAGGTGTATCCTCGAAGAGTTATGTGTTTTAATCGGATAGAATATGTATTCAGTGAAGAAACAGGCCATAAATAATACTTTGAGGTTTGGACACAATAGTAATGTCCACAGCTATGACACAAGAGGAAAAATATGACCTTCGATACCCATTACTAAAGCCCTCATTAGATGAGATACGGGCTCATGATGCTTCCACAAAGACCTTTGAGCATTTGCGTAATAGCATGAAATATCTTGCACATAGTGAAGCAGATATTAAATCTAATATGGAATCATTCTCTGTGGGCAAGTGCTTCGATTCCACAGACAAATCAATACATATTACAAATGCAAGTGTACAATGTGTGTGCCGCTAAAACTCAGAAACCAGGCTCGGTACGATCAAGGGAATTATATATATGGTCGGTAGCCATCTATACACCATCCATGAAGAAGGTTCAAGGTTTTACCTGAAGGGAGTGCTTCTCAAGATGTAAGGGGTGGGAAGTTTCGCCCTCTGTAATTTTGTAGAACTTTGCTGAATATTCGATAGTATTCGAGAACATTTCAGAACGTTCGAGAGTGTTCGAGAACATTCTACAACATTCCATATTGTTTCGGAATATTCCACAATGATCTGGGAATTTCTACAACGTCCGAGGACAGCCTGGAAAATTCGAGAAGATTTCAGAATGTTCGGGAACAGGCCAGATTATTGTGGAACATTCCACAACACACTCGAAAGATTTGAAATGTCCTTCAACATTGTGCACCATTTGAAGTCTTTTTGGTATCTTGTCGAAATCACCACTGCCGTGACCCCCACCGGTATCGGTGTATAAAGTAAGACTCGTTTTGCCTTCGAACGTCGTTTCTTATCAATGACGAAGGGAGGAGCCCAAAACGTAGTGCAGTGACTGAATAAAAATGAACAGTGGAGTATGAGTAGTCAAAGCGATGCAGTGACTGAAAATAAATCGAAAATAAATTAAGGAAAGTGTTGTTAGTGTGTTTTTTTTAATAAAAACTTGATTTGATTTGTATTTTAGACAGTGCCCATACTTTAAAAAAGGAGGAGATCTCACCAGTTCTGAAGCAAAACGGTGAAAACAAAACGACCAGCTAAAAAACGAAACAGACAATGAGCGCGAAGCACGTTTAAGTTACCAACGTTGGAGAACGAGCACCGTGACAAGCAGAGGAAATGAACGGATTGAAGAATCAAGATTTGCGACACAACCTTATAGTAAGACGTTGCGAACTCAAGCCAGCCTTGAAAATGTACCCTAAGGGAAGCGCGGACGAGGAAAATTTAACACTAAAACCTCACAAATGAAGCATTCCACTACGAGCCGATGAGAGACTATAAAAATCGCAAACACGTTATAATCGGGGCATTGAATACCATCTGGCAGTTTTGCAACGCGAATAAATACAGTAGAGAAATACTAGGGATTCTATCGCTTGAATGAAAATATTGGATTACCACCACTGGAATAAATTCCACAGGAATTTTTACACTATGGGACCGGGCAAACTCCAGAATCAAAATACTTTCTTGAAGATATTAAAAGCGTACAACGCCTGCTTCCAAATGACTTCTCTGGGTGTCACTACGATCAACACTAAAAGAGATTAAATCGATTATGTTTTTTTTCCAACCAAGGCCAAATTCATCACAACATGGGACCATTACTACCACTGCATAACGAAGACCGTAAAGTTCTAGAAGCATATTTCATTTTCTGATCAACTGATCAACGATGCAAAAATATCAATAGAGTGAGACGAGAAGTAGTCCAAGATGTACTGATGATCTTACACAAATACAGTCAACGGATTCACATATTCAAAACCGATTTTTTTCTGATATCCCTCTTTTTTTTCTTTAATTTCAGTCGACAAAAGACCAAATGGAGAACACGGACGTCGATTTACTGCATCTCAGACAGACGAAACGGCTATTGTGACAGTGGCCAACATAAGCGCAAGCCGTGACATAATTGTACAACGAGCAAGAGAAGGACTACAAACGCACTGCAGAGGCACACCGTTCATACGATGTCTCCAGTATCCATTAATATTTTTACAAGGACAGGACGGATATCACTTCAATGTGCTTCAGATCTAACCTGAAACGGGCGTAGAAGCAAACAAAAGCGTCACTTCCAAGGAGTTCTATGCTTACCGATTAATGATCAGAGACAATGAAAAATGCAATTAAACACTCAGCACTCGCCGTTCATTCCAAAAATTCCTATTAGACACGTGTGCAAAAACTGAAACGGAACGGATGCTTTACACAAGACTGAATCAGAAGAAACTACGCACAGAACGACACATCCACCTTCGAGACGCAGCTCAACTACCGTTGAATACAGGCGAAGTACAATTCCCGGTTTGTCAAATCTGAAGAGCATCTCGACGGGTGAACTTTGAAAGGAAGCTGTAATTAACTTCTGGTACAGATGCACAATGGCACATAAAAAAATCACTCCAATCCATGGACAGAACTTTACAAGACTTGCGAGGAAACTCTGAAATGATAGGAGGGACCCTATTCATATTTTCTACAAACAGTTCCACTTATCCCCAAGTTAACACCAGCAGACGAGATGAATGCATGCTTACTACAAATGTAGCTCTGGCCCTACATACAAATATCGCGAGTAACAGCAGCATATTTTGCTCAACAACTTTAACAAATAAGCCTAGGTACGTACACTACTGACGAAATGGCAGGCCTCGTTAAACTCAACTGTGATTTCTGCAAAATGACCACTGCTGAAAACGAACCCATCGACCAATTTTATACAAATATTGTTAACAATTATATCAGTCAGGACCGTCTATTTAAAGGGGCAATTTTGGCACCTAAAAATATTTTGTCCTCGATATTAGCTTTAATATTCAAAACAAAATTCCCAGTTAAGAGAGAATGTACAACTTGATCGACACAAAGGTCAACGCTGAAGTAAGTGTGAACTTCCCCACAGGATTTCTAAACTCTCTGCAAGTAGCAGGAATGCCATCACACGATCTTCGACTTAAAACTGGATCACTCATTATACTACTCAGGAATCTCAACTCAACAAAAGTACGTAATGGAACAATGATGATCGTCAAACAGCTATCGAATAACATCATCGAAGCCGAACTTATGACTGGAGCGTACAAGGGATACGTGTTACTTATATTCATAACAGAACTGATCCCTTCTTTAGAATCGAATTACCCTACATCAACTTCAAAAACTCCTTATTCTCACACGTTCAACTATACATACACTCCTGGAAATTGAAATAAGAACACCGTTAATTCATTGTCCCAGGAAGGGGAAACTTTATTGACACATTCCTGGGGTCAGATACATCACATGATCACACTGACAGAACCACAGGCACATACACACAGGCAACAGAGTATGCACAATGTCGGCACTAGTACAGTGTATATCCACCTTTCGCAGCAATGCAGGCTGCTATTCTCCCGTGGAGACGATCGTAGAGATGCTGGATGTAGTCCTGTGGAACGGCTTGCCATGCCATTTCCACCTGGCGCCTCAGTTGGACCAGCGTTCGTGCTGGACGTGCAGACCGCGTGAGACGACGCTTCATCCAGTCCCAAACATGCTCAATGGGGCACAGATCCGGAGCTCTTGCTGGCCAGGGTAGTTGACTTACACCTTCTAGAGCACGTTGGGTGGCACGGGATACATGCGGACGTGCATTGTCCTGTTGGAACAGCAAGTTCCCTTGCCGGTCTAGGAATGGTAGAACGATGGGTTCGATGACGGTTTGGATGTACCGTGCACTATTCAGTGTCCCCTCGACGATCACCAGTGGTGTACGGCCAGTGTAGGAGGTCGCTCCCCACACCATGATGCCGGGTGTTGGCCCTGTGTGCCTCGGTCGTATGCAGTCCTGATTGTGGCGCTCACCTGCACGGCGCCAAACTCGCATACGACCATCATTGGCACCAAGGCAGAAGCGACTCTCATCGCTGAAGACGACACGTCTCCATTCGTCCCTCCATTCACGCCTGTCGCGGCACCAGTGGACGCGGGCTGCACGATGTTGGGGGGTGAGCGGAAGACGGCCTAACGGTGTGCGGGACCGTAGCCCAGCTTCATGGAGACGGTTGCGAATGGTCCTCGCCGATACCCCAGGAGCAACAGTGTCCCTAATTTGCTGGGAAGTGGCGGTGCGGTCCCCTACGGCACTGCGTAGGATCCTACGGTCTTGGCGTGCATCCGTGCGTCGCTGCGGTCCGGTCCCAGGTCGACGGGCACGTGCACCTTCCGCCGACCACTGGCGACAACATCGATGTACTGTGGAGACCTCACGCCCCACGTGTTGAGCAATTCGGCGGTACGTCCACCCGGCCTCCCGCATGCCCACTATACGCCCTCGCTCAAAGTCCGTCAACTGCACATACGGTTCACGTCCACGCTGTCGCGGCATGCTACCAGTGTTAAAGACTGCGATGGAGCTCCGTATGCCACGGCAAACTGGCTGACACTGACGGCGGCGGTGCACAAATGCTGCGCAGCTAGCGCCATTCGACGGCCAACACCGCGGTTCCTGGTGTGTCCGCCGTGCCGTGCGTGTGATCATTGCTTGTACAGCCCTCTCGCAGTGTCCGGAGCAAGTATGGTGGGTCTGACACACCGGTGTCAATGTGTTCTTTTTTCCATTTCCAGGAGTGTAGCTTCTTCTCGCCGAGAAAATTCGAAAAATGTGTACAATATTACTCTGGAGAACAAATTAAAAAAAGTTGTTTATAAACAAATATAGTAAATATAATATGTTTTCAGTAAAACTGTTTAGCTCTTATACATTAAATTTTTCCTTTTATTCCAACAGCCACACGCTCTCATATCAACACCCTGAGCGAAGCCGGGTACGCGAGCTAGTATTTAACTACACGGTGGTAGCATATGTAGTGTAGCAGAAAGACAATGCGCTTATTCCGTGTATCATTTCTAACTCGTGTAGTGACGAAAACTGTGATGTTGATTTCATTGGGTATCAACCACTCTGGTGTCTAATACCGTGCAATTGGGCAGGATGAAAGCACGCATATTTATCAATCATGCATGCACAGCCTGCAAACTGTTTCACTTTGCGTTACCTCCATAGAAATTTTAGCAACTGATCTACGCAGTGTGCATTTGATTAAAGAAATACCAAACAAATGTTATGTAACATAGTTAGAGTATACCGTTTCACATATTATAGCAATTATAATTTACCCCGAAACATTAATTTTCTACTTTTAATAAATCTTAAAACCACGGGATGGCAAATAAAATATTTTCTTAAACACCTTCAACCACAGCGTCACACATGTCAGTTGGTGCACACGCTAAATAGTATAACATTTAGCAGAAGACAGGTGGACGCATAGCCTATGTGGGACCTCTTCGCTTCTCTACTCAGTCACAATATATATGGTTAGCTACACAGACCATACTGCTTTATTTTGATTACATCACATATCAGCATGAGTGTTCTCCTACACAAGTCGCTCTCTGGTAAACTAAGCTATCGATGAGGGCCAAACAGTACATTCTAATTAAAAATAAATTCTTCATGTAGTTACATTTCAACGTGTCATAAAAACACAAATCTGGAATACGACACTTCGTGGACCAACCTTTACTCACAAACTGTAAGCGGACGACTTAGATTTGCAAGTAGCTTCTAACAGTTTTATACTTTAGGAGAAGAGCAGGCTTTTCGGTCTTTCAGATGTACCTATACCGCTTGTTTATTGAAGAATCGAAATAAATAAAGTAAGTATAAATCCTGATTGCAGAACAACAGCACTGACGTTTTGCGATGGACACCGTATTAAATTATACACTACTAGTTTATGTTTTGATCCGATCTTCAGAAAAAATAATGGCAGTCAAAATGACGTATATTTTGTATACTGTTCTATTTTTAAATAGATAGGCCTGATACAGACGTTGCTTTTGTTACTGAACACTCGTAGGACCTAAACGTGTGCAGGCAAACAAGTTGTACCGATGTATTATCATAATATTTTTAGCTCGCTAACGTTTAGTTAGTATTTGTATGGAGTGTAGCCATGTATGGAAGTGAAACATGGACGATAAATAGTTTGGACAAGAAGAGAGTAGAAGCTTTCGAAATGTGGCGCTACAGAAGAATGCTGAAGATTAGATGGGTAGATCCATAACTAATGAGGAGGTATTGAATAGAATTGGGGAGAAGAGGAGTTTGTGGCACAACTTAACAAGAAGAAGAGACTGGTTGGTAGGACATGTTCTGAGGCATCAAGGGATCACAAATTTAGCATTAGAGGGCAGCGTGGAGGGTAAAAATCGCAGAGGGAGACCAACAGATGAATACACTAAGCAGATTCAGAAGGATGTAGGTTGCAGTAAGTACTGGGAGATGAAGAAGCCTGCACAGGATAGAGTATCATAGAGAGCTGCATCAAATCAGTCTCAGGACTGAAGATCACAACAACAACAACAACAACAACATCAACAACGTTTAGTTACGTCGACTCTAACTGGAAGGATGGTTTTATTTTAGTTTACCAAAACAGTTTACGAAAGGTATAGATTTTCTGTATGTAAGTGCCATTATATTCATCAGTCGAATAGTTCTACATTCAGTGAGGAATGTCGGCCCCGCATAACGCTACAGAGTAAACGGAGTATTGACGAGAACGTTCGGGGGGAGATCCCGGCACTTGCGGTGTTTGCCAAATACGTATTTCGACGTTAAGTGGTGTCGGAACTGATTAAGGACGCCATTTCGAGGCAGCATTACATAACTAGACAAGAAAGGAGCTTCAATCTGAACAAGACAGCGCAACAGCAAACGATATTTCTCTGCCACCACGAATTACCCTCCATCTGTCGGAATTATGATAACCGAAGCATGTTTTCGCAATAGCTGGATAATAATTAACACCATATGCCAGCAAAATAACAAAAAAACCCGCACGTAACGGCATCTCCAGACATGTGCATTACATTGATTTTCGTACACATTAAGCCAAGAAAATAAGAGGCGCGCCACGGAGGAATCATCCAAATGGGACGGAAATCATTACATGTGACGTACATCTACAGACAAATAATGATTACAATTTCCGACAAATTGACTTGATTTATTCATGAGATAAAGCTTCACAAATTGAGCAAGCCAGTAAAGTGTTGCTTCACCTCTGTCCCCTTATATAATAAGTTATTCGTCTTGGCACTAATTGATAAGAATAGCGACAAATTTTGCCGAACTGGCGCGTTAGACCGTCAACATCCCGACCTGGTTGGCTGGCGATGCGAATAATGCTGAACCATGTCTAGTACTGCTTGTCATTAATAAAATAAACAACTTAACTGCGTCAGTCGATACGAAAGATAAAATTGTTTCGTTTTCTGTTTCAGGCTTCTGTGGGAGCTCATGTTTCCAAACTAAATGTTAATACCAAGTATTTGTGGAGAGTAGATGACTCGATGATTCCTCAGTTACATCAGTTACGTAAATTAGTTTACCGAAATATGTAGAACTTCTGGTGTTGCACACGGGGGAGGAACAGGAAAGAGGTGTTGAATATCGCCTGCACAGTGGGCAGTATGGACACAGTGCTCCAGTGGAGAGCGAGCAACGGAGGTTGAGTTTCTGGTGACTTCACTAATGTAGAAGCAGTCCGTAACTGACGCTAACATAAGGGAGATGGTGCTGTTAACACCCGTCCACATCTGTGCTCTTGGAGATGGTAGTATATTAAAACATGACCGTCTTCAGGCCCCATACGGGCTTCATGTAACGATCGATGTCGCGAGCACGATCGTGTAGGCCAGCAGCATGTTGTAAACGAGATAAGCCGGTAGTGTCACGATAGACATGGAATTAATCACTTTAGTAGTAGTTAACGAGCAGCATGAGAGACCGACATACTTCGTTAAATTGTGTTGAAGCACTGTTCTACCATATGTTCAATGTCGCATGTAGGATGGTAGGTAGTGCATGAAGAACTCACACATCCAGTACGGTGTAGCTTACCTGTGTGTCTTAGCGTTTACTTTCAGTCTGGAAACGCTTAGTGTAAGTGTAGTGTCACCGCCAGACACCACACTTGCTAGGTGGTATCCCTTAAATCGGCCGCGGTCCGCTAGTATACGTCGGACCCGCGTGTCGCCACTATCAGTGATTGCAGACAGAGCGCCGCCACACGGCAGGTCTAGGGAGACTTCCTAGCACTCGCCCCAGTTGTACAACCGACTTTGCTAGTGATGGTTCACTGACAAAATACGCTCTCATTAGCCGAGACGATAGTTAGCATAGCCTTCAGCTACGTCATTTGCTACGACCTAGCAAGGCGCCATTACCAGTTGCTATTGATCTTGTGATGCATGTACCGTCAGACCGACGTTCGCCATTAACGGATTAAAGTTAAGTATTCCACCAGCTACGTCCGTTTTTCTAAATTCTAATTTCCCTGTCCTGTTCCAGACCTCACGCCAGCCTGCGTGAGCTGAAACGCGTGCCTTTCGGCTTCCTCTATTATTAAGGTGTTGGCTCTCCTGCCAACCCACAACAGTAAGATCATCAGATAAAGTGTTTTATAAGTATGTCGGACTACTGCTTTGAATAACTCGCTTTGCTATGCTTTAACGTTTCTTACAAGCACGTGTAATGCGAAAGTTACAGTTTTAATGACACTGTTTAGGAGTAAGATGTTTCAGGGACATTGTGGTGAAATATCTTCCAAAAGAAAGCAGTCTTTGTTTTTGTTGGTGGCAGCCGGAACTGGATTTACTGTCATTGATTTGGAAGAGTATGTACTGGACTTCCAGTGCGAAGTGGTAGAAGAAATCGAACTATTCGAGTTTTTCCCTGACAAGACGGATTATTCAGATCCTGATCTATGGTCGACTGACGAGGTTGGAGAACTGATGCCAGAAGGATATTTAGCCGGTGTAAGGGAGATACTGGAGGAGGAAAACACTTTCCTAAGGGAAAAGTCGTTGTCATATGGACACATTTCATTGCCGCAAAGGAATTTATAATTCCGAAACGGACAGTAATGGCTTCCCTTGAGTCTTTTCTAAGCCAAGAAATAAATAACATTTCTTAATTTTTTGAAATTGTATTTTTCCTTCCATTGCCGAAGAGTGCTAAGGACTATAGTATTATTTGTTCAACCTCCAAAAAATAAATACTGGAGTCATTTTCTTTTATACTGGAGTCGTTTTCTTTTTCTTTGAAGCTATCAGCGGTTGTTTTTGACACCGTTCGTTACTCACAATTGGAGTATCCCTGTCAAAATTATTATATCGAGCAAAAAATGAAGAAACATTTTTTTGGAAAGCCACTTTCTCTTGGTTTTAAATTTTCAGCAAAATAAAGGATGAAAATTTTGACATTCCTGCATGCAAAATGACATTCTAGTGTTACATAAAATACAGATAGCGAAAGTTTCTGTACCACTTCTACAGAAACCGAATTTTACTTGTAATAGTTAAACAACCGGAAATGGCCTCATCCGTTGACAAAAGAGCGACACATGTTTGTAACCTATCTTTCTCCGTGTTATTTGAATCTCGAGGTGGAGAAAGAAACAAGGGAAACCAAGGATTATTTGCTATGTGAATTTCAGTTTAGAAAAGAGATAGAAACTGTATAAGGCTTGCCAATAACAATGTCACTCTGCGAGAAACGTGAAATATCTTTGGGGAGGTCTCTTGAACGGAATGAATAGTGCCTAGCAAATAGGTTATAAGATGAACATATATAAAAAGAGACGAGGATAAAATGTTGAAATGTTTGTGAATTAGTAAGGGACCAACCTGCTAAGGTCATCTTACACACTACTTAAACTAACTTATGCTAACAACAACACAGACACCCATGCCCGAGGGAGGACTCGAACCTCCGACGGGAGGGGCCGCGCAGAACGTAACATAACGCCTCAAACCGCGAAGCCTCGCCGTGCGACGCAACAAGGATACTAAGACGCTAAATTAAGACACTAAACTTAGTAGACAAGTTTTTCTATGTTGTCGGTAATACACGTATATAACTGACAACGATAATTACAAGGAAAATGCAAATTACAGACAGGCAACACTAAAAAAAGCATTTTAGAAGCAGAAGTATTTTCAGTCGACATATAAATATAAGTGTCAGGAAGTGCGCTGAATGTATTTCTTTGGAGTGCAGCGTTATAGGCTCTATGGGAATATAAAACTGTTGTGACTTGGCAAGACAGCCAAGTCACTATGAGAGGAAGCCGAAAGGCACGCGTTTAAGCTCACGCAGGCTGGCGTGAGGTCTGGAACAGTTAAAGGATTTGAGTCTAGCAAATAAAGTACGTAGCTGTTGGAATACTTAACTTTAATCCATAATTGGTGAACATCGGTCTGACGGTACATGCATCATCATCATCATCATCATCATCATTTAAGCGTTCAGTCTGGAGCATAGCCCCTTTATAAAATTCCTCCATGATCCCCTATTCAGTGGTAACATTGGTGCCTCTTCTGATGCTAAACCTATTACTTCAAAATCATTCTTAACCGAATCCAGGTACCTTCTCCTTGGTCTGCCCCGACTCCTCCTACCCTCTACTGCTGAACCCATGAGTCTCTTGGGTAACCTTGCTTCTCCCATGCGTTGAACATGACCCCACCATCTAACCCTGTTCGCCCTGACTGCTACATCTATAGAGTTCATTCCCAGCTTTTCTTTGATTTCCTCATTGTGGACACCCTCCTGCCATTGTTCCCATCTACTAGTACCTGCAATCATCCTAGCTACTATCATATCCGTAACCTCAACCTTGTTGATAAGGTAACCTGAATCCACCCAGCTTTCGCTCCCATACAGCAAGGTTGGTCGAAAGATTGAACGGTGCACAGATAACTTAGTCTTGGTACTGACTTCCTTCTTGCAGAAGAGAGTAGATCGTAGCTGAGCGCTCACTGCATTAGCTTTGCTACACTTCGCTTCCAGTTCTTTCACTATGTTGCCATCCTGTGAGAATATGCATCCTAAGTACTTGAAACCGTCCACCTGTTCTAACTTTGTTCCTCCTATTTGGCACTCAATCCGTTTATATTTCTTTCCCACTGCCATTACTTTCGTTTTGGAGATGCTAATCTTCATACCATAGTCCTTACATTTCTGATCTAGCTCTGAAATATTACTCTGCAAACTTTCAATTGAATCTGCCATCACAACTAAGTCATCCGCATATGCAAGACAGCTTATTTTGTGTTCACATATCTTAATCTCACCCAGCCAGTCTATTGTTTTCAACATATGATCCATAAATAATATGAACAACAGTGGAGACAGGTTGCAGCCTTGTCTTACCCCTGAAACTACTCTGAACCATGAACTCAATTTACCGTCAACTCTAACTGCTGCCTGACTATCCATGTAAAGACCTTTAATTGCTTGCAAAAGTTTGCCTCCTATTCCGTAATCTCGTAGAACAGACAATAACTTCCTCCTAGGAACCCGGTGATATGCCTTTTCTAGATCTATAAAGCATAGATACAATTCCCTGTTCCACTCATAACACTTCTCCATTATTTGCCGTAAGCTAAAGATCTGGTCCTGACAACCTCTAAGAGGCCTAAACCCACACTGATTTTCATCCAATTGGTTCTCAACTAATACTTGCACTTTCCTTTCAACAATACCTGAGAAGATTTTACCCACAACGCTGATTAAAGAGATGCATAACAAGATAAATAGCAAATGATAATGGCGCCTTGCTAGGTCGTAGCAAATGACGTAGCTGAAGGCTATGCTAACTATCGTCTCGGCAAATGAGAGCTCAATTTGTCAGTGAACCATCGCTAGCAAAGTCGGCTGTACAACTGGGGCGAGTGCTAGGAAGTCTCTCTAGACCTGCCGTGTGGCGGCGCTCGGTCTGCAATCACTGATAGTGGCGACACGCTGATCCGACGTATACTAGCGGACCGCGGCCGATTTAAAGGCTACCACCTAGCGAGTGTGGTGTCTGGCGGTAACACCACAAAAACGACGTCCGAATGAGACGGAAATCAGTAGATGTGATGCACACGTGGAAACTAACAGTTTATTACAATTCCAGAAAAATTGCATGTTTTACTCTAGAGAAAGGGCTTCACAAACTGAGCAAGACAATAACACGCTGGACCACCTCTGACCATTATTCAAGCAATAATTCGGCTAGGCACTGAATGAATTGCTGAATATTCTTCTGAGCAATAAATCTCTTGCAGGCGTAAATACGTGCTGGACAACACATCGCACTTCCACACTTACGGAAAAAGGATGAACTGTCCACTCCACCTACACTGCTGAATACAGCCGAAGAACAGTTCCCCATACGCAAAATCCTAAGAGCAGCTGGACGGGGTGAACTTCTAAAGCAAGCTAAAATTACATTCTGGTACATACAAATGTACAATGGCACGTAAAAAAAAAAATTACTCGAAGCCATTCACAGAACATTACAAGACTTGCGGGGAAACTATTAAATGAAGGGAGGGTTCCAACTCACACTCTCAGGAATATGAGTATCCCCAAGTCAACACCAGCAGACGAGATGAATGCATGCTTAAAAAAATCATAGCTCTGGCCACACATACAAACATCGCGACTAACAAGAAATATGAGATCGGAACTGTCGAAAGACGAAACAGCAGCGCATTTTGCTCAACAACTTTTACAAATAAGCCCAGGCACATATGCTACTAACCAGATGGCCGTCCTCGTTCAACTCAGCAGTGATTTCTGCAAAATGATCACTGCTGAAAACTCCTCCGCCAAATTTAGAGAAACACTGTCCGCAATTATACCAATACGAACTGTCTATTTCAACGGGCAACTTTGGCACTAAATAAAGTTTGTCGACGATATCAGCTTTTTTAATCAAAAGAAACAGACTGCAAAACAAAAACGTAAAATAAACAACGTCCCAGGAAGAAATTATCACTTTTGGTTGTTGAGCCGTATGGCGGGCGACAGTGATGTAGGTATCCCACCGCTTTCATGAGTGTCTCGAGACACGTCCTCACTGGTCACTGGAACTTGATTCGAAACATGACCCATCACGGAAGACAGTTGGACTTCCAGTGAATGAGATTCCAGCCGCCTGTGAGTGGTCCTTTTGGTCACTGAAGCACCAGCTGCACGTCGAATCGACGATGATGGAGATGAATCCGTGGCTCTGAGCGCCTCCCTGGCGACTGCTCGGCCGTCACGCTGCGTTGTCTGCGTACGTCGACCGCATCGTTCTTGACGGGTGTCCGCCGGTGCTGCACTCACTCCTGCCAACATCGTTGAATTGTGGCGTAGCTCCTATTCAAATGTCGACCGATTCGGCGATTACTCCAACCGGCTTCTTTGAGTACAACCTCACGTGCAGACATCTGTCTATATTTTTCATGATCCTGTCTGCGAGGCATAGTTATTGCAAAGACTTTAAGCCCTGGTATCGAATGCCCCTGTTTACCTTCCTTGCCCACTTGTAACGCCGGAAATGCATATCCTCCTATTTTCATCTATTGTACTATTATTTTTTTTCCTTGTTTTGTTACCTCAAGATATGACATTTCTGTCTCTTTATATATTGTAATTGTTTTACTGTTTGTATATATATATTTATGCACTTATGTCGATGTATAATTGGTTTGCCGGCCGGTGTGGCCGTGCGGTTAAAGGCGCTTCAGTCTGGAACCGCGTGACCGCTACGGTCGCAGGTTCGAATCCTGCCTCGGGCATGGATGTGTGTGATGTCCTTAGGTTAGTTAGGTTTAATTAGTTCTAAGTTCTAGGCGACTGATGACCTCAGAAGTTAAGTCGCATAGTGCTCAGAGCCATTATAATTGGTTTGTTTCGTAAATTTAATTTTTGTATTTTTACGCTGGGTCTTGCCTAGGGAAAACTGCTATCGAACGATTACATCGATGGGTCGTGTGAAGAATCAAAGTGTGTAGGATCTTTGGGAGTGTTAACTCTGCCGCGTGGGGCGCGGGCAGTGGGAGTCTGGCGGGAGTAGCGAGTGGAGCAGGTGTTGTGTGACGCTCCCGCGAGTTGCCGCGCTTTCGGGGTTTGGCAGCATGTAATTGCGCTCGACTCGCGATGATAGTTTCTGACATGGTGTCGCGGACGGGAAGCATTAGCTGGCGCACATCAAGAGCCCGTTTCGCCTGGTGACCGTGTCGAGAAGAAGGCGCGCCAACATCCAGCTTCTGCAACAGCGACGGCCGACAATGAGTGACTGTCGCCACCTCCTCGATCGACGGCTTCAAACCTTCAATCAACCAACAAGGAAGACTAAAAGCACGTAAAGTTTCAGAACTGTATGGCAGACCTCAGCTTTTCAAATTGTTCCATTTGCCTCGCAAAATTACAGCAACTTAGCATGAACCTTTGTTGCTCATTGTCCCAATTGCATTGCCAAGCAGGGTCCCTTCCTTTTCCGAAATGAGCCCGAGGGTCGTTGAAATTCAAACGCCAGCATAATTCGATTTCACTGCTTTAATTTCAAAGTTCAGCTGGCTACAATATTTAGATTGCACAAGCACAAATTAAGAGTGCGAGTTTTGTTACCGTATTTTAGTTACCTGTGACTGCAGCTCAGCTTGGTACGTACTAAATTTTACTATTGTTAATTGTTCAGAATCGTTTAATTCAAGTTCAAAGTTAAATCTCTTCTTTCTAAATTGCGTAAATTCAAGTAGCTTTAGAAATGATTGTTGAGGTAGTCCAAGACTAACTGTATTTCGATGTGCTTCAGAAAGAAAGCTCACTATTAACTTCAGTCACTAAATTAACTTTCGATTTTCCGGTTTTATTAATTCTTTTGCTAAATTAAGCCAGAGTGTAGCGAAATTTATTACTTCTGACAAACTTTCAGTTTTCACACTACACGTGTCAACCTTCAGTTGCCACGCTTCTAGTGTTAATTATATGTGTAATAACCTTTCTTTTTCAGTTACTATAGTAATTGTCCTTAGGACTGGCGACCGTGATTTCCCCCAAATCTCAAATATCTAATTACCGCTGGTTAATTGTTAACGTAACGGCCGCACATTTACTTTCTTTATTAACTTTAACCCTTTTCAAAATTAATTTCCACCAGTTTCATTTGCATTTTTCCTTTCATTTAGAAGTAACCCTTTCCTCCCTCTTTACCGACAGATTAACTTCGGTGACGATTGCTTTTCCCAAATTTCCATTAGGTACACGCGGTTTAATTTTTCACTGTCATTAAGGTCGAAAAGTGAGGGGGGAGGTTACACGTGGCGACCTGGTGACAGGACAATCTTCGGATTTGAGGTTGTTCTGGACACGAATTTTGTATGTTGCAAATCTCGTAACAAAGTACTGGTTACGTACAGGGCGTTACGTCAGCGAGAATAAGTAGTGGGAGTAATCCTAATTATATTTGAGATTTGGAAGTTATATTGAAAATTATTAAAATGAGTGAAGGCAACAATTACCAAAATTTGGTAGACTTGGATACGGAACAATCGGTCGAACAGTGGGAAACGCGCACAGCGGTACCCATTGTTCCGGGGCAGGCGGCTAGCATGAAAGATGCGACCGCCGAAACGCAACAAAGAGCAGAAATGGAATTCCAGACTTCAGAAAATGTTTCGGAATCGGAAGTGAAAATCAAATCTGAATCCCTTGATGACGAATACGGGGGGACAATGAAAGAGGAAGCCGCTACGGAAGTAAAACCGGTGGTTTCCAGGAATTTAACTGATTTATTGAATGCTTTGATTAACGAAATCAAGAGTCAATCGGCAGAAATTAAAGATCAGGCTGCCAAGCAAGAAGCTCAGGCTGCCGAGCAAGCAGCTCAGGCTGCCAAGCAAGTAGCTCTGTCTGAAAAAATTGAACGAATGCTAGACAATCAGAACAAAGCTATTAATGTTGTTAACAACAATGTTGAAGTTGTTAACACAAAAGTTGATAAAATCAAAGACGATATTGTCGTGATTAATACCGAAATCGGTAACCTTAAACAGGAAATGATAGGCGTTCAGGCGGAAATTGCGAGCATAAATACTCGTTTTGATTCCGAAATTAGCAGAATCGAGAAAAGTGTAGGAGACGCAGTTGCTCCGATCATCGAGAATAAGGTGACGGAACAAATTCAATTAGTGAGAAAAGAGGATCAACAGAAGGTGGAAACTGTAAAGGCTTTAGTATCCGAAGTAGATACCGAAGTGACGAAGCAGGCTAACACCTGCGAAGAGAAAAAGAGGGAAGTGGAAACGCTTGCGACAACCACTTGCCAAGTGATTACGAGGGTGTCGGAATTAGAAAGGAAACTTGACAAAAAACAGAGCTATGTGCCAATCTGTGCACATAGTTCGGAGTTGTTGACGAAAGAGGAGCGGTTCGACCCCTTGAAAAAAGGCGGTATACACCCGACGGATTTCATTAAAAATTGTGAAAGAGTTTTACCCAGATCATGGACTAATGAGAGAAAAATTAATGCGGTTATTGATGTGTTGGCTGGTGATGCCAAGCGTTGGGGCCTAAACCTCAACATTACGAACCTGACTTTTGACGAGTTTAAAAATTTGTTTCTGGCTGAATACTGGTCAGAGCAAAAACAGCAAAGTGTCTGGCGCGAATTTGTCGTATCGAGACCTTTCGAAACGAATTCGCGCGGCTCGATGAAGGAGTTTTGTGAGGGCTGGATCCGCAAGTTGGAATATTTGCGTGATCGCCGCACGGAATCCGAAATAGTCTGGGAACTCTACAAAAAGCTTCCAGATGATACAAAACGCTACGTAGGAAGCAATTACAGGACAATAAATGATTTCCTGGAAAGAGTGGAGGACGAGGACAATTGGCGCAATAATCGCGGTACTGGTAGAGGCCGTGGTAACAACAACGGGTACCACAGCAACCACACCAACGATAACCACGGGAATAATGCATACCGCAACCATGGCAGCAATAACAATAATGGTTCGGACCGTAATAACAATCGGTACAATGCAAATAATAACCGGAATGACGGAAACCAGTATCATACTAGCATGATACGGGCTGCGCAGAATAGTAATAACGCCAGAGGGTGTGACCAGCCGCCTCAGCAGTATCCGGGGAGCGTATCTGCTGGGACGAGACAGGGAAACCATTAGCCGCGCCGGTGAGGGGCCGACCGGGCGTGGAGAAATTTTGGCGGACCAATAACAGGAGAAAACCCAGGTGTCGTCGTTATGAAAATTCCGTATGGAATAATCAACGGCGGGAGAGTGTGCCAGTATTAGGAGAAAGGAGTGCGCCCACAAGTAGTAGATCAGCTGTAGACCCGGCAGTAGAAAATACATTCACTGTCAGTGAGAACAATTTAAGTAGTGTTCCGGAAATCGACTATAAAGTGGCAGCTGTAATACCCACAGCGGAACTGGAAATTGAGTTTAAGAATGATTCGCAAGTGTTGAAAGAAGATCAGATGTCGGATAAAACGTCCGTCATCGAGCGAGGAGATGCAGAGAGGGATGAGGTCTGGTTAAGGCAGTTCGGTCGCTTATACGACAAACTAAGAGATTATAGGGGCCTGTACGGGAGAAGTGATTATGGGGAGCGCGGGCAGGATTTGCCGCGTCTCGTCCCGCAGGAAGATAGTGATTGTGAAGTGATAGAAAGTTCTGGCCCTAACCGGCAGACTTTACTAGAAATAGTTGATGTTAATGGGGAGCACGAGCAAGATGCGTCGTGTTTCGTCCCGCAGGAGTTGAATGTTGAAGTAGTAACGGAAAGTTCTGGCCCTAACCGGCAGACTTTACCGAAAGTTGTAATGGTAGAAGTAGCCGACCCATCCGACGCGAACATCCAGTTTAAACATTGCGAGAGTATTAAGGAGGAAGATTACGAAAATTTTAGTGATAGCCGAACACGATTGGTAGAAAAACACGTAGATTACAGCGTGTATGAGGTTAGAGCTGACATTATACGGTCAGAAGATAACAGTGTGGGTTGCGCAGATCTAGAGGAAGTAATTGCAGATACTACTGGGCACATGTCTCCAGGTAGATTGGCAGATGAGATCAATCTGATTAAAGAGGAATCAACGAAGGTGACAATTAGTGAATTGATAGCAAAGCAACACTCACTAGTTGACGAGTTACAGGAAAAGGTTTCGGTATTGGAGGCGACGCTACAGACTAAGCCTCAGGACAAACGTGTTGAAATTAAAACTGTATGTGAACAGAGGCTGAAAAAGCCGCCAGATAAACCGGATTTAGGATCAAAACCGGATGGTTTTTTCTGGAATGACCTGGATATAGACGAAGATTTACTGTGGGAAAATAAAGAAACAGTCGAGGACAAGTGTAGACAGATAGTAGTGTCTGTTAATATGCACGAACTACAACTAAACGTGTTGATTGACACCGGTGCAGAATTGAGTGCTGTATCTGGGAAAATATTTGAGTTACTGAAAGACAGACCTGGCATCGTAGTTATGCCAGTAACAGGAGTGAAAATTATCGGTGCTACTGGGAAGGCCAGTAAACCGGTCACAAAACAAATTTTTGTCAACTTCGAGATATGTGGGGCACGATTTGAACAAGAGTTTGTCGTCGTGCCAGACTTAACTACGAAAGTAATTATCGGGTTAGATTGGCTATTAAAGTACCGTGCAGTGATTAACTGCGAAAGCAAAACTTTGACATGTACGTCCCAAGATAAAACAATAGTAGTTAGTTTTGACGAGGCAGGAGACGGTGTGCATAGGCAATACCAGCCTATACACAGTGTTAACTGGCCGAATGGTATTGACGTAGGTATGAATTTGAACTACTGTAATGTGAGGAATCTCGGCATTGACAATAGTGTAGAAAGTGAATTGGAAAGTATTGTAGACGGTGTGTCAAACGTAACACACGAACAAAGACGAGGCCTGTATGAAGTAATAATGAGGAATAAGAGTGTGTTTTCAGACAAACCGGGTCTTGTGGAAGGATATAAATGCAAGTTGCATGTAATTCCGCACGAACCATTCTTCGTGAGACCGTATGCTATACCGCTGTCCAAAAAGGAAGCAGTGCAACGGGAGATAGATAAGATGATCGAATGGGGAGTGATTGAAAGAAGTACGAGTCCATACAATAACGGTTTGGTCATTGTAGCAAAACGGGATGGTAGTGTGCGTATTGTGATTGACGCACGCACGTTGAATAGGGTCGTTCAACGCGAAACAGACAGACCAGAGAGTATGGAGGAGATTTTGCAACGATTTCATGACGTTAAGTTCATGACTAGCCTCGATCTGACGGCTAGTTACTGGCAAATAGAACTCGAAGAAGAATCTAGGTCATACACCGCCTTCTTGTTTGCGGGCAGGTGTTATCAGTATAGAGTACTGCCGTTTGGACTTAATATATCTGTGTCCGTATTCATCAGGGCCCTAGATAAAGTGCTAGGACCGGCTTTGAGTTCAAGATTAACTGTATATGTTGACGACCTATTGTTGGCCAATGCCACTTGGCATGACCATTGTGACCTGTTAGATGAAGTTTTTAGAGCATTGCGCCGTGGCGGAATGACTCTAAAGCTAAAGAAATGCGAATTTGTGAAGCAGGAACTGAAATTTTTAGGGCATGTAATTACCACTGCTGGTATTACGAAAGACCCAGAGAAACTAGAGGCAATAAGGAATTGTCCTCCACCCAAGTCTAGGAAACAGTTAAAAAGTTTTCTAGGGCTCACAGGATTTTACCGTAAATTTGTAAGAGGACAAGTGTTTAATGGTGAAAATTTGAATAACCTCTTACGCAAAAATGTTCCGTTTGTGTGGACTGACGGGTGTCAGACCGCTTTCGAGAGATTAAAAGACGAGTTGTTAAGATCTAACATACTATTTCATCCTGATTTATCGCTACCCTTCCATCTGGGAACGGATTCGTCGAATTACGGGGTGGGGTAGAACTGTTCCAAGAAGTTGGTAAAGGAGAGGATAAGGAACACCGGACGATAGCGTTCGCGAGTCGAACTTTATCAAAAAGTGAGCGAAACTACACGATTTCTGAGAAAGAGTGTCTCGCTATCGTGTGGGGATTCAAGAAGTTCAAGGGTTACCTATGGGACCGTAAGGTGATTATTCATACGGACCATAAGGCGCTCACTTATCTGAAGGATTGTAAACTACTTCACGAAAGACTGACTAGGTGGTCGCTGTATTTACAGCAATTTAACTATGACATCTGTTACGTAAAAGGGACCGACAATTGCGTAGCGGATGCGCTGTCGCGGTTGCCCGAGTCTAATCAAGGTCTATTGAAAGATGAGGCAGATGGAGTGGTCAAATTGTACTATTTTAAAGAAGTTGAGGGACGTAAATTAATAATGAACATTTGTAAGAATCTACGTCGTCATCAGAACGAGGATGGTTGTTTAAATATGGTGAAAACCCGATATGATGAAAAGAGTCCAGAAGGAGAGAAATTAAGGAAGTATTACAAGATATACGATCATATCTTGTACATACGTAAGGGTGAAGATAGTAATATTTGGCGGGTATGCTGGCCCACCAAATTCGTCGCGGAAATAATAGACTACTACCATTTGGCGTATGGTCACTGTGGACCAAAGAAATGTACGGAAAAGCTGAGTGAAGTAGTGCATTTCAACAACATGTTAAAACGAGTTACTGACAGAGTGAAAACTTGCGATTTATGTCAGAAGGTGAAGGTTACCAACTGTACGAGTCGTGGTCCTATGCAAAGTATAAGGCCTAACGACACCTTTGAGTTACTGTGTGTGGACTTGTACGGACCTTTGCCCAAGTCATCAGGAAACTTTGCCTACATTTTAGTAGTGCTAGAAGATTTTTCCAAGTTCATCAAACTATATCCGATTAGGAAAGCTACAGCCAAAGCGGTCTATAGCAAGCTTGTGAACGATTATTTTGTTCATATTGGCAAGCCCAAGGCGATTCTATCAGACAATGGGGCACAATTTACTTCTAAGTTGTGGAATGAAGGCATGGAAAGTAATGGGGTCGACGTGATCCATATTTCAGCTTATTGTCCGGCTGGGAATCCCGCTGAGAGGTATATGCGCGAGCTAGGCCGACTTTGCCGTACCTATTGCCATCACAACCATAGGGCATAGGGCAAATATGTAGCAGTATTTGAGAGAATTATGAACACCTTGAGACATGAATCTACGCGATTTTCTCCAGAGGAAATCCTGTTGGATGACAGAAGTAAAAGTTTAGTGGAAGAGATAATTAAATTCCCTCCACGGATTGACATTAGTATTGGTGTGAAAAAAAGATCGTTTGCGAGAAGTAATGAAGCTTAAAGCCGATGCTCGCATACGTCGTCATGACGCTAAAGCGCGTTTTGCTAAGTTTGCAATCGGAGACTTAGTACTTGTAAAAGCTCATGAGAAATCGAGCGAGATAGACAATGAAATGTCTAAATTTAAGTTTGTTTATAATGGACCATATAAAGTCATTGGTATACCTCACACAAATGCTTATTGCTTAGAGTATCCAAGCTCTGGAAAACGATTAGGTATACGGAATATAGTAGACTTGAAATTGTACCAACCTAGGATCGATTAATACCACACAATGCGTAATTTGTACAATATGTAAATATAGAGTGTAAGATTTAAGGTTTGCTAGATTGCCATGCTTTTGCCTGACCAAGAGGACATTAAAGAAGTTGTAATTAATAAGTAATTAATTTTGACTAAATGATTTAAGAGAAAGTGATTATTTATCAATTGAAAAATCCAAGCTGCTAGTTTAAGTTTTCAGCTGAGTCACAGTAGATTAAGCAATGTAAATATGATTTTGTAACTAGCTGTAAGATTTCATGAATATGTGTTTTACTAGTCATTGCCGATGCACTTAGACGGTGTTTTAAGTTTCAGGCTAGTACATGCGTGTGATGATGGACAGTGTTGAGTTATCCACTGTGATAGTGTTAATGGACTCCTTGAGATTACTCGGGAGTGAGTTCCTCCCAAAGAATTCAGTGAAGCGGACGTTCTGGAAATGCCGTTACAAGGGCGAGAGAGATCAAGCGTGCCGCGCAGGCGGGCGCAACAATACTGGCGGGGCGGAACCGCTGTCGGCTCTGGTGCCGCTGTCGGCTCTTGTGCCGCTGTCGGCATTCTTTGTACTTGCGAGTACGAAAGGCGGAATAGTTTTTCTTCCCGGACAGCTGATGTGAAGGAATTCTGCTGTCAATATTTATGTTTTTTTCGATCTACTGAATATTATTTTCTTGTTTAGCGTTAAGTAGATTTTCGTGACGAGAATATTAATTATGAATAGGTTATATAAAATGTGTAGTCTATTTAATTATTTATTTGGGTATTTTGATCTACCTGTATTTATGACCATGCAATCTAATTAATTTTGCAAATAGTATTCCATTTCTCATAGTGTTACGAATTTTAATGATTTTGGAATAGCTAAACCATTTTCTACATTTTCTATGAATTTTAATATGTTGTCAACCTGTTTTATTTTGTGCAAGGTGACAGAGTGGAATAAGATTAGGAGTGTCTCCACTCAATTATTATGGTCTAAAAATTGATTTATGGTTAATTAGACGAATGCTAACTTTTGTTGATGTTTTGAGCATATGCATTTCCGCTGTTTCTTTTTTGGGACATTTTCTGGGTCTGTTTACGTTACACGAACATCCTCAGACAATGTGGGGCACGTGTAACGCCGGAAATGCATATCCTCCTATTTTCATCTATTGTACTATTATTTTTTTCCCTTGTTTTGTTACCTCAAGATATGACATTTCTGTCTCTTTATGTATTGTAATTGTTTTACTGTTTGTATATATATATATATATATATATATATATATATATATATATATATATATATATATATATATATGCACTTATGTCGATGTATAATTGGTTGTTTCGTAAATATTATTTGTATTTTTACGCTGGGTCTTGCCTAGGGAAAACTGCTATCGAACGATTACATCGATGGGTCGTGTGAAGAATCAAAGTGTGTAGGATCTTTGGGAGTGTTAACTCTGCCGCGTGGGGCGCGGGCAGTGGGAGTCTGGCGGGAGTAGCGAGTGGAGCAGGTGTTGTGTGACGTTCCCGCGAGTTGCCGCGCTTTCGGGGTTTGGCAGCATGTAATTGCGCTCGACTCGCGATGATAGTTTCTGACATGGTGTCGCGGACGGGAAGCATTAGCTGGCGCACATCAAGAGCCCGTTTCGCCTGGTGACCGTGTCGAGAAGAAGGCGCGCCAACATCCAGCTTCTGCAACAGCGACGGCCGACAATGAGTGACTGTCGCCACCTCCTCGATCGACGGCTTCAAACCTTCAATCAACCAACAAGGAAGACTAAAAGCACGTAAAGTTTCAGAACTGTATGGCAGACCTCAGCTTTTCAAATTGTTCCATTTGCCTCGCAAAATTACAGCAACTTAGCATGAACCTTTGTTGCTCATTGTCCCAATTGCATTGCCAAGCAGGGTCCCTTCCTTTTCCGAAATGAGCCCGAGGGTCGTTGAAATTCAAACGCCAGCATAATTCGATTTCACTGCTTTAATTTCAAAGTTCAGCTGGCTACAATATTTAGATTGCACAAGCACAAATTAAGAGTGCGAGTTTTGTTACCGTATTTTAGTTACCTGTGACTGCAGCTCAGCTTGGTACGTACTAAATTTTACTATTGTTAATTGTTCAGAATCGTTTAATTCAAGTTCAAAGTTAAATCTCTTCTTTCTAAATTGCGTAAATTCAAGTAGCTTTAGAAATGATTGTTGAGGTAGTCCAAGACTAACTGTATTTCGATGTGCTTCAGAAAGAAAGCTCACTATTAACTTCAGTCACTAAATTAACTTTCGATTTTCCGGTTTTATTAATTCTTTTGCTAAATTAAGCCAGAGTGTAGCGAAATTTATTACTTCTGACAAACTTTCAGTTTTCACACTACACGTGTCAACCTTCAGTTGCCACGCTTCTAGTGTTAATTATATGTGTAATAACCTTTCTTTTTCAGTTACTATAGTAATTGTCCTTAGGACTGGCGACCGTGATTTCCCCCAAATCTCAAATATCTAATTACCGCTGGTTAATTGTTAACGTAACGGCCGCACATTTACTTTCTTTATTAACTTTAACCCTTTTCAAAATTAATTTCCACCAGTTTCATTTGCATTTTTCCTTTCATTTAGAAGTAACCCTTTCCTCCCTCTTTACCGACAGATTAACTTCGGTGACGATTGCTTTTCCCAAATTTCCATTAGGTACACGCGGTTTAATTTTTCACTGTCATTAAGGTCGAAAAGTGAGGGGGGAGGTTACACACTGCACGGCGAAACTGCATTGCAATGCAACACGTTCATCCATCGGCTGCCATCGCTTACTATTTTGCACTTTCCGCCGATACCTGTATGAATATCGACTTGTGACCAATTTGTATAACTCCTTCGTGATGTGCCGCTAGTTTTTTCTTTTTTTGTCTTAAGAGTGTATGTAACTAATGACGGATGACTTATAGAAAATACAAATGCCATACAGGCAATAGGAAGAAATGCATTTATAAACGAGAGATATCATCCCATGTAGGCTTTCACGGTCCGCGTCTTCATCAGTAAACACTTCAGGGCTAAATTGCCGTGGTCGATCTGTAGAACATCTTCTCCCTGACGTTTCGTTCTCAACTACGGAGAACATCTTCCGAGGTGAGTCGACGACTGGCTGCTAGGAGTTTTTTTTTCCTTTATTGTAATTTTAATCACCTATACAGGCGGGCTGGCAGCAGCACATTACGCTGCTCTTCAGCCTTACGTGGAACAATAACATGACATAGAGGTGATACAGACAATACAAAAAACGGCGGGCAAAAAATGGAGGTACAAAAAAACAATAAACATGCAGCCGTTCACGTTGGACGATAAAACACTAACACTTGTGGACACGGCGCACAAAACACGGAGAACGGCGATGGCACATGTGAACAGTTGAGTTGTAACTGCACGAAACACAAAACGAAGCACACACACGAGATACTGATGTTGATGATCTCCGGCGCGCGAATGTTCACTGTGCGTGTGCGAGTCCGGGGACCAGCCAAGAGAGGAGGAGGAGGAAGGGGAGTGGGAGAGCGAGAGGGGAGAGCAGAGATGCCACGGGCAGGGGAGAAAGGGGTGAGGGAGGAAGGGGGAGGGGAAACCCGGGGGAAGAGGGGCGGAGGGAGGGGACGTGGGAAAAGGAAAGAGAAGGGAAGGGAAGAGAAGGGAGGGAGGGTGCCCAAAGGAAAGGACACCGGAAGTGGGGGGTGGGGCAGAGTCAAAGTTGATAGGAGGGGCAGATGGAGGGGAGGAGGACATCATCAGGGAGGGGGAGCTGGCGGAAGCCACCTTGGGAGAGGGTAAGGAGGGTGGAGAGATGGAGACTGGGTGGGACGTGCGAATACAGGCGCGGCAGCGGGCGGGGGTGGGAGAGGATCGGGGAGACGAGAGGGTGAGGAGGATCGAGTTTGCGGGAGGTGTACAGGATCCGTATCCTTTCAAGGAAAAGGAGGAGGTGGGGGAAGGGGATGAGATTGCACAGGATCCGCGTGGGGGAGGGGAGACGGATGCGATAGGCGAGGCAGAGAGCATGACGTTCAAGGATTTGGAGGGATTTATAAAAGGTAGGGGGGGCGGAGATCCAAGCCGGATGGGCATAACAAAGGATAGGGCGGATGAGGGACTTATAGGTGTGGAGGATGATGGAGGGGTCCAGACCCCACGTACGGCCAGAGAGGAGCTTGAGGAGACTGAGGCGGGAGCGTGCCTTGGCTTGGATTGTCCGGAGGTGGGGAGTCCAGGAGAGGCGACGGTCAAGGGTGACGTCAAGGTACTTGAGGGTGGAAGTGAGGGCGATAGGACGGCCATAGATGGTGAGATAGAAATCAAGGAGGCGGAAGGAAGGGGTGGTTTTGCCTACAATGATCGCCTGGGTTTTGGAGGGATTGACCTTGAGCAACCACTGGTTGCACCAAGCGATGAACCGGTCAAGATGGGATTGCTGCTAGGAGCTGGGGCCGCCGCTTATATGGAGATCGTAGAGGGCGCCACCGCACGTCACGTGGCGTCGATGTGTAGCTATCTCTGGCTATCGTTTGTTCTCTCGATTGCAGGCAATCTCGGAAGATGTTCTCCGTAGTTGAGAACGAAACGTCAGGGAGAAGAAGTTCTACAGATCGCAGGTTCGAATCCTGCCTCTAGCATGGATGTGTGTGATGTCCTTTTTTTTCTGAATTTTTTTTTCTTTTTTTTGTGTAATTGATCAGAGGCCTTCTGCGCCCCGCTGGTAATATGTTGAGTCACGTCTTCTCGAAATTGATGTGTTCCGTTCATTTGTTCAGAAATGTTCATTGGTACAAACAGGAAACCTTCTTCTCTCTTGGCTTAACACATTCCAGCTGCGAGGCGGCTCGTGGAAAGCACTCCCAAGGAAGTTCGAGAAAACTTGTCTGTATTTTGGGTGACGGACAACGACATAATGACGGTCATTGAGGTATGTCCAAAAATCGAGTACAGACTTTACAGTTTGTCCAAATAAGTAGTGAATGGCATGGCCACGAATCCAATTCACAGCATTGGTCTTTGTCCGAGGAAAATAGTCACGTTCCGGAAATAATAATGAAAGGGGAGTAATCCGATCCGGAATGTCCCGCGTTAGAAAAGCCACAGTACATCGAACCAAGTGCCAAACCTCCGCCGCCGGTCCGCTAACAAACCGATGTTCATCATTGTCTGGCACTCCACACGTGGAGCATAGAGGTGATTGGGCGAGGTGGATACGATGAAGGCGAAATTGGTTGATTTGCTTACCATTGACAGTTAGGTACCAGACAGACTGAACATTCGTGTCAAGGTAACAGGCGAACACCGCGCGCCATACATGACGCCAGTCAACCTGGGGGAACTTTTGTTCAATCGGGTTAGGTGGACGACCTAATTGGAGGACATTGTATACTGCCTTTGTCTTGAGTAAAAGCTGTCTTGGTAAGGTGAGGCGTAGATAACTGAGTTCCAGAAAGAAGTACCGTATATAATGGAACTGGGCCGGAACATCCGAGATCATCACTGGGGCTGAGAGTGAGACCGGCGAGTATGCCGACAGGAGGAGACCAGTGAGGCCCGTTGGGCAACGTGTCCATACCGTCATCTGGGAGCTGACAAATAGGGCGCGAGCTCTATCCGGCACGTGAAACAGACCTATCCCACCTCGTTCACGGCGAAGAGTAAGGGTTGCATAGTTAACTTTGAACAACAGCCCAGAGCTGACGAAAGATGCCATCGCTGCCAACATGCGTCGTGCCACAGTAAGCGGGAAAGATAGAACTTGTGCTACATGGGGAACTCGGGATGCGATATATGTATTGACATATCGAGCTCGTTGGAGAATATCTAGGGATCGAAGGCGATGGTCCATAAGACTTGCTCTGATCATTAAAAGGAGGCGTCGGCAGTTGATGGTAGCTGAACGCTGGAGATCAGATGAAAAATCTATTCCCAAACAACGAATGGTATTAACGGTGGTGAGAGGTATAACGCACTCCACGGGAAGTCCCGTGCCAATGAACGTAACTTGTGACTTATGCACGTTTAAAGAGCTACCCGACGCCTCACCATAAGTCGCTACCCACGTCAAAACAGCTCGAACCTCGTCGGCATTACGTAAACAGATGACTACATCGCCAGCATAGGCCGTGCAACAGAATCGGTAGCGATCTATGGACAACCCTACCAAACGTTGTCTTAGTCCACATAGCAAGGATTCCAAGGAAAAGGCGTACAAAAAGGTTAGTTAGGTTTAATTAGTTCTAAGTTCTAGGCGACTGATGACCTAAGAAGTTAAGTCGCATAGTGCTCAGAGCCATAGTATACGCCAATGATCTTCCTGTCATGTACAGAAACGCGCCATCCAATCTGTCAATGACATTGCAGTACTTCTTACAGAGGGCATCACGGTGGAGGATATCTTGTACCTTCATCCAGATCCGCGAGGATTTTATATTAGGCGGCGATTTAATTGAGTACTTGTACCGAAAGATCAATTTCCTCGATATATCCCCAGGGAGCGAAAAGCTATTTACAATTTGTACAGAAACCAGATGGCAGTTATAAGAGTCGAAGGGCATGAAAGGGAAGCAGTGATTGGGAAGCGAGTGAGAGTCTATCCCCAATGTTATTCAATCTGTATATTGAGCGAGCAGTAAAGGAAACAAAAGAAAAATTCGGAGTAGAAATTAAAATCCATGGAGAAGAAATAAAAACTTTGAGATTCGCCGATGACATTGTAATTCTGTCTGACACAGCAAAGGACCTGGAAGAGTAGCTGAACGGAATGGACAGTATCTTGAAAGGAGGATATAAGATGAACATCAACAAAAGCAAAATGAGGATAATGGAATGTAGTCGAATTAAATCGGGTGATGCTGCGGGAATTAGAATAGGAAATGAGACGCTTAAAGTAGTAAATGAGTTTTGCTATTTGGGGAGCAAAATAACTGATGATGGTCAAAGCAGAGAGGATATAAAATGTAGACTGGCAATGGCAAGGAAAGCGTTTCTGAAGAAGAGAAATTTGTTAACATCGAGTATAGATTTAAGTGTCAGGAAGTTGTATCTGAAAGTATTGGTATGGAGTGTAGCCATGTATGGAAGTGAAACGTGGACGATAAATAGTTTGGACAAGAAGAGAATAGAAGCTTTCGAAATGTGGTGCTACAGAGGAATGAGGAAGATTAGATGGGTAGATCACATAACTATCGAGGAGGTATTGAATAGAATTGGGGAGAAGAGGAGCTTGTGGCACAACTTGACTAGAAGAAGGGATCGGTTGGTAGGACATGTTCTGAGGCATCGAGGGATCACCAATTTAGTATTGGAGGGCAGCGTGGAAGGTAAAAATCGTAGAGGGAGACCAAGAGATGAATACACTAAACAGATTCAGAAGGATGTAGGTTGCAGTAGGTACTGGGAGATGAAGAGGCTTGCACAAGATAGAATAGCATGGAGAGCTTCATCAAAACAGTCTCTGGATTGAAGACCACAACAACAACAACATCCCATGCTCATAAATATGAATGATGTTGCAGAAAACGGATATGATTCACACCTGGGAGTACGTCGATGGCCTCCACACGATATACATCCATTTAACGAGTCATTCCGATGGTTCTCTTGTTCGGGTATAAGTTATGTGCTATCTTAACGCTGAAGTCCTCCATCCCTAACTGTGACCAGTAACCTACATCGACCATAAGGCATTCACACCGAAGGGCCAAAGAAACTGGTACAACTGTCTAATATCGAATGCAGAAGTGTCGAAAGACAGCGTGGCATGGGCTAGACTAATGTCTCTCTGAACAGGACGTTGCAAGGCATCTCATATATGTCTTGAAAGTCTGGTTACCAGCGGCAGCGTCTTAATCTCAGAAGAGTGTTCCTGGAGCCACTCTGTAGCAAATGTGGACGTGTGGGGTGTCGCATTGTTCCATCCCAAGTACGTCGGGAATCACAATGGACATGAATGGATGCAGGTGATCAGACAGGATGCTTATGTACGTTTCACCTGGCAGAATCGTATGTAGACGTATAAGGGGTGCCATATCACTCCAAATGCGCACGTCCCACATCATTACAGAGCCTCCATCAGCTTCATCAATCCATACTGAAATGCAGGGTCCATGGATTCATGACGTTGTCTTCATATGCGTACACGTCCATTCGCTCAATAGAATTTGTAACGCGACTCGTGCGACCAGGCAATATGTTAACAGTCATGAACAGACCAGTGCCGTTAAGCTTTGTGTCGTGTAGTCATCAAGAATGCACGAGTGTTCTTTCGGCTCCGGAAGTCGACATGGACAATGTTTTTTTTTTTTTTTGGAGGGTCGCACACTAACGCTTGTTGATGGCCCAACATTAAATCTGCAGCAACTTCAGGAAGTGTTGCTCTTGTGCCATGCTGATCGATTCTCTTCAGCTGTCGTTGGTCCCTCTCGTGCAGGTTCTTTTTCCGGCTTCAATGATCTCGGAGATTTGATGTTTCTCCAGATTCCAGATATTCACGGTACACTCGTGAAATGGTCGTATGGCAAAACAACCACCTCGTCTCTACCTCTGAGAAGCTGTGCCCCATGGCTCATGCACTGACTATAGCACCACGTTCAAGCTCACTTATATCTTGATAACCTGCCATTGTAGCAGCAGTAACCGATCCAACTACTGTGCCATTTTTTAAAAGAGGTGGAGCCGTCCACGGCCACTCCGTCGTTATGGCCAACACAAAAGGTCTACTGCCACTTCTGTTAAAGGGTTAAATTTCGCAAGAGTGAAGTCTCCCGGGATGTGGGTTCTGCGATGTTTGGGTACGTCTGGTAAAGGTTAACCATTAAAATGCGCCCATCTGGAGATAGATTGCGTCGAAAGTTGAACGGAGGGTAGCTGTTTAAAGGGCACAGGAAAAAAAGTGCCAAGGCAAGAGCCAAGGGGAAAAATCTTTGCGTTAGTTGGGTCGGGTTATAAGGGCAGTCGAGGGTTTCTTGCTGCCTGCGATAGGTCATGCAAGGATAGGCTTTGTTAGTAGTGGGTATCATGCAGGTCGATAACTTTGACGTTGTGCGGTGGTGTTACTCGGTGATGCCGCTGGGTGCCGGTGTTGATTACTCGGTCAGCGTCAGCATACCTGTAACAGTTAGATTCATCATCGTTTGTACGCAACTTGTCGATAAGCCATTGGAGACGTTCGGAGCTTCGTGAACGACGTCTTCAGGCGTATCTCGTGTGGTGTCACCGCCAGACACCACACTTGCTAGGTAGTAGCCGTTAAATCGGCCGCGGTCCATTAGTATACGTCGGACCCGCGTGTCGCCACTGTCAGTGATTGCAGACCGAGCGCCACCACACGGCAGGTCTAGAGAGACGTCCTAGCACTCGCTCCAGTTGTACAGCCGACTTTGCTAGCGATGCTACACTGACCAATACGCTCTCATTTGCCGAGACGATAGTTAGCATAGCCTTCAGCTACGTCATTGGCTACGACCTAGCAAGGCGCCATTACCAGTTTATATTGAGATTGTTTTATGTATCATCAAGAGCGATGTACACCAATTATGGATTAAGTATTCCAAGATCTTCGTACTTTATTTGCAATTCTCAAGACATTGTCCTGTTCCAGACCTCACGCCAGTCTGCGTGAGCTTAAACGCGTGCCTTTCGGCTACCTGCGAGTGGCTTGGCTGTCTTGCCAAGTCACTCCACCTCGCGACTATATGTTGGTGGGTGGTTTGTGCCAAACTGGTGCTAAGGCTGTGCAATGATGACATGTGGTCGTGAGCAGGAAGTGTGGTAATGTGAGACAGCGCTACAGAAATGCGCTGATCTCGCACCTTGTCTGAAGTGGCAAGAGGTGGTAGAACAAGCCAAAGGCAAAATTACATCCGTCGTGGCACCACGAAGGGGCAGTTGTCCCGGCATCGACACTAAAGTGGGTTACAGGCGAACACCCTCAGTGTTTCATATCGTCAACTAAAGCAAAATACGATGAAGAGCCCTGATAGATGTCGTGGACAAGGATGATGGCAGACACCTAAAATAACAACATTACACATATTTTTCCCCTGCAGTGGACAGCGATATGGCGGCCATTACCGAAGTTACGCAGACGATTTCTGGCACCACTAAACCAGTTTTGGAACCCACTACTATTGGAGGAAGGTACTGAAGAGGAAGTGGTGGAATCCATTGATAGGGGAGCGGTGAGTAAATCACTAGGAGCGGATGGGTTCCCTTTGGAATCTGATAGAACCTCTAGCTATAAGATGGCTTTCCGATGAACTATTTGTCGTGAATTAATGTCTTGTGATGGCCCTTATCGTAGGCTTTGAGGACCCTATGATTATTCCGATACACAATACCTTGGGTGTCAAATGCATACGGGACTGACAGCAGACGCTCCATAACTGCAGCTTTGAAATATTCATTAGGCTATTGGCAGCAAGTTTCCAGAGAGCATTGCGCTAGTGATCTCCCTCGATCATACGGCGCCCTACGGAGGTAATGTCCAGACGGTGTTTGGTGAATATCACGATGTGTTCGCCCTAGAAAAGGCGTTCTGTCTTCCTGCAGCACTACAGCCGATAGACATTGATCAAGCTCTCGATAGAAATAGTCGTACCTACTTAGCATGATTCCTGACACACATACGTTTTCCACGGCCTTTTATCACAGTCGTGCTGTTGTAATTCGTCCTCCGAAGAGCTACTCAATGCATGTAAGAAGAAATTCCTCATTGTATTGAGATACGTCAGACGGAGGTGTCCTTCGTCTATGACGTCGTATGTACCAGCCCTTGATCCATTACCCTGTGGGCTTCGTCACTTATGGACAGGATTGGCTTTTCAAGGGTACACATTTAAATGTAAAGCATACACTGATGATCTGGTGCTGGCGGTGCGGACTGACAAAGATGTGCATGTGGCTTTAGACACCGAGTCACAAATATGGAATGACCACTGGCAGCCATATAAATGTGGGTAAGTTGCTAGGAATCAATACTGGTGTTAGGCTATCAGAAGAATATGTAGCACATTTACGGATCACAGATACAATGAAATGCCTAGGAATCATTGTTACCAACAGCATACGTCACACGGCAGCGACCACCAGTAAGAGAATTTTACAGTCAGTCCGAGGGGCGTCAAAGGGGAATTGACATGGACCTTAGACATCTTCCAGCGAGTCACATATGTAAGCACCCACCAGGATTTACGGATTCTGCACCTTCCCTAAGTAATCCCAGTGTGGTGGTTGTAGCACAGCACACATTGGAAGACTCTGGTTCCTTCATTAGTGCAGGTCTACCTTTTAAACCCAGATACGCAGCGCCCTCCCCTCCCCCCCCCCCCCCTACCTCTTTGTAGCCTTGGACTGGGTCTTGCCACATGTTCACGATCGAGTGGCAGCCCAGTGTGTCAGCACGATGTCGAAACTGTGGAGACATGTCTGAATGGAATTTTAGTAGAAGAACTAGCGCCAGTTAGTGTCCACCATATTTCGCAGTCACTTCGCAATACACGCAGTTTTTCGACCGAATACAGCTGTGTTCAGTCGGCTCTGGTAGAAATCGGACCTGCGGCAGCTGGCAACTTCTATCCAATACTAACGGCAGGACGACCTAGCAGTCCTGTTGTGAGAAGGCCTCCACAAGTCATTTCGCGTGTGGTACGGCGACCAGTACACCATCTGGACTTAGATACAGAGACATGCGCACTGTGGTACCTAAAAGTAAATGGAAAGCCGTTGAACTGATGCAGACGCGGTGCGACTCTGTGCTTGATTGGCAATTATGCCCTCTGTTTCAAAGTCTCGATGCCTCGTCATAGCGTCTCATCGCGTCGTGGTGGACGGTGGCGAGTCCTTTAACCTCTTCGTACACTTATAAAAGCCAATGAAACCAGCCTACCTTGCATTCCTCAAATCTGAATTTGCATACATGCAAAGTAATGTCATATCGCATACCGCATTACACTGCCATGCAAAGCAGGTAATCGGATGCTATGTGTTGGCACTCACGC
Source organism: Schistocerca americana (assembly GCF_021461395.2). NCBI lineage: Eukaryota > Metazoa > Arthropoda > Insecta > Orthoptera > Acrididae > Schistocerca > Schistocerca americana. The sequence continues at coordinate 19,555,199 of NC_060127.1, read as the reverse complement.
TATCGGAAAGAATCTGGCGACTTTCTGCTTTGATTACGGGTTTCAGGAGCCAGAGCGATGGACGCTCGCTATTTTCACAATTTTCGGTAGAAACACGCCAGCTCAGAGCCAGAGCTGTGCTATTGTTTGGTACATTTTGGAGAAATGGTCGTCGAGCTCTACTGGAGAGCTGACGAAACGGCGCCACGTGCAGCAACCCAGTTACCTAATTCCGTTGGTGCCTGTAACCATACAGCAAATTCCTGAGGGAGACTATGAAAGGCTGCTCGACTGTTAAGTCAGCACCCGTTTGCAGTCATCATTGGTAATTAGCGGGGAGGTACGGTATTGGCTCCCAGGTTGACGGAGTATGGTAGTGAATCAGTTGTAAGGCCATGATAGGCTAAAGCTTTCTTTACCGGGGATGACTGGTCGAGTTCATCCCCCTGGACTGAACCTACGTTAAACAACCTCACTCCCATTCACTCTTCAGTCTTCTCCTCTTTCCCTTTCCTCTTTAGCCATTCACGCATCTTTTCGTCCTACATAGTTGTGTTTATCTTTATACTTTACTTCTGTATGCATCCTCTTTGGTTTGAAGCTGGCACAGTACTTACAGTAGAATATCTTTGGCTTCCCTCTGACAACCATGCCTCCATCCTTGCTACCCTCCCTGTTTACCTTTCCCTGTTGCTTCATAACCTGGGTTGTGAGTAACTGAATCCACTTTCCCTTCTTCCCTTTTTTTCCCCTCTCTCCTCCCTGATGAAGGAACAAAGTTCCGAAAGCTAGGAATGTAAATTTTCAGTTCTGTTTTATGTGTATCTATCGGCTGTACTGAGCTGAGGTAAGTACTGGCCAGCCCCTCTATCTCTTTGTTAGTATTTGTTCCACATCTTATATGAGATTTTCCATTAATCATTTAGATCACCTATATGGTCCACATCCTTCATTGTTTTGTCCCTTTTGTTAGCTATCACTTACGTCTGTCATCTTAACACTTTCTCTTCTTCAGTGTTTTATATATACATAAATAAATATTTTCGTCACCAACTGTGCTAGTTTCATCTTCCTCCTATTATCTTGTTCCGTTTATAGTCCTCTTCTCTTTTTTATTTTTTGATTTATTTATTCAACATTCCATAGTTTTAACGTTCGTTATTCGCTGTTTCCCAGCCAACAATCACTGCCAACAATCTCTTCCACACCTACCAGTATCATCCATTTCCGTCGATTTCTTGTTGCTGGCGATATTTTTGTGCCATTGGCTATCTTTCTCTGCCACAAGAAAAATTTTTTGGGACATTTCTGCCCCACCCGCGATCTTTTTTGCGGCACGCGCGATCTTTTTCGCGGCACGCGCGATCTTTTTTGCGGCACGCGCGATCGCTTTTGCGGCACGCGCGATCGCTTTTGCGGCACGCGCGATCGCTTTTGCGGCACGCGCGATCGCTTTTGCGGCACGCGCGATCTTTTTTCGCCACTCGCTATCTCTGTTTTTGAGCTACGTGTGTTCTTTTTCCCCTGATCTGGACATACTTGCTTGGTCTGGTCAACTTTTTCCGTATTTTTCTTATTTACTGGTCTTCCTTTGGTATTGAACATTACCAACACAATTTCTTTCCTTCTCGTCCTTCCCTCCGTGTTTTACTCCTTCTTATGATTACTATCTCAACTTTAGTTATTTAATTTCCCTATCCACCAGTTACCCACTATGTACCCTAATCCTATACCACATTATTTACATTCATTCCGGAAACATGCATTCACTGTAGCCAAACTGCAATCCCACATACTTTTCCTCCAGTCCTGCTTAACCTTTGGAATTACCCCTAAAGGGCTTACCTTAAAAGTTCCCATCTCTGGGTGCAATTCCTCCTTCCACCAGTCTCTCCTGGACTTCCAGAACCTTCAATCCTTAGCCCTTACCCAACTTGTCCTGAATCTCTACACTACTTCATGTAACCACCACTCCCAACAGCTCCTATCTCTCTTCAAAGTCCTCCACCTCTCAAACCCTTGCTTGGAGAACACACTGAGGAACATCATCCTAGAAGCCAGCTGCAAACTTGAGTTCCATGCCACACAACACCTGAAAAAACTATCCACAGTGCTAGTGCAACACCTAAGAAGTGGGGTCCCTCTCCCTATCCCTCACAAACACCAACCACAACAGAACCTTCAACAAACCCCCCTCATAGCCAACAAACCTAGCCTAGCCACCCTACTCAATCTCCCCATCCCAGCACATACCCCACACAGACGAAATCTCAACTATAGCCACAGTCAAATGCCACATATCACCAGTCCCAATTCAGTCCTAAACCTCTCATCCAGATCCCTTTCTCCTCCAGAGACATCTGTTCTATCAAAAGGCTTAACCTTTAGCCCCACACCTAAATTCAACCACACTGCCCTGGTTAAAGATCTCCTCTCATTCACCCGGAACCTCAACTGGAAATATCACTTCACTACCCAAACACAGCCCCCAAGTACTAGACCCAGTGTTGAACCCTGTCTAGAACAGTTTCGACTGCCTTCTCAAAGGGATCCTCCTCCCCTCCCCCAAAACCATCCCTTGCAGACATTTCAGGAATTCCTCACATCCAGTGTTGCCTCCCAGTCCTTCTTGAAGAACATCCCGACAACCCCCAACATCACCCCAGCTGAATCCCGTGCCATTAAAGAGCTGAAAATAGACCACTCTATTGTCATCCTCCCGGCGGATAAAGGCTCCACAACTGTCGTACTTGACCGTGTGGAGTACGTGGCAGAAGGACTACGTCAACTCTCTGACACCTCAACCTACAAAGCTGTTACCCAGGATCCCATTCCCTCCATCCAGACTGAGCTGCAAAAAATCCTAAAAATCCAAGGTCCCTCACAAGGCCTCACAACGGCTTCCATAGACTTACTCACTCCACCTGAGCCACGTACCCCTACCTTCTACCTATTACCCAAAATCCACAAAGAGAACCATCCTGGCCGTCCCATTGTAGCAGGCTTCAAATCCCCAACCGAACGTATCTCAGCTCTGGTAGACCAGCACCTACAACCTATCACCCGCAGACTCCCATCCCACATCAAAGACACAAACCACTTCCTAGAACGCCTCAAATCCATTCCCACTCCTCTCCCACCTGAAACCTTTCTTGTCACCATAGATGCTACATCCCTTTACACAAACATCCCACATACCCATGGTCTCTCTGCCCTTGAGCACTACCTCTCCCAACGACCACCCGAAGATCTTCCAAAAACCTCGTTCCTTATCACACTTACCAACTTCATCCTCACCCATAATTACTTCACTTTTGAAGGCCAGACCTACAAACAAATCAGGGGAACGGCCATGGGAACCAGGATGGCTCCCTCCTATAGCAACCTCTTCATGGGCCGCATGGAGGAGGCTTTCCTGAAGACCCAACAGCTGCTTCCCCTGGCCTGGTATAGGTTTATAGATGACATCTTTGTGGTCTGGACTCATGGTGAAGAAACACTCCTTAATTTCCTCCATAACCTCAACTCCTTTTCGAATCTGAATTTCACCTGGTCCTTCTCCAAAACCCAAGCCACCTTCCTGGATGTTGACGTTCATCTTGTTGAAGCTCACATCCACACCTCTGTCCATATCAAACCCACAAACAAACAACAGTACCTTCACTTTGATAGCTGCCATCCTTTCCACATCAAACGCTCCCTTCCCTACAGCCTAGGTATTCGTGGTAAACGTATCTGCTCCAGTGACGAATCCCTCAACAACTACACCAATAACCTGACCAGTGCTTTCCTCTCCCGCAACTATCCTGCAGACCTTGTCCACAAACAGATTTCCCGAGCAATACATTCCTCCCCGTCCAACAACAATGTTCCTACCCCCAGACCACACAGAAGCATCCCCCTTGTCACCCAATATTATCCTGGCCTCGAAAACATCAACAAATTACTCCGCCAGGGATATGACTTTCTCAAGTCAACCCCTGAAATGAGATCATCCCTTGACAAAATTCTCCCCACACCACCCAGAGTTGCCTTTCGTCGCCCCCCTAACCTCCGTAACATCCTTGTTAAACCCTACAATATTCCCAGACTACCTTCTCTACCCAGCGGTTCCTACCCCTGTAACCGACCCCGCTGCAAAACCTGCCCCATGCATCCGCCCACAACCACCTACTCCAGCCCCGCTACTGGTAAAACATACACAATTCAAGGCAGGGCTACGTGTGAAACTACACATGTCATTTATCAACTGACGTGCCTGCACTGCACAGCCTTTTACATCGGCATGACAACAACCAAACTGGCTGAGCGAATGAACGGACACAGACGAACTGTCCGCCTATGAGATGCCCAATACCCAGTAGCGGAGCATGCCCTCCAGCATAATTCTAGGGACCTAGGAACCTGCTACACCGTATGTGCCATTTGGCTTCTCCCACCCAACACCAGTCCCTCTGAACTGCGGAGATGGGAACTTGCACTCCAACACATCCTTTCATCCCGCCATCCCCCTGGACTGAACCTACGTTAAACAACCTCACTCCCATTCACTCTTCAGTCTTCTCCTCTTTCCCTTTCCTCTTTAGCCATTCACGCATCTTTTCGTCCTACATAGTTGTGTTTATCTTTATACTTTACTTCTGTATGCATCCTCTTTGGTTTGAAGCTGGCACAGTACTTACAGTAGAATATCTTTGGCTTCCCTCTGACAACCATGCCTCCATCCTTGCTACCCTCCCTGTTTACCTTTCCCTGTTGCTTCATAACCTGGGTTGTGAGTAACTGAATCCACTTTCCCTTCTTCCCTTTTTTTCCCCTCTCTCCTCCCTGATGAAGGAACAAAGTTCCGAAAGCTAGGAATGTAAATTTTCAGTTCTGTTTTATGTGTATCTATCGGCTGTACTAGCTGAGGTAAGTACTGGCCAGCCCCTCTATCTCTTTGTTAGTATTTGTTCCACATCTTATATGAGATTTTCCATTAATCATCGAGTTCATTTGTCCTCTGGGCGCGGAGCGGAGGAGAATTTAGCTGCTGGTTCCTTCCCGCCGCAGGAGTCTGTCGCGTGCTTTTCCGCCCTCGCCGCAGAGTAATTTCATTCGCAGTTTTCACACGACCGTACCAACCGGACAATTACCTAGTTTTGTTTTCGTGCTCGCCGTTCGATCGGTCCCCAAGGCGGAGTCCGTCTCCATGCAGCGCACCCGACCACGAGTAGTAGCTGTCATTATCACGCCGCCTTGCGCCGTCTTGTCGGCAATACAAGCAGCCCTGGCCTGTCGGGTTTCGATTGATTTATCAGCCGCCCTGAATTCGAGTGAGGATTCGCACCGGCGGAATCTGTAGGACCACTTTGCTTCCTTGGGTGATATCGTGGTATTGCATCCGATTACCGTCTTGCTCATCGTTATTGTACATTTCACCTGTTGTCTTTGCGTCCCCTTCCCGTAGTAGAGGAACACACTAGATTCTTTGCAGTGTCGTTTATAGTAAGTTCTTGAAAACATCTTACCAAATGAAGACTATTTTCATGTTTGGCTTGCGTTAATAAACGTGCCTGTGCCTTATACAAATTTACGATCAGTTTTGTATTCCTTTTACAAAAATAAATATAACTGTAAATTTTCAGGACAGCATTGATCTGTTCAACAGTTACGCTCACTATAATACTTCTCCACCATCATTTTTGGAGGGAAACTTCGATCATTTAACTGAAAGAATAAATTATATAAGAAACTAGCACCCCACGCAGGATTTATACGATGGCCATCGTAAGATTGCGTTACACAGCTTTTGCACGTTCACTATATAAAATACCTTTGGTGTGATCTGCATAACATCGTGCTTCTGCCCGCTAATCTGCATATCAGTGAAGTGCAAGTATAGCAGACACGTTTCCAGGTACATCGTGTTGCCTCATATAGACTTTGTCAGTCAGTCACAATGCAGCAAAGTCTCCATTTACGTATCATTGCCAAACGACCATTCTGTTGCCAGTGTGTGACGTCATATCATTAGAAGCAATCAAATTCGTGAAAATAATGACGTCCTAAAGAACTCTATAAGCACTACCAATTTCTAATCAAATATACTGTATATAAAAGAAATACCACACAGCAATAGAGAAACCACCACTACATTACTAGATTATGTTACGCCACATAAAAGTGGATCCGCCCGAATTAGTTGTTCGACGTTTCTTATGCTCTCTGGAGCAGATCTAGCTGTGCAAACTCTGGGATAATGCCTGGGGTGGACCAACATGCGCTATAATAGCTCGTTATTGTTCCATGTGGATCCACCCACGTATGATCTAGGGTAGCATCTAAAATGTTAATCCTCCCCCGTTAGGTCCAATGCTGCCGCCAACGACTACTCGAACGATGCCTCCGACGTGAGAGGGGAGAGGGAACACCTGCCAACAGGCGTAATAGTTTAACTGTGCTATGTATGTTTACAGTAGAATGTCGTCAACATACTACCTCCAACAGGAATTCATATATTTGTATGAGTGTGCGTGTGTGTGTGTGTGTGTGTGTGTGTGTGTGTGTGTGTGTGTGTGTGTGGTTTTATTGTTCGCTTTGGCACTTAGTGTTGCTATTTTTATGAATATGTAGATACTCTGGCTGAGTTGGGACGCTGTATCAGGAATGGTTAGTCTAAAAACATAGCAAAACACAGATGGTTATATAAGCAGTAAGAGCATATTTATACTTGTACACATTATGGAATATTAAGAAAAAATCAATATTGAAAAATGCGGAAAATGTCAAAAATTCGGTAGAAAATCTGGATACATTGTGATCATACAAGATATCTGCTTTTATGCTTACCGTGATGTCGAAATGTGACGTAAGCACTACTTCGGAGTGGCTGGGGAGAACTCTTCGATGGTTTCTTAGAAAGCTATGAGTATGAGTGATCTTTTAGAATCAGTTCACCATCCTCCTGTAAACTGACCGAGACGTTTGCTAAAGGCTGAGGGAGAGAGAGAACCTGTCACAGATCGTTTGGAAAAAATACATTTCGTTATTTATGAAGATGGATGGAAGGACATTCCATCAAAGGTATGCTTGGAAAAAAACAGAATTATTACACAGAGGGGATTACAGGTCGAGAGGAGTAATAGGTCGATAGGAGCTGTAACGATTAAACAGAGGTATTGAAAGCGCATTTGCATTAGTAGCGGAGCGATGGTGCATTCTAGAAAGACCAGACGAAACTGTCGCCGGCCAGATAATGCAGCATGTGAGGATTGGGTTGGGTTAGTGTCTAATTTTTAAACCAGTTTAGCGTACACTGAACATTTTTATCGATTGTTCTCTCCGGTGGTATCAGTTGTAGGAGATTTATTGATTTCTACGCATGTAGAGTGGAGTGTTTAGGAAGAAAATGAAAGTTCTTTGAAGAGAGAGAGAAGGAGAGAGAGAGAGAGAGAGAGAGAAAGAGAGAGAGAGAGAAAGAGAGAGAGGGGGGGAGGCTCCTCAGATGTTCTGAGCCCCGGCTGCGAGCTTACTTGTCGCTACGATTTCGTGCGGTAGGTCGTGTCTATCACACACTTGAATAATCAGGGTCAGGCAGATAGCTGTATCTGGCTGTTTGCCTGCGACATCTGTTGCCGTCAGCTTGCGAGGGTTCAGTCAATTTATAAATTATCTCGTCGCTGGTCTTCAGCTTCGACGAGTCTGTGAACCCAAAACTCGATGATAATTCTAATTACGTCTGTAGAAGAATTCGGTTTATGTCAAAAGCAGGACTCACCAGCTGTTATTGATAGGAAGGCTTTTATTAAGCCATAATTTACAAAACGTGATCCGAGGCTGATCAGCTAGGTACAGCTTCCGAAAGAAGCAAGAGTATCAATAATCTGTTTTTACATTATTGTTATAATCCACTGGTCGCTGGTATTCCTTGACGCCATGGTTCGCGCAGAAGATTCGTTGCCGCCTCCGAATAATTTTCCCATCATGACGGTGATTACAGCTTGAAAATTTTGCTACACTACATGTGGGAAATCTCCTATCCTCACACACTGTTACTGATTTTACAGACACGCCGTATTATTATTCAACTAAACATTTACTACCTACCTATAAATGGGAAAGGTTGTCTTTTAACTGGAATTCCTCTATTAGTACGCCGTCATGTATACAGAAAATAAAACTATATCCACCCTACTCGCTGGCTCTTGGATATTTTCATGACAGCATGCACAAAAAATAGTGTAATTACAAGCACATTTAGAGGTATGACTGAAAGACTCTAATCCTTCACTCACGCCTGTTATACAAGACATCGACTAACTTTGATTGACATGTGAGAAATGCAACCCATCTGTTTCTGTTTTAATTATTTAGCATGGAAATCGATTACACAATGTCGATATTCTGGGGTGTGCTCGTATATAAAAAAAAATGTATTCAGAGGCCTTTACTCTTTTCACAGAGTGTGCATGGGAATTGAACGCGAAGTCTGGATTCTGCACATTATTATCAAAATACACGTTATAGTTTTACTTAAAACGGTACACAGTCATCCATTACTTACTTTAGCGCAGCATTACCACGCTATTCCCTATGTCTTTTCTTAAAGACAGTAGGACTAGTAAGTACGAGGGCTATCCACAAAGTACATTACTTTTGGAATTAAAAATAAATAAAAGTATTGGAAAAAATTTTTATTACATACGGATGAAAGCCACACTTAAATACTACTTTTCTACATAGTTGTCATTTAAATTAAGGCACTTATCGTAGCGATGGACGAGCTTGGAAATTCCTTCGTCGTAAAATTCGGCCGCCTGCGCCTCCAACCACGTGGTTACCTCTTCTTGAAGCTGTGCGTCGTCATCAAAACGCTGCATAGCCAACTACTTCTTCATTGCTGGGAATAAGTGGAAGTCGCTCGGTGCCAGCTCGGGGCTGTACGGCGGATGAGGAAACAACTCCCACTTAAAAGATTCGAGAACTTCACGAGTGGCATTTTCCGTGTGGGCCCGGGCGTTGTCGTGAATCAGCAAGATCTTTGAGCCCTGAGGTTGTGCAGAGTTTGGCAATACCTTTGAGAGTTTATTGTAGTGCCTCTTTCCAGGAAGTCCACAAAAATCACACCTTTTCTGTCCCAAAAGAGGTAACCACGTGGTTGAAGGCGCAGGCGGCCGAATTTTACGACGAAGGAATTTCCAAGCTCGTCCATCGCTGCGATAAGTGCCTTAATTTAAATGGCAACTATGTAGAAAAGTAGTATTTAAGTGTGGCTTTCATCTGTATATAATAAAAAAAATTCCAATATTTTATTTATTTTTAATTCCAAAACGTAATGTACTATGTGGATAGCCCTCGTATATACCGCTCAGTATGCGTTTTTGGTGTGTTAAGTTCCTGCTGGACGCCACTCCCCCAGCTCACGACTCTGGGGTATGTGATTCACGGTGCCAACAATATAGTCTGAGTTAAATCATGTTTAGATGATCACCTGACTGATAGTGTAGCCATCATGGCAAATATCCTATAGTGTTTTCCTATTTGTCAAAAGGTTCAAAACTGCCTGTAGACAGAAAGCAGTTGGTCCTCCAGTTCTAGTCTATACAAGGAAGTGTCGGAGTATAAAAATAGCAACGGGTCAGCTAGGTCCTTTCACGATTGAGCCTAGAGCTTGGCTAAATTACTGGCACTGTTTTTTTACTAAGAGCCGACGCGGCGTCGACATATTGAATACTTAGCAAGCAAGGTTGGGCGTTTACGAGTCATAGTAAGTGCAGCACCTCGGGTGTGGACATTCTGGTTTTATTTTAAGCTTTGCCATGGCAAAGTACACTCGTCGCCGAATTACTGAAGTAAGCTACGTATATGGCACTACACCGAGCTGTGCACTAAAGGACACAGAGAACTCACAAATCCGTTTTATCAGCGTGTAGGTCTGGATAAATCAACACCTCACCTATTAATATGTCTCAACCCGTCGCGTCCACCTGGACAACAATGTTCATAATTATTTCATGTCGTGGGACTAGCATAGTTTAGATACGCAAGCTAAGAAAATGTGCAAACTTTCGTCAGAAGCCAGCACTGGCACTAAGGAAGCCTATCCTGTGCAGAAGCTCTTCATCATGCGGCTAAATTGTCTCCGAACACCATCTTTATAATGACTGATTCTAGAAGTACCTACCTTAGAAGTATTAGCAGATGATAAATGGAAGTCAAAATGTAATGGAGTTATCTCTACGACACACTCATCAGCCAGAACATTATGACCAACTACCTAAGACCCAGTATGTCCACCTTTTGCACGAATAACAGTGGTGACGTATGCGTGGCACGGAAGCAATGAAGCCTTGGGAGACCACTGGAGGATGTTGGCACTACATCTGCATACGCAAGTCACTTAACTCCCGTAAATTCCGGGGGTAGGAGAGATGAGCACTGACGCCACGTTCAGTCACATCCCAGACGTTCGAAGAGGTTCAGATCTGGTGAGTTCGGGGACCATCACATCAATTAGGATTCGCCACTGCGTTTCTCGAAGGACTCCATCCACACATCTGTGTATACACGTTCACATTTACTTTGGATAAAGGGACACAACACCATCATTACACAGCATGAGATAGCAGGCCAAGTGGAAAAGTGTGATGGAACAGGAGGATACCGTTGTTACCCTTGATTTAGGCCCTTTGAAGTTACTTGTATCTTCAAGTATATGTCTGTCAAACTAGATTAGCGATACCTCAAACATCGGAATTTTTTTTAAAAAGGACAGTACAGGGATGTTTCCTGTCACACCTATATGGCTTGGGAAGACTGGTAACTACATACAGAGATTCTAACCTAGTCGGACTTTGTCTGTCCACATGCATTAGGACAACACTCTGGCAGTTAAGCACTGAGCAAGAACGCAAGGCTATGGATTTTTAGAAAAAGCGGATATCCAGCTGCGAATGAGCTGTGTGGATACAAGAAGACCACTGAAAATGGAACCTCGGGATACCTCTCGACTTTCTGCCAAATCCAACTGTTATCTATCAGACACGGTATTTTCACGATACCTTTATATCACACATAAGGAAATGTGAATAACAACCTTTAAACTATTATAAAAGGCAATGAAATCTATCTTAGCCAATGGAACTACCGTTAAATATGTTTGGTTATCATGAAGACACCAAATAAACATTTGATTGAAGCAAGCATTCCTTAAGCAGAATGAGATTTTCACTCTGCAGCGGAGTGTGCGCTGATATGAAACTTCCTGGCAGATTAAAACTGTATGCCCGACCGAGACTCGAACTCGGGAACTTTGCCTTTCGCGGGCAAGTGCTCTACCAACTGAGCTACCCAAGCACGACTCACGGCCGGTACTCACAGCTTTACTTCTGCCAGTACCTCGTCTCCTACCTTCCAAACTTTACAGAAGCTCTCCTGCCAACCTTGCAGAACTAGCACTCCTGAAAGAAAGGATATTGCGGAGACATGGCTTAGCCACAGCCTGGGGGATGTTTCCAGAATGAGATTTTCACTCTGCAGCGGAGTGTGCGCTGATATGAAACTTCCTGACAGATTAAAACCGTGTGCCCGACCGAGACTCGAACTCGGGACCTTTGCCTTTCGCGGGCAAGTGCTCTACCAACTGAGCAGAAGTAAAGCTGTGAGTACCGGGCGTGAGTCGTGCTTCGGTAGCTCAGTCGGCAGTCGGCTCTCAGCCGTGGCAGCGTGCGGACGGCCCCGCGCGCCGGCCAGTGCTCCGCTGCAGGCGTTGTTTACATCCGCGTCGTAGCTTTCAGGCTTGCGTCCGTCCACCGTGAACAACATGTCGAGCGCTTACCGCCGTGCGACCCTTAAAGTTTCCTTCCCAGCTGAACATGCGCGACCTCGTGCACATGAAGTTGAAACGTTCATACGTGAAGAAGTTCGTTTAGATCCTAACCACGTTATCGGAATCCATTTTTCGATCACGAGTAGTGTCGTTCATATTAAAATGACAAACACCGAGGTGTGTGAAGATGTTATTCGCCGCCATGCCAATGGACTTAAGTTCAAATACTCTGATGGACACGTCGGAGCCGTAACACTTGAACTCGCAGAGTACGGTCAACGCACGATTAGGGTGTTTGAACTACCTTTTGAAGTGCCGAAGGACGAAGTTGTCTCTGCGTTACAACCATACGGTAACGTCATCGGTTACGTAGAGGAAAAATGGCAAACCTTCACGACCTACCATGTCCTTAATGGTGTGCGTCAGGTCAAAATTGAACTGAAAAAACATATTCCATCATACCTGACCATTGGCGGGGTGCGAGCCATTGTCATGTACGACGGCCAACCCCGAACATGTGCGGGTTGTGGACAAGAAGGCCACGTCAGATCCGCCTGCATGCGACGCCGCCTGATCCAGACGCCGGTCGGCGAGGAAGCGTCCCCAGCGGTGATGACTCAGATCCCTGTCACATACGCCAAGGTTGCCCAGGAAGGTAGCACGTCTACACAGAGTCTTCCTGCTCCGTTGACGTCGTCTGATCAGGTAGATGCAACCGCTCCTGAGATTCCTTCTGAGGTGCCCCAGACGCCAGATCCTAACCTGCCGAATCATCGCAGCACTGTGACTGAAAATGCTACTGAGATGGACGTTGATCCGGGAGTGGTACCTACTTCTGCTTTCCTTCAGACTGGTCCGGAGTCAGACGAAAGCCACCCGCAATCGGACTCTGAACGACTTGTTCGAAAACAAGGGTCGACACGAAAGAGGAAGAAACGTAGCCGTACACCCCCTGATGAATCCATTCTACGGATGGATACCGGGGATGCAGACCCGAAGATGGACGACAAACCGATCTTTGATGACCGAAAGGCTGATGCGAAAGACACGCTACAGGCGACCACTGGCAACGAACACCCCTCCTTACTGACGCCGTCGCCCCCACAGGTCGACGTTGAAGAGAGCCTATCCGATGAGACGAAAACTACGTCTCCTCTCCACGTGGATGACGTGCACAGCCGATACCCTACCGCAACATCAGTCTCCTGGGCGGACGACGTGGAGATCGAAGGGACTGGGGCGGATGCTGCTGATGATGGGGCACCCCCATCGGTTGCGCCCGCGCCCGCAAACTCTCTACAATAGCAGCCTCTTCAGCGGACCGGCAAGATCGACGACCTCTCGCTCCTGAAGAAGTCCCGCCTGTGCCTGTGGGACTCCAACACCAGCATTATCGTGTCGCAACGATTAACCTCGCGACCATTCGTGCGCCCCACAAACTAGCGCTGCTCCGCGATATGATTTATGATGCGGACATAGATATTGCGCTTTTTCAGGAAGTGCATGTCGCCGATTTTTCACCACCACATGGCTTCACGGTGCATCTTTCTCCCGCTTCGGACACCGGTAGTGGTGTTGCCATCATCTTACGCGAAGGTCTTCCTGCCGAAGATGTCCTATACCTCCCCAGCGGCAGAGGTATGGCCCTTACTCTCTTTGGTGTACGCATCATCAATATTTATGCGCCGTCGGGCTCCAGCTACCGTCGTGAACGCAGTGCCTTCTTCGCGAATGAAGTCACACCCCTTTTTATGGGACCACACGATGACTGGATCATGGGTGGAGACTTCAACTGCACCCAGCGACCTCAGGATCAATTGCCGCGTCACTCACCATGCGCAGCTCTGGAAACAGTCGTCACGCGGCTACAATTTGTCGATACGTGGAGACATGTTCACGGTGATCTTTTGGGCTTTACATACCACACTGCGCACTCCTCTAGCCGACTGGATCGCATCTACATCTCGCGATCCCTAATTCAACACACTCGACAGGCTGAAATCTGGCCTGTTGCTTTCTCAGACCATGAGGCTTACTTCTGTGATGTTGTTCTCACAAGACAGGCAGTATGGCACGGACGTGGTTTATGGAAACTGAACACGGCACTTCTTAATTCACCTGACTGTCGACTTCTAATAGAAGACACTTGGATCACATGTAATAGACGCCGACCCACGTATCCGTCTACCATATCCTGGTGGATCCAGTGTGCAAAACCTGCTCTTCGAAAAACTTTAATCCGGTATGGCAAAGATGTTGTCGCCTGGAGGAAGAGCACTATGGACTTTTACTACAGGATCCTACGAGAATGCTCCACGATGCCAGCCTCCCCTGAGCGCCATACAAGGATGAACCAAGCTAAGGCCCAAATCTCCAATCTCATGCGACGGCATTTGGAAGGGGTGATAGTACGATCTCGTACTGCTGATCGCATGCCTCATGAACATCCGTCGATGTACCATATCATCCAAGAACGACAAAATCGACGCCGAAAATTGATTCACGTCCTAACGGATCAAGAAGGGCGTCGCTACGTAACCCAATCTGCCATAGGGAATGTGCTTCACGCCCACTACCGGCAGCTCTACGCCGCAGTTCCACATTCCCCAGAGTTGATCGAGGAAGTCTCACAGCTCAACTTCGGTGGTATCCCAGGAGATGCGGCGATTGACTTGATGTCGGAGGTGACTGATGAGGAAGTCCGCGATGCGATCCGGGCAGGAACCATCAATCGCTCCCCGGGCCCCGACGGTCTTCCCCTCGAATTTTATCGCACCTTCCGTGATTTGTTAGAGTCCACCTTCACCTCCATCTGTCGGGAACTGATGTCTCCGGAAGTACCAGTGCCGGACGCTTTCATGGAAGGAATTATTATTCCTGTACATAAACCGCACGGTGGCAACAATATCAGTGATTATCGGCCCCTCACCCTCCTTAACAGTGATATGAAAATCTTCACTCGCCTTTTGGCAGCACGACTTAAAAACGTTGCCCGCTATGTTGTGTCGCCAGACCAAGCATCTTTGGGAGGCGACAACAATATTCGCACGGCTTTATGCCGCTACAGGGATATGATCGCCGTTACCCAGGCACAACGCCTCTCTGGGGCACTTGCGTCTTTGGACTTCAGTCAAGCTTTTGATAGGGTTGACCATTCGTTCCTTACGGCCGTTCTCCACCATATGGGTTTCCCGGTCGCCGTTATCACGGTAGTGATGCGCCTTCTGCGGGGTGCCTCATCCAGGATTCTGTACAATGGCAGACTCACTCCACCGATAATAATAGGTCGATCCGTACGTCAAGGTTGCCCTCTATCAGCAATTTTGTACGCCTTTTCCTTGGAATCCTTGCTATGTGGACTAAGACAACGTTTGGTAGGGTTGTCCATAGATCGCTACCGATTCTGTTGCACGGCCTATGCTGACGATGTCGTCATCTGTTTACGTAATGCCGACGAAGTTCGAGCTGTTTTGACGTGGATAGCGACTTATGGTGAGGCGTCGGGTAGCTCTTTAAACGTACGTAAGTCACAAGTTATGTTCATTGGCACGGGACTTCCCGTGGAGTGCGTTACACCTCTCACCACCGTTGATACCATTCGTTGTTTGGGAATAGATTTTTCATCTGATCTCCGGCGTTCAGCCACCATCAACTGCCGACGCCTCCTTTTAATGATCAGAGCAGGTCTTATGGACCATTGCCTTCGATCCCTAGATATTCTCCAACGAGCTCGATATGTCAATACATATATCGCATCTCGAGTTCCCCATGTAGCGCAAGTTCTACCTTTCCCGCTTACTGTGGCACGTCGCATGTTGGCAGCGATGGCATCTTTCGTCAGCTATGGGATGTTGTTCAAAATTAGCTATGCGACCCTTACTCTTCCCCGTGAACGAGGTGGGATAGGTCTGTTTCACGTGCCGGATAGAGCTCGCGCCTTATTTGTCAGCTCCCAGATGGCGGTATGGACACGTTGCCCAACGAGCCTCACTGGTCTCCTCCTGTCGGCATACTCGCCGGTCTCACTGTCAGCCCCAGTGATCATCTCGGATGTTCCGGCCCAGTTCCATTATATACGGTACTTCTTTCTGGAACTCAGTTACCTACGCCTCACCTTACCAAGACAGCTTTTACTCAAGACAAAGGCAGTATACAATGTCCTCCAATTAGGTCGTCCACCTAACCCGATTGAACAAAAGTTCCCCCAGGTTGACTGGCGTCATGTATGGCGCGCGGTGTTCGCCTGTTACCTTGACACGAATGTTCAATCTGTCTGGTACATAACTGTCAATGGCAAGCAAATCAACCAATTTCGCCTTCATCGTATCCACCTCGCCCAATCACCTCTATGCTCCACGTGTGGAGTGCCAGACAATGATGAACATCGGTTTGTTTGCGGACCGGCGGCGGAGGTTTGGCACTTGGTTCGACGTATTGTGGCTTTTCTAACGCGGGACATTCCGGATCGGATTACTCCCCTTTCATTATTATTTCCGGACCGTGACTATTTTCCTCGGACAAAGACCAATGCTGTGAATTGGATTCGCGGACATGCCATTCACTACTTATTTGGACAAACTGTAGACTCTGCACTCGATTTTTGGACATACCTCAATGACCGTCATTATGTCGTTGTCCGTCACCCAAAATACAGACAATTTTTCTCGAACTTCCTTGGGAGTGCTTTCCACGAGCCGCCTCGCAGCTGGAATGTGTTAAGCCAAGAGAGAAGAAGGTTTCCTGTTTGAACCAATGAACATTTCTGAACAATTGAAAGGAACACATCAATTTCGAGAAGACGTGACTCAACATATTACCAGCGGGGCGCAGAAGGCCTCTGATCAATTACACAAAAAAAAAAAAAAAAAAAAAAAAAAAAAATAAATAAATAAATAAATATAAAACAAAAAAAATTAAAATAACATTCAGAAAAAGGAAGATTATGTTTTGTTTTTCAGGATAGCCCTAACCTTGATTTCCCATATTTCCCCTGGTATATAGGCAGCTCTCTGGGGTAGGTTTAGTCAGGAGCCAACGCCTGAAGTGGCCTAGTTTTTTTTTTTGTTATAGGATGAAAAGTGGCGGTGGCACTTGTAAAAAAAAAAAAAAAAAAAAAAAAAAAAAAAAAAAAAAAAAAAAAAAAAGTCGGTAGAGCACTTGCCCGCGAAAGGCAAAGGTCCCGTGTTCGAGTCTCGGTCGGGCACACGGTTTTAATCTGCCAGGAAGTTTTATATCAGCGCACACTCCGCTGCAGAGTGAAAATCTCATTCTGGATACGAAAGTTAATATTGTTTCGTTTTCTTTTTCAGGTTTCTGTGGGAGCTCACGTTCTCAACTGAAATGTAAGTATGATGTATTCGTGAATAGTAGATGAGGTGAAGATTCCTCAGTTAAATCAATTATGTAAATTGGTTTACTGAAATTTATATAACTACAGGTGTTGCCTACAGGGGAGGGACAGGAAACTTATGTTGAATATCGCCAGTACACTGATCAACATGGACACAGCGCAGTGGGGCAGAACGAGTGAGGGAGGTCGTGTTAGTATTGACTTGGCTGTTGTAGAAGCTCTCCGTAACTGACACTAACCTTACGGAGATTGTACTGTAACATCCGTCCACATCTATGTTCTTGGTGGTGATACTGTATTAAAACCTGACCGATTTCAGACTCCTTAACAGGCATATAATGATCGATGTCGCGAACACGATCGTATAGTCCTTGCAACATGCAGTCCGCGAGATATGCCGGTAGTGTCACCACACATATGGAGTTAATCACTTTAGTAGAAGTGAACGACCAGAATGAGAGACCGACGTACGTTGTAGCATTGTTTCACCATATGTCCAATGTCGCATGTAGCATTGTAGGTAGTGCCTGACAGATTCACACTAACTGCACTGTGTGTGTAGCTTACCTGTGCGTCGCACTGTTTACTTACTATCGGGAAATGCTATGTGTAACATATTCAGGTAATGTGTTTTATAAGTACGTCGGATTGCTGCTGATAATGCTTTGGATAACTTGGTTTGCTGTACTGTAACGTTTCTTACAAGAAAGTGCTATGCAACGGTTATAGTTTTACTAATACTATTTAAGGGTACGATAATTGTGGTGCAATAAGTTCGAAAACAAAGCAATTTTGTCTTTATTTTTGTAGGTGGCAATCGGAACTGGATTTAATAGACAATGAACTGGAGGAGTATATAATGGACATCGAGGCACACCTGGCGGAAGAAATAGATCTCTAATTTGCCCCTGACGAGGCGGATTATTCAGATCCTGGTCTGTCGTCGATTTACGAGGTTGCACAACTGATTCCAGAAGAATATTAGCCGATACAAGGGAGTTGGTAGAGGAGGAAGACGCCTCTTATGAGGGAGAAGTCGTTGTCATACGGATACATTTCATTGGTGTAAAGGAATTTATAATTCCGAGACGTAAATTGTGGCTTTCTTTGCGTCTTTATTAAACCAACAAATAAATGTCGTTTCTTAATTTACCTGAAATTGTCTTTTTTTTTTTTTTTTTTTTTTTTTTTAACTCCGTTGGCGAATACCTCCTGGTAAAGACTTGTCCTGTAAATATTCTGTGTTCAGCCTCCAGAAAATATATACTGGAGTCATTTTTTTTCTCTTTGGATCTATAAACGGTCGTTTATGACACCGTTCGTCACTCAAAATTGAAGTATGCATGTCAAATTTATTATATCGAGCAAAAAATAAACATTTCCTTGAGAAGTCATTTTCTCTTAGTTGTAAATTTTCAGAAAAATGTAGGAACAAGATATTGGCATTATTGACTGGAAAATGATATCCGTGTCATACATAAAATACAGATAGGTTAAGTTTGTGTACTACTTCTACAGAAACCGAACTTTACTTGTAACTGCTGAAGAACTCGATATGGTCTCATCCGTTGAGGAAAGGGCGACATGCTGTTGTGTTCTATCTTTCCCTATGTTTCCAACAAAGAAAACCAAGTATAATTTGGAATGTGAATTAAACTTTAGGAAAGTTAAGGCAAGCCAATAACAATGTAAATCTGTGAGAAACGGCAAAGACCTTTTGGGAGATCTTTTGAAAGGAATTAATAGTACCTAGCATCTAGGTTATAAGATGAACATAAATAAAAGTAACCAAAGTTACGAAGACGCTAAATGAAGATACTAAACTTAGTAGACAAGTTTTGCCATGTTGTCGCTAATACTGGCAACGATAACGGTAAGTAAATCAGAAATTGCAGACAGGTAACACTAAGAAAAGCATTTTTAAAAGCAGGAATGTTTTGAAACGACATGTAAATTTAAGTGTCGGGAAGTGCGCTGAATATAGTTGTTTGGTTCAAATGGGTCTGAGCACTATGGGACTTAACATCTGAGGTCATCAGTCCCCTAGAACTTAGAACTACTTAAACCTAACTAACCTAAGGACATCACACACATCCATGCCCGAGGCAGGATTCGAACCTGCGACCGTAGCGGTCGCACGGTTCCAGACTGAAGCGCCTAGAACGGTTCAGCCGCACCGGCCGGCAAAGTTGTTTGGTGTTCAGCGTTATACGCTGTATGGGATTGAGAACCATGTCCACGTAGTAATTATCCGAATGAGACGAAAATCAGAGGATGTGATGCACGAGTGAAGAGAGACAAATTATTACAATTTTAAAAAAATGCATTATTTACTCGCGAGAAAGGGCTTCACAAATTGAGAAAGTCAATAACACGCTGGACCACCTCTGACCCTTATTCAAGTAATTATTCGGCTAGGCATTGATTGAGTAGCTGGATATCAGTCTGAGAAATATAGTGCGAAATTCTGTAAAATCGGAGCGTTAGATCGCTAAAATTCGGAGCTGCTAGAACGGCCCTAGCCATAATGCTACAAACTTTCTCAGTTGGGGGGAAACCCGGCGACCTGACTTGTCAAGATAGGTTTCGGCAAGCACGAACACAAGCAGTAGAAACACTCACCGCTTGCTGGCTTATATTATCTTGCTCAAATGTAAGCCCTGGATGACCTGTCATGAAGGGGAACAAAATGGGGCATGGAATATCGTTGACGTACGGCTGTGGTGATGGGTACTGTGGATGATACAGAAGGGCTCCTGCTATGGAATGATATGGCACAACAGAATGTCACTCCCTGTAGGCAGGCTGTATGGCGGGTGACACTCAGGTTGCCATACCAACGTTGTCCGGGGATCTCCTGAAACGTCGTCTCTGGTCATCAGGCCCCAGTTCGATGCGGGACCCGTCACTGAAGACAGTTCTACTCCAGTCAATTAGATTCCAGGCCAAAGACGTGTGAGAATGGGTATATTTACAGCGAGGCTTAGTTCAGTTTGCGTTTAGTCCTCAAGCTCTGATCTCTTTACGTATTCTTTCTTTCACTTGTTTTTCTTCACTTCTCGAACTAAGCCGGAAGTGTACTATGCGGCTACGAGCAGGTGTAAATTATTTTACATCTAATATCGTCGTATCGCGCTAGTGCGGTCACATTCGATACGCACGTAAACGACTCGAATCACTAGATGTGGTGAATGTTAACGTCCAAGAATATACGTGGTGGTTAAAATTAAACATTCCCCATCTGGAAGGGCCCCCATGAAGAATGAGAGGGCATTGGAACATAAAGCTCTGTGGAAACTTTTGTAGGGACACGAGGAAGACAAATAAGGAATAAAGAGATAAAGGAAACATTTTAATTTCCACATGACAGGGTGACATTTGTTACTTGCATACCGTGTTTACGCTCAAGGTTACAAACATTGTTCATCGTGACGACCATCTACATCATCGACAGCCCGGAGGCGCACTAGTTATACCGTTTCTCAATTGTTCGCAGCACTATAAGAACTGTATGCCATAGGATGTTCAGCTGTCGCGGCACAGCACGTGGACTGCTTCAAGATCGCACATTTCGTCCAGCATTCTAAAAGTGTTGGCAACAGTAACTTCTTCAACAATTCGTGGCGCAATAGGCTGACGGTTTCCACCAGAGAGGAGATCCCAGGAAAGAGGACATCTCCGTATTCCTTTAATGCGTCGATATTCGCCAAAAGCTGCAGTACTGTTAGTGTCGTGTTAATAAAACAGCTTTACGAGTAATATAGAGCGACGTGGAGTACAGTTGCAGACAGTCACATATGTCTGGACAAGGTGAGCAGGAAAATGATCTGCCAGAAAGGGATGAGACAAAGGTTTATAATGTCGCTAATCGTCACCTTTGCCTATTTCAGACGTGTATCTTCCTTATTTTTCCTTGTGCTGTTTACCCATGAAGAGGAACAACGGTTAACAGCTGAATCCACAGATGAAATTCCAGTGTAGCGAATATTACTTGCAGTGAAATTTTTACTGAAGCCAAGCTTCTTCGAATGTTATGTACAAAGCTGCTCAAATGACAGTGTGTGATAGAGGATGACACACAGATTTTCAGGGAAGTTCTTACGGAAAATTTGGATCCAATGAAATACCACGAGTGTCTCTAGAGTACATACGTTTACATATTGTTGATCCTACTGGTGTGCTGATGACAGCATGGTAGGTCAGTGTGTTCTGTCAGGGAACTGACCAGCGTCTTAGTAGAAAAAAAACTGAGGGAATTCTCGTCGATGGTATTTGAGAGATGTCAAGTGCACGAACACGGCTTTTGTAGGTAAACGACGAAGAATGGGGCAGAAGAATAAAGCAAATAACGTAGTTTAGAGCATGCCTGGAATCATAAATGTGAGATCAGATCCTGGTGTAACCAACCAAGCAATATTTCAGCTTACCTTTAACCCAGTCTTCATGTCTGACTGAAGGAACGAGACGTGATTCAGATTCTATGTTAAAGTGTTGATCTTTACTCGTGGATAGTATTAGTATGGTTGGTTTGGCACACGCTAGTCACCGAAATGCCGTCCAATTGGCAGTTTTGCTCCAGGCCGTTGTCCCAAACGGGGCTATCGTTTTTGTGGACCTTAAGCACCGCGACCGCTGTTTTATTGGCTTTGGCTGAAGTGTCCATTTAACAGAAGACAGCAGATATCTCTGGATGCCTGATGCTGGAAGAAACGGGTTTCAACCAACCATTCTGCAAAATACTAAAATCTCCAGCTTACATGCTTAGGCCAGCATCCTGACATATCTCAAAATTTTAAAAGCTTGACTACACTCACCTCGTCATCAGATAAAATACAGAGCAGATCCCCACGTAATTTCGCTTCTGCCTGCTTGTCACGAAATAAAATGCACTCCTTTAAAATGGGGCATGGTACTGACTTGCACACCACAAGTATCACAGACAGACAGATAGGGAGGTTCCTTCGACTGGTTAAAATGCCATGTGTGAGGGGAAAATGCCATCATCCGCAAGTCAGGAACATTTAAAACTGAATGCGATCGGTTAAGAAGGACACAGACAGACTTCTCGGTTGAGAACTTAAGACCCCCGCTTCTCTTTCCATTCAACCAACTGTAATATTATTGGGATTTCCGTAGTATGAAAGCTGTGAGTACCCTTGGGAAGGCATTCACCTATCTGTATATTAAATGATCAACTTATGAGATGAGACCTATTCTTTGAAAGACATTTGTTTTGTATAATTTACGTAACTGTAAAGATGCGCATCTAGCGTGGACGCTAATACATCGATTGCGCAGTCAAAGAAACATTTTAACAGAAGCTGAACTGAACGTTCCGCTTCGATCTAAATAAAAGATGACAGTTAAAAACTTTTGTAGATCTTCAGATTTTATCGTACTTCTGCCTGTAATGTGAAAGTGTAAAGAAGGTCGTCTTTAGGTCATAAAAGTGAGCGGTCTTGCCAGCGTGCAGACAACAGTTATTAATTCATAAAATTCAAGTAATTTATGTTCGATACTGTAAATCGGCAAGTTATTGTTATGAAGGTGTTGAACGGTGCAAGAATTGTCTCGAAGGAAGGAGAAAAGTAATGACTGTAATTTGTGATAAAAACGTGAACCAAGGAACTAGTACAGGACAGGCTGAAATCTGATCGCACCATACAGTTAGAAAAGTACTTATGTAAATTATACTGTCTATAAATAAGCCCTAATTTCTTGTGAGAATTGTTTGAATATATTTAGTGTTTACCAGATTTCTTATTCTATTCTTTTCCTTTATATTTTTTTTTACCTCCATGTCATATTATTTTTGTAAATATCAAACAGGTGATTATAAATTTCATACTGGTTACGTAAAGAAATCCGGGTTGTTCTTTTCCAAATAATAGAAGTCTTTGCGTAATCAAAAACTAGCCTCCTTCTGGCAACGATCAGGAGCCGACCAGAAGACGGACGTCTTCGACAGCTTTCGTGTTTCCTGTGTCAAAGCTGTGCCAAACTGCGAACGCGACATTCTAGTATGAAACACTATATATATATCAGATTAAAATAAAAAAATTCAAATATATCTAACCTATTTTTTTTTGTATCATATTAGACAACCGACAAAGAGTCAGTTGCAACTGACAAGTTGTTGTTGCGGGCTTAGAGAGGAACGAAAGATGGAGAAGCCGTCAACGAATGAAGAATACTGGATGGGAAATTTAACAACAGATGCGAGATTTTTAATAGCTGTTGTAAAGACAGTCACACTTACAACATTACCTCGACGGATTTCGTTCTCCTGTTAAAGCAGTCAGAGAGGACATCACTGAATCGATATCTAAAATAGTGGGGAGAGGAGAGGGACTGTATAAAGATGGGAAGACATCTTCGAAAAGACCATTCATGGAGCTGCCTGAGGTTAATACGCAGGCAAGCAGTACCACAGGCCTTCTCGATGCCAAAAAATATACCCTGCAGGTGACAGTGGCGCAGGAAAGCCTGTTGTATGGACGCTTCAAGGAAAGCCATGCTATAAAGGTGGAGCAATATATCCTGAATCGACACTGAAAGCGACTATGGAGCTGTTTGATGCTAAAATCCAGACAAGGCGGCAGTTGACCATCTGCTCCACGGTTTTCCCCACACAGCTAGTGAGGTCTGCAATAAGATAACTGCTCAGGTAAGTTCGGCACTTTCCAGGTTTCAAAAGTGGAACTGAGATGGCCGCTCCCCCCGATTTAGGTAAGTGAGCTGACGCCCCAGTTATGTTAAAATGGTGAAGTGACCTCTTTGCTAGCCCTGTGATGTGCCTTCGCATACAAAAATATATCTATCATGAGCAGGGAACATGTCACGAGCTGCAGAAAATGCAGAATCCAGCCCCCAAATGGATCAGAAGTCCCAACCACACCTCTTAGCAACCATTCTGTGGCGCCAGAAAGCTGCCACTGACAGTCGTCAGTGGCAGTAACAGAGGCAAACTAGGCCGTCGTAGTCTGTGCAGTGTCTCGCAAGCTGGTTTGTCATTCCCCAGAACAGCAGCCACTGGCCACCTCCCATCTCCCAGAAACCCTGCTGATAGCCTCCCATACAACTACACTTTTAACGCAGCGACATGTGATGGTTAGGAACTGCTGCCACGCTCTCTTCTTGCTCTCACTAACAATTCGGCGTCATTTCATCCTCGCTACCCAGAAGGCTGGAAAGTTCTGGACCTGATAGCAGTATGACATTCACTGCTCCACCAATGAAGAGATTGCCTTTTAGACTGGCAGAGTGGATGCTTCAGGCATCATTTGGGTAAAATGTTACAACCATTGCCGGATGCTGTCACGGTGTTCAAACACAGCTAGGTTACTGTCACGTGTCCAGTCTACCCTACATAGCATTTTTCATGGCAGATGTCTTTCAGGCGCTGAAGGTGTGGGTAAACTGAGTAAGGAAATCACATGGAGCCTCCATGTCTAGCACATCAAACGGGGGTAGGTAAATTGAACATATCATCAACTGATGGTGCACATGCACAAGTACAGCGACTGCTTGTTGGGTGGTTGTGAGGGAGAGAACCGAGGAGTGGTAGGCGTTGCTGACAAAAATAGTCACTCCTTCTTTAGTTGTTCTCTCTCCGCACTAAGGTCATCCTCCTTGTGGAGAATGTAGCCACGTAGCTCAGGGGTGTCAGGGGATTTAAATGTGTTTCTTGAAGACAGAGACACGTTTCGCTTACCCTGTGCTGATAGACAGATTTCCTTCACATATCCTTAAAGCATTCAAGTTTCACTGCAGTATGGAAGCCATTTTAATGGTGAGGTTTTCCATTGTACTTCCCCTTGTCCTTCCTCCGTGGTGGGGAGATTGCATTGGGGCGGGGTGGTGGGGTGATTGGACTTGAAAGACTCGCCAGTTCCCTCTGGCAGATATCGATGTCCAACCATCGAAAGTACAGTCATTTTCTATTCCATCAGACAGGATCGATCTTGCATGGTACGACAGTTTCTCAGCTGAACATTTGCCTTGATGGTTTCGTCCTCAGCTTGGATATTAGGGATGGTGATAAGGCTAGGTCTCGTTACTGTCTGCCATGACGTTCCGTTGTCTTTTCTGACACTATACTCTGCAGCCGGTGCTATTGCTGTGGTGGGCAAGCTGGATTGTTGGACTACCGGTTGCGCTTACACCTGCATTTACAAGTGAAGGTGGAGTTGCCTTGATCAACTGCCGAGGCTTGGGTGCCAACACTAGTTTCTGTACAGGCTGCTTCAACACTGAGGCAAACAACTGCACGAAAGTGAGTGGATACGAAGTCTTAACATCTTTTTCGCGTCGGAGTGTGAGAGGTGTTGTGTCACGTTACTCTCCTGGATTTTCTTCTGTTCTGCGAAGATAGGACACTGAATGCCGGGTTCGTCGGCAGTGAAGCCACAATTTTTGCATTTAGCCTGACCATTGCAACCGATGACTACAGCATGTCACTTATAGCACCAGATTGGGTTAGGACATAGAGGTGAGCTTTAACGTGCGTTTGGCGGCTGCAATACGTTCCGGCAGATTTGGTAAACTGAATGTCAGAATAAAAGATGTTGACTCTTTAAATACACTCCTGGAAATTGAAATAAGAACACCGTGAATTCATTGTCCCAGGAAGGGGAAACTTTATTGACACATTCCTGGGGTCAGATACATCACATGGTCACACTGACAGAACCACAGGCACATAGACACAGGCAACAGAGCATGCACAATGTCGGCACTAGTACAGTGTATATCCACCTTTCGCAGCAATGCAGGCTGCTATTCTCCCATGGAGACGATCGTAGAGATGCTGGATGTAGTCCTGTGGAACGGCTTGCCATGCCATTTCCACCTGGCGCCTCAGTTGGACCAGCGTTCGTGCTGGACGTGCAGACCGCGTGAGACGACGTTTCATCCAGTCCCAAACATGCTCAATGGGGGACAGATCCGGAGATCTTGCTGGCCAGGGTAGTTGACTTACACCTTCTAGAGCACGTTGGGTGGCACGGGATACATGCGGACGTGCATTGTCCTGTTGGAACAGCAAGTTCCCTTGCCGGTCTAGGAATGGTAGAACGATGGGTTCGATGACGGTTTGGATGTACCGTGCACTATTCAGTGCCCCCTCGACGATCACCAGTGGTGTACGGCCAGTGTAGGAGATCGCTCCCCACACCATGATGCCGGGTGTTGGCCCTGTGTGCCTCGGTCGTATGCAGTCCTGATTGTGGCGCTCACCTGCACGGCGCCAAACACGCATACGACCATCATTGGCACCAAGGCAGAAGCGACTCTCATCGCTGAAGACGACACGTCTCCATTCGTCCCTCCATTCACGCCTGTCGCGACACCACTGGAGGCGGGCTGCACGATGTTGGGGCGTGAGCGGAAGACGGCCTAACGGTGTGCGGGACCGTAGCCCAGCTTCATGGAGACGGTTCCGAATGGTCCTCGCCGATACTCCAGGAGCAACAGTGTCCCTAATTTGCTGGGAAGTGGCGGTGCGGTCCCCTACGGCACTGCGTAGGATCCTACGGTCTTGGCGTGCATCCGTGCGTCGCTGCGGTCCGGTCCCAGGTCGACGGGCACGTGCACCTTCCGCCGACCACTGGCGACAACATCGATGTACTGTGGAGACCTCACGCCCCACGTGTTGAGCAATTCGGCGGTACGTCCACCCGGCCTCCCGCATGCCCACTATACGCCCTCGCTCAAAGTCCGTCAACTGCACATACGGTTCACGTCCACGCTGTGGCGGCATGCTACCAGTGTTAAAGACTGCGATGGAGCTCCGTATGCCACGGCAAACTGGCTGACACTGACGGCGGCGGTGCACAAATGCTGCGCAGCTAGCGCCATTCGACGGCCAACACCGCGGTTCCTGGTGTGTCCGCTGTGCCGTGCGTGTGATCATTGCTTGTACAGCCCTCTCGCAGTGTCCGGAGCAAGTATGGTGGGTCTGACACACCGGTGTCAATGTGTTCTTTTTTCCATTTCCAGGAGTGTAGCATGATTTACTTCAGTGTCCTTCACGCTTGCCCATTCCTAATGTAGTTCTTTGGTAACCATATTAATAATGTCACAGCATGTCACAGCTCCTGTACAATAACTGAGCCTAGTGTCGAGTTCATTCTTGGTTGGATATTCTCGAAGTAAGTTACCATGCAATAGCTTGTTTACTTCGTTAATCTGCAGTGTCTCAATCAGGAGCAGGCTGTTACGAAGCTTTTTGATAGATTTAACGTGTCCTGCAAGTCCCTCTAGAGCTTTATGAATGTATTTGAAGGTGACAACTTTTCAAACGAAACTTTCACGCACCTTACAACAATAAATACATTATTAACCGTATGATGTGGTCCGTTAATAAGACTGGATGCACTCAAAAGCGTCTCAGATGGACTAGTCACATGAGGTCTCTTCGAGGTTTATGTGCTAAAACTGCCCAAGCGACTCCTGTACCGCTGGGAATACACGAAACAGGTTTAGACTTCACAGAAGCCCAACGTGTAGCTGGGGAATCAGGTGTCTGCCTCGACAGAGCTACGCTTGTCTGCGTAAACCCTATGCAACTGAGGTGCAGCAGATTCCCCAGAGGTTGCCTTCAAACGACTGCTCCGCCTTGGCCACCATGCATCATATTTGTGTACAGCACACCTTGGCATTGAGGGTTTATTTTATAGAGGTTTTTACATCTGAACGATCCAGGCAGTCAAGGGAAGATCCCCTTTCGCTGTGGCACACAACATTCCACTGTCGCACCACATACTGGCCACTAAAGCATGCCCAGAGCTTACAATGGAAGAGGACTAGCGCTGCTTACTACTCCTTACTACTCCTCAGTTGAGAAACCCTGAAGTCACCAATCCCATACCAAACTATCGAATAATGGGCCCCTGAGGGGACCAGTCTTTGAACCGAAAATCAGAACAATAAGAACAACAATGACAATATGTGGAACTGAGAAAGGGGTTTCAGATGCTCCACTATAGCTCGGGAGACGAGTCTTTGGTATTGACAGCTCGGTAGCGTCTTTCCGTTGCCTAGCGACCGCAGGCAGGCAGCCAATGACGGCCTGACTTTGAGCGGGTAGCAAGGGCCACGTTGCCGCTCTGAAACCCGGTCGCGCGCGCTTATGAAACTTACCAGTGTGCGGTCGTTCGTCGTTTGTCTGAAGTTGAATTCGCAGTTTATTTCGTTTTTGTTGTTTATAGTGTTTCTTTGTTTATGTTTCGTTGTAAACAATGTCTAGTGCGGCGGGTAGTACCAGCCCAACACAAGAAGTGAAACGGAGGAAGAAAAGCGTGCTACACACCCAGGCCCGTGAATTCGTGTGCTCTGTGAGGGATTACTTTGAGAAAGAAAAGGACAAAGGTGGGCCCTTAATTCCTGTTGTTCAGGTTGTGAAGAGAACTGCAGCAGCATTGAAAACAAGTAAGAACATCCCACTCTATCTAAATTACTGGTGCCGCTTCAGAAAGACGATCTTTTTAAAGGGAGCAAATTTTCACTGCGTACAGTGTTGAAAGACATAGGCTTCAGCTATTCACTGTTTAACGGACGCAAAATATTAATGGAAAGGACAGATGTAGTTGCATGGCGGTGCAGATTTCTGCGCAGGATCGTGGGTGTGGAATTCGAAAGTATAGTGTGGTTAGATGAAACTTGGTCAATGCCAGCCATTCTTTACGTAGAGGCTGGAATGATGGAACGCCCGTTTGCCGTTTGGCAAAGGAGGGCGTATTGTTGTCTTACATGCAGGAACATCGAAAGGTTTTGTGCCAAACTGCATGAAAATGTTTCGGTCAAAAAAGACGGGAGATTACCATGAAAAAATGAACAGTGTAGTATTTCAAGAATGGTTCGAGACATCGCTTATGACGAATCTGACAAGTCCATCAGTGATTGTTATGGACAATGCGCCTTATCATTCCGTTGTTCACGATAAGGCACCAACCTTGGCAAAAAAAAAGACGATATCATTCAGTGGTTGAAACGGCGAAAAGTAGATTTCAGAGAAGATTTAAGGAAGGCGGAACTGCTCGAAATTGTGGCACAAAAGAAACCCCAATTTCCAACATATGTAATTGACGAGATTGCTAAAAGGCACGGGCATGAAATCGTTCGGCTTCCTCCATACCACTGTCACTTCAATGCAATTGAAGGAGTGTGGGCGCAGATAAAAAATTACATTGCTGCAAACAATAAAAAATTCACAATCTCTGAAGTGGAAACTCTCCTTCCAGCAGCTATCAAAAGTGACAAGCGAGACGTGGGCTAAAATTGTAAACAGCACTGCAAGTGCCATCAGAGAGGCGGCCAAAACCGAAGGGGTTGTGGAAGAATGCATCGAAAATTTAATTATACATCTGGGAGAGAGCAGTGATAGTTCGAGTAGTGCTGAGGAAGACAATGTCAAATCTGATTCTGACAGTGATGTGAGTGGTGTTTTTCCATTACAGTAACTACAACGTATTCAGGAATGTAAGGAGGGAGTTTGCTATCGATCTACAACCAGATCATCATATTGTGAGTACTTTCTTCAGATTATAACTTTTAATACACTGACCAATTATTCTGTAGCTTGTAGTAGAACAAATTAATAATGCTAATACTTAACAATGGAAACCAAAACTGCTAATGTTCAACAACTTGCGAAAATAGTTTTCATTTCAGTTGTGAAGTTTAACAAATAACTTTATTATGTTTCAGCATCTTAGATACTTGTACTAAATAGCTCTTATCAGTTTTCGAATTAATATATTTCAAGCATCAACTTTAAATAGATTCACGCGTACCAATACGACTTGTATTTTGTCTCGCTTTTATTTCTGCTGCTAGAGAATGCGTGTAGCAGACAGGGCGCCGCGTGCTGTGAGCCACGTTCGGCAACAGCGCCGTCTGCCCGCCGGAACTGTCACTACCAATCACTCGTCTCACGGACTATAGGGAACCAAGAGAGGTTCGAAACAGGCTTTACCTAGGTAGAATATCTGATAGAAAATGTGGTAAAGGTATAGGCAATCATATTACCAGCTGTCTGAAAGATCCTACAACAATTACACGAGAAGCTACTAGAAATACCCAAAGTCAATGTGATGGCCATGAAATCTGCGTTAGGACAATTGCATACACTAAACGAGCATCGAGGAGCCGGCTACCCAGGAAACAATAGAAACTTGGGAGAAATTCTGGTCATCTATAAAGGCTGTTGCTGGTGGTAAAGTTAGTGTCGAGACTCTCACTGACGAATCAGAGACTGAAATTGAGAATAACAAAGCGAAAGATGCATTGTCGAACTTCGTTTTAGAATGTTCCTTTACAATGGAAAACCGAGAAGCACTGCCCCAATTTAATCTTCGTACTACTGCAAAGATGACTGGTATCGATGTTAGTGCCACTGGCGTTGAGAAACTACATATATTGCTAAAATTGAACAAAGCTCTAGGGTCCAGTGAAATCCCTATCATATGATATGCCTTATTTTCAGCTGAGTTAGCACATTATATGCATTAACAAAGATCCATGTCCGTTAGTTGGAAGAAAGTGCACATCACACCCGTCTACAAGACAGATAGCAAAAATTATCCACAAAACTACTATCCAGTTTCCCTGACATCCATCTGTTGTACAGTCTTAGAACATATTCTGAGTTCAAATATAATGAGGTATCTTGAACAGAATGCATCCTTCATGCATACCAGCATGGATTTCAAAACATCAATGATGTGAAAGGTAATACGTAGTTTTCTCACATGACATCTTAAAAGACAAGGATCAAGGCAGTAATGTTGTTGCAGTATTTCTTGATTACCGAAAACCATTTGACACAGTATCACATCTGCACTCTTTATCTGAATTACGATCATATGGCACATCAAGCGAAATTTCGTACTGGGTTCAGGATCTCTTGGTAGCAAGGATGAGGCATGTCATTTTAGATAGAGTTGTTGATAGACGTAACAGTAACTTTTCCCAGGGAAGCTATAAATTTATGACATTGTAGACAATATTAATAATAATCTCAGACTTCACTATATGATGCAGTTATCTATAACGAAATAACTTCTGCAAAAGCTGCACAAATATTGTCATATCTAGATAATATTTCAGAATGGTGCAAAGATTGGCAACTTGCTTTAAATGTTCAAAAATGTACCCTAAAATATCAGTGAGTCACAGTTGGATTCGGTCAACTCATACAAATACCCAGATGTCATAATATTTATGGATATGAACTGGAACGATCACATAGCCTCAGGCACAAGTAAAGCAGTTGGCAGACATTGATTCATTGGTAGAATACTAGGCTAATGCAACTAGTCTGCAAAAGATATTGCTAACGAAACACTCGTTTGACCAATCCTACAATGTTGCTGAAGCATGTGGTACCCATACCAGATACGACTAACGGGGCGTATTGAATGTATACAAAGGAGGGCAGCACAAATTCTCACAGATTTGTCACACCCGCAGGAAAATCTCAAAGCGACACAGAACAACAAACTGTTCCGAGTAAGTATACTTACAAGGTTTCAAAATCCTGTTTTAAGTGATGCATCTAGGAATGTGGTATAACCCCCTACACATCACTCCCATAAGGATTGCAAGGGCAAAATTAATTTAACTACAGTGCGTCCAGGGTTTTAAGCAGCCATTCTTCATTGGCTTCATATGTGAATGGACTTGGAAGACGATCTGTTAAGTGATACAATGGTACACCCTCTCTGCCGTGCCCTTCACAGTGGTTTGAAGAGTATGGACGTAGATGTAGAACTTTGGCACAAGGCCTCTTAACACAGGCAACTGTGATTACGTGCAGCTACCACGACCTGCATCAAGGCCAAGAAATATGTCAGATTTGAGAGGAATTCTCGCTGAGCGGCAGCTACACGTTCTACCAAGCAGAAAACGCAACAATATGGGAAGAAGAGCCGGTAGGTGGGTGACAAAATGACAACAACCATGGTCGGCCACATCACGATATTTGTAATGTTAACTAAACAGTTTTCCTTATGAGGTCTGGTGGTGGATGAACGGTATAGTTCCAGTGGTGATGTTGACAGGTTGAGTGGGCAACAATAGTTATTTGCTGGATGACATGTAGAAGAAAATCGGCAAGATACTAGTGAGACACTATGATTAGCTGTTACGATCTATTTTTGTTTCCTTTTTTGTAGTGGTAGCTTTACGGAAACATCTGCAAAGAAAATGAGGTGACCTCATGAGTGGAGGTTAGATCTTTGAATGTCATGTATGCAGTTTAAAAAATACATTACTACGTTCAAAGAAAAACAACAATTGAGATAATTACTGCATGGTGGCCGTTACACTTGTTGCACTTGCAGCTAACCTCATAGTCGTAGTCGCACGAAAATAAGAACAGAAAAGAAAGCAGTATCAATGATGCCGAGATACACCTAGCCACTTCTGAACAAGAAAGGAAGAAAATCAACCATATACTGTTTCCAGTAAATATTGTACAGGAGTTAGAACGATTTTAGTTTGTTGTTTAGTTCGCCTTGAAACATGAGACGAAGTAATTTCTTTGATGTTGACGGGAGATACTTGACAGTTTACAGGTTCAGGTTTGAAAGTTGGGTTGAGAGGCTTAAATTACAACTAGAAGCGACCTTTAGTCCTTGTTTGCTACATGTTGGCACTAAATTTCAAGTTATATGATTATTGCTGAGTATTTGCGGTGAAACTTCCTGGCAGATTAAAACGGTGTGCTGCACCGAGACTCGAACTCGGGACCTTAGCCTTTTGTGGGCAAGTGCTCTACCAACTGAGCTACCCAAGCACGACTCACGCCCCGTCCTCACAGCTTTAAATCTACCAGTACCTCGTCTCCTACCTTCCAAACCCACTCTTTGATAGCTAAGTCTGATAACAGCATTATCATAACTAAGATCCAGGAGCGAGCTAGTGTCATTAGTCACATTAGTCAGTACTGTGTACCAAAGGTTACAGTTAAAGAAACGAGTAGAACTATCTTCAGTGAGGAGTCCCACTTCCAACTGAGTCGCAATTACTAGCAAAGTTGTGCCTTGAGATGCCCCAGACACTAGTGGGCTACCAATCTCTCTACCAATTATGGCCCAACAACCACAAGTAATGGTCTGGGTTGCCATCTCATTCCAAAGCAGGACTCTGGTTGTCATCTGTGACACTCTTACAGCACAGTGCTACGTCGACGAATTTTCAATGCCCCCTCTTATTGCCCTTCATGGAATACCACTCTGGGCTTACAAGGTGACTCCCTTCTGCACACAGCAAGAGTTTCTTCGTGCTTGTCAAACCCTAACTCGACCGACAATGTCACCAGCTTCCTCGCCCACTGAGAAAGTCAATGTTATGGGCAGGGCCCTCCAACTAACTCGAGAGTTTGGCGATCAGATATGGCCATTGGATAGAAATTGGAACGATAGCCCTCAGGAGGACATCCAATAACTAATCAATGCTAAGCCAACTAAGTGCTTGCACAAGGGACAGAGGTGGATTAATGTGTTACTGACTTTCTCAAGTTGCGAAGCTCTTTTTATTAAATAAATCAACCATATTTTCTAATATGTTAATCCTTTGTTTGTCAGCACATGTGTGTCACATCTAATGTTCAAAAAAATGTTCAAATGTGTCGAACCTCCACCGGGACCAGCTGCACAGTCTGTGACTGCAGCGCCCAGACCGCTCGGCTACTCCCGCGTGGCTCACATCTAATGATTTCCGTCCTATTTGGACATACTTTTGTGGTGCTTTCTTTTTCTGTTTTCCTCTTAAGACTGTATTACTGTGCTCTGTGACAGTGCTAAATACGAGGGTTATTCGGAAAATAAGGAACGATCGGTCGCGAAATGGAAAATACAGTGAAAATCTGATGAAGTTTTGCAGAGATGCGTTGGGCACTGTGTGTAATATGCCCGTCGATCACACCATGTCGCTCTTTTCAGTTCTGAGCTAACAGTGAGAACGTAAAGATGCCTATAAATTAGCGTCTCCCGCGAAGTATGACGGCCTGGTGAAAGATTTCGCCTTAAACTATGCAATCCACATAACGTACTTGTCGACCGGTTCCTTCTACACGACAATTCTCAGCCGCTCTCTGCAGGGGCAATGAAGATGCTCCTGCAGCGTTTTCGATGGGAAGTGTTTGATCACCCATAATACAGCCCATAATTGGCTACGCCTGAGATTCATCTCTGCTCAAATGAACCGCTGGCTATGAAGACAATATTTTGACACAGACAACGAGCTGCAGTCTTGAGTAGAAATTTGTCGAAAAGCACTGGCGGCTGTCTTCTATAACGAGGGAATTGAAAAGTTGGTACAAGGCTATGACAGTCTGAGCGACTGTGTAGAGAAGTAGCTGAAAGGTGAAGCTAACCGTTGCAAATAAAACAGTTTTGATTTTCACTGTGGTTTCCATTTCGCGACCTATCGTTCCTTGCTTTCCAAATAGCCCTCGTACATATTGTCATACATGTGGACATGGATTGCATCCAAATTACTGTATTAACGAATTTTACTAAATTGAACTAATATTCTTCTTATGTGTCACAGTAATTGCTGGACCTCTTCGAGACTATTGAGCTGTCATCTAGGCCTGCTACAATACATACAGGGTGAAGAAAAAATTTGCGCACTCGGACTTCGCAGCGCAATTCCTCGCGTACTAGTAATACTAAAACTTCTCTCACAAAATTTCATCCTGCGCATGTTTCCGGCAGTAAATGGATGTTAAAGATTGGCAGTCTGGCAATACTGTAGTCACATGTACGGTAACTATCTCTGTCATCTTATAGGAGTACTGCTTACAGTTGGTGCAGTGGTAAGGGTTTTGAGTTAGGGTGCAGGACGTCGAGACTTCGCTTCTGGGTCGAGGCAAACATCATCGTGCTATTCCTCAGGCCCAATGGTTACTCTGCAAACTCGCATTATTATTATGTGACCATTTCAGGTGATCAGGCCCTTCCCATGGAACAATGTTTATTTCCCAATATGGAAACTATGTTTCAAGACGGCGTGTCCATGTTCAAACATCTCACATTTTCTAGTTCTGATTTTGGAGCACGAAGATGAATTGTGACATCTCCCCTTCGGCACAACAGTTAACAGATCTTGATATTGTTGGCTCTTTGTGGTCCGCTTTGGAGAGAAGGGTGCATGATCGGTGTCCACCTCAATCACTGTTAATTGGTCGACGTCTGTAGTTATGTGGTCAGAGCAGCTGAATGCCATGTGATCGTCCCTGGCTTCAATTCCTGCTCGCGTTGAAGTTTTTCTTTTCTTGTCCTCGTCATCATTTCATCGTCATTGACTTGCAAGTTGCCGAAGTGACGTCAAATTAAAAGACTTGTACCAGGTAGCCAAAATTACGAAAATGGGAACACCCGCCCATATGTGTCTTTCGTACATTGTTAGATGATGTTGCCACTATTTTTCTGGAAGAATTATAAAATATTTCCGCCAAAATTGTACGGGACTTGTATGAATCCATTCGGAGGCAACTGGATGCTGTTCTGAACGCCAGCTGTTTTCCTACACCGTACTGGGCACAGCAATGTGTTTTTTGTATTTTCATATTTTTGTCCACCCCTTAGTTACAGATACATCAGTGCCGTATAATGAAAAATCAAATGTTACAGAACACTTCTGTTCAGTTCATTGTCAGTGACAATGTGGATATATCAGTGACAATGTGGATATGGATACATGCAGCAAAAGTGAATCTGTGACAGCAAGGTAAAGTGTGTGATCCTGTGTTGCTACAAAACTCGTCTCACATGTTAGTAATGGACGACCAAGCTTCATAAGTTCTTGTAAAAGGATTCTAATTACTCCATGGAGTCTGGGACACGCAGAGAAAAGGTCGTCTGCGTCCTCTTCTACTCCACAAGAGTAGAAAACTGTCACAGCAATGTGCAGTCTATGAAGATCTAAAGGGAAACATCTGACGTTAAATTTAAATCTGGCTGTTAGAGAGGTATCTCGGCATTGAATTCGAACGTGCTATTGTAGAATGGGGGATCTACAGATGAGTTATTTGACACTTCCTGCCTTTGTGTCTTGTTGTTTCCTCTCCATCCAATTTCCAGTCTTCTGCCACGCATCATATCGGTAATCCGTATTTGGGATTGCCGTCCTGGTGGTTAACCTCTCACAGCAGCTTCTTTTTCTAACTAGTCGACAACCTTGCAGCGCTCTCACAGTGTGATTTCACTCAAGCAAAGTTTACGGAATGGCCTTCTTCAAGCACTAATTCTAACACTTCAGTAGTCGTATGAACAATGGGGTTTTCAATCAAACAGGTGCTACAGATTTTAAGTACTGTTGGAGCAGGTAAAGTGCAACCGAGTAGAAATTATAGGGAACACGTCATCTGCATGCAAAAGAGAAGTGCGTCTAGTATTCCCACGGGTTCATAGTCATGATATATACTTGTCTCTACCAGTAATTCGAGTAGCCCAAGACACCTGCAAACATTGTGTGCAATACTTGCTTGCGATACAGTCACTGATGGAGCTGGCAGTATAGATATATGTTGCCTCTGTGTACTGTCTTAAAATAGCTCCAAATTTTTATTGTCAGTTGAAACCTGAAGATCAAAGGTATTGCCAGTCATTACATTCCTCTTAGAAAATTTCCACTGCACGGGGTCACTGAAACTATTTGTTCCAGGTGCTCTAAAGCTCTTATTTGAAATCTGCTGGAAAATATGTAGTATACTCTATTGTCTATCCTCTTTCTCCCGACTCAGGGGAAGAGTGTGTACAAGTTGTTCATCACAGCAGCAAACTGAGATGCTCTTCAGTTTCAAAAAGTGTTTTAGAATTATAAGAGGAATGGGTCAGTGCTTTACACGCTGTTGAAAAGATAACTGCTACTATGGCAATCGGAACATGAGTGTCTGAGGTTGGTAAGCCACTGCAGCGCCTTGACAACATAGTCTTTCATGTTGCTACATAAAACACCATACACAGACCACCACAGTCTGCCATGGTTTACCTTCGCTGTACCACCAGTCTGCCACAGTCCACCATCTTGCCTGCCACCTTGTGTCCTGACATTATGTATTATACCATAGTCTGCCATCCTCTGACCTTGAGCTTGAGGAGGAAGGAGAGGAGTGACCTCAACCTTAACAACCCATTTGCATAAATCTCGCTTGCATAAAAGTGGCTGAGGATGCCCATAGCTGTACTACTCTTAAATTCCTGTGAATCATGGGGCAGTATTTAGTTGATGCGGAGCTGGGGCATGATAGTGTTCCAAGTGTGTTGCATGGTTCAAATCACACGCATTTGTGGCCAAGACATCAATGTGAGTTCACTCTCATGTCTTCATACCACTGTAACGCAATTCTGGCTGATGATGCAGACTGGTATCTTACTGGCTCATGTACAGGGCTAGTGTGTTATTAATGCATGTACAACCACAGTTGTGCTAAGCCCTGCCCTGTGAAAAACTAGCTCTAATTATCTGAATGTATGAATTACAAGTAACTAGAGACATTCTTGTTCTTTGAATCATTAGCTATGATGCAGTGGGGTAAAGCTGTAACTAAACTTACATTTCTTTAAATCAGAGATGAGTTTCACACAGCTACTGCAAGAGATACTACTTAAATGCTGCTTTTCTGCAGCTAAATAATTTCTGTAGTGTTCCTTTCCCAACAAGAAGAAAATGTTATTTGATATTTTTTTTGGTATAACAGACAGCTTTAATTACTTTCTTTAGTGCAGTCGTTAATGTTACCTCACCATAGAATAATACCAGCTGAACTGTATTTTTTTCTCCAACTGAATTAGGCTGTACATTTCCTATGTCGTTTAGGAAAGTAATCAATACAAATGGTGCAAATGGCTCTGAGCACTATGGGACTTAACATCTGAGGTCATTAGTCCCCTAGAAGTCAGAACTACGTAAACCCAACTAACCTAAGGACATCACACACATCCATGCCTGAGGTAGCATTCGAACCTGCCACCGTAGTGGCTGCGCGGTTCCAGACTGTAGCGCCTAGAACCGATCAGCCACCCCAGCCGGCTAATCAATACAGGCACTCTTCCTACACTTTCAGTAGGCTATGGTTACTTTATACAGAGGGAAGAAAAATCCCCAAGATCAGACTTTACAGTGCAATTTCTCACATGCTAACTATACAAAAAATGCCGGTCACAAAATTTCATCCTACTTATATCTCCAGCAGTAAATGGACGTTAGAGATTGGCAACCTGGTAACACTGTAGTCACATGTACGGTAATCACCTCTGTCAACATGCAGGAGTAGTGTTGTGCAGTTGATACAGTGGATAGCGTTTTGGGTTAGCATGCAGGAGCTGGAGAGTTCAATTCTGGGTCGAGATGTATTTGTTTTTATTTGCCAATTTCATTCTGGCATATAATACTGTAGTATGCAGCGTTAAGCCATATGTATCTGATATTGACATGGTAAAGTGTCTTGCAATGGCGAACGTGGCAAAAACGTGGTCAGACAAGTCACAAATGACAGTTTAAATAAATCACGTGTCATAGGACCGTTTAACTGAAAAAACAATTTCAGTTTTTAGATGCCAAAGACGATTGTATGGTTAAATAACTCAACGTCCACTAGTCATTTATACTGCATGCAGTATATCTGCTTAAATGTAATGCATTAGCAACCAGTAACAATAATAATTTCCATGTTAATGACCACATGACGTTTACAAAAGAGTACATTGTCTTCAGAGCAGATGCACAACAAAGTGACCCCCCCCCCCCCCCCCCTGCACATCCACACACTGCAGAACCCACTGGAACATACAGCACCAGATTCTTTGCAACATGACTGCATCTGCAGATAGAAGAACACAATGAAAACACAGGCTATCAGTTATGTCAGGAGAGTGGAATGCATATACTCCTTCAAGTGTCTCCACATGAAGAAATCCAGGGGATTTAGGTTATGAGAACATGGAGGCCATACAACTGGATCGCCCTGTTTGAGCCGTTTTCCTGGAAATGTTCTGTCTAAATATCATCACACATTCGTTCCAAAGTGTGGAGGTGTTGTTGTTGTTGGAACCATTCACAGAATTGCATCTGCAGACAGTGATCTGCAGGATGCAGATGTTGTGTTACAGAATAATGATAGTGATGCATTCCATGTTCATCCAGCACATCAATGACCATGTGTTGTGAGAGATGCAGCTACCATGCTATAGAACGTGTATTTCGCCGTGGTTCTTCGTGTATGACGTGCAGAATAGCTTCCTCGGTAGCTGGAGTATGGCCAGCTCATGGGCAACCTCTGTCATGCAGTGGTGGAAGGAGAGAAACTGTGTCCCGAAGACGAAAGTCCAGATGACGAAACACATTTTTATCTGGATGAAGTCGATGAGGAATCTAGCAGCATATTTATGAGCAGCAACATCAGTCCGATGAACAGATGCACCAAGGACCAGAAGGACTCATCTTCTGTGTATGTCGTATGTCTGCCACAATGTCTTAAAATAACACAAGAAGAAAATAGGGTATGTGTACGAATGTACATGGAGTCTGTCAAGGGTGCAAATTCTGATGGCAACTAGTACATCTCTGCTGAATAGAGCGTGCAGTATAGACACATCATTACTCACAGTAGGCTGTTCCAACTAACGCCATCACCTCTCGTTTGTTCCGCATGCTTCATTCTGACACTGCTAATGGTGAAATGTTCGTTTCGAATTACACTGTTTCCCTAATGGTAATGGACATGATGATTCCACTTTTCTATAGATAATAATAATAATAATAATAATAGAAGCAGCAGCAGGAGTAGTAGTAGTAACACAGGGATACTTACTAATCAGCAGGCGCTTATCAGATTCAATGTTGAAAGGCATAATTTGTGGTTCCATGGTGATAATACATACTAATGGTAACCGAGTTTGGAAATTACTTGCAAAGCACTTTGCTAGCACTACTGACAACGTAAGGCCCTAACAAAATGTAATGGACCTGAACGTGGCAAGAATAATAGTTGGTATTAAGCTATGGGAAATTGGGGGACAGTAAGCTGAAAACAGCTTTGGAATCTAGTAGATGCAGCAGTGTGAAACAATCGAGTCCACAACGTGCAAAAGGCTACTTTAAAAGTAGCCAATCAAATGATTGTACTTCCATTTTCTGTATCCAGTGCACATAATTGCAAATGTTTTATAGATGATCCACTGTAATTGCTGTCTGACAATTAATGTACTATATATATATACTAAGATGGTATCTGTTCTTTCGGACAAAATATGTGAAGTCTTCATATGACCACAACCATATCTTTCTGCGATTTCCGATCCAGAGAACATTTTCTTAAAACGGGCACTAGCATGAACAGGAGCAGCTAACATAATATTATGTTCAATTAAAAATGAAGTGAACAAACCTTCTGCTCTTATGAGAATGAAATTTTCACTCTGCAGCGGAGTGTGCGCTGATATGAAACTTCCTGGCAGATTAAAACTGTGTGCCGGACCAAGACTAGAACTCGGGACCTTTTGCCTTTCGCAGGCAAGTGCACTACCAACAGATCTACCCAAGCACAACTCATGACCCTCCTCGCAGCTTTACTTCTGCCAGTACCTAGTCTCGTACCTTCCAATTATCACAGAAGTTCTCCTGAGGAGTGTTGACATGACTGCATTAGTGCATGCACACCAAATTCGTTACCCTGCAGGTCTTGAGAGCATGGTAGGAGTGGACAGGTGAAGGAAGCTGCAGTTCCAGCTATGGCCTGTTCCATAATTATCCATGGCTCTGGAGACAACTCGGGATTCTCAACCACCAGCAGCAGCATCACCACCAGCAACAGAGGCATCTCAGCAGCATCATCGGCCATGTTCTTTGTCGTCCACACGGCTACAACATCATAAGAGTGTAAGGTGACAAAATATAAGTAACCTTGTAGTGGCATTATCCAGTACATTTCTTTCACAAAGTATGACTAACATGAATAATAACCTGCAATAGTTAAAACTTGTAGGGCACCAGTGTTGTCATGTCCTTAGACATTATTACCTAGCAGGGTTCCTTTCTTTTCCACGCAGTCACCAAGGGTCATAAAATATGAAAATTCGTTAACTATTTACTGCCAGATTCGATTGTTTCCTAATAACCAGTTTTAGTCTAAATTTTTGTGCCTCAGTAATTGTTCTTTCTTGTAAGCATTACAAAGGGTTAACTAATTTGCAGTTTTGAGTATTGACTTTCTTCACTTAAAGTAACATAAAATTTCACTGGAAAAACCAATAATTACGGTACAATACAAATTAAGAGTGCACAATTTCATTTGTTCTGTATTTAGCTAAAGCAAAAGACTTCTGCTGACTTGGTATGTATTTTATTGTTGTTATATTAAAATCAAAATCAATTACTCATTTCATTAAGTAAATTCAATTCAGTCTTTCAATAATCAAAAGTAAACTGTTTGCCTTTTTCTAAATTTTGCATTATTTCATGCTAAAGTGACTGAAAGTCATTTTTACATAACAAAGTTTAAGTTAAAGCAATTCATTTATTTAACCCATAACTTCATTTAACTTTACCTTCAAAATTTTGTATTTCAGAACAAGTAACTGCAAACTCAGTGCTTTCTGATTCGTTTACTTTCTCATGGACTGTTGAGAAGTGAAAAAGTGTAAAAATATCCTGTTGCCAAGCCAGTGACTACTTGCTTAAATTTCTTTGCCTTAATTTTCTTAAGGTTCTTGAGACTGATTGCTCTAGGGGGCTGGTGACCATTTAATTAGCCCCTTTTAGGTAATCAGTGGCAACGGCGTGG
Source organism: Schistocerca americana (assembly GCF_021461395.2). Classification (NCBI taxonomy): domain Eukaryota; kingdom Metazoa; phylum Arthropoda; class Insecta; order Orthoptera; family Acrididae; genus Schistocerca; species Schistocerca americana. The sequence continues at coordinate 19,513,268 of NC_060127.1, read as the reverse complement.
CCGCAGTGGATACACCGGGTCCTGTGAGATCACCGAAGTTAAGTGCTGTCGGGCGTGGTCGGCACTTGGATGCACTGTTGCCATTTTTTTGGGTGCTCTCAGCCTTGTGATGCCAATTAAGGAGGTACTCGACTGAATAGTAGCAGCTTTGGTCAAGAATACCATCATAACGATTGGGAGAGCGGTGTGCTGATCCCAGCCCCTCCTATCCACATCCTCCACTGAGGATAACGTGGCAGTTGGATGGTCCCAGTAGGCCGCTCATGGCCTGACAACCGAGTGCTTTTTAGGTAATCAGTATTTTTTTGTATTTCTGGTATTAAATAGTATATGCTACCGTTTTCCCCTGAGGGGTGGTTTGTGAGCAATTTCACTAGGCTTCCATCCATTTCAAAATTATCATCAGTATTTACATTAGGTTGAGAACAGATTCTTCTTTTAGGAGGATTTGTTGTACACTTTCCTCATACTAACAGGTATTACTTTCCTTGAGTAATGAGAGCTTTGCCCAATGTAAAATTTCAATAGGCATAAGCGATTACAGTCAATTATATCGCAATCCAGCAAGCCAATTAGGAAGGGGTAGCCTACAAGTAATATATTCATACCGATTCTGGCTCAAAAACATTTTTGAGTAAAAATTTCAGATTATAAACCAGTTTTTCTCAATAAAATTCTACATAAATACAACAAAAACAAAATGACCTACAAATTTGAGTTATTTAAAAGCTTAAAAATTTATAGAAATGGAAATCTTAATTTACTTAATAGAAAATACAAAAATTTTTAAATTTATTCAAATTCAATAATGTGAAATGGATGAACTTTGTTTTCTTTACCATGATAAATAAAATCTAAATTGACAATTTTATTTAATGTATCATCACCAGTTCCAAAGATTTTAATATATGGATCTGAAAGAGTATTTTTATTAATATTGTCTAAAAGTAATAAAACTTTATCTCCAAATTTATCTGTTGGAATTTATGTTTTTAAGTATCTGATAATATAGTCAATGCTTCTGAACAACCATTACTATAATTGTTAAGTTCAGTTAAAATATTTTCAGTGCTATCATTCATATTCACTTTTATTTATATAGAAAAAATTTGAGGAATCAAAAACTAAAAAATTTTCTAAAGGTTTGAAAAATGTTTTGAAAAAGTTTTAAATTTTGGGAAACTAAAGTTTTAAGTTTCTTTTGTCTCTAGTATTCTGAAATTTTTTTAAAATATCTTCAATTTTTTCTAATCTTTCATTCATTTGTAGAAATCGAAATTATCAGTAAGTATTCTATGCTGTGAATCATCAGTTAAATTCCTTTTACCAAGCATAGTAATATATACAATTGTATCATTTAGAATATTTTCATTAAAGAATGCACATATTTTGATTGTTGTTCTTTAGTAGTTAAAACATTGGTTCTTCTACACATATAATCACAAAAATGTGATAATTTTGAATAAAATTGAATGGAATTACATTTACATCATTATTTAACTGAGTTATTCTTTTAAAATCTCTAAAAGGATTATAAGCTTTTAAGAATTTATTTGATAGTTCAACATTCCATAATTCTCACGGAAGAATTTTTTCCATTTATAACATTGATATTTTGTACATCAATAAGATCAAATAAAGAAGAATCACGCAATTGCTTATTTTTTCGTTTACTTTGAAAAACAACAAAAATAAAGTAAGGAATATCAAATTCTGTAGAATTATAATAATTAGTAATATCTAATTCAAAATTTGTTTTCCATTTAAACCAGCAAATTCGACTGTTTGAAGTTTGAACAAAGAAATTAGAAGTTTTGGATTATTCAGTCTTTCTTGTTCTATTTAAAGTGAATATTCTAGTTCATATTTAACAACAGTAATTGTCACGCTTTTTACAACAAATTTACCTTCTTTTGGAAGTGTAGAACTATCGTTGTCAGTAGTCCAACGAAGAATAGAATCTTCCTGATCGTTTCTCGAACTCCAAGTAATAATTACAGTTAAATCACCTTCAAATATAGTTTCTTTATAATCCTTAAAAACTTCACCAGATAATTCTAATGGATACAGACCCCGATTTTGTTAATTTTTCAGTTTTCCATTCTTATGAATATGTCCTTTCATATTTAATTCATTAAAAAGTGAAGAAGTTGTTCAAACGAGTTAGGGAAGAAATTAATGGTTGTTCGATTCTAGATAAAATATTATTCCCTTTTTCAATTGTAATAAAATCAATCAATTTTAACATATAATTATTAATTAATTTAAAATTTCATTTACCATCATATTCAGAAAAATCGGTTCTTTCTGTATGAATATCATTAAAAGTCGTATAAAGATGTGAAAGATCTGGATGACTCCAACCATTACCAATATTAATATTAATTTCAGGTATGTCATTAAGAAGATTTAAATAATTTTTTGTTTTCTCATTAACAGGAAATGGATAAAAATTGGTAACTTTCGATTTGGTTCATGAATTTATTAAGGATAAAATTTAATAATTCATTTCTAAAGCAGCTGTTACATAAGAACCTTTAAAGTCAATTAAATTATCGTTTTCATCAGTTATAGTAATTTCTAAATTCGGAATACTATCGAAATTGGAGTTTTTATAGCATGATTTGGTCATAAATTGTTGTACCACCAAATTCAGAATTAGGTTTAAATGAAGAAATAATATTAGTTTCTTGATGAAAATGAGCAGTATGTCTTCCATAAGCCAAATTAAAACATACTTTAATTACATAAAATGTAATGATTTTAGGAACATCTTTAACAAAAGTGTTTTATTAAGTTCAGTAATTTGATTACTAAATCGTAAAACTTGGCAACACAATCGAAGTACAATTTTTTATCACTTTTGATAAAATTCTATTTAAAATCTTACCTGTTTTAACATGAATATTTGAACTTTTCAAATAAATAATTTTTTCTAAATTTCTCGAACTATACTGACCAACAGGAATTTCTATTGTTTTACCATCAAAGTAAAGTCTATTATTAAACGATGTAATATTTGGAGTTAAAAACGGTCAGTTGTAAACCAACTAGTGAAACGTTTTTATAAGTTTCTCTTATTGAAACAGTCAGATGTGCTTTCAGAACAGAAGTGTTATCAGTCAACTGAAATAGTCTACTACTAAAAATAAGAATTCCAGAGAAGAAATTAAAAAATTAACATGAAAAACTTTTGTCAAATTCAATTTGTTGTGCAGTTACAGAACCAAGTAGTTGTGGGAAATAACATTAATGATTGATAACTACATTTGGCATCTGGATGGTTAAACTGGAAAAATAATCATTTGTATATTTGTTCCAAAAGTTTAGATGAACCAAAATATCAAGAATTTATAAGAAGATGTGAAAACATTGTGGATAAAATTAATGGATAAATTGTTACTTTCGTTGAAAATAATGATGAAATCATACCATTAGATGAATGTCAAAATAATTCAGTTTTCATTTCTGATGTTGTCATTGTTGAAAATCACAATATAATTAGAGGATGTTTTACTAGATGAAGACATAAAGGAATAGAATTTTTATATAATCTAACATATAATGAAAGACGAAAACAGTTTGTTGTAGATAACTGTAAATTTTTAAATATTTTTAGACGATATAATAGATATTTAAAACGTATGTCACACATCACACTTCATTTGTTGGTATTGATGTTAAGTTCAATGAATGTAAGGAAATGTGTAGTAAATGTTAGAATAAAGATAAATTTGTTTGTATTACAATAGATATGACAAGAAATACTAATGAAGGTAAATATAGAAAAAAGTATAAGAATTTTTCAAACAATGAACATAAGCACTGAACATTATCATTGAATGTACACATTCAACATAAATGTCGAACATACAGAATTGAACGTAAATGATAACATAAATGTTAAGTTTAAAATAAAAATAATTACTATATGTTTTATTCTTAATAAATATTTGCAAAATAAGATTTGGAAATTGTTAAAAAACCTACCAAAATAAGAAGGTAAAAGAACAATTAAAAGATGAGTTTAAGAAATGAAAGAAAAACAAGAACAAAATATGAAAAATTTAAAAGAGAACAATATACAGTTATCTATATAACAGCACTAATTAACCAAGGAAATGAAGTATTAGGAGAAAATATTTAAAAACTATTGAAGAAAACAGAGAAGTTGAGAAACAAATGGTTCCTTATAACCAACATTATTTTGGGAATTTAATGATATTCCAACAATTAGAAATATGAAAGCTGACAGTTTGATACTACTTTAAGTGAATCATCAATAAATACTTTGTTGCAGAATTATGAAAAAGAAATAATAAACAAAGATGTTCAAAAGAAATAGAAGTGAAAGTTTTATAACAAGATTTGACAGAACTTTCTTAGTATCATTCTTGGAATTTAGCACACTGGACTCGCATTCGGGAGGACGACGGTTCAATCCCGTCTCCAGCCATCCTGATTTAGGTTTTCCGTGATTTCCCTAAATCGTTTCAGCCAAATGCCGGGATGGTTCCTTTGAAAGGGCACGGCCGATTTCCTTCCTAATCCTTCTCTAACCCGAGCTTGCGCTCCGTCTCTAATGACCTCGTTGTCGACAGGACGTTAAACACTAACCACCACCACCACCACCATTCTTGGAATAATTATTTTGAAACATAGTTAACACATTTTCATATTGTTGTTTGGTTCTAAAAGTGAAAGGAATATTTGAAGAAGGATATACAACCAATCTGTCAACAGAAAATTTTGAAAATTTCCAATCCAATCCAATCACATATAAACTGTACATGGCAAACAAACAAAAGGAACTTTTTATGAACAGGAACACTGAAAACGACTTTTCGAGATGTTTACTTTGTTTAAATAAGAAGGGTAATAAGGTTTGTTTTAAAAGGTAAAGTATTATTAATTCACACAAGGGTTGGGAAAATAAAAGAACAATACATTTTTTAAATGTATATAAAAAGAATTAAACACAAATGGAGGTTGTTAATAAAAATTTAAAATTATTGGGTACTGAAGAGAAGAGATTATTTCGAAACTTCAAATAGAGGTTACTGAACGATTTAATGTCAAAATTATATTAAATAATTATGGTTGCAAACAATTCTTAAATTTTCATTAATTAATTATCATAAATTTACTGAATTCGCTAAATTATTAATTCATAAAAATTCTTCACAATATTTATGTCTATGTATGATAATATCTATTTACTTTTACACATTTTTAATAACATAATATTCATAATAAAACTGCTGTAATCTCGAAATAACAAAAGTTGATCTTACATTTTAATCACTTAATTGAGGGACAACTAGTGGTTATTATGTATTTATTTTTTCATTTCTTTCACGATAAATTTCTATAGCTTTACCAAACTGTTTATGTGATTTTTGTATATAACTATTTCTCATTTTAGATAGTTCTTTTAAATCATTTATTTGCACTTTATAAAGTCGTTTTTGATTATTCTTTATCTTATATTCACCATATTTTCTAATGGATGGTTGACTTCTACATAAACCCAATTGATTTCATAATCAAAGGATATAATCCAGGTTCATTAATAAAGCCTGTTTTCTCAATAGAACAGGAAAGAATTGATCACATTTAAATTTTTACTTTTAATATGGTCCATTTCTCTAATATTATCTATAATTGCCTAACTTGTGTTTGTGAATTCTAGAAGATGAACAACATCTTTTGCTTTGGCGCAGTGGTTAAACACTAGACTCACATTCAGGAGGACGACGGTTCAATCTCACGTCCGGCCATCCTGATTTAGGTTTTTCGTGATTTCCCTAAATCGCTCCAGGCAAATGCCAGGATGGTTCCTTTCAAAGGGCACGGCCGACTTCCTTCCCCGTCCTTCCCTAAACTGATGAGACCGTTGACCTCACTGTCTGGTCTCCGCCTGCCGAAGTGGCCGTGCGGTTAAAGGCGCTGCAGTCTGGAACCGCAAGACCGCTACGGTCGTGGGTTCGAATCCCGCCTCGGGCATGGATGTTTGTGATGTTCCTAGGTTAGTTAGGTTTAACTAGTTCTAAGTTCTAGGGGACTAATGACCTCAGCAGTTGAGTCCCATAGTGCTCAGAGCCATTTGAACCATTTGTCTGGTCTCCTTCCCCAAAGCAACCCAACCCCCCAAAGTTTATCATTTTTAGCAGTGGTTATTAAAGCATGTTCATTATAAAATAATATAATTAGTTTTAGTTCCGCAAGCCACTCCATGTTAATAAAATATTTAACATATTTTTATTTTTTTAATCCCACTAAATTTTTTCCTCTACTATGCAATGCGAAAATAAAATGATTTGTCCAGTTTGCAATCAAGAAGTAGAAACTGATATAGAAATATAAATAACAAGACATAAGTTGTCCAGAAAATCGAATTGTAAAACAAATAAACATTGACAACTTCTTAATAATTGGCATATTAAAACATTTATTTGTGAAATTATGGAAAGGAAATTGAAAATTCTTCAAAATATATTCGTAACTATGATCACTCGAAAGATGTGATATTAGATTCAAAATATGAGAAAGATAAAAGAAGCTGTTGTTATCAATATGTTGAATGTTTTTGAGGAAAATTTTATTGTTAATTTTTTTGAAAATATATGAAATGTTAACATATCATGAAAAAAATATAAACAATTTTTTTTTATTTTTATCCTATCTTCTCTGCAACTTTTTCATTCACGTAAGAAATCATTTTATCATCTTTTATTTGAATGGAATTCAATTTATTATGACCATAAGATAATGTATTAATTAAATAATGTAGTACAACATGTTTATTATCCTCAGAACTGAAGACAATTTTAAGAAAAATTCAACTGCATATAATTGATGCTTAAATGATCTAATCAAATTCAGTATTGTATATTGATTTATTTTGTCAATTAAATATTTTTATAATCATCAAAAGTAATATCATTTTCCACAACTGATTTCTTAACTCCTTTAGATTTTTCTCTTCTTTTTCACTAACTATACAGGTATAATTTTTTTTATTTTAAACTACCATGTTCTGACATAATTTTTCCACAATTTTCTTGTTTCATTTTTCATAAAACTTCCTTATTAGTTGCAGAAGTTCATAAATACCATTTTTTGGATAATCACTTCTGTCCAATTCATTTATCGCTGATTTCATGTCTTTACAAAAATCTTCTATTCTTATATCATGAATAAATGAATCAGTATGAATATAACCTAAATCATCATTTAAACTGTATTTTAGTTTCATAACACTATAATGAAAATCATACATTCTTATTTTCGAAATATCAAGAATACTCATACCAATATATATTCGTCGATTGAATATTATTTCAGTATTGAGATGCTTCTAAATTTTCTGAAAACATGTTAGTATGTTCATAATTTGCCTTTGGAATAGAATTTGTGTATTTTCTTGGGTCTGTCGTTATTTTAATATTTTGTTCATTTCCAATATTTTCCATTGTTTTTCCAAACCCTGAACTATTCATTAACTTGTAGAAATTGCTTGAAATGGCTCTAAGTACCATAACACTTAACATCTGAGGTCATCAGTTCCCTAGATATAGAACTACTTAAACCTAAATAACCTAAGGACATCACACACATCCACTCCAGAGGCAGGATTCGAACCCGCTCGTGCACAGTGGCCGGCTTGTAGAAATCATTATAAAAATCATTAGCTTCCTTTTCCTCATTTTTGTCTTAAAATTAATGTATATATATCTTCAACCAAGCTTATTGTTGTTATGATAAGATTCTATGATTTTTCTGTAATTTTATCCTACATTTAAACTTTGTATAAGATATCCATAACATAAAAAATATTTTTCTTTTCATTTCAAGTTGTTAACAATATATTGACTCATTCATGTGCTGATGGTAAATCATGTAATTTTCTTTAATATTCCAAATCAGCTTCTAATATAAAACCATATTTACAACCATCTGACATTTTAAGTATTTTTTCAGCATTATAAAGTTTATATTGCATCAACCTGAAATTTTTAAATGGAAAAAATTGACACATTTCCCCACCATTTACGTATCTGCAACTGGATATTCAATATAATTTGATTGTGTTTGGTCAAAATTTCATATATTTATTATTTGATTTTGCCTATCTTTCAATACTTTGAGAAAACCCACTTCAAATTCATTTTTCTAGAAATAAACTCATATTGTAATCATGAGATAAATCCAATTCAATTTTTGTCATTTTTAACAAAGTATTCCAAGATAATCCTGGAACTGTAAAATACCAAGTTTGATCAAGTTTATATAAGATTTAATACACACAACTCAAATATTTTCGAAAATATCAACTAAATTTAGAGCATCAGATTTATTATAAGATTCCTATATTCATCTAAGCTTTTAATATTTAATATCTTCGTGAGAAATATAATCTTTATAAGTTTTGAATACAAACATTCTTTTGTATGCAATTTAGTTTCTTGTAACTTTTTTTCAGAATCCATATAATTGTAAGGGTAAACTACTTTATAATTATTAAATCTTATTTTTCACCTTCAAAATAATTTGCTGTTTCTATAAATTACTCTTTTGTAAGATTAAAAGAAATACCTAAAGCCAAAAATTTCAATCTGTCGAAAAATTTTAAAGTTCATCCATCTCCAGCATGTTTACTAACTGAAATAAATTTTTCTTCATTATTTGAAAGTGTATCAATATTTTTATGATCAACTGCTAATTCTTTAATAAACAAATGAAGATCGCAATATCGTAAAATATGAATCTCAACTGGAATAACCTTTAGGATTTTGGTACTTATTATTACAATCTTTATGTGCAGCTCCTCAATATTTTCCTGTTAAATGGCAATGAATAATAACTTTCTTTTTGCTAAAAGTAAACACTTTTTCACAAATATGACAAGTTCCTAAATTTTTATAATTGTTTTCATATTATTTAGTCATTTTCATTGAATATTTCGTTCATATATTGTAGGAATTTCTTTAGATTTGCCTTTTAGCATTTCAATGAGTATTTTTGCTGTATGTTTACCAGTATATTTAACTAGACTTTTATAATTTCCTTTAGAATATTGAAGAGAATAACTGAATGAAATTGGTTTATGTTTTTGATATTTGTTAATATAAATTTTTCGGGATTAGGTTGGCAAGTTTAAAAATCCATTGAGCAAATTCGAAATCGGCATAAATTACAAATGGTACACTTAATAAATTATAATTTTTGAGTTCAATTTTTGTGACGTTTTACGAGCATATCTATTTTTACTTCTTTATATTCTTTACAATCATGTTCATAAATGTCTAATTCTCCTTGCAAGTGAAAATATCATAAATATTGATCACAAAGATAAATATAAGTTCACTTTTAGTTGCTTGTAAACCAGTTAATCTAGAAAGATTTCTTATCTACCAATAATGTGAATTATTTTCATTTCGAATTACAAAAATATTACCATGTCTTTGTTGTTTATTTTGTAATATGGTAAACAGGATATACAATTTCTTTTCCTTCTTCATTGCATTCATGTGCATAAACTCTAAATGAAATATTTCTTTTCAGACTTTTGAATATCTTTAACTGAACAGGAAAATTAATTTTCGCTTTTTCACAAATTTCATCCACCTGTAATCCAATATTTTTATAATTATTAACTCTTTCTGAATTTTTATCTAAAGGTTATAATGCAGATTTTATAGCCCACAGAAATCATTTTTGACCTGTGTTTCTTATGTTAACTACAGCTGTTTTCTTTAATTACGTTTGGTTAATCAATATAAGAAAAACCAATAATTGGATTGTGTTTATTAAAATTTAATTCTAAATTATCTATATAAAATAAAGACCAACCACATTTCTTCGATTAGTTACTAGTTGTTAGTCGATTTTTGATAATAATTTTCTAAATCAGTTGTTATTAATAAAACCTGATTGGGTTTTTAAAATTAAATTTTTACATTTCTTCTTGTCTTTCAAAATTGCAATAAAATATCATATTAACTTTATTTGCACTTCTTTGAATTAAAATTCTATAATTTGGTTGTTAATTCTTCTTTAATTTCATAACAAAATTCTCATGCTTCAACAATATTATCATTATTATTAATTCAATAAGTTATTAATCTTGATTTAAAAGTAGAAACTTTTCTATAAATTCGTGTAGTTGATTTCAAAAGATCTTCATCATGTAGGAAATTTAATTGGTAAATTTTTTTGATGTTTTCATTGTTCAGTTTCTTGATATTTAAGTACTAGCAGGTTTTGAAAATAATTCCCATAACTGTTATTTTTAATATTTTATTATGATCATTACTATTAGGTTTGTACTCACTTAAAGATTTTCTACTCAAATCGTTATAGAAAGTAACTTTCTCGTAAGATGAATTATCGACTTTTTCCACATTTAGAATAATTTATATTGTTTTCCTTTTACAGATTTGATAAGTTCCTTTAAAGATTTTTTATTCAGTTCATTATTGTTGTCATTGTTATTAGTATTGTCAACAGGATTTAAAATAAGATTTTAGTTATCTCTTCTTTATTTCTTTATTCATTTCTTTCCTATACAATAATCAAGAAATGCCAATAGATCTTCTCTAGTTATGTTTGAGTAACCATTTTTTTAATAATTTCCTAAACCTTAACAACTCAATCCATACTTTCCTTTACTATAATTCTGCATTTCTTCAATAGTTTACATTTATAGATCCTTTTTATTTCTGTTGAATTCATACAGAATGAAATTTGATTCTTTGTTAAAACATTTATGGCGAAAAAGTACGTTTCAGATTTTAGGTTTGACGGTTCTTATTTATAAAGTATAAAATTTAATATATTTGAAAATGTCTAATTTAGAAAATGGTAATTTGGTTTTTTTCGACATAAACAAATGAGATTTGAAAATTTTTAAGTGAAAAAATCTCAATTTGGTTTTTTCGATGTAGGCAAATGAGATTTTTTGTTTGGGAAAGACAGCAAAATCAGGTTCGTTATTTGCAACTTGGAATTTTTACTCGAAAATCCTCTTTGAGTCAGGATAAATATGAAAATACTACTGTTACATGTGGCGACCATGACAGAACACGTACGTGCCATCTTCGGATAAAGTTGTTGATGCATGGCAGTACTAAGTGGTGGAAATGAGATACAAAATTTCTAAACTTGCTTTAATCAGTAAAACAGGTAACATGACAACATAAATGAAACTGACAATCTGATTGCACTTAACAGTAGAACAAAGGGGAACGCAGGCAGAGGAAAATGGAATTCCTGGCATTGGCAGATGCTACAGAATTTGGAATAAAAATCAGAATCGTATCTATTCATGGTAGATACGAGGAAATCATTAAGAAAGAACCAGTGTTATGAGTCAAAACCAGTAATAGCTGTTATTATAAACGATTTATTGAGCATGTTGAGCAGTACAATTAATGCTCAGTCCTCATAAATTAATGCTAAAATGCTGAGTCAATAAAGGCTCAATCCAAATCAATTAATGCGCAATCCAAAGCAATCAAGACTGTTAACAATGATACTAGGGTTGTTAACACAGACGTAGATGAAATCAATAAAGAAATAATTGTAACGTCTATCGAAAATGGTAATCTTAAACAGGACATGACAGAGGTACAGCCAAAAATAGGAATCATAAATAGTTGTCTTAAGATGCAAGTAGAGAGAATTAAACAGAAACTGGAACAGACTGTTGACACCACTATTGAAAAGAAAGTAATTAAGAAGGTAGAATTAGCTCAAATAGACGATAGGGAAAAGGTTACTTTGGTATCAGACATAAGTAATGGAGTGAAGAAACAGCTGAATATGTGTGATGAGAAAAAGAGGGAAGTGGAAACATTAGCGATGACCACTTGCCAAGTAATTACAAAAGTAACCTATCTAGAAAAGAGATTATCCAAAAACCTGCACTATTTGTTATGCCACATACATAATACTGAAATATTAGCGGAGGAGGAGCATTTCGATCCCCTCAAAAAGCAGGGTGGATTGCACACTACTGACTTGATTAAAAATTGGATGGAAAAGAGGAAAATTAATGCTCTAATTGACATGCCAGTGGACGAGCCTAAGTGATGGGAGCTTAAACCTCGATGTTATGAACTTGGGGTTTCAAGAATTTAAGAATGTGTTTCTTGAAAAATATTGATCAGAGCAGAAGCAAGAGAGTGAATGGCAGGATTTTGTTGTGTCAAAATCCTATGACGCACATTCGCTTGTCTCGATGAAAGAATTTTGTGAAAATTGCATCCCCAAATTAGAATATTTGCGTGATCAAAAACTAAATTGGAGACTGTCTGGGAGTTGTGGAAGAAGGTTCTAGATGATTCCAAGAGGTACATAGGCAGTAGTTACAGAACAATTACTGCAGTCCTAGAAAAAGTCGAAGATGAAGACAATTGGCAGAATAACTGCGATAATTTAAAGAGTCGTGGTAATAGCAACAATTACCACAACAGCGACAACCACAATAACAATAAGCATGGCAATAATGGTAACCATCACCATGGTAATAACAATACACATCACTGCAACAAAAACAGTCATAGTGAGAGCAATAATAGTAGCAATGACAGAGGCCAGTATCAAGTGAATATGGTACATGGTTCTCATTAGAATGTTATTAGGCCGGAGCAAAATCAGCAATTGTGACAGATGAATAGAAACAGGCCTGTCACATTTAATCAGGGATACCAATAGCCACAATGGTTTATGGACCACCGGGCAATGGAAGACCTTGGCAGCCCAGAAGAAAGCCTAGGCAGCATCGCTACGATAGATCCGAATGGATAAATTGACTATGGGAGAATGTGCAAGAAAACAGAGCAAGTAATGCGTCCGCAGTAACAATTGAAATCAAAGTCAACAAAGTGATCACTGTTCATATTAATGGTGGAAATAGAGTACCGGTCAACAAGAAAGAGGTGGTAGCTATTAAAACAACCAATGATACCGCAGGCTATAGTATAGTGTGATTCGCCAGCGGAATTAAAGAGCCAATATCAGAGAAAACTTCCGCTATCGTGTAGGGAACACAGAATGCGTGGATGTGTGGGTAGGTCAGTTCTATCGGATATATGATGAACTGAAGAAATACAGAGGATTGTAAGGGCGGTATCTAATGATGAGAGCAGACAATATTTGACGCTTCTCAACCTGTTTGAAAATAGCGTTTATGAAGAAATGGAAAGCTCTCTACCAAAGAGGCAGGCTTCTCCAAATGCTGTAGTCATTGAAGTAGCCAACCACAATCAGGGCTGTCCTAAAGAAAACTGAGGCGAAATTTCTGAAGAGGTACAAAACGAGTTTGATGATGATGACCAGGTACAACCAATTGAAATCCACATAGTTTACAAATGCGAGGTTGAGGCCGATGTCATATAGTCAGACAAGAGTGGTATGGGTTGCGTGAGCTCGGGAGAAGAATTGCAAGGAAAAACAGAGCACATTTCATCAAGCAATTGGGAAGATGGTAGCCATCTTTCCGAAGAAAATTTATCTGATTTGACAGTGAGCGAATAACTTGGTAATACAAGGTTCGTTAATCGAAGAAATTGATAAAATGGTTATATGTTGGGGTCAAAACGACTGCAGAACAGGCAGACGGAAATTAAGAAGATCAAAGAACAGACAATTAAAAACCACCAGATAAACCGCTATCGGTGTCAGAGCTGGGCGGATTTTTCTGGAATGACCTTGATGTGAATGAGGACTTGTTATAGAGTAACGATTCCGAAGGTGTACTGAAATTGTACTAATTTCAAGATGTAGAAGGACGAAAGAAGATAGAGTGTATTTGTAAAAGTATGTGTCGTCATCTAAACGAGGGCGAATGCTTGAATATAGTGAAGACCAAGTATAACAAAAAGAATGGAGATGGAGAAGAGTTGAGAAAGTACTACAGGATGTACAACAATATCCTGTACACACGCAAATATGAGAATGAAGACATTTGGTTGGTATGTTGGCCCACCAAGTACATCAACGAAACAGTAGACTATTATCACTTAGCCTATGGTCATTGCAGACCAAAGAAATGTACAGAGAAAATGGCTGAAGTTGTGAATTTTAGCATGTTAAAAAGAATAACAGTTAGAATAAAGACTTGTGGTAAGTGTCAGAGGTTGAAACTGACCAACTGCACAAATAGTGGTCCTATGTAGAGCATAAGACCTGATGATGTACTAGAGTTAGTGTGTATGGCCCCCTGTCAAAGACCTCTGGTAATTTCGCTTACATATTAGTAGTGCTGGAAGCCTTTTCGAAGTTCATTCAGTTATATATGATAAGAAAAGCAACAGCTAAAGCGGTTAATAATAAAAATGAAAACGTTTACTTTGTGCATGTCGGCAAAACTAAAGAGATTTTGTATGATAATGGGACACAGTTTACTGGACTGGAGGGATGGAAAGCAATGGGGTTGAAGTGATACACATCTGGGCCTACTGTCCAGGCGGAAATCAAGTGGAACAATACATGCATGAGCTGGTACGACTTTGCCTGTCACCACAATTACCAGTGTGGGGCAAATATTTAAAAGATTTTGAAGAAATTATGAATGCTGTGTTGCACGAATCTATGGTGGAAATCCTGTTACACAATTAGTCTAAGAGTTTGGTGTAAGAGAAAACTGATTTCCCTCTGTGAGTTAATTTTAACATTGAGGAGAAGAAAGAATGTTTACGAGAGGTAACGAAAAAGAAACCTGAGGTGCGAAAACGGCGTCATGACGCGAAATCTTCTCATAAAGCGAAGCAGAAATTCAGTGAGATTGATAATGCGATTTCAAATTTTAAAGTCATATATAATGGACTATGTAAGATTGTCAGTATACCTCACAATAACGTTTACTGGTTAGCTTTTCCTAACTCTGGCAAGTTGTTAGGTGTACATTGTTCACTTTAAGTTGTATCAGTCAAGAACTGATTAATCTTAGAAAGAATTTCCAGTAAAAAGCTGAGTTATTATTTTAATTTGAAAATTTATTGCAAATTTATTTCTTGGACCAGATTGTCATCAACGAATTTGCAGAAAGTGTGAAGAGAAATTTAATTTACAAAGTAGATGTTCTAAAAGCACCTGAAGTTAAAGCAAAAGCCGAGGTATGACCAATGTGTATAAATGTCTCTATGATATACATGTCATTTGTAGTTTTGTAAGTAATACAAGGGATATTAAAAAGAATCATTCAATTTGGCACATTTATATTTCTGAAACTAAGACACACATACAATAAATTTTGTTTTTTGATGAATGGTAAGCTCAAAATTTTTTTTCATACCTATTCATAGGTGTTCAATATAGTCCCCTTGAGATGCATGGCATATGCAAATGCAGTGTTCAAATTGTTCTCACACTGCAGCAAGCACGTCTTGAGTTAAAGCTTCGACAGCTGTTGTTATGCGTTGTCTCAGTTCATTTATTGTTTTTGGTAACAGTGACACATAAACTGTCTTTTATAAACCACGTAGGATCCACACCACAGAGTGAAAGTCCTGTTGAACAGTTATTAGCAGTCCATACTGCACAAAACATAGAACACAAAACGCTTTCTGTTCTCCTGACATCAGTTTTACTAGAACTGGGCACACACTGCTGCTACCTAGAGGGAGCCATGTAAAACTCGAGATTTTTCCGAAAGATACAACAGTCATCGCTTGTGACATCATCTCCAAAGCTGTTCTTGCATGATAATTCGGCCGAGGAGAGAGAAAACAATGTAACATCCCAGCAACATACTAGACCCTACAGTTTGTCAGGATATTCCCCACTGGAATGCAAGGAAGCAGCAACGACTTTAAACGGGTATTGGTGGAAAAAGAATTACTGGAAGACCACCAATTTCAGAATTTTATTTCTGACATGAAATTCCATCACCCCATTGTGTTAATAGGAGGTTTTAGAGGGGTGTTCCCTATATTATGGACAGACTGCCAGTAAATAAAATTCGTGGCAGCTTTATGCAAGACGAATCTGGATTGCGTGTCACAGCAAGTGCCGAACAATGTTCCACATATGATCAGTTCGAGCAAGCATTCTTGGCCAAGTAGTGGTCACTGCACACACAAGCCTGCCCATTTAAATCCAGAAATGTACACTTGGATAATCCCATTGCACGCAAGGATGTGATCGAGATGCTAAAAGGCAGATTACCAGTGGACATACGTGAGAAATTAATTCACGTGCAAGAAGATACCATAACTGTCTGTCATCAGTGTATTAGACTTAACCCGTGACAACACGCGACAGGCGAATGGAAACAGTGGCTCGCCAATAATGCATTCCTGCAGCGATAACAACAATGGTCAGACAGGTGCTGTTCACAACAATGCGACCCCTCCCACACAAGACGGGCGGCAACACATAAACTGAAATAAGACGCATATCAGCGATGGATTCCAGTGTGGAAACCGGAATAATAAGTTCCACCCCGGTTACCATAATGGTAAAGATGGATCATAAGCAGGGCAGTCATCATTGTGGGAGAACCATGGTAACCAGTGCAGACAAAAGTGTCCAGAGAATTATAATCAACTGAATGGTAGTCGCACTTGGAATCAACCTGTTTCCAACCCAAGACCAACAACTGGATAGTCACAAACCCCACGAAATGAGACAATACAGATTGTGGAGTGCCTGGATGAGTGCTCTCCACACATGAACAATGCATCAAACTGAACACGGTCTTATCACACTACCTGATGTGGCCGTGGGAGTTAATGGGACAAAAGTTCTCGTAATCTAATGAACATGCTTCGTTGTAATCATAATCAAGATATCCATGATGAACTGTGTATTGATCTGATACCATGTAGGGAAGTCTGGGCAGACCAGATACAAGTGGCAGCGAATGGTGTAATCAGACCTATTCCAGTCATCATAGTGACTGACACTGGGGGTAGTATGAGTGTGATGGCCACTCATTTCTTAAAATTTTTTTTGGAAAAAACTAAGGTTCCAGCGTTGTTGATACAGAATTGTGTTGCGTTGGGAGCTATTGATGCCTGGACGCAAAGAGTAGAGAAGCAAGAACTGGTTTTAATAGCATTTGAGAGTGGAGATGTTGAGTGCACATTCTTAGTGGTTAACCCATAACTTCCCATCGTGCCCATATGGACACAATTGTTGACTAGTTTTGTTTTTACTTCATTGTTGGCTTACAATTATTTTTAGCGTTGGCGGTCACATATTGCTTTCAGGGAGGGTTTGAATTTTACGTACATTGTGTTGACACTTCATTGTTACCATTTACACTGTGATTGTGAAAGCCTGTATTTCAGGGAGTGCTTTGATGTCCGCAATGGAGCATGTTCATGTAAAGTAAGTAATGTTTCGTAAAGAACTTCTTCATTATGGCATGTGAAACTGTTTGCAGTATATCTAAACATGTTTATAGAGATTTTAATTTGAGAAAATTTGTTATCCATCGATTCACTTTCTGTTTATGAAGTGATTATTTCAGCCGTGTCCATATGGACACGCTGGGCAGTTGCAGGGTCAAAAATGATTTCGTTTCTTTTTCTCTTTTCATATCATAACAGAGGTCTGGCAGAATCTTTAGAGCCTGGTTTGACTGTGCAGGATGTTTTAGACATCCTGTTTGAGGATTCAAACGCTCCTTAGGCTGATGGAATTTACATCACACCCCCTGATCCAGCAGAACTGAATTCGAGTGATGAGGATGAAGGAGGAATACCAGATAATCTCAATCCTAGACAACTCAGGGCTAAAGCTGAAATAAGATTAACAGACACACACACAGAAACAGATTTCAGAAATATAGATTACAAGAACAGAAATATGCAAAAAAACTGGGTTCATGGTGCACTTGTTTCGAATTTGAAGTCTTTTCCTGACAAGTATGTTGATAAGTCTGCAGTGGAAATTTTCGAATTATTCTTTGACGCCAATCTGGTGAGTCAAAAAACTACGCACTTTTCAAGAACTTTCCAAATCCTAATATAACTTGTGAAGAAATGAAGTGTTTTCTGGGGATCCTCATTCCAAGTAGTTATAACCCTCTCCCTAATAAGAGGTTATACTGGGATTCCAATTTAAACACATGAAACGATTTTGTATGCAATGCCATGATGAGAAATAGTTTTGAACAAATTCTTAGATTTCTGCACTGTAATGACAATAACAAATTTGATGAAAAGGACAAGATGTGGAAAATTATACCCTTTATTGAAATAGTAAGAGACAAATGAAATAAGCTGTTTGTTCCTCAGCGACATCTGTCTTACGATGAATCAATGATAAAATATTTTGGGAGACACTCTTGCAAGCAATTTATTAGGGGGAAACCGATACGATTTGGATATAAAGCATGGGTTTTATGCACTACTTCTGGAAATCTGGTAAATTTTTCCTTTTATCAAGGAAAATCACCCAATTCAAATACAGTATAGGAAGCACAGTTTGGTAATGCTACTGACCCACTCGTTCAGATGATAGATGGTTTGACACTGGATGTAAAGCTACTGCCATTCCACTTTTTCTTTGACAACCTATTTACAGGTTTTTCTGTTCTGTCATACCTGAGAGAAAAGGGCTATGGAGCAACAGGCACTATCAGAGAAAACAGAGTTCCCAAATCGTGCCCAATTTCCTCAAAGAAAGCGCTAGTTAAAAAGGAAAGGGGGAATTTTGAATCCTCACTTTGCAAGGATGATGGTGTTACAGTCACAAAATTGGTGAACAATGCAGTGGTTACTGTAGCTTCTACCTGTGAAGGAGTTGAATCCGTATCATTTGTAAAAAGATATTCCACAAAGGCGAAGAAGACAGTTCAAGTACAATGTCCTCAGAGTATCACAGCCTATAATAAACACATGGGAGGAGTGGACAGGATGGATGAAAACATTGCCATGTGCAGAATAAACATTCGAAACATGAAGTGGTACTGGGCTTTACTTTCTTGGCTGATCTGTACATAATATGTGGCAGCTGAAGAAAGGAATAGGAGCTAGGACTACCCAACTTGAATTCAGAAGAGAAATTGTACAAATTTACCTAAAAAGATATATGAATCACGTAAAAGGAGCAGGCAGGCCGTCTATCAATCCTATGTTTGTATACAAATCGCTTGTTCCAAGTGATATCAGATATGATGGTATAAAGCACTATATCAATAAAACTGAGAGGAGAAGATGTGTATGGAAACAGAAATCATCAGCTGTTCGCTCAAAATGTGGGAAACGTGATGTAGGACTGTGTCTAGAATGCTTTGAAGTGTACCATGAAAGTCACTAAAACAAATGATTAGAATTATTTTGTGTATGGTGTTATAAATTGGTTTGTAAGAATTATTTTGTTCAAATTTTGCCTTACTTGTATTAAAAGTCTGATTAATAAAACATATCCTCAAATATATTTCAATATCACAGAAAATATTTCAAATATGCATCTGAGTGCCCAGCGTGTCCATATGGCCACATTATGTTGCAGACGAACTAAGACAGAGAGGAGTCAAATAATAGCTTATATGCACTACTTAGACGCACAAGAAGTCAAAAAATTGAAAATAAATTTAAATATACAATTTTGAAAAATTCGGGCAGTTGAGGGTTAAGGATCTAACGGTACCTTGCTAAGTGAGGATGGAATTCCTAAGATGGAGGAATGTGTGTGTGAGTCTCAAATATGCAACACACAAACTATTTGTTATCGAGAAGAAGATGAAATTAAAATTAATTCGTACCACAGAATGGCAGCGCATATTATGTCAGGGCCCGTCAATCAAATTAGTTGGTGTAAATGTACTGGGGCCAATCAGTCATTTTACCAACATCAAAGCAGAACCAGTGTCAGTCAATGTCAATGATGATCTACCTGATGTACATCAAGTTCACACCAAGACTCAGGAATCTGAATGCCTTGATGCGCAGCCAAAGAATGAACTTATACACTTATAGTTGACGTATGTTTTCTCTAAGAATCCTGGTATTGTGAAAGGATACATCTATCACACAGATGTTGTTCTCTATAACACTTATTCTAATCAAACCTATGCCATCCTGTGGGCCGTGAGGGAGGTGGTGAAACGAGAATTACACAAGATGCTCGTGTGGGTCATTAATGAGAACTCGTTCTCTCCATACTGTAGTCCGCTGTTAGCCACAGGAGGAGGTTTGTGCTTTGTTCTAGATGCATGTTAACATAAGCAAAATTATTGTGCCCATACAAACTTATCCTGAAACTCCTGAAATTTTACTGCAAATATTTTGGGAATGAATCTCCCAGTAACACTAGATCTCTGATCACTGTACTGGCAGATCCTGTTGACAGAGGATTGCAAGTAATATACAACTTTGTGCGAATGTCAGCTCTGACATACTTATTACAGGCCTCAGGCCACGTTTTATAGAGTTACCATCTATGTTGATGATTTGGTAATAGCCACAGCCTCCTGGGAAGAGCACATCAAACTGTTAGGGAAAGTTTTGCAATGGTTTTCCGACTGCAAACTTGAAGAAATCGAAATTTGGTAAACAAAAGATCAAGTTTTTAGGACATACCATATGTTTATAAGTATAGATCCTGATCCAGACAAGATATAAGGTGTAGCCAAATGTCCACCATCAGTGTCACGAAAACAGGTGAAAGCGTTTCTGGGCATGATGTCATCCTTTAGGCAGTTCATTTTGAATCAACTCTTAAAACAACCAAATACTATTTGCTTTCTTGAAGAAAAATGCTCCCTGGTCCTGGTCTTCCCAGTACTAAGAAGCTTTTGACAAAATTAAATATGCGCTAGTCCAAACTGAGGTCCTGCACCATCCCAACATGGAAAAGGATTTTTGAATTGACTCAGATGCATCATACTCAGGGCTCCAATCTTGTTCATTTCAGATCGCCGATACTGATTGAAGAACAGAAGTTCGTGTCATCATTTTTGCTAGTAGGGTGTTGACAGTGTGTCAAAGCTCATACCTGGCCGCGGAATTAGAGGCCCTCTTGATGGTCAGGTCTTTTAATAATTTTAATTTCCCTCGTTTTGGAAAGCAGGATGCAATTTCATCCAATAATGCATCAAATTTTACTGGTCTAGTTTGGTGCTCATTTCTGCACTATGATAACACCATCAAATTCTGGTTTCACGTTTCCAACGTGAAAGTAATTGTACAAAACGTATCTTCAAAGAATTCAGCCGTTTTATTCGGACGTTCAGGACACATAAGCAAAGTGGCTTGATTTTGTCACCCTTTTTGAAGAGAAAACGAATAACCTTCTGCATATTTGCACAGGGCACACACCAAATGAAGTTATGCCAAACAAAGTCGAGGAAAATGTGTTGTTGGCTCTGCTTCCACTCTCCCAGACACGTGACACTTCACAGGAAGAGAAAATATGCTAACTGCTTGCATCCTTGAATGCCAGCACTGTGACACACAAGAGAGCATACGAAAAAAAGCTATGGGAAACCCAGACATTTGGCCTAAATGAGATGGGCTATCTAGGTCTTATCCTAAGCCATCCCTTCTAAAGAAAAGGGACAAGAAGTGACAGTTATTATACAGGGTGCAACAAAAATGTATAGCGAAAATTTCAGCACACGTTCCTCATATGTAGATGAAGAAATTATGTTACATCTACAAAGGTCTGGAAGCACTTTTTTTCCACATTACAACTCATTTTCTCCAACTCAATAATCAAACGACTCACACATAAACAGAACACATCAAACACCACATGCAATTCTTTCTCACAGTACATGTTCAATATGCCCTCCATGGCCACTGACGCATGCACCAACCCACCATCATAGTTAATCCTGGATGCACTGATGTATCACTGGAATATTATGTGTAGTTTTTCAGCCTCCCTTAATATGTGCATGGAGACTCTGAACATTTTGCACTAAGGTTCCAAACGCAAGAGCTTTCAAATGCCCCCACAAATAAAGGTACTGTGGCCGTAGTTCCAGAGAGCATGCAGCCAGGTAGTTGGTCCCACTCTATGTATCCATGTGTCATTGAATCTGTTATATAGAAAGAGATAGACATTAACACTAACATGAGGAGATGCATGAAGTACACCAAAAGACACATCTTCTAACAAATCAAATAGAACATTCTCTAAGAAATTATGATTTCTTTGTCCGTTGAGCCTGGGTTGAAGAACGTGAGGCTTCACCAAACATTCACCAACAATGCCGTCAGCTAATCCATGCATCAAATAAGATCCTGCCATCTCTGCATTTGTGTACACTGCCATTGCACGAGCCAAGTCTGTGACTAACTCTATGTAGTAACCACTGTGCTTGCAATGATCATACTGATGGCTGGAACGGTTGATGTTACCTGTAAACAAGCAATGACACACATTGCATGGCGACTGGGATATCTAAATAAAACAATGGCAATGCCCAATGCAACTATACATCACAAAGAGAGCACGTTCCCCATGATTATAATGTTATGTTCTTGTGTGCTTGCCACGATTAATGCGTTAGAGGAAATAAGTTGTAACATGGAAACAACGTGTTTCCAGACCCATTTTCACAGAAAATAATTTCTCCATCTATGTGTGACAAATGTATACAGCAATTTGTGCCGTATATTTTTGTTACAACCTGTATACAAGCACGTACCGAATAGCTAAAATTCCACGTGATGGATGTTTACTCTTACAGTATCAGAACTTGTGTCAAGCCAAAGGAATTAGCATCACCGAGACCTAAGGAAATTTATAAAGTCAAATTTTGTTTTTGTAATTGTGTATAGCTATATATGTGCTCGTTTTATTTTTGATGTATTTTTATCTTGTACTTTGTATATGTGAGAATTGTAAAATATTTAAAACGACTTAACATCTTATCAAATAATGCATGGATGAAAGAGCCTGTCGCTCAAAATAATGAATTCAAATGATGTTTGTGCAAGTAGGACAGTGCCCTCCACACACCAGTTAGTGCCTTCTGTACCACAAATTTTAGTAATGTAAGTGAATTCAAGCTAACATTTTCTATTTTGTCATTTGCTAATATGTTCTTTTTTGTAAAGTAAAAAGTAATCTAGAATTTAATCATTTATGAAGCGGATTCTCTCATTACATGTGTCCCTAGTGAGTGAAATGTCACTGTAATTCCATCTATAAGGACGACTTTTGCACCTGGAGCATGTCTAACAACATTCATAACCAGCTATCATATAGACTTCTTATAGTAGCAAACATGGACTTTGGCCAAGCCCCTTTTACCTTACTTTGTATGACACAATCACTAGAACCAAACTGTATATAGCAGTTTTGAGATTCATGAACTGAATACTTCAGTGAAAATAGTTCTTAAGTTCCTAATTAGTAAACCAATTTTAAATTCTATGATTTCTGTGGTTACTATAATGTATAACTTGATACTTTTTCTCAAATGTGTGTGTGTATATTCTTTGAGCATATTTATGTATGTATACTTTGTCTATGCTCTGAACACGATTCGGAACTCGAGTTATTAAGTAAATGTTTAAAGTGTGTCATGTGAATTTTGTTTTTCTGGCTTTGATCATTTTGCTTTGATTTCTAGCATGTTTGGGTTTTGGAGTCATTATGTCCCAAACTTTTATCTACGTTCTCTTTTTTGTTATACCTTGAGCCATTTGCAAGTGTCTGACTGACTGATTGATTCCAAACTTGGAAAAATAGAAATAACTTTTACTTAAGCTTTGTGTTTGAGAATCACTAATTACTTGTTTATTGACCATTTGTATTTGATTAGATAATACGAAAAAGAATCTTAAAAAGACAGTTGTTATGATCCTGGGACTGGGGTGCAAAATATTAGGCACAGTCCTTGTGCTAAAGTTATTCATACACAGTTGTGTGATGAATAATGATGCACAGACACACTGGAATGTGAGAAAACCCTCAACACCTTGTCAAAACTAAACTTTCTCATCTCCCTGTAAAGTCGATAAACATGAAATAGAAGAATGTATGCAATAATGATCTTCATTCACTACGACCCATCCTTGATCAGGTACCACACTGATGTATTATAAATACCTTGGACACTGTAATCTTGTGATCCTGCAGGTAGTGCACTCTTCAGAAACAATATCACAGAATGAACACGCATGTGACAAATCTAATAGTATGAGAAGATAAGAAGTGTTGCCTGCCCATGCACATTAGCCATCACACACAGACTCAGCTATAAATGTTATTACTGACACGGCATGTGCGTTATTAAACTTTAAAACTTTCTGCTATTGCAGCAAGAATTTGCATGTATTCCACATGTGGACATTCCAGCAGTGTGTGTGTCATCATTTTAATATAAATGTGAATTTCAGTCACATTTCTACTCTCTCAAGCAGTGTTTCTCGTCTAGGATTAAATGTTTTGAACATTAGTGAATGTTGAGTCAGCAGATAAGCTTTAATGTTTCAACTTACAGACAATGTATATATAAAACGAGTCTCCGGTGAAGCAGATTATGACCCAAGTTTTGCATGAAACCAGAATGGGTGTCAGTACATCAATACAGAGTATAGCCTTCACAGCAACATGTGAAGAAGTCTTTATTAACCACTGATGCTGTGATTTTACTTTGTTTCATGAACCCTGTGGAGTACTGAGCAAACAGTTGGTAACACTCCAGGGCCGTCCACTGCACATCTGTGCTCTCGAGGCTGATAGTTCTTGCATGCAGCCATTGCACTGATTGTGTCAGAGGGAATTGGGGGCTACCTGCAGTCATCAACCCAAGGGGCTGGCCTGCTCTCTTCCCCTCTCCCACCAAGTGCTCATGCAGGATGAAACTTTCAGCGATGAGTCTACAATGAGTTTATATCATTTAAACAATTTTATAAACCATCTGCCAGATGACCACAAGTCTACCTTGTTATTGTATACATTTGTCTTCCCAGAAGATTCTGATGTTACTCAACATAATATGACCTCAAGTCCAGTTCGCTTTATATAAATTCCTTAAAATTTGAACACTTTCATCAACAATCATCACCAAAAGACCTCAAGACTATTTTGCTTTGTATAAATTCATTACCTTCGAACTTTTGCACATCAGCAATCGTCACAAGTCAACAAGTGTACTTTGTGTTTATAAATTCACTTATTGTCAAACTAAATTCCTTGTCCACCCACAAAGGCCATCGAGTCTACATTGTATTTGTATAACTTCAGCCTTCCTTTGGAGGATCGCTGACCACTGATCCATGGAGATGTCAATTCTACTTAGCATTGTATTGAGCCAAATTTCTAGAAAACAGTAATGATTTGAAGCACAATGATTCCAAAATTCATCGTTTGCAAACTTAAGACATGAAATAATTGGAACCTGCTTAACAAACCAAGTTGGTGTGTTATGACTAACTTCTATAACACTGTAGTTATACAAAAACTAGTAGTCCTTTTAAGTTATCAGTAATCCGTGAATACGTGTATCACTTATAAAGATGCAAATACTTGAAGACTGGATCTGAATTATAACTTGCTGAAATAACTATAACACAATCAACTAAATCAAAATCATTATCTGATTCTACTGTATGTAGTATGATCTTAATTTCTTATGGTATATGTATACTTAACCTGTGTACCAACATATGGACTGAAATGCTTCGTGAAATGAATATATGGCAACCCATTGCACCATGGCTTTTACCCTAATGTTGGTCAATGATTTGACAATTTTCAGTGTGTTGTGAACCCTCAAGCCTTCAAAGGGGCCACGTGTTATTACTTTTAATTTCATCCTATTTTGTATGCATTAACTGTTTGTGAAATAACTCTGTAAACTATGCACCTGTGCTTATACTTTAAATTTACACATTTATGTAAGTGTATCAACACCTAAAACCACATATCAAATTGCTGGGATATTTTAGTTCATCTGATATTTTTCTATGCTGGATGTTTTGTTACAGGGTGTTTCAAAAATGACCGGTATATTTGAAACGGCAATAAAAACTAAACGAGCAGCGATAGAAATACACCATTGGTTGCAATATGCTTGGGACAACAGTACATTTTCAGGCAGACAAACTTTCGAAATTACAGTAGTTACAATTTTCAACAACAGATGGCGCTGCGGTCTGGGAAACTCTATAGTATATTTTCCACATCTCCACCATGTGTAGCAATAATATGGCGTAGTCTCTGAATGAAATTACCCGAAACCTTTGACAACGTGTCTGGCGGAATGGCTTCACATGCAGATGAGATGTACTGCTTCAGAAGTTCAATTGTTTCTGGATTCTGGCGGTACACCTGGTCTTTCAAGTGTCCCCACAGGGGTTCATGTCTGGCGAATAGGGAGGCCAATCCACGCCGCCTCCTGTATGTTTCGGATAGCCCAAAGCAATCACACGATCATCGAAATATTCATTCAGGAAATTAAAGACGTCGGCCGTGCGATGTGGCCGGGCACCATCTTGCATAAACCACGAGGTATTCGCAGTGTCGTCTAAGGCAGTTTGTACCGCCACAAATTCACGAAGAATGTCCAGATAGCGTGATGCAGTAATCGTTTCGGATCTGAAAAATGGGCCAATGATTCCTTTGGAAGAAATGGCGGCCCAGACCAGTACTTTTTGAGGATGCAGGGACGATGGGACTCCAACATGGGGCTTTTCGGTTCCCCATATGTGCCAGTTCTGTTTATTGACGAAGCCGTCCAGGTAAAAATAAGCTTCGTCAGTAAACCAAATGCTGCCCACATGCATATCGCCGTCATCAATCCTGTGCACTATATCGTTAGCGAATGTCTCTCGTGCAGCAATGGTAGCGGCGCTGAGGGGTTGCTGCGTTTGAATTTTGTATGGATAGAGGTGTAAACTCTGGCGCATGAGACGATACGTGGACGTTGGCGTCATTTGGACCGCAGCTGCAGCACGGCGAACGGAAACCCGAGGCCGCTGCTGGATCACCTGCTGTACTAGCTGCGCGTTGCCCTCTGTGGTTGCCGTATGCAGTCGCCCTACCTTTCCAGCACGTTCATCCGTCACGTTCCCGGTCCGTTGAAATTTTTCAAACAGATCCTTTATTGTATCGCTTTTCGGTCCTTTGGTTACATTAAACCTCCGTTGAAAACTGTGTCTTGTTGCAACAACACTGTGTTCTCGGCGGTGGAATTCCAACACCAGAAAAATCCTCTGTTCTAAGGAATAAACCATGTTGTCTACAGCACACTTGCACGTTGTGAACAGCACACGCTTACAGCAGAAAGACGACGTACAGAATGGCGCACCCACAGACTGCATTGTCTTCTATATCTTTTACATCACTTGCATCGCCATCTGTTGTTGAAAAATGTAACTACTGTAATTTCGAAAGTTTGTCCGTCTGAAAATGTACTGTTGTCCCAAGCATATTGCAACAAACAGTGTATTTCTATCGCTGCTCGTTTAGTTTTTATTGCCGTTTCAAATATACCGGTCATTTTTGAAACACCCTGTATCTCTTGTGAGTTTTCTCTTTTGTAGCCTTGCTATTGTAAGATATGGACGCCATTCTGCTGTGCTCATTGTAAAGATTATCCTATAACTGATAATTAGGTTTTCTTAATAAGAGTATGAAGCTAAAGTTATTCAGCCTTTTGTGTATAACAAAAACCATGTTACTTTTATATGATTTTTAATCTTTGTGATGTTTTCAGACAATCACGGCTGGAACACGGGTGCCAGCAGCACACTGTTTGTGGACGTTAGTACCTGAACACTTTTCATCTTCAGTCATTACTTTTCATTGCATCTTACACTACACTTCCCTGAGATACTTCGACCAGTAATTTTTATTGTACCTCACAGGATCTTCACGCAATCTATGCAATGAGCTATTCAGTCTTCTGTCTAATACAATGATGTCGTCATGTGGCGTACATTAGTAGCATGTGGGGCCCACAAACATTTAAATTTTTTGATGGTGGTTAATATCCCTTATATGTTGCATTCTCAGCCTCATGATGAACTCAATATGAACAACTCGGTGTATTACAACACTGGGTCACACATATTGTAGATAACAATACATGCAACCACCATCTAGTGACATCTACCTTTCTCTTTACATTTTTATTAAATCATTGAAATAACTGTTTTTGAGTGTATTTAAGAGCAGTAACGTGACAAATAAAACACACACACACACACACACACACACACACACACACACACACACACACACACACACACACACACACACACAAAGAGCAACTCTCACACACGCACACGCACACGCACGCGCGCACACACACACACACACACACACACACACACACACACACACACACACAGCAACTCTCGTTAACATTTATGTAAAATATAAGCCTGTCTGAGGGTACAATGTATATGAATTTAGTATTACAGAATAATCAACACAACTACATACCAACAGTTAATCACATGAAAATTAGAGATGATCCAAGCATTTTGGTAAACAATGAACTTCCATATCTTAATAGAATTTGCAGTAGCATATATCTGTAAAACATTTTTAATGCACAACACATTATTACCTAAAATGAAAAACATATCTCTACAAGATGATGGCATTATTTCTATTGCACAACATGAAGCATGATTTCAAGAACAGGTGAATTCTGAAGATAATCACGTCTTGCAGGCAAAAAATGCTACTGTGACTTTGGCCGGAAAAGATGGCCAAATGTCACTATATCAGATAACCAACCAGCACATTTTTCAATCAGAGAAGAAGGAAAGAGAAGGGAAAAACTAAATTTAGGTAGTCATTGTAGCAGAAAAAATTGTCGAATTCTGATATGCACTAAAATCTCCATGCCAAACTACTGTAGCACACTGCCATAAGAAAGAGAAGGAAATGGCACAAGCTACTGATAAAGGGCAGCTGGGGTTCTCCACTTTCTTTTGGCTGCTCTAGCTGCATGCAGCTGCACAGTGGCACAGGAATCTCAATGTGTACCGGATATGTACATAAAAAAAAGTAGGCACATTAATAATGTACGTTTACCTTTTAGATGAGTTAATGAACATTTTGTCGCTACTTCTTGTGACCCTACACACATCTGAATTACACTAGATGTGAGATTTCACAACCGGTTTTTCATCTGTTTCTCCTCTTCAGCAGCTTACAGTACAATCAAATCATTACCAGTATACACTACTGTACACTCACAGTGTATTTTCAAGTGGTACTTATACAACCTCTGAGCAAATGTGAATGCTTCTCCAATCTGTGGCTCATTGTGAATAACTGTGGTAACACATAAGTATAGAATGTTCCCTTGTTTGGAGAACTAGGTGTATTCTCAAGTTTCTACAGTACAAAAATTACATTTGATAAATGTTGAAAATGTATGTTTTTTCATCAGTGTGCAATCACAAGTGTTCCTTCAACTTGATCATGCTTCTGATCTCTTATCCTTTTCCGCCTGAGGCCACACGATCGTGCTGGTTCGGTTTTTTATTTTGTATGCCGACCTGTTGCTTCTGCTTTGCTTCCAACCAGCCTGAAACGATCGTCCAACTTGTGTGCTTCACGTTTCACTTGTTTTTGTTCCGATTCCACGTCAACAGAGAGCAGCAGAATGAAACGGTGAATGTGGGTGTTAACAGAAGCGTCACGTGTTCTTCAGGTTAGTAGCTGACTTGTGTTATTTAAAGTCTTTTGACGTATATCCGTTTGTGTTTTTTTGATATTGTATATACAACAGACTGGCAATGAATAACGTCAATAATCTCATACTTCTTAACAGTAATTGGGCAGGTTGTTACGTCGCTATTTAGTTGGTTTTACTTCCGATTTCCATACAACATTAGGCATTATATTTATTACTTACCATACACCTTGGATTTTTTCTTCTTTGTTACAGAATCCTTCGCCCATTCAGAGCCCCACTCGGTATTTGGATACAACAGCTAGAGAAATTAAGCTGTTTTTTGGAATTAACTATGGGGTGCATAAGGTATCCTAGGTTACCTATGTATTGGCAGAAATGCATTTCTCTGAACAAAGTTAGTGACAGTACGTCTCGAGACCGTTTTATTGCCCTGCAATACAACATACATTTTGTAGATGCTGTAGACGAATAAACTGTGGAAGATTCAACCACTCATTGATGCTGAGAGAGAGAGAGAGAGAGAGAGAGAGAGAGAGAGAGAGAGAGAGAGAGAGAGAGAGAGAGAGAGAGAGAGAGAGAGAGATACCATACTTCATCCTGTACAGTCAATTGTTACAGCATCGATGAACAAATGATATCCTTCACAGGGCATTGTAAATTAAAACAATATGTCAAAGGCAAACCTAGACCTATAGGGTTTAAGAAATTTATTTTGGCTTCAGCTTCAGGTATAGTTTTAGATTTTGAGATATATCAGGGTGCCAGCACGAATTTTGGTGAGAAATCATTAGGCTTAGGACCACCAAAGATTTTCAACTTTCCCAAACTCTACCACAGGAAAGTTTCATTTATTTTGATAGATATTTCACTACCACTCCCCTCTTAGAGAAACTCAGAGAGGAATCGAAGGCACAGGAACAATAATGACAAACAGAATAAAAATATTAAACTGAAAGTAAATGAATAGAGGAGAACGTCATCAGTACATTAGATCAGATGAGCCAGTCATGATCAATAAGTGGCAGGATAATCAAAAGATTGTTGTGGCATCCACTTCTGCTGGCATAGAGCCAAAGTGCAAAGTCCAAAGGTGGGGTAAGAAGGTATATAAATATTTAGAAATAGACTGTCTTTCTGTCATTAAGAAGTACAATATTAATATGGATGGAGTAGATATTAATGACCAACAGACTGAATGCTATCAGACATGGATCCGAACAAAAAAACGAACCCTTAAGTGCTTACTTTACTTTACAGACCTGATTGTAGTAAATTGTCGGTTTATGTATAGACAGCACTGCAGGGAACAGCAACTTCCAAAATAGAATGTAATGGATTTGCTGAAATTCAGGATGTCTTTGGCTGAAGCTCTATTGTCATGTCCAGATAGGAAAATGACAGAAGAACGTGAGCTAAAATTAAAGTGAAGTAGTTCCACCTAGAAAGGCATAAATTTACAAACCCCATCCAAAACCAGGACTGGACAAGAGGTATGATGGCTATGACCACTGGCCAACAGTGGATGACATTTATTCCCCAAGGACTTGCCAGATTCAGTACTGCAACAGCAGGGCAAAAACTAAACATGGCAAATACAATCAGTACTTAAGTCTATTCAAAGAAAAAAACTGTTTCAAGTCATTTTGCAAAAAATAATGTTTGATTTTATGATGTAATTATTAAAACATTTTTGCTATGATTGTAATATTTTTGATGAGAGCATGAGATCATATGAACTGTCTAATGAATTAAAACCTGACGTGCATGATCATGCTAGTGCTTTTTTGGATAATTATAAATGAAAAAATGTTTGCAGTATTTTTTCTGCAATCAATGACATCAGGACACTATAACAATGCTACTTGCAGTTCTTGCACAATGAAAAATATTTCAGGGTGTAAAGGGATATGACACACTTGACAGCTTCATAGGCGTTCGTCGGTGTGCAGCTGTGAATGCTTCTTCAGTGCAGAACTTCGAGTGAATGTCTTGTTGCAAATGCCACAGCTGTGTACACGTTCACCAGTGTGCAATCGTGAATGCTGCGTCAGCGCCCAGCTTTGCGCGAATGTCTTGTTACAAACGCCACATGCGTACGGGCGCTCGCCAGTGTGCATGCGCACATGCTTCTTCAGGCTATTACTGCATCTGAATGACTTGTTACAAATATCACAGCTGTGAGGCCGTTCATCAGAGTGCACTCGAGAATGCCGCTTCAGCGAAGAACTTAGAGCGAAAGTCTTGTTGCAAACACCACAGATGTATGGGCGCTCGCCAGTGTGGAGTCGAGTATGCTTCTTCACTTCTTCTCTGTCTCTGAATGTCTTTCTGCAAATGCAACAGCTGTATGGGCGTTCACCACTGTGCAATCGTGAATGGTGCCTCAGTGCCCAACTTTGAGCGAATGTCTTGTTGCAAATGCCACATACGTAGGGGCGCTCGTCGCTGTGGATTCGCAAATGGTCCTTCAGGCTACTACTGTGTCTGAATGTCTTGTTGCAAACACTACAGCTATGCGAGCGTTCACTAGTGTGCACTTGTGAGTGCCGCTTCAGTGAAGCACTTAGAGCGAATGTCTTGTTGCACATACCACAGACGTACGGACGCTCCCCAGTGTGCAATCGTGAATGATTCTTCAGTTTATCACTGTCTCTGAATGTCTTTCTGCAGACGCAACAGCTGTATGGGCGTTCACCAGTGTGCAATCGTGAATGCTGCTTCAACGCACTACTTTGTGCAAAAGCCTTGTTGCAAACGTCACAGGTGTACGGACGTTCACCAGTGTGCACCCGGAAGTGCTTCTTCAGATCAGATTTTTGCATGAATGCCTTGCTGCAAACGCCACAGTTGTATGGGTGTTCGCCTGTGTGCCGCCGCGAATGTTGTTTCAGTGCCCACCTTTGCGCAAAAGTCTTGTTGCAAACGCCACAGCTGTATGGGCGTTCACCACTATGGACTCTGAAGTGTTTCTTCAAATAGGTACTCTTCGTGAACATTTTGTGACACACACTGCACGAATGCAGTGGAATGCTGGTAATCAAACCGCTGTTGTCTCCGTTAGTGTCGTTGTCGTTGTCCACACCAACACCGATGGAACTGCAGAAAGCAGAGAGAATGGTATCAGAAACTATTGTAGTACCAGTGCAAGTATGTGAATGAAAAATTATAGTAACAAATACAAGGTTCACAAACATCTCAAAAATTTCAGTGAACTATGTAGTAGCACAATGAATGAAATTAACAAAAATTTTAGGTTCTTTTCAAGAGGCGGCAGTGGGAAATGAGTTCATCTGAAGCACTACTTTAGAATTCAGAACGCTGTAAATTTGTCAGAGTTAAATGTAGGCAGATTTGATGATAGTGGAATTGCTGCAAAGTGAAACATCATGAAAACACGAACAACAATAATTACTCCTATAGATGTAAGAAAGTAACTGGAAGGGTCTATAGAACACCAATGCATACCAAATGAACTTCTACATCAACAAATATACTCTGCGAGCCACTGATGATGTGACATATACGTAACTTCAGATACGCCTTTATTAAGCTGTTGTATGCTGTTTTCATAGCTATCCTACTACCTAAAAGTCATTGGTATAAAAAGAAATGAGCGACTTTGTTAGAATGGTTCAAATGGCTCTAAGCACTATGGAATTTAGCATCTGAGGTCATCAGTCCCATAGATTGGAACTACTTAAACCTAACAACCTAAGGACATCACACACATCCATGCCTGAGGCAGGATTCGAACCTGCGACCATTGAAGCTGCCCGGTTTTGGACTGAAGTACATAGAACCACTCGGTCACAGTGGCTGGCGACTTTGTTAGATTATTATAAGCAATTCCACCTTGCTTATGGAGCAGTGGTGGATAGAACCTTGACAGCGTGACGGACCATGGAATATATGTTGCACTATGGGGAACCTAAATTAATATTACAGCGTTGGAAAGAACTATTTAAATGATAGTGGGAGGTAGGTAAAGATCAAAGTAGAATGTGGTTGAAATGTGCGTAAATATACAACTTGAAAACGAAATTGAAACCGAGCCCTGAGGTATACAAGCAATAGAACATATAAAAATATATAGTTTATTTTGATTAGTTAATATATTCATGCATTGAATATCATCAAATAATTTGATTAAAATGGGTTATTAGTTCTGAAAACAATGGTAATCAATATAGTCAAGGGACAAAGTATCTCTTTCTGATAGCACAATATTCAACAAAATCAAAACTAATCTGAGTGCATATCGTTATTTACCAACTTTAAGAATATGTCTCATAAACTAATGAAGAGCAAATAATGGAGACAATATAATTTATAAACTAACAATGATCACACACAATCTCAAGACTTCACTTCTGGATGATCAGACACTATTTTGTAATTCACATGACCTAACCTGTACTCTGGATATGTGAGACTGATATGTGCAGAATATATGGTCTGAACATTTTCTCAAGCTGTAGTGATAATTGATCGAGTATCCTCATGTTTTCTTTATTTCTACAGTTTTCCGAACAATCGTCAGGCTTGTAATGATTGCTTACTATCTGAGGCAAACTGTGTTTAAATATAAACATCACATTGTCCATAAGCAGACTTTCTTCTGGTATCCACATCAAACAGCACCCATGAGACACTTCCCACATTGACGAAGTGTGGACCCATGACCACTGAGAAAAAGTTATTCCTTTATTTTGGCTGAAAGTGTCTTATTGACTGAGCACTAGCTAACATACGAAATGTTGTACCAGAATTTTTGTCTACTGGGTTGAATTGTTGACACTGCAGTTAAATATTACACCTTTCTTGATCTAGTACAAATCTCACTTATTCAGAATCCCTCTACTTTAAACATTAATTCGAATTTGTATTTTTAATTGTAGTTTGCACAAAGCCAAGTTATTACGAGTACAAGAACTGAAACAGGAAAAACCCCTAATAATCGGGTACCTCCGCAGTATCTTGCCAGTATGCTTCCAATAAGCATAGAGTCACCACTACAAAGTCTGTCCACTTGTATGCTGTGCTCTGTGATTCGTTTCTCACAGGATAACAAATATCCACTGTCGATATCCATCAGGAGTTAATCTCTGACTATAAGGAAGGCTGCATGAGGATTGAAAAGGGGATGAGACACGAGTCCATCATTCGGACCCTGAGACAAAACGTCATAGTGTCATGTGAGAGAAAACTGGCGAAAGTGCCGGAGAAAAACAGCAAAGGTAACTCATTCGGCAGGGAAAGTTGTGACAACCATCTTTAGGGACTGTCAGGGGGTGTTATACGTTCATACCTGCCTTGCAACACCACCATTAATGCAGCGAGCTGCCATCAAAAGAAAACTTCCTGGAATTTTGCCTCACAAAGTTCCTCTCGTTTATGACAATGCTCTGCCCCATGCAGCTCGAATGACCTTGGCAGGGCTCGAAAGATTCAACTGGGAAGTGTTCCTGCATCCTTCATATTCAGCAGATCTCTTGGCTCTGAGCACTATGGGACTTAACATCTATGGTCATCAGTCCCCTAGAACTTAGAACTACCTAAACCTAACTAACCTAAGGACAACACACAACACCCAGCCATCACGAGGCAGAGAAAATCCCTGACCCCGCCGGGAATCGAACCCGGGAACCCGGGCGCGGGAAGCGAGAACGCTACCGCACGACCACGAGATGCAGGCAGCAGATCTCTCTCCAAGTGATTTTCACATGTTCCTCCAACCCAAAGTTCATCTTTGACGTAAGCATTTCAACACCCATGACGAATTCAGATGAACAGTGAACAGCTGGTTACAAGCACAGTAGCTGATCTGGTAAAAAACTGGCTTGGAAAAACTTACGGAATTTTACCGAACACACTTGGAAAAACATGGCGACTATGTAGATAAGTAACAGAAGCATTGTACAATGCCAATAAAAGTATTTGAAGATGATGATTTGTTTCTAGTGTTTTTATAAAATAGTGAAACTTACTGGACACTCCTTGTAGGAATGATGTTTCTCTGACAGCCGAGGATGGCCTCACAAAGTTGAGTCTGACTACTGAGGCTACCAGACTTCTTTTTCTGATAGATGTACATGTGTCTCCTCAACACTTGATCGTTTACCAAGTAATAACATAGCTTTTGTTCTTGCTTTCTAGACATCGGATACAACAAAACCTGATGAAGGGATCATATTCAACATTTGCTGATGTATTCAAGATCTGCTTACCTTTGTGCAAAAATTATCTTTTGTATATAGGGGTCTGTAGCTAATGCAGATTTCTTGTATGATGTCATTTTCCTACATAGTCTTATGCTTTATTCTACTACAGCCACTTTATCTGGTAATTCAGAGGTTAGCTAATTTCACCCCCTTGGTCATTATCAAGCCATATGGTGTCAAAAACATTCCAAAAGTTACAGCATCTTCAGGACGAATCAAGAAATAAAATAACATATAGGTATATAAAAAATGTTTACACAACTCAGTTACTTACATCGCTGTACAAACTCAATGCTTACAGTAGACATATTACACTCATCTGTGTGGAGGAGGAAACAAGTGATGATGCCACTAATGTAAATGTTAACTACATTTACCAAACTGCATTCATCCACGTTTTTCATGACATGTAAAAGTAGGTTTTCACATGAACACTGTTTTGGAATGCATACTGGTTGACATGTATCAAAAAATCTGTTCTAGACTTTCAGTACCTTTGGCCTCAGGTATAATAAACAAAAATAGCAGTCGAGCTCATAGTAACAATTTGTTCGAGACACACAGATTTTGAAACTTCCTGGCAGATTAAAACTGTGTGCCCGACCGAGACTCGAACTCGGGACCTTTGCCTTTCGCGGGCAAGTGCTCTACCAACTGAGCTACCGAAGCACGACTCACGCCCGGTACTCACAGCTTTACTTCTGCCAGTACCTCGTCTCCTACCTTAGGAGGTAGGAGACGAGGTACTGGCAGAAGTAAAGCTGTGAGTACCGGAGGTAGGAGACGAGGTACTGGCAGAAGTAAAGCTGTGAGTACCGGGCGTGAGTCGTGCTTCGGTAGCTCAGTTGGTAGAGCACTTGCCCGCGAAAGGCAAAGGTCCCGAGTTCGAGTCTCGGTCGGGCACACAGTTTTAATCTGCCAGGAAGTTTCATATCAGCGCACACTCCGCTGCAGAGTGAAAATCAATATCCTTTCTTTCAGGAGTGCTAGTTCTGCATGGTTCGCAGGAGAGCTTCTGTAAAGTTTGGAAGGTAGGAGACGAGGTACTGGCAGAAGTAAAGCTGTGAGTACCGGGCGTGAGTCGTGCTTCGGTAGCTCAGTTGGTAGAGCACTTGCCCGCGAAAGGCAAAGGTCCCGAGTTCGAGTCTCGGTCGGGCACACAGTTTTAATCTGCCAGGAAGTTTCATATCAGCGCACACTCCGCTGCAGAGTGAAAATCTCATTCTGGAAACATCCCCCAGGCTGTGGCTAAGCCATGTCTCCGCAATATCCTTTCTTTCAGGAGTGCTAGTTCTGCATGGTTCGCAGGAGAGCTTCTGTAAAGTTTGGAAGGTAGGAGACGAGGTACTGGCAGAAGTAAAGCTGTGAGTACCGGGCGTGAGTCGTGCTTCGGTAGCTCAGTTGGTAGAGCACTTGCCCGTGAAAGGCAAAGGTCCCGAGTTCGAGTCTCGGTCGGGCACACAGTTTTAATCTGCCAGGAAGTTTCATATCAGCGCACACTCCGCTGCAGAGTGAAAATCTCATTCTGGAAACATCCCCCAGGCTGTGGCTAAGCCATGTCTCCGGAATATCCTTTCTTTCAGGAGTGCTAGTTCTGCATGGTTCGCAGAAGAGCTTCTGTAAAGTTTAGAAGGTAGGAGACGAGGTACTGGCAGAAGTAAAGCTGTGAGTACCGGGCGTGAGTCGTGCTTCGGTAGCTCAGTTGGTAGAGCACTTGCCAGCGAAAGGCAAAGGTCCCGAGTTCGAGTCTCGGTCGGGCACACAGTTTTAATCTGCCAGGAAGTTTCATATCAGCGCACACTCCGCTGCAGAGTGAAAATCTCATTCTGGAAACATCCCCCAGGCTGTGGCTAAGCCATGTCTCCGCAATATCCTTTCTTTCAGGAGTGCTAGTTCTGCATGGTTCGCAGGAGAGCTTCTGTAAAGTTTGGAAGGTACGAGACGAGGTACTGGCAGAAGTAAAGCTGTGAGTACCGGGCGTGAGTCGTGCTTCGGTAGCTCAGTTGGTAGAGCACTTGCCCGCGAAAGGCAAAGGTCCCGAGTTCGAGTCTTGGTCGGGCACACAGTTTTAATCTACCAGGAAGTTTCATATCAGCGCACACTCCGCTGCAGAGTGAAAATCTCATTCTGGAAACATCCCCCAGGCTGTGGCTAAGCCATGTCTCCGCAATATCCTTTCTTTCAGGAGTGCTAGTTCTGCATGGTTCGCAGGAGAGCTTCTGTAAAGTTTGGAAGGTAGGAGACGAGGTACTGGCAGAAGTAAAGCTGTGAGTACCGGGCGTGAGTCGTGCTTCGGTAGCTCAGTTGGTAGAGCACTTGCCCGCGAAAGGCAAAGGTCCCGAGTTCGAGTCTCGGTCGGGCACACAGTTTTAATCTGCCAGGAAGTTTCATATCAGCGCACACTCTGCTGCAGAGTGAAAATCTCATTCTGGAAACATCCCCCAGGCTGTGGCTAAGCAATGTCTCCGCAATATCCTTTCTTTCAGGAGTGCTAGTTCTGCATGGTTCGCAGGAGAGCTTCTGTAAAGTTTGGAAGGTAGGAGACGAGGTACTGGCAGAAGTAAAGCTGTGAGTACCGGGCGTGAGTCGTGCTTCGGTAGCTCAGTTGGTAGAGCACTTGCCCGCGAAAGGCAAAGGTCCCGAGTTCGAGTCTCGGTCGGGCACACAGTTTTAATCTGCCAGGAAGTTTCATATCAGCGCACACTCCGCTGCAGAGTGAAAATCTCATTCTGGAAACATCCCCCAGGCTGCGGCTAAGCCATGTCTCCGCAATATCCTTTCTTTCAGGAGTGCTAGTTCTGCATGGTTCGCAGGAGAGCTTCTGTAAAGTTTGGAAGGTAGGAGACGAGGTACTGGCAGAAGTAAAGCTGTGAGTACCGGGTGTGAGTCGTGCTTCGGTAGCTCAGTTGGTAGAGCACTTGCCCGCGAAAGGCAAAGGTCCCGAGTTC
The DNA here is from genome assembly GCF_021461395.2 of Schistocerca americana. Classification (NCBI taxonomy): domain Eukaryota; kingdom Metazoa; phylum Arthropoda; class Insecta; order Orthoptera; family Acrididae; genus Schistocerca; species Schistocerca americana. The sequence goes on along the minus strand of NC_060127.1, from coordinate 19,474,521 downwards.
GAGTCTCGGTCGGGCACACAGTTTTAATCTGCCAGGAAGTTTCATATCAGCGCACACTCCGCTGCAGAGTGAAAATCTCATTCTGGAAACATCCCCCAGGCTGTGGCTAAGCCATGTCTCCGCAATATCCTTTCTTTCAGGAGTGCTAGTTCTGCATGGTTCGCAGGAGAGCTTCTGTAAAGTTTGGAAGGTAGGAGACGAGGTACTGGCAGAAGTAAAGCTGTGAGTACCGGGCGTGAGTCGTGCTTCGGTAGCTCAGTTGGTAGAGCACTTGCCCGCGAAAGGCAAAGGTCCCGAGTTCGAGTCTCGGTCGGGCACACAGTTTTAATCTGCCAGGAAGTTTCATATCAGCGCACACTCCGCTGCAGAGTGAAAATCTCATTCTGGAAACATCCCCCAGGCTGTGGCTAAGCCATGTCTCCGCAAGATCCTTTCTTTCAGGAGTGCTAGTTCTGCATGGTTCGCAGGAGAGCTTCTGTAAAGTTTGGAAGGTAGGAGACGAGGTACTGGCAGAAGTAAAGCTGTGAGTACCGGGCGTGAGTCGTGCTTCGGTAGCTCAGTTGGTAGAGCACTTGCCCGCGAAAGGCAAAGGTCCCGAGTTCGAGTCTCGGTCGGGCACACAGTTTTAATCTGCCAGGAAGTTTCATATCAGCGCACACTCCGCTGCAGAGTGAAAATCTCATTCTGCACACAGATTTGAATTACACCATGTGAGTACTTTTGATAACAACTGCACTGACAGCTCTGTCATTGACCATGGAGCGAGAGCTAGACTGAACTTACATTTACCAACAAAGAATTAACTCACAACTCAAGACAAAATTTTGTGCCACAGGCTAAAACGGTACAAAAAACTGCCGAAAGTGCTTCAAGAGATTACTTAAACAAACTTATTTAGAAAGGCAGCTACAAAGTATGTATTAAGTATTACATTCTATAAACTGAACGATTACTTAGACAACACAAAGTAGGGATTTGGTACAAAATGTACACACATAAATAATAAGGACAATAATAAAACACACCATTTGACATAACCCTTTCACACTATGTTTCTTCCTTCTTTTGCTTCCTTTTCTGGAAAAACTTTCTTCTGAAACTATGCAAAATATAATACTACACCTTATTCTCTTTCCGAACTCAAGATCTCACTCATTATAGATAGATTGTGACTCAGTTTTTCAAGATACTGTAGTTAGAGAAGTTGTGGTACACAGAATGGAAACCAGCTGTCATCACTATGGTCCTGAGCCAGCAGATGTGTGTGTAGTGTTACCTTATGTAACAATACCTATATAGTCTGTGTAGTGAATGCAGTGACTTGGAGTTAGAAATGAATGAACAGTGTAGCACTAGCCTTTTACATTATTGATCAGCTTCTTTGTAAAACAGTATTGTACATTAGGAACAAACCAGACGATGTAGTACACTTTCAAACAAACTGGTCTTGTTTTTGGAAGGATGGAGGGTGTAGTCTTCATCTGGTCATCCTGACTTTCATTTTCTGTGTTTCCGGAAATTACTTCTGCCAAATGCTGCAATGATTTCTACTATAAGGCTACAGCCTATTTCCTGTCCCATCATTGTCAAAGTAGACCTGTCAGTATGTAAATGCCTATACATATAAATTTTAAGTACTTTTCTTGTTCTTAAATAGCAATATGAAGACAGGTCCAATATCCTCATAAAATTGATCTTGGATGGATAAAAACAACAATTACTACAGCTGCTGCTGCTATTACTATTACTGATATTAAACTATGGTCTACCTCTAGCAACAATTACATAAGCTTCTGGGAGTTATTTAATTGTAGTGATTTCAGTTATTTCTAAACACCCTTGAAAGTAATATGTATATGAATCATTTTTGTAGTGATGTGAGAATTACATTGACTCGGTACATTGGAAATCTCCTTTGTAATAGAACACTTGAAAATGAAGTTCTGCTTCACATTGCTGCTCGCAGTTTCAGATTATGTATGATCCATCCTCCATGAGTCTTTGGACACCATCTTTGGCGCCACTGAAAGCTGTCCAATATTTCAGCAGCCATTAAGGAGTGCATTTGCAAGTGGAGCAGTAAAGGAAACGTGGTACAAGGTACCCTCCACTGCGCACAATGCACCATACAGTGGCTTATGGAATACATATGTAAATGTATATGCAGAAACAACTCTATATTATGGCGCATGTCGGAGCAAACGATACCTGTCATCTAGGCCCTGAGGTTGTACTTTGATGATTCCACACAATGAGGTGTCTTGAAGAGAATCTCCCCATCCAAACATACTAGCATGGATTCCAAAAACAGAAACGATGTGGAACCTAACTCGCATCTTGAAAGCCAGGTATCAAAGGCAGTCATGTAGTGGCAGTATTCCTTGACTTCCAAGAAGCATTTGACACAGTGCCACATCCACACTCATTGCCTAAATTACAATCATGTGGGATATCAAGCTAAATTTTTGAATAAATTGGGGATTTCTTCATAGGGAGGATGCAGCATGTTATCTTAGATAGAATTGGCGACAGATAATTCATGTGACAGATAATTCATGTGACAGATAATTCATGTGTGTCCCCCAGCAAGTTATATATTTTATGAAATTGTAGATAACATGAATAATGAACTCAGACTTTACTATATCATGTGGTTATCTATAATGAAATGATGTTTGAAAAAGGACAAATTTTCAGACTTAACTTGATAAGATTTGAAAGTGGTGCAAAGATTGGCAACTCGCTTTAAATTTTTATAAATACAAAATTCGCGTTTCCCAAAACAAAAGCACATAGTATCCTACAGCTAAAATAAGTCACAAGTGGAATCGATCGTCTCATATACCTAGATGTAACAATATGTACAGGTATGATCACATACCATCTGACACAGGTAAAGAAGGTGGCAGACTCTGCTCCACTGGGAGAACACTAGGTAATGCATTAGGTAATGCAATCAGTCTGCAAAAAGTACTGCTAACAAAATGCTTGTTTGACCCATCCTCGAAAATTGCTAATGGATGTGGGACCAGCATCAGGTAGGACTAATGGAGCACACTGAACACATACACAGGACAGTACAAATGGCCAAAGGTTTGTTTCACCCACATGAGAATGTCACAGTGACGCTGAAAAAATTGTACTGGCACATGCTCGAAAATCCCAAGAAAACCTGCTTACAGATTTTCTAGAACAAGTTTTAAGTGATGAATCTATAAATGTACTACAACTCATACATATCACTTCTGTAAGAATTGCAAGGACAAAATTAATTTAATTACAGTGTACTGGGGGTTTTAAACAAATATTCTTCACTTGCTACATATGTGAATGGAGAGGGAAAAAGACCTAGTAAAGGGTACAATGGAATGTACTCCCTGCCATGCACTTAACGCTAATTTGAAGAGGATGTATGTGGATGTAGAACTTCAGCAGACCGCCTCTTCACACAGGCTACTTTATGACCTGCAGCTACCATGACCTGCATTGCACCTACCACGAACTGTATCAATGCCAAAAATTACATTACATTGGAGAGGAATTCTCGCAGAGTGGTAGCTGTAGCGACTACCAAGCGGAAAATGCAACAATGCAGGAAATTGAGCGAGTTAGCAGGTAGCAAACTGACAACACAAAGGCTGACCACGTCATGACAATGGTGATGTAAACTCTTGAAGTGGTCAGATGGTGGAGAAACTGTAGATGTACAGTAGTGATTTGACAGGAAGTGAGGCCAACAACAATGTTTTGTTGGATGAACTGTTATGAGAAAATTAACAAGGTACTAATAATACAGCACAACTAGTTGTTACGATCCTTCACTATCCTCTATTTTTTTCCTCCTCCGTGGCTGTGCACGAAAACATACAGTACAGTGGTATTAACTTTACAGACAGTCCTACAAACAGCTCATGTCAGGAGTGGAATATCTCTGAATATTCCAGATGCATTTTAAAAAAACTTTATTAATAGGTTCACACAAAAAAAGGAATAGTGGTAAGCACAGCACATTACCAGTTCGATACATGGCACTTTCAGTTCATGAGCAGACACATCTGTAAGCCATGGTGCTAACCACTGTGTTGTATGAAATTCAGAACAGAGAAGAATGAATGTCAGTGATGCCGAGATACATCAGGCTATATCTGAACAAGACGAGAAAAAATGACAACTATAAATTATCAATGTCTGTTGGTCCACCATGGCCAGGGGACATCAGCTGGTAAGTAATTTCCAATGCCAATAAAATTCACCAACAGCCGTATACTTTACTCTGAAAGCAATCAGTTTTGGGATTTCATTTGTCATCTTCAGGCCCCATATGCTTGTCTCCAAATTAACGAACTTGTATAGTACCATACATTACTGGACAGTTGCTGTCATGTCTCTGTGTGAAGCAATTGCATAACAAATGAAATTCACAATATCTTAAAGTGTACAGCTGTTGGTTAATTTTATTGATGCTGAAGAAAGGGAAAAAAACAAATTATTGTCAGTAAACACAGTACAGGAGCTAGAACGTTTTTAGTTTGCTGGGAGTTCATGATGAGATGTGAAACAAAGTGGTTGCTTTGATGTCCATGACAAGATACCAGCCAATTCTCATGTTTGGAAGTTGGGTTGAGAATCCCAAAATTCCACCATGAAATGATCTAGAGTCATTGTTTAGTGTAGGTTGGCACTAAATTTAGCATTATGCCACTATTTCTGTGTATGTGGTATATAAACTCCAAGAAAAAAAAGATGATGAACCATCAAGGACAAATCCGAATGGGATGGAAATATGTACATGTGATTTACATGTACAGACAAACAAATGATTAAAATGTGACAAATTGGATAACTTATTCAAGAGAAAGAGCTTTAGAAAATGAGCAAATCAGTAATGGGTTGGCCCCCTCCATCCCTTATGCTAGCAGTTGATTGGCTTGGCATTACATTTCATGAACACTTGTTCCATAGAACACGAAAATGACATTTCATAATGATCTCGAATATGTCAATTTAACGTAAATTTTCTTTGCACTATAAAATTGTTACTTTCTTTTTTTACAATTACACTACTTTGTATCTAAAAATGCATCTACTGAGTAGAAGTTAATTGCTCGTTGGCTATTTGCAGAACTTTTAATGCTGTTTGGTAAATAACCAAAGACTTTTGTTGCAGCATAATTCACCCCTTCTTGTGCCACAGTCAGACTTAATCCAGTATAGTGAAGATCATCATTTCGTCTAGTATTGTAGCTACGCACTTTGACATTATTTTTGAATTGGGATGGGTTATTAATAACAAATTTCATATGTGAATATACATATTGTGAAGGTACTGTGAATATCCCGAGTTCCTTAAACAAACGTCTCCATGGTGTCTTGGGTGGGCTCCAGCTATTATTCTGATAACATACTTTTGTGCAATGAAAACTTTAAAGGTGAATTACCCCAAAATCTGATCTCATATAAAAGTAGGAAATGAAAATGGGCGTAGTAGCCCAATTTACTGATTTGGTTATCACCAAATCTTGCAATAACCAAAATAGCATAAGTAGCAGAACTAAAACATTTCAGCGTATCTTCAATGTGTTTCTTCCAATTCAATCTCTCAGCGATGCAAATACCTAGAAATTTTGAATATTCTACTTTTAGCAACAAACTTCTGTTTGAAGTCTCTCTCTCTCTCTCTTCCTCCCTCTCTCTCTCTCTATGCCATTTACTATACTGAACTGTATGTATTATGTTTTTGCAAAATTTAGTATGAGTCCATTCGCAGAGAACCACTTAATTATCTAAAAGACATTATTTACAATTTCCTCAGCTAATTCTTGTTTCTTTGAAGTGATTACCATTTTTTGTATCACCATCAAACAGAACTAGGTTTGCATTTCCATGAATATAGAGTGGCAAGTCATAAATATATATATTATGAACAATAACAGACCCAAAACTGAATGTTGTGGGACATCCTTCTCGATACCTCCCCAATTAGAAGACTGTGCTGATTTTTGCAGACTATCTGTGCTGTCAATTTCAACGTTCTGCATTCTCCTAGTTAAGTAGGAATTAAAACATTTGTGCATTGTCCCACTCATACCACAATATTTGAACTTATCCAGAAGAATGTCACGACTCACACAGTCAAAAGGCTTTGAAAGATCTAAAAAATCCCAATGGGTGATGTTACATTATTCACAGCATTTAATATTTTATTAGTGAAAGCAAATATAGCATTTTCTGTCAAAAAGCCTTTCTCAAAACCAAACTGACATTTTGTTAGTACTTCATTCTTACAAATATGTGAAGCTACCCCTGAATACATTAGTTTTTCAAGAAGTTTGGATAAATCTGTGAAAAGTAAGTTTGGGTAGAAGTTGTTAGCATCACACCACACCTATCCCCCTTTTTTTGCAATGGTTTAACAATAGCATATTTCCATCAATCTGGAAAAATTTCCTCTTTCGGTGCGCTGCTACATATACGGCTAAGAATCCTACTTACCTATTGGAAACAAGCTTTTATTACTGTGTTGGAAATACCATCAATTCCATGCGAGCTTTTACTTTTGAGTGTATTTATTTTTTCCTAATTTCAGTAGGAGAGGTGGGCTGAATTTCAATTGTATCAAACTGCATAGGTATTGTCTCTTACATGACCAAAGTCCATTGTGTTTTCTAATGCCCAGCTGGATCCTTTATTTCTACAACAGTTAAAAAATTATCATCAAGAATACCTTCTACTTTTACTTTTTGTTAACAAAATTCATTGACTGTCACAGAAAAGCAGGCTTCCTGTGCTCTCGGTTGCCCTGTTTACCTTTTAACAATATTCCAATTGTTTTAATTTTGTGTCATCTCTAACATATTGCACATACCTATGAATTTTTTAATAATTTTCCTTAATACACTGCAGCAGTTTTTATGATATTTGACTGTTTCTGGATCATTACTCCTTCTAGTTATAGGACACATTTCCCTCTTCTTCTTGCAAGATACTTTTATCTCTCTACTATGCCATGGCTTTTTAGATAGTTTCTTACAATAATAACAATTTCACAATCTTCTTACAGAAAACGTTTTGAAATACACTAAAAATAGTATCATGAAATTAATTACATTTTAAATTTGTGTCAGATTCCATGTACACCTCATTCCAGTCTAAATGTTGCAAGCTTTCCCTAAGATCTGTGACTGTTATATCATTATTCGAACACACTATTTTGGAAGACTGTATACAGCTATTGTTATACTGTAACTGCACTCATGCTCGTAAATTACTCATGCTCATAAATTAAGGATAATTGCAGAGTGTGGTGCCACACAACGTGGCACTACACAAAACTGGTGCTAACAGCATAGGCACATAGGGAACACACGATAGAGATCTGTAAATCCACATTATTGATGAGAAGTTGAGAAAAACGTCCCGAAACACATGTGCTACAAAACGCCATTGTTTCCTACACATGTACCCTGACATCAATATGGGATATGATCACCATGCACATGTACACTGGTCACACAATGGGTTGGCATACTCTGGATCAGGTGGTCGAGCAGCTCCTGGGGTATAGCCTCCCATTCTTGCACCAGTGCCTGTCGGAGTTCCTGAAGTGTCGTAGGGGTTTGAAGACGTCGACTGAGAGCATCCAAGACGTGCTCAATGTGGTTTCGGTCTGGAGAACAGGCAGGTCACTCCATTCACCTGATATCTTCTGTTTCAAGGTACTCCTCCACGATGGCAGCTCGGTGGGGCCATGCATTATCATCCATCAGGAGGAAGGTGGGACCCACTGCAACCCTGAAAAGGTGGACATACTGGTGCAAAATAACGTCCAGATACACCTGACCTGTTACAGTTCCTCTGTCAAAGGCATGCAGGGGTGTATGTGCATCAATCATAATCCCACCCCACACCATCAAACCACGACCTCCATACAGGTTCCTTTCAAAGACATTAAGGGGTTGAAGGGTTGGTATATGGTTTCTGGTTCACACCAGATGAAAACCCAGTGAGAATCACTGTTCAGGCTGTACCTGGACTCGTCCGTGAATGTAACCTCGGACCACTGTTCCAATGACCGTGTACTGTGTTCTTGACACCAGGCCCTATGGGCTCTCCTGTAACCAAGGGTCAGTGGAATGCACCTTGCAGGTTTCTGGGCGAATAAACCATGTCTGTTCAGTCGTCTGTAGACCGTGTGTCTGGAAACAACTGTTCCAGTGGCAGCGGTAAGATCCCGAGCAAGGCTACCTGTAGTACTCCGTGGCTGTCTGTGGGCACTGATGGTGAGATAGTGGTCTTCTTGTGGTGTTGTACACTGTGGACATCCCGTACTATAGTGCCTGGACACGTTTCCTGACTGCTGGAATTGTTGTCATATTCTTGAGATCACACTTTGTGGCACACAGAGGGCCCGTGCTAAGACTTGCTGTGTTTGACCAGCCTCCAGTTGCCCTAGTATTCTAACCCTCATAACGTCATCAACATGTGTTCTTTGAGCCATTTTCAACACACAGTCACCAGTAGCACATCTGAAAACGTCTGCAAACTTACTCGCTGAACCGTATTCTGACATGCACCAACACACCTCTGCATAAGTGGACTGCTGCCAAAGCCAGCGTGCGATGACCGCAGGTCAAACGCGCTGCATTGTCATACCACAAGGTGATATAAACCCGCAAACCACCCACCACAGCGTTTTTTCACCATGTATCAGCATTATCCTTAATTTATGAGCATGAGTGTAGCTGTCAGGTTCACAAGTTACATGGGCGGCAGTGCAAACGTTTCTGTTCATAGCAGTATACTTTGGTTTTCACCACAGCACTGTTAGTGCGTGACAGTACACATCACTGATATTCTACATCCAGTTTTGTTGCCCTTTATGGCAAGCAATCCCTCGCTTATATTGAGCAAGATAATACCCACCCATCCATGGTTGAAGTTTCCACTCCTTGTCTTCGAGCTTGCCAAATCCTACCTTGGCCAGAAAGGTCACCAGATCTCTGCTCAGTTGAGAACATTTGAAGAATTATGGGCAGAGCCCCCAGCCAGCTTGGGTTATTGATGACCTAAGGGGTAAATTGGTCATAATTAGGTACAGTACCCCTCCTCAGATGGACGTCCAACAACTGTCAGTCAAGCAAATTATTTTTTGTGGGGATTTCAATGCAGATTTTCTGAAAGAGTCTGACAGAAGCACAACCTTGAAGTACTGCTTGGTTCTTTCAATTTTAAATCATTTACTGTTTCCTACTTGGGTAGTACAGGAAAGAAGCACACTGACAGACTGGTCAACAACATTGCCAGATCTCTCCCCAGAAGAGAACATTTGCAGCACTATGAGCAGCATCCTCCACCATCTCAGGATTTTTGACGATCTAATGGGCAAATTGCAGAGAATTGGCATGTTATCCCTCAGAAGGACATCCAATAACTACCAATCAATGCCAAGCCAAATAACTGCTTGCATAAGGGCCAGAGATGAACCAACACATTAGTAAAGCTTTTTCTCTTAAATAAATCATTCAACTTTTCTGAAACTGTGGCCATTTGTTTTCTGTACATGTACATCACATCTGTAATTTTCCATCTCATTCAGCTAATTCCTTCATGGTACATCGTCTTTTTATCTTAGAGTGTACTTTTAAATACAGCTAACATGACAAGTGGAAAATAGGATGAGGATTAAATCTAAGTGAGGTGTCATCTGAAAAGTGAGGTCCAGATGGAACCACAAGCTAAGGACAGTTGCTGCCAGACACATTCATGAAGAGAGACAGCAAAGACACGTCCTCATGAGGTTCAGAATGCCACTGCTGCCGGAAATCTACTTACATCAGAGCACAGCGCTGCTTGCCCCATTCTGTTAGCGCTGATATCAGTATCACTGTAACTGGGATTCAGGAGTAATCTAGTATTGTTAGTCAGAAGCGAGTACCAAACTTTATAGTTAAATGAATGTGATACCTCACTGTCATTTAGTACCAATCACAGTAATTGACAGTTATTATTCTGTTACGCAACAGAACTAAATATATATTGTCATTTCCATGGGCATGGATTGCATCCAGGTTAAGCATACTGTATTAAGAGTTTTACTAAATTGAACTAATATACGATATGTGTTTTGTAGTATCTGCTCAACCTCTGAACTGCCATCTGGGCCTGCTACGACATACATGAAGTAACTATAGCCTACTGAGAGTATAGTAAGAGAGTTAGTTCTTATTATCTTCCTGAATAACATCAGGAAGGTACAGCCTAATCCAGTTGGAGAAAAAATGAAGTTCAGTGAGTCTTATTCTACAGTGAGATAGTTTTAACCATTGTGCTAAAGAAAATGATCAAAGCAGAGTTTCTAATATACAAAACATATCTTGTGTTTGAAATCACTGCTTATGTAAGGAACATCACAGAAATTATTTAGCTGCGAGAAAGGAGCAGTTAAATAATATCCCTCGCAGTAGTTGAGTGAAGCTTGCCTCTGATTTAAAGGCAACTTAAGTTCAGCAGACAGGGATTAGATATTTAGTTATGGCTATCTCATAGAATAGTAGCCACTGATTCAAGGGACAATGCCTGCAACTACCAGGAATTTACACATTCACACAATTAGAGTTAGTTTCTCACAGGGCTTGGAGCAACTGTAATTGCAGGTGCGTTAATAACACACTTGCAGTGTTTGTAAGCCAGCAAGATAACAGCCTGTAGCATAAGGCCAGAATTCCACTACAGTAGTCTGGAGACATGGTACTGAACTCAAATTGGTGTCTTGGTCACCAAATGCAACTGAAATGAGCAATGTAAGGCATCTGGAACACTATCCAGTTCCAAACCAAAAACTCTCGGATTCATAATTCACGGGAAAGCATAGAAGTATGACTATGGGCATCCAGGGCCACTTTTATGCAAATGAACTTAATGTAAATCGGTTGCCACAGCCAACTGTTTTGTTTTGTTTTGGGGCGCAAAAACAACTAGAGGGATACGGCCCACGTGGGAACTGTAGAACATGACGACAAAGAGAGAAGTTACAAACCACTACACATTACTCCCAAGTGACAGAAGAGAAGCCAGCTAGAAACAGGGATGTGGAGAGATGTCTATAAAATAAGCCATAGAGAACTGGAGGTCCTCATTTAAAAACTAAATGTCCTTCGCCATATTGCTAGAACGGATAAAAAGTAAAACCAGGTCAACAGTCTGCGTGTCGTTTGCTAAAACGGCCGGTAAGTCCAATGGTAAACACAAATGAGAACATAAGTGGTTAAAAAAATGGCATTTCATCAGGAAATGACGGATCGTCATGGGTTGAACACAATGAGCACAACATAGTGGGGGAGCACTATTTAACAAATGGTGATGGCTAAAAAGACAGTGCCCAATACGCAACATAGCTAAAATGGTCTCCCCAAAGGGAGAGGGCCGAGAGAAGGTTGTCCAAGCCACTAGAAGATGCTGAGAACCCGGAGCTTCTTCCCATCAAGGGAGGACCAGTGGTGATGCCAAAGTGACACCAACTGCCGACAGATGGCAACACAGAGATCATCGGAGGAAATGTAAAAACTAAAGGATCAAGGTACAAGATCTGTAGCCTTGGCAGCAATGTCAGCGGCCTCATTTCCTGTAAGACTGACGTGACCAGGAACCCACATAAACATCACAGTGGCTCCATCAAGAGTGAGCAAGTGACAGCTTTGCTGGACCCATTTCATAAAGGGACGGACAGTTACAGCACACAGAGGATTTGAAAGGCACTGAGAGTCAGAGTACTTGACACAATTGAAAAGCCTGTATTCCCAGATGTACTGTGTGGTCTGATACAGTGCGAAGAGCTCAACTGTAAATAATGAGCAGCATACCGAAAACCAATGCTGAAAAATGTCAGTGCCAATGACGAAGGCACACCCAACACCGCTGTCAGTCCAAGAGCCATCAGTGTTCACTAAGGTACTATCGCAAAGTTCCATGCAAAAGGTCATGAAACTGAAGGTGACAGGGTGAGGCTCGATCAACATCCTTAGGAAGTGAATGAACGCCAAGGCCACCACAGACCACCAAACAAAGCCAAGGTTCACACCCAATGGTAAAGTGGCAGATAGTGTGAAGTTAAGCTGCCAGAGAAAGAGCTGAAAGTGAACTCCAGGATGTAACAGAGAAGAGGGACATGCACCATACTGGTGAACAAAGGAGATGTAGGGGGAGGCGGCATAGGATGAGTGGCCATGCATAGCAGAAAATGGCATGCATATCTGCTGAGGAGAAAATTACGATTGTAGGACAGTAGTAGTTCTGCATAAAGACTCTCTACCCGACTTGTGTAAAAGGCACCAGTGGCCAAATGGATCCCACGATAGTAGATAGTACTGAGACAGCAGAAGAGGGATGGAAGTGCTGATGCATAAACAAAACACCCATAGTCTATTTTTGAACGGACAAGGAACCAGTACAAGTGGAGGAGGGTGGTACGATTGGCTTCCCAGGAACTATCACTGCGGACATGTAGAAAATTAAGGGACGGCAACAAGCATGAGCCCCAGGAATTTCATAGTTTCAGTGAACAGAAGGGCAACAGGCACAAGATGTAAAAATGGTGGAAGAAACAAATTGCACCACCAGAAATTCATACAAATGGTTTTGTCAGTGGGAAAATGAAAGCCACTGTCGATGCTCAGTCAGTAAAGATGATTGAGACATCACTGAAGGTGCCGTTCAATGAGGCAGGTCTGTGGAGAACTGCAATAGATGCAAAATTGTCAACAAAAAGGGTGCTGAGGAAGCCCAGTGGGAGACAGGACATTATAGGGTTGATGGAGATAGCAGTCAAAGTAAGCCAAGGCCAAGGCGAAGGTCACAAGATGATGGACTACGACATCACATAAGATGGGGCCAAACATGATGAGGGTTTATGACATCATACAAGGTGGGGGCAGACAAGATGGCAGGCTATGATGTCACAAGCTGTCGAACTGTGTGTTCAAGGTGCTGCAGTTGTTTAACAACCTCCGTAACTCATGTTCTACTTGCCATAATGACAGTTTTCTTTTCAACAGAATATAAAGCACTGAACAATGCTTCTCAGAATTCTGCAACATGTTTTGAAGCAGAGGAAGTTCTCAACATGCTGCTGTGATGATGAACTCTGAATGTACCCGACCACATGCACGTGCCCACACACACACACACACACACACACACAACTTCCCCCAAATCAGTAAAATGAGGAATAGAGTATACTACATCATACAAACCATATGAATCACTTCAGGGGATCCAATTTCAAGATGTCGTCTTTCAAAGTATTCTGACAAAAAGTGAAACACTGAAAAACATAAAGGAGCCATGGGAACGTCTGTAAAGCAACATGAGGAAGTTATTATTGACAGAAATTGTTACTGTCTATAGACAAACATAATGCATGTGTCGAAAGTGAGCTAACGCTAGTGTCAAGGCTTGATAATAATAACCAGGAGGTTGGCATTATTATATATGCTCACGCATGCTGTTGCCTTCAAGGAGTCTGTCAGAGAAATCTTGCCTGTAAAGAAAATTATATGCATTGGATAAGACCTCATCCCTTAGGAAAAAATAATGTTGTTGCCTAATGCCTATCTCTCCTGTCCCATCCCCATTTTCAAACAACTGGGAAAAGTTGGAACAGTTTATGATGCCAAATGATGACATCACAAGATGTCTGCCAAGATGGCAGACTATGATGTCACATAGCGGTTGGTGCTGCAACTGCTTACCAATCAAGTCAGGAGGAGGAGGAGGAGGAGGAGGAGGAGGAGATCAGTGTCTAATGTCCCGCCAACAATGAGGTCATTAGAGATAGAGCACCTGCTCAAATTAGGGAAGGATGAAGAAGAAAAGCAGCTATGCCCTTTTTAAGGAACCATTCCAGCATTTGCCTTAAGCAATTTAGAGAAGGCCCGGAAAACCTAAATCAGGATGTCTAGATGTATGTTTAAACTGTTGTCCTCCCACATGCAAGCCACTGCACCACCCAACTCTATATCAACAAAGCCACTTGTGTACTGTTCACTGTAGTGAAAGGACCATGAAGCCTCATCATCAGAAGAGATCAGCCATGGAGAAAAAAAGAAGAATACTGCCACATAGAAATGTAACTGCTGTATTATTATTAACCCATCCATTATTATTCTGTGTGTTGTCTCACATACTCATGATCTTTTCTTATTTTCAACAGCTCAATAGTAGCCTCCTGATGTGTCACTAGCTACCATGTTGGAACAGGACATGCAACACATGCACCGTTACTTGTTGAGTCACAGCATTACACAGATAGGCTATGGGTTCATCTGATTAAAATACCCATGGCTATGAGTTTCCAGCGCCTAACAGCCCCAGGCAGGATAAGAAGAGAGATTTTGCATGCAAGTACTAAGTCACACTTCATAATAGTTGTTACTATCTTACATTTATTTGGCGTAAAGTAGTCTTTACATTTGCTCTCTCATTTTCTGTGTGCTTTCTCAAATACTTATGATGTTCTTTTCAACAGACCAAAACCCCATTGAGGTATTAGAGCAGGGCTCACGTCTGTTTGAAGAAGTGGAAATTGACATACTGGAACTGGATCGCCCCAAAGTGATTCACATGGACTGTATGATGTTCAAACATCTACTTGTTGAGCCACAGCAGTGCAGATATATCTGATTAACACACTCACCCTTTCATAAAGTGACAGTTATGTGGTTTGTTTACTACTGTTTACCAGAACACATAATTTGACCATCAGTGGATCTATGTGTGGGAATAAAGGCAATAAAAGCAGACAGTGAATACCAAGTAGTAATAAAAATTGAGAATACTGAACACTGTGCTACAGTGCAGTTTGTACCGAGTGAGTGAGATGAGCTACATTGTACAAAACTGTACATCAATACTCAGATGACAACAGAGTATGAACCATCTCAATCTCCTCTTCCAGATATAGTTCTACTTCATATTAAGGTCACCATCACAGAGATGTATGGGAATGCAACACTCAAGGTAAGATCTGGGGACTCATCCATTTACCTGCATCATTCAGTTATTATCAACTTATGTGAACTACAGAGTGCATTATCAATTGTGTTAGAAAGACTGAGTCCATGGCAATCATATGTTAGAATTATATTCAATAATGACACCTGTTATAGGCAGGAGCACAGTGTACATGTGAACGACTCAGAGCAATGTACAAATTCATTTACCCACAGTACCTAAACCTGCACTTGTTACACTCATAAATATTAAATCCATACATGTTGAATTTACAAATTCCATAACAAAGTATATTGTTGGTCCTATTGGTTTGATCACCATGCAGGCAGAATTTATGATGAACAAAAAACAGTTACTGAGAAAATATTGTATCTGTGAAAAATGGCTTACTGCACCTCACATATGATGTAAAATAGTATACCACCAAAAAATTGCTTTTATTTTCCAATCAAATTAAGGATAAATATATGCAAGGCAACAAAATAAATAGAGCTGCACATGTAGTCTTCCAGCAGTGACTTAATGGGTGATTTTAGACAGAGTATTGGCAGCTGTGGAAGGACTCTGGATATATACTAAAGTAGTCATCCATAATCTGGACCTCTATTATGAAATTAATGAAAAAGTGATCATATGGCATTGTCGGCTTGGAGGTCCCATTTGGGTTCAGCCAGCAAGTGCAAGTCATTCCAGTTGGCACTTCATTGGGCAACTTGTGACTGATGATGAGGACGAAATGATGATGAGGACAACACAACACCCAGTCCACGAGTGGAGGAAATCTCAAACCTGGCCGTGAATCGAACCCCGGCCCAGTGCATGGGAGGCAAGCAGGTTCCCACCCAGATAAGCAGGCATATGATTATGTAATTAACACCAATCAAACTGGCTTCCAGTGCCAATCAACATACAACAGATCACGTTCAGAACAAGATTAGTCATTCCTTCACCATAATGGCATCAGGAAAGATATTTCCTTATGTTTTCTTATTTATGCATGAACCATCCAAGAAGTGTGATAAGATTGCTCAAACCAGAGTTCACTCACAAATTAGAAAATGTCACTGTGACCTGCATTGCAATCGATTAACGGTGTAACACAAACGGCTACATGATCAATGCTAATATAGCAATGGATGGATGATGGGCAGACAAACTCCACATATGTATCCAAGAACTGAATGGAAAGTTTGGATCCATTGCATCAAGGGAAATAGGAAAACAAAAAACAATGGCATCCAAATATCTTTGTAGATGCAAGGACAAAGATGAAAGAACATTTGCAGACATTTTTTCTGCGTTTTGAATCCACATTTCCGGCCAATATCACTAGTACTTTGTGACTCCAAGTCTGGTCATCAGGATGAGGAAGTACTACTGGAAGCCTCTGAAGCAGAAGATGTAGATCATCATCATCATCATCATCATCATCATCATCATCATCACCATGATCATCAACAACAACAACATCACCATCAGCCAATTCAATCATTAGATGATGTGGCCTCTTCGAGTTGTGGATTCAGGTAGGCTTTCAGAAGTCTTCTCCAAGTGGGATGGTCTTGGGCAGTTCTCTGCCAGGTGTTACCAGCGATCTTCTTGATGCCTTTGTCCCATCTGTCTGGTGGTCTTCCTCTAGGCCTCCGGTGCTCTCTCGGACTCCACTCCAGTACTAGCTTCGTCTATCTGTTGTCTTTTCTTCTTGCAACGTGGCCAGCCCATTGCCATTTCAAGGAACCTACTCTCTCTAAGATGTCATTAACCTTCATCACAGACCGGATGTCATCTGCCCTTTTCCTGTCCTTTCTTGTATAGCCCAGCATTGATCTCTCCATGGCTCTCTGTGCTGTCCTAAGTTCCGTTTTGTTAATGAGTTCAGTGTCCATGTCTCGCAGCCATACATCATCACAGGAAGAATGCATTGATCAAATACTGCTTTCTTCAGATTTACTGGCATTTTTGATCTGAATACTTTTGAATTCTTCCCAAATGGTTCAAATGGCTCTGAGCACTATGGGACTCAACTGCTGAGGTCATTAGTTCCCTAGAACTTAGAACTAGTTAAACCTAACTAACCTAAGGACATCACAAACATCTATGCCCGAGGCAGGATTCGAACCTGCGACCGTAGCGGTCTTGCGGTTCCAGACTGCAGCGCCTTTAACCGCACGGCCACTTCGGCCGGCTGAATTCTTCCCAAATGCTTGCCAGCCAAGCTTGATGCGTTGATAGATTTCTGGCCTTATGTCTCCCTTCATATTTATAATCTGGCCAAGGTAGACATATTCACTGACCTCTTCTAGTAGACTGTCCTTTACTTTCACATCCCCAGCTGGGACCCATTTGTTGGATATTACTTTTGTTTTGGAAAGGTTCATGTTCAAGCCAACCAGCTGACATTCCGATGCAAGATCTGTAACTAAGTTTTGGAGCTCTGTGAAGTCTTTGGCCAGTAAGGCAATATCAGCAGCAAATCTCAAGTTGGTAAGCCTTCTTCCACTAATTCTAATTCCCTTACCTTCCCAGCTCAGCTTTGACATAGCCATTTCCAATACAGCAGAGAACAGGTATCCACCTAAAATTACAAAATATGCTCAACATCTGGACATGTATTTCTTCAGGCAGCTTATAATGTATGCCAAGGGAATAACAGACTTTCCTAAACTACATTTGGGGAACATGCATCCAGAATTAAACAACAGATTCTGTATCATGAATCTGCATTCTGTCGTTTACAGTCAATTATCTGCTGAACTATATAGAGCAGAAGCTGGATCCAATATTGGTGAAAAACTACAAAACTGTCAGTCACATGATGTTCAGAACTAACTTTAGAGATTCATACTGCATTGAGGTTTGCATTGAAAGTCCTCAATTGCATTTATAGTTAAGATATCTGCATTACATTTGACATCTACAATAACATCTGCAGAAAAACGACTCACATGTTGGGAGGTATGTAATGATTGTGAAGGTATTTAACAGAAATTCTACATCTGACAAGATCACAGCATGATGTACATTTAATATGGCTGTAGTGTCCTGCAGACAATCATATCACATTGACCATACCTGCAATCTTGTGAATTACAGAATATACACTCCTGGAAATTGAAATAAGAACACCGTGAATTCATTGTCCCAGGAAGGGGAAACTTTATTGACACATTCCTGGGGTCAGATACATCACATGATCACACTGACAGAACCACAGGCACATAGACACAGGCAACAGAGCACGCACAATGTCGGCACTAGTACAGTGTATATCCACCTTTCGCAGCAATGCAGGCTGCTATTCTCCCATGGAGACGATCGTAGAGATGCTGGATGTGGTCCTGTGGAACGGCTTGCCATGCCATTTCCACCTGGCGCCTCAGTTGGACCAGCGTTCGTGCTGGACGTGCAGACCGCGTGAGACGACGCTTCATCCAGTCCCAAACATGCTCAATGGGGGACAGATCCGGAGATCTTGCTGGCCAGGGTAGTTGACGTACACCTTCTAGAGCACGTTGGGTGGCACGGGATACATGCGGACGTGCATTGTCCTGTTGGAACAGCAAGTTCCCTTGCCGGTCTAGGAATGGTAGAACGATGGGTTCGATGACGGTTTGGATGTACCGTGCACTATTCAGTGTCCCCTCGACGATCACCAGTGGTGTACGGCCAGTGTAGGAGATCGCTCCCCACACCATGATGCCGGGTGTTGGCCCTGTGTGCCTCGGTCGTATGCAGTCCTGATTGTGGCGCTCACCTGCACAGCGGCAAACACGCATACGACCATCATTGGCACCAAGGCAGAAGCGACTCTCATCGCTGAAGACGACACGTCTCCGTTCGTCCCTCCATTCACGCCTGTCGCGACACCACTGGAGGCGGGCTGCACGATGTTGGGGCGTGAGCGGAAGACGGCCTAACGGTGTGCGGGACCGTAGCCCAGCTTCATGGAGACGGTTGCGAATGGTCCTCGCTGATACCCCAGGAGCAACAGTGTCCCTAATTTGCTGGGAAGTGGCGGTGCGGTCCCCTACGGCACTGCATAGGATCCTACGGTCTTGGCGTGCATCCGTGCGTCGCTGCGGTCCGGTCCCAGGTCGACGGGCACGTGCACCTTCCGCCGACCACTGGCGACAACATCGATGTACTGTGGAGACCTCACGCCCCACATGTTGAGCAATTCGGCGGTACGTCCACCCGGCCTCCCGCATGCCCACTATACGCCCTCACTCAAAGTCCGTCAACTGCACATACGGTTCATGTCCACGCTGTCGCGGCATGCTACCAGTGTTAAAGACTGCGATGGAGCTCCGTATGCCACGGCAAACTGGCTGACACTGACGGCGGCGGTGCACAAATGCTGCGCAGCTAGCGGCATTCGACGGCCAACACCGCGGTTCCTGGTGTGTCCACTGTGCCGTGCGTGTAATCATTGCTTGTACAGCCCTCTCGCAGTGTCCGGTGCAAGTATGGTGGGTCTGACACACCGGTGTCAATGTGTTCTTTTTTCCATTTCCAGGAGTGTATAATAAGCACCAGATTTCAATGAGTCCTATGTATGTTGTAGAGGGACCAGTCCTGAGTACCTGGAGAGTGGTTTATCTTGTGAAGAACCCTGATTTTCTGCTAAAACTGATGCTGAAGTTCTAGACCTATCACCATTATCTGTAACATTAATTATGTTTTGACAGAACAAGTGTAGTGCACACCACATGGGTTAACATTCATGATTAGAATTCTTACCAGTATACCTTTTTTTCCACCATCCAGAATATCACTAAGCTGTAAATGTGATGAAAATTAATTAAGAAAATATTTTCACCTTAGTAATTTCATTAATAAATTAATCATTATGGTGTGATTTCTTTAAATGTATATCCTGTTTGTGCTGCATAGTTAAAGTTCAAAATGTTTGCACAGTTCTCAATGATGGAACATTAAGACAAAACTATCTGAACCCAATATACGCTCCACGAAAAAAAAAAAAAAAAAAAAAAAAAAAAAAAAAAAAAAAAAATCCCACACACCACAAAGGTATAACTCAAATAGTGCAGAAATCTGTAGGTGTGATGTACATGTGTGAAGAAACAATTGATTAAAATTTCATAAAAAATTGGATAAATTATTTAAGAGGAATAGCTCCACAAATAGATGGTGTTGCTAATACTTTGGTCCAGCTCTGCCCTTTAGGCAACCTGTTATTTGGCTTGACACTGATTGGTAGACTTGTTGGATGTCCTCTTGAGGCATATTGTGCCAAATTCTGTCCAATTGTCACGTAATACTATCAAAATCCCAAGCTGATTGGAGGGCCATGCCCACAATGCTCCAAATGTTCCCAATTGGGGAGAGATGCAGTGACGTTGCTGGCCAAGATAGGGTTTGGCAAGCATGAAGACAAGCAGTAGAAACTCTCATCTTGTGCAGATGGGCTTTGTTTTGCTGAAATGTAAGGCCATGATGGCTTGCCATAAAGGGCAATAACATGGTGCACAGAATATTGTCCACTTACCAGTGTTGTAGTGATGCCACAGATGACAACCGAGGGGGTCCTGCTATGAAAAGAAGTGGGACTCATCATTGCAGATAATTCTATTCCAGTCAATGAGATTACAGGCCAAAGAGATGTCACTAAATGATCCGAACAATGGTGGGATGCCATACATGCTGCTGTCTAATGCATGGCCTGACAACCTGGGGTAATGGTCTGGAGTATTATTGTTTTCACTGCAGGACCCCCCCCCCTGGGTTGTCATCTGCACCAATCATATTGAACAGTGGTACATCAACAATATTCTACTCCCTTGCCCTTTTTTATCAATCTTTTTTATGTAGCTTCCTAATACCCTTTTCAGACTTGTGCGACTGATTTTCGATGATCATGTCACAAGTTCTTGAGCTAGGTGGAACTTTCTTATTTATTGGTCTTTTTTTATATGGCTTCCTATGATGCCAATTTGAACATATCCAATCAGTTTTTGACAAATCACTTGTCAATGTGGACGGCACTCTTGGTGCTTCGACATCTTCTGCGAAGGGTAAAAAGAATGAAGTATGGGGAGTAGGTAAAACTACTCAATTTGTTCTTATTCATGGACCTACTTTATTTTGTGGTGCGAAGTTAAATTTTTCTTTAATGAAAGTTTCTTCTTCTTCCAGTTTGGGTAACGGATGGATAACAGTTGCTTTCGTTGCTTGTAACAATGCAGGGAGAGCCGGTTTGGAATCCTTTGAAACTCGTGAAATCTTGGCTTACCGTACTATTCCTGTTTCTGAGATTATTATTGCTAGCGAGGGTTCCTACCTTTTACCGCACGGGAGTTTGTCTTTGTCTTGTCGTAGACGTTGTAAGATAAATTCCGATTGTAGTACTCACTTATGGGTGAAGGCTAGTGGTCCTTCTTCTTTGGAAGATTGTCGCATTGTGGGTGATTGTACTTTATATAATCATTGAAAGCAGTTCTCAAAATCGGCCCTGATGATGATGATCATGTCACAAGTTCTTGAGCTAGGTGGAACTTTCTTATTTATTGGTCTTTTTTTATATGGCTTCCTATGATGCCAATTTGAACATATCCAATCAGTTTTTGACGATCATGTGATTGGTAGTGAAGCAAACACATTTCCTAAATTCCAACAAGATAATGGACAGATTTTTTCTACTTGTACAATGCACGTGGTGTCATCATAACACAATTGCCTTAAAAAGGGGGGGGGTCACAAACTATGTGACATAATTGTTCACCATCTTTTCTCTGCTGTCATCTGGTGTGACATCATAGACCATTGCCCTCTTTTGTCTGCCAATACCTTGTCACCCTGAGCTTGACAGTTCATTTGCATAAAAGCAGTCCAGGATATCCATAGCTTCATTACTTTGCATGACTTGTGCATAAACATGTGTTGTCACGTACTTCTGGAAACCTATGGAGGAATTGTTGAATCAATGCCATGCAGTACTGCTGCTGCACTGGGTTCCAAAGTGGGAGCAGCATGCTTTTAAGCAGGGAGTCATAATGTTTTGAGTCATCAGCCCATGTTCCTTGTACAGGGCTGCATGAGAAATTTTTTTAGTTAGTGGGTTTAACATATTTATCTTAACCATTCTCTACACCACTATGTAATATGCAATATGGGCCTATATTTGCCATTTGCTACTGTGTCATGGGACACCTGATATCACGCCTCCCCTTCTCTGTTTCATACCCAGAGAAACGTACACATCTACTTATTGAATTTTTTGACAACATTTTTGAAAGGTTTTGCTGCAGAAATGTAGACATATAGCCATATCACTGCGTGGTGCTCATATTGGCATCATGCTACCTCTGAAAGCGTGACTGTAACTGTCACAAATAGCAGTCAAAGTTAAAGTGTAGCATGTGTTCTAAGACGTTTTGGGCTTGCAGCCCTTTGTCATTCACGACACTCCACAATATTTCGACTGGGCGTGTGCCAGTCATTCACCATTCTGCAATTTATTAGCATGCTGGGTCTCTGTATTCCATGCATGCTTTAAAATCATACTCACAGAGTGACCACATTATATAGCAGGCACTGTTGTCACTTGTGGAATTGTGGAGCTCTACTTCCTTCTGGGTTGCTGCTCACTGTTGGCATTGGTGTACTCTTTCATCTTCATTTAGAGCAAATGACGGAAATGATGTGGTTCCACAGGTTATCTCACTGATACCTGTTGTCACAGTTAATTTTCTGCCATGTGTATTTCCACAGATTCTTTAATAAAGGAGGCCAAACAGATGTTTCTCTAGCTAAATGTTCATCACATACCATTTAATTCTCTGTGGGGATACAATGTTGACCAGTAGCAGACTTAATTGACTGCAAAAGCTTAGTGCAGTGTTGATATCCAGTGCAGCATTTTTCCCTGGTGTGCATGGCCTGGCATATGTAAGCCCTACCACACAGCCAAGGTATTTTGAGAATTGCAGCCTTTCACAACAACAAATCTTCTTTCACTGATCACTGAAGATCTGCAATCTTCGATGGAAGGTGAAAAACCATATGAACTGAACTTTCTGGAGAATCCTGGGAACGTTGATGGAGATATAGCCAACACATAGAAAAATCCTGAGGGTGTTGCTGGCTTGCACTTCTCTTTACCTAGTTTCTAGTTTTTGGCTTTAAATGACAGTGTTTGTGCTTCATGAGCAACAAAGGTGTTTCCAAATGCTTGCTATCACACTGAAGAGTATAATATTGAGCTGTATAATATATGGGCTCTGTGTAGTCTATACGGGTAAATAATAATATAAATATTTCTAACTTTTAATCATGTGTGACACACCGTGGAGGTTACCTAACATGTGCATTTGGGCTGTTTTCAGAAGATGTGAGTATACATGGATCTGATGCTTTTATATGAATATCAATGCAAGCAAAAGCATATTCTACAATGTAAATGACATTGTAATGGTCAAGAAGTGTCAGAAATTTCATCTCTTATCATGTTACAGAGACTACAGTCATGTGCAAAGCAAGAATCGCTCTCACCATTATGAACAGGAACTGAGCACCTTACACGTATCAGCAACTGTACTAAACAGAACAAAATACATATTACAAAGCTGTATACATCAGGCAAGATGATTTTAAATATGGATTGCCATTAGAAATTAGCAACACTTTCAAATCAGTATAGACTGAGAAGTGCAGCCCACATTTATGTGTGAATTTTCTGCTCTCAATATATGAATAATTTTACCAGAGATCCATAAAACTTGATGAAATCAACAAGAATCAAACCCTGTTTGCTGCTAATATTTTGGCTACAAGCCATTCGGCCACTTTCAGAGTTAGCCAGAAAGAGTGATGGCAAAGCAACTTTGTCCACCTGATATACTGATGGTGTGAGCCAAGTGTGTATTACAATGTGATAAATCATTGTGGAAGAAATACAAGGATGGCAAAGATACAATGTAATGTGATCCTACTGTGAAAGATGTTTCATAATTCTGGTCAACAGTTGTTGCCTATAAGAGAGAACTACTGCCAGTGCCAGATTCAATATTTTGTGAAGGTTGAAACCATCACAACCAATATATTTCAGTACCCTCCCTGAAAATTGAATCTCAGATGGGTGAAACAGATGTTGAAATCTGCATGTTCTTGCAGTCAACTGCTCGACTTGCTTTTATATTATGTCTGGCGACAGCAGGTTTATCATGCCGAGGCAGGAGGATATAAGGTCAATGTTCCACGTAACTTTCTTGAACTATAAGCAAAGTATGTCCTTTATTTGATAAATCACACTGACAGGGAAACTTATACACATCTGCCATCTGTAAATCAAGTCACCCTTCACACAGTCAAGGAGTGTAGCAATCTTTGGTGCTGATAGAAAAATAGCCTGAAACATGTTTCATGAGCGTAGGACCTATTTAAGAACAAAGATTCCTCATGATCCTTTCCTCTTCAGCCACTTGAGATGGTACACACTCCTTCAGTTTTGATTGCAAAGCCTTGCAGATTTTCCATGGTGGATATCATTTATTTCCAAAAACTTCTTTGAGGTGTTCGAGTTCTTCCTGTAGATGATCCCAGTCCTCGTCAGCAATAATATGTGCACCATGAACAAGGTTATTGGGGACACAACTGCCTTCACTGAATGGCAACAGCTGCCCCCTCGAAAGCAAATATATTTAGTTGTCAGCTTGCGGAAGACACCATGACCCACGGTGATGTCAGTTTTACATTTAACCCAGACGTCCATCAATGGGAGGCATCAATAATTTCCAAACTCATGGTAAATTTGATGAAGTTTCTCCTCACTGTGGGGCCCTCTACAAAAGTGTCATCCACACATCTTCAAAATATGACAGACTGAAAACTTCCAGAGTCCAAAGGCTTCTCTCAAAATCTTCATCGTGATATGCAATTTTACGGGAGGTTCATGTAAATAATTTCAAAGAGTTGACATTCTCCAGCACTACAGATACCAACTAATTACTGGAACACAAGCTGCTGGTGGAAACGAGTTCATGGCTGAATGTGTCAAGGCATATCAAATGTGTAAACATTACAGGCACTTGTCACCAATGTTCAGTATTATGTGCACACGTGTAACATTATTTTCTGCCACAATGCTTACAACATTAAGCTGTAAAACAACACATGCACAAAATGAAAAAGATGAGATATAAAAAAGTTGTACAATACCTTTCTGATTCACTGCCACCACTTCTTGACTCCACTTCATGCTTGAGCTCCTGAAAAAGAGGATTAAGAGCATTTACTGTAAAATACATTTACTAATTTTAACCCGTTAGTATAGATGGTTAATTGTTTATGCATTTGTCAGTATCCTCAACCATATTTCCTCACAACAAATAATCTTTGTTTCCATTCTCCTTTATTTAATAGGTCTTTTTGTGTAACCTCACAAGCCATCAACTTCCACACTAGGCAAGTATACCCGACCTCAAACCTCCCCACTGTCTCCTGTCTCCAATCTGTCTGTTCCACTATGTGCATCACTCCTTTCCATCACATACGATGCCTGTCTCCAAAGCAGCTATTCCTCCTACATGCAGGATTACAGTGGAAACAATTTCCGATGGCCATACACTGCAACTTGCCCATGTGAACGTTGAGCCCTTAACAGCCCACTTGAGTGAATTCAGATACGTATTTCAGGAACTCCGCTTTCATGTCATACTTCAGTTGGGGAAAGTGCCTGATGCACATTCTTCCCGGTTCTGCAAGTCTTGATGGCTAAGTCTTTCTGAGACAGGTTAGATATAACTAATGAGACGGTGGTGTGGTGGCGTGTGTAAATGCAAATTTATTCCCCAAGGTCGTTCTCACGTCCAGACATAAAGACAAACAACCTAAACACATGTTCATTGAAATTAAATCTCTCACCAGAAAGTATCTTCTCATGTAATATACCATCATCATCCCCCCCCCCCCCTCTCCTCCTAAAGTTGGACAGCTCTCGAGCTTAGAATTCACTGTACGGTCTGGAATCTTTGTGGTGAACACCCAATTGTGGCCAGAGATATGAACACAAATATTCTAAACAACAGTCCCTCCATATCAAAATTGACATATAGACTTTCCTGCTCAAACATTACACTGCTTTCACTTGGGCCATATCATCATGCAGTTGACACTCATAGTGACCAAGTCTCCAAATAGGGAAATTCACACCAATCAGATCTCCATGGCTGTCTGGTTTGCTCATGATTTAAGTTACATGACTTACTTGTTATAACATCCAAAGAATGAATTGCAAGTGATGATTTTTAAAGATTTTAAGTGCTTGAATATTTTCGAGTTTACAGCTGAGACCTGACATTTCTTGGCAGGCAATGGCAAAAAATACGTTTCACATGAATTATGAAGTAGCTAACTTCACTGAGAGACTCAATAATTTCTACAATAAATACACTCCTACAAAAATTGTATGAGTCAGGGGAAAATCAGCACCACAGCTTACTGATCAACTTGGAATCTTATGAGTATCAGAGATGCAGCATACAGGAAATATACATGGCACCTGACCTCTGATAATCAACACACATACAATCAACAATGGAAACAATTTAGGATAACTGTGAGAAAAGTAAAACTCAGGTGTGCCAAACATTAGCTGAGGACTTTTACATACTCTTCATACAACAACAAAGTTAGGAAACTACTGCGAAATCAAAGAGAGCTTCACTGCAAGTTTAAACGCAGTCAAAACCTCTCAGACAAACAGAAGCTAAATGATGTCAAAGTTAGCATAAGGAGGACTATGCGTGAAGTGTTCAGTGAATTCGAAAGTAAAATTCTATGTACCAACTTGACAGAAAATCCTAGGAAGTTCTGGTCAGACATTAAATCAGTAAGTGGCTCGAAACAGCATATCCAGACACTCTGGGATGATGATGGCATTGAAACAGAGGATGACACGCGTAAAGCTGAAATACTAAACACATTTTTCCAAAGCTGTTTCACAGAGGAAGACCGCACTGCAGTTCCTTCTCTAAATCCTCACACAAACGAAAAAATGGCTGACATCGAAATAAGTGTCCAAGGAATAGAAAAGCAACTGGAATCACTCAACAGAGGAAAGTCCACTGGACCTGACAGGATACCAGTTCGATTCTACACAGAGTATGCGAAAGAACTTGCCCCCCTTCTAACAGCCATGTACTGCAAGTCTCTAGAGGAACAGAAGGTTCCAAATGATTGGAAAAGAGCACAGGTAGTCCCAGTCTTCAAGACGGGTCGTCGAGCAGATGCGCAAAACTATAGACCTACACCTCTGACGTCGATCTGTTGTAGAACTTTAGAACATGTTTTTTCTCGCGTATCATGTCGTTTCTGGAAACCCAGAATCTACTCTGTAGGAATCGACATGGATTCCAAAAACAGTGATCGTGTGAGACCAACTCGCTTTAATTGTTCATGAGACCCAGAAAATATTAGATACAGGTTCCCAGGTAGATGCTATTTTCCTTGACTTCTGGAAGGCATTCGATACAGTTCTGCACTGTCGCCTGATAAACAAAGTAAGAGCCTACGGAATATCAGACCAGCTGTGTGGCTGGATTGAAGAGTTTTTAGCAAACATAACACAGCATGTTGTTCTCAATGGAGAGACGTCTACAGATGTTAAAGTAACCTCTGGCGTGCCACAGGGGAGTGTTATGGGACCATTGCTTTTCACAATATGTATAAATGACCTAGTAGATAGTGTGGGAAGTTCCATGCGGCTTTTTGCGGATGATGCTGTAGTATACAGAGAAGTTGCAGCATTAGAAAATTGCAGCGAAATGCAGGAAGACCTGCAGCGGATAGGCACTTGGTGCAGGGAGTGGCAACTGACCCTTAACATAGACAAATGTGATGTATTACGAATACATGGAAAGAAGGATCCTTTATTGTATGATTATATGATAGCGGAACAAACACTGGTACCAGTTACTTCTGTAAAATACCTGGGAGTATGTGTGTGGAACGATTTGAAGTGGAATGATCATATAAAATTAATTGTTGGTAAGGCGGGTACCAGGTTGAGATTCATTGGGAGAGTCCTTAGAAAATGTAGACCATCAATGAAGGAGATGGCTTACAAAACACTGGTTCGACCTATACTTGTGTGTTGCTCATCAGTGTGGAATCACATTGGGTTGACGGAGGAGATAGAGAAGATCCAAAGAAGAGCGGCATGTTTCGTCACAGGGTTATTTGGTAAGTGTGATAGCATTACGGAGATGTTTAGCAAACTCACGTGGCAGACTCTGCAAGAGAGGCGCTCTGCATCGCAGTGTAGCTTGCTGTCCAGGTTTCGAGAGGGTGCGTTTCTGGATGAGGTATCGAATATATTGCTTCCCCCTACTTATACCTCCCGAGGAGATTGCGAATGTAAAATTAGAGAGATTCAAGCAAGCACGGAGGCTTTCCAGCAGTCGTTCTTCCCGCGAACCATACGCGACTGGAACAGAAAAGGGAGGTAATGACAGTGGCATGTAAAGTGCCCTCCGACACACACCGTTGGGTGGCTTGTGGAGTATAGATGTAGATGTAGATATTGCAGAAAAACCTATGAAGACTAGGAAAAGCAAAACTCAAATTCAGAGCTGAACCGCTAACTCCTATTGAGGATCTAAATGAATATTTCACCACACCAACATTTTCACTTCACCAAGGTATAAGTGTACATACCATCCATTCCCTTAACGAATCAGTGGTTGATAAATAAAAAAAATATTTCTGCAGCCAATAAGCTTTAATAAGGTTCAGAAGACAAGTTCGTTCAGCAGCTGAAGGACACAATAACATTACAGTGCCAATGATCAATTTCCTTGTCAATCCACAACTCTGTTCTCTGACCTCCTAAAGCTCCCAATAGCCTAGAAGCAGTGACTCATAAAACCACTCCCCAAAATGGAATACTCCAATGAACACACTGACTACAAGCCCATCTGTGTTCTACTAGCATTATCTAAGCCAATGAAATACATAATTCACAATCAGCTTACAAAGTGCTATACATCAAATAACCTTTTTCCCAGAGAAAGCGCACCATGACAATTGCTCTTATAAAAGTGACTGACAAACTGAAACCAGCTATGAACAAATGAGAAGAAATTATTATGTACTTTTAGGATTGCAGCAAAGCTTTCAATACTGCCAACTTTGATGCTCTACTTGCTTAATCAAAAGTCAAATTTTTCTACACATGCTGTACAATGGCTCCAATCACACTTATATTCTGCCAACATTGTGTAATAAAGCGAAAACACCACAATGGAGGAATGTATTAACAGAGGTCCCACAAGGACCAGTATTAGGCCCATTACTTTCTTCATTTTATGTTAATGATGGTCAACTATTATCTCCCATTGAGAATATTATTTATATGGATTTCCAGCACGCTAGATAAATAATGGGACAGCAACTTGTGTTAACCAGTTTCATGTAGAAAACAGCCAAATTAGTAAGATTCAATTTTTTTCAAATTTCATTCACGAGTCTAATTTCAGGTTACTTGAACCCATTTTCAAATCATTCTGTGAGGCAGAAAGTTAAAATTAATATTTATTCATACACTGTTATAAAAACTGAGTGCATATTACAGGATACAGAGCATATCATACCATGAGATATTTACCAAATACAGAAAATGGTATATTCTGTAACAGCATGCAATATGTGTTAAGATTGTACATACATGTCTACCAAAGTCATATTTTTCTATGAACACTGGCAGAACAAACATAATACTGATGGTCTAGGTCCTACACTGACACAAGGAAACCTCAGGTGGGGGGAGGGGGGGCGGGGGGCACCCTATCACGATGCAGGGAATTTATTTATTACAATTTCCAGTTACCAAGCACAAAAATTAATACTATGAAAGTACAGGCAACTACCACATTTCAGGTTTTTAAAATTTTCCAGAAACAGCAAGACATTTAAAGGCTTTTTGATATATTTTTTAAAATGTTTCCCAAAACAGTAGTGCATTTAAAAGCAATGAACAGTGAACAACAACAGCAGCACATACTATCAGTCAATGCTACAGCGACACACAACATTGTTCATTGCAAACCATAAATAGTATGGAAAGAAACCAAATTAGTATGAAATTCAAAGTCATCACCACCATCTGCATTACATCATCGTAAACCACTTACTCACAAACAAACCTAACAGAATGTATTACTATGAAATTATTTAACATGACACTTCATTGGTGCAAACAGTGTTAAAATGCTAGGCTGTGTCTAACACTGTACCAAATGTGACAGCATATAAAAGTACATGGGTGGTTTCATCTCAAATCACACAGGTCATGTCAACTTGTTGTCATGAATCTCTAGGGAAAAAATATATGTTAGACCCCCATATCGTAAGTGTTAAGAAATAAGGTAGTTTCATTTTATCTTAGTTTCTGTAAATGGTCCAGCCCTTTGAAAATGTATATTTTGTAAATAACTCTTAAAACTATGGAGAAAAAAAAAAAAAATATAACTAATAAATCAAAAATACTGGAGACATGGCAGATGTTTTGCATTAAGGCTCTCTCTTAGTGTGCTGAAATTTAGCTGACACCTGCTCACTTATTTGCTTCCTTTAACTTACAATTTAAGACAAAAATACAAAATTTAAGTTAATTTTTACAATTTTTTTCTTATTTGGAAAGACACAGAATGCTATCTTTTCTGTTGCATTACCAGATACAACTGATGTAATTATAAACAGTATCTTCTCTGTTCCAGCTATCTGCATTACATAAATACTTATTACTAAAAATGTAAAAACTGCATTTTTACAGTTTTACAAATTATTTACTCAAAAATCCCCATCTGAAAACTTTTGAGAATCACACAAGATGATGTTTGGTTAATCTGTTACCAGTCAATGCAAACACAAATGGCAATATTTTTTTGTGTAAAGTGATAAAATTTTTTTAACATTCTGCATTTTTTGTAGCACTGAATTTCTAGTGTAAAATATGCATGTCGGCAACAGTTTCCAGCACTCTTCTGTTTGTAACAAACAATTGAGAACTTGCTCATACCATTCTGCATCGAGTTTTCTCATTTGACATACCAAAAGTTCTGGATCAAGGCAACCAGGTGGATGCAATGTTTCTTGAATTTCGAAAAGCACTTGACTCTGTACCACATCTACACTTATTGTTGAAAGTAGAATCATATGGGGTATGAACTGAAATTTGTGGCTGGATTGAGCACTTCTTGGTAGGGAGAACACAGCTTGTTATCTTGGATGGAGAGTCATCATCAGATGCAGAAGTAACTTCAGATGTGCCCCAGGGAAGTTTGTTGGGGCCCCTGCTGTTCATGTTGTATATTAATGACCGTCCAGATGAGAATAGTAAAATCAGGAGTTTTGCAGATGATGCTGTTATCTTCAATAAAGTACTATCTGAGAGAAGCTGCATAAATATTCAGTCAGATGTTGATAAGATTTCAACATGGTGCAAAGATTGGCAACTTGTTCTATTTGTTCAGAAATGTAAAATTTTGCACTTCACAAAAAGAAAAAATGTAGTTTGCTATGACTATAATATCAGTCAGTCACTGATGGAACTGCCCTGGTCATACAAATACCTGGTTGTAACACACTGTAGGGATATGGAATGGAATGATCACACAGGTTGAGTTGTGGGTAAAGCAGGTGGTAGATTTCATTTTATTGATAGAATACTGGCAAAGTACAATCAGTCTACAAAAGAGACTGCTTACAAATCACTTGTGTGACCCATCCTAACAATCCTAGAATATCGCTCAAGTGTGTGGGACCCATACCAGATAGGAGTAACGGGGTATTGAATACATACAGAGAAGGGTAGCACGAAGTACTATTTATATATTTTGTGCATCATATAAAGTGTTCAACCATATTTGGGCTGCCACAGCAAATGTTTGTAAATTATACTGTTTAGTTTCAGTTGCAGCAGATCGAGTGACTTCTTCATCAGCTTACAACAAATGGCTACAATACTATCACAACAAGCAGTACCACAGCTGGTTGCTGCACCCAAGTTTCACCCATTTAACAGTAATGAAGAGGATTACTTAGAATATCAAATGCAGACAGGAGCTCACTCCATCACATACAGCATTACAGGTATGGCACACAATGCTTTTTCCTTTCACTGGTCGGAGCCGACAAAGTACTGTCTGTTTTTAACACTGTGCTAAATTTCTCACCCAGAAGATGCTAGTTACGATGAGCTTGTTCGGCTGCTAGGTGAACATTTTGATGCTCAGGATCATGTCACTGAAGTGAGGTTTAAAATTTTCTGGCTCAAGAAGCAGCCTGATCTGACTTTAAAACAGTGCATATCCAAAATTAGGGGACTAAAAAGTTCAAGTGTTCTTGTGGACTAAGCTATAACAGTGTTACGTTACATGATGCAATCACTTAAAATGTTTCAGATGTATGCATTCATGATGCTATTCTAAAATAGCCTGAAAAAAGATTTGCCTCTTGTGGAATTACTGAGGTTGATTTTGAGGCTCCATGTATTTCTCATGTTAAAAGTGCACAAGACACTCAGTTCACGCTAATTTTAATGTGAATAAAGACAGGGCTCCGATTAACAGTAAACCTAAACATAAAAACTTTCAGTTTTGTGGTACATGACATGCACTACAAATAAGTGTGGACGTCTTTTACTCAGTGATTTTCAAATTGTCAGACAAGCTTGTCCTTGTAATGACACGAAATATTTCCAGTGGCATATACTGGCCATGAAACACCAGAACTTGACATATGCAGTTTGTCAGCAACTTTTTGTGATGTTAGATAATGTGTTTCATTCCATGTACTTAGTTCTAGGAACAGTGCAAAAATTTTTCCTTAGACTTGTTTGATTTCTTCAAACCGTGCATACAAGACAACTTGTTACAAATCAGAGTTTCTGTGGCTCATACTAATCTTTATGACTTTTGTAATCAGTAAAGAGAACTGTTTGTAGCATTATGAAGTGCTAAAGATCTTAATGTGTACATTACCATTAAAGACAATGCGCAACCATGGTTTTCTCATGCAAGGTCTGTCTCCCGTGCAGTATGTCAGAAATCTGCTCAGGAATAGCAACAATGGAAAAAAGTGGGGTTACACAACAGTTTTCTGCAAATCAGTGGGCATCACCTTTGGTCATTCATAAAACCTGCTAGGAAATTTACTTGTGTGTGCTGATTTTCATATATTCACTTCCTCTCCCACAGCTGGAGGAATTAATGGACAGACTGAGACAGATCAGAGTCTATTACAGGATTGATTTACATGAGGAATACTTCCTGTTATCCCTGGAAAAGCTGCCCAAGCAATATTTTGTGGTCAACACTCACAATTGGATTGTTACAGTTTCAAACATTGCAATAAATAGCAAATCAAGTGTAGTCTTAGAAAGATCAGCCAATAAAATATTTGTGGACATTAATCACTGGTTCCTAGCCAATTCTTTGTCACTAAACTTTGAAAAAACACACTACATGCAGTTCAGACCTTGTAAGGGGTGTCCCAAGAATATATGTCTAACATACGATGACAAGAAGATAGAAGAAGTGGACAGTGTTTAATTCTTGGGATTACAGCTTGATAATAAATTCAACTGGGAGGAGCACACCACAGAACTGCTGAAGCGTCTTAACAAATCTCTGTTTGCAATGCGAATTTTGTCAGACTTAGGGGATATAAAAATGAAAAAGCTGGCATACTATGCTTACTTTCATTCCATAATGTCATATGGGATTATTTTTTTTGGAGTAATTCATCAAGCCAAGCTAAAGTTTTCCGGGCACAAAAACGTGCAGTGAGAGTTATATGTGGTGTGAACTCAAGAACATCCTGCAGAAGCCTGTTTAGGGAACTAGGGATACTAACTACTGCTTCCCAATATATTTATTCCTTAATGAAATTTGTCATTAAAAATATATCACTTTTTCAAACCAACAGTTCAATTCATGGAATCAATACTAGAAATAAGAATAATCTTTACAAGGATTTAAAGTCACTTAGTCTTGTACAAAAAGGTGTGCATTATTCAGGAACACACATTTTCAATAACTTGCCAGCAGCCATAAAAAGCTTAACAACCAATGAAATTCAGTTTAAGAGAAGCCTAAAGGATTTATTGGTGGCCAACTCCTTCTACTCCATTGATGAATTTCTTAGTAAAACCAACTGATTTGTATATAAGTACAACATAACTTCTGCACAATTTCAGTGCAGTAATGTGTTCATTGAAAATATGTGTGTGTGTGTGTGTGTGTGTGTGTGTGTGTGTGTGTGTGTGTGTGTGTGTGTGTGTGTGTTAGTATAATCTAACTTCTGCACCATTTCAGTGCAGTAATGTGTTCATTGTAAATAAGTATTACAGTAGTTGTATTACCTTATAAGTAAATAAAAAACTTTTTTATTTTAAATTCAGTGCATTAGTATTTGTAAAATGACTCTTAGTGTTCACTAAAAAATTACGATCATTCCACTTGGGACCTGTGGAATGTTACATTAGCGTATTTGTTTTAGTTGTAAACATTTGTCATGTATTGTTGTTTTTCTGACATGTTCCACATCCTGGAGGACCTCCTCACTACAGATCAATTGGAATGAAAGTAAATCTAATCTAATCAAAGACTACTGTCTGGAACTGCTTTGGCTCCTGCTATTTTTCAACAGGTGCTGTAACAAATAACTCTGAAAGTCCCTCCATGCACAAACTATTTTGACAATATTGTTGTCATGGGTCATATGCCTGTTGAATGTATAGCAAATTTAGACTGCTTGTTTCGAGTTCTTTCAGTGCCTGGTTTAAAGTGCAACAAGGAAAAGTGCTCCTTCTTTCACAAAGAACCTGAACATTTAGAACAGGTAATAAATGAACAGGGTTTATCCTGCTAACACACACTTGTCTGCGAATGAAGATCTACCAGTGACCTGTAATATTCAGGAGGAGGAGGAGATTATTGTTTAACGCCCCATCACCAATGAGGTCATTAGAGATGGAGCACAAGCTCTGATTAAGAAAGGAAGGGGAAGGAAATTGGCCATGACATTTCAAAGGAACCACCTCGGCATTTGCCTGAAGTGATTTCTGAAAATCACAGAAAACCTAAATCAGTCTAGTCAGAAACAGGTTTGAACCGTTATCCTTCTGAATGTGAGTCTAGTGTGCTAACCACTGCACTACCTCCTTTGGTGTGTAACATTCAGTAACTCTAAGCTCTCATAGGGAGACCACCTTAAAGATCTACCACTCTTTTCCAAGTGACAGGAAGTCACTCGCAGAACTATTATATAGTCATTGCCAGCATAGCCTGTTGTATCTTCCATGGCTCCTTGGTAACAACGTGTTCTGTCAGTTTGAGTAAAGTTTCGATCACAGAATGAAGTCTTCTTTTAATATTTTGGAACAGCGTTGAGACCATGGTGTCATCACAAAGGTTTTTGGATGGTCATCTTATGTCTTCTAAGGCTCCATTGGGCTGCATCAGTGTCAGCTTCAGCACTATGTCAGTGATTCTGTCACAGAATTTTTACCAGCAGACACAGCGCGTCACTGGGTCAACAACAGCAGCAATATTCACCTCTAGTCCAGTCATGGCTGGCGCTGCCAGAGTGGTGCTGACAGAGATTGATGTTGCACCACCAGTATAACTCATGTCTCCATCATCAGCACCTGTCCTGCAGCCTGAGCTGACATCTCCCCAACTACAACATGTGTTACTGGATGCAGGTGTGCACCCTATGGCCAGTTTTTTAGCTGGTGTTCCCGGTCACTCACAAGGTGGCTACTGAGGTCCCTACAGCCATCATCTGTCATTACACTTCCTGTCTCCTCTTCTACATCTCCGCAATCCACCATACGATGCGTGGCGGAGGGTACCTCGTACCAGAATTAGCATCTTCTCTCCCTGTTCCACTCCAAAAGAGAACGAGGGAAAAATGACTGCCTATATGCCTCTGTACGAGCCCTAATCTCTCTGATCTTATCTTTGTGGTCTTTCCGCAAAATACAAGTTAGCAGCAGTAAAATTGTACTGCAGTCAGCCTCAAATGCTGGTTCTCTAAATTTCCTCTGTAGCGATTCACGAAAAGAATGCCTCCTTTCCTCCAGAGACTCCCACCCGAGTTCCTGAAGCATTTCCGTAACACTCGCGTGATGATCAAACCTACCAGTAACAAAGATAGCAGCCCACCTCTAAATTGCTTCTATGTCCTGCCTCAATCCGACCTGATAGGGACCCCAAATGCTCAAGCAGTACTCAAGAATAGGTCGTATTAGTATTTTATAAGCGGTCTCTGCTACAGATGAACCACATCTTCCCAAAATTCTACCAATGAACCGAAGACGACTATCCGCCTTCCTCACAACTGCCATTACATGATTGTCCCTCTTCATATCGCTCTGCAATGTTACGCCCAAATATTTAATCGATGTGACTGTGTCAAGCGCTACACTGCTAATGGAGTATTCAAACATTACGGGATTCTTTTTCCTATTCATCTGCATTAATTTACATTTATCTATATTTAGAGTTAGCTGCCATTCTTTACACCAATCACAAATCCTGTCCAAGTCATCTTGTATCCTCCTACAGTCACTCAACGACGACACCTTCCCGTACACCACAGCATCATCAGCAAACAGCCGCACATTGCTATCCACCCTATCCAAAAGATCATTTATGTAGATAGAAAACAACAGCGGACCTACCACACTTCCCTGGGGCACTCCAGAAGATACCCTCACCTCCGATGAACACTCACCATCGAGGACAACGTACTGGGTTTGGGTTCTATTACTTCAGAAGTTTTCGAGCCTATATGCTCGTCCCTTAATTAGGAGTCTGCAGCGGGACACTGAGTCAAACGCTTTCCGGAATCAAGGAATATGGCATCCGTCTGATACCCTTCATCCATGGTTCACAAGATATCATCTACATCTGCATTCAGTGTCCTGCCCCTCCTCTGCCATTGTCATGTGACACAACAATATGACAATAGTATGGAAGTGTTTTGGGGGAAAATGAGGTGTCATCTAAAGAATGGGGTGATATGGCAAGATCTGTACCTTGCAACAAAATCACAAGTGAGTACAGCCACTGCCAGGTGCAACAATGAATGGTAGGGAGTTGTGCTCTGTGACAGTCGCAAATATACACGACATTCCTGTGGCCATGGATTATTTCAAAGGTAAGCATTTCATCTTGTTCAAGCCATAATAAAGTAATCCAATGTGTTAGTATATGTTGTTGTATGATCTCGGCCTCCTCAAGAAGTGATCTAAGAACCCACCACAGTGCTGAAGACAGTTATTTTGTCTGACACAGAGCAATGGACAGATGTTCTGTGAGAAGTGACATGCTCTTCGAAGAAGATGGTACAGGATGATTGTTTCAATTAGTCAACTGCTTAACATCAAGACATTCGTGACGGTGTTGAGGCTATGTTTCCCTGTAGCTGCTCCACAAGGTATCAGTTTGAGCAGAGAGTAATTCCCATACATTCTAACTGAAGCTTTAGAACAAATAAGAAGAAATAATTTATTTGTCCTTTACTGTAATACCTGTGTGGAGTGACGTGCTTTATACTTATTTTACCTTCTTTTCAGTTTAATGCATGGATATTGATAGTAAATGCATGACTTTTTTACGTGGTTTGGCCATTATTTACATATAATTACATAATCAGTGAACAGTTTGCAAACATTCTATCTTTACTAATGAATATTTTATATCATAACTTAAGTCATATATTGTAGGTAAGAAAAGATGGATAAATTAGCATGTTATTGCATAGAAAATTACACTGAAGTAATTAACACTTCTAATTCTTTGCTTTTTTTGTTAAAACAATTTTAAGGAAAAAGAGTATCTGCATCTTGTTTCTGATTCTGAGCATCTTTCTGAACCTGAAGAGCACCTATCAACATGGGCTGTGAAAATCTTTCTTCTTGAAAGTGTTTCTTCTGTAAGGCATCCTTCGGTCATTCATTTGCTCCAGAATTCTGCTTTTGAACTGCAGTAAGTTATTGCTGTTACTGCTATCTTTTAAGTATTTCTTCACATGATGAAATCTCCTTTACCTCTGCTGCCAGTTCTTGTTGACTTTCTTCCTCGTGTGTTGCTCTTCAGATTTTTGTTTTTCCTTTCCTTCTTCTTCTTCTTCTTCTTCTTCTTCTTCATCTTCTTCTTCTTTGTAGTTAATGGTGTTTCTTTTATGTACACTGCACCAAAGAAAGAATCTCTTTCATCATAGATACCTTTTCTGGTTTGTTGTAATACAATTTCACTGTATTTTTTACTGTTGTTAGTGCACTGACAGCTGTTTCCAAGAGTGATGTCCAGTCTTCTGTAAGATATCCTTTTGATGCAAAAAAGCTCCTTTCAACCTCAGCATTCCCATGGTAAACAGCTAGAAGAGTATCACTTTACTTGGGTGCAGATAGTTTGGTTCTCCTGCCACACATACTATCCTTATGAATTGGTTCCCAGAACTATCAACTGGAGTCAGTGTTGCACTTGAACCTATGCCAGTTTTCAATGGTAGAAGCTTCCTTTCATCCACTAGCTGATCACAATCCACATCCTGCACCAATTCTTTTGTGAGGCTTACATTATCACTGATACTTTTTGCTAATGTTCTCTTACATGGCTGAAGACACCAAAAATACTACAGATTCTTTGACCCTGCCAGGTTTGCCTTAAGAAGAATGTATTTGTTTGGAGCACAAGTTCATAACATTTTCACATAAGTTTAATAAACACAACAGATACACATAACAGAGACTTAAGTTGTCTATAACATATTCTCCTTCACTATTTATAACAGTCTGCCAATGCTGGAGTAATGTTCCAATACTGTGACTGTAGAAATCATGTGGCTTTGGGGTGAAAAACTCATCACGCCATGTTTGGAGCACATTTTCATCCTGAAAGGAACTTCCTTCAAGGTTGTTTGAAAGGATGGAAAAAGTGAAACTCTTAGGGAAAGAGATAAGGTGAGTAATGTTTGCGCAGAATGACTTCTCAACCGAACTCCTGTATAGTGATTTTTGTGTCTACCAGAACATGACAAGAGGGGTGGGGGTGCACTAACATGGAGTATCATCACTTCACATAGTCTTCCCAGTTGTTGTTCTTGGATTGTATCTGCAAGACATCTCAGTTGTTGTTCTTGGATTGCTTCTGCAAGACATCTCAGTTGTTGACAATAAATGTCAGCAATGATGGTTCCACCTCAAGGAAGCAATGCATAGTGCATCACACCACCACTGTTCCACCAGGTGCAAACATTATCTTTTGTGGATGTGTGCAGATCTTCGTACAGGGAGTTACTGCTTTCTTTGGGCTCGACCATCCCTTTCTTTTCCTTATGTTAGCATAAAGACACCATTTCTCATAACCAGTAATGACAGGATAGGAATCATCAGTATTATTCAGCTGCCAATTGAAGATGAACAAGCAGAGATGCACGTCTGGCCACCCGCTAACTTCTGTGATTTTAGCTTATAGTACAAGGTGTCCATACATCCAATTTTTGAATCATCTCCATTGTATGCAAATGTCGTATGATGGTGGAATGACAACAGTTAATCACATTTACCAATTGTAGAGTACACTGAAGTGGATAATTGTTGATTAATGCATTTAAACCATCTTCATCAAGCCATGAAGGTCTTCCTGAATGTGTCCGGTCACTAATGTCAGAACAGCCATCCTTATAATGAGAAATCCATTTTCTTGCCATGGTCTGTATAATGGCATTATCCTCATACACAGCACAAATATTTGTAATTGCCTCTGCTGTTGTCACACCTCTATTGAACTCAAACAGAAGAATATGTTGCAAAAATTTTCTGATTTCTCTGCTTGATACTCCATTTTCCAGCATCCACTATCTCCTAATAACAAAGTGACAATATGTAAACTCAAATTGGGACAATTTATTATAAATATAAAAATGAAAATCAATAAATAACCCAAAGCAAATGGAATATCAACACGCAAAACGAAAATAGCTCAAACTTATGCACAAAACTAATATTTACAGGCCTCAGTAAAACAGCTCTCAACATGTGTCAAGAATTGAAGGTGGACCTTTTTAGACACCTGCTGTAAAGTCATCACCACAAAACATTTTTGTAGTGGAGGCTGCACATTGTATTCCTGTGAAATATTTCCTGAAAGTTCGTACATCTTCAATACAAATGGTTTACAAACTCTTCCTGCCAATACCTAAAGTCGCTCCATTTCACAGGGAAGCAAAGGTTCAATGGCTCCTTCTTCTGGAATGTTCTGGTGAATTGGACAAAAATGTATGCAGTGGAACAAGCAAATGCCAGTTCAGCTTTCACTGTGGGATTGTAAAGAAGCTGAACAAAGTGTCTGTTTCACTGTTTGAAGTTAGAGCAGCAAGTGTAAGAAATATTTTCTGACAGGAGCCTGCAGCTGAAGCATTCTCCCTGTAGCTGATTCCAGGATTAACTGTCTGGATGGACAACACGTTATGACAGAATGCCTAGACAATCTCAATGAACGCTGTATGTCCAAGAAGTCTTCTACTCCTTATGGACAACCATTTAAGACATTATTTACAGACATACATACACAATCAGATCAGAAGCATACTCTCCTAGACAATGCAATCAATTACGCAGGAGGTGAATATTATAGAAGTCTACATCAATAAGTTTCTTTTTTCTTACAAGACAGACTTGTGAATTAAAATGCCTCATTACTTTCTTATTAACATTTGGGACTTACTCCAACACATTAACAGTTTATACACAGAAAGTTTTGCTGAATCTAATGTGCTTGTAAGTTTACAAACCATTTCCTCAGATGTTGCTTCACCACTGAAAAAGTCTGGAAACAATGGCTCACAATTTTACTCTGAGCTGCTGACCAACAGCAAAACACAGTTTCTTGTTACTTTGTCCACCACTGTTCGTTGTTTCATCAAAACACAGAGAACAATATGCATTATCGATGTCATTTGGCAGCTGCTTTTTAAATAAGTTTCTAAGTCTTCAGTCAGAATGTACTGGAATAAGTTCTACTCAAAATGAATCTCGTGGAACAGCTCCAGGAAGCAGAGTTCGCAAAAAGATCAATGATGCCTTGACATAAAGCAGCTACACAATTTGAACAAACACTTTTTAATAATCATATTGTTTCCACAATAATGGCACTGTCCTTAACAATATGCAATTTCACTGTTCAAAGAGACAGTGATAGATCATCAGTGTTCACAGAAGATGCTGAACTGCACGATGGACCTGCAAGACCAAACTGCTGTGGCACACATTTTTGTACAAAATAACTTATGTCTTGATGTCACTGCATGTTGGTTCAAAGCCTGAAACCCTTCCTTTTCCACATTTATGACAGTATTACACACAACAAAAAAATTAAAGTTCACAGTGTTTCTTTGCCCACTCAAACATTTTGGCTCCTCTTCCATCCTCCTTGACAAACCAGTTACTTCTCACAGAACATCTGCCAATTGCCCTTCAGATGATGCACCAATGCAGTAAGTTGTTGCAGAAGATAATACGACAAATGGAAACTCTGATGTCACTGTCTCACGAGAGCCTCGAATGTGTATATTTTCATTTGTTAAGACGCCAATATCAAGTCTACATATCACTTTCCCAACAGATCATTTTTGTTTACTCTCTCTCTCTCTCTCTCTCTCTCTCTCTCTCTCTGCCACCAAGCTGTCCAAATCACATCTGAGTACAGAGTACAGAAAAATTGTTCAAGAGTGACTTCTAACAAGAAAGAGTAACTAGAAGAAAAAAAATGGTGACTACAGGTGACAAAAGTGACTTGTTGGCAGCACTGAACAATGTCTGCCATGCTAGCTCCATATGTGCTCTTAACACTGTAATTCCTTACAGTGATCACAATTTGAGAAGAGTCTATTTTGATCTTTCATTATATTTACTACCTACAAATTTCATTTCCAACCAGCTTTATAACTTGTTTCATTAGAAAATTTCAATCTTTTCTCAAAACCAAATAAATTCTGGGACCTTTTTTCCACAGTATGAACAGAGATGGAAATGATCATTCTCAATGCATTTGGCAAACTATTGCAGAACAAACAACTAAAAGATACAATTTTCTTCCAGTGATGTGCTTAGGGTCATATCACACATTTCATAGGACGGCATTTTGGCCTCTGACTGTTAGCTTCACATAAAACTCTATTATTACCTCACATAGTTGGCATGGAGAGAGTGACATGTAAACAGAAAGAAATAGATTTTTTCATTAAAACCTTTATGTATGAAGATCACAACATAGGAAACAATGTTTACTATTTTCAACCAGTTACAACAGTCATCTTCAGATCTAGAAGTTGTTATAAAAGGTCACAAATGAGAAATACTTCCAAAAACCATACCAGTAATAGGAGTAATTACAGAAAGGCTGTTGGAAGTACATACCAGGTACAAAAATGTGGTGCCTTTATTGAGGGAATAGGTAAGATACTTAGCAATTTCAGTTTTAATATCCTTAAGTAAACGTCAACTGTAGAACAAAATATAATAAAATTATATGGATATGACTTAAAGTCAATGGCACAAAGCTATGTAC
Organism: Schistocerca americana; assembly: GCF_021461395.2. Classification (NCBI taxonomy): domain Eukaryota; kingdom Metazoa; phylum Arthropoda; class Insecta; order Orthoptera; family Acrididae; genus Schistocerca; species Schistocerca americana. The sequence continues at coordinate 19,431,916 of NC_060127.1, read as the reverse complement.
AATAAAATTTCAACACAACGTACCTTACAATTGTATTTACAATATACGTATGTGAAACATAGTGTGCAATCATGATTTTAGCGACTTGGGTGTGACGTAAGAGAAGATGTCCTGCCTGGCCATAATGTCAGTCAGTCAAGGTCACCAACATTGAGGCAGCAAATCAACTGACTGACACTGTGTACATGGGTTCACAGATTCGTGACAATAAAATGAAATGTAAATGTAACACAATAATGTAAAGGGGGAAATACTACACAGTAATTTAAAAACAAATACAACCAACAATTACGGTTATAAAACTATTACAATTTGCGTAATAAAACTTAGGCAGCACAGATAGAAGACACCTACTAATGGTATAATTGCTGTATCAGTGCACACATCAGAATCCAGAAGAGATCCACCTGAAGCTGCAAGTGGGAGTGCAGCCTGTGGAAGAGAACAAAATGTCAAGCAGTAGCCTAGCTGAACAAAGCTGCGTGAGGGCGAAAAGGACACCAAGGAGGACAAGAACAAACCAACCTATGTAAACAATGAAGTACCAATTGGAAACCTTTGCCACTATGTCAACAGGCAAAGGGCAAAGATAGACACAATTCCAATTGCGACCAGAGGGAAGAACCAAATGAGATTGTTATCCAACAGCCCGCAGTGAAGTGATGACAGCAACTGACAATATCGGACGTGAGTACAGAACTGATAAACCGTTCGCTGAGCAGCCGTATTTATACAGACCACAAGGAACACTGTGGGAATCGTATTCACGCAGTGAGATCAGTGGTGAGCTCAAGCTGTAAGTGCAGGACAGCAGCAAGTCTGTACCCTCTAATGGCCATGTAGGTCCATTACCTTTAGCAGGCATTCTACTTCCACAGAGCCAAATGCCAGAGTAATACACTCCTGGAAATGGAAAAAAGAACACATTGACACCGGTGTGTCAGACCCACCATACTTGCTCCGGACACTGCGAGAGGGCTGTACAAGCAATGATCACACGCACGGCACAGCGGACACACCAGGAACCGCGGTGTTGGCCGTCGAATGGCGCTAGCTGCGCAGCATTTGTGCACCACCGCCGTCAGTGTCAGCCAGTTTGCCATGGCATACGGAGCTCCATCACAGTCTTTAACACTGGTAGCATGCCGCGACAGCGTGGACGTGAACCGTATGTGCAGTTGACGGACTTTGAGCGAGGGCGTATAGTGAGCATGCGGGAGGCCGGGTGGACGTACCGCCGAATTGCTCAACACGTGGGGCGTGAGGTCTCCACAGTACATCGATGTTGTCACCAGTGGTCGGCGGAAGGTGCACGTGCCCATCGACCTGGGACCGGACCGCAGCGACGCACGGATGCACGCCAAGACCGTAGGATCCTACGCAGTGCCGTAGGGGACCGCACCGCCACTTCCCAGCAAATTAGGGACACTGTTGCTCCTGGGGTATCGGCGAGGACCATTCGCAACCGTCTCCATGAAGCTGGGCTACGGTCCCGCACACCGTTAGGCCGTCTTCCGCTCACGCCCCAACATCGTGCAGCCCGCCTCCAGTGGTGTCGCGACAGGCGTGAATGGAGGGATGAATGGAGACGTGTCGTCTTCAGCGATGAGAGTCGCTTCTGCCTTGGTGCCAATGATGGTCGTATGCGTGTTTGGCGCTGTGCAGGTGAGCGCCACAATCAGGACTGCATACGACCGAGGCACACAGGGCCAACACCCGGTATCATGGTGTGGGGACCGATCTCCTACACTGGCCGTACACCACTGGTGATCGTCGAGGGGACACTGAATAGTGCACGGTACATCCAAACCGGCATCGAACCCATCGTTCTACCATTGCTAGACCGGCAAGGGAACTTGCTGTTCCAACAGGACAATGCACGTCCGCATGTATCCCGTGCCACCCAACGTGCTCTAGAAGGTGTAAGTCAACTACCCTGGCCAGCAAGATCTCCAGATCTGTCCCCCATTGAGCATGTTTGGGACTGGATGAAGCGTCGTCTCACGCGGTCTGCACGTCCAGCACGAACGCTGGTCCAACTGAGGCGCCAGGTGGAAATGGCATGGCAAGCCGTTCCACAGGACTACATCCAGCATCTCTACGATCGTCTCCATGGGAGAATAGCAGCCTGCATTGCTGCCAAAGGTGGATTTACACTGTACTAGTGCCAACATTGTGCATGCTCTGTTGCCTGTGTCTATGTGCCTGTGGTTCTGTCAGTGTGATCATGTGATGTATCTGACCCCAGGAATGTGTCAATAAAGTTTCCCCTTCCTGGGACAATGAATTCACGGTGTTCTTATTTCAATTTCCAGGAGTGTATTACGATAAAAAAATATTATAATAATAATAATATGTAGAGAGAACTGACAGTAAAAATATTTCATTATTTAGTCTTTGTTATAAAAACACCACCTAATACACACCTAGGCTAAAAGAAAACTTACTACACTGAACTGCACAACATGACAGCCAGGAGAAACAGCTTCTGTCTATAATAGCAGCTTTATAACCAAAAAACATTGTTATTCATCTAATATAGCTGTAAGCAATATATGCAAAAAAAATACATGTATGATTCAACTACAACTTGTTGTACGGGGAAAAAAGTTTCAATAATCAGCTGGTAGCAGAAGTGATATGTAGCCCAATATCTACATGAAAACTTACTGATGTTTGGGATACATACCAACTGTTCTCAATAGTTATAATTACATGATGGTTAATTCTGTTGGATACCACAATGTATTTCAATTTAAATTGATTCTTAGATGATACTTACTAATATCAGGCACTATAAATATCATCCATGTAGCACACATTAAGGCAATTTCAGGTGTACACTTAGACATCATACTTATGACGATATTTTCTCCTCGGTACAAACACACTACTTGCTATTAGTTAATTAAAATTGCAGCATTTGTTACTGCACAACAGTTCTTACTCTCATAACCTAGGCATCTAGCATCAAGACAGGCATTGACAAAGCTCATGTTGTCACTTCATCCAGTATGATGCAGTTTCATGGTTATTTATACACAGAACCATTGGTACTGTATTGTGATTTAGAATGTTTTCAAGCCTGTACCACAGACATAGGTCTACGTATAATATGCACCATTAACAAATAAGCATTTTGTTCAGCACTTTGCCATCTAAATACCAACATAAGCACTATGACATTTTCACTATATCTGTGGGTGACTGTCTTAACAGTCTAACCCCACAGTAGCATGTCTTTTATAATTCCTTGTTCTGTAGCTGACATACAAAAGGGCACTGACTTTGCCTTACAGTTTATCATTTGGTCAAATGCAGACACAGGCATTAATGTTGTTGTCATTGTTGTTGAAGTCTTCAGTCCAGATACTGGTTTAATGCAGCTCTCCATGCTTCTCTATCCTGTGCAAGCTGCTTCATCTCCCAGTACCTACTGCAACCTTCACCCTTCTGAATCTGTTTAGTGTATTAATCTCTTTCTGTCCCTCTATGATTTTTACCCTCCACGTTGCCCTCGAATACTAAATTGGTGATCCCTTGATGCCTCAGAATATGTCCTACCAATCAATCCCTTCTTCTAGTCAAGTTGTGCCACAAATTTCTCTTCTCCCCAATTCTATTCAATACCTCCTCATTAGTTAAGTGATCTACCCATCTTATCTTCAGCATTCTTCTGTAGCACCACATTTCGAAAGCTTCTATTCTCTTCTTGTCCAAACTATTTATCGCCCATGTTTCACCTCCATACATGGCTACACTCCATACAAATACTTTCAGAAACGACTTCCTGACACTTAAATCTACACTTGATGTTAACAAATTTCTCTTCTTCAGAAATGCTTTCCTTGCCACTGCCAGTCTACATTTTATATCCTCTCTACTTTGACCATCATCAGTTATTTTGCTCCCCAAATAGCAACACTCATTTACTACTTTAAGCGTCTCATTTCCTAATCTAATTCCCTCAGCATCACTCGATTTAATTCGACTACATTCCATTATCCTCATTTTGATTTTGTTGATGTTCATCTTATATCCTCCTTTCACGACACTGTCCATTCCATTCAACTGCTCTTCCAGGTCCTTTTGCATCTCTGACAGAACTACAATGTCATCAGTCATAAAGTTTATGTTTGACCTCTGCTTAAGACAGTATTACTACTCAGGGCACATATTGGTTGAAATCACCGATGATGGCTGTTAATCAGTAGAAATCGATTTGCAAAACTGAATAAATAAAACATGATTTTGCAACTGGTTGCTGCATATTTGGTAATTTTATGGTTTACAGTCGCTGCACCACTTGGGAACCACATGGAGCCCATCATTCATTTCAAAGGTACTCGCAGAAATATAGTCACTGACAATTTATTCATAATTCTAACATTTGCAAGGCTTTTGACTTGGCATCTGTCCACAGTTGGTACTGGTACCGTGAAAAGAAACAAGCCCTATGCGCCGCCAGAAATGCACCCTTCCTCTTCATGCCAAGAGCTGTCTTCTATATTTGGAATTAGTGAAGGTAATGTTTCTCTGTGTTCGTATGCTCCAAAAAAGAAGAAACTAGTTCTAATGTTATCCTTTATGCATTATGGTGCATCCACTTCTGGCCCTGCTTCAAAGCCAGATGTTGTACATAATTATAACAGGGGCATTGATAATATGGACAAGGCGTGTTCTCATTACAGTGTAAAATGGAGGACACAGAGATGGCTACTGGCATTTTTTTACAACATTCTGAATATTGTTTGCTTGGGGGTATCATTTACACAGAAAACAATCATCAAGTAAAAAATGTCACACTCGTATGCAGACTGTTTCTACTGGATCTGGGGAAACATTTGGCAATGCCTTCCACTGTCTTTACATCATCTAGTCCTAACTGTATGAGAAATTTTGCCGGCCGCGATGGTCTCGCGGTTCTAGGCGCGCAGTCCGGAACAGTGCGACTGCTACGGTCGCAGGTTCGAATCCTGCCTCGGGCATGGATGTGTGTGATGTCCTTAGGTTAGTTAGGTTTAAGTAGTTCTAAGTTCTAGGGGACTGATAACCACAGCAGTTGAGTCCCATAGTGCTCAGAGCCATTTGAACTGTTTGAGAAATTTTTCTGTCAAAACAGGTATTAAGTGCATAATAGGAGGACCTCTAATTCTAGTTCCTGAAGAAGTGGAGATTCAGCCAAAGCAAGATGCTTCTGGATGGCTGAAAATCATTAGCGACTTGTGTGTGCAAATCTCAATTAAACAAAAGATAGAGGAGTTGCAAGAAATGTAAGAAACCAATATGTGATGAACACCGCATTACAACCGTCTATGTACTTTGTAAATAAATAATAGTTCCAAGTTTACATTTACACTGTAATGAGCAGCAAAACTTAATAGTTATGTCACATTGATATATTTTCCACATATTTATGACTATATCTGTTGTATTATTGCTTGGTTTCTAAGAAATAACAATACTATTAATATATTATTCAAAACAAAATCTTTCATTTGTGAACTCCACACCTGCTCTAACGGAGATGTGTGTTTACATGGGTAACCCAAATATAGATGAGAGGGTGCATTACATTCCTTCAAATTTAAATGCTGTTCTTTGAAGGTATTTAAAGTTTGCTTTTATTATGACATTTGTAAAGACAAAATTAGGAATAAACTGAGGATTGTGTACACTAGTTTCAATACATCTGAAAAACTGCCTGTTATAATTATAAAGGTAACGCAGGTAACCCAACGTGGACACAAGTGTTAAAATGATCACATTCAATGGTCATTCGTACTATTTTTCCTCTTTTGATTGTTATTCTATTCCATGTATCATAATAGACACGCACACTGCATATACTCTTAATACTATAAAAACAACCATTATTTTCAATGAATGTTTAGAATATGGAGTTTTTATGGATTCACTCAAAATCTCAGAAGTTACCCCATATTCGAGATGGGTGATATGCAGCTCCCTCAGTACTACCAACCAGTTTATATTGTGGCAATATTCTAAAAATTCTTTGAATTACTCATGAACATTCAATTAAGCAATTATTTTGAAAAACAAACATGAACTCCTTTGCAACAGTCAGTACAAATTTCAATCTGGTAAATATACCACTGTAGTTGTTCTGGAAGTTGCTGATAAGATTTTAACAGTTTTAGAAAATAAGAAGAAAATGTCATTTGATCTATGTAAAGCATTTGAATGCATTCCTTTTGCTAACAAAATTAGGGTATTAAGGTATAAAAAAATCTACATTAGCAGTAATTTCTTCTTACATGAACAGCAGCAGACGGCTTCTTAGTAGAAATGGGTACAGGTGTTCCACAGGGTTCTGTTCCTGGCCGCTTGTGTTTAACTGCAGCTGTCAATGACATGCCCCATTGTGTATCACAGTCAGTTATCAACTACACTGATGATACAGCTTTACTTACTTCACATCATGACATCCCAACTCTTGAGAACATTATGCAAGAAATTCTTGACTGCCTTAAATTGGTTTGGCAAATAAACTTGTTTGTAATCCTAACAAAACCCAAATGCTTTTGTTAGGACTGTCAAAGAATGTAGATAATAAATATGTCAAACTCTTGGGAATACATACTGATGGCAAACTCAATTGGGAAGAATGTATCAACAAAGCCTGTAAGAAGATTTGAAGAGTGTTCTAACTCAGGTGTAAACAGAGTTACGATTATCAATAATTATGTATGACTTATTTCACACTCTTTTAGTCACATATTTCATATGGCCTACTCATATGGGGACATTCTCCTCGTACCAGGAACATAAAAGAAAAGAAAATAAAGACAGAAAGAAGAAAAAGCTGCCAGTGTCATATGAAAGGCTGGTCCTAAAGAGCACTGCCACCCTCTTTTCATCAAGCTTAGGGTACTAACAGAGGTGAATAAGTATGTCTATGAGTCTGCACTTTTCATCAAGAACAACATTAAAGAATGTGTTACCAGAGGAACAATTCATAAACATGAGACTAGAACTAAGGCGAACATTGACATCCCAAAGCACAAGCGAACAATAACAGCAAACTCCCATAAAATGAACACTGAAAATTTTTGGCATGTTTCCTTTTGCTGCTTGATCCTTGTCATTTAAAAATTTCAGATTAAAATTATATGACTGGCTAACAAGAAAATCTGTGCTAAAATATAAGAGAGTTTAAATGATATGGACAATGGTTTGCAGAAAAACACACACACACACACACACACACACACACACACACACACACACAGTGCCATCACAAACCAAAGGCAATCAACTTCAGAACTTTTGACAATGGAGAGAGCAGGATTCCATATAAAGGTTCAACAAAACTCACAGACTATATTTATAAGGTTTTACTTGCTGATTTAATTTGGACCGTTTGCTGAATAACATGATCTCAACAGCTGAACGTGCATGCCAGAATCCCCATTTTGTTATATTCCATAGGATGACCGGTGCAAAGACAATGTTCTGCAATGGCAGATTTGCTCAGCTGTTGCAAACGTGAAAGGATCCACTACACTTGTCGTCAACTTAATTGTTCCCAAGTAATTGTTTCAGCTTCATTTAATGACTGCTTCAAAAATTTCAGCTTTCTTGGTATTGCTTGGATAGTGCTTCATGGACACAGTCTGAAAGGGAATTACATTCTGTAAGTGTCTGGCATTTGGCAGTTTTGAACATTTACTGGCCCAGAGTCTAATAATATACCTTGACTAGTCTTGCCAGACTCCCATATTTCCCACATAATTTTAAATGTTTCGCCAAGACAGGCTCTGTCCCATATTGCGAAATCTTTTGTGCTACAGCTTGTATGTACCTATTACTTATGCATGGGCATCACGAATATATGACTAGCTCAGGTCTCAGTCTATGATTGTGCCAGGCAGGGCTGATTTGCAACGATTCCCATCCTCTTATGCAGTGCCACACATCCCTGTTTAACTCAGTCTGTGTTTTACATTATTCTATTTGTTTATTATCCATCCCACTTTCACTCTACAATTTTATGTTTAACAATTTTGTGTTTAACATTTTCGTCCCTTTGCTAACACGTTTAAATGCTGTGTCAACATGTATTAACAATACTGGTAGGATTTTTTAATTCCATTCTTGAATGTCATCCTAGTTTAAAAGTTTTTCATTGTTTTGTGACAACTGCTGAGTGTTAAACGTGTTAATCTCATGAAATATTTCTAAAACTGTAGACAAAATGTGTGGTTTAAGTGACAGTGACACAGATAATTCTTCTACAAGTGATGGAATACTTTCTAAGAAAGCCAAAAGGCTTACCAAGTATAATCCAAACTGGGAAAATAGTTATTTCTGGTTAAGACAAGGAAACTCATACAAGGTGTACTGTTGCCTCTGCAATAAAGATTCCTCTATGCTCATGGAAGCGCCACTGATGTAAAACAACATGCATCTCAAATGACTGTTGTTATAGTTGGAGTCACGAACAATGGCAATTGAGTTTAGGACAGTTCTGCACACCTATGTTATGTACGCTCTGACAGCCAAAGAGCGTTCAGTATCTTCGAAGCCCTCTGCTGTGAATGCTGTACATAAATGCAAGCATTAAACATGATAGTTGCACATTGTTTAATGAATTTCAGTTCCATTTTTTGCAAGTTGTCATTGTCGATTGTGGTGATAAGTGATAAATTCTGCATAAGTAACTGAGATACATAATTTGCAGGATATACACTTTCTTCAAACAGAAAGCACGGGCATGCGCTTACCGCAATGGTTGCTTGGAACTGTCAACAATGCAATCTCCGTCTGTGCCTCATCACACACAAACCATCATCTTTTGTGTATCGGATGATGATTAGAGGATCAAGTACCTCATTCAAATATTTCTCAAGGCCTGAACCACCTGCCTTACAGATGGACAAGATTACTGCTGGAGAACATACATCTGTTCATCATGTGGTAAAGCATTCTCTTAGTTACAATAGTATGGATTCTACAAACAAATTATTAGCATGTATCCACAGAGTGTCAAAAAGCACTGAAATTTTAGCTGTGCAAGAACAAAGCAGAAACTACTGCATGCAAAGTATTGTCCAACGAATCAAATATACGTTTTTCTGTAGTGACAGATGCAAGCAATAAAAAATAGAAAAATGTTTCCAAATTGCTGACGATACTTTAATTATGATACTGTTGTTGTAAACCATCTGCTGGAAATTGTAGACTGTAATGAAGAATGTGCATATCAAGTTTCAAAGTTATTAACAGACACAGTGGACAAGAATGGATTATCTTTCAATAAAGTTTTGGCATTCACTGTTGACAATACTAGTGTAAACTTTGGTACAAAATATTTCATTTATATACTTCTTTTAGATGAAAATGATAAAATTTCCAAAGCTGGTTGCCCGTCCATGCTCTCCACAATGCTGCAAAATACAATACTGGTAACCTAAAAGTAGCTGTAGAAAGTTTGATGCTGAATATAGGCATTCAGTTCAGTAGATCTGCAAAATGAAGAGTGGACTTGCAACTCCAACTCAAAGTGAATGAGATGCAATGGGAGGAAATAATAAAACATGTTACCCCAAGATCCTTATCTCTTAGTTCTGCTGTTGAAAGAGTATTAAAAATATGGCCTGCCCTAAAATCTCATTTTCTATAATTCCACAATGAATTATTAGAAAAGATAATCACATGTGAAGAAGAAGAAAGAAAATTTTGGTGTATTTGTCATTTTTGGATAATGTAATGTTTTTGGTAGAACCAATGAAGAAGGCTGAGTCAGAATCTCCGTCTGTTGTTGAGATGCACGCAAAAATGCATGGGATTCAAAGAAAGGTTGAGCAAAAAATAAAAGACAACTTTTTTGGAAGTAACATGAGAAATAAGTGAATTAAGCATTAATACAAAAGAATCCATTCAGAACGATTTCCTGCAGTTCCGTACCAATTTTGTGGGATATTTGTTTTCTCAGAAAACAACACCCCTTCCACGATGCTGTTTTTAACCCACCAGTAAATTACAACCATTTTCAAAAAGTTGTGGAACTGTTAAGGATCATTTACCTGAACATGGATCCCTAATACCAAGAATTTCAAATAATTAAAAGAAGCCTAGCTGTGGCACAGTCTTTTGATGTCACAAGTAAAGGTCTATTTAACAAATGGAAGAAAATCAAATATAGGTTTTCCAAGAATTAAATCCTTAACATTTTTCAAGTCTTTTCGTTTATCTATAGTACCCCTAGCTTCAACTGCTTCGCAGGAAGTGTTTTTTCACAGATGAGATTGAAATGGAATGATGTACGAAATAAATGCACCTCAAATTTGATAAAAAGTGAATTAATGACCATTTTCAACAATGGTTATAGCTGCATTGCTTTTTTTAATATGGGAAATCGAACAAATGAATGTTAAAACTTACAAATTCTTCATTAAAATATAATGAAGACCAATAAATCACAAAAAGTAATTTTGTGCTTCATTTGTCCATGATAAAGAAATGAAATCCCGTTTCTTTTTCCCAATGAACATTTATCCCTCACAGGGTAAAAAAAAGATTTGGCAACACACATCTTGAAACTGTGTGGTAGATCACATGGATAAAGGTTGTGGTTGTCTATGTTAGGAAAAGGTTTAAATTTTGCATCAATGCCCAAGCATTTGCCAGTGGTTGATTTAATTAGTTCTGTTGAACAGGCTGGTTTTAAACTATCTCCTGATGTTGCAGAGGAGGGTAGGAGAGAAGCGTGTCGTGTTGACTGGGGCACGTCCACCCAAGAGTAATATAATAGCAACTGAGAGGGCTGCTTTATATTCACTTGGAGTGCAGTTCATCCAGATATTGTTATTTTACTTACGGACAAGAGCAATACTACCAATGTTTTGGACAAGCAGGGCTATGTTCAAAAGATGCAGTGTTACTAACTGATTCAGCAGACTGCAGGAACAGTGCTGATCCCACAAAAGACCCAAGAGAAAAACTAACAGCCTTCTGAAGAAAAGTTCCTTGTCACAGGAGACTATCTAGAATCTTAATTCTTACTGTGCTGTTACCCCTATGTTGTATAGTCTTTTAAGGTCCATAAAGAAAGGGTTCCTCTTCGTCAGATTGTGATGTATCATGCAGCAAAATACCTTGCTATTCTCTTGATCCTTATAGCAGAAATTGGAGGGGAGGGGAAAGGAGGAAAGGGGAGGGGAAAGGAGGAAAGGGGAGGGGAGAGGAGGAAAGGGGAGGGGAGAGGAGGAAAGGGGAGGGGTGAGGAGGAAAGGGGAGGGGAGAGGAGGAAAAGGGAGGGGAGTGGAGGAAGGGAGGGGTGAGGAGGAAAGGGGAGAGGTGATGAGGAAAGGGGAGGGGAGGGGAGTGGGGATTGTGCTGGAGGGGAGGGGAGAGGAGGGGAGAGGAGAGGAGAGGGGGAGAGGGTGTATGAAGGGGGCAGGGGAGGAGAGGGGGAGGGGAAGGTGAGGCTAGAGGAGAGGGGGAGGCGAAGGGGAGGGGAGTGGAAGGGGCAGGGGAGATGGGGACGGGGAGGGGAGGCAGGGGATAGGGGGGGGAGGGGATGAGAGATAGGGGGAATGGGATGAGAGAGGGGGGAAGGGGGTGCGAGAGAGGGGGAAAGGGGTGAGAGAGAGGGGGAAAGGGGTGAGAGAGGGGGTAAAGGGATGAGAGAGGGGGGAGTGGGATGAGAGAGGGGGGAAAGGGATGAGAGAGAGTGATGGGGATGAGAGTGAGGGGGATGAGAGAGAGGGAGGGGTGAGAGAGAGAGGGTGGGGTGAGAGAGATGGAGGGGTGAGAGAGAGAGGGAGGGGTGAGAGAGAGAGGGAGGGGTGAGAGAGAGAGGGAGGGGTGAGAGAGAGAGGGAGGGGTGAGAGAGAGAGGGAGGGGGTGAGAGAGAGGGAGGGGGTGAGAGAGAGGGAGGGGGTGAGAGAGAGGGAGGGGGTGAGCGAGAGGGAGGGGGTGAGAGAGAGGGAGGGGGTGAGAGAGAGGGAGGGGGTGAGAGAGTAAGGGGATAACAGAGTAAGGGAATAAGAGAGAGAGAGAGGCGATGAGAGAGGGGTGATGAGAGGGGGAGGGAGGGGATGAGTGGGAGGAGGGAGGGAGAGGGAGAGGGAGGGGGAGGAGGGATGGGTTGAGGGAGGGGCAGATGGAGGGGGAGGAGGGAGGGGCGAGGGAGGAGTGGGAGAGGGAGGAGTGAGGGGGAAGAGAGAGGAAGGAGGGAGAAGAGAGGAGGGAGGGAGAAGAGAGGAGGGAGAAGAGGGAGGGAGAAGAGAGGGGGAGGGAGGGAGGAAGAAGAGGGAGGGAGGGAGGAAGAAGAGGGAGGGAGGGAGGGAAGGAGGGGCAGCAAAAAGAGGGAGGGAGGGAGGGGGGAGAATCTTTCCAGAGTTCCTCTGCAAACTGAGGTTTTAAATTTCTTTGTACAGCACTTACTCTCCACAATTTTGCCTCAAAAATGACAGCACGCGCTCCTGTCAAAATATGGGCAGGTGCCGATGAAGTCACCCATCTGTAAGTTATTTGATCATTACCACAATGATGTTCACACACTATGTTTGACATACATATATCGTAAATATGACTGTAAGATATGTTTTTACTGAAATTTCATTTGCATGTGGCTTCATACCACTAACTTTGGATCATACACATACAATTATATTTTACTTTCTTATATAGTTGACATTTGCTTGAGAATGTCAACACTGAAAATAATTAAGTGTCATACCTATTCTCTCCATACAGACATTGCAAGCATGTATCCTGCTTTTGCACAATTACTCTAGTTAATTCTATGGTACTCTGAAGTATTTCTAACTTGTACCTTTTTATAACAACTTCCAGATCTGAAAGTTACTGTTTAAACAGTTCAAAATAGCAAGCACTGTTTTCTATGCTGTAATCTTGACAAATATTTGCATAAAAAACTATAGTGTTCAATAAATATTTATGAATGATGCAGAAAGCTTGTTGTTTTGACATGCACTTAGGTAAGAAATCTTTTTCAAACTATGTTATTGATAAACCTGCTTCAACAATTAAGAGGAAAAGCAATTTCTGTCAAACATTATGAAACAGAGAAACTGATATTTTAGACACTGGTCTTACCATTAGTGTCAGAGAATACAGCACTGCCAGCCACAGTTCCAGAGAGACATTTCTGCTTCTTGTGCAACACACACCCTGCCTTCACAAATATTATTTCCGCTTGTACAGACCTCACCACAGTTAGTTTACTAATTTGCTAGGATGTGTACACCAGGCTAACACTTTCTATTTTTCTGCCATATAGTAGGAGGTCTACAGAATGAAGTGCACAGAACTCATGCCACACAAGATAATAACAGGTATTAATGTAACAGTGCAAAGGTATGGTATGGATAACACAATGGAGAAATTTTCGTGAGGTGATATTAGCCTTATCACAATGTGAAGTAAAATAAAACTGGAATAGAACTGTTAGCAGAACAATAATTGCAATACTGTTTTCTTATGCACGGGTACATTTAGTACAGTGGTTTAGCCCCTTTAAAAACTGTTGTGTAGAGTAGACATACAGTAGAGGCTGTCCTTCCTACAAACAAAATCAACATAACATTTCTTTTGTTGTTGTTGTTGTTGTTGTTGTTGTTGAAGGTAGGTGAAATGCTACGCAAGCAGCAGAACTGTACAGAAAGTGATATCCTGATAAGAACCCACCTTCCCGATGGATGTTTTCTCATCTTGCTGCAACGCTTCAGGAAACGGGAAGTTTCTACCCATGACAACGTAATCGTCATAGCATTCACACAGACAAAGCAGCCGCAGTTACTTTCTCGTTTCCGTTGCTATGAATCCACATGTGAGCACACAAGAGCATGAACAAGAGATTATTGTTGTTTATTGTTGTCGTCTTCTGTCCTGAGACTGGTTTGATACAGTTCTCCATGCTACTCTACCCTGTGAAGGCTTCTTCATCTCCCAGTACCTACTGCAGCCTACATCCTTCTGAATCTGCTTAGTATATTCATCTCTTGGTCTCCCTCTACAATTTTTACTCCATCCTGCCCTCCAGTCCTAAATTGGTGATCCCTTGATGCCTCAGAACATGTCCTACCAACCGATCCCTTCTTCTAGTCAAGTTGTACCACAAACTCCTCTTCTCCCCATTCTATTCAATACCTCCTCATTAGTTAAGTGATCTACCCATCTAATCTTCAGCATTCTTCTGTAGCACCACATTTCGAAAGCTTCTATTCTCTTCTTGTCCAAACTATTTATCTTCCATGTTTCTCTTCCATACATGGCTACACTCCATATAAATACTTTCAGAAACGACTTCCTGACACTTAAATCAATACTCGAAAAACTCCTTTACTACTTTAAGTGTCTCATTTCCTAATCTAATTCCCTCAGCATCACCCAACTTAATTCGACTAGATTCCATTATCCTTGATTTGCTTTTGTTAATGTTCATCTTATGCCCTCCTTTCAAGACACTGTCCATTCCATTCAACTGCTTGGCATTCCTAAAACAAGTGTATATCATATTCCTACACATCACTGGTTCCATCCTTATCACGTACACTACATCAAGAATTACGTGGGAATGATTACCAGAATCATGTACAGTTCTGTCAGTGGGCACAGCAGCAAATCCTCGCCAACCCGAACATCTTCTCCGATGTTCTATTTACAAATGAATGTTCCTTCTCAAACAAAGGACAGGTAAATACAAGGAACATGCATTATTGGTCCAGCAACAACCACAATGGCTTCGGCAGGTGGAACATCAGCGTCAATGGAGAGTTAACGTCCGGTTTAAGATGCTTGGTACTATAATTATTGGTCCTTATTTCATCAGTGGTAGTCTAAACAGCACAGCGTATGTCAACTTCCTCAGATGAATTCTTCCTCCTCTTCTGGATGAAGTGCCGATAAGAACCAGAACACTTATGTGGTATTGACACGATCGATGTCCAGCACATAATGCCTTATGTGCACATTGTGTTCTGAACCGAAGGTATCCTGCCAGATGGATTGGTTGAGGAGGAACAGTTACTTGGCCTGCTAGGTCTCCTGATTTAAATCCTCTGGACTTTTTTCTTTGGGGATGCATTAAAGACATTGTCTATCGTGATATTCCAACAACTCCAGAGGACATGCAGGAACGTATAACGGTTGCTTGTAATTCTCTTCAGTAGGCAACACTGGAAGCAGTAAATAATTCCTACATTCAATGTGTGCCCCAGTGTATCAGTGTCCAGGATCACCATTTTGAGCGCCTTTGACTCTCCTGTACCATTGCCCAGGAGGAGAACATTCAAAGTTAATTTTGTGCTATGTTTTTACTTGGTTTTCATTTGTTTTCTGACAACTCCAGCAAGTGGATGAGTTTGTGATCCCAGGCTCAAAGTCAGTGCTGTGTTATGTAATGAATAATGTTGTGTTTCAGTGAATGATACACTGTGATACATTTTTGAATAGGTCTTTACGAGAGGAAATGAATTACTGAAAAAATACTGGGTGTCATTTAAATAAGTCATACCACTGTTCATATCTTTGTAAAAAACAAAGCTACAATGAAGGCAACTTTGCTGATTGATGTCATCCTGACAGCTAAAGAACATTTGCTTGAAACATTTTTTTAATTTGCATCTGGAAAACAGTTATTTAGGGTAGTCAAGATAAATGGGACATCCTGTATATCCAGATTTTGAAAAACCTTTTATTCTTTTGACACACACTTCAGATTACACTGTCGAAACTGTTTTAAGGCATGACTATAATGGTGAGAAAAGACCAATTTTTTACGCCTCCAGACAAATGAATTCAGCAGAAATTGCAGTACCACTGAGGAGTTGCTCGCTCTCATGTTTGGAACAAATTACTTTAAGCGTTATGTCAGTTTATTGAGGTTATGGACTGCGCTGCTTTAGTATGGATGTTAAGCTTAAAAGATCCCAATAGTCACTTGACTAGATGGGAATTAAAATTGTCAGTATACGACTATACAGTTCGGCATATGCCTGGTCGCCTGCACAGCAATGCCGACGGCCTAAGCAGGAAGGTTAGAGTTGTGCAAAAAGATGAGGTTTCCATAGAAGAACTGAAAGAATTACAAGGAAAAGAGATGTAGAATGCCACTGGTATGCATCACAAATTGATTTTGTTACAGAAGATGGTATAGTATATCATAAGACACCGGTGGGTAACAAAGTAGTAATATCTAAAGAATTGCAACAACAAATAATAGCACAGTGTCATGACAGTTTACAGGCCTGACAAAATGGGCATTGAGCCACTAATGCAAGAATAGCCTCAAATTATTGGTGGAGAGGTTGACAGACAAACATTGTCTGCCTTGTGTGCAAAGGGCGCCTCCACCAACGACTAAAGTTCCCTTATAGACCTTACCAGAAGCAGTGAAACCATTTCAAATTGTGGCTCTAGGTATCTGCGGCCCATTTCCACAAAGCACCAAAAATAATAAATATATAGTGTCCATTAATGATCATTTTTCTAGATACTTAATTTTGGTACCAATTGCGGATATGACCACTGAAACTATTGCTTGCGCCTTTGACAATCACTTTGTCCTGCCTTTCGGAAGTCCTGATGCAATACTTACTGATCAAGGCTCAGACTTTATGTCTACACTGTTTGCACAAGTTTGTAAAATGTTATAAATAAAAAATGGCGAACTATGCACTTTCAAAACTTCCTGGCAGATTAAAACCGTGTGCCGGACCAAGACTCAAGCTCAGGACCTTTGCCTTTCGTGGGCAAGTGCTCTACTATCTGAGCTACCCAAGCATGACTCACGCCCCACCCTAACAGCTTTACTTCCACTAGTACCTCGTCTCCTACTTTCCGAACTTCACAGAAGCACTTCTGCGAACCTGCAAAACTAGCACTCCTGGAAGAAAGGATACTGCGGAGACATGGCTTAGCCACAGCCTGGGGGATGGTTCCAGAATGAAATTTTTGCTCTGCGGTGGAGTGAAAATCTCCAGTCCAAAAAGGTGATATATTCACCATCAAGTAACATCTTGGTGTCCGTGTCTGGTATAGCTTTCAGCTTCTTTAGATTGCTAGGGTTCTCTGTGTCATTTATGTATTTATTAATCGATGTCAGCAGAGTTCTCCCCCTCCCCCCTTCTCCCCCCCCCCCCCCCCCCCCCGATAACACTTTTATAGTAACTAGTATGTTGGTTCATTGTAGGAGCCAGGTGGTCAAGTTGGTATAGCTGTTGACCCGATCCAAACAGAACTACCGTGTTAGTCAAGAGTCTTGTACACTTTCTTGATGGTGAGACGCTATATTGCATTTGTCCTACTCATTAGTACTGAGGGTGCTCCACCCTTTCCAAACCATCCATCTTCATCAGGTATGGCATTCAAACATTTGGATAACTTCTTGTACCTGTCACATCAAATGTTCATAGTGACTGACTTGAATTTGACAGTTTTACAAGAAGAAGAAACAGCCTTAAAACAGGTTACCAATTGTTTAATTTTTTATAAATCAATACTCTGCCTTTTAGGCCATACTGAGACCCTTCATACCCTATGGGATGTCAAACGGGTACTTACTGCCGCCCAGAAACAATTGGGAAGCACCGCAAACACGGTACCATCCCATCGGGTAAAACGAGCAGGTAATATGATACTGAAAACAGTATTTGGCACTCCTGATCAGACTAATGCTGATCGATGGGACAACACTTTGAACCAATCACGTCCCTTTCCAACAAAAACCATGAGATTCTTGTACCCAAGCACGTATGTCTTGAACATATTGAAGATAGAAGGTTATCAACCACCCAACAATTTAATACACCACTATGAAGAATTGAGAAGCTCGATACAGCTGGAATTGGTTAATGTGTGCCATAAGCTAATGAATATGTCTTCTCTTGAAGTAACCAGAGCGCCACAGATCTTACTCTACAATACACATGCACTCCAACTGCATGTCAATATCCTTCATACTACTATTCAGTTAGGCCTACAACAAAAACTAAGCCCTAACTTACTAACCGTAAAGATGTTCTTACACAGTGTTTCTCACTAATATGTCATCCCACTTGTTGCCACCCATGCAGCTGATTTATACTATTTGGGAATCAACTCTATCATGATATTCCTCCACTGCTCAGGTACATTTGTTCCAATCAGCAAGCACACCCATCACATGTGCCAACTGCAAGGTTGAATGCTACCACTTACACCCATTCCCAGTTATCTGGCCTGCAACTGAAAAACACATACTCTAGCAAACCAATGACATACTGGTAATTAGCAGAGATCGTCAAACACACGCTACCTTGCATCTCAATGACCTTCAGTCTTGTTCACACACCAATTACTACATGTGTCCCTCTTTATCACTTAATACCCAGGTAAAGAGGTGTGAGCTGATAATGTTTCTCGAAGAAACTACCAGCTCTTCTTGCCCTCGCATTGTTCTGACAATGCATGGTCTTGGTTCACCCCTGTCGGCAATAGTCTAATGTTACCCATGCATCAGCTTACTACAATCTTCCCAACTTGTTACCAGACTATGTCCGTGTCTCAGGCATGCAATATCACCTTAGTAGACAGCAGCCTTTTACTGAACATCACTTCTACTATTAAATTTTCAGCTAATTTGCTTTATACCCATAATGTTGGTCTTAAGCCATTCCTGCTGTACCTGCCTGAAGTATCAGTACCCTTACCCTACCTGACATTATCCAACATATCTCAAAGCCACCTCTTACAGCCCATAAATGGACTCCTAGTCAAGGAACATGGACAAATTGCTCTTGACCATGCTACCATGCACATTGCTGTATGGTACGCTCAGAATTATTCCAATCGGGTGGTCGTTCCAAGGGTTATGTCTGTGCCTGCATCTCTACTAATCATTACAATTATTGTATGGATTTTGAATAAATATGGCTACTGTAAGTCTGTGGGCCACCACCACAGGTTGTACCAGAACCCCCAGCCAAATGGTGAATACCATTGGTAACTTCTGATGAGTCACATCACTTCACAGGCATAGCCCTCCCAATAGCTTTCTATAACTATCTATTTAAGTTACAAGCAAATTTATGAAAGACAGGTTACGGGCAAGTAGTTTTCAGATACCATGAGTAAAAGTAAACTATTTGCAATGAAAATAATAATACTTCATTTTTTTAATTGCCAATTACACCTCTTACAGGCCTGTTCTGTATTCATATTGTTGAATTACCCCTGTTTATTCTGAGTCTGTTGAGCCCCCATTGACATGATTCCTGCCTGTGAGTATTGCAGTCGCAGGTACTTGACATCCTCTCATTCGCCCAGTTGACCCTCTATCCATTTTGACTCCGGGGACGTATTACAGTGCCTGGATGACAACGCTTCCAGCCGAGCCAGTCAGCACCACGGTGCCTACCAGTGCATTGGCTCCAGGCATGCATTCCACTACCGGCTGCTGCACCGACTCCGATGGCTTTGCAAAGTGTGTAGAAAAAAGACATTATATTAACAGAGACTTCCAATTATGAACAACTCAAGTGACACCAATGGATCATGGTACTGTAAAGTAAAAACAAACTTTGTACCCCTCTGCCCTTAGTGCATATTTTACGATCAACTTTCAAAATGAGAATTCAACCCTCCACTAGCTTTAAGGCCCCTTTTTAAATAAGAAACACTAATGTTGGCCATCTTCCATGTACATCAAAAGAAAAACTGTGTGTTTTGGATTGATTATTCAGAGTGATTAGTGTCAACAATTGTAGCAATCACACACCTACAACTGCCTCTCATGGAAGGGGGAAGAAATTGTACATGGCAACAAATAACTATAGTAAAAACTTTAACTGTATTTTACTTCCATCATTTTAACTTAGCCTCGGGCAGTGGCACGAGCTGTTACATAAACTACTCCACAGTACTCTTGGCTGGGTCCCATGCTTCCTATTGAGGGTGAAATGCTCTTTTCGTACAATGTGCAGTTTACTCCATGGTCATAGCCAATTTACATGAATGGTGTATAACTTAGTGGTAACTTTTAGCAATAAAGTCCACCTTTTCCATGAATCCTGGCAGTTATCAATTTCTGTAGAGGGAAAACACCCCAGATGCCCACCTGCTACCATCCTGACACGCACATTAAATGCAAGCCGTGAACTGCGCATCTTTAGCTCTCCATCTTAGGATCCATTGACAGAAGTGTAATCTGCCATTGAGGTCTTGTGGCTTGACAGCTTGCATTGAGTGCTCATGGAGAATTAAACACTTGCACACTTGTCTCAGGATCTATTTCTTTTCATTGTAACACTTGTTCCCCTTTACCTGGTTTACAAACTGCGGGGATTCTACTGCAATCCCTTATCCTACTTGCAAATGATCACTTGTCTGTAAGTTGCTGGAAGAGACCACTGAATACTTTTCCACACACAATGCAAAACTGAAGAGGTCACTTGAGGCATACAAAATATACCTGTCAGTTGACACTATTAGATAAACTGTAGCATTATACCATGACTGCTTTTTTGTCTGCCTTATCCCATATGGAATAATAGAACTCCATTCCTCTGTTAATGTTGTTCGCACTCCACAGAATCACTAATCTTATTCTAATTCCAACAGACACCAATCTAAGCCGATTTAGGAGACAGTTTTAAGTGCTGCTGTCTGACAACAGCATTACAATTAGAGCCCAAACAAGAAGACCTTACAGACTGATCTGCTCTCTTTGATTTTCTTCATACTTACAGTCTGTAATGAAATGCCTACAGCAGTACAGTAAAAATCTCAAAAAAACTCTAAAAACTGCAATTGAAAATTAGAAGATTTCTGAGGTATGTACGAAACATTTGTTATGTTTTAATGCTGTCATTGCAAGCTGAGTGCATACCATGAAATTCTAGTAATCGTAAGTTTCCTGGTTAGAATCTCATTATTTGCACCTTTATTTATTATTACTTGCATTTCACTTTTATTAACAAATATGTTATTTTTATTAAAAGCCAGTATTTGATAACCAACATTTCTACTTAGTACTAAATATGAAATCTGAAAACAAGTAAAAATAAATTGGGATTTAATCCAGCAACTCCATGACTGCTAGGCTTCTACATACAGACTGAGTTACTGCTAATTATATTAACTGATGATAAAAGTTTTGTACTTAATAGCACTCTGAACTTTTCTCATCTTTAAATATGAATAACCAAGTTGTTTGTGTGTATTCTGTTATACTGCATTAGGAAATTGATGCCCAGGCAATAACCTTGAAATCCTTCAAGTATGAAGAAGAGCCAGGATGTGAGTTTGCCTTGTACGAATAAAGACAGACACAACAGTAAGAAATGAGCAATTAATACCAGCAAAAAGATAGTCTGCACCACTGAGTACTGCCCACTCCAGAGATAAGCAAAATGGCTCATACTTCAAGTACTTATTTCCAGACATAAGTTTATAGGACATTTTATTTCTAGTATTGACAGCACTATTTGTCATACAAATATGAGAACTTTTTAAACACACTGCATACCTCTTTATAAGAAGTATAATGCACTGAGGGGTGCACCTTTTTGTTACTAAGATTCTCCATTCACTAGACTACATTACCATGAAGGGTGACAAGCAAATTTAACATTCTACAGACAGCTATATTTGGAATCACAAATGACGGCGGGGTACATTAGGCTCATTCCACGTACCTACATCACACGTTCTACAACAGCCAATGAGCATTCAGTAGTGTTCTGAGCTGTCTGCTGTGTGAATATCATAGCCAATGTGAGTATTAAATGTGATTATAGTAAATTATTCACTGAATTTTTAATCCATTTCTTCCGAGTTGTCTTAAGTGGTGGTGGTGGTGGTGGTGGTGGTGGTGGTGGAGGTGGTAGTAAGCGAAAAATTCTACTTAAGCAGTGAGGGATGCAATCTGCAAGATACAGGCTTTCTTCAAGCACAAAGCACATGTACACAGGTAATGCAACTGTTATTTGGAACAGGCAACAATATAATCCCCATCCTTGCTACGACCTGCATGAACCGCCATTCTTTGTGAATCGGACTATACATGATATATGGCTTGACCTTCCTCTGCTACACGTGGCTGTCAGCAACACACCAGTGGTGGACAGGCCACGGGAAACACGACTCACCTGAAAGTCATCCTCACTCACTGCATCCTCATTTTCCTCGTCGTCGTCCTCAATACTGGGAGCGCTAGGGCTCAGAAAGTCTTCTGAAGATGAACACTCCTGGAACAGTTTTAAAAATGCTTCATAAGACAAGAGGTAAAACAAAGTTAATGTAGTGCAGTCAAGTGAAATCGTGTGATACTGAGTGAATTAGATGAGGAAATAGTGCACCAAAAGTAGTTGATGGCTTATGCAATTTGGCCATAAGAGTAACTAATGATGGCTGAAGAAAACAGTACATAAAATGTAGACCGGCTACAGCGAGAAAAATATTTCTGATAAAGAGGTATTTGCAGATATCTAATATCAAGTTAAGCATTAGGAAATCTTTGCCGAGGGTATTTATCTGGAGTGCAATCTTGTACAGAAGTCAAATGTGTACAATAATCAGTTCAGGCAAGTAGATAATAGATGTTTTTAGATGTATTGTTACAGAAGAATGCTGAAGATTAGATGGGCGGATCGAATAATGAGTGAGGAGGTACTGAATTGAGGAAAAAGGAAATTTATAGCAAAATTTCAGTAAAAGAAGGGAGTGGTTGATAGGACACATCTTGTGGCATCAAGCAGTCACTACTTTGGTCGCGAAGGGAAGTGCTAGGGGTAAAAGTTGCAGAGGGAGAGACAGGCATTAATACATTAAGCAGGCTGAAATCAATGCTGTTACGCAGATATGAAGAGGGTTGTAAAGGACAGAATAGCATGGAGAGCTACATAAAACTGAAGACCACAACACACAAGGCAAGAGAGAGACTACAACAAACTTTCAGACAAAATCACAGAGAAATACTCTGTCCACTTTCTTTCTTTCACATCTAATCAAACGCGTTGACCGAAGTGATTACAGCTAAATGCATGGTATTCTGAAACATTATATAGAACATTTGTAATGCACAGGTACATGTAGGCATTATAATCAGTCCAGCAGATAATGTCCTTGTTCAATTGCATCAAATGTCAACAACTCCAGCTGGTTTAACACCGAGTCACATGGTTGGGGATGATGGAATGTACGTCATAGGAAATGGTGGTGTCTCCACAAGAGAGAAAACATAAACTCTGTATCATGTTGCTCAGAGCATTACGAAACAGTGAAAGTGAGTGTATAGAAGGCTGTCCATCTTACAAAAGGAAGATTAGGTTTTGATGTCATGTTGACATAGAGGTGGTCAGTACTCAAGTCTTCTAAAAAATCAGAACATAGTATTTACATCAAAAAACTTGCAACACTGCTACAATTTGTTAATGGCCAAAGCAAAATAAATAATGGATATTCTTGACAAAGGTTGTGTGGTAATTTTTGCACATTGCGGAGAACTGAAGGAACAGGAAAACTATGGTACAAACCTTTCAAAATGTATGAAAATTTTGTGTAAATAAATAATGGAAAATCCAGAATGGAATGCAACAATATTATGAGAAAGAAAGTTGCTACTCACCATATAGCGGAGATGCTGAGTCGCACATAGGCACAACAAAAAGACTCTCACAATTATAGGTTTCAGCCATGAACCACTGCAGTGTGGTTTCAGTTGCCTAAGACTGCAGTCATGTTTGTGAGTGCCTATTGTTGATGAAGGCCTTAACTGCCAAAAGCTATAATTGTGAGAGTCTTTTTGTTGTGCCTATCGGTGACTCAAAATTTCTGCTATATGGTGAGTAGCAACTTCCTTCTCATAATATTACAACACAAAATCAGTTATTTTTAATGACAAAGTGTGATATCGGCAGTTCCCTTGAAACATAGTGAAATTTGATATTTTCTTTATTTCTGTGAAAAAATGTTGAACATCTGAGAGCAGAAGTTCACCAATATTGTAAACTGATAGTTGTTAAATGTTCATACTGAACTCAGTTAATCATCATCATCATCATCATCATCATCATGAGGCTAAGGTTTGCATACAACCTTAAAATGACTGATGCTCTCTATTTGACTTCACTTGAAAACAGCCTGCTTTCAACATTCCATTAACAGTTTTACTCAACTATGTATTGGCAGTTTTGCACCTCAAATTGTACCCAAATAATAATGTTATTGGAGAGATCTTTAACGTGCAGCATCAATTCAACTGTTTATTTTTGTAGAGCACCACCAAATATCACGCTTAAGCTACATAAATACAGAGATCACCTTGGAACCTGTTCAATTTCCTTCTTCTAACATTCAATCACAACCATAATATACACAAGAATGGAAAAGAAAATTACGAGGCTCTGTTAGATGACATTGAGTTGGTTTTCAGAAAGGTACAGGTACCAGAGTGGCAATTCTGAAGTTACGCTTGATAATGGAAGCAAGACTTTAAAGAAAACCAAGATGTGTTCAAAGTATCTGATGAGCTATAGGAAGTATTTGGCAATGGTGCAAGATGCTCCCAGGACAACAAATGTAAACCAATGGGAAAGATACAAAATACACAATATGTACAAAAACCAAGAAGGAAAAACAAGAATGGAAAGCCAAGAAAGTTAAAAAAAAAGTTGTAAGACAGGAGGTATACCACTATTATTCAATCTACACACTGAAGAATCAATGATGGAAATGTTCATGAGTGGGATTAAAATCAATGTAAAAGGATGACAACAATAAGATCTACTGATGACATTGCTAGTCTTAGTGAAAGTTTAGAGGAACAACAGGATTTGTTGAATGGAATGAAGAGTCAAGAACAGTCCAGAACGCACTACGGAGTAACAGTAAACCTAAGAAAGATGAAAGTAATGAGGAGAAGCAGAAATGAGATTATAAGTTAACTTTATATTAAAATTAGTTATGAAGAAGTAGATGATGTCAAGGAATTCTGCAATCTTGAAAGGAAAATAATCCCATAACAGACAACACAAGGACATAAAAAGTATATTAGCACTGCTGAAGAGGGCAGCAGTGGCCAAAAGGTGTCTTCTATATTAACATCAGCCTTAATTTGAGGAAGAAAGTTCTGAGAATATATGTTTGGAGCACAGCATTGTAGGGAAGTGAATCGTGGACCATGACAAAACAAGAAAAGGAGAAAATCGAGGTATTTGCGAATTGGTGCTGTAGAGACATGTTGAAAACTAGCTCGACTGATAAGACAAGAAATGAGGAGGTTCTCCCCAGAAACACTGAGGAAAAGAATACATGGAGAACACTGAGACAAGATGACAGAATGTGTGTTAAGGAATCAGGGAATAACTTCCTTAGTACTAGAGGAAGCTGCAAAAGGTAAAAACTGTGGGGGATGTCAGAGACTGGACTACATCCAACAAATATTCAAGACATTTTCTACAAGTACTTCTCTGAGGAAAAATATTAGCACACGAAAGGAAGTTGTGGCAGGCTCATCAAACCAGTCAGGTGACTGATAACAACAAACATTATACAAACATAACAGTCATCATAGTAATCACATATGATATGTGGAAGGACTTAAATCATGCTGCATGAGCACCAGTGGCAAGTTGTAACAACAATCAAGTTAAAATCTGAAAGCAGGCTCAGTAGTGAATTCCAACACTTAGCACTGAAAATGTATTTACAGCAAAGCCAGTACAGAACCGAATTTCTGGACTGAGAGTGTAGCTATTCACACAAACATCAAATATTCCAGAACATACAAATATTACAGGCATAAGAAATTTCAGCAATCTTCCAAAACTGATAAATTCCAAATGACAAGAAATTGTGGGCAGTCAGGTTAGAACAAGTGACCCACATCATGGCAGTCATCGGTACTAACCGCTAGGCCACACCAGACACAGCACATCTCATGACAGTATGATAACTTTTTATGGAATCACATTCCTTGCCTTTGCCAACTATCAAATTGTCACCTTTCAACTGAATGTAGACCTCAACTTACATTACAGATCAATCTGTCACCACTAACTTCTTTCATGAAATAGTAAAAATAATACTGAATAAAAATTTTCAGTGTTCTTTAGTACCACCCAATAACACGTTTATATCATGTGACATCATCTACACTGTGACTGGCTGACAGAAGCAAATAGAGCGGCCACCATGTTGATTTTGATGTTTGTAAAGCTGAAGTGCCATAATTTGTGTTTTTTTATATTTATATCAGCATACTGCATAAATATAGATTAATCGATGCTGCACATTAAAAATCTCATCTAAATGCAACATGCCTCATACAGTTTGTTGTTGTGGGATGGAGTTTCACACCTGTTGCACTTGATCAGCCAATACAGGGATGTTTAATGCTGTTTGTGGATGATGCTGAAGTTGGTATCCAATGATCTCCTATGTGTGCTTGACTGGAGACAGACAGGACAACACAACATGTTGACACATGGTAGAGTATGTTGGGTTACAATAGCAGTATGCGGACGAGCGTCATCTTATTGGAAAACCCCACTAGAATCCTGTTCATGCATGGCAGCACAACCAGTCATATCATCAGACTGATGTACAAATTTGCAGTCAGGATGTGTGGAATATCCACAAGAGTGCTCCAGCTGTCATATCAAACTGCACCCCAGACCATAACTCCAAGTGTAGGTCCAGCGTGTCGAGCACACAGACAGGTTGGTTGCAAGCCATCAAATCGCCACCTCCTAACCAACACACAGCCATCATTTGCACCGAGGCAGAACCAGTTTCCATCAGAAAACCCAACCAATGTTCACCCTGCCCTCTAACAGCTCTCACTTGACACCACTGAAGTCGCAAATGACAGTGGTTTGGGGTCAGTGGAATGCACGCCTGTACCTCGGGGCTGTCCTTGAAGTAACCAGTTTGTAATAGTTTGTTGTGTGACAATTGTTGCTCAAATATCTGCTGCAGATCAGTATGATGGACCAGAGCCATATGTCAAACACGATTGTCTTTCCTCTTCATAGTGCCATGTGGCCATCTGGAGCCTAGCCTTCTTGCATCAGTAAATTCTCATGACCAGCACTGCTGCAATCATGACAGTGACTACATTAATGACAAGTCTTCCGACAATATTGCAGAAGGAACATCCAGCTTCTCGTAGCCCTATTGCACAACCTCATTCAAACTCAGTGAGATGTTGATAATGGTGTCTTCGCCACCTTAAAGGTATTCTTGACTTACGTCAACTCACCATGTCCAATCAATATCTACATCTATACTCAGTAAAGCACCATGAGGTGTATGGTAGAGGATACACCCCATTGTACCAGTCGTTAGAGTTCCTTCCTGTTCCATTCGCTAATGGAGTGTGGGAAGAATGATTGACTGAACGTCTCTGTGAATGCAGTAATTATTCTAATCTTATCCCCATGATCCTAAGGGAGCGATACACTGGTGGTTCTAGCGTATTCCTAGAGTTACCATTTTCCCATTTCTTGAAATTTTGTTAATAGACTTTCACAGGATAGTTATGTTTATCTTCAAGAATCTTCCAGTTCAGTTCCTTCAGTACCTCTGTGGCACTCTCCCACAGATTAAACAAACCTGTCACCATTTGTGCTGCCCTTCTCTGTATATGTTCAATATCCCCTGTTAGTCCTATCTGGTATGGGTCCCACACACTTGCGCAGTATTCTAGAACCAGCCGCACAAGTGATTTGTAAGCAATCTCTTTTGTAGACTGATTGCACTTCCTCGATATTCTACCAATAAACCAAAGTCTGTGTTACCCACAACTGAACCTATGTGATCATTCCAGTTCATATCCTTACAAAGTGTTACACCCATGTATTTGTATGAGTAGCCCAATTCCAACAGTGACTCACTGATATTACAGTTGTAGGATACTATGTATTTTACATTCCTGAACATTTAAACGAAGTTGACAATCTTTACACCACTTTGAAATCTTATCAAGATCCGAACGAATATTTATGCGGTTTCTTTTAGACAGTACTTCATTATAGATAACTGCATCCTCATAGTGGCGCTACCAGCACCTCTCTCACACGAGTGGCACAAAATATGAAGAGACTTATTTCAGATTTGGAAACACGCCTATAAACTTTTGTTTATGTCACAAAATTCCTCTTTGGTGCTGCAATTTTGTTTCCATCAGTGTACTCTATAAGTCTGAAAATAGCTGATCCACTTTCTGATACAGTCAACACAACTGTTATTTCTCTTCACTTAAATATTACAGACAGTTTCATGCTCAGTCTAATATTTCTGCTTCTCCTTCGTTGCAAAGTAAGTCCATATTAAACGAATGTTCTGAAAACAAGATGTAACTTGACAACCCAAGCACATTTCAAAACCTGCTGCATTTACATGGGAGCAAAAACTGATTGCAGAATTGGGAAACCAGTAACTAGAAGCAGATTTCCAGAACAAATTTGTGGCACCCACAAGCAGTATTAGGAAATTAGTTTACGAAATCTGGTTTTGGGAGCCCTTTCCAAACAGATTGGCAGAGGCCAGTGCAGCTGTCACTGATTTTCTAAAACTACAAATATATCACAAAGATAGGGGTACCAACCAATGAATACAGGAATCAATACATGAAACTACAAATTGCCTTAAACACCATATGAACTACTGCATAGTGGGTACATGGACAAGAGAAAAATTCTTGGATTTTCCAGTTACAAATACATCTTTTCCCAAGGTGAAAATACACTATAATCCAAGTGAAAGCACCTTTTTTGTGTGTTAAGGGGTAAGATACTGTCTCTCTGAGCTGTAAAATTTATCAATCCTTTAATTGGTAAAGATTTTATACACCAGTATTAAATTTTCCAGCACTTTAGGAAATAAAACCCAGCAAAAAACAAGGTGGTTTGGAAAGATCTTTGATCCACGGAAACATGTAAACTCCACATTTTCGTATTATGAAAGTATAAATATGAATTCCACCAAATACAGCATGGTAGCTTCAGCACCACTGAAATCAAGATTGCGATGCACTTTTGTCAGCCAATTATAGCTCACGTCATGTGATATCGCCAGCCAATGACAGCAGATATTCAGACCATAGGACACATGATACAGTCAGCCAATGTTGTTGTTGTTGTTGTTGTTGTTGTGGACTTCAGTCTACAGACTGGTTTGATGCAGCTCTCCGTGCTACTCAATCCTGTGCAAGCCTCTTCATCCTCGAGTCGCTCTGTAACCTGGAGTCCTTGTTAACCTGCTTAGTTTATTCATCACTTGGTCTCCCTCTATGATTTTTACCGTCCACACTTCCCACCAATACTAAACTGGTGATCCCTTAATGCCTCAGAACGTGTCCTAACAACCAATCTCTTCTTCTAGCCGGGCTGCACCACAAATTACTCACCAATTCTGTTCAGTACCTCCTCATTAGTTATGTCATCTATCCATCTAACCTTCAGCATTCCTCTGTACCATCACATTTCTATACCTTCTGTTCTGTTCTGTTCTGTTCTTGCCTAAACTATTTATAGTCTATGTTTAATTGCTATATGTAGCTACACTCCATACAAATACTTTCAGAAAAGACTTCCTGACAATTCTACACTCAATGTTAACAAATTTTCCTTCTTCAGAAACACTTTCCTTGCCATTGCCAGTCTACATTTTATATCCTCTCTACTTTGACCATCATCAGTTATTTTGCTTCCCAAATAGCAAAACTCATCTACTACTTTAAATGTCTCATTTGGTAATCTACATTCCATTATCCTTGTTTTGCTTTTGTTGATGTTCATCTTATATCCTCCTTTCAGGTTTGCCTTTCCTTAACCTATCTTCTAAGATAAATCATAGTGTCAGTATTGCCTTACGTGTTCCAACATTTCTACGGGATCCAAACTGATCATCCCCAAGATTTACTTCCACGTTTTTCCATATTGAACTAATAGTTTGGTAATTTTCACACCTGTCAACACCTGCTTTCTTTGGGACTGGAACTGTTATATTCTTCTTGAAGTCTGAGGGTATTTCAACTGTCTCATACATCTTGCTCACCAGATGGGAGGGTTTTGTGATGACTGGCTCTCCCAAGGCTATCAGTAATTCTAATGCAATGTTGTCTATTTCCGGGGCCTTGTTTCAACTTAAGTGTTTCAGTGCTCTGTCAATTTCTTCATGCAGTATCATATCTCCCATTTCATCTTCATCTATGTCCTCTTCCATTTGCATAATATTGCCTTCAAGAATGTTGCCCTTGTACAGACCCTCTATGTAATCCTTCCACCTTTCTACTTTCCCTTAGTTGCTTAAGACTGGTTTTCCATATGAGCTCTTGATATTCATACACGTGGTTCTCTTTTGCCAATAGCAACATGAATTAAGTACAATGCACACGAAACAGGAAAAGTTAACAGTTTAAACTGATATACACACAGCATAGCTACAACAAAAGCTAAGTTTTCATATTTGATACTGGTCAATTTTAGCATGTGTTACCCTTTAAGATACGCCTCTAAAATTTTAAATAATGACATAAATAGCTTGTCTTTTAGGCAAGATTTTTTTAAATGGCTGCTGCTCAAAGATTTGAGTTTTGAATGAGAATCAAATGCTCCATGAGTTAAGAAATTCAGCACACATCCTCACAACTAAGATAATTCATCTTGCATAAGAGGAAATATACTTTGAAAGTAAAGCTTCTCAAACCACCATTTGCAATATTTTCCTATGAGCTTTCAGAAATGTAAACAGTTGTGGTGTCATGCTCATTGAAAGCATTTTGTTGTTACATACCGTATTTACTCGAATCTAAGCCGCACCTGAAAAATGAGACTCGAAATCAAGGAAAAAAATTTTTCCCGAATCTAAGTCGCACCTGAAATTTGAGACTCGAAAATCAAGGGGAGAGAAAAGTTTTAGGTCGCACCTCCAAATCGAAACAAAGTTTGCCTAGTTGTAATATGAGACACAATTTAGGTCGAATGAATGACGATAGAGCTGCAGTAGTTTGGTTCGAGTCGTAAGCTTAGCAGTTACGGTTTACCAGGTAGCCGTTGCTACGCGTCACGCGCTCCGTCCGTATTTATACGGATATCCTTCCTTTTTCACGTGCTTCGTCTGGTTTGAATTGATTGCTTATTTTTCTTTGATCTGATAAGTGCCGTTCTCTTTGTTATAGGTGTTTACGTCACTCTACGCTGAAAATGCATTACTGTACTGTGTCATGCATTGTTTGTCGCATTCTGATAGTGCGTGTTTACGGCCCGTCGCCGCTCGCGGCGTGGCTTCCTTTTGTGCGCGCTACCGCCGCTTACAAATAAAAAATAGAGAGGAGTCGTCTCATTAGCGAAACATTTGTTGTTACTTACACTACCTCTTCCTTTGATAATGATCAACAAGAACCAAATAATAGACTGCGTATGATAGACGATGTTCTGAACGAAATTTTAGCGAAAATTTTTCTCCGTTTGAAAATCTTTGCAGGCGCCTCTTTGGTTCATTACATTCTGCACAGAAATTAGTCATCTTAGATTTAAAAATCTAGTCAGTTGCCGTGCTTCATTTCTGACTGTATCACTATCAGGCATAAGAATAATACGAATATAAACATGACATGATACGTGTATTCTTCCGCGTTTGCTGTTGTCTCACTCTAGTTTCGGAGTTTACTAGGCAGATAGGATTTAAATGAGATAGTAGTAAACACGAAACAATACATGGCAAAATGTTATATTCGTATTAATCTTATGGCGAAGAGAATACTACATGTGATTCACAATTCATAAAAGCTCCTATTAGCAACCATCTCTTCTCACAGGTAGAAAAAAATTCAGAACGTAGAGTTGGCCATATTGACAAACATCCCAAACAGTCTTGCCAGTCGGATTTTCGTAGTACATTGAAATGCTGCTACATTCGAAGATCAACAATACAGAATTTGTATTTACTTCGTTGGATAATGTACCAAAACGCAGTGGTCCAAACTCTGAGCGGAGGAAAAAGGCTCGTCTTCCACTTTTTTTTTAATTTATTTACTGACGCAGAGATTTTGGTACCAGTATTTATCTTTGTACCTACAATGCATGCCTGTGTGGCGCTACATATATTCGACGGCAGAAGTTAGTTGTGGCGGCACCCACCAACATTTTTCAGAACTCCCGCTTGCTTTGCACTCGATTCTAAGCCGCAGGCGGTTTTTTGGATTACAAAAACCGGAAAAAAAGTGCGGCTTAGATTCGAGTAAATACGGTAGTACTGCATAGTCTTCGTCCTAAGGCCTTTGACATACTTTGGTGTCAGCAGACACCTGTCTGTGCACTGTGCATGTTGTTGTAAATGACACATTTTCTTTGCAACTAGAGTTTTATTTTGGTGTCCGCCTCTCATTTACATTTTATTGCTGCAGTATTATACTGCAGGAGTAGGTTAAATTAAAATTCTTTGTTAGTGACAGTTCCTCCCAGTTAAAATTATAAAACTTAACTGAAAAATGAAAAACCCCCAGTATAAAAAATTCCCAGGTTTTCACCATATTTTTCCTGGATGAAAAAATCCCACAATTTTCCTAGATTTCCCAGTTGTCTCAGGGCATATACACCCTGCACTAATGTGCATGAAACAATTCAACACATGTAGGAATCCTAATGTGTTACAGAGAGGGCAGAAATTATGCGATTACGACAGAGGTGACAAAGGCAGGCAGTTGCTGTGATTTCCTCCCACAAGGCTGAAGCTGTCATTTAATGGCAAATACCACAACCTACTCCTGCATGGCAAGTGAAAATGGTGGCACCTATATGCAAGTGACATTACTATCTTCTACTCAAAGTAATGAACAGGCAAAATGTATTCTGGCTCAAGGCAGCAAGTGACAAGAGTGGAGTGTGATCATATTGGAGTCATCTAGCTGCAACCAACGGTCAGAAGAGAAGCTGGCAAAAAGTGAGACTGGAGTGGTTGCAATTCACAATTTTATGACCTCAGAGTGTCTACTCATAATGACCTTCTGGTCCCAAAAAAATAGGGCCAGTACCAACTACTGAAAGGAGCAGTGGCTAAAAAGTACATGCTATGACTTGGGTACAACAGTTAAAACAGTCGCCTTTGTATCATCGCATCTCCTCAAGGAAGGAGAAAGAAGTCATTTAAATTTTTATCTGAATTTAACAGTTGCTGTCATCTTGATGAAATACCTGTATTACAGTTTCTTTTCTCTTTAAATTTTCAATAAGGAAATAATCTGCATTTAAAGGTTAGCGAAACTTGGAATACAGGAAATAATGCAAGTTAGTTATTAGGTCCGTCTCCATAATCTAAACTGTATGTATGACACAATAACTATTCTGGGTCTCCTTCTTAGTTGGAGGCCACATGTCAATGCACATGTACAAGTGCTGACACTTGGAGAGACTGGCTATGGTCATTGTGTTACAGGGAAAAATGACTCACCTCTCAACTGCCCTGGCTAAATTTCTTCTCCTCATCTTCATCATGCTCACATGAGGAAATCTTTTTTAAGGTAACATTCACCAAACAGTTCAAAGAAAATGCCCCCATGAGGTCAAAG
The DNA here is from genome assembly GCF_021461395.2 of Schistocerca americana. NCBI lineage: Eukaryota > Metazoa > Arthropoda > Insecta > Orthoptera > Acrididae > Schistocerca > Schistocerca americana. The sequence continues at coordinate 19,398,372 of NC_060127.1, read as the reverse complement.
GGTACACCAAACTAACAATCAAAGTTATAGAGAAATAATTATCCAATCTCCTTTGGTTTCAGTCTAACAAGTGGTTTTTAGGAAGAGATATAGCTAGGAATGTGGTACTTACAAACATCATACAGAACATTTATACTGTGCATTAGGATAAAGTGCCATCATACTAGCACGTAGGAATGCAATTTAGATGTGCCCAGGTCCTGCACACTTCGAGAAAAACCAGGCTCTCAAGTAATTAATCAATAATAGCAAGAAATTAAAAGAATTGTTCTGGAGGTACTAGCAACTGAGAGAAAGAGTGCAGAAAAGCAAATTCCTCCATGACACATCAAAAATACACTATGTGATCAAAAGTATCCGAACACCTGGCTAAAAATGATTTACATGTCTGTGGCACCCTCCATTGGTAATGCTGCAATTCAATAGAGTGTTCGCCCACCCTTAGTCTTGATGACAGCTTCCACTGTCACAGGCTACATTCAATCAGGTGCTGGAAGGTTTCTTGGGGAATGGCAGTCCATTCTTCACGAAGTACTGCATTGAGAAGAGGTATCAACGTCAGTCGGTGAGGCCGAACATGAAGTCAGTGGTCCGAAACATCCCAAAGGGGTTCTATAGGATTCAGGTCAAGACTCTATGCAGGCCACTCTATTACAGGGATGTTATTGTTGTGTAACCACTCTGCCACAGGCCGTGCTTTATGAACAGGAGCTCAATCATGTTGAAAGATACAATCGCCATCCCCGAATTGCTCTTCAACAGTGGGAAGCAAGAAGGTGCTTAAAACATCACTGTAGGCCTGTGCTGTGATAGTGCCATGCAAAAGAACAAGAGGTCCAAGCCCCCTTGATGAAAAACATGACCACACCATAACACCACTGCCTCCAAATTTTACTGTTGGCACTACCCACGCTGACAGATGGTGTTTACTGGGCATTCCCCATACCCACACATTGCCATCGGATTGCCACATTGTGTACCATGATTCATCACTCCACACAACATTTTTTCCACTGTTCAATCGTCCAATGTTTACACTCCTTACACCAAGCGGGGTGTAGTTTGGCATATATCGGTGTAATGTGTGGCTCATGAGCAGCCGCTTGACCATGAAATCCAATTTTTCTCACCTCCCACCTAACTGTCATAGTACTTGCAGTGGATCCTGATGCAGTTTGAAATTCCTGATGTGTCAATTACACATTATGACCCTCTTTAACTGTAGCGGTCTCTGTCAGTCAACAGATGAGGTCAGCCTGTACACTTTTGTGCTGAATGTGTACCTTCATGTTTCCACTTCACTATCACATCAGAAACAGTGGACCTATGGATGTTTAGGAGTGCGGAAATGTTGTGCACAGACATATGACACAATTGGCACCCTATCAATTGACCACTTTTAAAGTCTGTGAGTTCCATGGAGAACCCCATTCTCCTCTCAGGATGTCTAATGACTACTGAGGTCACTGATTTGGAGTACCTGGCAGTAGGTGGCAGCACAATGCATCTAATATGGTGTGTCCGGATACTTTTGATCACATAGTGTATTATTTGATAGACAGTAGCATTGTTTGGGCTGTGATACATATGGTCTAGGATAATACTATCTTTCAAACAATGGAAAATAATACTATCTTTGGTAGGCGAAAGCATATGCCTTTAGTTTACAGCTGAGCCTTGTTAGAGTTTTATGCCAGATATGAGATGTGCTAGGATCAGTCTTTATGTTTGACAATGCATGTTTCCTGCTGGCCTTTTACATTTGACAGTCCCTAATGGCATAGAAATTTTAAGGTAAAGCATAAAATTATCAGTACTGACAGATGAGACAGTTGTAATATGGTTTCACAACAGATAATCTGAATATGTCAAAAATTTATGCCATTAAATACAAACTAACAGAGGATAAATGGAACTCTGCATATCAGTGGAAAGAGTCTCACGATAAATGGAAGGAGTTCCATTCAGTCCTGTTGAGGCGTTGTGACTACTGCTGCTCTATCAGAGAAATCTAGAAGAAAAACATTGCCAAAATGGCATTAATACTACATTGAATCTCCCACCAAGTTTGATTAGGGTCAGGCACAGTATACACTGCTGCTGAAAAACATTAAAAATCAAACCACTAAGCTCCATTATACTGATTCACCTGGACATCTATGTTATGTAACATCATGGCAAATGGTGGTGTTTTCACAATAGAGAGAATGCCAACATCACATCACACTGCTCAGCCACAATGGTCATAGCACGAGAGGACACTGTCACGGTGATGACTGATTTACTTGAAACAGATAGCACTGGGTGGCACTGTAGTATACAATGTGTTCAGATATTTAGTTTACAGACTTCTAGAACTTGTAGAAGGGAGTGAGTAGATATTATTTTGAATAGATACCCAAGGCCAGAAATGTACCGTTTCCATGCTACAAAAGTTTGAAAGCATTTTGCTAGGTAGGTTTGCAACAGGGTACTCACCATTGTGGGTGGGGCAGAGGTGCTTACATCAGATTAGCTGATGTCATTTGATGTCTAGCCTATCTCTCTGACTTGGTTTGAGCCTCATTCATGTGTCTGTGAGTTTTAGAGCAACATGGCTAAGTACAGGTTCACAGAATACACTGACATGCTCCTTGTGTGTGATGAAGCTCACAGTACTGGAAGAGATGCTCATCGCCTTTATCAAGATCACTGTGCACAATGTCCGACTTCATCATATACCCTTCTAGCCACAATTATGCAATGGCTTCGAGGAAGGGGTACCTTCATCTTCAGCGGGTGGAGCTATGGTGCTCCAAGGAGACACTGCACACCCAAATTGGAAGAGGTTGTATTGCATCATGTTGAAGAGAACTCGTCAATGAGTACACGAGCAATTGCTCATGCAACCAGTGTTGCTCCCAGCACAAACTGGAAAGTTGTGGAGGATGACCAACAACTATATCCATACCACCACCAACACTCTATACCACCTCTAACACTCACAGATGTGTGAATGATGCTTGAACCATGTGAGAGGTAGGATAGACATTAAATGACATCAGCCAATCCCATGTAAGCAACCCCCACTATGACTGCCCTGTTGCAAAACCTATCTGGCAAACATGTTTTCAAATGGCTGTAGCACAGAAATGGTACACTATTGTGCATCGGTTCCTATTCAAAACATTCTCACTCGCCTCTTCAAGAAGTTTGTAACACGGATTTAAAAATGCCCTGTTGACCTATGAGGAGAAACAGTGCAATAAACTGGGATAACACATTTTTATGTGGTGTTTCAGAAGGGCATTTTATCCCCAGAAGTAGCCTAATGCTCCTTAAACATGCAAGGAAAACAGGACCGAACACCCAAAGAAGCTAGAAACACATAATTGAGGAGTATCAGTTTTAGGCTTCCACTAAATGTTATTGTCACAGTTAAATGTTTGCTAGTTTTCTTAACAAAAATATTGAAAATCCATACAAATGGCTGACATTCTAAGAAATGAAAGGTTTACATGGCCAGCAACCCCAAAACTAGAGACAAAGAATGCTGAGTAAGCAAGGCTGTTGCACTCTTGGTTCAAAAGAGAATGTAGAGCTGATGAAAGGAAAAGGTTATTAGAGTTTTTTGTGTCTATGAAAAGATCTACACATCAAGCATACAACAACTACCACTGTCATACGTTAGCACAAGAACTGGCCGAGAACCTGGAAAAATTATGTTCCTATGTAAAACCACTAAGGTTTCCATCCAGTCACTCATTGACCAGTCTGATGCAGCAGTAGAAGATAGTAAAATGAAAGCTGAAGTTTTAACTTTCGAGTTTAAGAAATCATTCACACAAGAGATTCATACAAACACACCACTGTTTGACCATCACAAAGAGTCTTGTATGGACAACATAACATTCCTGGTGCACAGAAACAACTGAAAGAGTGCAAAACAATTAAATTGCCAGGTTCGGATGGAATCCCAGTCCAGTTTTACAATGAGTACTTTACACCATTGGCCCTTCTCTTAGCTTGCATTTATCTTGCCCAGTGCAATCACCAGTGACTGGGCAGAAAGCACAGGAGACTCCCAAGACTCGCATACGTAAGAACAGCAACAGAACACACCGACAGAATTAAAAATCAACAACCCTTACATTGATTTGCTGCAGAATCCCTGAACATATTCTCAGTTTGAACATAATAAATTTTCTTGGGACCGAAGTTATATGTCCATGAATCAGCATTAGTATTTCAAATACTCATGTGAAACTCAGCTTGCCCTTTTCTCACATGATATATTGGGAACTATGGATGGAGGACAACAGGCAGATTCCCTATTTCTAGACCTCCAAAAAGCATTTGACATGGTGCCCCATTGCAGGCTGTTAAAGAAGGTAAGAGGATATGGAATAGGTTCACAGATATATGAGTGGCTCGAAGACTTCGTAAGTTATAGAATCCAGTATGTTGTTCTTAACAGCAAGTGTTCGTGGAAGTTTTATAGGACTGCTGTTATTTTCTTACATAAATAATCTAACAGACAGGGTGGGCAGCAATCTGAGGTGGTTTGCTGATAATGCTGGGGTGTATGGGAAGCTGTTGAAGCTGAGTGAGTATAGGACGATACAAAATGACAGGCAGAATTTCTAGTTGGTTTGATGAATGGTAGCTACCTCTAAATGTAGAAAAATTTAAATTAATACAGATGAGTGCAAAAATCAATCCTGTTATTTGCAGATACAGTATCAGTAGTGTCTTACTTCACACAGTCATATTGTTTAAATATATGGGAATAATGTTGCAAAAAGAACATGTGATGATGGTGGTGGGGAAGGAGAATTGTCGACTTCAATTTATTGTGAAAATTTTAGGAAAGTGTGATTCATCTGTAAAAGAGACCACATATAGGAAACTAGTGAAAACTATTCCTGAATACTGTTCAAGTGTTTGGGATCCACACCAGTTAGATAGAAGGGAGACATTGAAGTAATTCAGAGACTGGCAGCTAGATTTGTTACCATTAGGTTTGAATAACATGCAGTTATTGCAGAGATGCTTTGGGAAATCAAATTGGAATCTCTGGGGAAGAGGGGGGTGGGGGGTGGGGGGTGGGGGTGGGGGGTGGGGGGGGGGGGGGTTAGGCGATGTTCTTTTTAAGGAATACTATTGAGAAAATTTAGATTGATTGATTGATTGAGAGAGGTATGGGACCAAACAGCAAGGTCATCAGTCCCGCAGTTCCAAAGTGAGCTACAGAAGAAAGAGGGTCTGCTAAAAGTGGACAGATCATCAGGGGAGTCAAATTACAAAATAATGAACATTAAAAAAACACAGTAAAAACATGAAAGGTAAAACTAAATCTAAAAACTGCAAAAAAAGGGAGGGGGGGGGGGGGGGGTCATGGGGCCACAGACTGAGAAGACTGTACAAGAAGTCCCTACTACAACCACCCCACCCCTGCTCCAAGACTAGAGGAGATCCTTATACCTGGAAATAAAAACTACCACTTTCCTGGAGGAAACCGAGGACCAGGTCAACCATCTGTGGAACCTCTGCTAATATTACATTTCAGGAATTGGGAAGACTATACTTTACATGAAGGGCTGAAAGAAGGGGACATTCCACTAATGTGTGAGATATCGTCAGTCTAACTCCACAACCACATTGTGAGGATGGGCCGTTACGTACAAGGAAACGATGGGTGAGACGGGTATGACCAATGCAGAAACGGCATAAAACAGTGGACTCCTTCCAAGAGGAGCAGAAAGAAGAGCACCAAACTGCAGAACACTCCTTGATTGTGCGGAGTTTTTTACTATGAGCAGTGGCACTCCAGATGGCATGCCACTGTTGGGCTAAGAGAGATTTGATGTAGCTCTGAATATCTGCAGCTAGAATCATGAAAGGAAATGGGGGGTAAGTATCTGGTTCTCTAGCCAAATGGTCAGCCAATTCGTTCCCTGGGATACCCACATGACTTGGGAACTAGAGAGAGACAACTGAACAGGCGACACACTCAGGGGCAGAGAGGTGGTCATGGGCAGCAGAGACCAAAGGATAACGAGAGTAACATCAATTGATAGTCCGCAGGCTGCTCACGGTGTCTGAACAAATTAAAACACTGTGGAGGGAGACCTGAGAAACAAAAAGGAGTGCCCTGGGAATGGCTATAAGCTCTGCTGTGAACACACTGCATGAACCCAGCAATAAATGGTGCTCGAAGCCAGTAGGAGATGTGACAGCATATCCCACCTAATCAATAGTCTTAGAACTATCAGTGTAAAAGATGGTGGCACCCCGTAACTCTACAAGGATGGCACATACAAGTCGCCGGTAACCACCATAGGAGCAACAGAGACCTTAGGACCCTCGTATAGATTGGTCCTATCCATGGTCTAGGCACCACCTGGGGGTGGGGGGGGGGGGGGGGTATGCGAGGAAAGACACAGGGAGCAGTCCAGTGAGTGGAGATCCCAACAGAGGGAAGTGAGACGTATGCCAACCAGCAATCCCACCCATGGGTGGGTGTTAGGGGGGAGACATCCCTCATTGGCAAAGAGTACAGGGTACACAGGATGGTCAGGGAATTGGCGAATGGCGATTGTGTAAGAAACAAGGAGTTGGCTCCGTTGGATGTGTAGAGGAGGAATCCCTGCTTCTGTGGGGAGACTATCTACAGGATTAGTGAGAACGGCACCAATCGCCAGACACACCACACAATGATGGACAGGGTCAAGGAGTTTCAAAGTGGAAGGAGCTGGTGAACTGTAAACCTAACTACCAGAATCTAGTCTGGACAAGAACAGAGCACGGTAAAGATGGAGAAGACCGGAACGGTCTTCACCCTAAGATGTGTGGACCAGGATGCAGATAGCATTAAGCTTCTGCATAAATGTAATCTTTAGGGGGCGAATGTGGGGGCAAACATGTCAGCTTGTTATCAAAAATAAGACCCAAGAAACGGGAATGTGCTACAACATCGACAAGCTGGTCACCTAAATGAAGTTCTGGATTGGGGCGTACTGTGGGTCAATGACAAAAATGCATCACCTGCGTTTATGAGGGAGCAAACTGGAAGCCATGGGCAGTGGCCCACGCAGACGACTGTCGGATGATGAATTGGAGCTGGCACTCAGCAGACAGTACTGAGTGGGAGCTGCACCAGATGCAAAAAAAGTCAATGTACAATGCTGGGGTAACCAGAGGCTCAACAGAGTTCGCAAGCCCATTGATGGGGATGAGGAAGAGCATGACACTTAGCACAGAACTCTGTGGGGTACTATTCTCCTGAATCTGAGGGGCATCGAGTGAAGTGCCAACTCAAACCCAGAAGATGGTTCAAATGGCTCTAAGCACTATGGGACTTAACATCTGAGGTTATCAGTCCCATAGACTTAGAACTACATAAACCTAACTAACTTAAGGACATCACACACATCCATGCCTGAGGCAGGATTCGAACCTGCGACCACAGCAGCAGCGCGGTTCCAGACTGAAGCGCCTAGAACCGCTCGGCCACAGTGGCTGGCAAACCCAGAAGAGCCAGTAAGATAATAACTCCCAGATAAAAATAGGAAGGGGACCACAGAAGCCCCAGTCATGGAAGGTAACTAAAATTTGATGGCGCCAAGCCATGTCATACACCTTATGTAGGTCAAAGAAGACTACGACAAGGTGCCGGCAGTGAGTAAAACCCTGTCGGATAGCTGATTCCAATTGGAGTAAATGGTCAGTTGGAGATCGCCCTGCCTGGAAGCCACACCAATACGGGAACAAAAGGACCCAAGATTCAAATACCCTACATAATCTGAAGTTGACCATCCTTTCGAGCAGTTGACGAAGTACATTTGAAGGCTAATGGGGCAGTAACTATCAAGAGATGTTGGGTTTTTTCCAGGCTTAAGGACAGGGATTCCTATACTGTCTCACCAAAGTGACGGAATAGCACCCGTGAGCCAAATGTCATTGAAGACCTTGAGGAGCTGTTGCCAAGTGTTTTATGATCTAGTTGTGGATGGAATCCGGCCCTGGGGCTGTTTCTCATGAAAAGCTAAGAGCCTGCACCAATTCCCATTCAGTGAAAGATGCATTATAGAGCTCAACGTGGTGCAGGATGAAACAGAGGGGGGGTCTATTCAACTCTGTGTTTCTGCAGGAGAAAGGTAGTAAGGTATGAAGAGGATGACGATGCCATCACAAAGTGAGTCACGAGGTGTTCTGTGAGGACCAATGGATCAGTGCACAGAGTTCCTTGGAGGTTGACAACCTGGACAGATGATTGTTGCTGGTAGCCCAGAAGGCTACGAAGCTTTGACCAAACTTGTTATGATGGGGCATATGCCCCCAGGGAGGAAACAAAGCACCGCCAGCATTCCTTTTTACTCCGCTTAGTAAGGTAATGACCCTTAGCATGGAGATGCTTAAAAGTGAGGAGGTTGGTCTGTGAAGGATGTCACTTAAATCACTGCAGTGCCCGTCGGCGGTCCTGGATGGCAACTGTGGCATCCTTGGTCCACCACGGTACTGGCTGATGAAGAGGGGGACCTGTGGATAGGGGGCAGCAGTGCCAGCAGCATGAAGAAGAGCGGCAGAGATGCCTTGCATGACTACATCAATGGAATTTGGGAGGGGGGGGGGGTGTTTTAAAGTGGACAGCAGACATATATAAAGGCCAGTTGGTCCCAATAGAATCATCAGAAAGTGGCCACTGTCACAAAGGTTATCACGGGATGACCAATGTAGGGAAGCCATGAGGGCAGGGGAGGAGATCGTGAGATCCATAGCAGAGAAGGTGTCATGAGCGGCACTGAAGTGGGTAGGGGAACCATCATTGAGGAGAAACAAATCGAGGTCTGTGATAAGTTGGTCAATTAGGATACCCCTACCTGTTGAAGTGACACTCCCCCACAGTGGATGGTGGGCATTGATGTCCCCAAGGAGGAGAAATTGGGGCAGGAGTTGCTGGATTAAGGTATACAGTGCAACATAAGCAAGTGGCCTTCCTGGAGGGAGGTAGACATTGCAAATGGTGATTGCAGGAGTCATTTGCACGCTAACTGCTATTGCTTCCAAGGTGGTAGGGAAATACAGTCACTAATGACATCTGAGCAAACCAAAGAGTAGACCAAACCAAATGCTACCCAATTGCCAGCACAGTTCTGACAGAATGCCCGATAACCACAAAAAGTTGGAGAGTGGTCATCACAGAAATGCATTTCTTGAATAACGAGACAGAACGCGGAATAAGAGACAAGATCCAGAATGAGATTTTCACTCCGCAGCGGAGTGTGCGCTGATATGAAACTTCCTGGAAGATTAAAACTGTATGCCCGACCGAGACTCGAACTCGGGACCTTTGCCTTTCACGGGCAAGTGCTCTACCAACTGAGCTACCGAAGCACGACTCACGCCTGGTACTCACAGCTTTACTTCTGCCAGTACCTCGTCTCCTACCTTCCAAACTTTACAGAAGCTCCCCTGCGAACCTCGCCCGCGAAAGGCAAAGGTCCCGAGTTCGAGTCTCGGTCGGGCACACAGTTTTAATCTGCCAGGAAGTTTCATATCAGCGCACACTCCGCTGCAGAGTGAAAATCTCATTCTGGAAACATCCCCCAGGCTGTGGCTAAGCCATGTCTCCGCAATATCCTTTCTTTCAGGAGTGCTAGTTCTGCAAGGTTCGCAGGAGAGCTTTTGTAAAGTTTGGAAGGTAGGAGACGAGGTACTGGCAGAAGTAAAGCTGTGAGTACCGGGCGTGAGTCTTGCTTCGGTAGCTCAGTTGGTAGAGCATTTGCCCGCGAAAGGCAAAGGTCCCGAGTTCGAGTCTCGGTCGGGCACACAGTTTTAATCTGCCAAGAAGTTTCATATCAGCGCACACTCCGCTGCAGAGTGAAAATCTCATTCTGGAAACATCCCCCAGGCTGTGGCTAAGCCATGTCTCCACAATATCCTTTCTTTCAGGAGTGCTAGTTCTGCAAGGTTCGCAGGAGAGCTTCTGTAAAGTTTGGAAGGTAGGAGACGAGGTACTGGCAGAAGTAAAGCTGTGAGTACCGGGCGTGAGTCGTGCTTTGGTAGCTCAGTTGGTAGAGCACTTGCCCGCGAAAGGCAAAGGTCCCGAGTTCGAGTCTCGGTCGGGCACACAGTTTTAATCTGCCAGGAAGTTTCATATCAGCACACACTCCGCTGCAGAGTGAAAATCTCATTCTGGAAACATGCCCCAGGCTGTGGCTAAGCCATGTCTCCGCAATATCCTTTCTTTCAGGAGTGCTAGTTCTGCAAGGTTCGGAGGAGAGCTTCTGTAAAGTTTGGAAGGTAGGAGACGAGGTACTGGCAGAAGTAAAGCTGTGAGTACCGGGCGTGAGTCGAGCTTCGGTAGCTCAGTTAGTAGAGCACTTGCCCGCGAAAGGCAAAGGTCCCGAGCTCGAGTCTCGGTCGGGCACACAGTTTTAATCTGCCAGGAAGTTTCATATCAGCGCACACTCCGCTGCAGAGTGAAAATCTCATTCTGGAAACATCCCCCAGGCTGTGGCTAAGCCATGTCTCCGCAATATCCTTTCTTTCAGGAGTGCTAGTTCTGCAAGGTTCGCAGGAGAGCTTCTGTAAAGTTTGGAAGGTAGGAGAAGAGGTACTGGCAGAAGTAAAGCTGTGAGTACCGGGCGTGAGTCGTGCTTCGGTAGCTCAGTTGGTAGAGCACTTGCCCGCGAAAGGCAAAGGTCCCGAGTTCGAGTCTCGGTCGGGCACACAGTTTTAATCTGCCAGGAAGTTTCATATCAGCGCACACTCCGCTGCAGAGTGAAAATCTCATTCTGGAAACATCCCCCAGGCTGTGGCTAAGCCATGTCTCCGCAATATCCTTTCTTTCAGGAGTGCTAGTTCTGCAAGGTTCGCAGGAGAGCTTCTGTAAAGTTTGGAAGGTAGGAGACGAGGTACTGGCAGAAGTAAAGCTGTGAGTACCGGGCGTGAGTCGTGCTTCGGTAGCTCAGTTGGTAGAGCACTTGCCCGCGAAAGGCAAAGGTCCCGAGTTCGAGTCTTGGTCGGGCACACAGTTTTAATCTGCCAGGAAGTTTCATATCAGCGCACACTCTGCTGCAGAGTGAAAATCTCATTCTGGAAACATCCACCAGGCTGTGGCTAAGCCATGTCTCCGCAATATCCTTTCTTTCAGGAGTGCTAGTTTTGCAAGGTTCACAGGAGAGCTTCTGTAAAGTTTGGAAGGTAGGAGACGAGGTACTGGCAGAAGTAAAGCTGTGAGTACCGGGCGTGAGTCGTGCTTCGGTAGCTCAGTTGGTAGAGCACTTGCCCGCGAAAGGCAAAGGTCCCGAGTTCGAGTCTCGGTCGGGCACACAGTTTTAATCTGCCAGGAAGTTTCTAGAGACAAGATGTTGCATTTCCAGCAGGTGACAATAGTATCTGCTACAATTCCACTGGATGATCATGTGGTGCGAGTCCAGGATAGACATGAAGAAGCCAAGGAGGAGGTCAGGTCACTTGGTCAGTAGCTGTCACCGACAAGAATGGGGTGAGATAGATAAATAATACGTCAGACACAGGTTGCAAGGGGGGAGATGGCACCTCCGGGGGCACCGGGGACACCTTGTCTTGGTAGTTATGTTGCTTCTTCTTCTCTTTCTGAGGTGGAGGAGGGCAGGGCATAGGGTGAGTACAGGCTTCTGCAAGATTGGGAACCAAAAGAGAGCGGGCAACCTTGGGGTGCTCAGATGGTGCACCTCGCAGCCAAGTGGTAGTAACAGATGTCTGGCCTGAGATACGCCGGAGAGAGAGGTCCCAGGAAGGAGCCCGATCACCGGTGCAGGTGCCAAAGAAGGGAAACATTTCTTTGGCCAGGGAGGGGGAGCAGCTACCTGACGGGAGGTTGTGGGAACTGCAGGGGAGGCGGAGGGGAGAGTGGCATGGAGCTGGGGTAAGAACAAGGGAGGAGGAGGAAAGGAAGTAACAGAGGCAAAAGTTGAAGATAGTGACACTGGATGGAGTCTCTCATATTTTTGGCAAGCCTCAGCATAAAGCAGATGATCCAGGGACTTGTATTCTTGTACCTTCTTTTCTCTCTTGTAAGCCGGGCAGTCCAGCAAGTGAGGGGAGTGGTGGTCAGCACAACTGACACACAGACGGCGGAATACAAGGGCTTCCATCATGGAGTGCGTGGCCACAGTCACCACACAAAGGGTCTGCGTACAGCAGAAGGCACATGCCTGAAGCGCAAGCACCAAAAGCACCGTGTCGGTGGAGGGATGTACGGCTTAACATCACATCTGTAGCACATAACCTTGACCTCTGGGAGGGTATTCCCCTCAAAAGCCAGAATGAAGGCACCAGTATCGGTGTGATTGTCTTTGCGACCATTCAGCACACGTCACAAAAAAAAAAAAAGAATGCCACACTGCTCCAGATTAGCCCGGAGTTCTTCATCGGTTTGCAGGATGAGACCCCCATCAAAAATTACTCCCTGGACCATATACAGAGATTGGTGAGGAGTGATAAGACACCGGGACATTGCCAAAACAATCACAGACACGAAGAGCTGCAGACTGGGTGACAGAAGGAGCTTTGATCGACAGGGAGACCAACCGCATCTTACTAAGAGACTCCACCAAAGTTGTCCTCAATATTTTCCAAGAAAAATAATGGCTTTGTGGTGGTGAAAGTGTCCCCATCCATCCCAGTAGGGACGAGGTGACGAGCCTGGCCCTCCTCCCATGGTGTAGCCAGGGAAGGGAAGTTGCTGGGTCATACAAAGTAGCATTCAAGGGTCCTTCACCATTCAAAGAGACAGTTGTTTGAGAACAGTCAGATTTTTGCAGCTTGATACACTTTGTGTGCCAAGCACCCACCCTGATACCACCCACTCTGACCAGGGGCTCTCCCCATGGGCACCACTCAGCCACAGCAAGGGCTGTCTGGCACGGCGGTCATTTCCTGGAGTTCCAATGCTCCAAGAAGACAAGCAACCACTCCTTGGCATACATGGGAAGGGAATAGCTTAGTCATCAGTAATGTGATCCCTGTGTTGTCAGGGAGTTCAGCCATATGGGTACACAACAGCCCCACCACATGGACTGGCTACACGTGCTGGTGACCTAGCAGGGCAGAAGGGGCTACAGTTGGAAAGGGAGAGGGGAAGGAAGAGGGCAGAGGAATCCACACTGTAGATGCCGGGGAGGGAGTTCTTCCCCCCATGGCTCACACTAAAAACAGGAAATTTTGAAGTGGAGGTCAAACCTCAAGTTGGGACCTAAACACCAAAAGGGTGAAAGTACAGGCAAAAGGAACAAAATTACAACTACTACAAGAAACAGGTGGTTAGCCAGGTCAACATAAATCACAACACTAAAAGAGGGAAAGGAGGCAACAATGCGAAAGGAGCGAGGATAGGGAGGGTGGGCAGGGTGAAGGAAACACAGCCAGGGAAAGAAGAATTGGCTGCCATAGCGCGGGGCCCCATGTGCACCACGCATGAACTCGTGAACGAACCATGAGCCCCCTGGCAGGGGGGGGGGGGGGGGGGGGGGGGAATTTATAGAACTGGCATTTGAAGCTGACTGCAGAATGATTCTACTGCCACCAATATACATTTCATCAACAACCATGAAGATAAAGTTAGGTCTCATACAGAGGGCTGTAGATAGTCATTTTTCCCTTGCTGTATTTGTTGGTAGAACAGGTATTGATATGACTAGTTGTGGTACAGGGTACCCCCAGCCACCCACTGTATGGTGGCTTGCAGAGTATGTATAAAGATGTAGATTTAGAAACATAAATAAATAAAACAAAGGCAAAGTGTAGCTATGGAAATAATTCCACAACAAATATTGTGATTAGAATTAATTGAGTTTATCTGACTTAAGCACATCTTCTGCAAGAGTGCTGCTAATCTGTAAAACTGTACAATAGTGAGTCTAAATAATGTAGCTCTGGTCTTTAGTCTGAAGACTAACTAGATGCACCTCTCTGCACTATCCTACACTGTGCAAGTCTTTTCATCTCTGAACAGCAACCACTACCCACATCCTTCTGGATCTGCTAACTATATTCATCTCTTGGTCTCCCTCTATGACTTTTAACCCCCTTCCCCCAACTTCCCTTCAGTACTAAATTGGTGATCCCTTGATGTCTCAAAATGTGTCCTATCAGTCAGCCACTTCTTTCAGTCAGGTTGTACCACCACGCTATTTTCTCCCAAAATGGATTTACCACCACTTTGTTTACCCAAATAGCCATGTAATCTTCAGCATTCTCCTGTAGCAATAAATTTCAGAAGCTTCTAGCTTATATTCTCTGCTTGTTTGCCCTGATCGTCGTCCACCTTTATTTCCATATACAGCAACATTCCATAAGAATACTTATAGAGAAGACTTTTCAGAATTTTATATGCTGTTTACTTCTAACATGATTAGTTTTTCAAATACTATTCATTCCATCCAAATAATTTTGCAGGTTCTTTGCTTTTCTTTAATTTTCTTCAATCTTTAGAGCTGCAGTCAGGAATCTGTCCAGGTTGTAGATGACCTATTGCTTCTACACAGTCTTCAGTTCTTGGAATAGGCAGCCATGACAAAACTATTCCACATCATGCGCAAGATTATCACACAAATAAAAACCCCTCAGATATGCAAAAGTATGTAATAATTTTGGTCCTAAACAGGCAGGTACTGACAGAAGCAAGAATTACTGAACCATCTAATATGTCATGGTTTAAAAAGTCCAACATACATTACTTAAAGTATAACAGAAAACTGGTAGAAGCAGCCTTGAGGAAGATCAGTAAACATTCCGGAGAAATGAAGAAACACAACAGGCAATGTTGACCCTATGATTTATCTTACAAGATACGTTGAAGAAAGGCAAACCTACATTTACAGCATTTGCAGATTTAGAAAAAGTTTTTGACAGTGTTGACTGGAATACGCTTTCTGAAATTCAGAAGGCGGCAGGGATAAAATACAAGGAGTCAAAAGTTATTTGCACCTTTACAGACTCCAGACCAGAGTTATAAAAGTCAAAAGGCATGAAAGCGAAAAAGTAGATGAAGATAACGAGACAAGGGTGTAGCCTCTCCCTGATAATGTTCAGTCTGTAAGTTGACCAAGCAGTGAATGAAACATAGGAGAAATTTGGAGAGGAATTAAGGCGCAAGCAAGAAATTAAAACATTTCTGTTAGCCAGTTACATCATAATTATGTCAGGGATGGAAAGAACTTGCAAAAGCAGTTGAATACAATGAATATTGGCTCAAAAAGAGGGTATAACCTGAATATCAATAAAAGTAAATGAGGGTAAAGGAATGTACTCAAATTAAATCAGGCAATTGATGAGGGAATTAATTAGGAAATAATAGCAAAGTTTTGCTATTAGGATAGCAAGGTAAGTGATAATGGCCAAAACAGAGAGGAGATAAAATACAAATTGGCAATAGCAAGAACAGCATTTGTGAAGAAAAGGAATTTTGAACCACCTAATGTAAACTATTCCCTGAAAGTGTATAGTGTGTAGCCTTGCATGGAAGTGAAATCTTCACAATCAGCAGGACAGGCAAGGAGAGAATAGAAGCTTTTTCAAATGTGGTGCTACAGATTAATAAACAGTTGGATGTGTGGATCGGTAGATAGGACACACCCACAAGGATTCAGGAAACAACAGTTCAGTAGTGGAAAGAAGTTTGTGGGAGAAAAATGGAAGAGGCAGTCCATGTCTTAAATACAGTAAGCAAGTTCAAACGGATAATGTGTACTGATTTTTACAGATAATACAGTACCATACTTAAGATGTGTTTCCATAGATTACTGGATAATGTGAAAAAATGACATTTTCCATATTTGTCTATTAGAAGTAGCATACTCAGGCTGTAAAGCAACAAAACCTGTGTTTTTATTTGACAGGCATATTTGCTTCACAAAGTAATCAGACACTGTAATGGTGTTCCTGGCAGCATTATATAAGCCTATGTGAGCCGTAGCGCGGCTCTTGGGTGCAAGACGCTATCAATTACTCCTCTGGTTGAGGTCGGCACTACGTGCGATCGCGAGCGCCTCCTGTCGGAGCGGGTCCTAACGAGGGAGGGAGTACGAGTACGGGAGTCTGGGGTGGACGGTAGGAGAGAACGGACATTGCGGCCGCACTCTGAGGCGACAAGAGAAGAGTTGTTGTGCACGGCCGAGAAGGGAGCATTGAGCAAGGCGGCAGTCAGCATCGCTTTCCGGGGGACAGAGCGTTGCGGCAGTCCAGTGAGCAGATACCAGCTCCGGGAGCAGTGCTCCGGTTTGTGGACGTGACGTGGGTCGCATTTTGGCGCAGTATAGTTTGCTTGGTACATATCTGCTGCTCCCTTTTGCCCACGTGTGTTGTTCTGTCCGTATGTGCATTGAAAAGGTTACGCTCCGACTGGAACAGTGGCTTGTGCTTTAAGTTCATGCACCATGACTCATTTGTTTGCTGCAGGCAGCTGTAATTTCAGAGTTTTCTTTTTTTTTTTTTTTTTTTTTTTTTTCGTCGCGATTGTCTTAGCCCAGTGGTGCCTAGTATCCGAGACCAAGACAGCTAACGTGTGACCTGTTGTTTTGGGTTTTGGAGTCCTGTTTGGACAACCTAGTTATCACGCACACAAATGTATTGCTGCTGAGTGAGGTTAGTCCTAATCTTGTGAAACTGAGCTTTCAGTGACTGGCTTGTCTGCAAATTAATTAATTTAACCTTTGTGGTGTGTTGTTTTTTTGCTTTCAATGGTGAATTTCTTGTCATTCATTTGTGTATGTTTCGCCGTTAATGATAACTGTGAGTAAGATAGCAAGGTCTTGAAGGGCTTGCATATCGTGACTGTATTTTTGGCAACTGTTTAATTTGATTTCTTGTTTATCGGTCTGGTGAAAACTTATGCCAAGTTTACTAATTTCCGCCTGTGGTCCGGAAGTTGGTTGGAAGGTAAACGCATTGGTAAATCTTTACTGGACCTAACTGTTCACTGATCTTGCGTTGAACTAATGCCATTATTAAATCATTTCTTGTATGCTATAAATTGTATTACCATAGACAAGGAGACAGGGCACATTCTGTGGTCGAGGGGTAGGCACGGTTGCTGCTTTGCATGTGGCATCTTGTTGCTCGCTATCATTTGCTGCGTTAGTACAGGCAGCGTGAGATTTGTTTGCTCGTGGTTGTCTGGTCGCTAGTCAGCTGTGCCTGCTCCCCCTTCAGGGTGTGCCGTGTTTCGTAAGGCGTACGCCGACTTTCAGTCACTGTTACTCCTGTGCTGCTGTCGGTCACTTACCGAAACGTTAGTCTGTTTTAGCACGGTGGCCACTGGGCCGTGACGATGTCGGTTGATGACCAACGTTGGGACGGTAGCCCGCTCTGAGTGGCTTCAGTTGCTTGGACTTGGCAGTAACCTTCTGGTTAAACAGATCAAACTTGTTTATTTGCTGTAAATTCCTAAGTAGTTTGTGAGAAAAGTTGTAACTCAGCTTTTCATGATTTTACACAATTCAAGCATTTTGGTAAGGGATTTTCCTATGTATGTTTTATTTAAATGAGAATTATTTATTGGGGTTATTCACCTGTTGAAGCTTAACATAAAAATTGTAACTTAGCTTTCATGATTTTACTTAATTTAAGCATTCTTGTAAAGCAGTCCTTTATCTACGTTTTATTGATTGGTAATTCTTTATTGGCGTTATTCACTGGTTGAAGGTTAACATATGTTTGCAACCAAGTTTATGTCCTTGCTTAATTGAGATTTGTTAAGAGCCTTTATTGCTGGAAGATCATTAAAGCTTGGGTGCTTGTAATTGTGAATACTGTTGTCTGTCTATGTTGTGGGCTACCCTTCCACTTCCACAGCCAAGCTGTCCTATCTACCAGTACAATGGTAGCAGAGTGCGGTTGTGTCTGGGTTATGTGTGCTAGCAGCACTATTCACAATTGCAAGCTTAGGTAGCATTATGTTTGAAATTTGTTTGGAGCGCATACTTTCTCTTGTAAAAATGTTTCAGCCTGAGCAGACAAGCCACTCGCAGCTGAGGAGTTGCCCGAGTATAGGTTATTTGCGCAGAGAGCAGTTAGCTTATAAATTGGAGGTTCATGGGGCGGTTACGGGGCGTCTCGGACCAGCCGGTGTGCGCAACGGTAGAGGGCGTCGGTGAGGTAGGTGCCGCGCTTGCGTTGCGCAGCACGTCCCTTTCAAGTGTGCAAGACAATTTGGAGTTTATGGGTGGTAGTAATCCTTCTCGCAAACAGATCGGTCGTATTCAAGCCCATCTCAATCACTGGGCGGATAGACTGCATGATTTAGAACAAGTGCCGGTTACTCCGGAGCAAAGTACTACTATTGGACAATTAGTCAGGAAGGTAATGCAGTTGCAGACTCAACTTAACGCGGTAGGTTGCCTTGAAGAGAGCGTAGGGCATGTTGAAGAGTTAGTTTACCGCAGGGGGGATGATTCTGATCTAGCAGGTGGTGGCGCTAGGACTAATCCTTGTCCCCAAGGGCCCTTTGCTAAGCTACCTAACCCTTTGCTCATATTTGTGCATGGAATAAATAAACTGACCTTGGATGAGTTGCCCGGTGTTGTCAAAGTTCTATGGTTATTAGTACGTTTGGAAATTCAAGCTGATATATTAGAGGTGACACATCGTACTATTTTGCAGTTTATTTATCTCTTGTGTGAAGGAATGTTGAGTTCTAGCATTGGTCAAGTCTTGGAGCACGGAGAGGGCTTGTCACACTTGCGTAGGAGGATTATTGATAGTCGCTTGACCGAGCGCATGAGAGCAGATTTAGTTAACCAGTATTACTGCCGGGTTCAGAGGTCGACTCAGACACTCCAGCAGTATATTGAGGATGTTAGGGTTGTCATACAAGCTCCGAATCTAAATGTTGTTGAAGGAGAGGCGATAGACATCATTTTGTAAGGTAATAGGCCCGAGGATAGGTCGCGAATAATGTTTGCCAATAAGCCCGTGTCCTTCCGGGATCTAGATAGGCTCGTGTTGACCATTGAAGGATTACGTTATGCTGACACTAGGCATGGTGGGGCAGGTCATGCGGGAGCGCAGACCTGTGTAGGAGAATGTGTTGGTAGTCGAAATGTAAGTTCCGGGAACCCCGTGCCCAATTTCTCTAACTGTCAACATAACCATAGTGGGGGATCGAGGATGGCAGGTAAAAGAGGCGCTTGTTTCCGTTGTGGTGCTTTGAATCATTTGGTGCGTGAATGTCCTGAGCAGAGGAAGCCGCGTCCAAGAAGCTGACGCCAAGTTTTTGGAGGTACTGGACGCGATAAACCACCTTTGAGGTCTTGCAAATGGATAAGGGCCGTGTTCGGTCGGTCCTTGCCGTTGATCTGTGCCTTCCTTAACCACGAACCAGTCTGCACCTTGTTGGATTCATGAAGCAGTTTTTCTTTGTTGGATTACCAGTGTTATCTGGATAATAAACAGAAGTGTCGCTTACCCTCCTTGCGATTTGCCTTACAGGGATGTCGTGTTGTCAATGGACAGGTGCTACCTCTAGTAGGTTGCTGTATGGGGAGTGTGTCTGTAGGTGATTTTTCCTGGCCTGTCGAATTGTTGGTGGTTAAGAATCTTGCTGTTCATCTGTTGCTCGGATGTGATGCATACCGGCATGATTTTGAATTATGCTGCTAAAAAGTTTTTCTTTAATTTTTGTCCTAATAGGGAGTTTTCGTTGTGTTCTTGCCAGAGGGTATCGGGTGTTAATAAGGTTTTGGTGTCTGATTCCGGCTTTGATGTCGGTCATCTGGAGAAGGGGGAGCGAGAAAGCATTTTGGGGCTCTTGAGCCAGTTGCCTGATGTGTTAACTGATGAGTTACAAGATACAATTAACTGATGATGTTCCTGTTAGGCTGCCGCCTTATCGCCTGTCGCCCCCTAAGATGGTGCTTTGCGTCGTATTATAGATAAAATGTTATAACAGGGGATAATTAGACCATCCACTTCTGCCTATTCATCGCCCATGTTCCTGGTCCCCAAGGGGGATTCAGGCTACAGGCCAGTTGTTGATTATAGGCAGCTTAATCCGAAGGTAGTTTTGGAATCAGTGCCATTGCCAGACCTACATCACTGCTTTACTTGGTTTGCGGGGGCAAAGATCTTCACTGTACTCGACTTGAACCAGGCATACTACCAGATTCCTCTTGCTGAGCAGTCTAAACCAGTCACTGCATTTTGCACTGACTGGAGCTTATTCGAGTTCAATAGAGTCCCTTTTGGTCTGTCTGCCGGTGCTGCCGTCCTTTCTAGGTTGTTGGATAATGTCTTAGGCGATGTTAAGTATAAATTTCTTTAGAATTATCTTGACGACGTGGTAATTTTTAGTGCGAGTCTTGAGGAGCATCTTCGACACCTGGAACAGGTCCTTCTACGCTTGCGTAGTGTGGGTCTTACCGTCAAACGATCTAAGATTAAGTTAGCATCCAAGGAGATTTCATTCCTGGGGCACTTGGTGTCGGCCGGTGGGGTCCGTATTGATAAGGACAGGACTAAGGATCTTCAAAAATTTCCTCCTCCAAAGAATAGAAGGGCAATTGCTCGCTTTATTGGAATGGCGAACTTCTTTACGAAGTTTGTACCCCAATTCGCTCAGTTGGCTGCGCCCTTGAATCTTCTGCATAAGAAAAATCAAGCATTTCAGTGGTGTGAGTCCCAGCAGTCAACATTTGAGGCAATCAAGGCCGCTCTGGCAAACCCACCTGTTCTTGCTGTCCCCGATTTTCGTAAGGCCTTCGTAGTTCAAACTGATGCTTCGATTTCAGGCGTAGCCGCTGTTCTCCTGCAAGAAGGTGATCGTGAGAAGGGTCCTATTGCTTATGCTTCAAGAATGCTTTCTCCAGCGGAGCTCAAATATTCCATGTATGAGTTGGAGGCGCTTGCCGTTCTATTCGCACTTGATAGGTTCAGGTTCTACCTTGAGCATAGGCTTTTCTTACTGGAGACAGACAACCAGGCCTCGAGTTGGGTCTTGGCGCACCCCAGGAGAACTGGTAGAATAGCTCGGTGGGCAGTTAGAATATCAGCCTTTAGATTCACTGTCCGACATATTCAAGGAACGGAGAACTCTGTCGCCGATGCTCTAAGCAGGATGTTTGACGAAGGGACTAGTAATGAGCAGGAAGCCGTTGGGGTCGAACCCTGTAGTTGGGCAATGGGTATTTTATCCGAGGTTCCTGAACTCTTTGGTAACCTTCATGAAAGGCAAGAGCAGGATGTACACATCGCTGCGATTAAAGGCCAGCTTGCCGAGGGGAAGGAGGTGCCAGGGTATTGTGTCCATAAAGGGATTGTCTGCTATCGCACTAAGAGAGATAACAGAGAAAAGATTTGTCTTCCTACGGAGCTGGTTCCTGCTGTCTTCCATAATTCGGTGGTTGGTGGACACTTGGGTCTGGCCAAGACTTTAGCTAGAATCAGGGAACACCTTACTTGGCCAACCTTGTATAAGGATGTCTGCAGATTGGTCAAGCAATGTTACCAGTGTAAAGGGGAGGGGAGGGGAGGGGAGGGGAGGGGAGGGGCGGGCAGGGGCGGGGCGGGGCGGGCAGGGGCGGGGCGGGGCGGGGCGAATCTATAGATAGACAGTTTGCTTTTTGAAAACTGATTCTTTGAAGATTTTGTGCCAAGTGTAATAAAATCTCTAAAAGAGGAAGATTTGTCTCTGGAGGCCATAATGTCACTTGACAATGCTCTGCTACACCCACATGTAGAAGAACGGTTCAGTGGTGGCATCAGTGTGAAATTTCTGCAGCCTAAAATAACAGATCTGTTACAACCACTGCACCAATAAGATCTGGAAAATGTTATGCACATATATAAGATACAGCTGATGTATAAGCTTCATGAAAAGGAGCGGAAATGGTGTAATAAAAAATTTGAAATTGATAAATGTCGAAGACAAAATTTATGTTATGACAGCCGCATGGGACCGTGTTGCAGAATTAACTACTACAGAGTCTAGAAAAAAATCTTTGGTCAGCCATTTGTGAGTTTACTGATTATTTTGCACTTCATTTACAGAAAATGGTGACAATGTTGACCTGTCGGAGTGCATTTAAGCATATGTAAATATTCAAGGGAGCTCAGATATAGGTGTTAATGACATTGGGATCATGTGAAAGCGTTCACTTACATAAGTGGTAAGTTTGCACTGATGAAAGAGAGGAGTTATCAAAGATGAAGAATAATTACATCAAGTATCATATCATTATCGTCGTCATAATCATCATGAAGATGAACAGTTTCCTGCCTCTGGCTGAGTCTGTCTGGAACGAAAGGCTCCCCATCTAGTCCTGCTTTCCCACCATCTTCTGTGTACACTCTGGTCCGCTCCTCGCCTATCTTTTCAGCACATTCCACATTTTTCAGCCATTTACCCCCTTGGTTTTCCTCCAGGTCACTTCCTTCTCACCTCCATTTGATTTATCTTCTTGGGAATCCTCTTGCTGTCTACTCTCTTTAACTGACCATTCCATCTTAGCCTTGATGTCTCTGCAGGGGTTCCTATTTCACTATTTCCCTTACCATTTTATTCTCCTAGCCTACTTTTGAGGAAATTCATTTCACATGCCTGTAATATGCTTACATCTCTTTTTTTGTGGGAGGTCTTTGATCCAAACCAGGCTCCTAACACTTCACAGGAATGTTTCTACCTGTCTCCCACATTCACTGATCTCTTTCTCGTTTCTTCTATTTTCCTCTGTCGCACTTCTCAAGTACTCGACACTTCAGTTTTCTTCAATTGTTCACCTCCAATCTTTATCCCACTAGTTGATCTATCTTTCCTTCCAGCTGTAACAGGATCTCACATTTGTTTACATTAAATTTCATTCCATACTGTCCCACAGTTCTCTCCCAAGCATTCAGCTGTTATTGAATCTCTTCCTCCCTATTTCCCCAGATTATCATCAAGTCATCCATGACCACCATTTCTTTCATCTTGTCTTCTCCAGTTTTTTACTGCCATCACAGTCATGACCTCATCCATGATGAGGAAATATAACAATGCACAGCCCTTGACACCACTTGTTTGCATAAACCAATCTATTCTTTCATTTTCCATTTTCACACAACTCAGACTTCCGCAGTACACCTTCTCCACTATGCTTGTTGTCTTTTTTCCCAGAACTTTCTTCTATAGCAACAAAGGCCACCACAAGGTCTCCCCCAAATTCATATTGGTGCTACTAGAGCAGCCTCATTGCAGATATGAGGTCAACAGTTGACCTCCCCAGGTCTGAAGCCATGCTGTTCCCCTCTCAATTTGTTCTTAACCCTTGTCCAGATTCTGCTCTCCAGGATCTTTTCATATACCTTGGCACAGTATGGTATCAGTGTGACTCCCCTGTAGTTCCTATAATCCTCCCTACTACCTTTATTGAATACAAGGACAATTAGTGCCCTCTTATAGTCTTCTAGAGTCTTCTCAATCCACATCATCACCGTCCCCTGCCGCCTTCACCAATTCGATACTTACCTCATCCATCCCTGGTGCCTTTCCTCCTTTCATCTTGCCCAGCACCATATCCATTTTTTACCATGTTAAGTTCTCCTTCCCTCTCCCTTCCCATTTCTATCCATCATCGTTACATCTTCTCTCAAACCTCTCCTCTTACTTTTGACCATTCCATATGGTACTTTCTTACTTCTGCTGCTAACTTCCTTTATCATCTTTATCCATTCTTCCATCCAGTTTCTTCTCTCCTCAGCCACTGTCTTATGTGCCCCTTTCTTCTTTTTCTGATATTTCTCTATTGGTAATTCAGTCCTTTCTAAGAAGCACAATCTGAAGGCCTTGCTCTTCCTTCCCACTACCACCCTGACATTTTCATTCTGCCATGGTGTCACTTTCCAATGTTTCTGCCAATTGTTCGTCCAGATACACCTACCATAGCTTCAACCATAGCACTTTTGAATTGTGCTCCATTCCTCTTCTCCTGCTTTTAGATCATTGTTTGGTAACCTTTCCCTTATAATTTCACTGTATTCTTCCCTCACTTCCTTTTCCTTCAGTTTACATACTCTAATTCTCCCTTCCTGGTTCTCTCTCTTCCTCCATTCCTTCATGATTCTCATGCTCATCGCTAGTAGCCAGTGGTCACTATCCAGTGCGTCAGATGGTAGCACATTTATATCCATTACAGTCCTCTTTGTTTCCCAGTCACAGAGAACATAATCCACCAAAGATTTGTGTGTTAGATTCATTCTGTATCACACTATTTCGTGGCTCTCTTTCTTCTGAAACCAGGAGTTACCTATCACTAAACCATTTCTCTTGCAGAATTCCAGAAAACTGTTTCCTTCTTCATTTCTACTTCCCCCATTCTTCAGCTCCCAGTACATTTCATACCCTTGGCTTTCACTCCCTACATCTGCATTCAAGTCGCCCATAACTTTGTCCATTCAAAAGATTTTTTAGTTTCCTCAAATTCCTCCTCCTCTTGACATGTGTAACCCACCTGAGTGGCATACATCTGAACCACCTCCATACTTCTTTCCCTTGTCTATATGTATATGATTAACTGCAATTCACAATTAAGTGCCTGGCAGAGGATTCATAGAACCACATTTAAGGTACTTCTTTACCGTTCCACCCTCTAATAGTGCATGGAAAAATCAAACCCTTAAATCTTTCCATATGATCCCTAATTTATTTTATTATGGTGATAATTTCTCCCTAAATAGGTGGGCATCAAAAAATATTTTCACATTCTGAGGAGAAAGGTGGTGATAGAAAAAATTGAAAGAAAGGGAGCTCATTTTGTATTATCGCAAAATAAGGAAGAGATTGCCACAGATGTGATACGTGAATTGGTGTTGCAGTCATTAAAACAAAGGTGTTTTTGCTGTGACAGGACCTTCTCATGAAATTTCAATGTCCTCCATCAACTCTATCTGATGCCAATCCCACACCATACAGCAATACCGCAGAAGAGGGAGAACAAGTATAGTATAAGCAGTCTCCTTACTTGACCTGTTATGTTTTGCAAGTTATCTGCCAATAAATCACAGTCTTTTGCTTTCTTTCCCCAGAACATTATCTATGTGATCGTTGAAATTTCAATTATCGGTATTTAGTTGAGTTTACACCATTTAAATTTAAACAATGGAAAATCCAGGATGAAATAATTTGTCAGCCTTTACATTTGACTGATTTATTGTGTGCCTGAAATTCAGCAGATTGCTTTTAGTGCTGGATTACTTCATATTTTTCTTTATTTAGAGTCAATTGTCACATTCTGCAACATACAGATATCTTGTCCAAATCATTTTGCAATTCATTTTGATCAACTGATGACTTTACATGATGGCAACTGACAACATCATCTGCAAACAATCTAAGAGGCTTGTCCAGACTGCCTCCTTAATGGTTTACATAGCTGAAGAACAACAGAGGGCCGCCTGTAACACTTTCTCGGAGACCACCAGATATTAGTTCTGTTTTAAATGGTAACTTTCCATAAGTTATTACAAACTGGAACCTTTCTGACAGGACACAAATCATACTCCACAGACACACAATTTAACTAGAATTCACTTGTGAGGAATGGTATCAAAAATGTTCTGAAAATCTAAAAATACGGAATTAATTTGATGTACCCTGTCGACAGCACTCATTACTTCATGAAAAACAGAGCTAGCTGTATTTCCCAAGTACGATACTTTCCGAATCCATGTTAGCTATTTGTCAATACATCATTTTCTTCAAGGTGATTCATCATGTTCAAACACAGTATATGTTCTCAAATCCTACAGAAAATTGACATTAGTGATATGGGTCTGTAATTTAGTAGATTACTCATTTCCTTTCGTAGGTACTGGTGTGACTTATGCAACTTTTCAGTCTTAGGGTACAGATCTTTCTACATGCAAGTGGTTGGATATGACTGCTAACTAAGGACCTTTTGTATCAGCATACTCTGAAAGGAAGCTGACTGGTATACAATCTGGAGTGGAAGCCTTTCCTTTCTTAAGTGTTTTAAACTGCTTCGCTACGCCGAGAATACTTATTTCTAAATTACTCACGTTAGCACTTGTTCTCGATTTGAATTCTGGAATATTTACTTCATCTTCCTTTGTGAAGGAATTTCAGAAAACCAAGTTTAGTAACTCTGCTTTACTGGCAGTACCATCGATAACATCACCACTGTTATCGTACAGTGAAGGTACTGGTTGCATTTTACCATTGTTGTGCTTTACATATCATGAGAATCTCTTTGGGTTTTCTGCCAGATTTTGAGACAGAGTTTCACTGTGGAAACTATTAAAAGCATCTTGCATTGAAGTTCACACTAAATTTCAACCCTCTGTAAAGCTTTGGCAATCTCAGGAATTTTGTGTTCTTTTAAATTTTGCATGCTTTTTTCTTTCTTTTTTTTTTTTTTTAGCAAATAAACAGGCCTTCTCTATCGCACCTTTATAATAGATGAAGTGCATCAAAATATGTAAAAATGGTAGCAAACATATGGCTGGTAGTTCATGAAATCACATTCATAACTAATGTTTAAAGCCACTGCCAGGTAACCTTAAGTGGTTGCACTAGAGTGCAGCACTCAGTCGTCCTTTTTTACATTTTACTATGCAAATCCAGATTTCAGCTAGGATCTAGCCATTCTCAATGCACTACTGTATTCAAAGAACTGTGACTGATGCCTGGACAACAGGGACTTACATGCACTGAGAATAGAAAACAGTGCATTGAGAATGGCTAGCTACTAGCCAAAATCTGGATTTGTGTAATAAAATCTAAAAAAGGACCACTGATTGCAACACTCTATAACTTACAATGTCACTGTGTTACATGAGTGTGTCTGCAAACAGAAACATATGTTAATAAGGAGCAAATAAGTACAGGCATGGAAGGTTCTAGCAGAATGTAAATCATTTATGAGTGCCGGTTCTGACTACCCTGCTCTACAAACACCCTCTTCCCTGCAGTCTCTCCTTCCTCTATTCTGTCACCACGTTCACATCATCACATTGTCACGTGTGTCGACGTGTGCTGTTGTCGCAAATTCCTATCTCACACACCTGCTTCCTCCCTACGAGCCATCGGCCATCCTTCCCCAAGCCTCCCTCCCACTCCCTGCCTCTTTTCTCCCCTCACCCACTCCATTTTGCATAATGAGGCCATACATGTACGTGTGTGTGTGTGTGTGTGTGTGCGCCTGTGCATACTCCAGTGCAAAAGAAACATTTGTCCAAAATCTAGGAAAGTTTTCTGTCTTTTTTTTTTTTGCGCCTGTCAACAGTTGAAAAATAAAATAGGAGTACAGATTAATGTGTCTAACTGCGGAATAGTAATGGAATGCAGCTGAATTAAATAAGGTGATGTTGGGAGACTAAGACTGCAAAATGAGATATTGGAAACAGAAAAGTTTTGCAATTTGGGAGCTTAATAACTGAAGATTTTAGAAGCAAAGAGGATCAAAAATACAGGCATATTTTCTGAAAAATTTGAAGTGTAACTTTATGCAGAAGTGAGAGGTGGGAGATAGACAGTACCATCCAGAAAAGAGAGGAAACTTTTGAAATGTGCTGCTACAGAAGAACACCCCAGATTAATGGGGTCATTGGTTAATTAATAAAGAAATAATGAATAAAACTGTAGAGAAGAAATTTATAGCAAAACTTGATTAGGTGAAGGGATTTGTTGATAGGACACGATCTTAAGCATCAAGGTGTCATCTGTTTACTAATGAAACTCTTCACATTAGTCTATCCTGAGCAAGCTTCTTCATGTCGGTGTAACTACTGAAATGCACATACGTTTGAACCTGCTTACTACTGTCTAACCTTAATCCCCCCTGTAATATTTTCCCCTCACACTTCATCCTATTACCAAACTGACTTTTTTGGCACCACAGAATGTGTCCTTGACTAATCTCTCCTTTTACTCAAGCCTTACCATCATTACCTCCCCCCAATCAGTCTGATTCAGTACTCCCTCATTAGTTATTTAATCTACCCACATGCCATACAATTCCTGCCTTTGACATTGGTGCAAAGTTAACATCAGCAACATCAGCAACTGTCTAACATGATGAGCATTCTCTCAAAAAATGATTGCAATCAGCTCTTAATGAATGTTGAATGGTGTCCTGTAGATGTGATCTTTCACGAAACTCGACATAAAAATGCCTAGTAAAGCAATCTGACAGGCCACTCTCAGAGCGGGGAGGGGGGAGCAACCACACCCAATCTACCTGCACTCTAATACTTGACTCAAATGTCACCAGACTGCCATAGTAGTATGTGGTAGAACACTGTTCTGTTGCAACAACATCCTTTGGTGTACGTGAAGAGCATAACATATATTCAAATGTTGGGTAGTGCTGGTGAACACAATTCTCATGTAGTAAATAACACAATGCCATGTGTATTTCACATACTTACATTAATTTATTAAGAAAACAATGTTCATTTCACCATGCTGAGATGTAAATAAATGACATATGTATGATTTATATTTATTCTGTGCTGATATAAGTTCTTACAGCATTTTACTTTTTGTTAACACTTGCTCGTAAACAAAATGCACTCATTGTATCAAGAGTTTTCACACAAATTTTCAGCAATAAGAACAATATTATTTGTAATTCAGTAATATAGCACTGTAAAGAATTCATAATGTATCTCTTAAAGTGTTAACAATAATGTTACAATGAACACAGATATGAAATTACAAATTTAAAATACAGTGTTGGAATTTGCCAACTATTATGTACTTACTACGTTCTTAAAAAGTAGTACTTTCAAATATCAAGGTCTGAATAACCAAAAATACCACTAGAAATTTATTACTCTTTGTACACTAACTGCTTCAATTATGGTTAAGTTTACTAACAACTGAATACTGCTCTGTACTATTAAAAATTTCATAAATAGCCACACACTTTTAACTGATGTACAGTATTTAGTCAGATAGCATTCAACAACAACATGTGACTGTCCGGTCATTGCACTGAATAGGAACATGGCACTGCTTTTTGTTGGAAGGAGTGAAAGAAAGAGGGTGTGTGTGTGTGTGTGTGTGTGTGTGTGTGTGTGTGTGTGTGTGTGTTTTGCCATTGAAAAATAAATAAAAACTGAAGCTATTAAAAAATGTATGTCAGGTTACTCAATAACAACCAGAATGTTGGACTTCTGTATACTGCACTGAAGTTAAGCACAATATACGAGGTGTGGCTAGAAAAAAACCGGACTAGTACTGGTGAAACAATAAAACGAATGCAATAAGGCTGAAAGTCGCGTGGCCTGTCACGTGACTCTCGCTCCGCGTACTGCTCGAGTTTCATCTGCCTCCTGCACTCAGTCTGCCCGTGGCGTCTGTTTTAAGTAGTTGACGTTTTGTCTGTGCGTCGGAAAATGTTGAGTGTACAGAAAGAACAGCGTGTTAACATCAAATTTTGTTTCAAACTAGGAAAATCTGCAAGTGAAACGTTTGTAATGTTACAACAAGTGTACGGCGATGATTGTTTATCGCGAACACAAGTGTTTGAGTGGTTTAAACGATTTAAAGATGGCCGCGAAGACACCAGTGATGACACTCGCACTGGCAGACCACTGTCAGCAAAAACTGATGCAAACATTGAAAAAATCAGTAAACTTGTTCGACAAGATCGCCGTTTAACAATCAGAGCAGTGTCTGAGTTAACAGGAGTTGACAAGGAAAGTGTTAGGCAGATTCTTCATGAAAGTTTCAACATGAACAAAGTGTGTTCAAAAATGGTTCCAAAGTGTCTCACAATTGAACAGAAGGAACGCCGAAGAATGATTTGTTCTGACATCCTGGAAAACATTGAAAGTGATCCCACCTTCTTACAAAATGTTATTACTTGCGATGAATCGTGGTTTTTTACTTACGATCCCGAAACTAAACGCCAATCGATGCATTGGAAAACTCCTGGTTCTCCACGACAAAAAAAAGCACAAATGTCAAAATCGAAATTCAAGGCAATGATGATAGTTTTTTTTGACACCAAAGGGATTGTGCACATTGATTGGGTACCAGAGGGACAAACAGTGAATCAGCATTACTACATTAGCGTCCTGGCTACCCTACGTGAGCGAGTACGGAGAAAACGGAACGATTTGTGGAGAAAAAAGTCATGGATCCTTCACCAAGACAATGCCCCAGCTCACAGTGTGTTGTCAGTGAAGACGTTTTTGGCAAAACACAACATTCCCATCTTAGATCATCCACCCTACTCACCTGATTTGGCCCCCTGTGACTTTTTTCTTTTCCCTGAAGTCAAGTCAGCTTTGAAAGGAACTAGATTTGAGACTGTTGAAGCAGTAAAAGAAAAAGCGATGGAAGTAATGTATGGACTTACCGAAAATGATCTGCAGCATTGCTATGAACAGTGGAAAATTCGTATGGAGCGGTGTAGAGACCGAGGAGGAGAGTACATTGAAGGAGATAACATGAAATTGTAAATAAATATTTTTTCCAGCATCAGTCCGGTTTTTTTCTAGCCGCACCTCGTATATTATTACCATTCTAACAATATCAATTTAATTTACTTCATGTGATAGTACATTTAGATTATGTTACCAAGAAAAATCAGGTGAAAGCTAAATCTTGCATAAAAATATAAATGAGTTACCTTAGGACAGGAACACTTTCTGGGCAATTCCACTTGCAAGAACTGTTAATAATTGCGTCCACTTATTCAAGGAGGAGGGGAAAAAAGGCTCAATAAAGATGACCAGACATTGTCAAAAAATCATAGTGACCAATTTACTGAATTTGATTAGGATTTTCATATTAATACTGGCAACAGTTGTGGACATTAAATACTGCTTCCATGGTAAAAATTGTCATATACATAAACAAGATGACATATGGAATATTAACACTGTTGAGCACTGATGTTGCCCTCAGCTCAGGCACAAATATTGGCATAGCTTGTATAATCTTCTACTTTCTCATCTAGGCTTGTCTGCATGGTAAGGATGTAAACCATTTTCATTTGTTATGTTCCAAACAAGGTAGTGAGTAAAACTGAGTTTGTGAGCTGTTGCTTTGATGCTGACAAAGTATTGTTTTCAAATATTGGAGTTCAGTGGGCCCACTTTGCATTACTGTACAGTGGTAGCTTGTCATCTTAACTACAAGGTGTTACTGTGAGCTTTGTTACTAAGTTAGCAAATCATGTTATCTATGAAATGTAATTTCGCTATACACAGACATTTTGTGACTACATTTTGTGTTTACTTACAGTTGATGATGTAGAAATGCACACACAAACACAATAAATGTTTTGTACTATTCCACTCACAAGTTACACTTTTTCCCTCCACTGAATACAGAGTTAATGTTGCTGATGTGTGTAGTTACCATTGATGTTCACTTGATTTGATATAGCAACAACTGAAGTTTGTTTATTTTCTCTGTCCACATGTGTGTGTGTGTGTGTGTGTGTGTGTGTGTGTGTGTGTGTGTGTGTGTGTGACCTGGCAAGGCACTATACAAACTACAGACTGTGTAACATAGGAATCAAATTGTTTAACAAGCTTCCAAAGTACCTAAAGGGAAGTCACTCTACAGGAATATCTTAGTAATAAGTGTTTTATAGTACTAATGAATGCACTTTAAGGAAGTAGATTACCTTCATTTGCACCATACTATCCATACTTAATTGAGATAAACTGTGTTTTTGTAATTGTTTCCAGCAAGTTATGACATTACTTGTGGCATATATGTTCAAAATCCAAATACTCTATGGGGAACAAATAAATTACTATTCTACATTATGTAGTGCAATTATCCACTACAACATTAGAACAACTCACCTCTTTGATGATGCTTTGTGGGTCATACGTACTATCGTGGTCATCAGGCACATCCCACTCCTGCAAACAATGACAAGGAGTAAACAAAGTTACCCTTGTGTTCGTATAAATGCTTAAGTCATATCATAAACACCAACCAACTTTTTTCTCCCTTCTACAATGTGCAGCCAATGATGCATGCAGAGCCAGCCAGCCCTTTCTAATTTAGAGTCCTTTGCAATTAATAGTTTTTTTTAGCAGAGATGGGGGCTAACAAATGTAGAATTTAAATTTATGATCCTTACATAGGTAGCTAGCTGAAAAACCCAAGTGTTCATTTTGTCAATTTGCTATTAGAATTTCCATGTATTTGTGAAACCACCTCTAAAATTATGAAACAGTTGTGCAAAGAAATATGTATAATGTACAAATGTATAAGTACAAAATCCAAATTAAGAAATGTGATCCCAGGCAGTTTTTGTATGTTGAGCATAGCTGCTATGCCTGACTACAATAGCACTGTAAAAGGAGGAACAGGAGATTAGTGCTTTAACATCCGGTCAATGCGGTCATTAGAGATCGAGCACAAGCTCCAATTAGGGGAGGATGGAGAAGGAAATCAGCTGTGCCCTTTCAAATGAACCATCCTGGCATTTGCCTTAACTGATTTAGGGAAATCACAGAGAACCTAAATCAGAATGGCCGGAAGTGGGTTTTAACCCTCTTGCTCCCAGATGCAATTCCAGTATGCTAACCAGTGCATTGCCCTTCTTGGTGATTTTGTAAATGTTTCTATGGCAATGCCTCTTCACAGCTCTACAGACTTATCGTTGGATATAGCTGTTTCAGTTTCAAGTTGAAAGACAGTCAAAAGTGCTGCCAGATGCCAGGGGTTTCCTGAATTGACTCGACTCCAGAAGTTTCTTTGTAGTAAAGAATAAGTGAATTAAAAATCTATGCACGATGTGGCATTTTTTCACATATCTCATATCCCTTGAACTAACAGAAGTGTCATACAATGATCTAATTTTGTACTACATTCAGTGACATATGTGGATACTGTCTGCAAAATGTGCTCTGAATAGAGTTGCAACGAGAGTAGTAACAAATTTAAATATCATGCACTATGCAGCAGTTTTTCACGCATCTCAGTATCTATCATATCATATATCTCCTGAACCATGGATAGGTTCAGTGGGTGGCAAAATACGAGTCAGAGAGGTGGGAAGGATAGTAGGCACACATTCCTCATTTCCAGTACAACAAGAGGTAATCGAAACCTCGGTGGAGAATGTGATTCAATTGCTCCTGTCCTGGGTTGTACAGAATCCTGAGGGGAATGCTCCTCTCTGACCAGAAGGTGGGAGTTTGGAAAGTGATGGGTGACTGAAGAGATAAGGCATGGGAGATCATTTTCTGTACAAGGTCAGGAGGTTAGTTTAGGATTGTGAAGGTGACCAGGAAGGAGGTTGTAGGTTCATAATCTGTCATCGTTGGGAAATTTAGTGTTCAACAGTAGCAAGGCCAGGGTCATTAGTGCTGTTACTGAAAAGGGAGGTGGCATCAATAGTGATGAGGTCACCAGGTGGTAAAGGAACAGGAGTGAAGGTTTTTGTCTACGAGAGCAGAGATTTTGTCAGTGGGGCCACAATAAGTGGTGACAATGGGGCATTTCGGATGGTTGGGTTTATGAACTTTAGGAAGCATGTAGAAGATAGTGTAGGGTGTGGTAGACGTGAGGAGAGAGACAGATTACGATGAAAGGTTCTGCGATGGGCCTACGGATTTCAGGAGGGACCAGAGATCCTGTTAGATTTCTGGAATGGGATCACTGGAGCAGGATTTATAGGTGAACGAATCGAGTCCTTCGCAATGTAACCCTTGCAGTTTAAAAACACAATGGTGGAGCCTTTTGTGTGTGTGTGTGTGTGTGTGTGTGTGTGTGTGTGTGTGTGTGCGCGTGCGTATGTTGTGTACTTCTGAAGGATGCCTTTCAGCCAAAAGTATACTTTTTGTGTTTCGCACTGTTTTTGTTGTTTCTGCCTGTGGCTCAGCATTTCCAGTGTAAGGTAAGTAGCAATCTACCATTTTCATACATTGTCTTTATTCCATCCTGGGTTTACCATTGGTTGACTTTGCAATAATGATGTGTGTTTGGTTATTATGAGCTTTCCCTGCACCTAAGGTGTGCAAAGGCTGCAGCCGAATGCTATGTTGTAAAGAGCAAGAAATTAGAATGCTGAAAGCACGCAGGCCAGAAAGCAACTGTAAAATGAGGCAGCCATTCCTTCAGAACAGAGGGACAGAATCACCCAGCACTCAAGAAGACAATGTGTTTCTGTGCAGAGCATCGTTACTTTTTGCAAGCTCAGAAGACAGGCGAATTTTAGTACTTACTGGAGTTTCTTCCTTAGCAGATACATACTCCATCTCTTGCTTGGAGGATGCAAGTGGGTTGGCATCAACCTGAATGAAAGGAAATGAGTTAAGTGCAGGTGCAACATTGAGTACAATAATTGCTTATGAAACTAGTTTACAGAATATAAATGATTACATTGTGACAACAGAAACACTGCCTGAATTTGCCAGTTATCTTGAGCAGACACCTTCTATTACGATATCTGAGCACACTTCCCAATCTGATTCTGACTTCCATTATCACCAGGTTTTCCACCTGTGATTTCCAAACATTGCAACTAGAGGTTCTCAAGTGGGATATATGGGAATAGCACCATTGAAGGACTCACGTCAGTAGAACACTGTGGCTTACCCTGCCTATACAGTTTCCTCTTAACATAGAATTATCACAATATGGCAGAAACAAAATGTGTGCTCTTAGAATAATAACAAAATGTGAGATTAATTTACTAAGTTTATTATCATAATTATTAGTCATCAATTGCAGGAACAGGTTAAATTTAGGTAGATCTGCAGCAGTGATCTGTAAATTATATTTTGAACAATCAGACTTTGAAATTCCCTGTTGGGATAAGAAAACAGTTAATTTCTGTAACAGTCATACATGTGTTACTCATATGACTAAATCAAATAAGGAAAAAAATTAGATTATATTATGCTATGTTACATTATATTACATTACATTACATTACATTGGATGGTTCTGACCTGCTCTGTTATAAATTTCATGTGTGTGCGCTACTTACAAATTTTTTAACAATGCAATCTGATTTCAAAAGAAGATCAGCTACAACTAGTAGGAACAGTTATACGTTCAGTAAACTAGATACAGAGGCACTATTGTCATATCCTCAATATGGAAACACATTTAGCACTGGGCAGGAGCAGGTAAAAGAACTATGGCTCAAGTGTAAAAGAATGGTTAATCATCCATTTGATAAATCTGTACTCAGTAGAACTGTCCATGGTGGGAGCTACTCTTTGTGGTACACGGTCACTGTAAAAGCCATTAGTGGTACTAAAGTTAGTGTTCAGATACTCACAGATAAGAAAGGAACTGAAGTTAATGGTAGCAAAGTAAAAGTAGAAATTCCCAAATCTGTTTCAAAATTTTCCTTTAGAAAGAAATATCCAGGAGTGCTACACCAATTAGAAAAGCAAATGAATAAAGAAACACCACAGAATAGGCCATACAGGTTGAGACCAAGGAATACATAGGATGACACTTAGTTGGAGTTTAGTGAATGTCATGATCTTGCTCATCTTCAGAGCACAAGGAATTGTCAAGCAGCCTTTGAGAAATGGGCTATTGCTAATGCAGCAGCTGGATATACTCCTCACAAATCACAGATGGTCATTCAGACCAATCTTCAACATCTGGGAGGTGATGAACAAAGAGAGAAGGTTGCAAGGTATCCTCTTAAAGGTGCTAACGGAAGCAAAATGGGGAAATATGATGGGAGACATACGGAGTTAATATTATGAACTTAAGTTTTCCTATGATAAGCTGAGAGAGGAATAGCAGCAAGTAAGAGGTACAACATTCTCTAGTAAGGAGCAAGAGAGGATGGCTGAATATGAGTGGAAAATTACTAAACACCATGTCTGGCACAGCAAATAATGATGATATTTCAAGTTCAAATAGTAGAATAGGTCAAGTGCAAGAAGTAGCATAACAGAGAAACAGCAGTGCATTAGCATATGACTCAAATTACGGGTATGGAGCAAGGATTGTTAAATATGACTAAAATGTTCAATAGAATAACAATTGGATTACAGCAATATGCTAAGGTTCAATGATTGCCATGAATAAGGATTCAAGTATAATACAGAATCACCTGAAAAAAAATTAGCTAGGCTAATGAGAGAAATAGAAAGCAGTGCAAGTGATGCTAGAATACAATTGGAAATTTAAGAAGTTGTCCACCATCCTACACATAAACAATTGAGCACTATGCTGTTAACACCAAAAACATTTTTTCAGAGATTATTGCAAGCAGAAAAGGAATTTCCCTGCACGTCTGAAGGCTGTGATTTCTGTAAATAAGAGCAGTGTAGCATTTTACTATAATGCTTCCATAGTTAATTATCTATAATTATCAGTAACCAGCTTTACATCACAATTTCAATGGTATACAAAGTCATGCACATCCAAGTGGATGGAGTCATTCTTATAGACAGAGGATTACATTCTTGGTTAATAAAGTATTACTTGTATCTAAACAACAGGAAATTCTCATAGTTCTATCAGAAAAAAATTGGTAAGTGTCCTAAATGAACAGTTCAGACAGATAACTGGTCATGTGAAGTACAACTATTTTTGAGAAATATGAATGCTTCAGAATGCTGTTGATGAAATGATGATATGTTCAGAAATACCACTGTGAACAAAAGCAGAACGCAATTACCATTCATGTAACAGCTACACATCTAATTGCAGTACTAGCAATCGTTTGTGCAGTTTACCTTTTCTTAAGGCATAATATAATGTAAGCAGAGTTAAAAACCTCTTTGTGGAACCGAAGGCCACAAACATTCCATGGAGGAGAGTCATGATGAGGAAGAAAGGAAAGGGTGTTAGCTCGAAGGCTGCCGAATGGTAGCCTGCAAAGACATGCTACTACAGGGTACAAAAGGAAGAGGATCCTGCTCCATGAGGTCCACAGAAGCATCAGCTTGCTTGAGAGGTCAGTCCGTGGAGTCCAACACTGAAAAACAGTTGGTGGTGCATACAGGCGACACAGAGGCCGAGTGGGCTAAGGTATCATGTGATAACACTGTCAATGAGGATCTTGAAGTCAGCGAAGAAGACCATTTGCCTTTGTTGGACTTCTTTGAGCTTTTCCAGTTAGCAGAGGAAAACTCAGATACTGGTTGGCAGGTGGCTCCGCCCCTTGAAGTGAGAGTTTGATGGCTTGTTGCACAGCTGGATGACGGGGTTGTGATGCTACCTTGACACTGGACGATTTCACAACCTCAGAGCTGAATTTGAGGTTGCATGTCTGCATGGCAATGTCCTTCATGGAGCGAGAGGTAGCAAGAACAGAACTATAAGTGCCAGATGGGAGAACACAGGGTTTGTGACTAGCCAATAACTTGCGAGTGACTGTCTAGGCACTTTTTCCTTTACACTGATCTCCTGGACAACCCGCTCATCAAGATACATGGGACAATCGTGAGAGGACATAGCAGGGCCGCCGTTGCAGTTGATACAGTGGGGAGGAGGAGGCAGACAATCACTCTCGTACACATCCATAACACAGATTACACATTTGGCTGGGTGTCGACAAGACTCCTAGTGTGGTTGAAATGATGACACTGGTACAGCACATTGGGTTCAGAATATACGGTCAGAATTTGATAATTTCATGGCCTGCTTTGATCTTGGATGGAAGCACCACTCTATCAAAGGTGGGAAAAAGTGTGAGGGTGGGCGCTACAGAGCAATCTACTTCTTTCATCACCCAATGGACGGCAATAACATCCTGATCAGACAGATATGATTGGATTTTGGCATTAGTTAGACTGCCAAGCAGCCCAGTGTGAATAACACCACAGGAAAAATTCAGAGCTGTATGGGCCTCAACACGAATAGGATAGCAATCGAGAAGAGAGGCAGCAAGCAGCTGTGCTTGAGAGTCAGAAGCAGCCTCCAAAAGCAAAGTGTCATTCTGTAAATGAGAGCAGGATTTCACAGGACCGGCAATTGCATCAACACCTTTCTGAATAATGGATGGAATTACCATTGTGAAGGACTGACCATCTTCAGCACGTGAAACTACAAGGAACTGCGGTGTAGCTGGAAGGGTCCCTGAATCATTAGCCTGATTCTGTTTACATTTCGTAGACGCTGATTGTGAAGATGATTGGCTCATTGAGAGAAAATCCCCCATG
Source organism: Schistocerca americana (assembly GCF_021461395.2). Taxonomy (NCBI): domain Eukaryota; kingdom Metazoa; phylum Arthropoda; class Insecta; order Orthoptera; family Acrididae; genus Schistocerca; species Schistocerca americana. Next base: position 19,360,293 of record NC_060127.1, on the reverse strand, counting down.
ATTGCCAGTATCTCAAATGGTGCACTCCTTCCAACTGAGGTCCCCTTTCACAAGAGGGCACACCTGCCTTAGATGACTGTCCACACATTAGGTCACACCTCCCAAACACCTGACAGAGAGACCACTTGGCAATTTGGGAAGGTAGCAGCTCAGGAAATCACCACTCTCTGGTCCTGACCTGTAGCAAGGGGTACGTGCAAACCCTACCTGTAGACCCAGGGCTGGGAATTACAAATTACCTAGTCACCTGTTTCGCATAAAACGCATGGGCCAGCTGTCTGGAGCGCACAGGGAGGAAAAAGAAAAAGAGGAACTTCAAGTGCTGAAGCGGAGGAACAAGAGGAGAAGGGAAACAAAAAAGGAAAAGGGAGCGAAAAACAAAAGTGAGACTGTTCTTATGTCAACGACAGACAATGCAGAACATTCCCAATAACATCCTAGACATGTTCCCCAAGAGAGGGGAAAAAGAATAGCAAGAGAATATACATTCAGCATGGAAGGGAAAAGACACCAAAGAGTGGCGAGCCCCCAGGATGGTCTGTGAATATGTTATTCCAGTGCTTCCTTTGAGAACTTGACAACAAGTTGTTATGTCTTCAAAGGAAGCACTTGAATAATGAATTCACGGCATGCAGACACTGATGGTACCAGTATGCTAATATCAGTACATATGATGGTCTACACATGAAATGCATATGGGACTTGAAGATGACATTAAAATATCAGAACTACTTGCCAAAATAAAATAACTTCTCAAAAGATGTGGCAATCTGGCGATTTTGCTTGGTAAATATTTGAACAGTCGCTGTCCCGTGTCCACAATGGATCCAGAGAGTTTCATAGCACTGTCATCAGTCCATCCTAGATTTTCCATTGGTTGTTGTGCACATAATCATGTGTGTTTGATTATGATGAGCTTTCCCTGCAACCAACAGGTGTGCTAAGACTGCAGTGGAATTCTATTTTGTGAAGAGATAGCAATGGGAATGTTCAAGGTGTGCAGGTCAGCAAGTGGCTGTAAAATGAGGCATCTACCTGTTCAAAACAGAGGGACACAATTGCTCAGCACTCAAGAAGACAACATATTTCTGTGATGAGCCACATTACTTTTTGCAAGCTCTGAAGACAGCTGTCTTTTTAGTACTTACAGGAGTTTCTTGCTTAACAGATATGTGCTCGATCTCTTGTTCTGGGGATGCAAGTGGGTCAGCCTCAACCTGAATGAAAAGAAAAGAGTTAACTACAGATGCAACACTGAATACAAGAACCAGCCTACAGAATATAAATGATTACATTCTGACAACAGAAACTCTGTGCCTGGATTTCCCACTAACTGTAAGCAGCTGCCGTAACTATTAGGGTTCTCACCCTGATCCTGGTCTCCATTATTACCAATTTTTCCACCTATGACTTCTGAGCACTGCCACTGAAGGTTCTCAAGTAGGATATATGGGTTGGTTGGTTGGTTGGTTGGTCTGGGGGATTAAAGGTTCCAGACTGCTATGGTCATCGGTCCCTTTTTCCAAAACTTAAAAACACCAACACAGAATTAAAGTGAACAAGGAAAAGATGGCAGACGACACAGGACAAGAGAAACATAGACAAAGACCAGAGAAAACAAATTAAAATCACACAGAGTGTGACGGTGGTTGGCCGAACATAGAGAAAAAAAAAGGCAAAGCCAACCACCAAGAAACACATTAAAAACTCAATCTAAAATCATAGGCCAAAGGCCAGACTCAAAACAAAAAGGACATGACAAACACTTAGATTAAGTGATAAAAGCCCCCTGCCTGAATAAAATGCAAAACCAAGACTGCCATGGCAGAGTCATCAGTTAAAAGGGCAGGGAGCATGTCAGGCAGCGTGAACGTCTGCCTGAGCACAGCTAAAAGGCAACACTCCAACAAAATGTGGATCACAGACAAAACGGATCCGCAGCGACATAGAGGCGGATCCTCACAGCGCAATAATTGGTCGTGCGTCAGGCGAGTGTGCCCAATGTGCAGCCGGCAGAGGACAACAGACTCTTTGCGAGAGACCCGCATGGATGACCGCCACACAGTCGTCGTCTCCTTGATAGCACGGAGTTTATTGGGCGTGGTCAGACCGCGCCATTCAGCGTCCCAAAGCGCATAAACTTTGTGGCGGATGACTGCTCGCAAATCAGTCTCCAGGAGGCCAATGTCGAGAGTCAGTTCACTGGTGGCCTGTTTGGCCAGGCGGTCAACATGTTCATTGCCTGGTATCCCAACAAGGCGTGGGGTCCACACAAAGACCACAGAGCGTCTGCAATGGGCAAGAGCATGGAGGGACTCCTGGACAGCCACCACCAGACAAGAGCGAGGGAAGCACTGGTCGATAGCTCATAAACTGCTCAGGGAGTCACTACAGATAAAGGACTCACCTGAGCAGGAGCGGATATACTCTAGGGCACGAAAGATGGCAACCAGCTCAGCAGTGAAAATGCTGCAGCCAGCCAGCAAGGATTATTGTTCGTAATGGTCCCCTAGAGTTAGAGCATAACCGAAGTGACGTTGATGGATGAAACAAGGAAACAAGTGGGCATCCGTGAGCGTTTTGGAGGCATAAGCAATGGGTTGTTCAGAACCGTCAGAAAAACGGTGCGCAAGGACTGCACCGACCCCGTACTGAGAGGCGTCTGTGGCAAGAACAAGACGTTGGCCAGGTCGATAAGTAGCCAGGCATGGGGCCTGTTTCAGCATAGTCTTCAATTTCTGGAAAGCCGCATCGCATGACGCGGACCAGTGAAAAGGCACGTTTTTATGCAACAGGGGATGCAATGGCTGAGCCACCGAAGCCGCAGACGGTAAAACTTGTGATAGTATGCTATTTTCCCCAAGAAGGCCTGCAGTTCCTTAGCAGATGTAGGGCGAGGAAGGGCATCGATCGCAGCGACAGTTTGCTGAAGCGGACGAATACCATTCCGAGAGAGTTTAGATGCCTCAAAAATTGTGATTTCTGAAGATTACACTTAAGACCGGCAGTCTGTAAGACATGAAAAAGTGTGCGGAGATTTTGAAGATGTTCTTCAGTGGTGGAGCCAGTGACAACAATGTCGTCCATGTAATTGATACACCCAGGGATAGGGAGCAATAATTGTTCCAAGAATCGCTGAAAGAGAGCAGGGGCGCTAGCAACCCCGAAAGGCAAGCGTTGGTATTGATAGAGGCTGCAAGGCGTGTTAAGGACCACAAACTGTTGGAAGCAGCGTCGAGAGGAAGTTGACGATAAGCTTCCGACAGGTCAATTTTAGAAAAATACTGGCCTCCAACAAGTTTCGTGAACAGTTCTTCAGGTCGGGGCATAGGGCAAGTGTCGATGAGGCATTGAGCATTTACAGAGACAAATATCACCATTTGGCTTAGCAACGACGACGACAGGAGAGGACCACTCACTGGACGTGACAGGAAGCAAGACCCCTGAAGTAGTGAGACGATCCAGCTCCCGCTTTACCCGATCACGAAGGGCAACAGGAATGGGCCGAGCCCAAAAAAACTTAGGCCGAGCAGTGGATTTGAGCATGATATGAGCTTCAAAGTCGTTTGCAAAGCCTAACCCAGGAGAAAAAAAGGGACGGAAATGTCGTCGACAAGGGATCCAATTGAGCATAAGGAATAGCATCAGAGACGATGTTGACAGAGTCATCTATGGAGAACCCAAAAACACGAAAGGCATCGAAACCAAAAAGATTCTCTGAGTTACTCTGGTCGACCACAAATATGGGAACAGTGCAAACAACGGATTTGTAAGATACCTCAGCATTAAATTGTCCCAAGAGAGAAATCTTCTGCTTATTGTATGTCCGTAATTGCCGAGTGACAGGTGACAGGAGTGGAGAACCCAATTGAAGATACGTCTGAGAAATAATTATAGTGGCAGCAGAACCGGTATCCATCTGCATGCGAACATCTTGACCAAGGATTTGGACATTGTGGAATAACTTTCCTGAAAGGGAAGAAGTGCAATTGACAGACAACACAGAATCAGAATCAGCATCATGTTCATGAACATCATGTATGCGGTCGGATTTGCAAACAGAAGACACATGACCTTTCTTTTTGCAATTGTGACACACAGCCCAATGTTGGGGACAATCCTCGCGTGAATGTTTCGTAAAACACCGCGGACATGAAGGAAGTTGCCGGGGGTTTTGCTGCAGTTTCTTAGCAGGTTGTTTACGGTTAGGTCGAGGCTGTGCGTGGGAGCGCACTGCGGCCACGTTGGCCGGCAGGGATGCGCCGCACGCGTCAACAGCGCACAGAGGTTGTATTTCCCCAACATCACCCCACGCCTCTATTTGCGCCCCAGCGGCGGGAGAAATTTCAAAAGACTGCGCAATGGAGAGAACTTCATCTAGAGTCGGATTTGCCAACTGAAGGGCACGTTGCTGAACATCTTTGTCGGGCACCGACTGGATAATAGCATCCCGTACCATGGAATCAGCATAGGATTCTTTGTGAACGTCAGTAACAAATTGACACTTTCAACTGAGGCCGTGAAGTTCAGCAGCCCAAGCGCGTTAGGATTGATGCGGCTGTTTTTGACAACGATAAAAGGCAACACGAGAGGTTACCACATGCGTTTGCTTTTGAAAATAGACAGACAGAAGTGAGCACATTTCAGCAAATGACAAAGACAACAACCGATACATTTGAGGTGAAATCCAGGAAAGGAATAGAGACTTACATGGTTGTTCGTCCATGACATGAAATGCCAAGAAGTGCTGTCGAAGACGTTTTTCATAATCAGACCAGTCTTACGCCGTCTCGTCGTAAGGAGGAAAAGGAGGTATAGCCAACGACGAGAAACGCCCCGCATTTGAAGCCGCAACGAAATCGCGAATCGCCGCTGTTAGAAGCGTTTGCTATTCAAGGAGATTTTGCAATAGTTGCTCGACAGTAGCCATGGAAACCTGTGGGTCAACAGTGAAAAGGAAAAATCCACTACCTTGTCGCCAATTGTTATAACATCAAGTTGAACACATATATTTCAGAACGACACAACACATATAAGTCACAGAGTAAGTTGACAAGCGAGACATGTGCACACGTTAACATTCGAATGAGAACTGAGTCCCAGTCTAGCAGCCGCTGCTCGGCTGGCCGCTTAGGTGGCGCAGCTGCTGCATGGCTGGCAGACAGCGCCGCACGTAGAGGATGCGCATAATTGCGTGGCGCCGCTTTGAATGATCGGCGAGTCACAACAAGTACTAACTTTTTTAACTTTTGTACATGGCTGAAGCAGCAATCGTAGAACAAAATCATCTTGACGAAATAATAAACAACCAATCAGTTGCAAAATGGAAAGTTTATTTAAACTCCTTAATGTTTATGAAACCATCATCTTCAGAAATAAATACTGACAACCTAGACAGCTTAACAACGAAAACATGTTAAGATATATATAAAAAGGCACAATAATATCTCATTACAAATACAAAAGATTATTCAAACTTACTACATACTATGTTATGGCAGAGGAACATTAAAATGACATGTAATGACTGTACCGACAATTACAAAGGACAGATACGGAGACCGTTCAAAGTAAGATATAAAGAGCACCTCCTAAGTGAAGGTGGAAGAACTGTGTACAATTCCACTTCCCCCGAGCCCTACAATATCCAATACATGCCCACACGTACAACAAAAGCATCAGCTCAGAAGGAAGTGTGATTTCCAGTTCCAAAGAGCAGGGGGATGCAATGTCTTCAATAGTTATCACATTGAGCCTCTCCTATGAAGTAATGTTCTGATCCCACAAGAAATGTGTTTCTGCACCTATATTCCTCAGACCTGTTTTCTTGTTCCAATGAATACTATCATGTCTCTTATTATCTGACTATTTTGAACACCCTACATACTGCAAATACAAACAAGCAACATGACTGCATCTATGGAAGTACTATATCAAAAATAAATAAATGGTAGTGCATTAAGACTAGTAAAACACTTGAATAATATCAACCATAAAAACAAAGAGAGCACTTCAATTAGCCAAAGATTTCTGGGGTGTGAAACTGTGAAGAAACATGTTGAGAGAACCAGCTCACAGATTAACCCAAAAATTTGTAATAATTCATTCTGTTGTTAATAACCGATGAAACAAAATAGCAGAGAAATTGCAATAGGTGAGATGCAAACATTCTACAGTTAACACACCAGGAAGAGCAGCGAGGCTAAAAAAAAAAACAACCTGCTGACAGGTCACAAAATCTACAACATGTTGCTTTGTTGAATCAAAGTCTTAAGTATGACAATATTAAGAAAAGGAAAGTTGCTGCTCACCATATAACAGAGATGCTGGATCAGCCCTGCCCCCCCCCCCCCCCCACACACACACACACACAGTCTCTTGCACCCAAGGCCAGTGAAACAGTGCCAGTGCCAGGTCAGATACTGAGGTCGCGTGAGGGGGCGGGGGTCGGGGGTGCACTTGATGTCTGTTCTGATTACGGCCTGTTTGGCCAAAAGCTTTGATTGTGACAGTCTTTTTGTTGTATGTATCTGCAACTCAGCATCTCCACTGCATGGTGAGCAGCAAATTTCCTTTTCATAATATTGCCATTATTCCATCTCCTCAGACTTTCCAAGTCCTAAGTATGATAGATACACACAAACTAACTTTGAAACCTAAAATAATAACAAAAAAAACAGTCAAACATGTACTATATTTTCAAAAAATAAGTGTGACTCACTGAAGTTGGCATGTAGGTGCCAAAACAGGTATGAGCAATAAATGATCTGACTACCTTAATCAATAATTTCTGTTTGAAATTTTATGTGACTGCACCGAATAATAAACCATTTTTAACACCTACTCCTTTTCCTTTATTGATAAAAGAGGAAGTGGTTTTATTTTTGACTTATTGTCTGAATGTTAACAAACAACATAATTAGTCATATTAACATTACATACTGGCTCTTGTTTGATGAGAGTTGCACCACAAACAGAACTTCTGCATTTCCCTGATGCCATCTTCTGAAAAACAAAAACATGTAAATGAACACCAACAACAAACAACAGTCTGAGACTAAATCATGTACCATAACAAAAGTAGGTGTAAAGTCCTAGATTCGTTTGCTGGAGAATTAATGCATGTATTTGAAGGAAGGCTTATTTTGTTTCACTGAAGCTTCAACCAGCTGATTAGTGTTTTGTAGAAGTTAAAATTAGGCAAATCTTTAAAACCTTAACTGCTATACACATACATAGATGGAGTTAGTTTGCATTCACTCATTATTGTTTGTTTACAAGAATCTAGATTCTCTTAAAATCAACTGCCCTTAGACTAGAACAGGAAAGAGTAAATCTTTCAGAAATTCAATCAAAATGAAATGACTATCTCATTAGGCACTCATTCCATAAATTATCTCAACACTGACTACTGATTTGCAAAGCACTGTTAGAATTTGTAGTAAATAATGTTCAATCGAAATGCTACTTCATGATACAGCATCAAATATATTTTTTTCAACAGAAACATTATGGGATCTAGCATTTGATGAATAGCGTCTGAATAATCTATAATACATAACAGGAGATTTTCTGGTAATAATGTAAGATGCTACACTACATATGTATAATTGTAAACAGAATATAGTAAATGCTTCTATATCCATATCTAAATCTATACTTTGAAAACCAATGTGAAGTGCATGGTTAAGGGTACATCCCACTGTACCAGTTATTAGGGTTTCTTCCCATTCCATTCAGGTATGGAGCTAGGGAAGAATGGTCGTTCAAGCCTATGAGTATGCTGTAATTATCCTCAAAATCCCTATGCGAGTGATTTGTAGGAGATTGTAGTATATTCCTAAAGTCATCATTTAAAGCTGGCCTCTTGAAACTAACAGAGTTTCTTGGGATAGTTTACATCTGTCTTCCAGAGTCCGCCAGTGCGATTTCTTCAGTATCTATGCAACACTTTCCCATGGATCAAACAAACCTGTGACCATTGTGCAGCCCTTCTCTGTATATGTTTAATATCTCCTCTTAGTCCTATCTGGTACAAGTCCCACTCTCGTAAGCAATATTCTAGAACTTGTCGCACTAGTGATTTGTTTTCAATCTCCTCTGTAAAATGATTGCCCTTCTCCAGTATTCTACCAACAAACCAAAGTCTACCATCTGCTTTATCCACAACTAAGCCAATGTGATCATTCCACTTCATATCCCTATGAAGTGTTACACACCAGTATTTGTAGGATCTGGCTGATTCCAACAGTGACTCACTGATATTACAATCTAGGATACTAGGTTTCTTATTTTGTGATGTGCACAATTTTACATTTTTTTTAACATTTAAGCAAGTTGCCAATCTTTGCACCACTTTGAAATCTCACCAAGATCTAACTGAATATTTATGCAGCTTCTCTCAGACTATCTTCATTCCAGGTAACTGCACCACCTGAAAAAAGCCTGAGGTTATACCAATATTGTCCACGAGTCATTAACATGCAACATGAACAGCAAGGGTGCCATCATCCTTCCCTGGAGCACGTCTAAAGTTACTTCTATGTCTGATGATGTAAGTAATAAAAAAAGATATCTATCTCTAACCACATTTATTAGTGTTTTTTTTGGATAAGTAGGCTACAGAAATGTATATTTTATCTTTTTCACATTATTGTGGATTCTACTGAATGAAAGAGTCTTCAAAACATGTCTGAATGAACAGTTTTCTCTAGCCCTGACAGCATTCAATTTCATTATAGTTACTGTAATTTTCCTTGCCTCACCCAGTCTCACTACTTCACTGTTGTCTCTGCTCAAGGACAATTTTCCATCTTCTTTTACATGTTACATTCTCAAGAGTAACAGAATTCCTCCTCACACAAAACACGGTTGATAACAAATTATACAAAGGAAGTCACTTCAGTGTTGATAACCAATAGTTATGTTAGAATACAAACTGACTCTAGAGGATAAGAGTTGACAGAACAGCTCAGCAGTAAAAACAGATTATATTTAAGAGTAGATTCTCCAAATACTGAGAAGTTGCTCTTCTGGCCGATAGAAGTTTCATTTGTGAATAGCAAACTTCTTTACTGCTTCAACACAAATCAGGGTGCAGCAACATGGATTGATATTACTTCCTCATAATTCTATTTGCAGAGCTAGCACTTAAGGAACAGAAGACAAAATCTATAAAATGATAGATGTGGACATGCATATTCGAATCTAAAAACGAAACAACTGTACATAGCAGAAACTTAATGTTTTTGGAGGCAAAGTTAAGAACAATTAAACTTCAATGCCCATTAACAGATCCACATTTAGTCTTTGTTCCCTGTTATGGTCAGAAGTACAGAATTATGTGTGTCTTGTTTTGGTCACTTTCAAAAATTTATACAAGACATATATAATACACAGTAAATCTCTACAGATTGTGGTGTTATTTGCATCTCTCTCTCTCTCTCTCTCTCTCTCTCTCTCTCTCTCTCTCTCTCTCTCCACACACACACACACACACACACACACACACACACACACACAAAGAATAAGATATTTCAGTATTCTATTGGTGAAGTTAAAAATCCACTGGAGGCTGCTGTTGAGGGAAACAAGATTGTTACTGCAAGCAAATTATACAATTCTCCAAGAACATTCAGAAATAAAATTTCTGGTATGTCTCCACAAGAATGTATTGGGCACTGCTGCCCAAATTATTTCCTGTTCCACTCAATTGCTTTAAGTTAAAATTTATTTACTTTATGCATGTGTGTTTTCTGATTGTATAAAGAACAAATTACTTTCTACCAAATTGATTCTGCAATTATTTAAAGCCACAATTGTATTATAATATGCAGTGTAGTAAATATATAGACTATCTCGAACTGTTAGGATAGGAAAATAGCTGAACAGAAAGGGAAGATTAGAGGCCTTAAGGCTGAACTGCTGCTTAATGCTAGGGAGGAACTGATGAGGTTAAAGGGGGAAAAGGGTGAAGACAGGTGGGAAGTGGTAGAAAGGAACAGGGGTCACAGAAAGAGAACAGTATCTGACAGTTTCATCATTGGCACAAACAACAGATTTGCCTTGCTACCTCAGTCAATTAAGGAAGAGGCTCAAGTAGATGTAAGTGTAGTCAGCACTCAACAGACTTTCACTAGGAAACCAACCATTTCAAAAAAGTAGAAAGTAAGAGAAAAGTTATGTTGTTAGGTAGCAGCCATGGAAGAGGTATGGGCCAAATCTTGCAGGAAAAATTAGGTGACAGGTACCAAGACACAACTATTTTCAAGCCCAGTGCAGGTCTTAGCCAACTGATAAAGGATGTACAATCATTGTGCAAGTGTTTTACAAAGCAGGATCACGTATGATAGTGGGTGTAGCAGGAGATAGTACTGATAGGGTCAGGGCTACAATATTGAGTGTGACCTATTAAAAATAGCATTTGCAGAAAACCATACAGATGTTGGTTTCGTTCCAGCTTTTATTGGCTCCAATTGAACAGCTCTGTCAGCAGGGCCAATATGGAGCAAGATCAGCTGTTTCAGCTACTACTTTGTCAGGCATAGGTTTGGTTCCTGTTGGTGGTACTGGTAGGTGGGATTTCACAAGACATGGCCTACATCTCAGTGGGAAAGGGAATGGTAAACTGGATGGGGTGATAGCAAAATCTTTGGGGAAGGGGGGGGGGGGGGGAGGGGGGGGGGGACAGAGAACCTCTTTTTTAGGCTAAGGTCAGTGTCCAATCATCCAACATTGGTTGAAATTAAGCTCAATAAGAAGCTCAAACAGGCAGGTAGTAGAGATCTTAAAACATCAGAAGATTCTCATAGGAAGACAGTGAAAAACAATGCTAGTAGGTCAAAAGATTCTCATAAAAGCAGTGAAATATAATGTTAGTATATTGGATCAGAAGGTCAGCAAATTAAAAACCAAGTAGATGAGCTTCTTGTTTGTTTAGAAGATTTAGAAATTGAGGGTGGAATAGATGTACTATGCCTGCCTGAACATCATATAGTCAGAGGTATGGAAAAAGTAAATGCAGGTGGATATAAGCTTTCAGCAGACATAAGTAGAGACACTACAGAGGGAGGATTTTCCATATACTGTATGTTAAAATGAGTTATAGTGTAAAAAATTTGGACCCTAAAAATTTTTGTGTAGAGTGACATATAGAAGCATGTGCATGTGCGCTTAAACTCAATAATGGTACTTTTATAATTGTAGCCACTTGTAGGTCCCCACAGGGAAATTTTCAGTTATTTTTGAAAAACTTGGATTCTTTGTTGTGCTCTCTGTCAGACAGAGGAAAGCAAATTATTGTTTGTGGGGATTTCAAAGTGGATTTTCTGAAAGATTCCGTATCTCCCATGCAAGTTGGCCTGGATTCGATTCCCGGCAGGGTTGGAGATTTTCTCCTCTCATGGACTGGGTGTTGTGTTGTCCTCATCATTTCATCCTCATCATTCATGGGCAAGTTGCCCAATGTGGCGTCGAATGAAATAAGACTTTCATTGGGCGGCCGATCTAGAAACAGTGAAACATTATAAAAACTGCTGCACTGTATTAAGAAATGTTATTAAAAAGTCCAGAAGTTTGTGCATTATGTCTGAGATTAGCACATCTGGTAATAAAATTAGGCTAAAACAATTTGGAATATTGTTAAAAGGGAAACTGGGCAACCAATAGCACAGGAAATGAAAAATTTGTTAACAAGAAGTCAAAAGTAGAAAACCTTTTTAATACCCATTTTTTAAGTGTTGTAGACAAAATAAGATCAAGCTATTCATTAGAATAGACAAGGCAGTATATGGAAGAGGCAATGCCAACACAATTTGATAAATTTGAAATTCTAGCCACTCCTACTGAAATAAGGAAAATAATTAATTCAGTCAAAAGTACAAGCTCACATGAAATTGATGCATATTCCAACAGAGAATTAAAGGTTGTTCCCAACAGGTAAGTAGGATTCTCAGCCACATATGTAGTGGCTCACTGAAACAGGCCATTTTTCCAGACAGACCGAAATATGCTATTGTTAAACCATTGCATGAAAAAGGGGATAGGTCTGATGCTAACAACTACTGCCCAATCTCACTTCTGGCAGCTTTATCCAAAATTCTTGAAAAAGTAATGTATTCAACAGTAGCTTCTGTAAAAATGAAGTACTAATGAAATGTCAATTTTGGTTTACAGAAAGGCTTTTCAACAGAAAGTGCTGTATATGTTTTCACTTATCAAATATTAAATGGACTGAATAACCAAACATCATCCACTGGGATACTTTGTGATCTCTCAAAGACTTTTGATTGTGTGGATTATGAAATTCTTCTACATAAGCTTCAGTAATGTGATACAAGTGTGACAGTGCACAAATGGCTTAATCAATATGTAACTGGAAGAATGCCAAAGGTAGAACTTAACAGTACAGACAGTTTGCAAAAATCGGGATAACACCATTGATAAGTATAGACTATGAACACACATCTGTCACTAAGGTAGAATATTCAAAATTTCTGGGAGTGTGCACTGATGAGAAACTGAATTGTTAAAAAACACAATGATCTGCTGAAATGGTTAGGTGCAGCTACCTATGCTATTAGGGTCATTGCAAATTCTGGTGATAAACATGGCAGTAAATTAGCCTATTATGCCTATTTTCATTCGCTGCTTTTGTAATCAGAATAATAGCTGAAGCCCATCCACAATCACTTTGCAAACATTTATTTGAGGAACTCAGGATATTCACAGTACTTTCCAATACACATATTCACTTATGAAATTAGTTATTAATAACTCATCCCACTTCAAAAATAACAGCTAAGTGCATAGCTACAACATTAGAAGAAAGGATGATCTTCACTGTTCTGGGTTAAATCTGACTTTGGCACAGAAAGGGGTGAATTATGCTGCAACAAAAATCTTTGGTCATTTGCCAAATAGCATTAAAAGTCTGACAGATATTCAACCAACAACAAAACTTATGTTAAAGTGACACGTTCCACATCATAACGAAATGTCGTTTTCATCATCTATGCAACAAATATTAATATATGAATGTCCTTAGGATGGCCGTAAGTGGTGCCTCAATCCGTCTTCTCTAGCTAACTTTAGGACTTTCAGAATGCAAAAGAAAGCCATGATAATCATTAAAGCAAGTAAAACTATAGACTCCTGCAAAATCCATTTCCAAAACGCTGAGATGCTAACACTGTCTTGGTTACATATTTTCGACACTGTAAAATTCGTTTTCAAAAAACGGGACACACAGTGCCACCGATTGCAGACTAAAGCAAAACTGTGAAATTCACAGACCTGCATGTATTACGCGCAAATACACAATTTAGTCAAGAGGAAGCATTCCACATTGGCCTTCAGCTGGTCAATAACGTTCCCAAAAGTACCGTATAAAGTCTCTTGACGACAACAACTCTTGAAATATACGTAAACATTAAAAAAAAGTCCTTCTGTTGCACTGCATGAAATATCAGATGCTAAGGACAAAATAGATATACATCTCCGGCGTGAATGTTCAGAGGGTCAGTTAAGGTTATTTATTTTGGCATGTCACTTCTCTTTCACAAACATTAAGTTAGAACTTGATTACATCTTCAATGAGTTTGTTTGACGTTTCACATTTGTTTGTAAAATTACGAGTAGGGGGTTTGGGGCTTTTAGTAGGAATTAATCGAGCTTGTTCTGATAATCGATTTTACTTAATCGATCATCCTCACGAGTAATAATTTCAATGATTCCTATTTTGTTTTAAAGCCTGTTCATTGTTGACTTGCTATTTACACATTGGTTGATGTATATCTGCGATTGATGTTTACGCGTTATGTTCAACAGTTTTAGAACATTTCAGACAAGTCGTTCTTAAAGTCAGTAACACCATGTAAAACGACCTAATGGCTTATACAAATATGATTCATTACTATTTGAAAATGAGCTGATGGCACTTTAAAATAGTATAGTTATCATATTTTAACAAAACATCATTAAGAACATTGTAACAACAAATAAATATTGTAACTGCGAGAGAACAGCAGCACCTCTAATATGAGCTGAAGGGTCTAAGTTTCTGGAAAATCTCGTAACTTACGGCATTTTTAGAAAAAAATCCCTACGTCTGGATACTATATGAAAACAGAAACATTTTATTTACAAAATTACTTGACAGCTAACTGCGACATCTGCGAAAATAAATATGTTATTCATAATATTATTTTAATAGCACAGAAACCAGATGGCAGTTATAAGAGTCGAGGGGCATGAAAGTAAAGCAGTAGTAGGGAAGTTCGTGAGACAGGGTTGTAGACTACCCCCAATGTTATTCAATCGGTATATTGAGCAAGCAGTAAAGGAAACGAAAGACAAATCGGAGTAGGAATTAAAATCCATGGAGAAGAAATAAAAACTTTGAGGTGCGCCGTTGACATTGTAATTCTGTCAGACACGGCAAAGGACCTGGAAGAGCAATTAAACGAAATGGATGGTGTTTTGAAAGGAGGATATAAGATGAACATCAATAAAAGCAAAACGAGGATGATAGAATGTAGTCAAATTAAGTCGGGTGATGCTGTGGGAATCAGATTAGGAAATGAGACACTTAAAGTAGTGAAGGAGTTTTGCTATTTGGGGAGCAAAATAACTGATGATGGTCGAAGTAGAGAGGATATAAAATGTAGACTGGCAATGGCAAGGGAAGCGTTTCTGAAGAAGAGAAATTTGTTAACTTCGAGTATAGATTTAACAAGTGTCAGGAAGCCGTTTCTGAAAGTATTTGTATGGATTGTAGCCATGTATGGAAGTGAAACATGCACGATAAATAGTTTAGACAAGAAGAGAATAGAAGCTTTCAAAATGTGGTGCTACAGACGAATGCTGAAGGTTTGATGTGTAGGTCACAGAACTAATGAGGAGGTATTGAATAGAATTAGGGAGAAGAGAAATTTGTGGCACAACTTGACTAGAAGAAGGGATCGGTTGGTAGGACATGTTCTGAGGAATCAAGGGATCACCAGTTTAGTATTGGGGGGAAGTATGGAGGGTAAAAATCGTAGAGGGAGACCAAGAGATTAATACACAAAGCAGATTCAGAAGGATGTAGGTTGCAGTAGGTACTGATTGGGAGATGAAGAAGGTTCCGCAGGACAGAGTAGCATGGAGAGCTGCATCAAACCAATCTCTGGACTGAAAACCACAACAACAACATTTTAATATTCTTATGAGAATACAAACTATTTATCTTTTTATTTTCAAAAGAATCAAGGCCAAATATGTTCTCATAAACGTATGATTGTAGTTCTGTAAAGGTCACTGGTCACGTATGCGAGCACTACATAGCATGCAAAGCACATGTTCCATGAACGGGAATGTCTTGTCCATTATAAGCCGTCAGTTGCGTGCTAGTTTTAGACAGGCGTATGGAGCCTAACAGTTCAAATGTGTGATAATTGAGCAATGTGACAGCCCCCCCCCCTTTTGTCCAACTGAAATTTCACACGTTTCCCACAAAAAAGTATGTAAATGAACAAAAAGTTCGTTTGACTGACGTATCAGTGACGAAACTGCCCTCCTGCTAGTTGCAGATTTGGAATATACTGCATTAATGACGTGGGCCTTGTGACGAGTTTTTTTGTGAGTGGGCCGAATTCTGACGTTTGTTCCGTTGCAAACACATGTCTTTTCCTACCACAAGCTTGGCGGGAGGGGCAGTATTGGCATTTGTACCGCGAATAACATCTAGGGCAAGACTTAATTCTGTTCGCTTGTGTAGCCCCCTGTTTAGCGAACTGCTTACGCTGTGTGGGACGTTGTTTACTCGACGTGCCCAGCACACGCCGCGGTGCGGAATGGGGAGAGTGTAACTAAGGGACTAAACCCAACAAATATCAGGCTGCTCAAATGTATGAGCCGACAAGACACCGGAATCGTACTGATCCAAGATTTGCATTACTTGCTGAAATGATGGATCTGACCGTTTCGAAATTTGATCTCTGAATTTGACATCAGGTGCGTTGCACATGATCACATCACACAACGTAACATCCGAATATAAAGCATTGCAAGTAGATTTGAATTTACATTTCCTTGTGATACCCTGCAAATCTGTTGCCCACTCGTGATAAGATTTATCTGACGGTTTTTTTGCAATTACAGAACTGATCGAGCTGCTACCACATTCACTTGTTGGTCATAAGAGTTAGTTAGAGAGGCTTTGATTTTGCCCGCTATGACTCTTCCTGTTTGGTTTGAGTAAATCGAAGAACAAGCAAATAATAATTATTAATGATAATAGTATGTTGTCAGTTTATACAAACTTTGCGCACTTGATAATGGCTTTTTGTGTAAGGTCCGTTCATTCTAAATTGACCATGATTTTATTGAAAATATCGGACTTCGTAGTTTGAATAATTCCAAAGTTTTAGTTCGTAATGGACCTTTGATATAATTTGTGACACGGAACCTTTAGCCTTGCCAAGACGCCGTTTAGTTGAAACAATAGCTTGTAACATGAATGAAACACAAAATTAAGTGATAGCACTGTATTCACAAAATATTATACTAAATTAACCATACAGACATTTACATAAATTCTGTTGCTGTGTGCAGCTATGAGTACGCTTAGTGAGATTGGGCCTCGATATATATTGTATATTAATGGTGGTGTGCCCAATAATTATCTGCAGCGATGGTAGAAATACATCCGGTCAGGACGGCTTCCAGAACAAAAAAGATGCCGTCTTTTCGGCAAGGCAACTGAACTGCATAATTATTCTAATGTTTCAGCGGTTGCATGTCACAATCAATACAACTGCTTATACTAATTAATATCTTATGTAATTCTTTATTTATACTCTGAACTTATACCAACGTTTTCGCTATATATCCATGCCCATCCTCCAAATGAGCCTTCAATTTGTCTCCTGAATTGCGAGGCGAAAGAACGCACCTGCAAGCGAGTAATTCACTCTAAAGCACATTCAGTACAACATTTATTCAAATACAGTTCATGGTATACAATGCTGAATGAGGCGCGTGGGCCCAGAAGATTTCAATGTTGGTATTGCGGCTGCTGTGCATGTGCAGTCTCGTATATTTCAGTCTGGCAGTAGCCGTTAGTTGAACTCGCAACAATGATCACAGTTTATATACAGTTCATGTGTGCAAGATATCACTGTGACAGGACATTCCAAGAAGTTTTTACAAAAAATATGCACTAACATCTAAAACAGGTAGAATAATCTTAAAACTACTACATATATTAACCCATGGTCACTAGTGTATATTGTTGTCACGCGACAACTCCCAAGTCAGATTTTTTCTATCAATGAGATCTTGCACCTTTTATATCTCTTTATGCCATGCAAAGACATGTTTATAAAACAAATCATTTCTTTATTATTACCAAAGCATTATAAATTAGTATAAACATGGTATGGAACATGTAATTTGCTAAACTTAAAAATATTTCAACATGCAAAGATTTCACAAACTTTTTTGATTACAATTACAACACTTGTGTGAACAGCAGTTCGTAATATTTATAGGAAGTGATGAATTAAGATTAACCACACTCCTTTTTACTCATCAAATTCAGATATGGGTTCTTGTGGCATACACCCCTGGCAAATAAGCTCACTTGATGTTGTATATTCTTTACAGTTAGGGCTGGAACAAGGATGGCAGCGATGCTGTGTCAATCTGTTTTTCCTTTTAGGGCAGTAGTGAAATCTTGTTTTTTCTCTTGATACATTTTCTTCTTTAGCAGTCGGTAGTTTGCAAATGTGTTCAACATCTTTTATTTTCTCCTTCAAGCGAAGTAATATCCTCGGAATCGACATGCGTTTGATCGTGTGGGCTTTTGTAAGCATCATACTCAATTCTGTGATGAATCTTCTCCATGTAATTAAGTCATTTGTGGTTACTTTATATATTATTTGAGCATTTATTGCTCCAATATTCAACAAGCTGAAAACCAGTGTAAGAGGTCAGTGGTTGCTTATTCTTGAAACAGCATATTCTGATTTCAACGATCGACAACATCCACATCTCCTTTTGTGAGATTGTAAAATGTAATGGCTTCATATTTGTTTACTCCGCCACTGTCAGCGAGTATAGCATCGTCGCTGTGCATGGAGGATAACATTATAACATTCTTTTCCTGTTTCCTTTTTGGGATGTGTTAGCAAATCAAGCAGTTGTTGATTGGTTATTCTCCAAATGCGAATATGCTGCTGTTTAGTTGCCTACACTTTACGTCCAGACGTTCTGGTGGAATTTCTCTTTTATCCTTCGGTAGAGTACCTGCTACTGTGAGTCAATGATTGACATACATTTTGTTAGCCAATATTATAGACGTAAAATAATTGTCCATCGCCACGTTTCTGCCTGTTTTGTCAATCGGTCGAATCAATGGTAACACCACATTATCTGCATCATTGGGTACTTGATATGGCCCAGTAGGCTGTTTGCCTGCGTATACTTCCATATTTAGCGTATAAAACGTTCTGGCATCACAGAGCGTATATACCTTGATGCCATATTTTGCAGACTAATTTGCTATATACTGCCTGAATTTGCAACGTCCACAGAATGGTTCAAATATCTCGTCTACCGTTGTCAAAGCACCGGCACTATAGCTCTTCTTGCAAACATCCACAAATTCGTCAAATATTTCTCTAATAAGTGGTAGATTAACTGTTTCCCTTCCCTCAGCTCTCGGAGATTTGTCGTCAAAACGTATAGCTTGGATCATACACTTATTAAATAAAAACTAGACCGCACATTGGCGCTAGTGTCGCGTCCCCACATTGAACGTGATAGAAGTTGCCATTTTCAGGGAAACAGTGCGTAAACATGGTTCGTTCGTGTGCTGCTTTTAATTGTAACAGCAAGAATGGAAGCTAAGACGAAGACGGAAACAATGTTACATATCACAGGTCAGTCATTTCTGGTCGTTTGTTACTTTCTATTACTTGTATATAGTATTTTCATGGAGAAATAATACATCATGTATCATGTTTAGGCTTCCCCTTACATGTGATTTTCTAAATCGGAAATGGATAGTTGCTACTCGGAGAGAGGACTTCCAACCGACAGCAAATCATTTGCTGTGCTCTCTTCATTTTGAAGAGAATTGTTACATGGAAAATTATGTAAATAGACGTCAACTGAAGGACGATGCTATGCCGACAGTATTTGGATTTCCAACTCATTTGAAAAAGGTATAGTGTCCTGGAAATCGTGCAATATAGGCCTAGGTTAAATAGTGTGGAAATACTGTCAGTGTGTATAATTTTGAACGTTCCTTTTCCAGGTTACTAAGGCAAGGAAACCTACAAAGCCAAAGCCAAGAAATGTTGAGACAGCAGAAAACGTGTGTGTGGATGTGCACGTTTCTGCTTACACTGGAGACCACAATTATTCATTTCCATCAAGTCTAAGTCAGCTGAAGGGAAAGTTCGAAAAAACTGAAGAAAGGAAGGAAGAAAAAATTGTGCAATATAAGACAAAGTTAAATACAGTGAACAAAAAGTGCAAAAGACAGATGCAGAAGATTTGCAAATTAGCAAATATTTTAGAAGAACTAAAAGCTAAAAACTTAGTAAACGATAAAGTAATCTCGCTTATTAACGCTACTCACAGTGACATGTTATTGGAGATGGCCATTACAGTGTTGTATGATGTAAATGTCAGTGTGTTAGCTGCTACTTGTGATGGACTTTTCACTAATATTGCAATGGCAAAGGAGTTACGGGCAAATATAATCGTACTATCTGCTACTTTAAAAGTTTCATGTAATTATCCAATGCAAATAACTCGATGTAAACACGCTCCACCTTGTCAGGAAAGAGCCTTACATTCTTAAATTTCGCGTCTCTATGCAGACGTATTTCGGAAATTAGGAAACTTCATTCATTTAAGTATACTTTTAAAATACACTTGAATACTCAGTATTTTTTTAAACAAACGTGTTTAATTTGTGCTTCAATTTGCTCCTGTTGCATCTCATATACTTCAAATCACAACACCAGTACTAGGATTCATCCCTGCAAATGGCGAAGATCAGCTGCTTCAATTGGGGGACAGTTGCCTCGGTTCTCCGCTACGGCGTGGTAGGGACTTGGCTTGGATAAGTGTGTGGAACCTTCATTTGCTCAATGATGCAATAAAAAAATCCGGTACAGTCCCATCAGTGGCCCATAGCTCATCAGTATTGAGATTCTGTGCCTTTTTCATTCCTACGAGATATAATACACCAAAGAAAGCAGACAACTCTTCAAAATCTGTCCGTGAGCAATCTCGAGCAGTCCGTGAATAGGATGCTGCCATTCTGTCAAGTTCTTGGTTTGTGTATTCCACAATGCCGCCAATTACACTGTCTGGAAAAAATAATATCCACCATTCCAAAATTGTTTTCAAATTTTTTGCAACACCCTTCACACCTGGAAGCTGTGTTACAGTACTCTGATGGGCAGTTTTTGCTGGAGGAGCGTGTTGCTTCAACCAATCTTATTTATTCCATCCTTACCAAGAAAGCTGTAGCAGAAATATCAGATTCGCTGTTTGACTGATATGTTGCGGCATTGATTTCTTCATGCTCAGAGGGTGTGTCAGTATCTGATGACAGACCCACTATGCAAATATCCTCCTCTAGTGGTTCATCTAGCCACACCAATATCTGTTCTTCTGACATGACTTCTTCCCTGGAAAGTTTTATATATTTTCATGTCCGACAGAGAATGTCATGTACTCTGTATAAACAATTGTTTCATTCGATTCGTAAAACCCAGTAAGAATACTAACTTTTCTTATAAAAGATGTAACATACGCTGAACATTTTCAGGAGAAAACAAACGAACACAGCCACATGTTACAAGTACAAGAAACAGACTCAAAGTGAAGCAAGGCGGTATTCCACGAAAGCAGAAGTAATTGTTACGGGAAGACTCCCGTGTTAGAAAAAATCTAACACTGCACACCACTTCAAATAATGGCACAACTATCAAGCTATTCTTGAAATTTGATTGCCGAGTCACAGATTAATTGAAGCACGGGATATGAAAGAAAATATTTCTAGATCATCAGTTCATTATCTTTGAAATGTGCTGGAATATTTCACTAAAACAATAAATGCTAGATTTTTTCTAACAACGCAAGTGATCGCGGGTTAAAGCAAAATACATTTCATCATTGGTTATTGTCTCTCATGGAAAGTATAACATTTAAAATGTCTTTCTGTTTTAGATTAGCTGTTCTTGTACAATGTGTCCTCCTTTGCAGTTCGTATACATAATACATACAATAATAGCGCAAAGGTGAGCATTGTTTTGGTAGTTTGCCTAATGTACATATTATTGCATATCGACGTCACTGTACACAGATTTGTCAACCGATATTGGGCATGTTCACTCGTTGCACTGTTTATTTTCACTGATAACACTGTTCTTCCTAGGTCATGCGTCGCATTATTAAAGACCAGTGGATTTCCATTCCACAACATAAGTTCCGTGAAGGCATGGATGCAAGACTTCGGACGGCAAACTGCTGGCATCGGTCAGCGATTTGTCCAGGTAAGAGTGGCTGTTGTATTCCCAGAACATTACATTCCCTGAAGTCCCATCCAAAATTCCTCCACTCGTGGAGTTGTCTTCGGTGCTTTTGTGCGTCTCGACCGTAGGTTCAGTATTTTCCAGGTCCTTATTATGCACAGTTACATTGTGGTAAATGTCATTAGTTGATGCGCTACAAATGTTATTGCACTTCACATGCAGAGTTCCAGCGCGCTCACAGTTCATATGGCGACGTACAAAGAATGTTATCAAGTTTTTTACATAATTATTTCATCGCGATCATTCTCATAGCGATATATGAAGAATAGTTGTAACAATTTTGCACACATACTTCATCGCGGTTACAGACATTGCGATGTATGTAGAATATCTTTAAAGCAGTCTCTTTCACGTAAATCTCGTGGTTTACACAGTTTTATACGTATTATAAATTCTGATCACATTTACATACCAACATATTACATTTTGCTTTACATCAATATAGATAATTATACATAAATTACATCTTGGGTTTACATAATTTTATAGACATTACAGATTTTTGAACCAAATCTTGCATTCGCGCAAGAATGTCACCTGAAATTGGAAAGATTAGACACAATATCTGGATACATCAGCAAACGAGCCCAAGCGCACATATACTAATGGACAAACGTCTAATTGCTTTAGACGTTTGTCCATTAGTATATGTGAATCAAACCTATAGAATTCTCGCGTTACGAATGTGTGTAGAGTGTGTATATGGCCTTGGCTTCACAAAACATGTGTTATGCAGTATGAAGTGCATCTAATCTGTTCCTAGGTGATAGTGTTTGGTTGATGTGTGGTTTTGTGTACACGTCAATCAGTCATGAATAGTCCTTGACCGACGCTACAGTTAGTCAATAATGTTGCCTCAAAAATATTGTCATCGCACTTGTGTAAATGTCGTCATAACATTTGCGTTAAAATTCAGGCTGAGGTTATTTATGTACGTTCGGCGAAGTCGAAATCTCTTCTTTCTTCTTCTGCTGCTGGCTGGATCAGTTGAAATAAAATTTCTTATGCAGCCTTATTTCCCTGCAGTAGTACTGAGAGGTACCTGTTTTATAAATATACAGTTTACTTACTCATTACTACCAGATATATGTTTTCTACTTAGAATGAAATACTCTTGTCGATGAGCGTAAAGCCCAATGATTCTATTTGTTTTTATGTTCTGCAACAGGTATGCACCAGGATGCTGTATGTTGACAATTACATATGGACTGTCGTACAACACACACCACTTCGCATTGCGCCGTTTTAGTGCAGAAGATTTGTGGTAAGTACGCAATAGTGCATGGATGCCTACCTTGAATTCCTGGTTTTGCTTAATAGTACTCAGTGTGCGATTTTCAGGGGGGGATGGGGGGGGGATTTCCCCCCCTCTGCATCAGACCATCCCCTCCTCTGGTTTTAGTTTATGCATCCCAACCTGGGATGTTTAGTTCCCACACACTGTAGTAAAACTTTACATATAATTTAAATTTGTGGAGCCAAACACTGAAAGTTTTTAATAAGTCTTATTATTAATACTATAAATATGTTTCAGTTTTCTATCATCAGAATAAGTACAGCTTTTCACAAATGTGCCTCTGCTTTTTGAATTCCCCTTGTATACCTGTATGTAGATGATTTTGTAAATAAGCGTTATCTATAATGTACTTTTAAAGATATAACAAGGGATGGCTTTTCTAATAGTGCATACGCGTGAATAGTGAGTTTCGGCATTAACATCTATTTATAAATAGCTGTTTAACCATGCGTAACGCCACAGTCCAAGCTAGTAACATATATAATTCTACTAACCCCCTAAAACGTCCCCACCCCCTCCCCCCCCCCCCCCCCCACTGGTAAAAGCACAAATCGCACCCTGATAGTACCAGAATAGTATCTGTTTCTTGCATTAACATGCTGCGTCAGCGTGTTTAGTACTTCTCTTACCTTTTCATCATGCGGCAGCTGCTGAGGTGAAATCTTCGGCAGCGGATCACTCCACTCATTTGATTCTTTGCGGTCGAACATAAGCTCATTAGGTGTATAGGTTGTGTCATATATATTCAGGTTGTTGTGAACTTCTTCAAATACTGACAAATAACTTACCCAATTAGAATGCTGTGTGGATATATACATCCTCATGAATCTGTTCACTTCTCTGAAAATTCGTTCAGTAGGATTAGATTGTGGGCTAAACTTGGAGATAAAGAAGCTCTTAATGCTACTGTCCTTCAAGAATTTACGCCATTTGTACCCTGTGTAGTACGTAGAGTTGCCAGATAAAATTGCCTTGGGTTTTCCCACGCGAGGAATGTAGTCATGTGAGAATCAGCTGATGACTGCGTTAGCAGTTGCAGATTTTATGGCGTACAGCTCAACATGTTTAGAAAATATGTCATAAAACGTTAAAACATACTTCACACCACCACTACTTGCTAGATGTGGACCACTTATGTCCGTACTTACTATCTCCAGAGGTTTGCTGGGTAGTATGGAATGTGGATCTGTCTTTGAAGATAGGTTCTGAGGTTTAGATTTCTGGCGAGATGCGCGTTTTAAGTACATTGTGAATTTTTCGTCTCATATTTGCGCAATAACAATACATGCTAAGTTTTGCAACGCACTTCTTCATTCCATAATGTCCCCAAACTAAGTGTCTCTCCCAGATTAAGTTGTGTTCCGAGCTGTTGGGAATACATTGACACCAGTTAAGAGTCATGAGGATGACGACGATAGAATAACACGTCATTATATATTAGATAACGACTAGACAGTGGATGGTTAGGTCGATCTATGACTGAAGTTCTTACCTTGTTCCAGTGCGGATCAGATTTTTGTAAAGCTGCCATATTTCTACCCAAAGCAATGTAATATTGGTAATATTGTTTATCCTGCATTAGGAGTTCTCTGTAGTCGTTGACATTATCAAGCTCAGTTTTAGAATCATCCATACTTTGTGGAAGATGGGAAAAAACATCATCAATTATGTTGTCTTCACCTTTAATGTACTCAATCTCAAATGAGCGTGATAATCTAGGATGAACTAACTTACATGTTAACAAAAATGTCAGAGCTTGGTGATCTGTATAAATTTTCGTGTGTTTTCCGTACAAATAATAGTTAAACTTTTTGAACACCCAGGCAATAGAAAGAGTTTCAAATTCCGTGGTTGATTAAGTACGTTCACATTCACTTAAGGACCTGATGAAGTATCAGTGGACATGATAAGAGCAGCAGCTCCAGTGGGAATGCAGTGGCTGTATAGAGTACTATCAAGCGTGTGGAGAAATAGTAAAATACCTGACGACTGGAGAACAGGAGACATTGTTCACATCTTCAAGAAAGGCAATAAAAGACTTTGTAAAAACTACAGACGAATAACCCTTATGAGTCATACAGGCAAGATTTTTGAAAGAATTTTACTAAATCGAATAAGTGAAAAGATAGAAAAGGAGCTGAGTGAAGAACAGCATGGGTTTAGGAAAGGAAGAAGCACGATCGACCTGATATTTTCTATCCGTCAACTGATGGAAAAAAGTTGGGGGTATAACAAATGGGTGATAATGGTTTTTATAGACATAGAAATGGCATATGACTCAGTTGACAGGGAAAGACTCTGGGAAGAAATGAAGAAGATAGATATAGAAGGTGGATACATTAATGTTATAAAGACAATGTACAGAGGACACAATTGTAGCATTAGAACACCATTGGGGAACTCTGAATACTTCGAAATAAGACAAGGACTTAAGCAAGGAAGTACTCTATCTTCTGCACTTTTTAATGTTGTGATGAAGGGAATGAATAGGGCAGTTAAAGATATAGTAAAAGAAAAAGACAAAAAGATGATTTTTGCAGATGGTAATAGGGGGTGATAAAGAGGTAGATGTACAGTTACAGCTTGATGTGTGGAAGGAAATAATGAAAAGGTATCGATTAAAAATAAATAAAGATAAGAGTGAAGTAATGGTATTTGGAAGAGAGAAAGGGATCTACGGAAATATTACCTTGAATGGAGAACCCCTCAAAGTGGTAGAAAATTTCACTTATTTAGGGAGTGAAATATCTAGGGATGGAAGAATAACTAACTAAATTAATAGGAGGTTACAGAAGGGAGGCAATTTCTACCAAACAATAAAACACCTGATTTGGAATGATGAAGTTTCAGAAAGAGCAAAACTCCTTATGTATAAGAATTATTACATCCCTATGGGACTGGAGCAGACTGAAAGCAGGGGAAATGAAATTTCTCAGAGCAGTTAAGGGAAAAACAAGAATGGACAGAGTAAGGAATGTAGAGAATAGAAATGACCTTAAACAAGAAAGTATCAGAGGAGAAATTGAAAGAAAGAGATTAAGATGGTATGGGCATGTTAAGAGGATGCATGGGCAGAGACTCCCCAAAATTATGGAAGAACTAAAGATCGATGGGAAAAGACCTAGAGGGCGCCCAAGAACACGGTGGAAAATGGGAGTGAGAATATCTGTAGAAAGAAGAGATGTGACCTGGCAGCAAGTGGAGGAAGAAAAGTGGTGAGAGGACCGAGCCAAATGGAGAGGACTCATCAGCACCCAGACCCAGCAGTAGCTGGAGCGGGATTCGGATATAGATAGATAGACTTCCACTTAAAGTACGGCTTGCAAATCCAATGATTTTTACCTGCTCCTATTCCTCATTCTTAACTATTTGAAACAGGTAACAACCCAAGCCACTGCATGACGTGTCTAAAATGTTTGCATGTACCAGTGCATGCTTAATGTTATCAAAATCTATCCGGCACTGTGCAGACCAGATTCATACCTGATTCTTCTTAAGTAAATCTAGGAGATGCTTACTGTTCGATAGTTGTGACAGGAAACGTCGAAAGAACAGAGTCTTAGAAAATACTTCAGTTGTTTTTTAGTGTGAAAATTCTAAATAGTGTCCAACTTACCTGGATCAGGATGTATACCTTGTGCATTAATTATGTGTCCAAGGTACCTAATCTCGCTACAAGCAAATTTTGACTTCTTTAGGTCAGCTGCTACACAAGCTTGCACAAATTTATCCAGAATCTTTTCAAGAGTGTCAAGATGTTCATTCCAAGTCTTGGTAGCTATCAAAAGATCATCGACATAATGTGTAACAGTCTCAACTAACTCGTCACCACGCACAGTATCCAAAGTAGTAATAAATGCGCGTGAACTGACGCTCAGTCCAAAAGGAAGAACACAGAATTGATACGTTCGCCCCTCCCCCCCCCCCCCCCCCCCTATATGGAAGCAGTGTATTTTCTGGAACCAGGAGTGCTTGCGACTTGCCAAAACGAATTTGTTAAGTTGGTGGTGGAAAAGTACTTAGCATCTACAAGTTTTTGTAATCATCCCTCTAAACATTCTGGTTTAGTGCGTACAGGTAGTATAATTTAATTTATGGCACGCACGTCCAACACCTCTCTAATATTTCTGTTAGATTTTTTGACAAGAAGTCATGGACTACAGTAGGGAGATGTGGAAGGTTCGATGATTTTCCACTCTAACATCTGTTTGAGTTCTTGCCACACTGCAGTCCGTTGAGATAGTGGTACATTATAGGTTTTGTGATAGAAAATTTGACGAGGCCTGACTTCAGTTTTATAAACAAATGTCTTAATGACACCTGGTTTTTTGGTAAAGATCTGTATACACTTAGATAGTACTTGATACAGCTCATTGCGTTCATCACCAGTAATAGCAGTAGTTTCACTTTACTTACGGCTAATCAGTGTTTTCAAGTCGTCATATTCTTTATCAGTTGCGAGTACCTGTATGTTTGCTTCGTTGCTCTTCTGCAAAAATTGAATTTTGTACCCCGTACAATACTTGTCATGTTTGAGGGTCCTGGTATCCAATCCAATCGTGATTGCACTGCGCTTATGTCTAAGGAAACATTTACGTTTCGAGAAGTCAATAATACTGTCCTTCTCACATAACATATCCAAACCTATAATGCAATTAGTAATTAGATTCTGGACCACGAGAAATGGCCATTGTAGTGTTCCATTACCTATCTTAATGGTCACAAAAACATGTTTCGTAGCTGTTCTAGACTTATTACCCCGGCAGTTAAAATCTTACACTTCTGAAGAGGGAACTCTCGTACAGGTTCAAATTCGATAATTTTCTTATAGAAATTATACGACAAAACACTCACAGCCGCTCCTGTGTCCAAAACAATACTGGTTGGAATTCCTCCGACTATATCATTTGTTGTAGTAAAACTAGTTCGTTGTTATATGAACGACAATGTGTGTTCTCCTGCAGTAGTTCATCAGATAAGCTGCCGTCATGATCGTAGCGTATAAATAACAGTAGTTGCTGCTTAAAACTATTTGCTACATAATCATTGTGTTGTTCATCACTGGGTGTATCAAACAATGATTTGATATCGAAGTCTTCCCCCCAAACCTTCTTCAGCCACGACCTGGGGCTCAGTAGTGACTGTCTTTGGTTTGACGTCGTCGTAAACGGTGCAGGTGATGATACAGGCGGAGGTGGAGTTTCACTTGACAAATTGGAAATTTGTGGTAAGGTCTTATGGGACCAAACTGCTGAGGTCATCGGTTCCTAAGCCTACACGCTACTTACTGAACTTAAACTAACTTACGCTATGGACAACACACACACCCATGCCCGACGGAGGACTCGAACCTCCCACGGGGGGAGTCGCACAGACTGTGACAAGGCGCCCGAGACCGCGCGGCTATCCCGCGTGGCTTTCACTCGACACTTCTATTACGTTTACATTAGGGTATTGTGTATTCCACTCTCCAATCTGTTGTGGCTTTCGCGGTTTAGCACCTTGACTGCTGACTAGTGGGAAAAGCCCAATTTTGATTTTGTACAAGCTATGGCGGTATTTGCCAAGGATCTGTGTTGATGCTGTACTGTGGTGGTGGACCAGTATTACCGTTGTTACTGTTCCAGTTTTGCTGTTGATTTTGTACAGGCTGATAATTGTTTCTGCTTTTGTTCCAGCTTTTGTTGTTTCCGTTTCTGTTATTTCCATTACCATTGTCGCGGCGCCTCCTGTATGGGTTGTAGCTTGATGTGTAAGATATTATGATTATTGTTCATAATGGCGTGTGTCTGCTGATGTTGGTACTTGTATTGGTTGGCGGAAGGAAGGTGTTAATTCTGCGCTGCATAACCGACAGCGGCCGGCGCGCTAGGATTAAGTTGGCTAGCCAGGATTAAGTTGGCCAGCTTGCGCGTTTTGCATGCCACTGACGTACACATTATGACAGCTATTTTGCTGTGCGGAACGTTGATCCACATATAACATATCAACAGAATGAAGCACAGACAGAAAATATTCTCCATTATTGTCTGGAATGTGCAGCAACTTCTCTTTAATGTTAAAAGGCAGTCTGACTTTCAGTGCGTGGAGTATGTCGTGCGTAGCTACAGGTTCATCAAGAAAGTGGCCCATATTCAAATATTTCTCAAAATACCGGCGCAAATTACCATATTTAGCATTGAAAGGCTCTGGTTCCACAATACGGTCTTGTACCAAAATTTGGCCAAGAAAGTTCTTTCAGAATGCTCAATATCACGCATTTGTCGGCTTCATTATATGCCTAGACAGCTGCTTTACCCTGGATAAATGTAAATGTCGGGTAGACCGTTCGCCGGGTGCAAGTCTTTCGATTTGACGCCACTTCGGCGACTTGCGCGTCGATGGGGATGAAATGGTGATGACTAGGGCAACACAACACCCAGTCCCTGAGCGGAGAAAATCTCCGACTCAGCCGGGAATCGGACCCGAGCCCTTAGGATTGACATTCTGTCGCGCTGATCACTCAGCTAGCGGGGGCGGACGTTGCCTTGGATGAAACCTATAACGTAATAAATTCTCTTTCGGTCACTCCATGCTCTTGGGAACGCATTTCTAAATACTTTCAGAAAAATTACAGAATGTATAGTGTATCTAGTGAACCTGTCTGACGAATATTAGCTCCAAAAAACAACAACGCATCGTTCGTAGGGTAATCAGACCTATTGTGGTTTTCTCACCTTCTCCTCTGTTTCCTACGCTGTAAACACTTCACAGGTACAGTGCGAGGAATCGTAATGAACAACGGCGAATTGTCTGCACACGATTCCACTCCCACAAGTGCAAACGATGTTTAACAACAACATTAGCCACTTTGACGCAATCTGGGTGAGAAAAATTAAACATGGATCATTATGAAGTCCGCTCGTGGGAAAAAAAACTGTACAACAGCAATGATGATGCAGATATGAAGGGTGGACAGTAATATGATTGTTATGAGGAACTTGTTACGAGAAAATGAAGAAGATCCTAGTGAGGTAGTACAACCAGCTATAGACGTCCATTAGTGGTCTCTGTTAGTAATATTAATGGAGTTTCGCAGAAATTAGAAAGCACATGCCTGAAATGTGGCGCAACGATACCAATCCTACCAGTGAGTGACATCTGTACTGCGATTGCTTGTAGCGTTGCTCTTGGGGGACGAAAATAAAAAGAATTGTTACTTTTTTTTTTAATGTCGAAAAAGTGAATATTTTGGTGGGCCACTTGGCAACAGAATCAGGGATTTATTACGCTATTATAATAACATACGTTGACCATTAAATACCTGAATAAGAGCAGCATATTGATATATATATATATATTTGAGATCGCTCGGAAGAAACATTATCATTTCTGTGCATTTTTATAGTCGCGATGTAGTCATACCCGGATCAACACTAAGGGACCAGAAGATTTATAGACTTTAAAAGAAATGCAACACTACACAATTAAAAAAAAGTTGGTTCAGAAATAATAGGAAAACGATAATGTTCCTTCTGCCTCATGCTGCGTTCGGCCCATCAGCGTGATCGTAATTTCTGATGATGAAGTAACACAAAATAATTAACAGTTAAGTAAATAAGGAGATGGACTCATCAAGGTTAATTTACGAAAACAAGCACACTTACCTTTAACACACGTTTTTTTTAATGCTACGTACCTTTTCATATTAAATTACAATAGATGACCATTGTGGTTAAATACTTTATACATAACAGTCAAAATGTCCTCTTGATGCTGTCTGTTCGATATCAATTACAAGAAACTACATCTTTTCTGATTAGAAAAAATAACAATTAGCATATTCACTCAATATTTTCACATCAAATATAAAATACAGTTGTGGAACGCAGCAAGTCCGCGTCCGCCTCTCATGGAATACAAACAGTAAAAGGTGAGGCGCCAAAAGCCTCACTTGTCTTGAAACAACAGAATTCTTTTTTATACCATTAATCGATACATGTACATAGAGATTTACTGGCACCGCGCAAGAACGGCAAAGATAAAGAATAATAGATTCTGTCGCTGCTATGCGATGATTCATTTCTTTTACTTTACAATTGTTCGATAACTTTAGGCCATCAGGCGTTTACTATTGAGCGTATATTAATGTTTGTGAGGCGAAAATTACTAATATTACATGCTCTAGGTGCAAAAAGCGAAATGATGATTGAGAAGATCTTAGTCGCAGCAGGATGAATGGAGAGGACCGAGATATTTCATCATTAGTCGTATGTTGTTGTTGTTGTGGTCTTCAGTCCTGAGACTGGTTTGATGCAGCTCTCCATGCTACTCTATCCTGTGCAAGCTTCTTCATCTCCCAGTACTTACTGCAACCTACATTTTTCTGAATCTGCTTGGTGTATTAATCTCTTGGTCTCCCTCTACGATTTTTAGCTTCCACGTTGCCCTCCAGTACTAAATTGGTGATCCCTTGATGCCTCAGAACATGTCCTGCGAACCGATCCCTTCTTCTAGTCAAGTTGTGCCACAAACTTCTCTTCTCCCCAATCCTATTCAATACCTCCTCATTAGTTATGTGATGTACCCATCTAATCTTCAGCATTCTTCTGTAGCACCACATTTCTAAAGCTTCTATTCTCTTCTTGTCCAAACTAGTTATCGTCCATGTTTCACTTCCATACATGGCAACATTTCATACAAATACTTTCAGAAACGACTTCCTGACACTTAAATCTATACTCGATGTTAACAAATTTCTCTTCTTCAGAAACGCTGCCCTTGCCATTGCCAGTCTACATTTTATATCCTCTCTACTTCGACCATCATTAGTTATTTTGCTCCCCAAATAGCAAAACTCCTTTACTACTTTAAGTGTCTCATTTCCTAATCTGATTCCCTCAGCATCACCCGACTTAATTCGACTACATTCCATTATCCTCGTTTTGCTTTTGTTGATGTTCATCTTATATCCTCCTTCCAAGACACTGTCCATTCCGTTCAACTGCTCTTCCAAGTTCTTTGCTGTCTCTGACAGAATTACAATGTCATCGGCGAACCTTAAAGTTTTTATTTCTTCTCCATGGATTTTAATACCTACTCCGAATTTTTCTTTTGTTTCCTTCACTGCTTGCTCAATATACAGATTGAATAACATCGGGGAGAGGCTACAACCCTGTCTCACTCCCTTCCCAACCACTGCTTCCCTTTCATGTCCCTCGATTCTTATAAGTGCCATCTGGTTTCTGTACAAATCGTAAATAGCCTTTCGCTCCCTGTATTTTATCCCTGCCACCTTCAGAATTTGAAAGAGAGTGTTCCAGACAACATTGTCAAAAGCTTTCTCTGTCTACAAATGCTAGAAACGTAGGTTTACCTTTCCTTAAACGATTTTCTAAGATAAGTCGTAGGGTCGGTATTGCCTGACGTGTTCCTATATTTTTACGGAATCCAAACTGATCTTCCCCGAGGTCGGCTTCTACCAGTTTTTCCATTCGTCTGTAAAGAATTCCCGTTAGTATTTTGCATCCGTGACTTATTAAACTGATTGTTCGGTAATTTTCACATTTGTCAGCACCTGCTTTATTTGGGATTGAAATTATTATATTCTTCTTGAAGTCTGAGGGTATTTCGCCTGTCTCGTACATCTTGCATACCAGATGGTAGAGTTTTGTCAGGACTGGCTCTCCCAAGGCCGTCAGAAGTTCTAATGGAATGTTGTCTACTCCCGGGGCCTTGTTTCGACTCAGGTGTTTCAGTGCTCTGTCAAACTCTTCACGCAGTATCGTATCTCCCATTTCATCTTCATCTACATCCTCTTCCATTTCCATAATATTGTCCTCAAGTACATCACCCTTGTATTGACCATCTACACTCCTGGAAATGGAAAAAAGAACACATTGATACCGGTGTGTCAGACCCACCATACTTGCTCCGGACACTGCGAGAGGGCTGTACAAGCAATGATCACATGCACGGCACAGCGGACACACCAGGAACCGCGGTGTTGGCCGTCGAATGGCGCTAGCTGCGCAGCATTTGTGCACCGCCGCCGTCAGTGTCAGCCAGTTTGCCGTGGCATACGGAGCTCCATCGCAGTCTTTAACACTGGTAGCATGCCGCTACAGCGTGGACGTGAACCGTATGTGCAGTTGACGGACTTTGAGCGAGGGCGTATAGTGGGCATGCGGGAGGCCGGGTGGACGTACCGCCGAATTGCTCAACACGTGGGGCGTGAGGTCTCCACAGTACATCGATGTTGTCGCCAGTGGTCGGCGGAAGGTGCACGTGCCCGTCGACCTGGGACCGGACCGCAGCGACGCACGGATGCATGCCAAGACCGTAGGATCCTACGCAGTGCCGTAGGGGACCGCACCGCCACTTCCCAGCAAATTAGGGACACTGTTGCTCCTGGGCTATCAGCGAGGACCATTCGCAACCGTCTCCATGAAGCTGGGCTACGGTCCCGCACACCGTTAGGCCGTCTTCCGCTCACGCCCCAACATCGTGCAGCCCGCCTCCAGTGGTGTCGCGACAGGCGTGAATGGAGGGACGAATGGAGACGTGTCGTCTTCAGCGATGAGAGTCACTTCTGCCTTGGTGCCAATGATGGTCGTATGCGTGTTTGGCGCCGTGCAGGTGAGCGCCACAATCAGGACTGCATACGACCGAGGCACACAGGGCCAACACCCGGCATCATGGTGTGGGGAGCGATCTCCTACACTGGCCGTACACCACTGGTGATCGTCGAGGGGACACTGAATAGTGCACGGTACATCCAAACCGTCATCGAACCCATCGTTCTACCATTCCTAGACCGGCAGGGGAACTTGCTGTTCCAACAGGACAATGCACGTCCACATGTATCCCGTGCCACCCAACGTGCTCTAGAAGGTGTAAGTCAACTACCCTGGCCAGCAAGATCTCCGGATCTGTCCCCCATTGAGCATGTTTGGGACTGGATGAAGCGTCGTCTCACGCGGTCTACACGTCCAGCACGAACGCTGGTCCAACTGAGGCGCCAGGTGGAAATGGCATGGGAAGCCGTTCCACAAGACTACATCCAGCATCTCTACGATCGTCTCCATGGGAGAATAGCAGCCTGCATTGCTGCGAAAGGTGGATATACACTGTACTAGTGCCGACATTGTGCATGCTCTGTTGCCTGTGTCTATGTGCCTGTGGTTCTGTCAGTGTGATCATGTGATGTATCTGACCCCAGGAATGTGTCAATAAAGTTTCCCCTTCCTGGGACAATGTATTCACGGTGTTCTTATTTCAATTTCCAGGAGTGTATATACTCCTTCCACCTTTCTGCTTTCCCTTCTTTGCTTAGAACTGGGTTTCCATCTGAGTTCTTGATAGTAATACAAGTGGTTCTCTTTTCTCCAAAGGTCTCTTTAATTTTCCTGTAGGCAGTATCTATCTTACCCCTAGTGAGATATGCCTCTACATCCTTACATTTGTCCTCTAGCCATCCCTGCTTAGCCGTTTTGCGCTTCCTGTCGAACTCATTTTTGAGTTTTTGCCTGCTTCATTTACTGCATTTTTATATTTTCTCCTTTCATCAATTAAATTCAATATTTCTTCTGTTACCCAAGGATTTCTACTAGCCCTCGTCTTTTTACCTACTTGATCCTCTGCTGCCTTCTCTACTTCATCTCTCAAACCTACCCATTCTTCTTCTACTGTATTTTTTTCCCCCATTCCTGTCAATTGTTCCTTTATGCTCTCCCTGAAACTCTGTACAACCTCTGGTTTAGTCTGTTTATCCAGGTCCCATCTATTTAAATTCCCACGTTTTTGCAGTTTCTTCGGTTTTAATCTACAGTTCATCCTAAATATCTGTCTTTCCATTATATAATCTATCTGAAACCTGTCAGTATCTCCAGGCTTCTTCCATGTATACAACCTTCTTTTATGATTGTTGAACCAAGTGTTAGCTATGATTAATTTGTGCTCTGTGCAAAATTCTACTAGGCGGCTTCCTCTCTCATTTCTTAGCCCCAATCCATATTCACCTACTACGTTTCCTTCTCTCCCTTTTCCTACTACCGAATTCCAGTCACCCATGACTATTAAATTTTCGTCTCCCTTCAATATCTGAATAATTTCTTTTATTTCATCATTTATTTCTTCAATTTCTTCGTCATCTGCAGAGCTAGTTGGCATATAAACTTGTACTACTTTAGTAGGCGTGGACTTCGTGTCTATCTTGGCTACAATAATGCGTTCACTATGCTGTTTGTAGTAGCTTACCCGCTTTATTCATTATTAAACCTACTCCTGGATTACCCCTATTTTTATTTTGTATTTGTAACCCTGTATTCACCTGACCAAAAGTCTTGTTCCCCCTGCCACCGAACTTCACTAATTCCCACTGTATCTAACTTTAACCTATCCATTTTCCTTTTTAAATTTTCTAACCTAGTCTTATAGTATTAATTTCAAAGAAAATTGTGTCCATTTGCGAAGAGGAGGAATTAAGACGACTATTAGCTTGAAAGGCAGCTTAGATTGAGAGAAGTAGTACAATTGACAGATATGCTGGCTGACGTTTTCGTTATTAGCAGCACCCAACACTATGAAGGCAAGTGCAGTGACACTGCATACATAACGATGGAGATGAAAGGGCAGAGGAAACGACATGATCCCGAACTGCCTGTCAGCCAGGACACAAGACCAAGGAAAGTATCAACAGTGTTGCTGAGGTATTGCACAGGCATAAGAAGATATTTTCCAACCAGACAATGATCATAACGACTGCAGAATGTAAGGTACACGCGACGGAACAATACTTTTCTTACAACTGTGCCCAATTCAACAATTCAAAGTACAAGACAGTAAAAATTTTGAAGAAGTAGGAATCGGGAATAAGTGAGAGCTCAAAGAGTCAATCTACACCACTGGCCATTAAAATTGCTTCACCACGAAGATGACGTGCTACAGACGCGAAATTTAACCGACAGGAAGAAGATGCTGTGATATGCAAATAATTAGCTTTTCAGAGCATTCACACAATGTTGGTTCCGGTGGCGACACCTACAACGTGCTGACATGGGGAACGTTTCCAGCCGATTTCTCATACACGAACAGCAGTTGACCGACGTTGCCAGGTGAAAGGTTGTTGTGATGCCTCGTGTTAGGAGGAGAAATACGCACCATCACGTTTCCGACTTTGATAAAGGTCGCATTGTAGCCTATTGCGATTGCGGTTTATCGTATCGCGAAATTGCTGCTCGCGTTGGTCGAGATCCAATGACTGTTAGCAGAATATGGAATCGGTAGGCCCAGGAGCGTAATACGGAACGCCGTGCTGGATCCCAATGGCCTCGTATCACTAGCAGTCGAGATGACAGGCATCTTATCTGCATAGCTGTAACGGATCGTGCAGCCACGTCTCGATCCCTGAGTCAACAGATGGGGACGTTTGCAAGACAACAACCATCTTCACGAACAGTTCGACGATGTTTGCAGCAGCATGGACTATCAGCTCGGAGACCGTGGCTGCGGTTACCCTTGACGCTGCATCGCAGACAGGAGCGCCTGCGATGGTGTACTCAACGACGGACCTGGGTGCACGAATGGCAAAACGTCATTTCTTCGGATGAATCCAGGTTCTGTTTACAGCATCATGATGGTCGCATCCGTGTTTGGCGACATCGCGGTGAACGCACATTGGAAGCGTGTATTCGTTATCGCCATACCGGCGTATCACCCGGCGTGATGGTATGGGTTGCCATTGGTTACACGTCTCGGTCACCTCTTGTTCGCATTGACGGCACTTTGAACAGTGGACGTTACATTTCAGATGTTTTACCCCACGCGGCTCTACCCTTCATTCGATCCCAGCGAAACCCTACATTACAGCAGGATAATGTACGACCGCATGTTGCAGGTCCTGTACGGGCCTTTCGGGATATAGAAAATGTTCTACTGCTGCCCTGGCCAGCACATTCTCCAGATCTGTCACCAATTGAAAACGTGTGGTCAATGGTGGTCGAGTAACTGGCTCGTCACAATACGCCAGTCACTACTCTTGATGAACTGTGGTATAGTGTGGAAGGTGCATGGGCAGCTGTACCTGTACACGCCTTCCAAGCTCTGTTTGACTCAATGCCCAGGCGTATCAAGGCCGTTATTACGGCCAGAGGTGGTTGTTCTGGGTACTGATTTCTCAGGATCTATGCAACCAAATTGCGTGAAAATGTAGTCACATGTCATTTCTCGTATAACATATTTGTCCAATGAACACCTGTTTATCATCTGCATTTCTTCTTGGTGTAGCAATTTTAGTGGCCAGTAGTGTATATCTACATCCGCTCTTCTCAAGCGACCTTATACTACTTGGGGGACGGTACTTCTCCTATTCCAGTCGCAAGTGGTTCATGGCAAGAAGGATTCCTGGTAAGTCTCAGAGTGGGCTCGAATTCCTCTGATTTTAACTAAATGGTCCTTTCTCTAGATTTGCGCATGTGGAAGAAATATGCAGACTGACTCTTGTAGGAATGTGTTCTCTCGAAATTTTGACGGTAGACTGTGCGCCTCTCTGTTGCAGCGTCTGCCACTTGTGTTGGTTGAGCATTTCCACAACACTTCCGCGCCTGCTACATCAACCTGTAACGAAATGTTCTATTTTTCTTTGGATGTTCTCTCTTTCCTGTATCAATCCTCTCCGGTACAGATCACAGGCTGAGTGAGCTATGTCCGACTTCTCTCCATTCAGAATGACATAATGCGTTTTGTTTGCTAGAAACTAATCAATCCAATCACGCAGTTGGTCTGATATTTGGTACACTTGTATTTTCTTCACTGAGCGGCAGTACAATCCCCTCGAAGTTCATTTGTCCTATCCTTGAACCCCTTCCTATACCCATTTATGTCTAGGTAAAGTTCCCTAATGTGTTTTGTTTTACTGTTTGTTTCCATTTTTTTAATTTGATTGTTCAAATAATTCCTCTTCTTTGCCAGTAGCCTACAACCAACTTCCCTTCTCATGTTCAAGAACTCTTCTCGTTTTCTGTCTCCCATCACAAAGTGATAACTAAAGTATGGAACTCAGAGATGATACCTGAAGAGTGACCGGAATCGATTCTGATCCCAATTTTTAAGAAGGGCGACAGAATAGATTGCAGTATTTATAGAGGGATATCGCTATTACCAGTATGTTCCACAATTTTCTCGAATATTCTGCTAAGCAGGCTTACACCATATGCAGATGAAATTGTGGGGGATTACCAAGCTGGCTTTCGGAGGAACAGATCAACTATAGACCAAATATTCACCCTGCGTCAAATTTTGGAAAAGAAATGGGAATACAATAAACCAGTTCATAATCTTTTCATAGATTTTACAAAAGCATATGATTCAGTATTGCACTCAAAATTGTACAGAATTCTTTTGGAACTTGTACCAAAGAAGTATGTTAGACTTATAGAAGCGAGTTTGAAAAACACAAAAGATAGAATACCCATGGGGAAATTGGAGCCAGAAGAATTTGTAATATAGAACTTTTTAATTTAGCCCTAGAATATATTGTACGAATGGCAGCAGACAATTCAGAGGTTGTGGAGTTAAAAGGAAATATTAAGATATGAGGGTATGCAGATGATCTAAACATCATTAGCGATAGTAGGAAAGAATCTGTAACAGCAAATGCGAATGCGTTAATCAAGGCTAGTGAAGATGTAGGTCTAAGGATGAGTGAAGAAAAAACTAAACACCGGGTTACCACTAGAATACCAGCAGCAGTAGATCAGGAAATGTTGAGAGCTGGAGACATGCAGTTTGAAAAAGTGAACACATTTAAGTATCTAGGCGTGGACATCACTTCGAGAAATGAGATTGAATACGAACTGAAGAAGAGATTACGGGCGGGAAATGTGTGCTACTTCTCACTGAATAGATTACTTTCATCACGGATATTGTCTAGGAATTTAAAGATTAGAATACACAAAACTATTATTCTACCAGTTATGCAGTATGGGTGTGAGACTTGGTCTCTCACTGTGCAAAATGAAAAGCCGTTTCGAGTATCTGAAAACAAAATTTCGAGAAAAATTTTCGGAGCAAAAAGGGATGACATTAGCGGAGAGTGGCGAAAACTGCATAACGAAGAGGTTCACGAACTCTATTCAAGCCCTGACATAATCAGTATTATTAAATCACGTAGGCTGCGATGGGCGGGTCACGTAGCTCGAATGGATGACGGCAGGGCAGCGCGCAGAGTACTGGTAGGGCACTTAGAGGGAACGCGTCCCGTGGGGAGACCGAGGGGTAGATGGGAGGACAATGTGAAGGCTGATTTGAGGAGCCTAGGTATTGAAGGTGAATGGAAGGAAATAGCCCAAGACAGGGAAAGATGGCGAAAATACGTTGCTGCGGTAATGGACTCCCGAGTCTGGTATGACCAGTGTATGAGTGAGTGTAAGTGGCAGTGCACAACTATATCGAATGTCTTCCGGAATTCAAAGAACTACATGGGCATCTGCATCTGCTCGTGGATGAACAGAGTGAGCTGTGCTTCACACGATCGGTGTTTTCAGAACCTATGTTGATTACCATAGAGAAGATTTACCGTCTCCAGATGTGTGCTAATAAGTGTATATAAAACAAATTTCAAAACTCTACATCAGATCAACTTCATAGATTTAGGTCTACAGCTGCGCGGCTGTTCGATGATCCATCTTGGAAATAGGAGTGGCTGTGCTTGTTCCAACTACTAGGAGCACTTCCAGAGGCCTACAGTACTCTGCTAGTAGAAGATGGTTACGTTCTTGTGCATACTCTGTGCAGAATCGAAATGGTATCCCTCCAGGTCCAGTTGCACGATTTCAGTTGCTTTTCCATTCGTTGTTCACTGATTTCTATATCTGTCATTTATCCAACGATTCAGTGGACGAATAAAAGTGTGAAACGGTTTTCGAAAAGGGTGGCTAGCATTTTCTGCGTCTCCTCTGCTTCAATGTCATTATGACCGCAAAATGTCTGGGCAGATGGTTATGACCCGTTTACTGATTTAACCTAAGGTCAAAACTTCTAGCATTCTGTGTCAAGTCAATGATCTGCCATTTCTATTTGAGAAGAACAACGGTAATGGATAGGTAGTGCTGGATGCACGCGAGTAAACCAAATCACACTGTTACAGATGGACAAGCCACAAAGACGAGAGGTATTAATATAAAAATTTTGTGGACGAAAAAATTCAGCACCTCTGCAACAAAGCACTCAGGGATCTGTCTGTCGATATTCCAGAACAATACAAGTCCCTTGCACATCTTTGCAGAGGCTTGTAAAAAGGATTTAAGATCTCAATCCTCTAGGCTGCAAATGAGAATGCACAATTACATTACTGAACAGAACAGACCAGGATGACTCCTTTATGAAAAAAATGTTGTGGTGTTTGACGAGACAAATTTTCATCTGAATGGGTTTATTAGTAAAAAAAATTTCTGATATTACTAGGACAGGAACCTCAAACTCATTCACGAAAAGGCACATTGTAGACCAAAAGTCGTTGTATGGTTACCACTGAAATTGTTAGACCTCTGTTTTGAAGACAACGGCCGGCGACTGTCTATTCTGAGCAGTAGGTGGCTATGATTAACAATATCTTCTTTTAATGAAATATTCTCTGGTTTTTAAGCCATGTCTAGTGGTTAGCTGTACGAGACCTTTTGACAGGGAACTCCTCTGCCACTGTCAAGTGGTTGACTGTCGTTTGGATGCTGTTTTTGTGGTTGTATAACTTATATAACCATATGTGGTCGTCGATATTGTTGATGTGTTGCAGGAACTCTTCCAGCTTTTAATGTCCGTGATATCATGACCACATTAAGTCCATGATGGAAGTAGAGAAGAAGGGTTCCTTGCCATTCCTGAACGCCCTTGTCTTCCGTGAAACCAATGCGTGCCTCGGTCTGCTCCGAGGACCTTTGTACATCGAGCTGAAACCATTTCAGATGTCAAAAATCTGCTGAGGGAACTCAGCCACTTACGTAAAGTTTTCGCGGAAAATGGTTGCAACAACAGACAAATTTCGCAAGCAGTTTCATCCAAGCCACGACAGCAGAAAGCCTCTGAAGAGGACACGAACAAGATTGCGTTTTTACCTCTTTGTGGCTCAATAACAGGGAAGATTAGACGGGTCCTGAAGAGACATAAAATCGATACAGCCTTCAACCCCAGTAAATCGGGTGACTATTAAGGGTATACGGAATGAGTTTTTCGATGAAAAAATCGATTTTTGGGT
Organism: Schistocerca americana; assembly: GCF_021461395.2. Lineage (NCBI taxonomy): Eukaryota > Metazoa > Arthropoda > Insecta > Orthoptera > Acrididae > Schistocerca > Schistocerca americana. The sequence goes on along the minus strand of NC_060127.1, from coordinate 19,319,171 downwards.
AAATGCATTTTCGAAAAATTTAGACTCTCCCGTTTAATACCATGCATAAAATATTTGGATGACGTGAATAGAACTATTTTAAATAATTTTTTAAAATAATTTCGACACACGATGTTCCGCACCTTGTATATGAGACGTGAAATATACCTGATATAGACAGCCTTGCCAGAGATATAATTGAGCATAAGAGAGTTAGCTTTTCTGTTGGCTACACTGCTAGACAGTTGACAATAGATTCTGCACCATTTGTATTGTTTCCTTTGTGAGTACATCCATGTCATTGTTGTGAAAGTCGTATGTGGAGAAGTCATTGAGTTTTCTTTCCTTCAACATGCCAAGACCTAGTCTGAAGGTATTTAGAAAGCGTGTACATTGGCGCAAGAAAGTAAAGTGTACTAAAAATTCGTCTGATTCATCTTCATCAGTATCTGATGTCCCAGTAGCGACTAACCTCAACACTGGTAGTGATACATTGAGTGATGCTGCTGCCACTACACCGGAAAGTGCTTCAAGAAGAAAACTAGCTGGAATTGAAGAAGAATACAAGAAACTAAATGCTGGGACTACAAAATATGAGGTAATTAACGTCTCTTTATTATCAGACGTTTTGGAGAACAATGTGTGCTGCAAACAATGTGGAAAATGTGGTGTTTCATTGAAAACAAACTTACATGTAGGACTTGCTTGTGAATTAGAGTTAATGTGCAGTTATTGCAAACACAGTGTTACTTTCTTCAATTCCTCACATGTTACTGCAGAGACAGGTAAACTATACGATATAAAGATTAGACTGGTTTATGGATTACGGTGTATAGGAAAGGGCAGGGCTGCAGGTGCCATGTTGTGTGGTGTGATGAACCTCCCTCCTCCACCTTCAGAATTTAACAAACACATAATTGCAATAGGCTCTGCTGTAGAAGATGTGGCACAGGAAAACATGAAAGATGCTGTTGAGGAAGCAGTTGTTGAAAATAATAATAGCAGAGACTTGTCCATAGCTTTTGATGGAAGCTGGCAGAAGAGAGGCCACACATCTCTGAATGGTGTAGTAACAGCTACAAGTGTGGACACTGGTAAGGTAGTTGATGTGGCAATACTTTCCAAGCATTGCAGATGTGAGGAGAAAATGAAAACTAAACATGAAGAGGAGTGCGTGGCAAATTACTATGGGTCAAGTGGTGATATGGAAGTTGCTGGTGTAAGAAGTATTTATCAACGCTCAGTAAAATGGTACAACGTTAGATACATAAATTATCTTGGAGATGGTGACTCAAAGGCTTTCAAAGAAATTGAGGAACTGAGACCATGTGGTAACGATGTGAAGATTTCCAAATTGGAGTGTGTTGGCCATGTTCAGAAAAGGATGGGATCAAGACTTCGACAGCTCAAGGCTAGCATGAAAGGCAAGAAAATGAGCGATGGAAAAATAGACTGACAGATGCTACAATAGATCATATTCAGAAGTGCTATGGTCTAGCAATAAGACAGAATACAGCAGATGCAGAATCAATGAGAAGAGCAGTCTGGGCTCTGTTTTTTCATACAGCTTCAAACAATGAGAATCCCCAACATGGACTATGTCCAAAAGGAGACGATAGTTGGTGCAAGTACAACAGAGGCAAGTTAACTAAGAAACAATACATTCACCCTCATCACCTGCCACCTGCCATAATGGATGAAATAAAACCAATAATCCGAGACCTCGCAGATATTAGTCTACTAAAGAAATGTCTTCATGAACGGACTCAAAATCCAAATGAGTGTGTGAACCATGTGATATGGAATAGACTAGCTAAAACTGTGTTTGTGGGTATAAACACACTTCACTTTGGCGTTTATGATGCTGTTCCATCATTCAATCAGGGCAATATAACAATGTGCAAAGTTCTGCAGAAGTTGGGGCTCTGTGTAGGACTACGAACTGCCGCAGCTATGCTTTGTTTGGACAAGGAACGGCTCAGGTCTTCAGATAATACCATAAAAGTATATTCAAAGATGGCTAGACAGCATATCAGAGCCATCAAGAGGAAGCTGTTGGACGATTCTGATGATACAAGCTATGGAGCAGGCTTGTACTGAAGTAAAAACTGTGAAGCTAATTTCCCGTAACTTTAGTTTTTTTGTGTATAAGGTACATTTTCTCAGGGCCTATTTATAGTAGAAAGATGAATTTTTCTGTAGTTGTTCCTTAAAACCTTCTAATATATCTGAATTAAAAGATATGTGGAATTATTTTGTATTAATGCATGTAAATTTTAAAATACTTGTTAAAATGTATAACTTTTTTTAACATTTACAAAAAATAAAATATCTGAAAAACTATACATTGTTTTTTCAAAATTAATAACTCAGCATAACAGCAGAACATATCTCTGCGTTCTGTGAAAAAATCAAGAGTATCGTCCAAATAACAAATGAGAAAATGTTCCTAACTTTTAGCTCAATTTAACGTTGTAAGCATAGGGCGTTCTGTATACCCTTAAACCTTTTGAATGACGATGTAGGCATATGCAAAATACCGTGTGGGTGTTGTCAGTTTTATGTCGGTCAGACTGTCCGCACTAATGAACAGCGCTGCACAGAACATGCACTATGCCGAAAAGTCGGCTGTAGCGGAACATACACTGAAAAATGAACACAGAATTGGGTTCGACGAGACTTCTGTTTCTGAATAGAGCAAAGGCTGCTGGGAAAGCGTAATAAACAAGGCAACAGAGATCAAAATATTGGGCAACACCCTTAATAAAGGCGTCGGATTGCAGTAGAGTAAGGCCTAGGATTCTGTGACTGAGTAGTTGAAGTGGGCATGACAGTCACGCCACCGAAACATTACCGTGTATGGTGTGCGACTGAGCACCGGTGACGTCACTGGTGATGGTGCAGCTATGTAAGCACGGCTGCGGCACCCACACGACAGTGAAACTCTGGACAATGGTAGAGGAGGCCTCTCGCGGAAGCTCGTGGACACTAAACCATCTGATGCAGCTTTAATCCTGAGAATATTTTATGAATGGGTTTTGCTGCGACAGTGTGTGTTCGTACATAATAATATCTTCATTCCACAGATGCAGGAACATTGCATCTAAATGTGATATGTTTATAGGAAGTAGGCCTACAGCCCAGGTGGTCTGTAATTCAATGACTATGCTGATGATATAGCCGGCAAGATCATCTGATCATTCAGTCCCTAATTTTTTCTGTGGAGTCATCTCCAGAGCAATGTTTTTTTCACGGCAACTCTAGAATACTAATGAGCTGAAAGCTATAATACAGGAAGAAAGAGAGGCTATCCCTCAAAAAATGTCTGAGACCGTAATGATCAGCTTCCCTGAATATCTTCAGCAGTGAAGCACCAACGATGGAAGCCATTTGTGTGAAGTACTGTTCACGAAATAAGCTTGAGATTCGCTATACAATAATGGTGATGTCTTTAGAACAGTTGTCTATACTTACAAGAGTCTAAATATATGTTAAACCTCACAATAATCAAATTAAAATATACAACCTCCTTGTGACACTCAACATTTTCGACACAGTCCGTATTGTCCAGGTACACAGCTCATCTGTAGTTCAACCACGCCAAGACGGCCAATACTGCGGTTCGATCGCGTTCGCATTGTTACTTTGTGCCAGGAACGGCTCTCAACAAGGGAAGTGTCCAGGCATCTCGTAGTGAACCAAAGCGATGTTGTTGGGGGATGGAGGAGATACAGAGAGAGAGGAACTGTCGATGACATGCCTCGCTCAGGTCTACTACAGCAGTGGATGACCGCTACCTACGGATTATGGCTCGGAGGAACCCTGACACCAACGCCACCATGTTGAATAATGCTTTTCGTGCAACCACACGACGTCGCGTTACGACCCAAACTGTGTGCACCCCCAACGTCCATGGCGACGACCATCTTTGCAACCAAGGCACCATGCAGCGCAGTACACATGGGCCCAACAACATGCCGAATGGACCGCTCAGGATCATCACGTTCTCTTCACCAATGGGTGTCGCATATGCCTTCAGGCAGACAATCGTCAGAAACGTGTTTGGAGGCAACCCAGTCAGGCTGAACGCATTAAACACACAGTACGGCGAGTGCAGCAAGGTGGTGGTTCCCTGCTGTTTTGAGATGGCATCATGTGGCACCGACGTTCACCACTGGTGGTCATGGAAGGCGCCATAACGGCTGTACGATACGTGAATGCCATCCTCTGACCTATAGTGCAACCATATCGGCAGCATATTGGCAAGCAATTTGTCTTCATGGACGACAATACGCGCCCCCATCGTGTACATCTTGTGAACGACTTCTTTCAGGATACGACATCACTCGACTAGAGTGGCCAGCATGTTCTCCAGACATGAACCCTGACGAACATGCCTGGGATAGATTGAAAAGGGCTGTTTATGGACGACGTGACCCATCAACTAGTCTGAGGGATCTTCGCCGAATCGCCGTTGAGGAGTGGGACAATATGGACCAACAGTGCCTTGATGAACTTGTGGATAGTATGCCACGACGAATACAGCCATGCATCAACGCAAGAGGACGCGCTACTGGGTATTAGAGGTACTGTTGTGTACAGCAATCTGGACCACCACCTCTGAAGGTCTCGCTGTATGTGGTACAACGTGCAATGTGCGGTTTTCATGAGCAATAAAAAGGGCGGAAATGATGTTTAGGTTGATCTCTATTCCAATTTTCTGTACAGGTTCCGGAACTCCCGAATCCGAGGTGATGCAAAACATCTTTCGTGTGTGTACAAATCTGCAATTCTGGTATGCGCTGAAATCCATGCATCAAAATGCCGTAGCACACCACTAGAGGAGAGAAGAGAAAGTGGCGCAGGCTACTGACAAAGCGCAGATAGGTTGATAAATTTTGTTATGTGTGCTCTAGTTGCAACTGCATTGTGGCACAGAGATATCCATGTGTACCAGGTATTTACACCAAGAAAAGTAACAATATAACATTACTTTTTAGATGAGATAATGAAAACTTTTGACCCTACAGGACATAGAGACATCTGAATCACATTTGATGGGTGATTACATAAGCACTTTTTAAGCTGTTTCTCCTCTCCAGCTACTTACAGTACAATCACATCAATACCACCATTGTGCACTCACAGTCTAGGTTCTGATGGTTTTTACGTGTGCTGTGAGAAAATGTGAATATTTCTCGTCTGTGGCTCATTGCGAATCTCTGCAGTATAACGTCACAAGTATATAAACATGAAAAAGTAGGTATATTCTAAAGTTGCGTACATTTGGCGAGTGTTGCAAATCTATGTCTTTTCATCAGTGTGAAGTCACGACCATTCTTTCAACTTGCTGGTAATCCTGAACACCTCACAGCTTTATGAACTAGCCTGCAGCTGTGAATGCTGCTTCAGTGCCCAACTTTGCTCAAATATTTTGTTGCAGATGCGACAGATGTACGGACGCCCGCCAGTATGCAACTGTAAATGCTGCTTCAGATGACTTTTTTTTTACGAATGCCTTGCTACGAGCCCCATAGCTATGGGAGCGTTCACCAGTGTGCAGCTGTGAGGGATGTTTCAGTTGCCAAAGGCTGATTGTCTCGTCGCAGACGAAACAGATGGGGGACTGTTTGTCAGTGTGTAGCCGTAAATGCTCTTCAGACAAGTTTTTCGTACGAATATCTTGCTGCAAAACCCACAGCTGTATGGGCGTTTGCCAGTATGCATAAGCGACTGCTGCTCCAGGTGACAACTTTTGCACGAATGTCTTGTTGCCAACGCCACAGCTATATGGAAGTTCACCAGCGTGCAACTGCAAATGCTTGTTCAGGTTAATTTTGTGTGAGAATGCCTTGCTGCAAACCCAACAGTTGTAGCGATGTTCCCCAGGGTGCTCCGCTGACGTGCTTCAGCTGCGAATTTTGAGTGGAGGTCTTGTTGCAAACGCCATTGCTGTATGGGCGTTCACCACTGTGCGCTTCAAACTGCTAAGTCTTCAGACGTTTTGTGACACATGCTACACCACTGCAGAAGTTCACATCTTTTCAAGTCTGTGTGCTCCTTCAGTTCCTGCAACTGTGGAGCATCTTTTTGCAGCTGCCACATCTGTGCCTCAGATGTCTTGTACAAATTTTATTCCCGTATATTGCTTCCTGCTTGGTGGTTCATGGTATCCTGTTACCTGTTGCTGAAGCTACTGGACGCAGGTAATCAAAACACTGCTGTCATCATCAGTCTTGTCGTCCTCCACATCAACAGGGATAGTAGTGCAGAAAGCAGAGAAAAATGTGACATGAACTATTGTCATAACACTGCAAGTTTGTAAACGAAAAATTGGCTGTGATGTCAACCGTCTCAAACATCCAGCAAACAAGGTTATAATGTAGGAACACACTGCCTTCAATGGACATAATCTTTTGGCCTCTTCGAGTGGCAGCACAGGGACCAGAGTTCATGTGAGGCATTACTTTAGAATCCAAAATCTCGCAAAATTTGTCACAGAGCATTCCAAAGAAGTTAAAATTAGACAATTTCGTTGATAGCAGGATTACTTAGAATGAAACATCAGGATAACGCAAATAACAATAATTACTCTGGCAGATGAAAGAAATTAATTGAGAGGGACCATAAAACTCTAATGCATATTTCTATATCAACACATATACTCCGCAAATCACTGTCGGTGTGAGAAGAATACTTAATTTCAGGTATTCCTATTGTCTTAGTGATATGAGGAGACAGGTTTAAGCCCTTCTCATAGCTCTCCTCCCACCCAGAAGTCATTGATCACAAAACAACGCTACCTTGCTTTTGGAGCATTGGTGAATAAACACTTTTACAGAGTGAGGACCACTGAAGAGATGTTCCATTAATAGAAGCCTATGTAAACCTTGCAGATGTTTCGAAAAAAACTATTTAAATGACAGCAGAAAGACAGAAAACGCTCAAACTAGAATTTGCTGAAAATTTGCACAAGTATTCACCTAGAAATGACAATCGAAACCTAAAGTACTCCTCCGGTTAACAAACAATTGTCATAAAAGGACATGGACCTTTTTGCTACTATTTCAGAACGTTGATGGGTTAACATATTTATTGAACATTATTTACTTGTTTCATAAGTGAATGAAAAGTGAAGAAGACCAAGTAACAGGTACAACGGAATGTAGTCTCTGCCATGCACTCCATAGTCGTATGAAGAGTATGGATGTAGATGTAGAGCTTCGACAGACGGCCTCTTAACACAGGCAGCTACGATAGCCTGCACCTACCACGCCCTGCGTCAAGGCCAAAAATAACGACAGATTTGAGAGGAATTCTCGCAGAGTGGCAGCTGTAGTCGCTACCAAGCAGAACACGCAACAATGCTGGGATAGGAGCCAGTTGGCGGATGACAAAATACACTACTGGCCATTAAAATTGCTACACCAAGAAGAAATGCAGATGATAAACGGGTAGTCATTGGACAAATATATTATACTAAAACTGACATGTGATTACATTTTCACGCATTTTGGGTGCATAGATCCTGAGAAATCAGTAACCAGAACAACCACCTCTGGCCGTAATAACGGCCTTGATACACCTGGGCATTGAGTCAAACAGAGCTCGGATGGCGTCTACAGGTACAGCTGCCGATGCAGCTTCCACACGATACCACGGTTCATCAAGAGTAGTGACTGGCGTATTTTGACAAGCCAGTCGCTCGGTCACCATTGACACATGTTTTCAATTGGTGAGAGATCTGGAGAATGTGCTGGCCAGGGCAGCAGTCGAACATTTTCTGTATCCACAAAGGCCCGTACAGGACCTGCAACATGCGGTCGTACATTATTCTGCTGAAATGTAGGGTTTCGCAGGGATCAAATGAAGGGTAGAGCCACGGGGCGTAACACATCTGAAATATGACGTCCACTGTTCAAAGTGCCGTCAATGCGAACAAGAGGTGACCGAGACGTGCAACCAGTGGCAACCCATACCATCACGCCGGGTGATACGCCAGTATGGCGATGACGAATACATGCTTCCAATGTGCGTTCACCGCGATGTCGCCAAACACGGATGCGACCATCATGATGCTGTAAACAGAACCTGGATTCATTCCAAGAAATGAAGTTTGGCCATTCGTGCACCCAGGTTCGTCGTTGAGTACACCATCGCAGGCGCTCCTGTCTGATGCAGCGTCAAGGGTAAAAGCAGCCATGGTCTCCGAGCTGATAGTCCATGCTGCTGCAAATCTCGTTGAACTGTTCGTGCAGATGGTTGTTGTCTTGCAAACGTCCCCATCTGTTGACTCAGGGATCGAGACGTAGCTGCACGATCGGTTACAGCCATGCGTATAAGATGCCTGTCCTCTCGACTGCTAGTGATACGAGGCAGTTGGGATCCAGCACGGCGTTCCGTATTACCGTCATGAACCCACCGATTCCATATTCTGCTAACAGTCATTAGATCTCGACCAACGCGAGCAGCAATTTCGCGATACGATAAACCGCAATCGCGATAGGCTACAATCCGACCTTTGACAAAGTCGGAAACGTGTTGATACGCATTTCTCCTCCTTACACGAGGCATCACGACAACGTTTCACCAGGCAACACCGGTCAACCGCTGTTTGTCTATGAGAAATCGGTTGGAAACTTTTCTCATGTCAGCACGTTGTAGGTGTAGCCACCGGCGCCAACCTTGTGTGAATGCTCTGAAAAGCTAATCATTTGCATATCACAGCATCTTCTTCCTGTTGGTGAAATTTCGCGTCTGTAGCACGTCATCTTCGTGGTGTAGCAATTTTAATGGCCAGTAGTGTAACAACAACCATGGCGGGATACGTCACGATATCGGTGAGGTTAACTAAACAGTTTTCCTGATGGGGCCTGATGGTGGATGAACAGTACAGTTCCAGTGGAGATGTTGACAGGGTTAGTGGACAACGGGAGTGATTTGTTGAATTACATGTTACGAGAAATACAACATGATACTACTCTGACAGTACGACTCGTTGCAACGATCTTTTTTTTTTCCTTAATGGAGGTGTTCAAAGGTTCAAATGGCTCTGAGCACTATGGGACTTAACTGCTGAGGTCATCAGTCCCCTAGAACTTAGAACTAATTAAACCTAACTAACCTAAGGACAACACACACATCCATGCCCGAGGCAGGATTCGAACCTGCGACCGTAGCGGACGCGCGGCTCCAGACTGTAGCGCCTAGAACCGGTCGGCCACAATGGAGGTGTATGAAGACACAGTACAGTGGCGACAGCTTTACGGACATCCCTGGAACGAAAATCAGTCGACGTCATGAATGGAAGTTAGATCTTTCAGTGTTACATATGTAGTTTAAAAAAGTGTATTACTATGTTCATACACTCCTGGAAATGGAAAAAAGAACACATTGACACCGGTGTGTCAGACCCACCATACTTGCTCCGGACACTGCGAGAGGGCTGTACAAGCAATGATCACACGCATGGCACAGCGGACACACCAGGAACCGCGGTGTTGGCCGTAAAATGGCGCTAGCTGCGCAGCATTTGTGCACCGCCGCCGTCAGTGTCAGCCAGTTTGCCGTGGCATACGGAGCTCCATCGCAGTCTTTAACACTGGTAGCATGCCGCGACAGCGTGGACGTGAACCGTATGTGCAGTTGACGGACTTTGAGCGAGGGCGTATAGTGGGCATGCGGGAGGCCGGGTGGACGTACCGCCGAATTGCTCAACACGTGGGGCGTGAGGTCTCCACAGTACATCGATGTTGTCGCCAGTGGTCGGCGGAAGGTGCACGTGTCCGTCGACCTGGGACCGGACCGCAGCGACGCACGGATGCACGCCAAGACCGTAGGATCCTACGCAGTGCCGTAGGGGACCGCACCGCCACTTCCCAGCAAATTAGGGACACTGTTGCTCCTGGGGTATCGGCGAGGACCATTCGCAACCGTCTCCATGAAGCTGGGCTACGGTCCCGCACACCGTTAGGCCGTCTTCCGCTCACGCCCCAACATCATGCAGCCCGCCTCCAGTGGTGTCGCGACAGGCGTGAATGGAGGGACGAATGGAGACGTGTCGTCTTCAGCGATGAGAGTCGCTTCTGCCTTGGTGCCAATGATGGTCGTATGCGCGTTTGGCGCCGTGCAGGTGAGCGCCACAATCAGGACTGCATACGACCGAGGCACACAGGGCCAACACCCGGCATCATGGTGTGGGGAGCCATCTCCTACACTGGCCGTACACCACTGGTGATCGTCGAGGGGACACTGAATAGTGCACGGTACATCCAAACCGTCATCGAACCCATCGTTCTACCATTCCTAGGCCGGCAAGGGAACTTGCTGTTCCAACAGGACAATGCACGTCCGCATGTATCCCATGCCACCCAACGTGCTCTAGAAGGTGTAAGTCAACTACCCTGGCCAGCAAGATCTCCGGATCTGTCCCCCATTGAGCATGTTTGGGACTGGATGAAGCGTCGTCTCACGCGGTCTGCACGTCCAGCACGAACGCTGGTCCAACTGAGGCGCCAGGTGGAAATGGCATGGCAAGCCGTTCCACAGGACTACATCCAGCATCTCTACGATCGTCTCCATGGGAGAATAGCAGTCTGCATTGCTGCGAAAGGTGGATATACACTGTACTAGTGCCGACATTGTGCATGCTCTGTTGCCTGTGTCTATGTGCCTGTGGTTCTGTCAGTGTGATCATGTGATGTATCTGACCCCAGGAATGTGTCAATAAAGTTTCCCCTTCCTGGGACAATGAATTCACGGTGTTCTTATTTCAATTTCCAGGAGTGTAGATCGGCGGGACTGCTGCATGCTGGCCGTTCAATACGTGGCACTTGCAGCTGACGAGCAGAGATACCTGTGACCCATCCACCTACAGCTAACTACATAGTCGTACGAAATTCAAAACTGAAAAGAAAGCTGTGTCAATGACACTCAGATATACCTGGCCGCTTCTGAACTAGAAAGAAAGAAAGGCAACCATAAATTATTGTCAGTAAATATTGTACAGGAACTAGAGCATTTTTAATGCTTGGGGAGTTGACACTAAGACATGAGATGCAGTATTCGCTTTGATGTGGAGGAGACATACCTGTCAATTGACAGTTTCGGGTTTGAAAGTTGGGTTGAGAGGCTTAAACTGCATCTAGATACGATTCTGATTCCTTGTTTAGTATAGGATGGCACTAAATTTAAAGTTACATAGTTATTTCTTTTTATGTGGTATACGCCAACGGCCTCGCCGCAGTGCTGACAGTGTTTCCCGTCAGATTACCGAAGTTAAGCGCTGTCAGGCGTGGCTAGCACTTAGGTGGGTCACCGTGCAGGTCTGCTGTGCGTTGTTGGCAAGTGGAGTGCACTAAGCTCTTGTGAGGCCAATTGAGGAGCTACCAGATTAAGAAGTAGCGACACCAGTCACGAAATCTGACAATGGGGAGGAGAGTGGTGTGCTGACAACGTGCCATTCTCTATCTGCATCTGGTGGCACTTGAGGATGACAAAGTAGTCGATCGGTACCATTGGGCCTTCAAGACTTGTAAGGATGGTGTCTCTTTGTTTATTTTGTGTGGGACACAGTTTAGAGACAGCTAACACAAGAACTCAGAAGTAGGTTTTTAATTATATGTAAATGTAGTGTTGTCTGATGAGTGACATTACACGCAAAACCGTATCCTAAGGACACTCACTGACACACACAGCCATGAATAAGAGATGTCTGCTAAGACACGCCTTCAAGATGGTTGGTTGGTTGGGTGATTGGTGGACAGGGTCAAACAGCGTGCTCACTAGTCTCATATAAGGCGGCAGAAACCAAGGGTGGAACTAGACAAAGAGCACAGTCCAATCAAGGGGAAGGGAAAACGGGCAAACAAAGAGGTAAAAGAAATGTTGTGGCTGCAGGAAGAGTAAAGAGCAGGAGGGAGGAGACAGCGAGAGCAGGAATGCCCCAGAGACACTATATGCATAGGGGCATCAGCACTGCCACTGATTCTTCCTGATCCCCACACCATACCACGATCATAACAGGAACAACACCAGGGAAAGCAGACACAAGGAAAGGGGAAACAAATTGACTGGTGTGGAGGCATGCCCAATGACTCCATAACCAACGCCAATGTTAACTAAGAGACTCCAGAAACAGAGGGAAATCAGGTGCTCCAATCTGCGAATACAAATCACTTATCCACTAACACCTAGGACAAGAAAGGTGGGAGGGTGTATTTAGTGTGAAGGGCAAAAAGGTGGGAGCAACTCAGCAAAATATGTATCACTGACAGAGGACCCCACAATTACAAATGAGAGTCAGTTCATTGTGGAGTAAAAAGCCATGGTCAACCTAGTTTGGCTCATACAAAGACATCAGAGGGTGGTAGATTCCTGCCAGGGGAGGTGGAGCAAAGAACGCCATTTTGTGGAAGTTTTATGGACTACACGAAATTTATTAGGTAGGTGGAGGCGGGGATTAGGTGGGGGGAGAGGTGGGGAGAGGTGCCTCCCCCCCTCCCCTAAAAGAATCTCCCCACAACTGAGCAAAAAGGTATTTGACATAAAGCCACAAATACACCCCCAGAGAGGTGGAGGTATGCCAGCCACATCATCAAGTTCATTACCTGGGAGTCCAAAGGAAATCAAATGAAGAAGCAGCAGTGTCAAGATCAGCAAGAAGGTTGTGGATGGCAGCGTCAAGTGGTGGTGGGAAAAACAGTGACATAGCCTGAAGGCCATTTATTGACTTCACATATAAGAAAACACAGGTGATGGATGCGGTCCCAATAGATGACCATCAGCTCTGCAGTAAACACCCCTCATATGGCAGGGAAGAGATGCGGTTCCACGCCAACAGAAGATATGAAGGCATATCCCACATCACTGGTGGATTCAGAGCCATCAGTGCAAGAAACAACAGCATCCCGAAACTCTCAAAGAGCTAGTGGAACAAACAGCAGAACACCATTGTGGCAAAGGCGGCCTTTGAACTCCAGATGAAATTCAGTTGTGCCCAGGGTCGAGAAACTAATCAAGAGGGGTGGGGTGGGGGGGGGGGGGGTAGGGAAAGAAGGTGGCGAAGCGAAGGAAGGGAGATAGAAATGGCAATAGTGAAACGTCAGGAAGTGCCTAATCAGTAAACATGCCTGAGGATTAGTGGCAACATCCCAGAGCTGCAAAAAGAATAGAATACGGGGTGTGACCAGGGGAAGATTGGGTAGCACTGGCATAGGAAACCAGGAAATGAGACCGCCAAACCAAAAGCGGAGGGATCCCAGCATCAACCACAACATCAGCAACAGGTCTAGTGCGAAACGCATCAGTGGCTAAAAGGATACCACGATAGAAAACCTGGTGCAAGAGGAGCAGCATGGGAGTAGCAGCTGATCCATAAACTTAACAACCATAGCCCAAGTAAGACAGAAATAATGCCCAGCAAAGGTAGAGAAGAATCAGACGATCCATGCTCCAAGATGTGTGGGCGAGGAAGCAAAGGACATTGAGTTTACAAAAACTGCCAATATTCAGAAAGCAGATACGGGGCAACCAAGTAAGACTGTGGTCAAAAAGAAGATCCAAGAAATGGATCATGGGGAGCACGGTCAGATGTTGGTTGACAAGGTAGAGCTCGAATTCAGGATAGACCATAGTACGGCGACAGAAATGCAGCACCACCAACTTAAGAAGAGAGTGCTGAAAACCACTCGAGAATGTCCATGCAGAGGCATACCAGATAGCACCACAGAGCTGCCGCTCTGCAGAGGCTACTGAGCAGGAGCTAGCCCAAATACAGAAATCACTTACATACAAAGCAAGGTTGACCAACAGTCCGTGGAGGCCACAAGTCCATTAATATCAATGGGAAAAAGAAGGACATTTAATATGGATTCCTTTGGAACACTGTCCTCCTGGGTCGGGGGAGAGCTGAGAATGGTGCTAACCCAAACTCTGAACGATTGGTGCGACACGAACTGGTGAATAAAAGTAGGGAGGGTGTCCCAAAGGCCCCAATGATGGAGTGTAAGTAGGCTCTGACACCGCCAAGCTGTGTTGTAGGCCTTACAGAGATTGAAGAGAACTGCGAAAAGATGGTGGTGCAGAGAAAAGGCTTGTCGAGCTGCAGTTTCCAATCGAAGCAGATGATCAAGATGATCGATCAGAGAGCTGGGTCTGCAGAGAGCTGAGAACGGTGCCAACCCAAACTCTGAACGATTGGTGCGACAGGAACTGGCGAATAAAAGTAGGGAGGTTGTCCCAAAGGCCCCACTGATGTAGTGTAAGTGGGATCTGACACCGCCAAACTGTGTTGTAAACCTTACAGAGATTGAAGAGAACTGCGAAAAGATGGTGGTGCTGAGAAAAGGCCTGTCGAATTGCAGTTTCCAATCGAAGCAGATGATCAAGATGATCGATCAGAGACTGTCACTCTCGAAAGTCTACACCTATATCTACATAGATATCCCGCAATCCATCATATGGTGCGTGGCGGATGGCATCCTGTAACACTACTAGACATTTTCTTTCCAGTTCCACACGTAAATAGACCAAGGGAAGAACGACTGTCTATATGCTTGTGTATGAGCCTTAATTTCTCGTATCTTCCCTTCATGGTCCTTACGTGCAACGTCTGTTGCCAGCAGTAGAATCTTTAAGCAGTCAGTTTCAAATGCCGGTTGTCTTAATTTCCTCAATAGTGTTTCCCAAAAAGAACATCGCTTTTCCTCCAAAGATTCCCATTTGAGTTCACGAAGCATCTCCGTAACACTCATGTGTTGTTCGAACCCATCAGGAACAAACCCACCAGCCCACCTCTGAATTGCTTCTGTGTCTTCCTATAATCTGTACTGGTACGGACAAAGTTCTCATACGCTCATTCCATTTAATATTGCGTTGCAACGTTATGCCCAGATATTTGAACAACTTGACATGTCAAGCAGAACACTAGTAATACTGTGTCTGAACATGACAGGTTTGATCTTCTTACTCATCTGCATAAACTTATATTTCTCCACATTTATGGCTAGCTGCCTTCCATCATACCAACTGGAAATTTTGTCTACGTCGTCTTGCATTTTCCTACAGTCACTCAACTTCGACACCTTACCGTACACCACACCATCGTCAGCAAGCATCGGCAGCTCGGTGCCCACCCTGTCGGCCAAATGATTTTTGAATAGAGAACGACAGCCCTCCTATTACACTTCCCTGGGGCACTCGTGTTGGTACCCTTGTGTATATTATTTAAGAGGTCTTCGAGCACTCACATATCTCTCAAGTTTTTCCATATGATTGTACGTTCGTTAACAGCCTACAATGGGCCACCATGTCAAATGCTTTCTGGAAATCTACACTACTGGCCATTAAAATTGCTACACCACGAAGATGACGTGCTACAGAAGCGAAATTTAACCGACAGGAAGAAGATGCTGTGATATGCGAATGATTAGCTTTTCAGAGCATTCACACAAGGTTGGCGCCGGTGGCGACAACTACAACGTGCTGACGTGAGGAAAGTTTCCAACCGATTTCTCATACACAAACAGCAGTTGACTGGCGTTGCGTGGAGAAACGTTATTGTGATACCTCGTGTAAGGAGGAGAAATGTGTACCATCACGTTTCCGACTTTGATAAAGGTCGGATTGTAGCCTATCGCGATTGCGGTTTATCGTATCGCGAAATTGCTGCTCGCGTTGGTCGAGATCCAATGACTGTTAGCAGAATATGGAATCGGTGGGTTCAGGAGGGTAATACGGAACGCCGTGCTGGATCCCAACGGCCTCGTATCACCAGCAGTCGAGATGACAGGCATCTTACCCGCATGGCTGTAACGGATCGTGGAGCCACGTCTCGATCCCTGAGTCAACAGATGGGGACGTTTGTAAGACAACAACCATCTGCACGAACAGTTCGACGACGTTTGCAGCAGCATGGACTATCAGCTCGGAGACCATGGCTGCGGTTACCCTTGACGCTGCATTACAGACAGGAGCGCCTGCGATGGTGTACTCAACGACGAACCTGGGTGCACGAATGGCAAAACATTTTTTCGGATGAATCTAGGTTCTGTTTACAGCATCATGATGGTCGCATGCGTGTTTGCCGATATGGCGGTGAACGCACACTGGAAGCGTGTATTCGTCATCGCCATACTGGCGTATCACCCGGCGTGATGGTATGGGGTGCCATTGGTTACACGTCTCGGTCACCTCTTGTTCGCATTGACGGCACTTTGAACAGTTGGCGTTACATTTTAGATATGTTACGCCCCGTGGCTGTCCCCTTCATTTGATCCCTGCGAAACCCTACATTTCAACAGGATAAAGTACGACCGCATGTTGCAGGTACTGTACGGGCCTTTGTGGATACAGAAAATGTTCAACTGCTGCCCTGACCAGCACATTCTCCCGATCTGTCACCAATTGAAAACGTGTGGTCAATGGTGACCGAGCGACTGGCTCGTCACAATACGCCAGTCACTACTCTTGATGAGCTGTGGTATCGTGTTGAAGCTGCATGGCCAGCTGTACCTGTACACGCCATCTAAGCTCTGTTTGACTCAATGCCCAGGCGTATCATGGCCGTTATTACGGCCAGAGGTGGTTGTTCTGGGTACTGATTTCTCAGCATCTGTGCACCCAAATTGCGTGAAAATGTAATCACATGTCGGTTCTAGTATATTTGTCCAATGAATACCCGTTTATCATCTGCATTTCTTCTTGGTGTAGCAATTTTAATGGCCATTAGTGTAGCAATATGGGATCTGGCCGTTTCCTGTCATCCATAGCTCGTAGTATATCATGTGAGAAAAGGGAAAGCTGAGTTTCGCACGAGCGATGCTTTCTAAAACCATGCTGATTCGTGGAAATATGGTTCTGTCTCAAGAAAGTTTATGGTATTCGAACTGCAGCAAAGAGAAGTTAGTGGGGGTATTGGTCTGTAATTCTGCAGGTCCATTCTTTTACGCTTATTACATATTGGAGTCACCTGCACCTTTTTACAGTGGTTTGGGACTTTGTGCACGATAAACACCAGCTAGATAAGCTGCCAATGCTGTAGAGCACTCTTTATAAAATCGAACTGGGATTCCACATAGACCTGGTGATTTGCTTATTCCCATATCTTCCAGTTGTTTCTCTACATCAGATATGTTTATTTTATGTCGTCCATACGGGAGTCTGTCCGATGGTCAAATGATGGTATGTTTGTACGATTCTCTTGTGTGAACGATTTCTGGAACATAAATTTCAAAACATCGAATTTCGTTTTGCTATCTTCAAATACCACGCCATACTGGTCAACAAGAGACTGAGTGGAAGCCTTAGACCCACATAGCGATTTTACATAGGACCAGAATTTTATCAGGTTATCCACCAGATCTTTCGCTAAGGTGTGACGGTCGTAGTTGTTGTATGCTTCGTGCATAGATCTTTTCATAAACGCACGAATCTCTACTAACCCTCACTTATCGTCATTTGTACATTCCCTTTTGAACCAAGAGCGCAACAGCCTCAGCTTCCTCAGCATCCTCTGAATTTCGTTACCAAACCACCGTGGGTTTTTTTTTCCACACTTTATCCACCTTCTAGGAAAATAACTCTCTATACCATGATTTACTATCTGCTTGAAATTTGCCCATAATTCCTCTAAATGTACTTTACTGGAACCCTTATCTAGCAGAAACACTCTCCTAGCCTTCTTGAGTGATTTATTAACTTTTGTAATCATAGTCGCTATAATGATTTCAAGATCGCTAATCCCCGATTCTATACTGACATTGTCGATAAGATCTGGCCTATTTGTAACTACAAGGTCTAAGATATTTCCATTGCATGTGGGGTGCCGAGCTAACTGCTCAAGACAGTTTTCAGAAAACGTAAAGTATTTCGCATGACTACTGTAACCCTCGCAATGAATCCAGGGACACACAGTCTATACTTAACAGGTTAATGCCGCCTCAAACTAGTATTGCATTATCTGGGTATTCACGAGCTATCGACCATAGACTTTCTTTGAATGACTCTAGAACTGTCACAGCAGAATCATGTGTGTGGTAAAAAATTCAACAATTAACTTCGCTTCACCAACATCTGTTACAAACAACCAGATGATTTCACTGTCACACTTAACATCAAACTCAATAGAGACAATACTTCTGTTAATTGCTATGAACACTCCCCCACCTATGGCCTCTAACCTGCCTTTACGACAACTGACAAGGAGTAGAAGATACCAAGAATTGAGGAACCAACTGAGCCCTCAAACCACCAACTGTTAAGATAAATTGCAGAGGACGGCCGGTAAATATCGAGGAACAATAGCTCCTTGCCTTGCCTTAAGGACAGGAATCACAATACTGTCTCTCCATTGAAAGGGGAAAATGCCTTGGAGCCAAATAGGATTAAAAACCAGGAGGAGATGTTGTCATTGTGGACGACTGAGGTTCTGAAGCAGTTAGTTATGGATGGAACAGGGCCAGGTGCTGAATAGTGGGAAGAGAGGGCCAGAAGACATTCCCATTCAGTCAAAGGTTCAATGTAGGACTCAACCTGACCAGGAGAAAAATATGTGAGAAGATTCATCCCTCTGTTTCCTAAACAGGAATGCAGCTGGATAGGAGACCGATGCGGATCCATTGCAAAATGGGTCATGAGGTGTTTTGTGGGAGATCATTGAGCTATCCACCACCTGGAAGCAGAAGGCCGTGAATAGCTGCTGACAGTCTTGGGAGAGGGGGTGGGGTGCTGAATGTCACCCATAACTGTGACAAAGGGACAGAACCTAGGGAGGAGACAACGTGATCTCAAGTTTGATTATGGAACAGGCTTTGGTGTGAAGATGGTTAAAGGTTATATGACTGGTCGGGGACAGTTGCCATTTAAGATGTTGCAAGGTTTGACTGCGAGCATGGATGGCGGTGTCAATGCCCATGCTCCATCACAGAACTGGTCAGCAACAAGTCGAGTGAGGAACAGTAATGTTGCAGCATGAAATATCTTATTGCACAGATCACTCCTACTCCATCAATACAACCTAATGAAGAAGGCAAAAATACGACCTGATAGGTACAGCGTGGCCAATCAGCACGATGGAAATCCTAGTGGGGTAATCTGGCCATCTGGAATTGGGAAGGGAATATGAGAATCGATGGAAAGTGGTCACTGTGGTAGAGAGCATTGTTTGGCGACCAGTGTAAGGAATGAAGAAAGAGACGGGAAATGATGCCATAGACGACACTAAAACAAGTAGGGGAAACAACATCAAGAATGCACTGGTCATGGTCTGTAAGAAACGGTAAATTAGAAGCCGCCAACTAGAAAAAAAAGCACTATCCCGCAAAGAGTGATGGACACTAAAATTCCCTGGGCGGAAGAATAGAGGGGGCAGCTGTTGAAGGAGTGCAGTTCGGCATCAAGTGTAGGTGATCCATCAGGAAGGAGATGAAGATTTAAATCATGACCACAGAGTCCAAATGGACATGGAGAGCAAATGCTTCCAATGTGGTACAAAGGGGCCCATGTACTAGCAATGTCCATACAGACCAATATGCAAACACCACTGTAAGCTCTCAAAGCACCGACCTGGTTTTGACAGAATGCGTGGAATCCATGAAAGGTTGATGAGTGAGCATCAATAAAATGAGATTCCCGGAGAACGATACAAGCTGTAGAGTAAAAGGAAATAATGAATTGCAACTCCAGTAAGGGAGAATTAATTTGAATAAGCATGGAATGGCGATCCTCTTGAAAGGCGAACGAGTTGGAGCCAATCATGCCACTAAGTCATCACAAGTCACCCTCCATCACCAACATGGACATGGTGACATCGATACATAGGAGGTTAACACTCAAGTTGAGAGGAGGCAGGTAGTTCGTCAGGGGGCACCGAATGGGGCCTTGTCCTGGAAATTATGTTTCCTCTGTGTGAAATGTGAAATGTCACGAGGGTAGGGAATGGAGGAAGACAGAGAGAGAGAGAGAGCAGACTTTTGTAAGATCTGGAACTGAGAGAGAGCTGGAGGTCTTGCAAACCATGTACTTTGGGTTCCATGGCCGAGTTTTGGCAGTAAGCCTTTAGCCTGGAAGACACCCAGTCAAGGGGTGCTGGAAGGAAGCTACATTACCAATGGGCACTGGAGAAGGGAACGCTTCTCTAACCAGGGAGGGGAACCGACAATAGGGGGAAAGACCATGGAATGTCAGGGGATGAGGAGAGGAGAGGGGGTGCGATTGGCGTAAGGAAAAGGGAGGGTAAGGTCATAACAGAGGCAAGTTAGGTGTCATCGACACAGGATGAAGATGATCATATTTCTCGTGAACCTTAGTTTAGGATAAACAATGAAGAGAGTTATACTCCTGTATCTTCTTTTAAACTGGGCCGTCTGGTGGGGTGGACATTGACAGTCATAACAACATACACAGGCAGCAGAACGTAAAGGGTCCTCCACACAGTAGGAAGACATGGCCTGAAATGAAAACACCGAAAACACCTCATGGGTGATGGGATATACACCAATAAAACAGAACCATGGCTTCTCCAGAGAATATAATTGAATCATCTGACAACCAATATGGCATGATTACTAGCTTTCAAGTCACGGGTCGAACCATTTCCGAAACAGTTAAGTTTGTAAAGTGTTTGATTTAAAATGTGCTAAAATTGTACTATGCATGACAAAAGGGCGCTATCCAAAATGGGCACTGAGGCAACTGTGGTGCACCACATGCCATAGATGACAGGGCTGAACAACAGCTGCGGAAATGTGTTCAGGGGAATAAGTGAGCAACGCTGAGAAAATGAAAGCGCAGATGAAGCAAGGGGCTACCAACAGCGTCTCTTCGAGAACTGTTAAGAGAACTCTGCAGCAGCTGCTTGCCTCGTCCACCGATACTGACTGCTCCTCACCAGCGACAAATCTGCATCCCATTACTGTTACTGGACGTCCACTGAGTGGTGAAAAGTTGTTTTACAGATGAATCATGTATCACACTACATCATACTGCTAACCACTGGCATGTATTGCCCTGGAACAAGTCAGAAGGGTCCAGGCCAGAGTAGGGAGTGTTATCAACATCTCCATCTACATGGATACTCTAAAAATCACGTTTAAGAGCCTGTCAAAGGGATCCTCGAACCACCACACAATTTTTTATTATTTCAATCTCATATAACGTGCAGAAAGAACAAACACCTATATCTATCACTAAGAGCTCTGATTACCCCTATTTTATCATGGTGATCGTTTCTCCCCATGTAGGTAGGCGTCGATAAAATATTTTCGCATTTGGAGGAGAAAGTTGGTCATTGAAATTTCTTGAGAAGATCCCTCCGCAACGAAAAACGCCTTTGTTTTAATGATGTCCATCAAAAGTCCTGTATCATTTCAGTGACACTCTCACCCCTATTTCGCGGTAATACAAAACGTGCTGCCCTTCTTTGAACTTTTTCCATGTACTCCGTCAATCTTATCTGGTAAGGTTCCTACACAACGCAGCAGTATTCTAAAATAGGATGGACAAGCATAGTGTTGACAGTCTCCTTAGTAGGTCTATTACATTTCCTAAGTGTCCTACCAATGTAACGCAATCTTTGGTTAGCCTTTCCCACAACATTTTCTATGTGTTCCTTCCAATTTAAGTTGTTTGTAATTATAATTTCTAGGTATTTAGTTGAATTTATGGCCTTAAGATTTGACTGATATGCCGTGTAATCGAAGTTTAACTGATTCCTTTTACCACTCATGTGGATGACCTCACACTTTTCATTATTTAGACTCAATTGCCAATTTTCGCACCATACTGATAACTTTCCTGAATCGTTTTACAATTTTTTTTTTATCTTCTGATGGCTTTGCTAGAGAATAAACGACAGCATCATCTGCAAAGAACCGCTGCTCATGTCTCCCAAATCGTTTATCTAGATAAGGAACAGCAAAGTGCCTATATCACTACCTTGGAGAAAGCCAGAAATCACTTCAGTTTTACTCTATGACTTTCCGACGGTTACTACGAACTGTGACCTCTGTGACAGGAAATGACTCATCCAGTCACATAACAGCGACGATATTCCATAGGCATGCAATTTCGCTGCAAGCCGCTTGCTCGGTACAGTGTCGAAAGCCTTCCGGAAATCCAGAAATATGGAATCAATTTGAAATCCCTTGTCGATAGCACTCAACACTTCGTGTGAGTAAAGAGCTAGTTGCGTTTCACAAGAACGATGATTCCTAAATCCGTGTAGCCTGTGTGTCAATAGATAATTTGCTTCAAGATATTTCATAATGTTCGAACACGATATATGTTCCAAAACCCTGTTGCATAGCGACGTTAATGATATGGGCCTGTAATTTAGTGGAATACTCCTACTACATTTCTTGAATATTGGTGTGATTTGTGCAACTTTCCAGTCTTACACATGGTCTGGGGAATGTTTCCATAGCATTCCCCAGGAGATCTCGTCATTCTAGAATGCACAATGGATCAACAGAAGTATGTATCTATCCTTGGGGACCAAGTCCACCCCCATATGCGATTTGTTTTTTTCCTCGTCACGATGGCATCTAACAGCAGGACAATATAAACTGTCACACAGCTCACAGTCTACGTGTGCAGGTTGAAGAGTACAATAATGATTTTGCCATACTTACCTGGTCACCTGACTCCCAGGATTTAATCCCAGTCGAGAATATAAGGGGCCGCCTTGATTGGCCTGCTCATGTCATAGATCCTCAACCAAGAAACCCAGTGGACCTGGCAATGACAATAGAATCAGCAAATACATCTCCCTGTCAGCACAGAGCAGAACCTCACTGAGCCTCTTCCTGAGCGCTTCACAGCAGTCCACGCCATAAAAGGTGGTTATTCAGCCTACCGTGTATGTGGTAAAACCTCTTTGACGATTATTAACTCCAGAAAAAAAAACATAATGTACTATTCATGGGGTGATAAGACTTACTGCCAATAACTCACTTTCTCTTCTGTACACACAAGAGTAAACGCTTGGTAGGTACAACACAGGGAGTTGTAGTGAACAATGACGAATTGTCTGCACACGCTTCCATTCTCACAGGTGCAGACGAGATTTAGGAACAACCATAGCCCTCTCTGACGTAATCTGGGGGAGGAAAATTAAGCAGTGTTCTTGATGAGGTCTAATGAGGAGACAAACTGTATAACAGCAACGTTGATACAGATATAAAGAGCGGACAATAATACTGACTGTTATGAGAAACCTATGATGAGAAAATGAAGAAGATCAAGTAAGGTAGTACAACCAACTATAGACGTCCATTAGTGGACACTAGCAGTAACATTAATGGAGTTTTGCAGAAATCAGAAAACAAATGCTTGGAATGTGGTACAACGTACCAGTCCTTCTAGTAAGTGGCATTTATATTATCAGTGCTGTAGGTAAAAAAATGCAAAATGATCCACGAGGACGACTTAGTCACAGTGGGGATGAATGGAGAGACCTAGATGATTCAGCTGTAATCATACATAATTAATTTTGGGTAAAGTTGTGTGCATTTTTAGAAAAGGAGGGATTAAGACGACTATTAGCTTGAAAGGAAGCCTAGATGTGAGAGAAGTAGTAAGATTGACAGCTATGCTGGATGATGTATTCGCAATTAGCAGCACCCAACACTATGAAGGTAGATGCAGTGTCACTGCATGCAAAACAATGGACATGGGAGGGCAGCTGAAGTGACATCACCTCGAACTGCCTTTCAATCAGCACAGAAGACCAAGGAAAGTATGAATAGTGTTAGTTGACTGACCATCTCCACAACACTTCCACATATACTAAATGAACTTGTAAGTAAACGCGCTATTTTTTGGGTCTTCCTTATTTCCTCTATCAATCCTATTTTGTTTCAATGCAAATTACTCCATAAACATGCTCCTAGGTATTTGATGAAAGTAACTGTTTCCGCTGATTTTTGAGCAATGGCGTGATCATATGACAAATGTTCTTCTGTCTATGTATTCGCAATGTGTTACATTTGTTTATGTTGAGGGTCAGTTGCCACTGTATGCATCAGGCATCGATCCCCTGCAGGTCTCCCTCATTTCGCTGCAATTTTCTGACATTGCGAGTTCTCTGTGTACAACGCTATCATCTGCGAAAAGCCTCATGGAACTCTCGACGTTATCTTCTAGGTCGTTCATTCATATACAGGGTGCGTCAAAAAATGTATACACACTTTGAAGCGTCATAGAAAATTTATTTCCCGTTCTACAATGTTAAATTTATGGAAATGGAAAGCTTAAAGTCCAATTGGAAAAATAAATGTACTTTTCAAATGTGATTAATGTTCAAACTGGTGGCCTTCAGCATCAATACATTTCTGAGTACGAGTCACCACTGATTCCGTACATCGTACCAAAGTGTCCAATGAGATTTCTGGGCACACCGCCTGCATCTCATTCCAAAGTGTGTCCAGGTTAAGTGGTTTACGTTTATACACCTCATCTTTTACTGTGCCCCATAAGAAGAAATCCAGCGGCGTGAGGTCTGGAGAGCGTGCAGGAAACTCGATTGGTCCCCTGCATCCTATCCACTGGCCTGGCACATTGTGATCCAGGTATGCTCGTACATCCCTATGATAGTGCGGCGGGGCGCCATCTTGTTGGAAATAAAACTCATCGTTACCAAATAATGCACGAATGGCAGGGAATATGGAGTCGGCAAGCATTGTTAGGTACGTTTCTCCAGTAACAGTACCTTCAAAGCGGAAAGGCCCAATAAGTCCCCTTGCAGACAAACCACACCACACATTTACACCAGGCAAATTCACAGCCTTTTCAACTGTAATGTGAGGATTATCTTCAGCCTATTGACACTTCCATTGAGTTTGAATTGGGATCCATCCGACCAAATTATGTTACCCATAAATGCCGGTTCACGTCTCACCATCTCCTGAACCCATTCACAAAATTCTAACCTTCGATCTGGATCATCGTCACAGCTGTTGCACCAGCCTTGGAATGTACACACGAAACTTGCCTTTCTTCAGAATGCGTAGCACACTACTAGCACTTACATTACCCTCACATGACACTTGCCTTGAAGATTTTTGAGGCGAACGCTGAAACAGTTCCAAGACCACAGTTGTGAAATCATCACTTGTAGCTGTACGAGGTCGCCCTGATCGACCTTTATGCACATCACACACTGTTCCACGAATTTCGAATTTGTCTCCTAGACGTGTAATAGTTCTGTACCATACTCACTTCTCCAATGTCTTCGAACCGCAGCTGCATTCTCAACCTTCCAGTACCACTTAATTATCTGCTTCCGTGCTTCAAAGCTCAAACGCACGTCCTCCATGTTGCAGTTACTTCCTTGCCACTGCTGCCACCTATTGAAGAAACATAACATCACTTTCTCACAGGTATTTAACCTTATAGAACGGGAAATAAATTGTCTATGACAGTTCAAAGTTTGTATACATTTTTTTGACGCACCCTGTATTATGAAAAGAAATGGGCTTATAACATTCTCTTGTGGCACAACCGAAGTTACTTTTCGTCTAAAGACTTCTTTCCATTTGAATGACATGTTGTGTTCTGTTTGCTAGAAAATACTCAATGCAGTCACACATTTGGTCTGATATTCCGTACACTCGTATCTTCTACATTAAGCGGCAGGGCGGAACTGTATCAAGTGTCTTCTGGAAGTCAAGAAACACAGTAACTACCCCCTTTGTCTACTAGTGGACGAACGGATGTTGATTCCTACAGAGGAGATTTTCTGTCTCCAGAACTGTCATAAAACGTGTTCCAAAATCCTACATTAGAGCAACATCGAAGATTTAGGTCTATAGTTTTGTGCTTCTGTTCGATGAGCCTTCTTGGAAATGAATATGACCAGTGCTTCTCCAACTACTTCTCCAACTACTAGGAACAATTAGCTCTCCTAGAGATCTAGAGCACACTGCTGCTAGAACAGAAGCAAATTTCTTTGCATACTCTGTGTAGGATAGAACTGGCGTAACGTGAGGTCCCATTGAGCGATTTGAGTGTCTTTTCTATTCCTTGGTTACTTGTTTCGAAATCTTTCATTTGTCCCACGATTTAAAAGAGAACTTACTTTGTGGTCTTCCTCTGTGAAACAGTTATTGAAAAGGCGTTTAATATTTTGGCCTTTTCGGAGTCTTCTCTGTTCCAATGTCTTATGGTTTAATAAAAAAAGAAATGAATAAATTAATTAAATAGTACTAAATATTATTGACTATGCGTCTGAAAACACATTTTTGTAGGATGTAATACGATTGTGTTATTAAAAAAGTGTTCTGTGCTTATTTGTATCTTTTGGGCATCGGATTTCGCTTGCATTTTAATTGTACCTACAGGCGACGGACTCCATGAACACCGGCGCATGTCGTAATCAAGAAAATTCTGCGTGTGTATTGTTCTCTTCACTTCAAAAAATAAAAAATATAATTGATAATATTGTTCAGCATAATATTATTCACACACACATGTGATACATAGAGCTCGCAATATTTCATATCTAAAATCGTACATCTTCATCGTCTAGGGTGGCCATATTTTCTTCGGACAAAAGTGGGACTTTCATACATTTTCTTGGCCAAAAAGTGGGACAATTTTTATTTCTCGTTAAATATCACTTTTACTGCTAACATTTCTTCTTCCTCTGCAAATATAGTCTTCACTGATATTTGCGTGTGTGTGTGTTTGTGTGTGTGTGTGTGTGTGTGTGTGTGTGTGTGTGTGTGTGTGCGTGTGTGTGTGCGTGTACAAAACCAAACAAAGAATGGAAGGACTGGAAAGAAGTACATTTCAAGTTTTCAGAAATTTACTTATTGAGAAATGTAACATTTATAACACAGAATGTAGAAAGACATACAGTAACAATCACTACAAAAAAGTTCTTAGTGAACACAAGGAATTTATAGTGTTGTGGATTCCACACTGCAATCATATTTCTTCGAAGATGAAATTTCATTCAGCAACTCAGGTTTGCCTAATAGAAGTCAGTGCAACTGTATTTACAGAAGTTTAAACAGGTCAGTAAAGTACACTTAACGCTCCTCACCGTAAATCTATTCCTCTCATCTGTCCACTGTGACGATAGTAAGCCGAAAACTCTAGCAACATTTGCATTGTGGGCAGAGAGTGAAAAGAAGTACTGCGCTATATTAAGCGATTCTCTGAACTTTTCATTACACTCGCAAGACCTGAAAAACCTACACCATTTTTCATGTGTCATTAACTGATTCCATTGGTCACTGTCTGTTTCCACTTGTTGTTTTACAACTATTTCATCAAATAAGAGGCTGTCATTTACTAGAATGCCCTTTTCATTTAGCCACATTAAAGTATTTTCAACTACTTACTATTCTGGTGGCTCTGTGAGCATCATCCATGAGAATACAGAAAACTCCGCTATTTCCTGTAACCATGAGGATAAATTGTCTACTGACGCATCATAAAACGTTGATACTGCTGTGTTAAATTTCTTAACAGACTGGTCTTCACAATCATTCAGCAGTTTTTTTACACTTAGTGGTACAAAATGTTCATGTTTCCTTGAATTTAGACTTGTCAAAGCTTTATTTAAGACTGCTAATACTTCACATATGGAATTATTCTGTTTCTCAATGCTCAGAATGGATTGTTGGAAAACACTCATTTGTGAATGTACAAAAAGTAAATAACATTCATATATAGGATCACTGAAAAACTCTTTAAGATTGCAGGGCACTTTGAGTTAGACTGTGACAAAAAGTAAGATTTCAAAGGTACATATATTTTCAAGATCCTTTCTATGGCTGGCAACAATGAAAGCCACCTTGTTTTGGAAAAGGAAAGTAAATTTTTGTAAGTGACACCAACAAATTCACAGAATTCAGTGAGTTCTGCAACACGAATAGAGAAAATATGAAAATGGTTGTACAACTTCATGACAATGCAGTAAATGTCAACAGGTAAAACATCATAAGCACTTTGAAGTCTGTTATGAACAACATGTGCTGGACAACCTACGCCAACAATGTTAAAGTTTAATTTTTCTTTCAGATGTGTGAAAACATTATTACCCTCTTTCTTCATTAACCCCCCAAAATTACAGTTAGTATTGTCTGCACCAAATGCAACGCACTTTGTGATGATACTGAATGACTGTATAACATGAGAAAGATAATTGGAAATTGTTTCGGACTTTTCGTTCTGCAGTTCATCAAGCTCAAGCAATTTCGTCTGCTGTCCACCGTCACTTACAGAAAAATACTGAACTATCACAGGAAAAATTTTCTGATGCCCATGATTGCTAGCATCAGTAGATATTGAAAAGTATTTTGCACTGTTTACAGCAGCTATTACCTGTTTCTGGGAATGCGGAGCTATAACATTGTTGATAATTGCTTCACACTTTGTTCTTCCACACGAAACATTTTCTGCAATCTCAGAATCAGGAAATTTTTTTTTGTTTAGTTGAATACTGCAGTCATTAGAACGATAGGTTTGGTGGTGTTTAACAACATGGAATGACAGGGTTCCTTCTACTGCAGCTACGTATTTCTGTTCCTGTGTATTTGAAGTTACAAAATATCTCGTAATTTTTTGCGAGGAACCTGCCGATCAAAGATTCTTTCTCTGTTTCTCTGATTCCATATGATGCTTGAGATCTGCAGCACCACCATGAGACACGGATACAGCACCGTTACATTTTGCTGAACAGTCATTGTCTGTAACAGTGAAGAAAGGAAATTTCCTCTGAAGCTCTTCCGAAAACTTTGATTTTCGTTTCGGCATCGCCACGACGTGCTAGCATGTCACGAAACTGAGTGCTGACAACAATGGCAAGCAAATGCAAAGAAAATAAGAGTACGCATCAATTATAGTGCTTAAGCTGTACATTATCAGGGGTACCAACGTACGGAATGTCAGTTTCAATTGATAGTTTATAAAATCGACACTCAGAAAATATTTTAACCACTTTGTAAATGTCTGAAGTTACCCTTGAAAACCGGGACAAATTGCTTGTTTAAAAAAAAAGTCGGGACAAATTTTTGAGCCTCAAAAAACGGGACAATCCCGATTAATTGGGACGTATGGTCACCCTATCATCGTCCTCCGTACGAGAGAGTAAAAAAGTAAACAAAAAACCTGTACAAAAATTGAATGTTTTTTCTTTCATTTGTCTGGGCCTTACCGCGCATTCATAATTAACGTCTTTGCCAACTCTCTGGTCGCTCAGTGTTTCATGTTTTTGTTTTTTTAATAAATCTTAATTTTGCGGCATCCTGGGGTCTTTCATTATGTACCTATACAATTGCCCCCCCCCCCTTTTTTTTTACATTTGCCGATAGGGGTCGATACCCTTATTGTCGGCTTCCTTTTTTATTTAATGGAATGGATATGTCAACTTATCCTATGCATGTTAGAATTCTACAATAAATTAAAAGATTATTTACATAATCTGACAGTCCATTATATATTTGAATTTAGCGCGCTAACAATATTGTTCAATTTGCTTCATTCTCGCTGCTGAGTTTCGCGCTGGCGCACTGGCCGATTTGGCTACCAAGTGCTGACGCTAACGGTCAACATGCTAAAAGCTACCGTCACACGTGCGAGCACTCGCTTTCTTAGTGTTGATTTCACGCAGTGTCACACATTCACCTGAGTGTCACCTATCGAAGAATCGCTGTGGCTTTGTCTTCATTCTGGGTGCAGTGGGTGTGTGCTTATCGTTCAAAATCCGTCGCTGTGGCAGAAGATCGCCATTTTTACGGCCCGGGCGTCATTACTACGCTTCGTACTCGCAATTTTAGCGAAGAGAACCCTGACCAACAGCATCCGTCGATGAGGTAAGTACGGGCTCGAACAATTACAGTTCACTTGCAGTGTGTCAAGCGTTGTGAGCCACGATACTCGGAAGTTATTTCATTGCACACGCATGTGGATGTCGCCGCACTTGACCGTCCTCTTGTTGAAAGACACACACAGCCGTCCAAAACATTGTCTATATTGCTCGTCTTTAACGTTCATTTCTTCACATAGAGTTTCGTTTCCAATGAAGGTTCACACAAGTACTGACTTACAACAATATACATAACATGATAGCTTATACCTGTGGCTGGCATTCCATCCATCGCTTATATGACGAACATATATTTCTTAACTTTTAAAACGTCATAAAATTTTCATTAACTGGGTTCTGTTACTACAGTTTGTTTGTTCGTTTCAACTTCTCTTCATTCACATCACATGTACAAATTAATTACATATCACATTATGATGACACAATACAAGCATATGATAAGTTTCATTTTATACATAGGCTTTTATCACTTATGTGAGCTCATTTCTTCCTTAGGTAGAAGAGGGAGAAAGACGTTGGAAATAGAACTAAAACATCGCGCATTGCTGGCCTAACTACGCTTGGCGCCGCCTCCTTTGTTTGGGAGGGAAGAAGGGAAATGTAACTCATCTACTGGTTCAAGGATTTATGAAGAAATGTTACTCGTACAGTGATGGACTAGTTGCCAAGGAACTTTTGCTTCATTGAAATGATGTGTACCGACTAATCACCCAAGTGGTATCATGTTATTTCTTCATATGTTAATGCTGTTTACTTCAATCCACGTGTAGCTTAGTGTGAAATCTGATATTTTAACCATCGCAGACTTACCTTTCTCAAATACCGGGAAATGTCATTATTCAAGCTTTCATGTGGCACAATAAAAATTAATTGGTTTTTGTAAAACCTCATACTTAAATGTTTGTGTGTATTCTGCAGCGAATAGGTACGGATAATTGTCACGAGGACAAAATGCGATGCTGCATTTTTCGTTTACCTTATGACCTTAGTACAAATATCCTTATAACTAAATTGTTTACTCGAGGTGCTGCCAGTTTCTTCATTTGGTACCCGCTGCTCTAGACGTAATTCTCTTCTGCGCCGTGACGATGCACTGGTCGCCGAAAGAAAAAAAAAATTAAAACTAACTTAAAATTAATTGCATTTCGTAGCTCGGTGGCCACCGATACATTTGGTCATTGCATATCTTCCGCAAATATTTCCATACTTTGAGTAAATTCATAGACATTCGTTTATTCTGTCACCCATTATGATCATTTACTCTGCAAAGAAAATTATTTGACATTTCTCACGGTATTTTGTCGTTAGCTCTTAGCTTAGACGTCTCGTATAGTTTTTCATAATGCTTCCTTTTGGTTACAAATATGTTGTACATAGCTTAGTATTTAATTAAATCTCTGTGTACATATATCAATAGTTTCTTTAGTTCTTAGATAGTAGATGTATTTGCGTAGTATTTCCGTTCACTTTGTATTTGAGTTAGGTACATATTGCATTCCTATTCTGGTTGTGCCTTCTGCCAATCTGTCGCGCATGCACACAGGTCAATGTTTCCTCTCCTGCTACTGGCGTCATCGCATATTGCTGAGTGCGCAACAGCTGAGCCATAAGCTAATTTCGTTTATACTTTCGCGTCGCATGAAGCGGTGTGTTACTTCTCATTGCTGTTAATTTGTATGCCTACGTGTACAAATCAAAAGAATTAATTATGCCTATACACTTTACTTTATCTTAAAACACACTCCAGAAGACAAATTACACTTAGAATTATGTACACTATGTACAATTATCTTGCGATTCGTGTGCCTTCAGTGTTTGTGTTTGCGTCTGTTATTTTCTTTACCTGTTGTTCTACTAGATCATTATGATCGTTAAAAGAATCTACCTTCTGTTTTAATTCCGTAATGTTACTGTTAACTTCAGAAAACACTTCACGCTTTACCTGTGTTTTCATATCATTCAATTTTTCGTCGATTTCAGTACGAAAATTTTTGGTTATTGCGTCGTCAAGGTTGTTCTGCGTGGAGCGTCGCTATATGGTAGGTACGATAGGCGATTATGTCTCTATCAACGAGACTTTCAAGTCCAGGTACATTAGAAACTCCAGTATCACCACGTACAATGGCTACAGTGAGCCAACCATTACCATGATCGAAAGTATCATTAAATGTCAATACTAAAATTAAGTCTACAACCAGAGAAAACACAAGGTCCGTCGACAAGTGCAGTAGCAGCAACAGTCTTAACAGGAATGCGGTTCTTCTTGTCTCCAGATGTCGTGGCGAACTCGATGTTCTCGATGGTTTTATACACTGTCTGTTTAATATTGACATTAATGATACTTTTGATCATGGTAATGGTTGGCTCACTTTAGCCATTGTACGTGGAGGTACGGGAGTTCCTAAAGTACCTGGACTTCAAAGTTTCGTTGACAAAGACATTATTGCCTATCGTACCTACCATATGGCAGAACTTGCAAATAAAGACTTTGGTAAATCAGCTTATATGTCGCCTTCTGCCACACTCATCTCTGATCTACTTAAATTTTCTGCAGGAGGCATGCACGGCGCCTGAACTTCAATTGTTCGATCTCGCAATTCTACACCATCTTGGCTGATTGCGTTTTCGCTTTTGTTATCATCAATGGGCATATACTTTTCGGCCATGTTGTGCGAATACGCAAAAAATAAAATTTTCACGAAAATGTTAAAAATTTCATATGCTAACCGTTACACTTGACAAATACAATTCACGTGATGTCAAAGCCTGTATTACATCTATTATGATGTGCAAACTATTGTGTCACAATTCTTTATGTTTTACTGATAATATGTACCACACTGAAAAATTTCTGTAAATTTATCGCAAATAAATTCAAGAAAGCGAATAATGAGGAAAAGGTTTCTATCTACATCAAAAGAGGCGCTACCAAGCTTAACCATGCAAGCAACTTGCGTAGCCGCCCTACCTTTGCTACGAAAAACAAAACAGTTTTTATTCCTTTCAAAATTTTTATCCTCAATTTTTGTCTTTTTGTAATACTTGCTCCTTGCCGTGATTCATGCAAACAGAAAATACAGGCAATTATTTCTTATGATTCATAACAATGTCATAGAAATTTGTTACTATAACAATAGTAAACAAATATTACTCCCACCTTGAAGTCCTGGCACACAGGTCGACAGTTGTAATATAAAAAGGAAATGAATAAATTAATTAAATATTACTAAATATTACTGACTAAGCGTATGAAGACACATTTCTTTGGGATATAATACAACTGCGTTATTAAAAAAAAATGTTCTGTGTTTATTTGTATCTTTTGGCTTACACTTTAATTGTAGCTGCAGGTGGCGGACTCCGTGAACAGTGGTGCTTGTCGTAATCAAGAAAATCCCCCTTATATGTTCTCTTCACATCAATAGATACTTGATACTGTTGTCCAATATAATATTATTCACGCACACATGTGATACATAGAGCTCGCAATACTTCATATCTAAAATTGCACATCTTCATAGTCGTTCTACATACGAGAGAGGGTAAGAGTAAAAACAAAAAAACTATACAAAATTTGAATGTTTTTTCTTTTATTTGTCTGCGCCTTACCGCGCATTCATAATTAACGTCTTTGCCAACACTCTGGGCGCTTGGTATTTCATTGTTTTGTTTTCTAATAAATCTTAATTTTACGGCATCCTGGGGGTCTTTCATCCTGTAGGGGAACCTGGCCTAAAATAACACACCCTAAGCAAAACTGACTCTGTACTCGATGTTTATTTATATTTGTTTGTACAAAGTTGCAAACACGAAGATAACTAACAAACACATGTTTTAGTACAAAAGCAATTTTAAAAAAGAAAATATTTTTTGCAGAAAATTAGCATTGCAAAATTACTTCAGTGTTTCATTTTACCCTAATTACTAGGGGTAAAATGAAACACATGTAGGTCATTTTACCCTAGTTACTGGGGGTAAACTGAAACACATGTATATCATTTTACCCTAGCAAAAATATCATGTTATAAAGTATTGTCTTTGTATATGTCACATACAAATCTCTTAGCTGTCCTAGGAAGACCTGCGCATTCAGCATGTGCCCACATGGCACATTTTACACACCGCAGCCAAGTTTCCCTAGGCTTAGAACGACTAAAAAGGTCATTGCAGTAAATACAAGGAGAATCGTCCTCGTCAGTATCTCCACCCAAAATATCTGCTTCTTCTTCACTTTCATCCCTGAATGTCAGCTGTCCTTTTGCATTTCTTCCTGCTTTGCTCTCTTCTAATGCTCGCTTTCCCGCGACCTTTGCTTGTAAATTTAATAGATATGGTCTACTGATTAAAATTTGGGAACCATCCCGTTTTCTTTAGCTTCGAACATAAGATCCAGAATCTGATGGGACAGGTAATATGTCCTGTGGTGAAATTCGGATATGCTGGGTCTTGGAACAGTACGTTTCCCTTAGATCTGGTAGAGGGGTATCTGGACTATTCTCACTATTTTGATTAGAACCGTATGGAAGTGTAACGTCTTCTTGTGAAGTCAAGTCATTCTGGATACGTTGTTCTTCTGAATGTGTTGGCTCAACTATATTCTTCACTGTAACTTCTCCATTGCCAGTCTCTTCGCACTCTTCATCAATGTTTGTTACTAAAGAAGGCAAAAATTCGTGCTCCGGAAATATTTGTGGGTTTAACGGCCAAATTCCGGTTTTCCTGAATCCACTTAAGGCATTACTAATAGTAGCAGCTTTCCCATATGCCTCACAAAATATTTCAGCTACCTGAAATTGAGTTAAGACTCATCCAGGATGATTTTTTACGTACATTGTGGCGGACTGATCATAGTAAGTCTTCAGGGGACCATAGAAACATACGTTTAGAGGTTGCAGCTTGTGTGTGCAATGAGGAGGAAAAGGAATCATAATTATGCCGTTTTCTCTCGCGTAAGTGACTACTTCTAAGCCTTTATGCGTACTATGTCCATCTAATAGTAATAAAACCATGTTATCTTTGCTTCCATTTGCATACTTTTGAAAATTTTTTAAGCCAAGTGAGAATGAAAGCCCTAGTGATCCTGTAGGTGCGCCATCTAAAAGCTCGTGCTTCCATCTTTTCCTTGGAAAAAGTAGAGTTGGCGGGATAAAGTTTCCTGCTGAACTCATGCAGCATACAACAGTTACATGCTGTCCTCTCTCTGCACTGGTGATTGTCCCAACTTGTTTTTTACCAGTTGCCACAAACACTTTTTGAGGTTTCTGCACTGTTGAAAGTGCTGGTTCGTCAACATTCCATACTCTAGCGGGCTCAATATTATTTTTCTGTAATGTTTGTTCAATAATCTGTGAGGTATTCTATTTGCTCTGCTAACTGAAAAGCTAATTTTCGTATATCGTTACGTGTAAAACCAAACATTCGGGATTCTAAATCTTTTATGTGACCGACCAGCAATGTTTCAAGTCTCTTAGAAAACGTAGACATGAATCGTCCCAAGCCTTTGTCTGCTCCAGTGATATGTTTGTTTTTTCCCATAACTCTTCGACGTAACGTAGCTTTTGGAACACCAAACGTCTTTGAAGCTTTTAGCCATCCCATATCTTTTCTTTCAATAGCTTGAATAGCTTGTTTCATTGAGTCTTCGCTCCATGACTCTCTTGTAGGTCCCAACCATTTGCGCTGAAAAGAAGCTGAGTATTACGCATCTATTGTTTTATGATCCTACACAGACAGCATACTTAAAGTTAGGCATATGATATTATTATATTGCATCAATTACTATCAGCCAGCAGTTATAGCCTAAGCCTACAAATATTTCTGTATATAAAACATTTACGATATATAATTTCATTATCTTATTAACACTGTATTGTTGTTTTAGTATTATAATTAATTTTAATACGTAAACACAACAATAAACATTCAAAGATACGATTTATTTGACAGGGTAAAATGGCACACTACATATGGGTAAAATGACCCACTGTTTCATCATACCCAAGTAACTGGTGTATCTTTTACCCTGAACAGCCATTTTATACTCGGAACAACACACGCATGACCAGATTATGTCTATCAAAAAAACTTTGTAGTCAAGAAACAAAGAAAAGAATACGGTTCCATGACCTTAACTTACATATTTGATAACAATATAATAAAGCACGTGTTTGGAGCATTATGTGACTTACCGATATTAGATTAGCACCTGTTGATTACGACTTTGAGCTCTAGCACGGAAAATAAAGACAATAGGTGCACGCCCCATAACTACAACTACCAACTTGTGAATTGCGCACTACACTAGATTTAAAAAGGGACCGATGACCGTAGCAGTCTGGTCCCTTTAATCCCACAAACCAACCAAACTAGATTTAAAGCTGAGTATCATGGTATTCGAGAAACACGTGGTGTGTCATTTTATCCTAGTATTTTATTTTAGGCCAGGCTCCCCTACATACACAATGGTCACAGAATGTCTAGACAGATGGCTTCGCTCTGTTTACTGATTTCAACAAAGACCAATGATTCTCTGTCAAGTCAATATAATAATCTGCATTTTTTCTTGAGATGAACAACGGTAATGTATGGGTAGTGCTTGATGGGTACCCAGTAAACCAAATCGCATTGGTACAGAGGAATAGGCCACACGAACGAGTGTTATCACTGCAAAAGTTTTGAGAGACGAAAATATTCACGAGCCCTGAAACGAAGCACACAGCGATTTTTCTGTCACCATTCCAGTAGATTACAGATCCTCTGCATATCTTTGCAGAAGCTTGGAAAACATGTTTTAAAATTTCAACGATACAAAATGTAAGTAGCGCAACAGCTACAGCCAGCAGATAAACTGGGAAAGCACAGTTACATCATTGGGCAGAACAAACCAGGATGACGCATTTCTGACAAATCTTGTTATGTTTAATGAGGCAAATTTTCATCTGAAGGCGTTTATCAATAAACAAAATTTCTCATCTTACTAGGATACTCATTCATGAAAAGGCCCAGTGTAGACCAAACATTATTGTGCCAATAAAATTGTTAGGCCCCATTTATTTTGACAATGGCTGGCAAGTGAGTGTCAATTCTGAGCAGCATGCGGCTATGATCAACAACTTCTTCATTCATAGCTGCAGGGACATTGCACCTAAACGCCATATGGTTTCAGCAAGTGCGCCTACAGCCCTGGTGGCTCGTAATTTAATGGCTACAATGAGGCATCACCTCCTACATTAATTATGCTCAGGATACGGTGATATCCCATGGCCAGCAAGAACGTCTGATCTTCCAGCTCCAGACTTGTTTCTGTGGAGTCATATCCAGCAGGTAGTTTCTTCTCTACAATTACATCGACTTAGGTTATCAGCAGTCCACTGTCCGGCGGTTCGCGGAAGATACCCTGTACCACTACTAGTCATTTCCTTTCATGTTCCACTTGAAAATGGTGCGAGGGAAAACCACTGTCTGTATGCCTCCTCTTCAACCCTAATTTCTCGGATCTTATCTTTTTGGCCTTTACTCACACTATACGTTTTAGACACTCCACAGTACTAATGAGCTGAAAGCTGTAATCCAGGAAGAAAGAGAGGCTACCTCTCAAGAAATGTCTGTGATCATAAAGATGAGCATCGCTGAACAACTTCAGCAGTGCAGCAAAAGTTATGGAAGCCGTTTGTGTGAAGTGCTCTTTAAGAAATTAACTTCAATTTGACTTTTCAGTAGTGACGAAGTTTTTAGAACCCTTACCTATTTGGTACAGAGGTGCAAATATACATTAAACCTCATAATGATCAAATGAAAATATACTACTTCCATTGCCACCCTACATTTTCGACACTTAATTCTGGAAACAGCGAGAGCGCAATTTTATTTATATAACTGTTAAGTTCATGCTCAAAAACTAAAACTCCATCTCCTGGCGCCTTATTGAAGGCGAGGAATTTTTAGAGGTATTTTCCTCATTATTTGAGATTCCTTGTTTATACCACTACAGGAGCAAGAGAACTGTTTCAAACAGAAAATAAACTGCACCACATAATTAAGATATGGAAAAATACAGAAGGTATTAGTATATTTTAGTTTGTATCATGGTATTTCATACTTGACTTAGCAGGAACCATTAGTAATGTTACATAGTAATAGATGGTGATGTTAACAGAAATGAGTTTTAATGGTACTTTTTGAGCGCTGACACACAGACACACACACTCACATATGAGTAAGCGCATTTGTGCATGTATGCATGTGTACACATAGTGACTCCTTTGTTTATATCTTACTAAGATATTAGCCTGTATGAGTATAAAATGCATGTAATGTTTAATATTACAGAACAGTCAAAACAAATATGCACCAGTAGTTTATCACTGTGGAAATTAAAGGGGAATCAATCATACTGATAAGCAATGAAATCTTTTTCAGCAAAATGTGCAGTAGCACAGATTCCTAACTTTTTTTAATACTCAATACCTTATCACTTAAAATAAGAAGCACAAGATTTCTACAAAATGCCACCATCGCCCTTATTTTTTAACATCATGCACAATTTCAGTAACAAATTAATTGCAATGATAATGTCATCTTGCACCCAATAAATGCTACTGCGACTTTTGATGGAAATGATGGCCAAATGTCAGATAATCTGACAGCAAATTTTTCCATCAGAGCAAAAAGAAAGAAAATGGAAAAACCCAAAGTCAGATAATTATTGTTTTCAGTCGTTGCATATACAAATCTGCAATTCTATCATGTAATGAAAACCCTGTGCCAAAGTACTGCAGCACACCGCTAGAAGAGGGAACAGAAAATTGCGAAGGATACTGGTAAAGTGCAGATGGGCTGCTTCAGTTCCCCACTTCGTCCAAATGTCTTGTTACAAACACCTCAGATGTACGACCAGTGTGCAGCCGCGAATGCTTCTTCAGGCTATTTTTGGAGATGAATGACGCCACATCTGTAGGTATGTTCGCCAGTGTGTGCAACAGCGAATGCTCCTTCAGTGTACTACTTCGTGTGAATGTCTTTTTGCAGACCCTACAGCTGTAGGGACGCTCGCCAGTGTGCAACCGTAAATGCTGCGTCAGTGTATAACTTTGTGTGAATGTCTTGTTGCAAACGCCACAGTTGTAGGGCCGTTCGCCAGTGTGCACCCGCAAATGCTGCTTCAGACATGTATTTCGTATGAATGTCTTGCTGCAAAACTTACAGTTGTATGGGCGTTCGCCAGTGTGCAACCGCGAATGCTGCTTCAGGGTACAACGTTGTGCAAATGTCTTGTTGCAAACGCCACAGCTGTATTGGTGTTCACCAGTGTGCACTCTGAAGTGCCCCTTCAAATCAGTACTGTTTGTGAATATCTTGTGACACACGCTGCACGAATGCTGAAGCTCACATCGGTTCAAGTGTGTGTGCTCCTTCAGTTCCTGCAATTGTGCAAACGTTGTTTTGCAGATGCCACATCTGTGCCTCAAATGTCTTGTACCAGTTTTACTCCCATTGAATGCTTCCTGCCTGGTGGTACACTGTATCCTGTTGTCTGTTCCTGAAGCTGGTGGAGTGCAGGCAATCAAACTTCTGCCATCACTGTTATTCTTGTCGTCCTCCACACCAACAGGAATAGTACTGAAGAAAGCAAAGAAAACTTTGTCAGAAACTGTTCACACAAGAGTGCACGTATCAATGTGAAAAATTATATTAACAAATACTAGGTTGACAAATGTCTCAGAAGTTCCAACAAACTATCTTATAAAGTAGGAGCACAAGAGTGCACGTATCAATGTGAAAAAATATATAAAAAAATACTAGGTTGACAAATGTCTCAGAAGTTCCAACAAACTATTTTATAAAGTAGGAGCACACTGCTTTCAGTTAATATAATTTTAGGCCCTCTTCAAGTGGCAGGAGAGAGAGAGAGAGAGAGAGAGAGAGAGAGAGAGAGAGAGAGAGAGAGAGAGAGAGAGAGAGTTGAGTTCATTTGAGAGATTACTTTAGAATCCAAAACTTTGTAAAGTAGTTAGAGAGTAATCCGCAGAAGTTAAATGAAGGCAAGCTCGCTGACAGTGGGATTACTGCAAAATGAAACATCAGGATAACACAAACATCAATAATTTATCGAACAGATGTAAGAAATTAACTGAGAGGGGCAATAGAATTGTAATGCATACTACATGAACTTCTACACCTTCATCTGCAAGCCACCAATGGTGCATAATGGACGCTGAAGTGCAGGTATTCCTTTTGTCTTAGTTCAGTCATGTGATGCGGCAATTCTAAACTATTTTCATAGCAACCATACCTCCCAGAAGTGATCTGTCTCAAAAAAGAATGAGCGACTTAAGTTAGATCACTATCAACAATGCCCACTCGCTGGTAGAGCAGTGGTGAAAAAAATGTTAAACATTTTATCCTTTACCTTTAATCCCTCAAGCTACTCCTTCCCTTGTTCGTAGAGACTAGTACTATCCTATACAACTTTCTGTGGCCTGGAGGAACTCTGGAGAAAATTTATGAGCCTGTTCCTTCCAATATCCATAAATCTTAATAACGCTAGAAGAATAAAGAATTCAAACTTACCAAGATAATTCCTACAAAATATGTGATGATGGACAATGGAAGAGATGTTGTTCTAAAAACCTATGTAAATCTTGCAGTTGTTTGGACCAAATTATTTAAATGACAGTGGGAGGACAGAAAAAGTACGAAACTAGAATACGATAAAATTTTTGTACAATTATTCCTCTTGAAAAGTGAACCGAAACCTAAAACAGCCCTCAGATTAACAAAGAATGGTGTATAAAAGAATCTAGACTTTTCGTGTTTTATGTATCCTCAGTACCACACTCAAAATGTTGTTGGATTAATATGTTCATTCATTCATTTTTGTCCTCTCATTGGACATATCTCATAAACTAATCACCACCAAATAATTATTAATACTATACAAATTATTATCTAAGAACGATAAGACACAACCTTTACGCTTTAATATCCACTTCGGGACTGCCAGATAGTACTTTGCTTTTCATGACCTAATCTTTGGTTCCAACATGTGAGATGAACGTATACCGGACAGCCTGTTTGAACATTTTCTTCAGCTGTGCTTATAAATGTAACAGTATGTTTCTATTTTCTTTATTTCTACAGTACTCAGGCTTGTAATGATGGCTTACTCTCAGTGGCAACTTTTGTTCACATACAGCATTCAAATAGTGCAAGTCCAGAAGTTTCACATTAAATGGCACACATCAACCAGTTACATCGCTGACGAAGGGTGGACCCACGACTAATGAGAAAAAATTACCCCTTTATTGGCTGAAGGAGCCTTACTGCTAATATCGATTGAACACTCGCTAACATATGAAAGGTTATACAAGAATTTGCGTCTATTGGGCTGATATCTTGAGACTGCAGTTATGTGTTTTATTCCATATTTTATTATATACTTGTTGATCTCCTACAGATCTCAATCATTCAAAATACCTTTAGTTTTAATAATAACCCGACTCTATATTTTTAACTGTAGGTTTACTGTACAAAGCCACAATGTTAGAAAAACTGGAACCGGGAAATCCCTGCCACGCTAATTACCCTCTGCCATGCACTTAACACTGGTTTGCAGGGGGCTTATGTAGATCTATGGGGGTCATCCAATGAGTATGTTTCCCTATTTCATTATTCTGCAAAATAAACTTTTCACATGACCTGTGAGGGCTGCCGAGTTCAACTAGTGTCTGTTGACAACACACACACTATCTTACTAAGAATACCGTAGTATCTTACAAGTATGCTGCCAGTTAGCATGGAGTTACCAGTGTGAAGTGTTTCCGCTTTTATGCTGTGCTCTGTCATTCGTTTTTTCGCAGGAAAACAAATATCCGCTGTCGATATCCACCAGAAGTTAATCTATGATTATGAAGAAGGCAGTGTGAGCATTGGAATGGAGATGAGACATCATTATTCGACCTCTGAGACAAAACAACAGACAATCGTGTGGAAAAAACCTGGTGAAATTCCCGAAAAAAGGCAAAGGTAACACATTCTGCAGGGAAAGTTCTGGCAATTATCTTTTGGGACTGTCAGGGGCACACTACAAAGGATGCAGAGAGGTACTACAGTGGCTTGAGGAATCTGCAAGCTAGCACCAAAACAAAACATTCAGGAATTTTGCTTCACAAAATTCCCTTCCATTAAGACAATTCTCTGCCTCATAAAGCTCGAATTACCTTGGCAGATTCAACTTTGAAATGTTCCTGCATACTGCATATTAACCAGATCTTGTCCCAGGTGATTTCCATGGGTTGCCCCAACTCAGAGACCATCTTGGAGGTAAGCCCTTTAACACTGATGATGAATCAGCGTCAACAGTGAACAGCTGGTTCCGAGCACCGGACCTCATCTGGTATAACAATGGTTTGGAAAAAACTTGCCGTGTTACCAAAAATGCTTGGAAAAATATGGCGACTAAATAGAAAAGTAACAGAACCATCGTAGAATGTCAATAAAATTATTTGAAAACAATTGATGTAATGTTTTTATAAAACAGTGAAACTAACTTATTAGACACTCCTCAGAGAAATGATGTGTGTCTCACAGCCAAGGATGGTCTCACAAAGTTGAGTTCGACTACTGAGGCAAGCAGACTTATCTTCCTGTAAATATGTCTGCCTAACATATAATCGTATATTAAACATTAACGTCGCTCTTTTACTTGCTTTCTGAACGTGAATACACGAGGACCTGGTGCAGGCATCATACCCAAAATTAACAGACGGGTCCACAACTGTTTGCCTATTATGAGGAAACTGATTATCTTTTGTATGTACAGGTCTACAGCTGCTGTACATTTCTTGTATAATGTCATGTGTAGTTTGTTGTTTTACTTCAAAATGGTCACTTTATTTGGTAATTCAGGCTTAGCTAATTTCTCCCCTTGGCCATTACCAAGCTATTTTTTTTTCTTTTCTGGAAAAACTTACATCCAAAGCTCTACAAGGTAAAATACCTTATTCTCTCTGTGACCACAATACCTCACTCGTTATAGCGGGATGCTGACTCAGTTCTTCGGGTTAGCGAATGGGGAAACTGCAATATAGAGAATGGAAACCAGGCATCGTCACCATTGAAATCAGTCATGTGATAGTGTGTGCAGTGTTACATCATGAAACAATGTGTAATGTGTGCAGTGACTGGAAGAGAAAAATGAATGAATATTGTAGCACTAGCCTTATACGTTATTAAATAATTTCTTTTTAAAGCAGTATTGTACACTAGGGCTAAACCGAATGAGATATCACGGTTTTAAGCAGAATAGCTTTGTATTCGGAAGGGTGGAGGCTCTGGTATTCATCCAGACATCTGATTTAGGTTTGCCATGGTTTCTGTAAATTATTTCAGGCAAATACCGTGATGGTTCCTAGTATAAGGCTCTAGCATTCTACCTCTCCAGTTCTTGTCATACTAGGCCTGTAATTAAATCATTTTTTTTGTTACTAAATAGTAACATGAATACAAGTTCAATGTCCTTGTAAACTTGATCTTCGATGGATAAAACAGCTACCATTATTCCTACTATTAAACTTCAACAAGAATCTAACTCTGACACAAATTATGTATAGAATCTGACAACAATTTCATAAGCTCCGGGGACCTTATTTAATAGCAATTTAAATTATTTCTAAACACATTAGACATTAATACCTAGATCATTCATTTTGCAGTAACGCGGAAATCACACCGAGTCAGCACTTATAGAATTTCCTTTGCAAATGAACATTTGAAAATGGAGGTAAGCAGTTCCGTTTTGTACTGTTACTCACTCTTCC
Source organism: Schistocerca americana (assembly GCF_021461395.2). Taxonomy (NCBI): domain Eukaryota; kingdom Metazoa; phylum Arthropoda; class Insecta; order Orthoptera; family Acrididae; genus Schistocerca; species Schistocerca americana. The sequence continues at coordinate 19,275,542 of NC_060127.1, read as the reverse complement.
AGAAGCTATGTCAACCATCATCCTTGAGTCTCTGGATAGAGTTTTTTGACGCCACTGATTGCCATTCAACACGCTGACGATCCTAGTCCAGTAGGCTTTCCGGCCTACATTTGCGAGTGGGACATGAAAGAAAGTGACTAGAGCGATAGTAGGTGCCCTCCGACACGCACCACACAGTTCCCTGCAAACTATGTGAGTAACTGTAGACCTAGAAACATCTACAGATTGTTGTTCACTTTGGAACAATCATACCTGTCATCTGAGTTCCAAGGTCATACTTGGACCATTTCAGTGACTGGCAAAAAAGACTGAGAAGACCAACCCTGTGTACGGAGTTTAAACGAAGCTCGTAATTTGCGGTATTTTCCCCAGAACTGATCGTGGTCGCCTGGATCTGAGACAAGTTCAAGGAAAGAACCAGAGGTTTTGAAGCTTCTGTGACCTGCTACGCTGCGCTTTTTTGGACTTGTGCCACAGTGTTGGCCCACCTAATTTGGTCAGGTGTGCTGCTACCCAGGTAGCAGGCTGTGTGTGGGGTGTACACATGGGTCTTTTAGACTTGGCAGCTCTCAATGCAGAACAGATAACGACAGCTGTAGGAGACCTGGAAGTATCTGCCCAAGTCCAAACCAGTGACGCCCACAGGCAACAGTATTAAAATCTTAGCCTAAGGGGCAGTCCAATGAAAAAGGTACAGGTGGAGAAAAAGTAAGTAAACTGTTTATTCTTTCAAAAGTATTCGTCGTAACTGTTAATACATTTATCCCACAGTGAGACATCTACATCTACATTTATACTCCGCAAGCCACCGAACGGTGTGTGGCGGAGGGCCACTGTTCCACTCGCGTATGGTTCGCGGGAAGAACGACTGTCGGAAATCCTCCGTGCGCGCTCGAATCTCTCTAATTTTACATTCGTGATCTCCTCGGGAGGTATATGTAGGGGGAAGCAATATATTCGATATCTCATCCAGAAACGCACCCTCTCGAAACCTTGACAGCAAGCTACAGCGCGATGCAGAGCGCCTCTCTTGAAGAGTCTGCCACTTGAGTTTGCTAAACATCTCCGTATCTCTATCACGCTTACCAAATAACCCTGTGACGAAACGCGCCGCTCTTCTTTGGATCTTCTCTATCTCCTCTGTCAACCCGACCTGGTACGGATCCCACACTGATGAGCAATACTCAAGTATTGGCCAAACGAGTGTTTTGTAAGCCACCTCCTTTGTTGATGGACTACATTTTCTAAGGACTCTCCCAATGAATCTCAACCTGGCACTCGCCTTACCAACAATTAATTTTACATGATCATTCCACTTCAAATCGTTCCGTACGCTTACTCCCAGATATTTTACAGAAGTAACTGGTACCAGTGTTTGTTCCGCTATCATATAATCATACAATAAAGGATCCTTCTTTCTATGTATTCGCAATACATTACATTTGTCTATGTTAAGGGTCAGTTGCCACTCCCTGCACCAAGTGCCTATCCACTGCAGATCTTCCTCCATTTCGCTGCAACTTTCTAATGCTGCAACTTCTCTGTATACTACAGCATCATCAGCGAAAAGCCGCATGGAACTTCCGACACCATCTACTAGGTCATTTATATATATTGTGAAAAGCAATGGTCCCATAACACTCCCCTGTGGCACGCCAGAGGTTACTTTAACGTCTGTAGACGTCTCTCCATTGAGAACAACATGCTGTGTTCTGTTTGCTAAAAACTCTTCAATGCAGCCACACAGCTGGTCTGATATTCAGTAGGCCCTTACTTTGTTTATCAGGCGACAGTGCGGAACTGTATCGAACGCCTTCCGGAAGTCAAGGAAAATGGCATCTACCTGGGAGCCTGTATCTAATATTTTCTGGGTCTCATGAACAAATAAAGCGAGTTGGGTCTCACACGATCGCTGTTGCCAGAATCCATGTTGATTCCTACACAGCAGAATCTGGGTTTCCAGAAGTGACATGATAAGCGAGCAAAAAACATGTTCTAAAATTCTACAACAGATCGACGTCAGAGATATAGGCCTATAGTTTTGTGCATCTGCTCGCCGACCCTTCTTGAAAACTGGGACTACCTGTGCCCTTTTCCAATCATCTGGAACCTTCCGTTCCTCTAGAGACTTGCCGTTCACGGCTGTTAGAAGGGGGGCAAGATCTTTCGCGTACTCTGTGTAGAATGGAATTGGTATCCCATCAGGTCCAGTGGACTTTCCTCTGTTGACTGATTTCAGTTGCTTTTCTATTTCTCGGACACTTATTTCAATGTCAGCCATTTTTGCTTGCCAAACCGTAACTTGGTCAGCAAGATCGCCAGATCTTTTCCAACTCAGAGCATTTGGAACATTATGGGCAGGGTCCTCCAACCAGCTTGAGATTTCGACGATCTAACAGCCAATTGGACAGAATCTGGCACCATGTCCGCCAGGAGGACATCGAACAACTGTATGAATTAGTGTCGAGCTGTGTAAGTGCTTGCACAAGGGCCCAAAGTGGATCAATGTGTTACTGACTTTCTCAATTTGTGACGCTCTTTCTCTTGAATAAATCATATTTTAATTTTAATTTTAAAAACCAACAACCTCAGCTGCAAAGTTTACATAGATTTACCTAGGTTTCAGTCGGGTAACCCAACCGTCTTCAGAATAAAAGTAACTACAGTTTGTCCATAGTGGACATCGTCAAGGTAAAATTAAAAATCCTTAAATTATCGTCAGACTGTAGAAACTTATCTGAAACTGCCTCAGCCCCACTTCGCGACCGCGATGCGGCAGACACGAGTGCTGTACTGGAACTGAATGCAGCGTCATGAGGCCCGTCCAGGAGGGCACAATTCCTTACGCCTGCTCATAAACTGAGTGATGCGTATTTGTTGGGACAAAATGCGAACGTAACTCCTGACTTTGAATTTACTAGTAAAGTGAAATAACAGAAAGGTACAGCCGAGGAAAAGGGCGTATATGTTATCCTGAGCAGAACGTACTTAGATCGATTGTTGTAACATTTATGAAGTATTCGTTGATCATGATATGAGGAAGACATCACGTGCTTACAACGTATGGCCTGTATAGGGAAATTTTGTGCTTACGCACGAAGTTTAATCACCTAAAAGGAACTTAGGAGTGGGAAGGATAATATGAAGCCAACATCGTCATTATTATGACTAGGTTTAAACCTTTTTTTTAATTTTTTTTTAAACGCAAATGTTAAGCATTTGCTTAGCTATGGTTACAACGCATGAACATCCTATTGACTTAGCACACAAATTAAAATTAAAATTTATACAGTTGCTGACAGGACCGCGACATGTTGGAAATATTTAAATCATATTTGAAAATATTTAAATCATATATTTTTTTCTGAAATTGTAATCATTTGCTTGTCACTACATGTATGTCACATTTATCGATTGCGGTTCCATTCAGGTAGTCCTTCGGTTATAGGCGCTTCAGTCTGGAACCACGCGACCACAACGGTCGCAGGTTCGAATCCTGCCTCGGGCATGGATGTGTGTGATGACCTTAGGTTAGTTGTGTTTAAGTACTTCTAAGTTCTAGGGGACTGATGGCCTCAGATGTTAAGTCCCATAGTGCTCAGAACCATTTGAACCATTTTTTCAGGTAGTCCTTCAAGGAGATTTTTAATTTTTGTTGTTGTTGTTGTCGTAAGACTGTATTACTGTTTTCTGTGACAGTCTGAATATATATTGTCGATCCTGCGGACATGGATTGTACCCGAGTTACTGTATTAAAGTGCGTTATTAAACTGAACTAATGTTCTTTATATGTGTCATAGTATCTGCTGGACCTAATCCAGACTATCAGGCTCTCATCTAGGGCTGCTACAGCGTCTACGGGGTGAAGAAAAATTCGTGCACTCGGACTTCGCACTGCGATTCCTCACATACTAGCAATACAAAAATGTCTTTCACAAAATTTCGTCCTGCACGTATTTCGGCAACAATTAGACGTTAAAGATTGGCAACCCGGCAACATTGCAATGACATGTATGGTAACAACCTCTATCAGCATACAGAAACAGTACTGTGCAGTTGGTGCAGTGGGTAGCGTTTTGGATTAGCATACAGGAGGTCGAGGGTTCAATTCTGGGTTGAGGTGTATTTGTTTTTATTTGCTAAATGCAGTCTGCATGGCTCGGTATCGGCATACAATGGTTCTTCCACAAAACATTTGCGCTTAAGTAGTATGAACACAGAAATGGAAGTACAATCGTGTTTGTTGGTCACCTTTTTAAGAAGCCTTTTCCACGTTGTGGGCGTGAATCGTTTCACACCACTGCTTCTACTGGATTCCAAACCTATTTTCAGTGTACACTCCTCCAGTTGCCCCATACATTAGTACTAACTATTATTATTGCCACGTTCAGATCAATTACATTTCGTTAGGAATTTACGTCACCAGTAGGGGTAGCAACGTGCTTTGCAAGTAATTTTCAAACTCTGTTACCATTAGGAGCGTCCACGTTATGCCTCTTTTTGTATTCAACTTATAGCATACGGATAAATTTCCAACACCGCAACTACGCATGCGCATTTGAGCGTGCATAATTTGCTGGAAACAGAGGCCGTGCGTAATGTGCATTGCTACTCGCCTTCGGTGGGGATCTTTGCACTTGTTAGCGGACGACAGGCAGCCGGAACCAATACGTGTTTCACTGTGTAGTGTGTTAAAGCTATGCTATGAAGTGATATATATGCAGTAATGTCTGTTGACTCTAAGGGAAACACGCTTAAGTTTATAGATGATTACAGGCAAAGATAAAGTCGTTTGGAATACTGCTTCTGAAGGTTATCTGAATAAAAATTAGAGATGTGTTACCCTGAGTGTCACATATTAAGGGCGTTCAAAAAGAAACGAGCCGAAGGCACAATTACAGACACAAGCAACTGCATGTTAGAAGTATTGACCCTGGCTGTTGAGACACGCCGGCTGGTCTGACCGAGCGGTTCTAGGCGCTTCAGTCTGGAACTGCGCGACCGCTATGGTCGCAGGTTCGAATCCTGCCTCGGGCATGGATATGTGTGATGTCCTTAGGTTAGTTGGGTTTAAGTAGTTCTAAGTTATAGGGGACTGATGACCTCAGCAGTTAAGTCCCATAGTGCTCAGAACCATTTGAACCATTTTTTTGTTGAGGCACGTGCCCCACTGTGACACAAGGCAGTGAATGGCTGTCTCATAAAATTCCCAGGGCTGCGATGTTAACCAGTTCCGTACATACAGCTGGACGTCGTTGTCCGAGGTGAATCGTTTGCCCCTCAGTGCCTCTTTAAGGGGACCAAAAATGTCGTAATCACAGGGAGAGAGGTCCGGACTGTATGGAGGGTGGCCGAGAACCTTCCATTTGAATTTCTACAGGAGTGCCGCGACTGTGTTGGCCGTATGAGGCTTTGCATTGTCGTGGAGCAGAATGGCCCCATGGGTGAGATTGCCTGGTCGTTTTGATTTGATGGCTTGGCGAAGGGTGGTCAAGATTTGCGAGTAACGCTGGGCATTCACTTTTGTCCCGTACTGCAGGAAGTGAATCAGATGGGAGCCGCCTTGGTCAAAGAAGAACGTCAGCATAGGGGCAAACGATTCGCCTCGGACGACGACGTCCAGCTGTACATGTGGAACTGGTTAACACTGCAGCCCGGGAATTTCATGAGACAGCCATTCACCACCTTGTCTCACAATGAGACAAGTGTCTCAACAGCCAGGGTCAATACTTCTAACATACAGGTACTGGTTTCTTTAATTATGCCTACAGCTTGGTTCTTTTTGAACGTCACTTATAGATAAAAAGTCCCCGATCATATTTCTTTAAAGAATAAGATACCGTAAGTTTCGAAGCGGAAAAACTAAGAATAATAAGCCAAAAATTTATGAAAAGAGTAAACGAAAACTGTAGACGAATAATCGTGCACGATAACTGAGGAGCTTGAAATCTGAACAAAGGAAGAAATGAGGTATGTGTAGCTCCTCCGAAAACTACTCAAAATAGAAATGAGGCGCATGATGATGCCAACAATATGAAACTGAAAAATACAATCTCCGTTCTATTGGATTCTGGCGTCTATGAAATTCCCAGATTCGTCGAGTCTGAGGATGTTAATCTGCATGTCATATTTCACGATTAAACACAATTGACGTGTTGAAAGCTGATTAACCTTCACGTAACGACGAAGAAACACCCTTAAGTATTTCTCAGTTTCAGCAATAATCACTTCTGTTTTTTGTTATGTATTCATGTTTCGTAGATCCAGTATACAAGAGAATAACATGAATATGGAACGAGTCATAATTACACATGAGAACAGTACTTAGGGATGCTATTAGATACAAATTGTAGTATGTGTATAGGAACAAAATATGCTAATAATAACAAATTTAAGCATTTCCTACAGTGAAGAGAGGTATAAGACAACCAAATAATAAATTAAAATTATTCCACATTACAAGCTACAAATTCGATAGAAATGAAATGCTTTATTTTGAAATGAGGAATAAGTAATTCGAATGAACGTATAAGTTGCCAGTTACCAGCTTAAAAAATTTTATTGACAGCCTTATCGCTACAATTTCCCAAGCAGAAAATCTACGACCTCTGTGTGACCTCCTTCTGAAATTTGCATACAAAATGTTGTCATCACTTTGCATTTCTATTGTTTATATACTTCTTTGCCCACAGTCACTTTTTCGTTTTCTTTTTTGTCGCCTTTTCATCACAATAAACGCAACACAAGCTCCCATGCAGATAAGAGGACCCATAGCAGACTGCTTGCGCAATGAGGCAATGCCTGGACACGAGAACATCCATGCGTACATGCGTTTGTTCCACAAATTCTTACGCATGTCCATTTAATCCCGTTCACCTGTGATTCCGTACATTGGAAGAGGCATTGTGTGGATATACAGTACCTATTGTATGTACTATCACGATGGAACCATTTATTATGCCTTTCAACAGTGAGTCTGATAAGCTCACGCTGTTTAGTAAGTATCTGGATGCGTTACTGTTATTATTCTTATTATTATAATCGATGGAAATACGGAAATATCACGACCACTACCATTAGGGGAACAGCGTAATTCGAAAATGAACATTTTACATTTAGCAGTATCAACATGAATCATGCAGGACAAAGGCTATAATTAGGTGATTCGTGTTAGGTGGGGCATCCTACTGACTCCAGTGATGGGTCTATATTGTATGCTCTGTTCACCAGACACGAACTAGTTGCTATCAGAGTAATGCGCCCATGACAGATTCCAAGTACGTTTATACACACTTTGTATTTTCTTCTTGTATTATTTGAAAACAGTGTGGCAAACGTATGGCATACACAAACGATAAATACCGGGTGATCAAAAAGTCAATATAAATTTGAAAACTGAATAAATCACAGAATAATGTAGATAGAGAGGTACAAATTGACATACATGCTTGGAATGACATGGCGTTTTATTAGAACCAAAAAAATACAAAAGTTCAAAAATGTCCGTCAGATGGCGCTTCATCTGATCAGAATAGCAGTAGTTAGCATAACAAAGTAAGACAAAGCAAAGATGATGTTCCTTACAGGAACTGCTCAATATGTCCACCATCATTCCTCAACAATAGCTGTAGTCGAGGAATAATGTTGTGAACAGCACTGTAGAGCATGTCCGGAGTTATGGTGAGGCGTTGGCGTCGGATGTTGTCTTTCAGCATCCCTAGAGATGTGGGTCGATCACGATAAAATTGCGACTTCAGGTAACCCCAAAGCCAATAGTCGCATGGACTGAGGTCTGGGGACCTGGGAGGCCAAGTATGACGAAAGTGGCGGCTGAGCACACGATCATCACCAAACGATGCGCGCAAGAGATCTTTCACGCGTCTAGCAATGTGGGGTGGAGCGCCATCCTGCATAAACATCGTACGTTGCAGCAGGTGTTTATCAGCCAGGCTGGGGATGGTGCGATTCTGTAACATATCGGCGTACCTCTCACCCGTCACGGTAGCAGTTTTGCTGTCCAGCGCCATCTGTCGGACATTTTGTGAACTTTGTTATTTTTTTTGGTTCTAATAAAACCCCATGTCATTCCAAGCATGTGTGTCAATTTTTACCTCTCTATCTACATTATTCCGTGGTTTATTATGTTTTCAAATTTATACTGACTTTTTGATCACCCGGTATAAGGATGTGCTTTTGGTCCTTGGTGCATCTGTTAATCAAGCTGATGTTGCCACTCATGAATATGCTGCTAGATATCCTGGTCGACGTCATCCAGCTAAAACTGTGTTTCGTCATCTGGAGTTTGCCTTAGGGAGACATGTTCTCTCCTTCCACCATCATTTAACGTTGATTTTCCGCGGACTCGCTGTACTATAGTTATTGAGGGAGCTATTCTGCAGATCATACAATAAGAACCCCAGCGAAATACATGAAGCATAGCAAGGAGCTGCGTGTCTCACAACACAGAGTCAGTCATTGATGTGCTGGATGAACACACGCTGCACCGCTACGATTATTCTTTAACGCAACACCTGCATCCTCCAGATCGCTGTCTGTCGATGCAGTTCTGTGAATGGTTCGAACAACAACACCTGCTGACTTTGGAATTAATGTGTGACGGTATTTAGACAGAACATTTCCAGGGAAATGGCTGGGATGGGGAGATCCAATTGTATGGCCTCTGTGTGCACCTGACCCAAATGCCTGGATTTCTTCCTGTGGGGACACTTGAAGGAGCATGTGTATTCTACTGTGCTGACAAATGTGGAAGAACTGATAGCAAATGTTCATGCTGCACTTGAATCTGTGGATGCAGCCACATTGCAAAGAGTCCAGAGCTGTATGATCCAGATGGTTGTGCAAAGTCTAGATGTTCGGGAAGGTCACTTTGTGCATCTGCTCTTTTGAAAAGGTCATGCAGTCACTAACATAGAAATTGTTATTCTCATTGGTTGCTAATGTGTTACATTTGAGTGGACATCCTGCACATAGTGTGAATGGTTAGTAGATCTTGAGTTATTTAACTGTGCAATCATCTTTATCATGGCGAAATTTCTTTTGTGGTTAGTCTGTTCTATGACAGGTCATTTGTTTCAACTGTCTATTTCTGACTTATGTGACCACGTTTTTGTTATTTTCGCCATTACAAAACACTGAACTACGTAAATGTTGGATACATGGGGCTTCAGAAATGGTGTATACTACAGTATTATATGGAAGAATGAAACTGACATACAAAAACAAATACGCCACGACGCAGAATCGAACCCTCGACCTCCTGCATGCAAACCCAAAACGCTATCCACTGCACCAACTGCACAGCACCACTACTGTATGCCGACCAAGGTAGTTACCGTACACGTGATTATGGTGTTGCCAGGCTGCCCATCTCTAATGTCCATTTGCTGCCGGAACTACGCACTGGACGAAATTGTTTGACAGACATTTTTCTGATGTTAGTACGCGAGGAATCGTGCCGCAAAATCTGAGTACACAAACTTTTCTTCACCCTACATAAAAAAAGTACTATAGCCTACTTTGCCCATAATTCCTTTACATCCATCTTACTGGAACTAAGTGATGCCAATCATTGTCTAAGAGAGATGTTAGCAACTGCTTATCTGCTCATCTAGCAGAAAAACTCTCCTAGCCTTCTTGCCTGATTTATTAACTTTCGTAATCATAGTCGCTATAATGACATCATGATCGCTAATCCCCGTTTCAATACTGACATTGTGATTAAGGTCTGCCCTGTTTGTAGCTACAAGGTCTAAGATACTTCCATTGCATGTGGGGCGCCAAGCTAGCTGCTCAAGGCTGTTTTCAAAAACGTGTTCAAAAGTATCTTACATGACTGTCTGGCTGTACTCCCCGCAATCCATATACATCCCTCTCTATACTTGGAAGGTTAAAGTCGCCACCAACTGGTAATGCATGATTTGGATATTTACGCGCTATTGACCATAGAGTCATTTCTTTGAATGTCTCTAGGACTGTCGCAGCAGAATCGGATGGCCGGTAAAAACATCATCTGTTAGCTTGGTTTCACCCACACCTGTCATACGCGACCATATGACTTCACTGTCACACTCAACATACACCTCAATAGAGACAATATTTTTGTCAACTGAAATGAAAAGTCCCCTTCCCTTGAACTCTAATCTGTCTTTCAGATATACGTTCCAAGAATTTCCAAATATCTCAGAGCTTTCCACTTTGGGTTTCAGACAGCCTGGTCCCAAGAAAAATGTGAGTGCGAGAACTTTCCTGGAGGGCAGTAAATTAGAAAATTTTGTTAAGAATTCTATAGTGAGATAGCATTAACCATTGCACTAAAGAAAATAATTAAAGCAGAGTCTATTATACTCAAGAAATATTAAATAACTTTTCTTGTGGTTGAGATCATTGCTTGAGAAAGGAACACTACAGAAATTATTTAGCTGCAAGAAAGCAGCAGGGAATACTACAGAAATTTCCAGCTGCAAGAAAGCAGCAGTTCGATAGTATTTCCCACAGTAGTTGTGTTAAGCTCACCTTTGATTTAAAGACAATTTAAGTTTAGCAGACGGGGATCGGATATTTAGTTACAGCTTTACCCCGTAGCATCATAGCCACTGATACAAGCGACAAGGAAGCCTGCAGCTACCAGTAATTTACACATTCAGATAATTAGAGCTAGTTTTTCAGTGGGCTTAGCACAACTGTCATTGTACATGCACTAATAAAACACTTGTCCATACATGAGCCAGTAGGATAACAGTCTGTATCATAAGGCCAGAACTGTGTTACACTGGTGTCTTGGTCACCAAATGTATCTGATCTGAACCATGCAACTTCCTGGAACACTATCACATCCCAGTTCCACACTAAAAAATTGCTAACCCAAAATTCAAAGAAATTGCAGAGTAGTATACCTATGGGCATCCTGTGCCACTCTTAGGCAAATGAGCTTCATGCAAATGGGTTGTCAAGGTGAAGGTCACCCCCTCCCTCCTCGAGCTGAAGGTCACACAATGGCAGACTATGATGTAACACAAAATGATGGCATGCAAGATGGCAGCCAAGGTGGTGGACTGTGGCAGACAAGATGGTAACTGTAGCAGACCGATGGCACACTGACAGTAAACCATGGCAAACTGTGGTGGTGGTGGTGGTGGTGGTGGTGGTGGTGTGTGTGTGTGTGTGTGTGTGTGTGTGTGTGTGTGTGTGTGTGTGCAATCTGTGGTATTTCAACATGGCATACACACAGGTAGAGCAGTGGCTTTCGAATCTCAGTTACTCATTTTTTGATTGCCATAGAGGCAGTTTTCTTTCAAACAGCGTATAAAGCACTGAACCATTCTCTCGAAATTCTGAAACACGTTTTGAAACTGAAGAATTTCTCAGTCTGCTGCTGTGATGAACAACCTTGCACACGTACTTTCTATGAGTCAGTAGAATGAGGATGGGCAACAGTGTATGCTGCAATATGCAGATCATACGAATCACTTCATGATAGAGACCTAATCCCAGACATAAATTTGCACAATATTCTGACAAAAAGCGGAAAATTAGAAAAACGATAACATTAAGATCCACAAGAACTTGTTTGGGAGAGTTGTGTTCTATCCCTAGCAATGTACCATTGGTTGTGCATATGTATTCCCACCCATCACATTGACTGTATATCTGCACCAAATTTCTCGTTACGAGAAATTAATACACATCCACCAATGTGAAATCGATCGCCTCAAATGTAACCATACAGTGCCTAGATGGACGCTTTTGAAACGCTGAAGCTCTTCTCCTCTGGTCCAATAGTATTTAGATACACAGGAGATTTCAAGAAAGACCATAAGAGCACCTGGACCAAATAGTTTTAGCGACCCAGTGCAGTCGAAGCTGTCGAAGATGAACGTAATGACTGGCATCATCTTTCATCCTGAGGCCCCCATCTGACAACAAAACTTTGGCACAATTTTAAGACAGTATACGAAGGCAATACATATCCATACTGATGGTTCCAAATTTGGTGATTGTATCAGAAGCATGTTCTGCATACTGAGCCGTGTATCGACTCGTGCTACACCTTGTGTTTAGATTGCATTGGTTTTCCTTTTCTTCCCCTGACATGTTTGTTTGATATGTTGTCTGTCATTATGTGGCTGCTTGGTTGTCTTTTCCCTCTGCTATCGATATCTGCGTTTTTGCTTCCGGGAAACTGCTGTGGAGGAAGTGAGATCTCTGACCGGTGGTAACTTCGTGTGGTGGCGCGGAAGTAGGGGAGTGCTCTCAAGAGAGTGTGGTGGACACGGGAGGGCAGTGTGGCTCGCCAGCGCGGACCAGGCGTGGTCGGTTGTACCGAGTCGCCACGTGATGTATGTCGGTTGTGTGTAACGTGCGGGTCGAGTCGACGGAAGAGCTCCCCGCGGGTTGGTTGTATACAGAATCGCCCCACGAGTAGTTGCTGTTCATTTCAACTTGGTGGGACGTTAACAAGCTTTTCTAAGTCCTCTGTTTCAACACTGGAGTTTAAAAAGGAGACACCTAACATGAAAGAGCGGTCACTACCCGTCAACGTTGCAGAGAAGACGTGGACTGCGGTGGCAGAGCTTGTTGTCGCGTGACTGTGGCGTGTTAGGTACATTGGCGACGCGTGCGCGGTCGGATGTGTGGATCCTTGCCATCGGAGGTCGTGTACTGCCTGTTCGAGCATAATTGCAAGTTAAGTTAGTGGAAGGTTTAATCATTAAGTAATAAGTTTGCGTAACTAGTGTCTCTTCTGCCTTGTGACCCCCTGCGATCGGGTTTCCTGTCCCCGGTACCGGTGTAATTGAAGACAGTGATCTTTCCCCCTCCTCTCGTTACTGTCCGATGGGAGGTGTAGTTTTGGCAGTTTAATTGTGTCGCTATGCTGTCGTGGGTTATGAGTAAATTCATGCTTCTTGTTGGTTGATCATGTGGTCGCTCATTCAGGGCTGTGTGGTGTAATGTTTCCCTGCACGATGTTAGCTCTAATTCTGTCAGCAAGTTAAGTCATCTTATTACAAGTTTTCGCTGGCTAAAAGTCGGTGCAGTGACCAGCCTGAGAGTGGTAATTGCGTTTACAGGCGTACTTAAATTGGTCAGTATTCTGCCTAGCCTGAGCATCCCTGAGTGGGTGATTTATGGCCTCCTTACACGGGTCCGTCATATCTGTTATGTTCTAATGATATTCCAGGACACTTTTGTTTAAAAAACTTTTTTAAATTCCTCCGTTCCTTTATTGCCATTAATCGTGTGTTTGCTGAGACCTTTGATTTTTTTTTTAATGGCGGTGTTGGTAGCTTAGCTTCACTACCTCACCATACTTTATTAACAAAGTCCTGTATTTAACTTAATAGCCTGTTTATTAATGTTCTTTAAATTTTTTTAAAACTGTTGCATTGCTGTAAATTACTTGATTGCTGTTAGCGGCGTGTTTTGAAAGGCTGTTATTGCCGTACTGCTAGCTTCTGTGTGTGTGTGTGTGTGTTTTTTTAAGAAATTTTTTAACTGTTGTATTGCTGTAAATGACTTGATTGCCATTAGCGGCGTGCTTTGAAAGGTTGTTTATTGCCGTACTGTTACTTATATTTTTTTAAAGGATTTTTTTTTAAAATTGTTGTATTGCTATAAATTACCTGATCGCCGTTAGCGGCGTGTATGAAAGGCTGTTTATTGCCGTACAGCTAGTTTCTGTAAGATATGAATAAAACATTTTTGTGTGAAAATCTCAACTCGACAGTAAACTACTAGAAATTTGGCCCCGTTTCCCAACTTGTGGTGTGGCTTGTAGTAACCGTAACCACTGTGTGTGTGTCACATACAATGCCTGCATAAGTCTGGGCTGCTGGAATTACCAGCAGAAACAAGTATCATGACCACAAAACTCGTTGGAATACTAAGGCACTTGATGTTGCGCGCAGATGACAGCTTCTCTATATTTCCTATTCAGTAACTCTTTTCCTTCTCTAAGAGTACTTAAAAATTTTGGAACCTCTTTGACTGAAAACCCCATTGTATGCTCGATTACTGATGTGCTGACATCGATGCATGAAGAAAGTCATTCCATTAATTTTGCTTGCGTGAAATCACACTGTGGGATCACTGGCAATGAGATTGTCGACCGCTTAGCCAAAGATGCTGCTATGAGAGTTCAACTACTAGAACTGCACTCTCAGGTATGGTTTACCAATATGTTCTAGACAGATGCATGGGAGAAGACTGGGAGTGGAATGAGAAGGAAACAACGAGACACAGAGGCAAGAAGTACCTAATAATTCATCTGTAGATAACCCATTTTACAGAATCATATTCAAATTCAGTGCAGAGACATCTCGGCACTCTAACAGCCAGACATAGATTTAACCACAGATGTTTCCTCATACATCTTCACAGATTGCACATTGGCATGGCTCTGAGCACTATGGGACTCAACTTCTGAGGTCATTAGTCCCCTAGAACTTCGAACTAGTTAAACCTAACTAACCTAAGGACATCACACACATCTATGCCCGAGACAGGATTCGAACCTGTGACCGTAGCGGTCTCACGGTTCCAGACTGCAGCGCCTAGAACCGCACGGCCACTCCGACCGGCGGTTGCACATTGCCGGGACACTTTTCTTCAGGGGAAGAAGAGGACGCAGATACAGACTACATGCAGATCCTAGAATCTTTTTACAAGATCCTGTTAAACATGGTCATCTTTTGCCAACTGGTGTCACGACTTTGTAAGCAGCACAGGATCACGCTATCTACAGATTCACTGTTACTGCAGGTATCTTTATCCTCATTGTCACTAATTTCTGTTTCTGTAATATATGATTTTACATCTGTTATATGGCATTGGTCTATCTGTAACTATATTCAAGGGGTGGACAATAATACGGAAATACTAAAAACACAAAACATTACAATGTCTAATAACATATTTAAGGAAAACAATGGACATACAGAACAGCTTCCAGTTGTCTCTCAATGGATTAATGAAGATCATGGATGGTTTTCATAGCAATCTTACATCATTCTTCCAGAAAGGTTGTGGCAAGATCTCTTAAAGATGACATATGTGGCCAGGTGTCTCCTTTCGATAAGTTCGTCTACCTGGTGCAAGTCTTCTGATTTGACGCCACTTCGGCAACCTGCAAGTGGATGACGCTGAAATGATGATGAGGAAAACATGCACATCCAGTCCCCAATCGAAGAAAATCTTCGACGCAACTGGGAATCGCAGCCAGGGCCTGTCGCACTGACCACTCAGCTACAGAGGCGGGCAAATTACCGATGAGTGAGGTGGACAGCAATCACACACATTCCCCTGCAAAGTAGACGATAAAGGCCCAATAATACTGAGATATGTTGATTGTTGTGGCCAAGGGAAGATGCGACAATTCATCCCCATGCTCACAAAAGTTGTACTGGACAATGTGAGATGTGTGTTCACGGCTCTGTCGGCTCGTAACACAGCATCACAATTGGGGAACAAACACTGCACCATAGGAAGGACCTGATCAGCCAAAATGGTCACATAACCCTTGGCACTAATACCATCTTGCAGAGTATCCATAGCAATAGAATGACATAGCTGCCCAAATAATCAACATAATCCGGCGTTCTTCACTCTTCCGTAAACTCGGCGACAATTTGAAAACAGTGAGAAGCCAGACTCATCTGAGCAAATGACAATCCTTCATATATGCACAGTTCAGATCTTATGCCTTCAGAAGCAATTTTTGCTGTAATAGCCATTTGCATCACTGATGGGTGGTTTTGGAATGCATGCTCGCCCTACAATTCCCTACTTATGAAGCTCCCTTTATGTTGTTTTGGTGCTAAAGGGGTTCGCGAGTGTGTCAATTCACTTCTGTTATGACTGTTGCATCTGTCATCGCCTTATTTGTCATGGTAATCCTCTTCAATGAACTCTGTCATCATCACTCAGTTATTCCGTCTGCGTTGTGACTTAGCAGACGATGTTATCCCCCTGTCCCTTATGAGGGAAAGTCTTCAATATGGTGCCTCTTGAAACACCATACACTTCGGCTACCTTAAGGAATAACCCACAATAGGAGGACTAACAATCTGCACACGTTCGCATTCATTTTGTTCAGACGTAATGCTCTAATAACTTAGCAGAACACTGTGTTCGACCACGATCGACACTTGCAACGTATTGAGGTCATTTCACAGGTACCTTTCCTGGTCAAATACAGCAGCGCAACCTGAAGCCCTGGCCAGCATCTGCTTTGATGTTCAGCCATGCATCTGTCGTGATGTTTCCATATTTTTATTCAACTCTTGTATGTTTTATCAGTACTTGTATATTTTATATAACCATGACCTAGCTGTGTAGCGTAACATAAAGGCCAATAAATTCAATCACTAATAATATTGCTCAAATATATAGCACCTGTAGAAAATGAAACTAACAGGAGATATTGACCATATAAAAAGGAGGGCAGCACAAATGATCACAGGTAAATAAACCCATTGAAGAGGATCATGACACATAGAAGAGTAGCAGAGCTCATGAAAAAACTGAACTTGTAGACGGCTGAAAATAGACACAATCAATCCTGATGAAGCTACATGTACCATAACTGTCCCATGACGATTGCGAGTACAAGATTAATCACAACACACACAGAGAGGTTTATGCAATCATTTTTGCTGCACTCCATGCGCGAATGGAATGAGAAGAAGCCCTAGTAACTGGTAGAATGGGATTCCCCATACCTTTCACAGTGGTTTGCAAGGTATGGACATAGACGTAGATGTTTAACAGACTGTCTACGTATGGGCAGTTATGATGACCTGCATTGAGGCAAAAATCACTATGTTAGATTTGAGAGGAAATCTCCTTATGGTCATGGTGAATACGGCGCATAGTGTGAACATACTGCACATAGTGACAAATCGGAAGTGGGGTCGGTTTATGAGCGGTAAAATACAGGGTGGTTTAAACTGGAGCAAACAGCAAGCACAAGTGAACAGGCACAAGTAAACGATAATCACCAAACGAGAATTCTGTCTTGTGCAAAAATCAGTCGAACGCGAATGAAATGCGTTCTGTCGTATTCGGTCTGCATTCACTGGTGTTCACTCATGATCCACTGGTTACCAGTCTTTTAGTGAACATAAAAACTCTCGCCCTCCCGGTTTCGGTGCTACGAGCACTGGGAGCATTCATCTGCTGTTTTCCATGTGAATTAATTTTGTTGCTAACAACTTACATGACTTGCATGAGCAGTTGAGTTATTTTATTTACGAGGTGCATTCAAGTTCTAAGGCCTCCGATTTTTTTTCGAATTAACTACTCACCCGAAATCGATGAAACTGGCGTCACTTCTCGACGTAATCGCCCTGCAGACGTACACATTTTTCACAACGCTGACGCCATGATTCCATGGCAGCGGCGAAGGCTTCTTTAGGAGTCTGTCTTGACCACTGGAAAATCGCTGAGGCAATAGCAGCACGGCTGGTGAATGTGCGGCCACGGAGAGTGTCTTTCATTGTTGGAAAAAGCCAAAAGTCACTAGGAGCCAGGTCAGGTGAGTAGGGAGCATGAGGAATCACTTCAAAGTTGTTATCACGAAGAAACTGCTGCGTAAAGTTAGCTCGATGTGCGGGTGCGTTGTCTTGGTCAAACAGCACACGCGCAGCCCTTCCCGGACGTTTTTGTTGCAGTGCAGGAAGGAATTTGTTCTTCAAAACATTTTCGTAGGATGCACCTGTTACCGTAGTGCCATTTGGAACGCAATGGGTAAGGATTACGCCCTCGCTGTCCCAGAACATGGACACCATCATTTTTTCAGCACTGGCGGTTACCCAAAACTTTTTTGGTGGCGGTGAATCTGTGTGCTTCCATTGAGCTGACTGGCGCTTTGTTTCTGGATTGAAAAATGGCATCCACGTCTCATCCATTGCCACAGCCAACGAAAAGAAAGTCCCATTCGTGCTGTCATTGCATGTCAACATTGCTTGGCAACATGCCACACGGGCAGCCATGTGGTCGTCCGTCAGCATTCGTGGCACCCACCTGGATGACACTTTTCGCATTTTCAGGTCGTCATGCAGGATTGTGTACACAGAACCCACAGAAATGCCAACTCTGGAGGCGATCTGTTCAACAGTCATTCGGCGATCCCCCAAAACAATTCTCTCCACTTTCTCGATCATGTCATCAGACCGGCTTGTGCGAGCCCGAGGTGGTTTCGGTTTGTTGTCACACAATGTTCTGCCTTCATTAAACTGTCGCACCCACAAACGCACTTTCGACACATCCATAACTCCATCACCACATGTCTCCTTCAACTGTCGATGAATTTCAATTGGTTTCACACCACGCAAATTCAGAAAACAAATGATTGCACGCTGTTCAAGTAAGGAAAACGTCGCCATTTTAAGTATTTAAAACAGTTCTCATTCTCGCCGCTGGCGGTAAAATTCCATCTGCCGTTCGGTGCTGCCATCTCTGGGACGTATTGACAATGAACGCGGCCTCATTTTAAAACAATGCGCATGTTTATATCTCTTTCCAGTCCGGAAAAAAAAAAAATTGGTGGCCTTAGAACTTGAATGCACCTTGTATTTAACCGTGTGGATCACATGTAGTGCAAAAATACAGGTACATAACATTTGTATATGTATATTACAAGTACACAGAGAGACAAAACTACATATATAAGACTAACTAAATGTTAGTATATAAGTTCCTAATCCATATATGAGCTGCAGCTTCAGCTTTCGTGAGGTTGCACCAACTCCCCTAATAGGTACATGAGGGGCATTCACCTCTAATGTGCTTGATTGATTTGGAGCCCCACAGTTACAAACTGGATACTCTGTAGCACCCCATTTGTAAAATGAGTCTGTGCATCGACCATGCCAAGTGCAAGCTCTGTTCAATTTGAGCCACAGTTTCCTGTCGAGTTCTGTGCCACGAATTTCACAGTTATACTTTTGGAATCATTCATGCTCTTCAGAATTTTCAATAAGTTGACAGTTCTGATCCCACAGGTCTCTCACCCATGTATTACTGGCATCTAGCGGTTCTGCTTGCTGTAATGGTGGGTTTCTTGAATGAAGTCTATTTCATCGTAGACTTGGTACACCTTCCTGTGTGGGTATTTCCAGTTCCTCCTGTAGCTATGGTTTTCCTTCAGCAAGGCCTCGCTTCTGCAGACTGCAGGTGGATAGATGTTGCTCATCAGAAAAATCCAGCAAATGTGTGTTGGTCAGATTGAAGATTAACTTCATAGTGTGCTTAAACTGGACATCGATCAAGTTAGTGTGGCAGCTGTTTACCCACATCAGGGCAAAATACTCCGCAGCTGAGGAGACGAGTGCAATGGATGATGTGCACAAGGTATATGATGGAGCTCATCATGTCATTCCATACAATTTTGAATAATATTGTGAGGACTATTCATTTTGGCAGCCGTATTTTCAAGATGTTTTTTATACGAAAGGGTGTGGTCAAGGTACCACCAAGGTACTTATGATACTTCTTAAGTTTCATTCTGAGCTCTGGGTTGGTCTGGTTGTTGCTCAAATGGAATGAACATATTTCTGTTTTAGTTGTACTGGTTTCAAGTCGCCACTTTCTAAAATAGGAGGTTATAAGGCTAGATCTTCTGTGAGAACTGTCTCCGATTGCCCAAGATCTGTGGTTCTGCAAGCACGAACGATCTCGTCTGTACAGCAGAAGTTTGTTGACCTGCGACTGGGAAAATCCGAGATACGTAAATTGAATAATAAGAGGGCTAAGATGGAGCCATGTGGTAGACTTTTACTTAATTTTCTCTCTTTGCTCACATTTTCTGCCAAGTAAACGCGAAAATGCTTATTGTTTATCATGGTGTTGACGAGAATTACAGTTTTCGGCATTGAATTGTTTTTAGTGGTTTGTATATCATCCCTTCTCTCCAGATTGTGTCATATGCTATGGTTAGATCTAAAAATGCGATAGATAATCACGTTTTCTTGGAATCCAGCCTCTATGAAAGTTGTTAGGGCCAGTACCTGGTCGCAGCAGTTTCTCTGTGGCCTGCAACCTGCTTGCTCAGCTGGAATCTGTTACAGAAGAGAACTGCTAGTTCTATTGTAAATGAGATATTAAAGTTGGCAACTAACGAATGTAGATATTACAAGGAATTCTGAGTTCCAATACATTCACAACAGTGTGACTGGTGGGAAACTGCTGAAGTACTGTGTGTGTGTGTGTGTGTGTGTGTGTGTGTGTGTGTGTGCGTGTGTGTGACAGGACGTTCATATTCACAGGACATAAACATTATTATGTTCTGCAGAAATGATTAGCATTTCAGTCACCTCAGTTCAGCATGTGTCATGTTGCCTAGTAGGCTCAGCTTCCACCATGAACCCTGATAACACGTTCCATGGGTGATAGCATGATAAGGCGTGGACGGCGTCCTGTGGTACAGCCGTCCATACTACATTCATCTGGTTCCAAAGTTCATCTGTAGTGGTTGGCATTTGATCACAGTGCTCCACCTGTCGTTTCACCATATACAGTACTCTTTCGATTGGCGACAAGTCTGGTGATCTGGTCGGCCAGGGTGAAAGGCTGACATCCTGTGACACCAAGAAGGCACGTGTTCGTGCAGAAACATATGGTCGTGCACTGTCCTGCTGAAAAATGGCGTCTAGGGCATCGTGCCGAAAAGGCATGTTTACAGGTCACAGTATGTCATTCACGTAGGCCACACCGGTCACAGAGTGGACGACACACACATAACCCACACCGTAACAAACAGCGACAGATAGATAGAGTACGATGTGTTACACTGTTCCACAGTTGCGCCAGAGCCGAGGAGGACGAAGACCTGTCCTACAGTGCCATTCGGATGAGGTGGCAGTCTCCTCGGATGATGGTCTGGGTGGTACGACCTGACCCACTTCTCCGTGTTCTATGGCCTAACGTGAACCATTCTGTACACACCCGGTGCACTGCCGAAACACTTCGTCCCACAAGAGCAGCAATTTCCCGGATGGGTGGATCACATTCTCTCATCCCAATAATGCGGCGTCTTGCAGGCCCATTGATTTGATGGTACGGTTCGAACATATATCAGCGAGGCATTCTGCGTCTCTGCTCTAGTCACACTGGTCCATTACCTTCCGCTTATAATGCAAACGCCGGCCGGAGTGGTCGAGTGCTTCTGGGCGTTTCAGTCTGGAACCGCGCGGCCGCTACGGTCGCAGGTTCGAATCCTGCCTCGGGCATGGATGTGTGTGATGTCCTTAGGTTAGTTAGGTTTAAGTAGTTCTAAGTTCTAGGGGACTGATGACCTCAGCAATTAAGTCCCATCCATAGTGCTCAGAGCCATTTGAACCATACAATGCAAACGAGCGCCGCAGGCACATTTTAGCGGTAGGTGGGATTGCGCTGCGATATCGATGTTGACCTTGAGCCCGTAGTCCGACATGGTTCAAATGCTGATTATTTCTGCAGAACATATTAATGTACATGTCTGGTGAATATGAACGTCCTATCTCTAGTCGTTCAAGGTGTTCTGTTTTTTTTTTATGAACATGAGTGTATTTCTTTTTCTGAAAAGGACTAGTTCAATAAATTTCCTTGAAACTAAACTAGTTCGAAATCGTATCTATTACGTTGATTGAAGTTAAAAATTCACGAAATGACTGATTATTTTCGTTGCTTACGATCATGGTAGACGTAACTGCACGGATGATGCACTATTTTTACGTTAGACATTTTTGTGTACGAACCAAATAAATAAAAATCGTTTTCCCACGGTCACGGTACTTCCCTCTAATAAAGAATATTTTATGAAGTAGAACATGTGACAGATACGTAGATTTAACGTTTCCTTAATCACATTTCATTTGCATCATCTTCGTTATAAGTGATTTAATAAAATCATTTAAATGCTTTGCATATGTCACTAAAGACGTCAGGAAATTTCTGAAAGTGGCAGCTATTAAAATGCGAAAGAATTACTTTGTCTCCAGGTACTAACATCCAGAATCTATACGCAAGGCTCTCTTCAGTTTCTTTTGGTCGCCGGCAATTCATGTTCTGTTTTAAAAATTTCTCCTGGGCAATGAGAGAGCTGAGAAATGCGTCGCCAGACATATGAGCTGAGTTTGGGAATAAGTGCACCGCTCCACACATTTCACCATCATGTACAAATTCAGACACCCAATTTTTTTCTATTCCTACGCTGTTTTGCTTAAGTCACGAAAAGCAGTGCGCTCTTAATACATACATACATATATATATATATATATATATATATATATATATATATATATATATATATATGTTTACATTCAAATAATAATTACACTGAGCGAATTCACGTACGTTCTCCGCTCCCACGGAAGGGGGAGGAGTGTAAAGGATGAGCCAGACAATAAGGGATTTTACTTTACTATATGAGCCTGTATTGCGGCCAAGCCACGGCCGGCAGTGTTAGCTGCCTGTAAATTCTTTCACCCCACGGTCTAATAACAGGAAGTAAGCACCGAGGAAGGGCACCTTGTTCACGCGCCTCTCTCATTTGCTGACGAGGTAACGCCGCCCCAGGCGTCGCTTAGCAGGCAACGCTCTGGAAAGTTCCATGCCGCCGGCACGGTTTGCTCGGTCTTGACCAATCAGGGCGGAGGAAGCCGCGTGGTGCGTCGAATATACCCGGCCGCCAGTCACCGGGCTCGCTCTCTTGTATTCTTGCTCACCCGCGAGTCGGATGCGCGCCCTGTAGCGTTGAACATCTCCCGCTTCTCCCGGTGCTGCGGCACTGTGGACTTGGTTTCGGCACACAACAACTTTCGGTAGCTTCGCGAACAATGTTTCGCCAAACTCTCAAGCTCTGGCTCACCCTCACCTCCCTAGGCCTATGTAGCCCCTTTCAACCTGCTTTTAGCCAAAAAATGGCCTTTCTCTAAACATAATCCTAATCATTCCATAATGCCCACCGCCTGCCCATACGCCCGTCCTGTACACAGAACCTCATTGAATTTCTTCCTACATGTCACTCAGTGGTCCACACTGCCCTTCCTGGCGGGGACAGGGATTTTCACCTGCCTCGAGGTGACTGGTTATTTGTGTTGTCCTCATCACTTCATCATCCTTCATGAAAGTGGCGAGTTTGGACTGAGCAACAGTTGGGACTTTGTACGGGCGCTGATTACGGCGCAGTTGGGCGCCCCACCAACCAAACATCATCGTCATCATCCACACTGCCAAAGGTGGTTATTCAGGCGTTTAACAGGTGGAAACAGTTATAACTTAACAGTGTATCTAGTGAAATCTGTGTGACGATTATTAGCCCCAAGAAACAATAACACGTCGTTTGTAGAATGTTCAGACTTACTGTCATTATCTCATGTTCTCCTCTGTTCCCTCCAGTTCAAACAAGTACAATACAGGGAATGGTAGTGTACAGTGGCGAATTATATGTTCATGCTCGTTCGTTTGTGTTTGTTTCGATTCCTTTCAGTGTAAACAAGGTGTTGCGACGGTGGTGAGGAAAACTAAGCAGTGGCGCTGATGAGGTCCGATGAGGGGGCAGGTTATATAATGGTAACGGTGATACAGAAATGAAGAGTGGACAAAGTGGACAATAATACTGACTGTTACGAGAAACCCATTATGAGAAAATAAAGAACGTCCTACTGAGCCAGTAGAACAAGCTGTAGAGTCAGAATTTATTATATTAACTCTAGTTAGTGGATTCTGCTAGTTATATTAATGGAGTTTCGCTGATATTAGGAAGCAAACGTCAGGAATGTAGCAGAACAATACCAATACATGCAGTGATAGGCATTTGTTATATTAGAAACCATCAGCCTCGACTGCGGTAATGAAAACAAACTTTACCTAGGTTTCAGCCCAAATAATTGAGCCTTCTTCAGAAGATATACCTGAATCTATAATTTGTCTACGAGGGCATGGTCTAGAAATAAAATTAAAACAGCCTGAATAGGCGTCGTCACATTTTAAAAATGCCGTACATAAGTACTAAGTCAGCACCAAGACATGAGAGAAGACAATTATGTTGGCTGAAGTTTGTAGTTAGCAGCGCCCAACACTATGAAGGCAGATGCTATGGCACAGAAAACGACATGACCTCTAACTGGCTGTAGAAAAGAAACCTGTCACATCGGACAGAAGACCAAGGAAAGTATGGACAATGTTGTTGAAGTGTTGCACAGGCGTAAGAAGATATTCCCTAATCAAAGAATGATCATAACGACTGGAGAATGTAGGGTACACGTGAAGGAACAAGAGTTACTCTTGGTACAACTGTGTCCGATTCAACAATGAAAGTGCAAGACAGTTGACACAGAAATACTGAAGAGTTTGGAATTAGGAATAAGTGACAGCTCCGACAGTCAACCTACATCTAAATCTACTCTCTACAAGTCACTCTACATTGTGTGGTGGACGGTACTTTGTACACCGTATCACTTCCACTTTCTCCCATTCCACTCACGTGTGTTTCAGGGGAAGAACGATTCCTGAAAAACCCCAGTGTGGGTTTGAATCACTCTAATTTTATCTCAAGCATCTTTTCGCGTGAAATACGCAGGGGGAAGGAGGAATTTTGACGGTAGAATGTACGACTCTCTTGCAGCGTGTGCCACTAGGGTTGACTAAGCATCTCCACAACACTTACGGTCTTACTAAACGAACGTGTAACGAGACGTGCTGTTCTTCTCTACATTTTCTCTATTTCCTCTATCTGGTACAGATCCCACACTGACGAGCAGTATTCAGGTACAGTCGGACAAGTGTTTTGTCAGCTGTTTGCTTCTTGGTCGTTCAACTTCAAATTACTCTGTACACATACTCACACACATTTTACGGAGGTAACTGCTTCCAGTGATTGTTTTGCGCTGGCCGGTGTGGCCGAGCGGTTCTAGGCGCCACAGTCTGTAACCGCGCGACTGCTACGGCCGCAGGTTCGAATCCTGCCTCGGGCATGGATATGTGTGTGATGTCCTTAGGTTAGTTAGGTTTAAGTAGTTCTACGTTCTAGGGGACTGATGACCTCATAAATTAAGTCCCATAGTGCTCAGAGCCATTTGATTGTTTTGCAATGGCGTGATCTTACCATAAAGGGTCTTCCGTATGTTGAGGATCAGTTACCACTCTGTGCACCCAGCGTCGATCCCCTGCTGGTCTTCCCGCATTTCGTTACAATTTTTTAACGTTGCTACTTCTCTGTGTACAATAGCGTCATCCGCGAAAAGCTTCATGGACGCTGTGTACTACGTCATTCAAATGTATTGTGAAAAGTAATGGTCCTGTAACGGTCCCTTGGGGCACGCCCAAAGACTTCTCTCAATTTTAACGACATGCTGTGTTCTGTTTACTAGAAACTCTGCTCAGTCGAATAATACAGTTGGTCTGTTATTCCACACAATCTTATTTTTATCATTAAGCGGCAGATCGGAACTGGATCGAGAGTCTTCCAGTAGTCAAGGAAAACGGCTCCTACCTGAGCTCTTGTATTTACTCGTGAATGAACAGAGTGAACCGAGTTTCACACAACCGTTGTTTTGTGAACCCTCGTCGAACGATCTACGTGATAATCTGAGCAGCCCCCTTAGATTGTTTGCAGATGATGCGGTAATTTACCGTCCAGTAAAATCATCAGACCATCAATTCCAACTACAATATGATCTAGAGAGAATTTCTGTATGGTGCGAAAAGTGGCAATTGGCACTAAACAAAGAAAAGTGCGAGCTCATCCACATGGGTACTAAAAGAAATCCGATAAATTTTGAGTATACGATAAATCGCACAAATCTAAGGGCTGTCAATTCGACTAAATATCTAGGAATTACAATTACGAGCACCCTAAATTGGAAAGACCACATAGATAATATTGTAGGGAAGGTGAAACAAAGACTGCGCTTTGTTGGCAGAACACTTAGAAGATCCGACAAACCCACTAAAGAGATAGCCTACATGACACTTGTCCGTCCTCTGCTGGAATATTGCTGCGCGGTGTGGGATTCTTACCAGGTAGGATTGACAGAGGACATCGAAAAAGTGCACAGAAGGGCAGCCCGTTTCGTGTTATCGCGCAATAGGGGTGAGAGTGTCACTGATATGATACGCGAGTTGGCGTGGTAGTCACTGAAACGAAGGCAGTTTTCTTTGTGGCAAGATCTATTTACGAAATTTCTATCACCAACTTTCTCTTCCGAATGCAAAAATATTTTGTTGACACCCGCCTACGTAGGGAGAAATGATCATCATAATAAAATAAGAGAAATCAGAGCTCGGCGGGAAGATTTACGTGTTCCTTTTTCCCACGCGCCATTCGAGAGTGGAATGCTAGAGAAGTAGTATAAAAATGGTTCGATGAACCCTCTGCCAGGCACTTAAGTGTGAACTGCAGAGTAACCATGTAGATGTAGATGTAGATTCCTACAGAGGAGATTTTCTGTCACCAAAAATGTCATAATACGCGAGCACAAAACGTGTTCCAAAATTCTACAACAAATCGACATCAATGATACAGGTCTACAGTTTTGGGCGTCTGTTGGACGACCTTTCTTGGAAACGGAAATGACCTGAGCTTTTTATCAACTACTAGGAACACCTCGTTCTTCTAGAGGCCTACAGTACACTGCGCCCAGAAAAGGAGTACGGTCTTTTGCATACTCTGCATAGAGTCGAATTAGTTTCTCTTCGGGTCCAGTTGAGCGATTTCCGATGCTTTTCTATCCCTTGGTCACTTATTTCGATATCTATAATTCGTGCGACAGTTTAAAGGAGGAACTACAGTACG
The DNA here is from genome assembly GCF_021461395.2 of Schistocerca americana. NCBI lineage: Eukaryota > Metazoa > Arthropoda > Insecta > Orthoptera > Acrididae > Schistocerca > Schistocerca americana. The sequence continues at coordinate 19,248,751 of NC_060127.1, read as the reverse complement.
GTCTCTCTCTGCGAAACTGCTTGGAATAACATGTTTAGCATTTCGGACTTTTCTGTGTCATCTTGTGTGTCAGACACATTATGGTCGCAAAGTGTTTGGATAGATGGATTCGATCTGTTTACAGATTTAACGTGGGACCGAAATTCTTGGAGTTTCTTGTCAAGTCAGTTCAATAATTTTCGATATATTCTTGACAAGAACGACGGTAATGTATGGGTAGTGCCAGATGCTTACCCAGTAAACCCAAGCATACAGATACAGAAGAACGAGCCAAAAAACAGAAAAATTACTATAAAAAATTCGCGAGACGAAAGTATTGAGCGGTTCTGCAGCAAAGCACATAGCGATCTGTCCGTCGCCATTCCAGAACGTTACAAATTCTTTGCACATCTGCGGAGAGGCTCGTAAAACAGAATTTATTATTTCAACTTTATAAGCTGCAATTGTCTCGACAGTTACAGTCAGGAAATAAACACACTAAGCACCATTACATTACTGGAAATAATAGACCAGGATGACGCATTTCTAACAAATCTTGTGATGTCTCATGGTGCAAATTATCAGCTGAATGAAAATGTGGTGTCACCGCCAGACACCACACTTGCTAGGAGGTAGTCTTTAAATCGGCTGCGGTCCGTTAGTATACGAGGTTTGTCCGGAAAATACGTATAAAAGTTGAATAATAACTTTATTTTACAATTATTCATGTATTACAATATGGTCTCCTTCAAAGTACTCGCCCTGAGACGCGAAACACTTCTGCCAACGCCGTTTCCACTGTTGACAACATTGCTGAAAATCTTCATTTGTGATGTTGTTCAGTTGCCGTGTCGTTTCCGCCTTGATGGCTTCCACATCTCCCAAGTGCCGCCCCCGAAGCACCATTTTGCATTTCGGGAACACGAAGAAGTCACACGGAGCTAAATCGGGTGAATAAGGCGAGTGGTCTGTCACGGTATTTGAGCTTCGGGCAAAAAACTCGCGCACAACGAGCGACGTGTGAGCGGGCGCATTGTCGTGATGAAGGATCCACCTGCCCCCTTTTGCCAACTCCGGTCGAACTCGGGCCACACGAGCTCTGAGACGTGTCAGAACTTCAACGTAAAAATTTCCGTTCACTCTCTGGCCGGGAGGGACAAATTCCTTGTGAACAATGTCGACAGAATCAAAGAAAGCAATCAACATTGTCTTCACATTGGACCTTGATTTTCGCGACATTTTTGTTCTCGGTTCTCCTGCTAGTTTCCATTCCTTGCTTTGAGATTTGAGCTCCACATAGAATTCGTAAGACCAGGACTATAGAATTCGTAAGACCAGGACTCATCTCCAGTGATGACTCGGTTGAGAAAGTCACCTCGTTCCCCTACTTCCAACCAATGCTCACAGCACCCAACCCTCTTTGCTTTCTGTTCTGGCTTCGGTACGATTTTCGCACACAATTTCTTCATTTCAAGTTTTTGTGTCAGGATTTCGTGAACGATTGTTTTGGGGATTGACAGCTCGTCAGCAATCATTCTAACTGACAATCTACTGTCTTTAAGAACACAAGCCCGAATTCGTTCAACATTTGCATCGGAACTCGGTGGCGTCCTGGGCGAGGGTCATCGTCCACTTCTTCTCGGCCATCCCGGAACCTTTTTAACCACTTGTTCACGGTTGGTTCCTTCAGAGAATTGTCTCTGTAAACCTGTTTCAAACACTCAAAAATCTCACGGCCATTCTTGCCTGGCTTTGCAAGAAACTTGATGTTGACGCGCTGTTCCTCAATCAGAGAGAGCTCCGTGCCGACGGCAGGTGAAAAAGGGTAACCGTCAACAAGCTGCCGCACACTCCCACCTTCACGCAGAGTGCTCTGACTCGAACTGAGCGTTGATGGGACTGATTACAGCAGTAGTCCCACCTGGCGGTGACTGCAACTTGTAACATAAAGACATTATTCAAGTTTTGTACGTATTTTCCGGACAAACCTCGTACGTCGGACCCGCGTGTCGCCACTATCAGTGATTGCAGATCGAGCGCCGCCACACGGCAGGTCTAGTCTAGAGAGACTCCCTAGCACTCGCCCCAGTTGGACAGCCGACTTTGCTAGCGATGGTTCACTGTCTACCATACGCTGCCGAGACGACAGTTTAGCATAGCCTTCAGCTACGTCATTTGCTACGACCTACCAAGCCGCCATATTCAGTTACTATTCTGAACAGATAATATTGTGCCCAGAATGAGATTTTCACTCTGCAGCGGAGTGTGCGCTGATATGAAACTTCCTGGCAGATTAAAACTGTGTGCCCGACCGATACTCGAACTCGGGACCTTTGCCTTTCGCGGGCAAGTGCTCTACCATCTGAGCTACCGAAGCGCGACTCACGCCCGGACGAGATACTGGCAGAAGTAAAGCTGTGAGACCGGGCGTGAGTCGTGTTTCGGTAGCTCAGATGGTAGAGCACTTGCCCACGAATGGCAAAGGTCCCGAGTTCGAGTCTCGGTCGGGCACACAGTTTTAATCTGCCAGGAAGTTTCAGATAATATTGTGAATCATGTACCGTCAAGAGCGACGTTCATCATTAATGGATTAAAGTTAAGTATCAAACTAATTACGTCCGCTTTCTAAATTCTAATTCCTTCTCATGTTCCAGACCTCACGTCAGTAGTCTAGAGTCCTTCCCTCCTCACGCCAGCCTGCGTGAGCTGAAACGCGTGCATTTCGGCCTCCTCTCGTAACACGGTGTTGGCTCTTCTGCCAACCCAACAGAAAACTTTTTTAATACTCAAAATCTTATGACTAAAACGAAAAGAAAATTTCTAAAAAAGTTAGCGTTACACACCATCAAGTACAACATCCTGCAGTCGATAAATGCTAGTGGCACTTTCGATATAAAAGGTGGCCACGTGTCACTGCATCATATTACCTGACTTCACAGTCTTCAATCAGATCAAAAGGAAAGAGAATGGAAAAACTAACGCTCGATAATTGCTGTTTTGAATCGTTGCGTATACAAATTGGCAATTCTGGTGTGCACTGAAATCGCTGTGCGAAACTGCCGTAGCACACCGAACAGAACAGAATATGGTACAGATAACTGATAAAATGCAAATGAGCTGCTCCATTTGGTTTTAGGTGCTCCCGCTGCGTGCAGCTGCACAGTGGCACAGAAATTTCAATATGTACACACATAGAAAAGGAGACACATTAAGAATGATGGGTCAGTGCGCGAATGCTTCTTAAACCCCCAACTTTGATCGATTGTCTTGGTGCAAACGCCTGAGATGTACGGGCGGGCGCTCATCAGTGTGCAACCGCAAATGCTGCTTCAGATGTCTTTCAGTACAAATGTCCTGTTCCAAACCCCACACCTGTACGGGCGTTCACGTGTATGCAGCTGTGAATGATACTGCAGTTGCCAACTTTGACAGCATGCATCGTTGCAAACAAAACGTTTGTAGGGCCGTTCGCCACTGTACAACCGCATATGCAGGTATTTTTTCGTATGAGTGTCTTGCTGCATACTCCACAGCTGTATGGGTGTTGCACGAACGACTTGTTGCAAACGCCACAGGTGTCAGGGCATTCTCCAGTGTGCAACTGCAAATACATCTTCTCATTAGTTTTGAGTAAGAATGTCCTGCTGCAAACCCCACAGCCAGTGTGCAACCACGAATGCTGCTTTAGAATTTTGTGTGAATCTGAGCTTTGTGTGAATGTCTTTCTGCAAATGCCACAGCTGTACATGCGTTGTTCACTCTGCACACGGTAATGCGTATTCGAAAAGCTACTCCTTATGAACGTTTTCTGACACACGCTGCACGAAAGCAGAAGTTCACAACTGTTCAAGTGCGTGTTCTACTTCAGTTCGCAAACATCGTTTTGCAGGATGCTTACTGCTTGGTGGTTCGCTGTATCCTAACGCCTGTTCTTGAAACCAGTGGATTGTACGTAATCAAAACGCTGCTGTCATCATCAATCTTGTCGTCCACCACATCAACAGGAATAGTATTGCAGAAAGCAGAGAGAACTGTGTCATAAACTAATCTCGAAACCGTGCAAATATGGGAATGAAAAATTACAATAAAAAATACTACGTTTCCAAATGTCTCAAAGATTAGATTATAAAATAGGAGCACACTGCCTTGAATCAACGTAATTGTAGGCCCTTTTCAAGAGGCAGCAGAGGCACTACTTTAGAACACAGAGTCTTGTAAATTTGTCAGAGAGCATTCCACAGAGATTAAATGTACGCAAATTCAGACAGCGGGATTACTGCGAATGAAACATCTGATTAACACAAATAACAATAATTACAGCAGCAGATGTAAGAAATTAACTGCGATTGATCATAGAACAATAATGCATACTTCTACATCAACACATATACTCTGCAAGCCACTAATGGTGTGTGATGAACACTTAACTTCAGATATTCCTATTGTCTTAGCTCAGTGATATGATGAGAAAGGTTTAGATTATTCTCAGAGCTACCCCACCATCAAGAAGTCATTGGTCACAAAAACGAATGAGCGACTTTAGTCAGTTTGTTATAAACAATGCACTTTGTCGCTGAGCAGTGGTGAATAAAAAGATTAACGGACTCATGGACCATTGAAGAGATGTCGCACTAAGTGAAGCTTATGTAAACCTTCCAGATGTTTGGGAAAAAAACTATTTAAATGACAGTGAAAGGTTAGAAAAAATTCAAACCAAAATTTGGTTGAAAATTTGCACAATTATTCGTCTCAAAAAGAAAATCGCAACCTAAGATAGTCCTTAGGTTAACAATAAATAGTGTATAAAATATCTAAACTTTTTGTGTTGTACACGTCGTAGCTACTATTTCCAAATGATGATGGATTAACATATTTATTCATTCATGTTGTTGTTTTTGTGGTCTTCAGTCCTGAGGCTGGTTTGATGCAGCTCTCCATGCTACTCTAACCTGTGCAAGCTTCTTCATCTCCCAGTACTTACTGCAACCTATGTCCTTCTGAATCTGCTTAGGGTATTCATCTCTTGGTCTCCCTCTACTATTTTTCACCCTCCAAACTGCCCTCCAATGCTAAATTTGTGATCCCTTGATGCCTCAGAACATGTCCCACAAACCGGCCCCTTCTTCTTGTCAAGTAGTGCCACAAACTCCTCTTCTCCCCAATTCTATTGAATACCTCCTCATTAGTTATGTGATCTACCCATCTAATCTTCAGCATTCTTCTGTAGCACCACATTTCGAAAGCTTCTATTCTCTTCTTGTCCAAACTATTTATCGTCCATGTTTCACTTCCATACATGGCTACACTCCATACAAATACTTTCAGAAACGACTTCCTGACACTTAAATCTATACTCGATGTTAACAAATTTCTCTTCTTCAGAAACGCTTTTCTTGCCATTGCAAGTCTACATTTTATATGCTCTCTACTTCGACCATCATCAGTTATTTTGCTCCCCAAATAGCAAAACTCCTTTACTACTTTAAGTGTCTCATTTCCTAATCTAATTCCCTCAGCATCACCCGACTTAATCATCCAATAATCTGAATAAAATGGAGTTCTGGCGATTCCTGTATCTACTTGGACGCAAAGAACAATGGTTATCAATATGATCTGGGGAACAAACGTATCTTTCTGATGGTACTACATACTACGAAATCTGAATGAACCTAAATGCGTATCTTATCAGCGTGAAGAATATTTGCAATGCGCATGACCTTGAATATGACAGATTCATGTGTACAGGATGAAAATGGAAATGAAATGAGCGTTTGGCGTCACAGGCCGGGAGGCCCCTTGCGAGGCAGGTCCGACCACCTTGGTGCAGGTCTTATTACATTCGACGCCACATTGGGCGACCTGCACGCTGGATGGGGCTGAAATGATAATGAAGACAACACAACACCCAGTCCCTGAGCGGAGAAAATGTCCGACTCAGCCAGGAATCGAACCCAGGCCCGTAGGACGGCAATCCGTCACGCTGACTACTCAGCTATCGGGGCGGACATGTGTACAGGATAGTCTGTTTAAACATTTTTTTAAGCTGTGCTTATAATTGGTATACTTTCTTGATGTTTTTCTTATTTCCCCAGTATTCGAAAGAAATGTCAGGCTTGAAATGACTGATTACTCTCTGAGACAAATTCTGTTCACATAAAACACTCAAATTGCGCATGACAAGAAGTTTCTTCTCGTACCCACATTAAATGGTATACATCAATCACTTCCCACTTTGACACAGGGTGACCCCATGACTAATGAGAATAAGGTACCCCTTTTTTGGCTGAAAGCATTATTAGTACTACTGACTGAAACTGGTTAACATATGAAAGACTGTCCTGGCATTTTCATCCACTTGGTTGAGATCCTGTAATTATTGTTAGATATCTTATTCCACATTTTATTATGCAGGGTGATTATGCAGGGTGTCTCACATAAAATCGGTACTCCTCATGCACTGGTTTATCATCGCTACTCGAATTGCTTGTGAAGCGGTAACACTGTCCAGAAAATTGGCTACACCACATTTTATAGGAAACTTGAGTGCCACTGTGTGTTCATGGGTCTGTTGTGAGAAACTCGTATTGTTGAGTTGTAACAGAAATGGGACAGTTTCTATTCATACAGTGAACTGATATTGTGGAGTGTTACATGACGACAGGCTCCATCAAGGAATATAAGTAAATATTTTGAGTAAAGTACTCTGGTAGAAAAATCCCCAGGACCAGCACTATTCAAGACGTGGACAAGTAATGGAGGGCTGTGAAACCCGTTCAAAATGTGCAGAGCAACAGGTGGCTGACAGTGAGGGTCCCTCAAAGTATAGACAGAATTCGCATGGACGCTACGAGACGTCCCCACAAGTTGATAAGGATGTTCAAGCACCAGCTTGGTGTATCTCGTACATCATGTCACTGTGTACTAAAAGATATGAAATTAAAAGCCTGTTGTGTGACTGTAGTGCAAGAGTTGAAATTTGAGGATCAGGAGAAAAAGTTCATTATTGTAACTGGCTGGCCGGCCATGGTGGCCGAGCGGTTCTAGGCGCTTCAGTTTGGAACTGCGCTACCGCTACGGTCGCAGGTTCGGATCCTGCCTCGGGCATGGATGTGTGTGATGTCCTTAGGTTAGTTAGGTTTAAGTAGTTCTAAGTTCTAGGGGACTGATGACCTCAGATGTTAAGTCCCATAGTACTTAGAGCCATTTGAACCTTTTTTTTTTTTTTTTTTTTTTTGTAACTGGCTGTCAACGTCAACTGCTACGGGTTACTTGGACCCCTTGCTTCACTTCAAGCCAGATCAGGCCTGGTTTCATTTGTTAGGTTCTGTGAATTCCCAAATTTGCGGATACTGGTCGGAGGACAACCTACATATTGTGCATGAAGAACCTCCCACCCACAGAAGATAGGTGTTTGGTGTGCATTGTCCAGCACTTGCATTGTCCAGCACGTGCATTATTCGCCATATATTTTTCTAATACACCTTAAATAGAGCAAGATATTTGGAGACCTTTGACTCTCTCTTTGCGCAATTAACAGATCCAGAGAAGCTGTATTCAATATTCCAGCAAGATGCAACGACCGCTCAGTCCCAGATATCTGGAGACTTTTTACTTTTTTATGCACAGTTAACAGATGCAGAGAAGCCGTATGCAACATGCCAACAAGATGGATCAACCACTCCCACATCTTACCTACGTGTGGCCCACATCACCAACGTGTTCTCTGAACACAGGCATGTCAGTAGAGGCCTCTGCCGCCCCTCCCCCCCCCCCCCCCCCCCCACCCCGCCCCGCACCCACTCCTCCCAAGATCCCTGGGCTTAAAATCGTGTGATTTTTGTTTATGGGGCACACTAGAAAGCAAAGTGTATGATAACAACCCTTACACAATAGACAATCTTAAACGGAAGATTACTAGATAATTTAACAACATTATGCCTGCAGAAGTACAGCGTGTTGCTGGTAATGTCATTGCACAAAGTCAAAGATGCGTGGACGACCATGGTCACCATTTCCTGCACCTCTCATAAACAGATAACCCATGTTTTTAATCCTATTATTAATATTATTTTTACTTACTTCATCGTTACTTGATGAGACATACCAATTTTATGTAGGAACCCTGTATCATTGTTGCTCTAATACATATTCCACTTACTCAAAACTCCTCTACTTTTAACAAGAGTTCGAATCTTTATTTTTAATCGTCACTTGACAGCACAAAGCCACACTGTTAGAAAAACTGGAATCAGAAATTCCTCTAACATTTGGTACCATATTAAGTACCCTATGTTATGCACTTAATTGTGGCTTGCAGGGTACATCTGTAGATATACAAGGGTCGCCCATTAAGTAAGTTTCATTTCCCTGCAAAATACACTGTACCCATGACCTGTACAACTAGCGAGTTCGGCTGGTATGTGTTAACTCTCATACTGGCTTACAATGCATACTGCAGTATCTTAACAGTATGATGCAATTAAGCATGTAGTTACCACTACAAAGTGTGTCCGCTTGTACGTTGTGCTCTGTCATTATTTTTTTCTTAGCGAAACAACTACCTGCTGTCGATGTCCACCAGCAGTTAACGTCTGCCAGTAGTGACGGCTGTATGAGGACTGAAATGGTGAAGAGATATGAGTCCATCATTCGATCCCTGAGACAAAACGCCAGAGCATTGTATGGAATAATTCTGGTGAAAGTATCAAAAGAAGGCAAAGGCATGTTATGACAACCATTTTTTGGTACTGACACAGAGGCCTTACTCATTCACTAGTTGCTGTGCAATGCCACAATGAATGTAGAGAGGTACTGTAATGTCTTGAGGAATCTGCGAGCTGCCAGCAAAAAAAAACATCCTAGAATCACAGAGTTCTCTTCCTTTTAATGTTTATTATAAAATAGTGAAACTTACTTGTCAAACGCCCCTCACAGAACTTATTTTCTCTGACAGCCAAGGATGGTCTCGTAATGTTCAGTCTGACTACTGAGGAGAGCAGACTTGTATTGTTGAGGGTTGTAAATGTGTTTGCCCAATAATTCATTGTTTATTAAATATTAATATAATTAGTTACAGCAGCTTCAGGACGAAACAGGAAATAAAATCAAACCTATAGATATATAAAAAAGTTCACACAACTCTTTTACTTTCATCACAGTAAAAACTGTAAAGCATACAGCGTGGCATATTACACACATCTGTGTGGAGGAAGAAACAAGTGATGATGTCTCTAACAATAATGTTTACTGCCTTTACCAAATTACCTTGATCCATGGGTTTCATGGTGTCATGTCAAAGTGAGGTTTCACAAGAACAGCGTTTTGGAAGCCATACTGGTTCTCGTGGAGAAACAACTCTGTTCTAGAATGAGATTTTCACTCTGCAGCGGAGTGTGCGCTGATATGAAATTTCCTGGCAGATTAAAACTGTGTGCCAGGCCGGGACTCGAACTCGGGACCTGTTCGAGTCCCGGTCCGGCACACAGTTTTAATCTGCCAGGAAGTTTCAACTCTGTTCTAGTTTGCCCATTGCGTTTGGGCTCATACTGTGTTCTGTGAGTTTACAACAGATATGTGGAAGGACAAAAGATATTGGGACAGAAGTTTCGTAAATCACTTCTGCTACCCTCCTTGTACAGAGGAAAGACATGTGCTTTTTTACAGCATGGACTCTTGTTTGAGGAATCTATGCACAAAATGCGAAAACAGTTTTCCAGCTATAGAAGAGGGCCATAAGAATTACAAACGAAAATAGTATTAGAGTTCAGTGTAATGATATTTTCAAAACACGGAGGTTTCAACTACACCTTGTGAGTACATTTGATAACGACTGCACAGACAGCTCTGTCCCGGACCATGGAACGAGAGTTAGACTGAAGTTACATTTATCAAGAAATGGAAAACATACAACTTAAAATAGCACTTTCTACCACTGAATAAAACTGTGCAATAAACTGACGAAAGAGCTTAAACAGATTACTATAAGAAACTTATTTAAAAAGGCAGTTACAAAGTACCTGTTATGCAATACATTCTATAAATTGATGGTGTAATTCGAGAATACAGAGTACAGATATTATAAAGGATGTAACACGTATAAATAATAATGACAATGATAATACAAACATCATTTCACATAACATTTTCACACTACATTTCTTCCTTCTTTTATTTCCTTTTCTGGAAAACTTTCTCCTGAAACTATGCAAGGCACAATACTAACACCTTATTCTCTTCCTGAGCTCATCGTCTCGCTCGTTACAGGAGGATGGTGACTCAGTTTATATGTTAATGAATGGGAAGTAAGGTACACAAAATCAGCCATTTTCATTATGGTTCGAAGCCATCTGATAGTGTATGTAGTGTTACATTATGGAGCAATGTGTATATAGGCGGTGTAATGTGTGCAGTGTCTGGGAGTGAGAAAGTAAAGAATGGGGCAGCACTAGCCATTTATATTAAATAGGTTCTTTGTAAAACAGTATTATACACTAGAGATAAGCTGAATGAGGTAGCGCTGGCCTTGTGTTCAGAAGGGTAAGGGCTAGTCTTCATCCAGCCAACTTGAATCAGTTTTTCCGTGGTTTCAGTTAATTATTACATGCTGAGACGGAAACTGAAACTTCATGAGAGTGTCTGGCAAAGTCGCAGTATCAGCAATAGGCATAAAACTGTAAATGGCCGGAGTCACCTCCACATGCAACCGAAAACTTTAGAGAAAGCCTGTGTTCACTTTACGTAAGTTCCACAATTACACTGTAATCATCAATGAAGACTTAAATTATCCAAAAACCAATTGGGATGGTTACAGATTTGTCAGTGGCGGGCGTGACAATCCATCCTGTGAAACATTACTAAATGTCTTCTCTGAAACGTATTTAGAATAGACAGTTTGGAATCCACTCACGACAGAAAAATATTAGACCTAATGGCAACAAATGCGCCTGTCCACTCCATAACTGGTGGCAGTGACCATGAGGCAGACGAGGCAACTGCGGCAACAATGACAGCCAAAGTGCAAAGCGCATCGAAAAACAAATAGAAAGCTTAATATGTTGAAAAACAAGATTTAAGAAAAGAAACCTGTAGTGTCATATGTCAATGCGAAATTTCAAACTCTTAGCACAGGACGGGAGCATTCAGATCAACTATGGCTCAAGTTTAAAACAATAGCTAAATAGGCACTCGATAGATATGTAACCAGTAGAACAATTCATGATTGGAAGGGACCTAAATGGTATACAGCCATTGCAAATAAGCTCCTAATGACACACAGACTTCTGTGTAATGTGTGTCAAATAAATCATAGGGCTGGAGATAGAGATATGCTGAATGAAACCCACTTGGCTGTCAAGAGAGCAATGTGGGAAGCCTTCAATGATTAGCACACCACAATATTGTCAAATGATATTCAACAAATACAAAAAAAAATTCTGGACATATGCAAAGGTGGCACCAAAGTAAGTGTCCAGTCAGTTGCGAATGACATACGGAGTAAAACTGAGGATAGCAAAGGAAAAGGGGAAACGGTTAATTTCGCTTTCAAATGTCTTTTTACAAAGGATAATCTGGAAGAATCACCCCAATTTCGTTACATCACTGGAAACATGAGCGAAATTAGTATTAATTTCAGTGGCTTTGTGAAACATCTGAAATCGTTAAAACTGAACAAAGCTCCAGGACTTGATGGAATCCCTATCAGTTGCTATAGTGAATTTGCAGCTGAGTCAGCTCCTCTGTTAACAGCAATCTGTCGTAGATCCGTCAAACAAAAAGTAGCTGGAAGAAAGCACGGATCACACCTGCCCACAAGCAGGGCAGATGTGTTCCGCAAAACTAACTTCCGATATTCTTGACATCGATTGTTGTCTAATATTCGAACCTATTCTGGGCTCAAACAGAATGAGGTATCCCGAAAAGAATGGCCTCCTCTGTGTCAACCAGCATGGATCCAGAAAACATTGAACATGTGATACCCAACTCCCACTCTTCAAACAACCTACTCAAAGCTTTGAATCGAGACAGTCAGGTAGTCGCAGTATTTTTCCATTTCCGAAAAGCATTTGATTCAGTACCACACCTATGCTTATTATTCAAAGTACAATTGCAATCAGTATCAAGCAAAATTTGTGACTTGACTGAGGATTTTTTGGTAGAGAGATCGCAGATGGAGAGTCATCAAGATATGTTGGAGTAAATTCGGGCTTGCTCGAGGTTAGTCTGTAGGGACCCTCGGTGTTCATGCTGGGCATTAATGATCTTGCGGACAATATTAATAGTGCTCTTCGAGTGTATCGCAAGTGACGCAATTATCTATAATGAAGCATTGCCTGAAAAAAGTTGCTACAATATTCTAGCACTGCGAAATTTCTCTGTACAGCAGCAACACCTCCGAAAAGTCTCACTGAAATTCCGATGTTATCTACTAGGTCCTGCAATATATAGGGAAAAAGGATGGTCCTATAACTCTCCCTTCGGGAACGCACGAAGTTATTTTCACGTCTGAACATTTCTCTCCAACGAGAATGACATGCAGTGTTGCGTTCACTTGCAACTGATCAGTCCACTCACACAGCTGGTCAGATATTCCATACACAAGTATTTTGTTCATTAAGCTACAGTGCGGAACTGTATGGAATGCCTCCCGGAAGTCAAGAAACACAGCAACTACATTGCCACATGTATCATTCGTCGATAAACAGAGTGAGCCGAGTTTCACACGATCTACGTTTCCGGAACCCATATCGAATTCTACAGACGAGATTTTCTCTCTCCACAACTGTCATAATACGCGAACATAAAACATGTTTCAAGACTATACAGTCGCCCGACATCAAAGATACATGTCTGCAGCTTTGTCTATCGGTTCGACGACACTTCCGGCAAACGGATATGACCTGAATTTTTTTTGCAATCTCTAGAACACTTCGTTCCTCTAGAGGCTACTGTACAATGCCGCTAGGAGATACGGAAGGTCTGTCGCATATTCTAGAATAGAATGGGTTTCCTTCAGGTCCATTTGAGCGATTTTAGTTGGTCTTCTACAGTATGGTCACTTATTCCGACATCTATGATTTTCTCACCCGTGAGACAAGTTAAAGGAAGAACTACAACGCAATCTTCCTCTACGAAACAGTTTTGGAAAAAAGACGTTTTGTACAGAGTGGCACACATAAAACCGGCCCCTGCGCTGAAAGGAATATGAATGAAGAAAATAAACGTGGTGGTGGTGGTGGTTAGTGTTTAACGTCCCGTCGACAACGAGGTCATTAGAGACGGAGCTCATGCTCGGGTTAGGGAAGGATTGGGAAGGAAATCGGCCGTGCCCTTTCAAAGGAACCATCCCAGCATTTGCCTGAAGCGATTTAGGGAAATCACGGAAAACCTAAATCAGGATGGCTGGAGACGGGATTGAACCGTCGTCCTTCCGAATGAAAATAAACGTACGTCATCACTTTCTTACATTTCTACTGTACAGTTTCATTATTATCTATGTAATTAACAGTTTAAGTAAAAGTTTTACTTTTATTAGTTTAATAAGCATATTTTAGAAAGGAATTGAAAGTCTGTGTTCAAAATGTCCTCCGCCAACATCCAAGCAAAGTTATGCACATCGAAGCATGTTAAGGAAAACACTTTCCAGTACTACTACGGTATGTACTTTCCAGTACTTTCCAGTACTCTTTGAGGAATGTTCCGAGTTTCTTCACATATGTTGTTTTTTAATATGTCAAGTGTTCTGGGATTGTTGCGGTAGACTCTAGCCTTTAGAAATCCCCAGAGGTAAGTCATACGGTGACAAGTCGGGAGAGTGAGCTAAGGACAAATCCGACGTATGAGAAGTTGCCCCATCTTGCTGGAAATATGCACAACATTTTTCGTTTGGAGTTAACAGAGCCGAAAATTCATTGTAGAGTTGCAAGCAAAAATGTGTGTTGACAGTTTTGTTGAAGAACAATTGCCCGATAATTCTGTTACCAGATACAGCACATCATACACCAATTTTTAAATCGTGTAACGGCCTTTGCAGTTTGCCATGGGTATTCTCTCTAGCCCAGTGTCCTGTGTTTTGTGAAGTAACGAAACCCGACGGATGAAACCAAGCTTCATCCGAAAAAAGGAGGAACGGATCAAGATGTCCCCCAGCGACATTTTCCAGCAATCAGTTACAGTAATGTGTACGCTTACTCTTGTCCACTTCTTTTATTTGCTGAACAACACTCACACGGCAAGGTTTCATTTTTAAGTAATAAAGGATGCGTTTACATGACATGCGTGATATTCCACGTTGCTGTCATAATCGTCGTGTTGACTTGGGACTTCTTTCAATGTGTGCCTTCACGTTTGCCACAACTTCAGGTGAACATACAGTCGGTGCCTTATTTCTCCTTGAATTAACAACACTGCCTGTTGAACGCCACTTTCTCACTAGATCCCAAATCGTTGATTTTGCAGGAATATTACTTTCAGGAAACCTTTCATGAAAAGTGTTACGAACAACTTTAATGGATTCAGGCCGCAGATATTCTTCAACAATGGACACATGTTATTTAATGGAGTAAGGCATGACAATGAAGTACATGGTTTATAACGACTACTTTCCGTATGAACTACTCACACGTTACTGCTGGTGGAAGGTGGCAAAGAAACTGACACGCTACTCTCGCACGTTCGCATTCCAGCTCGGGCTGGTTTTATGTGCGCCACCCTTTACTTCGGCCTTTTCTGGGTCGTGCTGTCTTTCAATACATTAAGGGGCTCCGGAAAGGCTCAAAATCATGAAAAGTTCAATTTTTACTTTTTTGCGTTTTCTGAATCTGCAGACTATTACCTTTTAATAGATATATAATTTATTCAATTCCGAAGACTACAACTATTTTTAATTTTTTTTTGAAATGTGTTCTACATGGGCGTGACCCACTGTGCCGCTGTTAAACTGCTGTCAAATGGTGTTATTATTAACGTCCGTGTTCATCAGGTACATTTTAGTGATGTGAGATAAAGTATGTGTTGTGGCTAACCTGTGATGGTTCAATATATATCGCTGGTGTGATTGTCGATTGTTTCATGTTTATTTACTCTGTCGTTATCTCGAAAATATTCGTAATTAATTCTGTTTCTTGAGTCTCTGTTTTGTTGAAGTATAATAATGAGTAAAAGTAAAGTTATTAGAAATCCTCTGAAGGCTTTTAAGAAAAGGAGAAATGTTGGAAAGCCAAAGGTATGTGTTATTACTGTAAACAATAAAGACGATAACCAAGTGAGTGAACCCAACCTCTCAAGTACACCTGCCCATAGCAGTCAAAGTGGGAAAGAAAATACTTCACAGAAGAAGCTTGGTTCAATGAGTGAAAATTATGAATGTTTTATGGGCGAATCGGATGTGAATGAAATATTTGATATGTCGGTTCTCAAAGGAATTTTTTCAAACTGTGTAAGATGTATTCATTGTAGTGAAGTTGGTCTGGAACTCTCCATAAGCACGTAGGACTTGCTAGTGAAATGCAATTGAAATGTGATAAGTGTTCATACATGACCACCTTTTGGAACAGTGTTGCAGTAACTGCAACTGAAGAAAATGGTAGCAAAATCTACGAACACAACATTAGATTTGTTTATTCCTTGCGTTCAGTTGGTAAGGGTGCTACTGCAGGTGCAATTTTCTGTGGCATCATGAATCTTCCAAATCCCTCAACCAAGTTTACGACCTATAATAAATTAATAGGGTCTAAAGTAGAAGATGTCTGTATAGAATCTATGAAGAACGCTGTGGAAGAGGCAGTAATGGAAAATAATCGTAACAGAGATTTGACTGCAGCGTTCGATGGTACCTGGCATAAACGGGGACACACACCTCTTCATGGTGTAGTATCTGCCACCAGTATGTATACAGGGAAAGTTTTAGATGTAGCAGTAATATCAAAGAATTGTAGATGTCCACAAAAATATAAAGGTACACATGAAAATAATTGCAAAGCTAACTATAGTGGCAGTAGTGGAGGAATGGAAGTGGCTGGTGTTGCCAGTATATTCCAGCGTTCTGAGGCGTGTGATAAAGTGCGATATGTTAATTACCTTGGTGACGGTGATTCTAAAAGTTTCAAACATGTTCAAGGACTGAAGCCCTATGGTGATGATGTTGTAGTGCAGAAATTTGAGTGTATTGGACACGTACAGAAGCAAATGGGAACAAGACTTCGGCGACTGAAAGCTTCGTACAAAAAACAAAAACTCAGTGATGGTAAAGGGTTGGATGGGAAGGGAAGGTTAACTGACAGTGTAATTGACAAAATACAGAACTATTATGGAATGGCTATTAGGCAAAATACACAAAGTGTCGACGAAATGAAGAAGGCTGTTTGGGCTCTTTTTTTTCATACTTCTTCAACCGATGAAAATCCCCAACATAGCTTGTGTCCCAAAGAAGAAGACAGTTGGTGTAAATATAACAAAGGATTGCTAACTGGTGAAGTGTACACTCATAAGCATAGTCTGCCTCATGCAATAATGGAGGTGATAAAACCTATTTTCAGAGACTTAGCAGCACCTGAACTGTTGAAAAAGTGTATTCACGGAAAAACTCAAAACCCCAATGAAAGTGTAGATAGTGTTATATGGTCGAGAATCCCCAAGACTATTTGTTGGAATAGAAACACTTCACTTTGGTGTGTATGATGCTGTTGCGACTTTCAATGATGGCAACATTGTAAGGTGCAAGGTATTTAGAAATATGGGAATGAAGATAGGTTCTAACATGGTACGAGCGATGCTTGCTTTAGACAAGGAACGCCTTCGGGCTGCAGACAGGGCTGTAAAGAGTCTAGAAATACAAGCAAGAGTAAACAGGAGGAGGAACAAGAGGAAGCTGGAGGAGGAGTTTGCAGAGGATGAAGATAATCCATCCTATGGACCTGGAATGCACTAAAAAGTTAATCCAATCTTTGTCGCTCGATTCCCAAAACTATTATTTTCTCATACTAATTACATGTTTTCTAAGGATCTTCCAAACATATTTGTTTCAAACTTTCAGTAAATGTTACACAGTACCTTCTGCATAATTTAACACAGCCTTTTTCCAAAAAACTGTATATTTTTGAATATATAAATAAAAAATTGCAAAAAAATGTTGTGAATTTTCATTACAATTGAAAAAAAAAATCATCTTTAATAAGTGAACTAAAATTTTGTAAAATCCTTGTGTTAAGTTGTAGCCCATATTCCAATAAATAATCTGTAAAAAGTTCAACTTCCTACCTCAAATACTTTGTGAGGAAAGATATTTATAAGCGTTATTTTAACATTGCAAGTATAGGGCGTTCCGGAGCCCCTTAAGGTCATCGAGTGTCTGGACATGTGGTTTCAATCTGTATACTGACCAAAGTTTCAGTACAATAATCTGTAATTTCTTCTTGAGAAGACTGACAGCAATGTATGGCTGGTGCTGGATGTGTGCCCAGTAAACCCAGTCACACTGCTACACAGCGGTAGGCCACAAAAACGAGAGGAATTACTACAAAAATTTGGCGGGGCGAAAAGATTCAAGAGCTGAGCAACAAAGCACACAGCGATCCTCCTCTCCCCATTCCATAACATTACAAATCACTTGCACAACCTTGTAAAGAATTGTAAAACCGGATTTGATATTTCAACCTCATATATTGGAAGTGGCTCATCAGTTACAATCAGGAGGTAAACGGAGTAAGTACAATTACATTAATGGACAGAAAAGACCAGAATGACGGATTTCTGACAAATCTTGTAATGTCTGACGAGGCAAATTTTTATCTCAGTGGGTTTATCAATAACCAATATTTCTGCTATTACTAGGATACAAACCCGAAGCTCATTTATGAAAAGGCCCGATGTAGGCAAGAGGTTGTCTGGTGTTCCTATGTAATTGTTGGGCCATTTTACTTTAAGAGTGGCCAGCAAGTGGGTGTCAAATCAGAGCAGTATGCGACCATAATTAACAATTTCTTCATTCCACAACTGTGGGAACATAGCATCTAAACACGATATGGTTTCACCAAGAAGGGGCTACAGTCCAAATGCCCTGAATTCAATGAGTACACTGTGGCACCACTTTCCAAATCAGTTATGATCATGATAAGTGATCTGATCCTCCATCCGTTCATTTCTTTATGTAAAGTCATCTCCAGTACATGTTTTCTCATGGCAGCTCCACAACGCTGATGAGCTTAAAGCTGTTATATGGGAAGACAGAGAGGTTTTCCCTCAAGAAATGACTGAAAACGTAGTGATGAGCTTCCCCCAGACATCTTCCAGCAGCGCAACCTCAGTGATGGAAGCCATTTGTGTGAACTGCTATTTAAGAAATAACCTTCAGTTTCACTTTCCAAATGGTTCAAATGGCTCTGAGCCCTATGGAACTTAACATCTGAGGTCATCAGTCCCCTAGAACTCAGAGCTACCTAAACCTAACTAACCTAAAGACATCACACACATCCATGCCTGAGGTCGAACCTGCGACCGTAGCGGTCGCGCGGTTCCAGACTGAAGCGCCTAGAACCGCTCGGCCACACGGGCCGGCAGTTTCACTTTTCAGTAGGGGCAATGTGTGTAGAGCAGTTACCTATATCTTACAGGGGAGTGAATATCCGTTAGACCTCAGAATAACCAAATGAAAATATACTGCTTTCACATGCTACCATATATTTTAGACACATAATTTTGGACACAGCATGAGCGCAGTATCATTTGTACAGAAGTTTAGATCAAGCTGAAAACCTAAAACGACACTTGGTAACGCCTTACTGAAGGCATGGATTCTGTGATGATTTTTAATGGAATTTCTGTCATTATTTGAGATTCCTTGTTTATTGGATTATGGGTGCAAGACAAGTAACAATTAGTGCACAAGAAATTAAGCTGCATTACATATTTTGGCTGCTGATAACGTATTTCAAACTTGAATCAGCAGTAACCATGAGTAATACTAAACAGTAACTGATGACTATGTTAAAGAGACCAATCCTACTGGAGCAAGAGAAATCTGAATTACACTAGATGTGAGATTTCACTAGCACTTTGCAAGCTGTATCTGCTCTTCAGCTACTTATGGCACAATCGGATCAATACCACTATTTAACACTGTGCATTTATAGGTGTATTTTCAGATATTTTTACGTGTACTGTTACCAAATGTGAATGTTTCTCCAATATGTGGCTTGCGAATCTCTGTAGAAAAACAACACAAGTATAATAATGTTCCCTTGCATGAAGAATTAGGTGTAGTCTCAGGTTGCTGTAGTAGAAGAATTTCTGTTGATAAATGTTGCAAATGTATGCCTTTTCACAAGTGTGCAGTCATGACTGTTTCTTCAACTTTTTGATGCTTCTAAACCACTTATTACGCACTTGATAGTCTCATGTGCGATCCCAGTGTGCATTTGCGAGTCCTGCTTCAGTGCCTGACTTTGACCCAATGTCTTGTTGCAAACGCCACAGCTGTAGGTGGATTTGCCAGTGTGCAACTGCAAATGCTCCTTTATATTAGTTTTGTGTATGAATGTCTTGCTGCAAAACCTCACAGCTGTGTGGGCGTTCGCCAGTGTGTGTGTGCCAATGTTGTTTCAGGTGACAACTTTGCACGAATCTCTTGTTGCAAAGGCCACAGCTGTACCGGCGTTCCCCAGAGTGCACCAACAAATGCTTATTCAGATTGGTTTGGGCAATGAATGTCTTTTTGCAAAATCCACAGATGTAGGGGCGCTCGCCAGTGTGCAGTCGTGAATGCTGCTTCAAGTGACAACTTTGTGTGAATGTATTGTTGCAAACGCCACAGCTGTAAGGGCGTTCACCACTGTGCACTCGGAAGTGCCTCTTCAAATCGCTACTCTTTGTGAACATCTTGTGACACACGCTGCATGAATGCTGAAGCTCACATTGGTTCAAGTGTGTATGCTCCTTCAGTTCCTGCAACTGTGCAAACGTTGTTTTGCAGATGCCACATCTATGCCCCAAATGTCTTGTATCAATTTTATTCCCATAGAATGCTTCCTGCGTGGTGGTACACTGTATCATGTTGCATGTCTCTGAAGCCATTGGAACGCAGTTAAACAAACCTCTGAAATCACCGTTAGTCTTGTCGTCTTCCACACCAACAGCAATAGTACTGCAGAAAGTGGAGAAAACTGTGTCAGAAACTATTTTCGTAACAGTGCAAGTATGAGAATGAAAAATTATATTAACAAAAGCTAGGTTGACAAATGTCTCTAAAGTTCCAGCAAACTACGTAGATTATAAAGTAAGAGCACACTGATTTGAATTAACATAATTTTTTGCTTGTCTTCAATTATCAGCAAAGAGAGTTGAGTTAATTTGAGATATTTGTTTAGAACCCAAAAACTTGTCAGAGAGTCTTCCATAACAGTTAAATGTAGACAAATTCGATGACAGCAGATTGTTGCAAAGTGAGACATCAGGATAACATGAACAACAATAATTCCTTCAGCGGTTGTAAGAAATTGACTGAGAGGGACTATAGAACTCTAATCCATACTGCAGTAACTTCTACGTCATTACATACACTCTGCAAGCCACCGATGATGGGTGACGGAAATTTAACTTCAGATATTCCTTTTGTCTCACATCAGTGATACGATGCGATACTTTTAAAATATTTTCATAGCTATCTTACCACCCAGGAGTCATTGGTCACCAAAACGAATGAGCGAATTTCCTCGTGGAATACTGGTGAATAAAAATGTTCACAGAGTGATGGGCCACGGAAGAGATATCGCACCGAAGAGAATCCTATGTAAAACTTGCAGATCTTTGGAAGGAAGCTATTTAAATGAAAGTGAGAGGTCGGAAAACTTTCAAAACTAGGCTTTGGTAAAAAGTTTGCACAATTATTCGTCTTGAAAAGAATGGAAAGCTAAAATAGCGTTTAAATCAACAAATGTAGTTTAAAGAAGAATCTAGCCTTTGTGAGTAACATACTCCCTAAGTACCACATTCAAAATATTAAGGTGTTAATATACTTATTTATTCATTATCGTTCACTAATTGAACAAATCTCATAAACTAATCACCACCAAATAATTAGTACTATACTCGGAGGGAACTGGACTTCGTATCCAGAGAGCTCTTGGCACTTCATTTGAAGATATCGTCAAGACTGTCCGCAGATTCTTGGACGTGGGTTGACAGCGCTACTTGGGCGTTCTCAGACTGGAAACGACAACAAGACGCAGCACGTCAAATTGATAAGTTTCATCAATTCAGAGACCGTTTACCAGAAGAAGAGAACAACGAAGTTCGCAGACGAACTGTATACAATCTAGCGGACAAACCTTTGCCTGATGCGGCGGTATCGATCTTGGAGAAGGGACTGAACTTCGCACCCACTCCGAGGACACCACCTGTTGTGGACATCATTAGCTCCGTCGTCGAACAAGGCTTCCCAGGGAATCTGCCGAGGAGATCCGGCGGGAGACTTGCCGTGCTCTGACACGGGCTCAAGTGCCTAAGAACAATATAACAGCTGCAGAGAGGTCAGTGGTTCGATCCCTACGAGAAGATCCTGATATTGTGATTTTACCGGTGGATAAGGGAAATGCGACTGTTATCCTCTCCACGTCAATGTATCTGAGCAAGATGCACCAGCTTTTGGACGACTCTGCATATCGCATACTAAAAAAGGGCCCCACAGCCAAAATTCAGCGAAAAACTTTGGAGCTCCTCAAGAACAGGACGATCTCCGATGTAGTTGCTAAGAAACTACGTACACAGGCGCCCGTACCTCCCAGGCTATATGGATTGCCCAAAATTCACAAGGATAATGTGCCACTGCAGCCTATTGTGAGTAATATTGGGGCACCAACGTATAATCTCGTGGAACATCTGGCAGCGCAACTGAGCCCTTTAGTAGGAAAGTGTGAGCATCATATCCGTAACACAAGACTTTATTCGTCGGCTCAAGAACTTACGACTCCCACCATCAGATATACTCGTAAGTTTTGACGTAGTGTCACTTTTTACTCGAGTACCACTGCAGGAACCGTTGTTGCTCATTAGCGAGAAGCTGGATGGGGAACTTTTAGACTTATTCCAACATGTGCTCAACTCGACGTACTTCTTGTTCACTGGACAATATTCTGTACTTGTTATTCACTGGACAATATTCTGAACAGACTAACGGCGTCGCAATGGGTAGTCCATTGTCACCTATTGTGGCTAATCTTTTTATGGAAGACTTCGAAGAGAGAGCACTCCAGTCGTCGGATTTGAAACCTACGTGTTTGTGGCGATATGTGGACGACACCTTTGTTATCTGGCCTCACGGCACTGCATCGCTGAATGTATTTGTTGAGCATCTTAACTCGCTTCATCCCAACATCAAGTTCACTATGGAGATGGAGAAAAACTGCGAACTTCCATTCTTGGACGTGTTGGTACGGAGAAAAGAAGATGGTACATTAGGTCACGCAGTGCACCGTAAACCAACACACACGCACTTATACTTACAGGCCACCAGCTGTCACCATCCTTCCCAACGAAGTGGCATACTTAGGACGCTGGTTCACAGAGCACGAGCCCCATCAGACCATATCCGTATGAACTACTCACACGCTACTGCTGGTGGAAGGTGGCAAAGAAACTGCCACGCTGGTAACGCTACTCACGCACGTTCGCATTCCAGTTCGGGCTGGTTTTATGTGCGCCACCCTTTACTTCGGCCTTTTCTGGGTCGTGCTGTCTTTCAATACAATAAGGTCATCGAGTGTCTGGACACGTGGATTCAATCTGTATACTGACCAAAGCTTCAGTACAATAATCTGCACTGGAAGTGGCTCATCAGTCACAATCAGGAGGTAAACGGAGTAAGTACAATTACATTAATGGACAGAAGGGACCAGAATGACGGATTTCTGACAAATCTTGTAATGTCTGACGAGGCAAATTTTTATCTCAGTGGGTTTATCAATAACCAATATTTCTGCTATTACTAGGATACAAACCCGAAGCTCATTTATGAAAAGGCCCGATGTAGGCAAGAGGTTGTCTGGTGTGCCTATGTAATTGTTGGGCCATTTTGCTTTAAGAGCTTATCCAATGAGCTACTCCATCTGCGTACCACTTTCCAACAAAATGGATATTCCGAACAGGAGATTCGCCATGCCTTACACCCGAAGCGGGTTACCCAACGCGAGGAACTGGAAGAAGGCGAAGAACAAAGGGGAATGGTCATCTTGCCATACATCGGCGGTGTCTCTTCAAAAATAGGAAGATTATTGAAGAGGCATAAAGTTAAATGTGTCTTTCGTCCGCCGGCAAAACTCAGAGCTCTCTTGGGCTCATCTAAGGACAGCCTTGGCCTAAGAAGACGCGGTGTTTACGAGATTCCTTGTAGCTGCGGCATGTCGTACATGGGACAAACTTGTCGCACTGTAGAAGAGAGATGTACTGAACACCGACGCTACACTCGTCTGGAGCAACCAGAGAAGTCTGCAGTGGCCGAGCATTGTCTCAGTACAGGCCATTCTATGAATTATCAACACACCAAAATTCTCGCGTCGACGAGTTCGTACTGGGACAGTTTTATTAAGGAAGCAGTGGAAACACGTAGCTCGTCGAATCTTGTAAACAGAGACACGGGCTTTCAGCTCAGTACAGTTTGAGATCCAGCAGTGACCATATTGAAGTCGCATCGAGCAGAGAGGAGCACTTTTGGTCATCCGACGGATGACGATTCGCCAGCAACATAAATATTCTGTTGACAACGGGAGGATAGTCACGCGCCTATGCGGACGCTCGTTTTTTTGTTCTTCATCTTACAGGTGGCGTTGCTGTCCTTCCAACTATAGGTTGATATCGGCGCTATTGGCCGTTTTCACTATGACATCCGATGTCTCGCCCGAGAACCATATATACAATTAGTACTATACAATTTATAATGTAAGAATGATCTGACACAATCTTAACGTTTTGAGTCAAACACTATTTTGCAATTCACATGACCTAATCTGTGCAACCAATATGTCAGATTGATGTGTACAGGATAGGGTGTTTGAATTTTTCAGCTGTGCTGGTAATGGTCCAGTAACTTCCTGTTTTATTTATTCCACGGTATTCCAAACAAAAGTCAGGCTTGTAATAATTGCTTTAGCTGAGGCAACTCCTGTTCAACATAAAACACTTAAATTGTGCACGACCAGACGTTTCTTGTGGTACCCGCATTAAATGGTATATATCAACTACTCCCCACATTGACCAAGTGTGGACCCACGACTTATGAGAAAAAGTTATTCCTTCTTTTGGCTGAAAAGCATTATTTTTATACTGATTAAAAATCGGCTAACATATGAATGGTTGTGCCAGAAGTTTCGTCTACTGGGTCTTGACGCTGTAGTTATATATCTTATTCCTTATTTATTACATATTTGTTGATCTAGTGTAGATCTCAGTTATTCAAAATCGCTCTACTTTTAACAATAATTCGGATCTTTGTTTTTTATTGCAGATTTGCAACACAACAACACAAAGCCACTCTGTTAGAAAAACTGGAACTGGAAATATACCTAAAAATTGGGTACCAAAATAAATATCTTCTCCAAGTAACTTAAAAGTGGTTTGTATAGTAGATATGTAGATGTACGAGAGTTATCCAGTAATTAAGTTTCCATATTATATTTGTCTGCAAAATAAACTTTGCCCATGACTTGTGAGGCCTGGCGAGTTCGACTGATATGTGTTGACAATACTCACACCGACTTATGATGCAGACAGCAGTATATTGCAAGCATGCTGCCGGTTAGCGTGGATACAAGTGTATCCGCATGGGTAATCTGCGCTGTCATTCGTTATTACACAGGAAAACAAATATATGCTGTTGATATCCACCAAGGGTCAACCTGCGACTATGAGGAAGGCTTTATGAGCATTGTAATGGGTATGAGACATGATTCTATCATTTGACCTCTGACACAAAACATGAGAGAATCGTGTGGAGGAACCAGACGAAAGTGCCGAAAAAGGCAAAGGCAACACATTCGACGGGGAAAGTTATGGCAACCATCTTTTGGGACTGCTAAGGGGTGTTGCACATTCTCTACCTGCCTTGCAACACCACAATGGATCCAGAGATGTACTGTACTGTCTTGATTAATCTGTGAACTGCCAAGAAAAGAAAACGTTCTGGAATGTTGCATCGCGAAGTTCCCTTTCTTGTAATGTTTTTTTTTATAAAATAGTGAAACTTACTTGTCAGACGCCCCTCACAGAAATGATTTTCTCTTACAGCCAAGGAAGTGTTCAGTCTGACTACTGCAGCAACAAGACTTGTCTTGTTGAGAGATGTGAATGCGTGTGCCCAATACTTCATTGTTTATTAAATATTAATGTAGCTCTTCCTCTCTCCTCTCTGAACATGAGATACAACAAGTCCTAGTGAAAGTGTCATATTCAACATTTGCAGACTGGTTGAAATCTGCCAAAAAACAGCAGCTTCATGACGAAACAAGAAATAAAATCAAAACTATAGATATATAAAGGTGTTCACACAACTCTGTTACTTACATCACAGTAAAAACTGTAAAGCAAACAGTGTGACAAATTAAACGCATCTGTGTTTAGGATGAAACAAGTCATAATGTCCCTAATAATAACTTCTACTGCGTTTACCAAAATGCCTTGATCCATTGGTTTCATGTCATGTCAGCGTGTGGTTTCACAAGAACAGTGTTTTGGAATCCATATTGGTTGTTATGGGGAGACAATTCCAATCTAGACCTCTCACTGCGTTTGGGCTCATATTGTGAGCTACGATTTTACAACAGATAGGTGGAAGAAGAAAAGATATTGGACAGCAGCTTCGTGAATCACTTCTGCTATCCTTCTTGTACACAGGAAAGACATGTGCTTTCTTACAGCATAGCTTCTTGTTCGAGGAATCTATGTACAAAATATGAAAACAGTTTTCCAGCAATGGGAAAGGGCCATAACAATAATAAACGAAAATAATAGTAGAGCTGAATGTAATGATCTGTTCAAAACATGGAGATCTCAACTATACCTTGTGAGTACTTTCTATAATGACTGCACAGATAGCTTTGTCCATGAGCATGGAACAAGAGTTATACTGAACTTACATTTACCAAGGAAGAGTAAGCATACAACAGCGTTTTCTACCATGGAATAAAACCTTGCCATAAACTGCGGAAAGAGCTTAAACAGATTACGAAAATAAACATAGTTACAAAGGCAGTTACAAAATACCTGTTAAGCAACACATTTTATACAATGAAAGATTACATAGACAACACAGGGCAGGAATTTTGCACAAAGTGTAACACATATAAATAATAATGACGACAATATAACATACATCATTTCACATAACACTTTCACACTATGTTTCTTACTTCTTTTTATTCCTTTTCTGAAAAACTTTCTTCTGAAGCTATGCAAGGTCCATTACAATATCTTACTCTTTTTATCAGCTTCACATCTCACTCTTTATAGACGGATGGTGACTTGGTTTTCACGTTAATGAATGGGGAGTTGCAGTACACAAAATCAGCCATCATCACTAAGGGCCGGAGCCAGCTGATAATGTATGTAGCATCACGTCATGGAGCAATGTGTATATAGTCGGTGTAATGTGTGAAGTGACTGGGAGTGAGATATGAATGAACAGTGTAGGACTAGCCTACAATAAACAGTTTCTTTGAAAAACAGTATTGTACACTGGGGATAAACTGAATGAGGTAGCACTGTTTTAAACAGACAAGTATTCTGTTCAGAAGGATGGAGGGTCTAGTCTTCATCTGGCCATCCTGATTTAAGTTTTCCGTGGATTCTGTAAATTATTTCAGGCAAATGCCGCGATGGTTCCTACTATAAGGCCCCGGCAGACTACCTGTCCCAACCTCGTCAAAGTAGGCGAGTAAGTATATAAATACCTTAATATATGAATTAAATTATTTTTCATGTTCTTAAATAGCAGCATGAAGACAGGTTCAATATACTGGTATAATTTATCTTGGATGGATAAAACAACTACTACTCCTGCTATTAAACTTGAAATAAGGTCTACCTCCAACAACAATTACATAAGCTCCTTGGACCTTATTTAATTTTCGCGATATCAGCCATTTCTAAACAGCCTTGACAGTAATATCTATATCATTCATTTTTGCAGTAATGAGAGAATACACTGACTCAGTAAATTGTAAATTTTCATTGTAATGGACTATTTGAAATTGGAAGTCAGCAGTTCTGCTTCGCATTGCTATCCTCAGTTTCAGATTCTGTGTGATCCATCATCCATGAGTCTCTGAACACAATCTTTGGTGGTAATGAAAGTCGTTAAACACGCTGAAGTGGCTATTCCGGCTCATTCCACGCCGCATTTGTGAATGGAACAGGAACAGAAATGACGGGTAGTGGTACAAGGTACCCTTCACCACTCACCGTACACTGGCTGGCGGAGAGTGTATGTAAATGCAGACGTAGAAACAACTGCAAATCGTGCCGCAAGTAGGAACAAACGGTACCTGTCGTCTGGTCTCCGAGGTCATATTTCTATGATTCCAGCGACTGACACAGAAGGCTGAAAAAAACAGACCCGTTCACAGGGTTTCAACGAAGCTCACAATTTGCATTATTTTCCCCAGAAAATCCATTGCTTTGTTCTGAGCCGAGCGCAAGTGCAGAATCAGAGACTTTGAAGCTTCTGTGACCAGCATTCTGCGAATTTTTAGAAAGAATAGTTGTGTGGAGATAACAGCGATTGGTTTAGGGCAATTTACACCATTTGGTCGCTCGCTTTCAAAATGACAGTCACAAAAGCATTATTTATTTTGCCGCCAACCAGTTTCAACCCGCGATGGGGTCATCTTCAGGGCAATTTACACCATTTGGTCGCTCCAGCGCTGAAGCGATCCAATGGTGTAAATTGGCCTGAAGATGACCCCATCGTGGGTTGAAACTGGTTGGCGGCAAAATAAATAATGGGATTGTCACTGTTATTTCGAATAATTGAGCATTCTGCGACTTCCTGGACTTGCGCCACAGAGTTGAGTCCTACACAGTGGAGGCTGCTACACAGGTACGTCTAGGGGGCACATAAGGATATTTCAGATTAGGCACCTCTCTACCCGGTCTAGATAACAACAGCTCTAGGAGACCTGGAAGCATTGGTGTAAGTCCAAAGGAGCAGTCCAATGTAAATAAAATACATAGAAAAAAAGTAAGTAAACTGTCCATTATGTCAAAAGAATTCACTGCAACTGTTAATACATTTATCCCACAGTGACAGAATACAGTCAATATCTTCACAGATAGAAGTCTGCAGTTGCCTGCCAAACCAAAATCGTGCCACGGCGTGCACCTCTTAATCCAAGGAGCCACGAATTTCTCTGTTCGTGGCTCCACTAATATGAAAATCGCTTGGGAAGATATTGGGGCCGTATGGAGGAAGTAAAAGGGCTTCCCAGAGAATCTCTCGCAGTGAAACAGTCTTTGCACATTGTGGGCGGACACTATCCTGCAACAGAATGAAGCTGTCCACCTACATTCCTAGGTACTTGGACTTGATAGTGCATTTCAGTTTTTCCCAAATGTTCACATACCGATGTGCGTTAATTGTGGCCCCGAGTCAGAGAAAAATCACCATGATGTATACAGAGCGACGTGACTGTTGTTCAACTACGCTGCAGAAGTTCCACTGTGAAGCGCTTATACATCGTCCACGCAGTTCATATCTCCGCCCATGCCATTTAAATATCTTTAGAGCGTTGAAGAAAAACACTTGTGACCGGCGATTTACTTCGAACGAAGGGATGCATGCTTGGATGCACTCATGGTTTCATAGTTAAATGAAAACAGTTCTCCATGAAGGCACTGACAGTCTTGTCTCACAGTGGTGTAAATATACGCTGAAGAGCCAAAGAAACTGATACCATTATCGTGAAGGGCCCACACGGCCAAGCAGAAGTGCTGCAACACGACATGGCATAGACTCGAAGTGATAGTTAAATGGACACGCTAGCTGCAAACAGGCGTTGATGTACTTCATTGGGGACATGTCGAAAATGTGTGCCCCGACCGGGACTCGAACCCGGGATCTCCTGCTACATGGCAGACGCTCTATCCATCTGAGCCACCGCGGGCACAGAGGATAGTGCGTCTGCGGGGACTTATCCCTTGCACGCTCCCCGTGAGATCCACATTCCCAACATGTACACACCACTACATTCGTAGTGCGCCTAATAGATGTTTGCCCATCATACTCACGGTTCGAGTCCCGGTCGGGGCACACATTTTCAACATGTCCCCAATGAAGTACATCAACGCCTGTTTGCAGCTAGGGTGTCCATTTAATTATCATTTCATTTCTAGCAAAGCTGCATGGTCATCCACGGTAACTGTTCTTTCGGGAACAGATACTACCGTCATATACAGTTAAAATATGGCTTCCCGGCCATTGACCTTCTTGTGCGAAAGCACACGCTATGCCCGAACTCGTACGGGACTTGGTAGATTAATCTGCCACGAGTAATGAGTATGATGGGCAAACATCTATTAGGCGCACTACGAATGTAGTGGTGTGGACATGTTGGGAATGTGGATCTCACGGGGAGCGTGCAAGGGATAAGTCCCTGCAGACGCACTATCCTCTGTGCCCGCGGTGGCTCAGATGGATAGAGCGTCTGCCATGTAGCAGGAGATCCCGGGTTCGAGTCCCGGTCGGGGCACACATCTTCAACATGTCCCCAATGAAGTACATCAACGCCTGTTTGCAGCTAGGGTGTCCATTTAATTATCATTTCATTTCTAGCAAAGCTGCATGGTCATCCACGGTAACTGTTCTTTCGGGAACAGATACTACCGTCATATATAATGGCATAGACTTGACTAATGTGACTGAAGTAGTGCTGCAGGGATGTGACACCACGAATCCTGCAGAGCTCTCCATAAATCTGTACGAGTACGAGGGGATGGAGATCTCTACTGAACAGCACGTTGCCAAGCATCCCAGATATGCTCAACAATATTCAAGTCTGGGGAGTTTGGTGGCCAGCGGAAGTGTTTAAACTCAGAAGAGAGTTCCTGGAGACACTATGTGGCAATTCTGGACGTGTGGAGTGTCGCACTGCCCAGCTGGAACTGCCCAAGTCCGTCAGAATGTACAATGAACATGAATGGATGCAGGTGATGAGACAGGATCCTTACATACGTGTCATCTGTCAGAGTCATATCTAGACAAATCTGGAGTCCCATTTGTTTTGTTCTCAAGAAATCAAATATTTGCTCTCGATATCCACCAAGCATAAACCTGTGACTATGAGGAAGGCTGTATGAGCATTGCAATGGGGGTGAGACATGAATCCATCATCAGAGCTCTGACACAAAACATGAAAACATCGTGTGGAAGAAACCTGGCGAAAGTGCCGAAAAAAGGCAAAGCTAGCACATCCGACAGGGAAAGTTATGGCAACCATCTTTTTGGAGTGTCAGGGGTCGTTACTCGTTCACTACTTGCCTTGCAACACCGCAATGAATGCAGAGGGGTGCTGCAACGTGTTGAGGAAGCTGCGAACTGCCATCAAAACAAAATGTTCTGTAGTTTTGTCTCGCAAAGTTCCCTTTCTTTACGACAACGTTCTGCCTCATGCAACTCCAATGACCCAGGTAGGGCTAGAAAGAAGCAGTTGGGAAGTGCTGCCACTTTCTCAATACTCTCCGGAGCCTGCACCAAGCGATTTTTCACATGGTCCCCCAGGTCAGAAATCATCTTAGAGTTAAGCCCTTCAACACCGATGATGAATTCAGATCAACAGTGAACACCTGGTTACGAACGCAGGACCTCACCTGATCAAACACAGGTCTGGAAAAACTTGGGTCATGTTACCAAAAATGCTTGGAAAAACATGGAGACTATGAAGAAAAGTAACAGAAGCACTGTAAAATTTCAGTAAAATTACTTCAACATCATAAATTGGTGTGATGTTTTTATAAAATAATGATACTTATGGGATGCCCCTAATAGAAATGATGTTTCTCTGACAGCCAAGGATGGTCTCACAAAGTTAAGTCTAACTGCTAAGAAAGCAGACTTGTCTTTCTAATAGATGTAAATGTGTCCGCGTCTATTAAACTTAAATGTTTACCTAAGCGTTTGTTAAATATTAATCTAGTTCTTGCTTTCTGGACCTGGGGTACAAGTCATTATCAGCATTTGCAGGAGGGTCCCGACTGCTTACATATTATAAGGAAGTTAACTGCCCTTTGTAGATATGGGTCTACAGGTGCTGCAGATTTCTTGCATGATGTCATTTTCTGCTTAGTTTGCTGTTTCATTTTAAAAGAACCATTTTATTTCATAATTCAGAGTTTAGCTAATTTCGCCCCCTTGCCCATTATAAATCTATGTTTCTTTCTTTTCTGGAAAAAATTACTTCTGAAGCTGTGCAAGGGATAATGGTAATACTTTATTCTCGCTCTGAGCAGATTTCGCTCGTTATATAGGGATGCTGATTCATTTCTTCAGCGTAGCGAATGGGAAACTGCGGCAAGTCGAAAATACACAGCATTTGTTTGTGGTGACAGAAGTTACGAATTCCGTGTTCTACCTTTTGGACTGAACATTAGCGCAGGATTTATTTCAGCTTAAAAGTTGAGTTTACGACAGGTGTGAGGTGGCACCCTATGACGAAAAACGTAGCCAAACATTGAGACCAGCCACATCTCTGGGGCGCTCAATTAAGCTGAGTGTTGAGTGTAACAGATATATATATATATATATATATATATATATATATATATATACACGTATATTTTGGTTCCATAGCACGTGGGGGCTAGAGCGAACTATACAAATCTACAGTGTGTAGTGCCCAGTACCGACGTACACCCCACACACAGTCAGCTATATGGTTAGCAGCCTTTGATGTGTAGCGCATACTGGACCAAATTAGGGGGACTCAACTCTGTGGTGCAATTCACATGCCTTACTGAAAGATTTGGATCAATGCACTGAGATAGATGCAGTAGTTCTAGATTTCCATAAGGCATTTGATTCAGTGCCACAGCTATGTGAGTAGACAGAAGATTTTTTCGTAGGGAGGACGAAGCAAGTTAAGTTCGGAAGTGCCCAAGGGAAGTGTGTTGGGACCCTCGCTATTCATATTGTATATTAATAATCTTGTGGAAGATATTAACAGTAACCTCATAGGTCTTCACTGTTGATGCACTTATCAACAATGAAGTACTGCCTGAAAGAAGCTGCATAAACATACAGGCAGACCGTGATCATTTTTCCAAGTGGTGAAAAGATTACCAAATTGCTTTATATGTTCAGAAAAATAGAACTGAGCATTTCTCAAAACGAAGAAACGTAATGTCCTATGACTGTAATGTCAATGAATCACACTTGCAACCAGTCAACTCATACAAATATCTGGGTGTAACAAACACTTGGTAGGGATAGGAAATGAAATGATCACGTAGGTTCGGTCGTGAGTAAAGTTGGTGGTTGAAGGAGATCGGTGCTTACCGTCCCATCGACAACGAGGCCATTAGAGATGGAGCAGAAGCTCAGATTAGGGAAGGATGGGGATGAAACCAGTTGCGCCCCTTGAAAGGAACTATCCCAACATTTTCCTGTAATGATTAGGGAAATCACAGAAAACCTAAATCAGGATGGTCGGATGCAGATTTGAAGTGTAGTCCTCCTGAATGCGTGTCCAGTGTACTAACCACTGTGCCACCTCGCTCGGTAAGTTAGTGACTGACTCCAAGTAACTGGTAAAATATGGAGGAAATGCAGTAGGTCTACAAGGGAAATAGCTTACACACCGTACGTGAATGTTCAAATGTGTGGGAACAGTACCAAATTGGACTAACAGGGGATACTGCACAAATACAGAGAATGGCAGCACGAATGGTTGCAGGTGTTTTTTATCCTTACGGGGGTCTCACAGAGATGATGAAGAAAAGAAACTGTTCAACTCTTGAATACAGATGTAAAATCATTGAGAAAGCCTACTTACAAAGTTTCAAGAATCATCTTTATATGATGGCTTTAGGAATGTATTATAACCCCACATATCACTCCCATAGATATCGCGAGGTCAAGATTAGATTAATTATACAAAGCATGGAGGTTGTGAAATAATCATTCTTCCTGTGCTCCATATGTGGGTGGGAATGAGAAATAATGATACCATGCCAGGCACATCACAATGATTTGGAGAATACACATGTAGATGAAGATGTAAATGTTACACAATTTCTTTGGGTTTTGTGAATAGTGCTTCGATAAGTGTCTGCGAAGGAAGTCACTTTAAGCATCACTCATTGCGTTTTTCACAGTCAAATACGTTTGATTTAGCAATTCTCTACTTCAGCCTTATGCCTCTTTTTACACGTATCATGCAGTGGTCCCTGTTTCTGTGGAATTTCTTTAAAAAGAGTGTACATCATGGAGAGTCCCTCACATCACATAGATTTCTACTGGGTATATATTTCTTCAGTGGTTGGTCAACTATTTTTCTGGGCTTGAGGCAAAATTCCTCTATACACTACCACCAAGAGCTACAGGTGTCGAGTTCTTATATGATGTGACAACAGATACCACATATTTCCATGAGAAGCGAGCTTCTGAACTGTTTCTTCCACGTAGTTCTCAAAAAATAAATTTAGTATTGTTTCACAACTTATATAAAGGTAACTATCCAGTGATAGCTGATGATCAAAGTCCCTCGAATGAGGCTGTTAGTGCAGAACAAATGTATTAGTGCGCAAAAAAGAAATTTAGTATTGCTTCATGTGATGTCTCTTCACATCTGTCACTTAGAAAATGGTAACTATCCAGTAATAGTTGATGATTAAAGTTCCTTTGATGGAGAACAAATGTATTAATGTCCCAATGTTTTCTCTATAGTTTCCAGTTACATCTGAGATTGTTCAGGTGGCCGATAGGTAGTGTATCAACTACAAATACTATTAGAATTGTATAAATGTTTTTCTCCATGTATAATTTATTCATATAATTTTCATTAACTTCAAGCATGGTAATAATGGCTATTTCAGAGGCTTCAATTAACAGTAATATGACTCATCGAGGTAAGACCTGTGTGGATGTACAGAACACTGAGCCTTACCAAAGAGGTTTGAAATTTTCCATCCAACAGACCTGCAAAAGCTTCTGCATGAGGTTATATGACGGAGAAAAGCGTTGCACAGTCGATATGATGAACTATATCTCTGAACAACAGCAAAGTGTTAAAGACTTGCAACAGATCTGAATATGTTTGCAGACTTCCACAAACCTGACACAGCTGTTGTTGAAAGTACTGTAAAACTTGACAGTAAATGTCTAACACTGCTATGCTATTGTCATTTTCTATGCTTTCTGCCATTCCTTAGTTGCTTCTTTATCTTGGACATGTGGTTCTTAGACGCAGTTAACTGTAAGGAGGTTTATGTTGCACTCAGTGGTCTGTAATATATGGTCGTTTTTTTGTATAATAATTGCATTATATAAAAATTACAGGTTTCTGTTCTGGCATAATCACAAGCGCCAGAACGAAAAGGAAGAACAGAAGAGCAGAGAAGGCAGTGAGAAAACGTCAGCCAATAGTCCACTGCCAAGGACTGCGCCGAGTCATGAGCGTCCTCTGGAAGAAGTGAATATAAGCGCTGCTCCTGCCAGCAGTGCCTCCTTCCCTCTACCCAATGTGGCTTTCGGCTGTCCTTCTCTACTGATGACCTTCCCCTTCACCTCACTCACCCCCTCACCGAACAGTTAAATTCCCGTCACTCCACCATCTGCCTCTCTCTCTCTCTCAGCCTTGAGTGCGCCTACAACCATGTACGGCATTCCAGTCTCCTCTTCAAGCTCCAAACCTCAGCCCTTCCTATAAACTACGTCTGTCTGATCGCCTCCTTCCTGTCACCATCAATAACATGGATTCCTACACCTTCCACCCCTCTGCCGGTGTGCCCCAAGGTTCTGTCCTCTCCCCTCTTCTCTACCTTCTTTACATGGCCGACATGCCACCGCCTTCATCCCCCTTACAACTTCTCCAATACGCCAATGACACTGCCTTCCTTGCCCTCGCCCCTACCCTGCAATGCTACCAGCACCTTCTCCAATCCCATCTTGACCGGTTCACCACTTGGTGTAACCAGTGGCCGTTCAAGGTTAATCCTTCCAAAACCTAAGCGATCACTGTAGGCAAAAGCATCCTTTCCTTCTGCCTCCTTAATTTTTATCTCACCATCTATGGCCGTCCTATTAACCTCAACCCCACCCTCAAGTACCTTGGCGTCACCCTTGACCGTCGCTTCTTGTGGACCCTCCATCTTCCGAAGATCCAAGCCAAGGCTCGCTCCCAACTCCATCTCCTCAAGCTCCTTTCTGGCTGCACATGGGGTCTGGAATCCTCCACATCTATAAATCCCGCATCTGCCCCATCCTCTGTTAAGCCCATCCCACCTGGATCTCCACCCCTCCTACATTCTACAAGTCCCTTCAAATCCTGGAACACCTTGAGCTCTGCCTTGCCTGTCAAATCTGCCTCCCTTCCCCCACACAGATCCTCTATGACTTACCTCCTTTCCCACACCTCCTCCTCTTCCTTGAACAGATACAGATCCTTTACACCTCCCGTAAACTTGATCCCTCTCACTTTGCCCAAGGTGGCTTCCACCAACTCCCCCTCCCTGATGATGCCCTCGTCCCCTCCATCTGCCCCACCTACCAGCTATGACCCTCCCCTTCCTCCTCCTGTGTTTTTCCTCCAGGGCACCCTCTTTCCCTTCTCTCCCTCTTCACTTCCTTCCCCCTCCTCCCTCCCCTCCCCAGGCTTCCACACCCCCCCTACCCTCTACCCTCCCCCTCCCTTCTTCTCTCCCACTGGCATCTTCCCCCATTCCTCCTACCCTCACCTCTTCCCTCTGGCAGGCCCCCAACTTTTTTGTGTGCACAGTATGTTTTTAGTGAGCCGGAGAACGTCGCCACTGTGCTAGTGTTTGTCTTCCTGTCAGTTACTCAGTGCCTCTCCTTCAGTGCTCTTCTGTCAACGTGTGAAACTCTTGTGTCTCTGTTGAGTACAGTGCTGAACGTTTTTATACAAACAGCGCTTCTGTGAATGCCTTCATTTATTTTAATATGCATGTCTCCTGTTTTTATCCTCCATGTATGTTTGTTTATATGTCTTCCTGTTTTATGTATGTTTTTTTGTGGCCGAAGAGCGGCATAGATATGCTGCTCCCAGCCTACCTTTCTGTAAGGGTTTTAAAATTACAATAAAGAAAAAAGAAAAAAAAATTCCTCAGCCAGACATTAGTGCTCCGATGGGCTCAGTGTATGGACATTAATGGTCGGTTGTAGACTGGCACTCACAGAAGAGATTGTAGTGTTCTGTATCAAGTGCTTACTTGAACGTTGTCTATAGCGAAGATCATTTTACTGTTTGCATGTAGCCCTCGTTTGCGACATTTGCTGTAAATAAAAGTTAAGTATTGTCAATCTGCTTTCTAGAAATTAAACTATTAATGTTATTTACTTGAATTCTTGTATAGCATTCCGAGAACGCAGCACCCTTTCGGCACCGTATAAACGACGAATGGGCAAGATCCAACAACTGGCGATGAGTCTTCAGACGAACAACATGCCGACTGCCACAGAAATTTGTGTTTTTTGTCCTGGCGCCTTCATTCTCTCTTGTTTTTACTTCGCAGGGGCGCATATTGCTTAACATTTTCTCGTCGTTTCTGCTAATCGGTGTTTTCTAGTGGGCGTTGCAGAAATTTTCTTTGCTTTTATTTATATTTATTTGTTGCATTTGTGTCCTCCAACATGCCCACCAATCCTGTCCCTCCCCTGCTAAGTGCCGCAGCCGCAAGCGT
This sequence comes from Schistocerca americana, assembly GCF_021461395.2. Classification (NCBI taxonomy): domain Eukaryota; kingdom Metazoa; phylum Arthropoda; class Insecta; order Orthoptera; family Acrididae; genus Schistocerca; species Schistocerca americana. The sequence goes on along the minus strand of NC_060127.1, from coordinate 19,211,887 downwards.
TAGATGCCACACAGCTAATGCAGATGTCTCAGTTTCGGACGCAGCAGATTTCATCTCTACTCAACACGGTGCAGCAGCTACTGGCTAACGCTGCATGGCCGACAGAACGAGCACCGCCTATTACAGCTGCTATACCACCTTTTCGACAATTTAATGAACAAGACGACGAATGGCTCGAGTGGTTGCCTCAGTTTAACACCCACGTCATCACCCACAATGTGCCAGGTACTGTAAAACTTCCATGTCTATTATCAACAGTAGGAAGTGCAGTGTTCAGCCTTATCGGGAAGTTATATCCTAACGCCACTCCCGGTGAACTGTCGTACGACCAAGTAGTACAGTCCCTAACTATTATGACCAACAAGTGAATGTAGTAGCAGCTAGATATCGATTCTTTAATTAAAAAAAGGTCAGAACATAGGTATCGCGAGTGGGTAATAGATCTGCAAGGTATGGACAAGAAAATGTGCTTGCGGTGCTTTATATTCCGATGTTATGTTGCGTGATGTGATAACGTACAATGTATCTGATGTCAAACTCGGAGAACAAATTTCGAAACAGTCCGATCCATCATTTCGGCAGGTAGGGCATATACTAGATCAGTACAATCCCGGTGCCTTGTCACCTCATACATCTGAGCAGCCGGCTACTGACAAGGGAACCTCCCCATCGCATCCCCCTCAGATTTAGTTATAAGTTGGCACAGTGGACAGGCCCTGAAAAACTGAACGTAGATCAATCGAGGAAACAGGAAAAAGTTGTGTGGAACTACGAAAAAAATAAGTAAAATATACAAACTGAGTAGCCCATGCGCAACATAGGCAACATCACCGAGAGTGTAAGCTCACGAGCGCCGTGGTCCCGTGGTTAGCGTGAGTAGCTGCGGAACGAGACAATGCTCTTAGCCAAAATCTTGCCGAGCCCGACCTGTTCCCATTGCGTTACGGGACAAAGTCGCTGCTGAATTTAAGGAATTGCAAGATAACGGAGTTATTATGCCCATATAAGCTAGTCAATGGGTAAGTCAACTGATTTTGCTCCCCAAACCCTCAGGTCGCATTCGCCTCTGTGTTGACTTTTAAGTCTACGGTCACCCCACAAACTGTGATTGATACTTACCCATTGTCACTCCCAGAGGCTCTCATGGACAGGTTAGGCGCTGGTTGCCACTTTTCAAAAACTGTTTTGTGGAACACATCTATCTTCAAATATCGCTCGATGAAGAATCTCAGTGTGTGTAGCGAATAATCATTTGGGCTTGTTCTAATATTTGCGTTTGCCTTTTGGCAGTGCTTCTGCACCTGCCATTTTTCCAACGTATTTGGAACAGCTGACTGCACAAGTGTCGAACTGCTCAAATTATTTGGACGAAATTTTCGTAGCAGGTAGTACACTTTAACATATTGCAAATTTACGTGCTTTGTTTCGTGTGTAACCTGCTGCAGGGCTAAAGTGTGGACTGGACAAGTAATTTTTTTGAAACCTGAGTTGCAGTATCTTGGCCATGTGATAAGCCGGCCTGAGTGGCCGAGCGGTTCTAGGCGCTACAGTCTGGAACCGCGCGACCGCTACGGTCGCAGGTTCGAATCCTGCCTCGGGCATGGATGTGTGTGATGTTCTTAGGTTAGTTAGGTTTAAGTAGTTCTAAGTTCTAGGGGACTGATGACCTCAGAAGTTAAGCCCCATAGTGCTCAGAGCCATTTGAACCATGTGATAAACAGTCAAGGTGAACATCCTCTGTAGTCGCTTTTGTTAGCCATACGAGACTTGACAATTCCTCGCAATATCACAGAATTGTAGTCTGTCTTGGGGAAAATCAACTATTATATTCGATTCATACCGAATGCTGCGTGAATAGCGGCTGCATTGCATCGCTTGCGTCGCAAGAACGACTCGTTTCTTTGGACAAATGAGTACCAAGTAGCTTTTCAAAAATTTATAGATGCATTGCTCAGCGATCTATGTTTAGTTCACTTTGATCCCGACAAACCAGTTGTATTGCATATTGACGCTTCTTCATACGGAATCGGTGCAGTGCCATCGCACAGAAGTGGTGATAAAGACAGACCTATTGCCTTAGCATCAAAAGTGTTGTCCAAAGCCCAGTGTAACTATTCACAAACTGAAAAAAAGAGGCTTTGGCTATTGTGTTTGGATTCACAAAATTCCACCACTATTTGTATGGCAGAAAATTCTACTTAGTAACGGTCACAAGCCTTTGCAGTGCCGGTTTCATCCGACGAAACCGGTTCCTTACGAATTGCCCAAAAATAGCAAAGATGGGCTTTGTTGTCTCAGTACGAGAGAGAGACTGTGTATCGTCCGACAGCTCAACATGGTAATACGGACCCACTTTCACGTCATCCGATTGGCTCTGACAGACTGACGCTTCTACTGCATCTTATTGTCACATCGATGCTCAGGGTTCTGAGCTGCTTTCGTCTTTTCCGCTGAGCTATAAGAAAATTACACAGGCAACGGATGCTGGTTCGGATTTAAACATTTTGCTAACATATATTTGCACGTCTTGGCCTCACTCAGTTCACAGCATAAACTCTGGGTGTTTGTGTTGTCCTCGTCGTTTCATCATCATTCATGAAAGTGGCAATATTGGACTGAGCAAAGGTTGGGAATTAGTACGGGCGCTGACAACCGTGCAGCTGAGAGGCCCACCAACCAATCATCATCATCATCAACAGCATAAACTCTGTAGTGCGCCGATACTTAAGCAGGTTACTGTGCTTGTATTTACACAAATTACCTTATGTTTACCAATATCGTTTACTTGAAAGATAAATATTTAAACTATAAAGTATGATTACGACATTTCTGTAATGTTTACTTTAAAGTTCTATGTTTACTGAACCATATGTACGAGGGCAGTTCAATAAGTAATGCAACACATTTTTTTTCTCGGCCAATTTTAGTTGAAAAAACCGGAAATTTCTTGTGGAATATTTTCAAACATTCCCGCTTCGTCTCGTATAGTTTCATTGACTTCCGACAGGTGGCAGCGCTGTACGGAGCTGTTAAAATGGCGTCTGTAACAGATGTGCGTTGCAAACAACGGGCAGTGATCGAGTTTCTTTTGGCGGAAAACCAGGGCATCTCAGATATTCAGAGGCGCTTGCAGAATGTCTACGGTGATCTGGCAGTGGACAAAAGCACGGTGAGTCGTTGGGCAAAGCGTGTGTCATCATCGCCGCAAGGTCAAGCAAGACTGTCTGATCTCCCGCGTGCGGGCCGGCCGTGCACTGCTGTGACTCCTGCAATGGCGGAGCGTGCGAACACACTCGTTCGAGATGATCGACGGATCACCATCAATCAACTCAGTGCTCAATTTGACATCTCTGTTGGTAGTGCTGTCACAATTGTTCACCAGTTGGGATATTCAAAGGTTTGTTCCCGCTGGGTCCCTCGTTGTCTAACCGAACACCATAAAGAGCAAAGGAGACCCATCTGTGCGGAATTGCTTGTTCGTCATGTGGCTGAGGGTGACAATTTCTTGTCAAAGATTGTTACAGGCGATGAAACATGGGTTCATCACTTCGAACCTGAAATAAAACGGCAATCAATGGAGTGGCGACACACCCACTCCCCTACCAAGAAAAAGTTTAAAGCCATACCCTCAGCCGGTAAAGTCATGGTTACAGTCTTCTGGGACGCTGAAGAGGTTATTCTGTTCGATGTCCTTCCCCATGGTCAAACGATCAACTCTGAAGTGTATTGTGCTACTCTTCTGAAATTGAAGAAACGACTTCAGCGTGTTCGTAGGCACAAAAATCTGAACGAACTTCTCCTTCATCATGACAACGCAAGACCTCACACAAGTCTTCGCACCCGAGAGGAGCTCACAAAACTTCAGTGGACTGTTCTTCCTCATGCACCCTACAGCCCCGATCTCGCACCGTCGGATTTCCATATGTTTGGCCCAATGAAGGACGCAATCCGTGGGAGGCACTACGCGGATGATGAAGAAGTTATTGATGCAGTACGACGTTGGCTCCGACATCGACCAGTGGAATGGTACCGTGCAGGCATACAGGCCCTCATTTCAAGGTGGCGTAAGGCCGTAGCATTGAATGGAGATTACGTTGAAAAATAGTGTTGTGTAGCTAAAAGATTGGGGAATAACCTGGTGTATTTCAATGCTGAATAAAACAACCCCTGTTTCAGAAAAAAAAAATGTGTTGCATTACTTATTGAACTGCCCTCGTATATGCTAAAATATGTTTTGCAATTTCGTTCTTTGTCAAGACTTGTTTGCTAGAAATTTGTTTTGCCGGGATATTATGTAACAGTGACCAGAAATTTAAAATTTTTCATTTTGGTTGCACTATATACAGCTAGATATAAGAAGATATGTACGTGACAACCATAGCAGCCTCACACAGTTTATTCGAACCATTTTCATTTTTCTCCATACATGTATTTTCATGTGGCGGCTTGTTTTGTTTGTTGAATACTGGCATAAAATTTGTGCACGAAATACTGCAACAGATACTTGGCTCTGGATATAGATGTGCGATGCCACATTCTGGCAGCTAACATGAAACCAGCTACTGAAACGGGACATTATACAATTTCTGACTCTAGTTATACTGTGCAGTAAAAAATCGTCAATAACTGTGAAAGTCTGTAGTATGTTCAATAGATAGTCATATTCGAAATTAAACTGTAAACAAACAACTATATTCATGATTCATGTTACTTCAAATCGTACTTTTGACTAACTACAAAGCCTAATCATACCCTAGAACAGTAAAATGTGCGAAAGTCGGTAACAAACAATTTGTAAAAATCTTCCGTGAAAAACCTACATTTCACAAAAATAAACACAACGACTAGATTGTAGACGTATCTGTAACCACGTAACATGCCTACAGTGAAGTACACTCTAAAACTGTAATTGTAATTTTATTTCAATGAATCCAAGATTATTTATCAGATTTTGTGATTGTTGTAAATAGTAAAAGGTAGAGCCGCGGAGGTAGGAACTATTGTTGAATGTGTATCAAAATTTAGTTTGGATCTTTGTCAGTATAGCTCGTATTTTATCGTAGTTTTTCAGTTATATCAATTTCCTTTTTTGTTCTGTGCAACGAAGTGATTGCAATAAACGCCACAAATAGTTAACTGCAAAGCCTGATGTCTACCATATTTAGAGAAGCTACTCACAAAATTGATTATGCAGGCCTGTGATCTACAGATAAGACATCCACGTTCTTTTCAGAGGATAACATCAATACTCAAACGATTAGCTATGACTTGATGTAAAATGTTTAATTCAGTCTGTTGCAACGACCTACTTTCTGAGGTACACCTACAGAACAGTTTGTCACTTGAACAACGAATTTTAAATTCTGAATTTACTAGTCAGCTAACAAGTAGAACATCACAGCTCGTCCTCTAACGCTCTGTACGCCACTTCTTATACGGAGGCACCACACCGTTCAGAACCTTTCCGGTTACCCTCCCTCATACTGTTTTAACGTAATCTACCAATTCCACATCGCTTTGAGTGTTATCCCTTAACAATTATAGAATTTGCTCGAGACGTTCATCACTAACCTTGGATATTATCAGACTTTACTCTGTCTGTTATAGGCATTTTCTTACATTTATACACATTTAAACACCTCTGCTACTCATTAAAACAAGTCGATATTTAGTCCATGTCTTCTTGCAGTTCCTTGTGATCGTCCAATGACGATAGTTTCCTGTACACGACTGCATCATCAGTGAATTGATGCATATTATAAAAGTGTGTGTATGTTACTGGAAAGAACCACTGTGGGGGCAACAATCAAGCATCTCTCAAAGCGGCCGGTGGGGAGTGCAAAAAATGTGTGTACCGCACCGCGTGCAAACTGACAGACTATACTCATCCAGTATTTTAGAACGAAAGTACTTAGCAACTTGCAAGAAATTTTACGCGTATTCTCGAACCTTTACAAAACTACTTCTAGCTGACACCTTCCACAAATAACGGACATGGCGTTTTAATTTATTATTTCTTTGTTATTAACTCTATTCACAGCACATTTTCCAGACAGTATCACACATAACATTGAATGTAGATTGTGTAACTGTGTATGACACACAGTTCAGTAATTATGACAGTGTAAAAACTGCTCTGCGTGAAAAGGAAACTGCAAGGTGAAATTCATTTTGGATTTGGGTGTAAATGTGCACAAATGTGTGTGAAATAAATTACATATGTGATGCACGTATACACGCGCAGACGAGGGTAAAAAGCTCATCTTAAGCTCCTGGAGAGATTAAAACCAAAATTGCGCTACATATTACTTACTATCTGGACAAAAATACTGTAGGGGTAAAAACCACCAACCTCCAGTCGAGGTATAGATGAGAACGTGGTGATGGTCAGAGGGGGAGCAGGAAATGCACATAGGTGGACACAATGGACAAGGGGAGTAAGAGACGGGCAGAGAGTAGGGAGTTGTATGTATGCCCCACTGGTCCACAACTCCACGACCCACTGGTCCACAACCCCACGACGACTACCGCAGTCCACTTCACCCCTCCGCCGCCCCACACCGAACCCAGGGTTATCGTTCGGTACCCCCCTCCCCCCGCAGGGAACGTCTCACGCCAGACGAGTATAACCCCTACGTTTGCGTGGTAGAGTAATGATGGTGTACGCATACGTGGAGAACTTGTTTGCGCAGCAATCGCCGACATGGTGTAGCTGGGGCGGAATAAGGAGAACCAGCCCGCACTCGCCGAGGCAGATGGAAAACCGCCTAAAAACCATCCACAGACAGGCCGGCTCACCGGACCGAATAGGGAATAGTGGATGTTAGAGAAAGAAAAAGAGAGAATTGAGATAGGGAGGACTAGATTAACAGAGAAGGTGGGAAGGAGGAGATGCATATACAGGGAGAAAGAAACGATGGACACAGTTGGGGGATAAGGAGGTGGAAGAGAAATGAGGGAAGAGAGGATGAGCAGAGACAGGGGGAGGGAAGGGACGGATTAATAAGACAGGGATAAATATATACTTGGGTATGCTGGGTACTCAGCTAGTGATCTGATAGTACTGCTGATACTTTCCAATAAATCGTTTATATATGGAGTCCCATTATGTATTCGTGTGACACAACTGATGTTGGTGTCACTTCTATGAAATATTTCTCGTCCAGTGGCTGTAATGAAGCAATGCCTGGAAACGAGCTCTCGGCACTGAGAAGACATAGAAAAATACGCTACATTGTTTACATTCATGTGACTCCTGCCCTGTGTGTGCTGAGATGGTTACATTCTCTGATCCCACGACGTAATGATAACGTATGCCAGACAGTCGCGGTTAATCTGTGGGCTATAAATGGTATACTCCAACAGCAGCCACGACAGTCAGTTGTTAGATAAGAAGGGATGGGGTACTTGACCGAAAGATCGATATTGTACCCAAACTTCGACGCAATACGTAAATCGAGAATGTTTTGTACAGTAACCTAAAAAAACTTTAATCTGGTATTTCTTCAGTCAATCGCAAATGTGTGAAGACATTCTTTGACCTATCTTGGTTAAACGTTGACGATGTTTATCAGTGTCAAGCGTCTCACCGTATATTGACACGAATTTAGTGAGTTTGCAGGAAGCCAGCAGAAATGCAATCCTGCAGTGCTAGTAAGTAGCTGTCCCCTAGACAGCAACATAGCCTACAAACTTTAAAAATCGGTCACAAACAGTTCAGTGAGCTCTTTTATGCGAACAGTGTATATAGACAGGGGTACAATCGCAACGGCAAGAAGTAGCCATCCGGGAACTGCGCAACAAATGTAGACAAAGGATGGCCACCTTGACAGTACAACACTTGGAACTTCACAGCGCCGGTTCTACAACGTTTTTCGGGTGAACAGGAATTTGTGATACTGTCAACATTGACAAGTAACGTAATGGTAGCAGCTGTTGTGGCTTCACATCTTAGTGCACATTTTCAATTGCAGTTTATAGTGTTACTTTTGTCATATTTTGGTTTTGAGTGAAAATATGAAGACGTCCTGAAAAGTAAAGCCTCCAAATTTATTATTCCCTTCTCAATTTCGGTTGAGGTATTACATATTTACATATCAAGGCTGACTTTCCTGTTACTTTGGGAAGTTGTCAACTCCCAGCTGCTAGTGTTGCAGCCGCGACCGGAGCGGTCGCAGAGTTGCCGAGTACGAAGCGTGGCGGGACCAAAGGGGAGCGGCCAGTGAACAACAAACGAATGGGAAAGGACGGACACGAACAACGATGGATGACCGAGCGAGACCTTACAACGACAACACACAAGAAGCAATGGGGTGACAAGAGACAACCGAAGAATCCACAACGTCCACTAGTAACGAAAACAAAGTACTGTAAACATGCTGTCTGTTGCCGAGATGCCGATAGACTCCACAAATTTCAGATTGCCTAGCTGAGTGAGAATCAGGCGCTTGTATACAGGATACGGTATGTCGCTATTGGCTGCAGGCACTATATGCTCCACTGTGGCGCCCCCACGTTATACTCGACCCAGGACCGTGTGCAGCCACAGCTTACGACGCGACTCCTGTAGAGACCTCTAGTGGTAATCGAGGTCCGTGCCGTCTGCCGTGGATTAAAAACCCGCGGCGTTCAGTACCAGATCCCTCCCCCTTGAAACTTACGTGTAGGGGCAGAAACGCCCCGGACGGTGCCAAGGTGGGTGACAGATGGGAGAAGACTCGGGCTTGTCAACCACCATTGGCGTGGAGAAAGGGATGTCCAAGGTGACCCCGACGGCCGACTCAGAGGCCAGGATGGTGGAGGGAGCGACTGCACCACCTGGCGGCGGGGAAGGCCGGCGGCAGGCCCGTGGGGAGACTGAAACGGGGGCAGTGGTGGCGACTCGAGGACCACGTCTGTACCCAAAGGAGGTAGAGGAGGAGGAGGAGGAGGAGGAGGAGGAGGAGGAGGCGGTGGTGGCGGGAGTCCCGTGGGGGGCACGATGGCAGAGCTGGTTATGATGGCAGCGCTTCGAGCCTTTCGATGTCTGCACTGAAGTTCCATGCGGCCCATGGGCCGAAACAATCGTGGTGAGTGTCAATCCTGGCTGGCGCCCAAATTGTGGGCCCACACGACTGCGCAGGGGGTGTAACACTGAGAGGGCTGGGAGTGGGGGCAGGAGGGATATGGCATCAGCAAATGGAGCATGGTCCACGGCCGTTACCCATGGAGGAGCTCCGCCGGACTACGTCCATTAAACTGGTGTGGTGCGATAGGTGCTCAATAACAGGTCAAGGGCCGAAGTTGTTGGAGATGTTTCGACCGCCTTCGTAAACTGTTGTTTAAATGTGCTGTCCAGTCTCTCCGCTGCGCCATTGGAAGATGAGTGTAAAGGCGAGCGACAGATATGACTGATACTGTTGGACTGACCAAAGTCATGGAAGGAGGATGCCGTGAATTGGGGGCGGTTATCAGAGACCAGAGAGCAGAAATGAAAGAGGAAGCCGCCTGGTAGAATTTTGCACGGAGAACAACTTAATCATAGCTAACACTTGGTTCAACAATCATAAAAGAAGGTTGTATACATGGAAGAAGCCTGGAGATACTGACAGGTTTCAGACAGATTATATAATGGTAAGACAGAGATTTAGGAACCAGGTTTTAAATTGTAAGACATTTCCAGGGGCAGATGTGGACTCTGTCCGCAATCTATTGGTTATGAACTGTAGATTAAAACTGAAAAAACTGCAAAAAGGTGGGAATTTAAGGAGATAACCTGGATTAACTGACTAAACCAGAGGTTGTACAGAGTTTCAGGGAGAGCATAAGGGAACAACTGACAGGAATGGGGGAAAGAAATACTGTAGAAGAAGAATGAGTAGCTTTGAGAGATGAAGTAGTGAAGGCAGCAGAGGATCAAGTAGGTAAAAAGACGAGGGCTAGTAGAAATCCTTGGGTAACAGAAGAAATATTGAATTTAATTGATGAAAGGAGAAAATACAAAAATGCAGTAAACGAAGCAGGCAAAAAGCAATACAAACGTCTCAAAAATGAGATCGACAGGAAGTGCAAAATGGCTAAGCAGGGATGGCTACAGGACAAATGTAAGGACATAGAGGTTTACCTCACTAGTGGTAAGATAGATACTACCTACAGGAAAATTAAAGAGACCTTTGGAGAAAAGAGAACCACTTGGATGAATATCACGAGCTCAGGTGGAAACCCAGTTCTAAGCAAAGAAGGGAAAGCAGAAAGGTGGAAGGAGTACATAGAGGGTCTATACAAGGGTGATGTACTTGAGGACAATATTATGGAAATGGAAGAGGATGTAGATGAAGATGAAATGGGAGATAGGATACTGCGTGAAGAGTTTGACAGAGCACTGAAAGACCTGAGTCGAAACAAGGCCCTGGGAGTAGACAACATTCGATTAGAACTACTGACGGCCTTGGGAGAGCCAGTCCTGACAAAAGTCTACCATCTGGTGAGCAAGATACATGAGACAGGCGAAATACCCTCAGACTTCAAGAAGAATATAATAATTCCAATCCCAAAGAAAGCAGGTGTTGACAGATGTGAAAATTACCGAACTATCAGTTTAATAAGGCACAGCTGCAAAATACTAACGCGAATTCTTTACAGACGAAAGGAAAAACCGATAGAAGCCGACCTGGGGGAAGATCAGTTTGGATTCCGTAGAAATATTGGAACATGTGAGGCAATACTGACCCTACGACTTATCTTATAAGAAAGATTAAGGAAAGGCAAACCTACGTTTCTAGCATTTGTAGACTTAGAGAAAGCTTTTGACAATGTTGACTGGAATACTCTCTTTCAAATTCTAAAGGTGGCAGGGGTAAAATACAGGGAGCGAAAGGCTATTTACAATCTGTACAGAAACCAGATGGCAGTTAGAAGAGTCGAGGTGCATGAAAGGGAAGCAGTGGTTGGGAAGGGAGTGAGACAGGGTTGTAGCCTTTCCCCGATGTTATTCAGGCTGTATATTGAGCAAGCAGTGAAGGAAACAAAAGAAAAATTCGGAGTAGGTATTAAAATCCATGGAGAAGAAAAAAAAACTTTGAGGTTTGCCGATGACATTGTAATTCTGTCACAGACAGCAAAGGACTTAGAAGAGCAGTTGAACGGAATGGATAGTGTCTTGAAAGGAGGATATAAGATGAACATCAACAAAAGCAAAACGAGGATAATGGAATGTAGTCGAATTAAGTCGGTTGATACTGAGGGGAATTAGATTAGGAAATGAGACACTTAAAGTAGTGAAGGAGTTTTGCTATTTGGGGAGCAAAATAACTGATGATGGTCGAAGTAGAGAGGATATAAAATGTAGACTGGCAATGGGAAGGAAAGCGTTTCTGAAGAAGAGAAATTTGTTAACATCGAGTATAGATTTAAGTGTCAGGAAGTCGTTTCTTAATGTATTTGTATGGAGTGTAGCCATGTATGGAAGTGAAACATGGACGATAAATAGTTTGGACAAGAAGAGAATAGAAGCTTTCGAAATGTGGTGCTACATAAGAATGCTGAAGATTAAATGGGTAGATCATATAACTAATGAGGAGGTATTGAATAGGATTGGGGAGAAGAGAAGTTTGTGGCACAACTTGACTAGAAGAAGGGACCGGTTGGTGGGACATGTTCTGAGGCATCAAGGGATCACCAATTTAGTATTGGAGGGTAGTGTGGAGGGTAAAAATCGTAGAGGGAGACCAAGAGATGAATATACTAAGCAGATTCAGAAGGATGTAGGTTGCAGTAGGTACTGGGAGATGAAGAAGCTTGCACAGGACAGAGTAGCATGGAGAGCTGCATCAAATCAGTCTCAGGACTGAAGACCTCAACAACAACAACATCAGACAACACTGATCGACATAGGTAAAAAATATGGCTCAGTTGATATTAAAAATGTTATGCCTTCCCGAGTGACAGTAGCTAGGAAAGTTCAAACCTTAGCTGATAAAGTGCGCAGCAAAATGCTCCCAGATATAGTGCATGCGATTCGTTCTGGTATATGTGCCAGTACAATTGATCTATGGACAGACAATTACAATTGCCTTACATGTCCGTGGCAATGCATTACATAAATTCAGACTGGCGTTTGAATAAATATGTACTGATGTGCTCTGCGTTTCCTGACTGCCCAAAAACTGGCTCGAATATTCGAAACGAGTTGGAAGATCGCTTAGAAACTATGGGTGTTTCTCGTGAAGACATTGCCAAAATTACGTTTGTCACAGACCAGGGCAGTAACATTGTCAAAGCTCTCGAAATATATCAGCGTCTTCCATGCATGGCTCATAGTATAAACACAGTCTTGAAACATGTTCTGAGCGAACAGTTTTTGAAAGAAAATGTTCCAAATATATTAGCCATTCTTAATACAGTGCGGGCTACGGTTTCGTACTTCAAGAGAAGAGGTCTCTGTGTGAGACTGAACTCATCTCTAAAGCAGTGGGTTTCAGCTCGTTGGAATAGTTATTTTGACATGCTTGTATCAGTCCATTCTCAGATTGATTAAGTGAAGGCTGTTTTACATAATGAAGGTGCCTCTGATAAGATGCTGGGTTATGACCACCATATAACTGGCCAGCTTATAGACTTTATTAAGCCGTTTAAAGAAGCCACAGTTGATCTAGAGGGTGACAAGGAGCCAACCCTACATTTAGTTCTACCGTGGTTTTATGCCTTAAAAACTCACTGTACCGTACGGGATAACGATGAAGAGGTTTGTAATCTTATTCCATCTGAATATTATAAAACCACTTGTGAAATATGTATGTTGAGAAAATGTATTTTCAGGACATGAAACCTTTGAAACAAGTCGCCGATGCCTCCCTAGAACAGAAAATGTGCGTTAGTATGTTGCATAAAATTGCAACGTTTGTGGTGGCTAACTACTGCACATTAAGAAAGTTAACCGAGGATGAAAAAATTGTTTACCAGGCAGCACGACAGATGTGTGCTGAAGGTAAGCTCCTGAGATAATGCATATATTCTTCATCTACATGTACATGGTTACTCTGCAAGTCACACGCAAGTGCTTGGTTGCGGGTTCATCGAACCACTTTCAACTTATTCGTCTCCTATTCTCGAATTTCGCGCGGGATAGAACACCTACATCTCTCCGTCAGAGCGCTGTTTTTTTGTATTTTAATCTGATGATCATTTCTTCCAATGTCGATGGGACTCAACAATACATCTTCGAATGCGGAGGTGTAAGTTGGTGATCGAAATTTCGTATATAGATCGCGCCACGTCAGAAAACGCCATTGTTGTAATGATTCCCACCCCAACTCTTGTGTAATTTCCGCGACACTCTTTCCCCTGTTTCACGATAATACCAAACCAGCTGCCCTTATTTAAACTCTTTCGACCTCTTCCGCCAATCGTAAGGCTCTCCAACTGCGTATCCATTCCTATTTAAGTAGGTCGTAATTGTAATCAGAGGTATTAAGTAGAATCTACAGCCTTTAGATTTGTCTGGTTGATCTTGTAAACGAAGTTTAACGGACTTAGTTTAGTACACACAGGTATAACCTCGCTCTTGTCATTATTTATTGCCAACTGCTAATTTTCACACCAAAAATATATACCTTATTTAAATCGTCCTGCAGTTAGTTTTGATCTTCTGGTGACTTTACTGGACGATAAATGATAGCATCATCTAAAAACTATTATAATTTCAACTATATGTAGTACGATCTTCACATTATTCTGCAAATATTAATTGGAACCTGTATAATTTCAGTACAAGTGCCCAATCACAGCACCCAAGAAACAAATCCAGGACCGTACAAAATGGCGAAATTTGAGGACTGGGCAGAAGAGCCTCCTCTCCTACATGATGAAGTCAGCAGATACTTGCAAGAACACTGTGTGAACGAGGGAGATATTCTACAGTGGTGGAAAAATAACTCCCAACGACTTCCTCGACTTGCGTGTGTGGCAAGAAAAATATTAAATATACCAGCCACTAGTGCCTCTAGTGAGAGAATTTTTAGTTGCGCTGGAACCCTAATTAGCGAAAAACGATCACGTCTTAATGCAGACAGACTTAACGATCTCGTCATAATTAATTCAAACACTAATCAGCAGACACATTAAGAATACAGGAGAACATTAGACAGGAAACTATGAGTTTGAGCGCAAATTTACTAACTAAGAGTGCAGATTTCTTGCTTGTGTTTTCTGAGCGTCAATTTCTGCGATAGAAATTTTGTAATGCATACAGTTCATTTTTATTTTAGACTAAACTTTTGGATTTCAATCCTCCCAAGTGACATTTATTATTGTTTGTAAACCATTTTCTGTTACCTGTGTTTGCAAAAGTAGCCAAATATTTTTAAGAGTATCTGGTTTGGCCTAAATAATACTTTCAGGGGAACTGAAGGAAAATTTGTAAATATTTTATGTTGAAAAGTGTTCTGCAAAATAAAATATTCATTTGTGGATTAAGGCAGTACACATTATGAGTTTAAATTACAATTTATTTTGTTGAGTTCCACACACATTGCAAAATGTAATTTTATTCGTGTATTTCTATATTAAGGGGAACCCCACATGCAGAGTCAAGATTCTGAAGACCTAGACACTACAAATGCTCCTAAAATGAAGAGCGTCTTTTTCCATGAATGTATTGTAGTGGGAATATAATGGAAACACTGAGCTACTCTCCACAGCGTCTATATCTGCGTCATGAGGATTCAGACTCGTCGTTTAGGTCTGTGTTATGAGGGTCTACAGACGTCGTTTAGGTTTGCATCATGCAAGTAAACACTCGACGTCTTAGTCTGCATCATGATGGTCCGATATATGGTCCCTCATGACGAAGACCTAGACTACAAGTGTGGACTCTCATGATGCAAACGTAGGCGCCGCGAAAAATGGCTCAGGATCGCCATTGTATTCCCAGTACTATAGTTTTTAGACGAACTGGATACGAAACAAGTCCTTCGATTTTGTTAAAATGCATTTTTGCAATTTAGAATAATTTTGCCAACTTCGAATGAATTCACAGAGCCAGTAAAATATATCCTGGAAACGTAGTTAAATATTTATATAATTGGTTTCATACTTGGCTGAAACATACTAAAGTTAAAAAATCTAGACTTCCAAAATCTTAATTTAGTTCTCATTGCAGTACAGTGGTTAATAGGGGCGTAGATAATTTATTCTTCTGGGGAGGTGACCAATCTTCTTTTTGAGGGGTGGAGGTTCACTTCTTTAGTACAAATATCCATCCGTTTCGGTGTTGAAAAGTGCAGCACAGACTGCATTGTGTTGCCTGGGCATTTATTTATTCCATACTCTCGTAGTCCATCTTCCCTCCCCTATTTTCTCTCTATCCATTTAGTCCTCTCCCACTATCTCTCTGATCACCTCCCCCCTCCCCTCCCCATCCCTTCGCCGGCCGGAGTGGCCAAGCAGTTCTAGGAGCTACAGTCTGGAACCGCGCGACCGCTACGGTTGCAGGTTCGAATCCTGCCTCGGGCATGGATGTGTGTGATGTCCTTAGGTTAGTTAGGTTTAAGTAGTTCTAAGTTATAGGGGACTGATGACCTCAGAAGTTTAGTCCCATATTGCTCAGGGCCATTTGAACCATTTTTGAACCCATCCCTTGGCCCATCTCCCCCCACCCTCTATCCTTCTCCTCGTCCTCTCTCTGTTGGATTCCCCCACCTCAGTTCATCTCCTCTTCACCTATCTATGAAAACTCATATATATCTGTCAACTTTTGTGGTGATCAGTGAATCAGTGTCAAAGTTTATTGCTAGGTAGCCTAGCATTTATTGTAATACCTTTTGATGCGCAGCATTGATAGTTTTGTTTTCTGGTGCGTAAACAAATGAAGTTGAAGGTGTCCTGACAGGGGAATATGCGACATACAAATGGCCATGTGAAAAACATGATTTTCAAGATTGATGCCACAAACATATAACAACTGCCCTTGCGATTTATCTATCGATATGGAAAATGTAAGCTGCACTGGAAATTATAACCGTTTAAAGTCGAATGGCATGTCGGTCGGAATCATGGTAATACGTGGAATCAAACTGTCTTCACCTTTGTACTTTCCTTTTAAAATTGTGGCTTCGATTACGTTGTTCTTTAATTTCTTCCCTGCAAGCCGGGTGCCATTACAAAGACGTGGCTGGTTTACCTTTCGCAACATAATGATTGCTGATCCGACTTAATTACAGATTGGGAGGCGGTAATTCGAGGAAATCCAGCGAATTTAAAAATTATGTAGGATAGTTGACTACATCATCTTGGTTAGTAACGGAATAAACCGACTTGTATGTCAGCAATTCGCCAGGTGTCATATTTTGAATCTGAAAATTCATTTCGTTAACATCAAGGTTTTTTGCAGCCAATATAACACGATCACTCAACCAAAAATGGTTTGCAACTGTTAAACGACATTTGCTGTGAGCGAATTGTCAATCACGACGACTGTGAATGTGTCAGACAGCTCTCAAATTTCAAAACGATCATAGACATTTCGTTTAAAAGAAATATATATATATATATATATATATATATATATATATATATATATATATATACACATATACATGCAAATGTAAATATTCAAAAACCTTCTCCATGGAAACATGTGTACATAGTGAACTTTCATGGTAACCCGCAAACGATGTCAAAATCTTTTGTAAGGTACTCTATTCAATGTACTGTCCGAAATATTATGTAGACAGTGATGTTCCTCTTGATGGTCAAGTGTGCAAAATTTCTTCAAGATCGGAATAAAATTGTAGGTTGGTGTAGAAGTGTGGAAGTAAAGTACCCTCCGCCACGCACCATTCAGAATTTTAAGCAGACAGCGCCCTTCATCCTGCTTTGAATATCAAGTGTGCCAAATTTAATCAAGATCGGAATAAATACGTACAATTTGTCGAATTCCGTTATGTAAAGGAACCTCTGCCATGCACCATACGAAATTTTATGTAGACTGTGACCTTCCTCTTGGTTTCATGGTATAGTGTGCAAAATTTCATCAAGATTGTATGCAATACAAACTCACGGACACAATGAAAACGCACTTTCAGTTTTTGCCAAATTTTCCAATTTTTCGATCGATTTTCGAAAAATTTTATTTCATAAAAACCTTGTCCTGAGAATTACGAACACAGCAAAAAAAATTTAGCCGAATTGGTCCAGCCGTTCTCGAGTTTTACGCTTATCAACACATTTGGTAATTAATTTTTATTTATATAGATAAGAAGCCCGAAACATACGCGTAAAGGAAGAATATACAAATAACACCCAATATTTTTTTACCTGAAATTAATATATATATATATATATATATATATATATATATATATAATGTTGGGGTTTCTCTTTTGGTGCTCAGGTAAAATAAAAACTTTTGATTAACGTTCATAATATGACAATGACGCGCGCAGACTAAACGGCTGCGTAGCGCAGCTCAGCAGTAATATGGGCAGGCAAGCAAGTTTCCCGCAGCCTGCCCGGGTTGGGTTCTGCTTGGCTTGGCTGGGAGTGAAGCAGCCTGCCCGTTCTGTTGACAACGCGCGGCGGCCTGCCCGCCCGGCCACCGGGCAAGCATGGGCGGGTTAAAAGCGGAACATGTACACCACTAGGTACGTGCCGAGTAAAACTGTGAGGGACGGGAAAAACCCACACCGTGGTACAACAACAAAGTTAGGAAACTACTGCGAAAGCAAAGAGAGCTCCACTCCAAGTTTAAACGCAGCCAAAACCTCTCAGACAAACAGAAGCTAAACGATGTCAAAGTTAGCGTAAGGAGGGCTATGCGTGAAGCGTTCAGTGAATTCGAAAGTAAAATTCTATGTACCGACTTGACAGAAAATCCTAGGAAGTTCTGGTCTTACGTTAAATCAGTAAGTGGCTCGAAACAGCATATCCAGACACTACGGGATGATGATGGCATTGAAACAGAGGATGACACGCGTAAATCTGAAATACTAAACACCTTTTTCCAAAGCTATTTCACAGAGGAAGACCGCACTGCAGTTCCTTCTCTAAATCCTCGCACAAACGAAAAAATGGCTGACATCGAAATAAGTGTCCAAGGAATAGAAAAGCAACTGGAATCACTCAATAGAGGAAAGTCCACTGGACCTGACGGGATACCAATTCGATTCTACACAGAATACGCGAAAGAACTTGCCCCCCTTCTAACAGCCGTGTACCGCAAGTCTCTAGAGGAACGGAGGGTTCCAAATGATTGGAAAAGAGCACAGATAGTCCCAGTCTTGAAGAAGGGTCGTCGAGCAGATGCGCAAAACTATAGACCTATATCTCTGACGTCGATCTGTTGTAGAATTTTAGAACATGTTTTTTGCTCGAGTATCACGTCGTTTTTGGAAACCCAGAGTCTACTATGTAGGAATCAACATGGATTCCGGAAACAGCGATCGTGTGAGACCCAACTCGCTTTATTTGTTCACGAGACCCAGAAAATATTAGATACAGGCTCCCAGGTAGATGCTATTTTTCTTGACTTCCGGAAGGCGTTCGATACAGTTCCGCACTGTCGCCTGATAAACAAAGTAAGAGCCTACGGAATATCAGACCAGCTGTGTGGCTGGATTGAAGAGTTTTTAGCAAACAGAACACAGCACGTTGTTATCAATGGAGAGACGTCTACAGACGTTAAAGTAACCTCTGGCGTGCCACAGGGGAGTGTTATGGGACCATTGCTTTTCACAATATATATAAATGACCTAGTAGATGGTGTCGGAAGTTCCATGCGGCTTTTCGCGGATGATGCTGTAGTATACAGAGAAGTTGCAGCATTAGAAAATTGTAGCGAAATGCAGGAAGATCTGCAGCGGATAGGCACTTGGTGCAGGGAGTGGCAACTGACCCTTAACATAGACAAATGTAATGTATTGCGAATACATAGAAAGAAGGATCCTTTATTGTATGATTATATGATAGCGGAACAAACACTGGTAGCAGTTACTTCTGTAAAATATCTGGGAGTATGCGTGCGGAACGATTTGAAGTGGAATGATCGTATAAAATTAATTGTTGGTAAGGCGGGTACCAGGTTGAGATTCATTGGGAGAGTGCTTAGAAAATGTAGTCCATCAACAAAGGAGGTGGCTTACAAAACACTCGTTCGACCTATACTTGAGTATTGCTCATCAGTGTGGGATCCGTACCAGATCGGTCTGACGGAGAAGATAGAGAAGATCCAAAGAAGAGCGGCGCGTTTCGTCACAGGGTTATTTGGTAACCGTGATAGCGTTACGGAGATGTTTAATAAACTCAAGTGGCAGACTCTGCAAGAGAGGCGCTCTGCATCGCGGTGTAGCTTGCTCGCCAGGTTTCGAGAGGGTGCGTTTCTGGATGAGGTATCGAATATATTGCTTCCCCCTACTTATACCTCCCGAGGAGATCACGAATGTAAAATTAGAGAGATTAGAGCGCGCACGGAGGCTTTCAGACAGTCGTTCTTCTCGCGAACCATACGCGACTGGAACAGGAAAGGGAGGTAATGACAGTGGCACGTAAAGTGCCCTCCGCCACACACCGTTGGGTGGCTTGCGGAGTATCAATGTAGATGTAGATGTAGAAGCAACGGGGTGACAAGAGAGAACCAAACGAATCCACAACGTTCACTAGTAACGAAAACAAAGTACAGTAAACACGCTGTCTGTTGCCGAGATGTCGATAGACTCCACAAATTTCAGACTGCCTAGCTGAGCGAGAGGCAGGCGCTTATATACAGGATGCGGTACGTTGCTATTGGCTGCTGGGACCACGTGCTCCACCGTGGCACCCTCGCGTTATACGCGACCCGGGAACATGTGCAGCCACAGCTTACGGCGCGACGGCTGTAGAGACCTCTAGTGGTAATCGAGGTCCATGCTGTCTGGTGCGGATTCAAAACCCGTGGCGCTCGGTACCATAGCTAGAAACTCAAATAGCTCTGTGCACTATAGGACTTAACATCTGAGGTCATCAGTCCCCTAGAACTTAGAACTACTTAAACCTAACTAACCTGAGGACAGCACACACATCCATGACCGAGGCAGGATTCGAACCTGCGACCGTAGCGGTCGCGCGGTTCCGGACTACAGCGCCTAGAACCGCTCGGCCACACCGGCCACGCTCAGCCCATAGCTAGAGGGCTCTTAGTGTAGAAAAATGTAAGGTAACGCAGAAGAGCAGAAAAAATAAACCTGTAATGTTCGGATACAGCTTTATTAGTGTCCTTCTTGACACAGGGTGTAACGTTGCGAAGCGATATGAAATGGAACGAGCGTGTGGGGATTGTGGTAGGGAAGGCAAGTGGTCGACTTTGGTTTATTGGGAGAAGTTTAGGAAACAGTGGTTCATCTCTAATGGACACTGCGTATAGGACCCTAGTGCAACATGTTCTTGAGTACTGCTCGAGTGCCTGGGGTCTGCACCAGGTCGAACTGAAAGCAAACATCGAAGTAACTCAGAAGTGAGCTGGTATATTTGTTACCGGTAGGTGCGATCAACATACAGTCAGTCCATGACCTTGCTTGTGATGGCACAAATTTAAAAAATTCCTAAAGCTTTTACACTGAGCAGAGCTGCCATCACTGAAGAAAGCATTTTGTTGGATGTGTGGCGTTTGTTTCAGTATATAGGTTACAGTGGTTTTTAGAGTGTGTTCGCACCATGCTGCAAACAATTACTTATACAACACAGTGACATCAACTTAAGGCAAGCCTTTTTTTTGTAGTATATAACCAAAGAATGAAGGGTGAATTGAATGATCCACCAGAGGAATCCTTGTACAGCAGATGGAAGCAAATGTGCATAGATCTCTGCAGAATCCACAACAAAGTTGCATGAACTATCAGCAAGCGTTTCGTTACTTGATTTTACATATTTATTCTGAGATTTCGATATGCAATGATGTATCAAGTTTTGCATAAAATACACGGTAACTTCATTGACTGTCTTCATTAATGTGTCCAATGTAGGTTGATCAGTTTGGATCGATTGCCTGAAAATAACACTTTCAGAAACACAAGGATTCTAGCTCCAGTAAAAAATTACACACTTCATATTCTTCAGGACATTAAGAACTGCAATGCAACATCCACTGCTCATTTTCAAGATCGCAGACAAGTTTCTGTAAAAGATCTGTGCACGGTTCTTTTGTACTTGCAGCACGCATCAATGATTATACATTGGTGATAAAAGCATACACATGTGTTATGTATTCCATGACTGTTTACTGTGCATGGTTCTTTTATACTTGCAGCACGCATCAATGATTATACATTGGTGATGAAAGCATACACATGTGTTATGTATTCCATGACTGTTTACAGTACCACACTCCTCTGGACGACGTTCACGAAGCTTCGTAAAATCTATTTTATTGGAAGGACATCTTTCTTTGAAAGCTAAGAACACACGTCTGAGATTATGTAAGACGAGTCGTTTGGTCTTATATATTCTTTTGTCACTTTATGAAGGCATGCGTAGTTGGCAAAAATTTGACTGTCATAGTAAAAAAGTCTGGACGTGTGTTTCCATATCATTAACTATTCTGTTCACCACTTCATAGCCCCCTTTTGGCAAAATTCCATTTACTTTTAGTAATCACTTTGATTTCTTTTGCATGTATTCTGAAGTGTTAAAAAGCATTAAGATTTTGGTTTGCCCTGTGAGGTTGGTGTTAAGGTAAGTATTTGGAGGTTTTCTTTGACAGAACTTCTACTAAAATTTTAAAGTTTTTGCTTTAAATTATTGCGGTCTTTGCTTTCAAAACTGCCATGTCCTTGAGACACGTTTTCCATTGGAACATGTAGTACTTCCAATACTATTTGCTGGAATTTTAATGATACGCGAGAAGACTTGGCTCAAATGTATTCTGGATGCTTGCCTCTCATTCTTTTGGTGATCTTAAATGGTGACATTTCAAAGAGCGGTAGATGGATCTGGTGTACATTCTGGTTCAACTTCACTTTCATCCGTCCCCAACAGGCTATGAATTCTACGACAGAAAATAGTCTTACAGCATATTATACAAATCTTAGAACCTGGGATAAGTCCAAGATTCATTATTTGTCTTCGAAAGTTTCCAAACAGAATCTCTGATGAAAAGAACACTGTCAGTATTTTCCCCAGGTACTTCTTAGCTTCAGTAATACAATGCCAGCTTCATTCTGACATGTATTAAATCAAGTCTCTTTACTAACATTACTTTTCTTTTGACACTCCCCCGCTGAGATAAAATCTGTAGAGCACATGTTTTACATGATGATTTCTAAATCAAATGTGTGTTATGCAGAACAGAACTATAGGATTTAGACTTTTTTCTGACACCATCAGTCAAAGATATTATTAACACTTTGCCGTCGACACGTTTCGCACAAAAATATTCGGATTACTTGGCTTGTCGCCGGCCGTTCTTGACATTATCGGGAGATTATAAATTGTTATGTTTTACTAATCTCGACGTTAGTTCTCATAAGTTATCAACCCTGTTCCCCGCTTTCATGAAATTTCAAAGATATACATACATAAATAAATACACAATTATTTTCATATATTTGTTTATTTGCATTGTCTTTGGTAGTTAGTATTTCTCTTCCATATGAGATCCAGCAAAAGAGTCTCAAAGATTTAACGCAACTCCACAAGACTTGCACATTAAGTTTTTTGTTCTCTTTTTGTTTTTGGTACATACATGACAGTTTCTTCGTTTCCGTTTACTCATTTCGGAAATAAGTATTAGTTGGTGTTGCTTTATGTGACCAGAAATTCTGTCAACTGAATCACAATGAGACGTAAGCGATGTAGTGGCAACTTTTCCCCAGAAGCAAGTACATGGTCTTTTTTTATCCACGAATCGGACACTTTCAATAAAAAATCGTGAAATCGGAGACTTGGGTTCTGTATAGAAATACTGACATGTACAGATTGAATTAAATAACGCGTAATTAAAGAGGTGCATGCAAACCTGTTTTGACATTTTACAGTTTTTCTGTAAATAGGATAATAACTGAATTATTGGTCTACCCGATCCACTCCTTTCATGTATTTGTTGTGGTCTAATACACTCTCAGGTTTTTCTACATTTTCTTTGAGTGTCAGTCAAAGTGGCATTATGTATTGTAAGAGATCATTCGTATCGTTTTAGTTTTCGAAGCTCTCCATACATGTGCGAGTACTTAACCTTTCCGTTGACAAAATGCTTGAAACACACTGACTTTTTCGCGCTTTAATTTTTCCGGAAGTCCTCTATTTTGCCGTATCGTTCCACAAACTCGAATTTTCTTTTCAAGTAACTTTTATGCAAGTTCTACACTGTTATAACAATCATCCATGTAGAGGTGATTACACTTTCCATAAGAAGGTGTCAATAGTTCCATCACTGTTTTTGCTAAAGGCTGTCCAGTGCCGGAATATCTCGAATGAGGAAATGCATCCCGTACTCGAATCGCACAACATCCGAATAAGTATGCCATAATTCGTAATTTTCGACGGATTGTAAACTTTAAAATTTAACCGTCCACGCCACGGTATCATCCCCTCATCAACTGAGATGTTTTGAATTTGATTAAAAGTTTCTTTAAACTTTTTGGAAAAATAATTAATTACGAATTGCACTTTGAAAAGCCAGTCGGAATTATCGGGTTTATTGTTGTTGTCGGAAAAATGCAAAAATATTTGTCTGACTCGGTTGCGGGACATCGTTTTGCGAAATATAGATAAGTCTATTAACAGATTCGTTGACCAATAATCATCGATCCGAGTTTTTTTTTTTTTTTTTTTTTTTTTTTTTTTTTTTTTTTTTTTAAACAGTTCCCATAAGCATAGCAAACCCAAACCATTTTCTAAGTTCGGGTCCCGTAACGTCGACAAATTTGGCAATTTAAAAATCCAGATTCCTTCTATTGCAATTTTGACTGTAGTGCTTGTTGGTTTCGTTGCTAATACATTCAAATAGATCGCTCCCAATTTCTAATTCTACGATATCCTCGACGTTCTGTGTATCTTTGGGAAATGTGTTTCGACCCGGAGATACTTCAAATTTATTATTGGTCCTTGGTAAATCAGGCTGACCACTGTGCATTGTTTTCTTCGTCTGATTCATCCGAATAAATTGGCAACAGTAGCGTTCGCCAATCTCCAATGTCTTCTTCCCGATCGGCCATGTCGTCCGCGCATTCATCGTAAATAATCGTACCGTCTCTTTCGTATGCCATGATGAAACGGCACAAGTACTTATAAAAACAAAAACTTGTTGACATGTGTAACTTATTGTTGCCGAAACAAAACACCAACAGAATGCGAAAGTGCAGTCGCCGGCCACTGCGCGAAACTATTCTCGCGACACCACTGTGGTGTCGCCGGACGGCAGAGTGTTAAGAAGCTGTAACGAGGACCCAATAAACAGTCAATGACTTCTTTATGTGATCCCTAACACTTATGTTTGGGAAGAAATAAGATTTTTCGAACAATTATAAAACTTGTCAAATCACGACAGTGAAGACACACACTTCTCTTACCAGCTAAAACTCGCAGAGGAAAAGCGGACAGCCATGTGGAAAGCACGAAATAAAAAGCCACAAGTTCTTCTACAGAAATAACACACACACATACACACACACACACACACACACACACACACACACGGCCCGAGTTGTCTGTGAGTGTTGGAGCTAGATTGCATTTTTTCTGGTTGTTTCATGTATTCTTGCTCAGCTCTGTGAAGCAACAATCATTACACCTTTATTGAAAAATTCAGATCTCGCAAGAATGGAAAAACGCCTGTTTTTTGTGTTGAAAAGTATGGCAATAGTCATTTTGGGGAACTCGTGACTTTCATGAAAAACAAAATTACTGAAAGTTGCAAATAAAATATCTTTAGAAACGACATTCATTACAAATTTGTAGGTATTTCTACGCATAATTCCAGCGTTGTAATCATTGTATAGTGCAGGTGAGTTTTCCATCAAATAAAATAAAGCTGCTTCATAAATTAAAAAAATGTTATAGCAGTTACTAACATATACGCCATCTTGGCTCTTGACCCCAGTTGATGAAAATTATCAACATTTCAAATCAAAAAAATTCTGGAAATATTATTTTAACTCTATTTCATTATGTACATTTTTACGACAAATTTTCACAGGCATCTGCAATATGAGGATAATTCCCACTGTGAGATTTCATGTAAAATGAACCCCCCACCTCTCCCCCTGTATATTCTTGACTTCTGCTGTGTATGCGAAACAATGTACTGCCACTCCTCTTATGGAATGAGGTATAATATTTAGTCAATTTACCAATCTTTTATCCTTTATGATATATTTTTTATGTTTTACAGTGTATCGGGGTATTCACTACATGTGTAAAAAATTTTTATGGTACTTCATTCAAGTTCTTGCTTGTGTAACTATTTCAATTTATTATTGATACAGAATATATTTGTAGACACGTATTGCAGTCTCCACTAGAACCACACAGCGAAAGTGTGTATACTCTCATACTAGCCAAGATTTATTAATGACAAATAATTATTTTTAGTTTCTGCTATTTGTCGTGATACCTACTATATGGCCACAGAACTTGATTTTAAGACATTCAATTTGTTTTGTTTCCAAAAAATGTTTCTCTTATTTACATGTAATTGATCATAACAGTTGTAATTCGAACTATCATTTCTGTGATGTGATGAATTCCCAGAATCTAGCTGTTGGTTTTAAAATACTGTGAATGATATGACATTATGGATGCTATGTTGTTGACATCATTTGTCCCATGTCACTAGTACAAGTCGACTGTTAGAACTGCAAACTCCTCTTTACCCCATTTCTTTCTCACACAAATGACATATTATTCATCCACCTCCCCCCCCCCCCCCTCCCTTCCTCCAGACATTAGTTGCATTTCCTTGGTAAAAGGTAATCTGAATCTACAGATAGTGGAATAGCTTCCTTTTTTTCATTCAGTGATAGACATCCCCATGTAAGTGGCTTGAATTTCTGAATTATACTCCAGTGCAAAGTACTAGAAGAAGACACAATTTCCATCTCAGGTAGTTCCTGAGTTATTTAGAAGCTTTTAGAGAAAACAGAGAGAGATATATCTATAATTTATTAATGTGGAATCTATTAAACTGAATGGATACTATGAAAAATATCTTCTGCCAATTTTTAGTTTTATAATCGAACTTTTGATTACATAATTCACATGTTATTTCACTTCCCAATTGTTTATTCACTATGACAGAAATGCTAAAAGTATCATCAATTTTATATTCATGTTTTAAACTTAAAACGCTTTTAAATGCATAAGTTGTATGTTATACATGAAGAAAACTAAGCACTAACTAACATATTTTAAGTAATTTGCCAAGAAATTAGTTCAAAGTTGATAAATATGACCGATTATTCCATTAATGATATTATATATATCCTATAATTGCTCAGTATATGTACTAATGATTTTTCCCGTGTATTAAATATTATACTGAATTTTTTCTATCTTTTGGCTAAGTAAAATCCTTCCAAAATACAATTTCAAGCTATTTTCATTTCCTAGTTCAATGGGTAATGTTGACAGTCGACATATGACCTTGAGGAAGTGTTGAACTGAAATATGTATTTGTCAATATGGGTTCTGGAACACTCTTTTTCTGTACATACAACATGCTGGAATTGTATTATGTATCTTGTTAAGACTCAGATGCTGCCTTAGTCAAAATGTTTACATTTCAAGTACATCTATACTACTAAAGAGCTGAAATGATACTCACTTTAAATTGCAGGTTGCCTACTTAATGACTTCCAGGGGCGAAAAAAAAAATTAAAATTTAAAATACTGTCATCTAATCATTTAGAGATATAATTTACTATCAAATGTTTACAACACTAAGTCAATTATTCATGACAGAAACTGTATATGTCTTGACACAGTGTAACTCATGGCATGCAAATTTCCCAGACAATATTCATCCAGTATTGAGAATACAAGGCCCCGGGAGTAGACAACATTCTATTCGAACTACTGATGGCCTTGGGAGAGCCAGTCCTGACAAAACTCTACCATCTGGTGAGCAAGATGTATGAGACAGTCGAAATACCCTCACACTTCAAGAAGAATATAATAATTCCAATCCCAAAGAAAGCAGGTGTTGACAGATGTGAAAATTACCTAAATATCAGTTTAATAAGTCACAGCTGCAAAATACTAACGCGAATTCTTTACAGACGAATGGAAAAACTGGTAGAAGCCGACCTCGGGGAAGATCAGATTGGATTCCGTAGAAATATTGGAACACGTGAGGCAATACTAACCTTACGACTTATCTTAGAAGAAAGATTAAGGAAAGGCAAACCTACGTTTCTAGCATTTGTAGACTTAGAGAAAGCTTTTGACAATGTTGACTGGAATACTCTCTTTCAAATTCTAAAGGTGGCAGGGGTAAAGTACAGGGAGCGAAAGGCCATTTACAATTTGTACAGAAACCAGATGGCAGTTATAAGCATCGAGGGACATGAAAGGGAAGCAGTGGTTGGGAAAGGAGTGAGACACAGTTGTAGCCTCTCCCCGATGTTATTCAATCTGTATATTGAGCAAGCTGTAAAGGAAACAAAAGAAAAATTCGGAGTGTTGTTGTTGTTGTGGTCTTCAGTCCTGAGACTGGTTTGATGCAGCTCTCCATGCTACTCTATCCTGTGCAAGGTCTTTCATCTCCCAGTACCTACTGCAACCTACATCCTTCTGAATCTGCTTAGTGTATTCATCTCTTGGTCGCCCTCTACGATTTTTACCCTCCACGGTGCCCTCCAATGCTAAATTTGTGATCCCTTGATGCCACAAAACATGTCCTACCAACCGATCCCTTCTTCTAGTCAAGTTGTGCCACAAACTTCTCTTCTCCCCAATTCTGTTCAATACCTCCTCATTAGTTACGTGATCCACCCACGTTATCTTCAGCATTCTTCTGTAGCACCACATTTTGAAAGCTTCTATTCTCTTCTTGTCCAAACTAGTTATCGTCTATGTTTCACTTCCATACATGGCTACACTCCATACAAATACTTTCAGAAACGACTTCCTGACATTTAAATCTATACTCGATGTTAACAAATTTCTCTTCTTCAGAAACGCTTTCCTTCCCATCGCCAGTCTACATTTTATATCCTCTCTACTTCGACCATCATCAATTATTTTGCTCCCTAAATAGCAAAACTCCATTACTACTTTAAGTGTCTCATTTCCTAATCTAATTCCCTCAGCATCACCTGATTTAATTTGACTACATTCCATTATCCTCGTTTTGCTTTTGTTGATGTTCATCTTATATCCTCCTTTCAAGACACTGTCCATTCCGTTCAACTGCTCTTCCAAGTCCTTTGCTGTCTCTGACAGAATTACAATGTCATCTGCGACCCTCAAAGTTTTTACTTCTTCTCCATGAATTTTAATACCTACTCTGAATTTTTCTTTTGTTTCCTTTACTGCTTGCTCAATATACAGATTGAATAACATCGGGGAGAGGCTACAACCCTGTCTCACTCCTTTCCCAACCACTGCTTCCCTTTCATGCCCCTCGACTCTTATAACTGCCATCTGGTTTCTGTACAAATTGTAAATAGCCTTTTGCTCCCTGTATTTTACCCCTGCCACCTTCAAAATTTGAAAGAGAGTATTCCAGTTAACATTGTCAAAAGCTTTCTCTAAGTCTACAAATGCTAGAAACGTAGGTTTGCCTTTTCTTAATCTTTCTTCTAAGATAAGTCATAAGGTTAGTATTGCCTCACGTGTTCCAACATTTCTACGGAATCCAAACTGATCTTCCCCGAGGTCCGCTTCTACCAGTTTTTCCATTCGTCTGTAAAGAATTCACGTTAGTATTTTGCAGCTGTGACTTATTAAACTGATAGCTTGGTAATTTTCACATCTGTCAACACCTGCTTTCTTTGGGATTGGAATTATTATATTCTTCTTGAAGTCTGAGGGTATTTCGCCTGTCTCATACATCTTCCTCACCAGATGGTAGAGTTTTGTCATGAATGGCTCTCCCAAGGCCATCAGTAGTTCTAATGGAATGTTGTCTACTCCCGGGGCCTTGTTTCGACTCAGGTCTTTCAGTGCTCTGTCAAACTCTTCACGCAGTATCTTATCTCCCATTTCGTCTTCATCTACACCCTCTTCCATTTCCATAATTTTGTCCTCAAGTACATCCCCCTTGTATAAACCCTCTATATACTCCTTCAACCTTTCTGCCTTCCCTTCTTTGCTTAGAACTGGGTTGCCATCTGAGCTCTTGATATTCATACAAGTGGTCCTCTTTTCTCCAAAGGTCTCTTTAATTTTCCTGTAGGCAGTATCTATCTTACCCCTAGTGAGACAAGCCTCTACATCCTTACATTTGTCCTCTAGCCATCCCTGCTTAGCCATTTTGCACTTCCTGTCGATCTCATTTTTGAGGCGTTTGTATTCCTTTTTGCCTGCCTCATTTACTGCATTTTTATATTTTCTCCTTTCATCAATTAAATTCAATATTTCTTCTGTTACCCAAGGATTTCTATTAGCCCTCGTCTTTTTACCTACTTGATTGTCTGCTGCCTTCACTACTTCATCCCTCAGAGCTGCCCATTCTTCTTCTACAGTATTTCTTTCCCCCATTCCTGTCAATTGTTCCCTTATGCTCTCCCTGAAACTCTCTACAAGCTCTGGTTCTTTCAGTTTATCCAGGTCCCATCTCCTTAAATTCCCACCTTTTTGCAGTTTCTTCAGTTTCAATCTGCAGTTCATAACCAATAGATTGTGGTCAGAATCCACATCAGCCCCTGGAAATGTCTTACAGTTTAAAACCTGGTCCCTAAATCTCTGTCTTACCATTATATAATCTATCTGATACCTTTTAGTATCTCCAGGATTCTTCCAGGTATACAACCTTCTTTTATGATTCTTGAACCAAGTGTTAGCTATGATTAAGTTATGCTCTGTGCAAAATTCTACAAGGCAGCTTCCTCTTTCATTTCTTCCCCCCAATCCATATTCACCTACTATGTTTCCTTCTCTCCCTTTTCCTACTGACGAATTCCAGTCACCCATGACTATTAAATTTTCGTCTCCCTTCACTACCTGAATAATTTCTTTTATCTCATCATACATTTCATCTATTTCTTCATCATCTGCAGAGCTAGTTGGCATATAAACTTGTACTACTGTAGTAGGCATGGGCTTTGTGTCTATCTTGGCCACAATAATGCGTTCACTATGCTGTTTGTAGTAGCTAACCCGCACTCCTATTTTTTTATTCATTATTAAACCTACTCCTGCATTACCCCTATTTGATTTTGTATTTATAACCCTGTAATCACCTGACCAAAAGTCTTGTTCCTCCTGCCACCGAACTTCACTAATTCCCGCTATATCTAACTTTAACCTATCCATTTCCCTTTTTAAATTTTCTAACCTACCTGCCTGATTAAGTGATCTGACATTCCACGCTCTGATCCGTAGAACGCCAGTTTTCTTTCTCCTGATAAAGACGTCCTCTTGAATAGTCCCCGCCTGGAGATCCGAATGGGGGACTATTTTACCTCCGGAATATTTTACCCAAGAGGACGCCATCATCATTTAATCATACAGTAAAGCTGCATGCCCTCGGGAAAAATTACGGCTGTAGTTTCCCCTTGCTTTCAGCCATTCGCAGTACCAGAACAGCAAGGCCGTTTTGGTTATTGTTACAAGGCCAGATCAGTCAATCATCAGACTGTTGCCCCTGCAACTACTGAAAAGGCTGCTGCCCCTCTTCAGGAACCACACGTTTGTCTGGCCTCTCAACAGATACCCCTCCGTTGTGGTTGCACCTACGGTACGGCCATCTGTATGGCTGAGGCACGCAAGCCTCCCCACCAACGGCAAGGTCCATGGTTCATGAGGAAGGAAATTCGGAGTAGGTATTAAAATCTGTGGAGAAGAAATAAAAACTTTGAGGTTTGTCGATGACATTGTAATTCTATCAGAGACAGCAAAGGACTTGGAAGAGCAGTTGAACAGAATGGGCAGTGTCTTGAAAGGAGGATATAAGATGAACATCAACAAAAGCAAAACGAGGATAATGGAATGTGGTCGAATTAAGTCTGGTGATGCTGAGGGAATTAGATTAGGAAATGAGACACTTAAAGTAGTAAAGGAGTTTTGCTATTTGGGGAGCAAAATAACTGATGATGGTCGAAGTAGAGAAGATATAAAATGTGTAGACTGGCAATGGCAAGGAAAGCGTTTCTGAAAAAAAGAAATTTGTTAACATTGAGTATAGATTTGAGTGTCAGGAAGTCGTTTCTGAAAGTATTTGTATGGAGTGTAGCCATGTATGGAAGTGAAACATGGACGATAAATAGTTTGGACAAGAAGAGAATAGAAGCTTTTGAAATGTGGTTCTACAGAAGAATGCTGAAGATTAGATGGGTAGATCAAATAACTAATGATGAAGTATTGAATAGAATTGGGGAGAAGAGGAGTATGTGGCACAACTTGACAAAAAGAAGGGACCGGTTAGTAGGACATGTTCTGAGGCATCAAGGGATCACAAATTTAGCATTGGAGGGCAACGTGGAGGGTAAAAATCGTAGAGGGAGACCAAGAGATGAATACAATAAGCAGATTCAGAAGGATGTGGGTTGCAGTAAGTACTGGGAGATGAAGAAGCTTGCACAGGATAGGATAGCATGGAGAGCTGCAGCAAACCAGTCTCAGGACTGAAGACCACAACAACAAAAACATTGAGAATTAGGGCATTTAGCGTCTTCTAACTTTGAAATTATATGTAAACGTTTTCAAGACTTTTCTCGCTGACACATCCCATATACAATAATAATAGGAAAAAAGTTAATTACTTACCATATTTGCACTGTTCATACAGTAAGTAAATCTCAAGAGTCAGTCTTGATGTTTTAACTCAGTACATCCTTGCTACTAACTTTATTTGCAACACATTATTCAGAAAGTATTCACCAATATCACTGAATATACATTTCAAACTGTATAAATGTATGACACATAGTTCAGGAGATGTGACGTTTATACGTGAGAACTCGATTCCATAAAGAAACAGCGGTGAGACAACGGGAAAAGAACGAAATTAAAATACAGCTGCTTGAATACAATTATGCTTGGAGCATGGAATGACAATGTGTTGCTGAGCATTTCGAATTTTAGAAAATTATTTCATATTGGCAAATAGCATTCAGTTTTCTTCTTTGAATTATGGGATAAAGAATGAATGTTCTGCTTTGCAGCACAGAACACGGAAAGCAAACTAGTAACATGGGGCCAGAGTGTGTGTGTGTGTGTGTGTGTGTGTGTGTGTGTGTGTGTGTGTGTGTGTGGAGGAGGAGGGGGGGGGGGGAATCCATGAATCCAGCTCATATAGGGAGCGAAATGTCATTTACAGCTGGTATGTAAACCAGACTTCAGTTACAAGGCTGAAGGACATCAATGGGAAGTGGCAGTCAAGAAGGGAATTAGATAACTCTTGTAGCCTATCCCTGCTATTATCCAGTCTCTGCATCGACCATGCAGTAAAAGTAACTCAGGAGAAAATTAAAGATCAGCAGAGGAATTCAGAGCTTTAAGATTTGCCAATGACATTGTAATTCTCTGAGATGACAAAAGAATTGGAAGAACAAGTTCAATGGAATGGATACTGTAGCCTATTGAAAAAGTTTATAAGGTGAATATAAACAAAAGTGCAACATGGACACTGAAATGGAATCAAATTAAAAAGGGTAAAGCAGGGAAATCAGATTGTAAAATGGGGCACCAACAGTAGTAGTGTTTTGCTATATGGTCGGCAAAATAACTGGTGTCTGCTGAAGTAGAGATGATATAAAATGCAGTCTGGCAAAAGTAAGAAAAGCTTTTGTGAAACAGAAATTTGTTAACACTGACTATAAATGTAAATGTTAGGAAGCTTTTTCTGAAGATATTTGTTGTGTGGAAATGACACATGAATGATAAGCATTTCAGACAATATAAGAGAAGAAAAATGTGGTGGTATAGAAGAATAGACCATCTAACTAATGATCATACACTGAAATGAATTTAAGAAAACACATTATGTGACTAAAAGAAGTGACTGTTTGATAGAACACATCGTAAGGTATCAAGAACTCAACATTTTGGTATGGAGGGAGGTGTGGAGGGTAAAACTTATGGATGGAGACCAGGGA
Source organism: Schistocerca americana (assembly GCF_021461395.2). Classification (NCBI taxonomy): domain Eukaryota; kingdom Metazoa; phylum Arthropoda; class Insecta; order Orthoptera; family Acrididae; genus Schistocerca; species Schistocerca americana. Next base: position 19,178,687 of record NC_060127.1, on the reverse strand, counting down.
GCCAATACAGTCAGCATGTTCAAATGGATGTGTGTGATGCAATCAAATTGAAACAACACTAGCCACAATGTGGCCAGGGGGTACTTCCATTGAAAAGTAATGACAACATACATTAAAACATTTGTCCCAATGGGAGATGAGACAATCAATTTGTTTTGCAGAAAGTGGTGCACCCACTCTTGCACTTCCTCATCTGACTGAAACCGATGTTGATGCACATCTTTCTTCAAGTCGTCAAAGATGTGATTAAGATGAAAGATACAACGTATATCGAGGATGTTGCAGCAAATGCTATACCACCACATTTTTCTACTCTTATATTGTCTGAAATGCTTATCATTCGTGTGTCATTTCCACACAACAAATACCTTCAGAAAAAGCTTCCTAACATTTACATTTATAGTCAGTGTTAACAAATTTCTCTTTCACAAAAGCTTTTCTTACTTTTGCCAGCATACTTTTGCCACATGAAGCAATGTCCGACACCTCCTTTACCTGCGACTGAGACTATGTGATCTTTCCAGTTCATATCTGCAGACACTGTTACATCCAGGTACTTGTATGGGTTGATCGATGCCAATTGTGAATCACTGATATTTAGCCATAGAATGCTACCTGCTTTCGTTTTCTAAAGTTCAAATAAAGGGTGAAGGTGTGAGACTGTGTCAAGTGCTTTTCAGTAGTCAAGAAATAATGACCTTACTGCCTTGATCCTTGCCTTTCAAAATGTGAGAAAAGTGCAAGCTAGGTTTCATTGCTGGTGTGTGGAGGGGGAAATTCTGTTATGGTTGAGCTCAGACTATTGTGTAAGATTCTACAACAGATGAATATCAATGACCGTGGACAGTAGCATTGTGGATCACTATTGCTACCCATCTTGTAGATGACAATGAACTTGCTTTCTTCAAATTACTTGGCATGGTTCTTTGTTGAGCGGTGTACTATGTATTATGTTTAAAAAAGGTGACATCCCAGTTGAATATAAGTTTAGAATCTAATAGGGATTTCAGTGACCCGGAGCTTTGTTAATTTTTTGTTGATATCTGCAATTTCTCAACTCCAGCGGAAATTAATATATATATCACTCATCTTTGCAGTAGTGTGGGGATTAAATCTGGACAGCATTCCTGGATTCTCCTTTGTAAAGGAACATCTTAAAATGGAGTTCAGCATTGTAGCTTTTGCTTTGTTGTTCTCAATTTCATTTCCTGACTCATCCATGAGAGTGTGGTGACAACTTTCGGTACCGCTAACAGTCTTTACAGATAACTAGAATTTCTTCTGAGTTTCTATCATTTCCAGGTAGCCTTGTTTGTGATGATCATTTAGTGTATCCAGTTGTCCTAACTCCAATTTCACTTCCTTCACATTGTTGTTAGGTATTGCTACTAGCTTCTCTTGCACCTGTTGTGGCAGCTTGCATAAAATTAGCGATATGGTTATCTTTATTCTTAGTGTTCCGTCCAGGTACAGGTTTCACTCAAAGCCTTCAAAATACTTTTCATGGTCAGATCACATTTTCTGCCTAGATAAAAACTTTTTCGAAACTCATTTTGTTCCTTAGTGGCGGTTGTGAAAATCCTTTCCGTGTTCTGCATGTTTTTGTTCTTATTGTTGTGGTCATCAGTTCGAAGACTGCTGTCCTCAGGGACTCGGCATTCAGTTGTTGGGTATGGGCTTGGCTACCCTGGGGTTCCTGAACTGAGGTCTGGCAAGTGCCTCCAGTCCTCTGTCAATGTAGCCTCTGGACATGCTTCAGCGACCACAGTATGACACAGAAGTAATACGTTGTGTGTCACAGGGAGCAGGGATCTTGACTCGACTGCCTGGAGTGTGAGGCCTGTGAAAAGCTGTACAAAAGACACCTCAGTCTCAACGTATACTGCACGCTGATGCAACACATGGCTGTTGAGGCAGAACAGTCATTAGTGGGCAACCTCTGGGGTGTCAGCCACACCTCCGTTGTATAGGGCTTAACCAAGCAAACAGGGCTCTGTCTGGATGGATATACGTTCCCTAGCTTCTTGAGGGATGGCCTTGTAGCCTAAATTCTTTCTTCTACTCCCAGTACTTCGGGTCATCCGTTGGGCATTACTACTACCAAACGTCAAAGACACCTTGTGTGGCTAGTCCACCTGAGATGCCTTTGGATGCCTCCATTATTAGTAGCAGACCACTTCCTGTGGTTAGTAATGTATTTATTGTTTTAAAGTGTGTAGTAGGTTCATTTGAAAATTTGTCACTTTCGTAAATCTATAAACCTCTAGAGGAACTTTTGCAGTGCACCTTAAATCTATCAAGAGGATTCATAATGGTACACTCCTGACTGAGACACTGCAGCTTAACCAAATAAACAAGTTGTTGAATTCTGCTGGACGAAATCATCTTGTTACATGATAGTGCCCACCCTTCAGAATGCCAATTGGATGACGGCTACAAGTCGGAAATTTGGCTGTAAATAATATTGGAAACAAAACACTCATTCGACCCATCCTAGAATGTTGTGAAGGCTGTGGGTCCCATATTAAGTAGGAATAGTAGGACACATTTAACATATATGAAGCAGGGTAACACTTTTTTTTTTTTCGCCCACATAACAAAATCTCAGTGACACTGAAAAAACTGAGCTAGCATATGCTTAACGATAGATGTATACTATCCAAAGAAATCCTATTTACAAAATTTCAAGAACCAGCTTTAAGTGATGAATCTCGGAATGTACTACAACCCTCTACATACTGCTCTCGTTAGGACTGAAAGGACAAAGTTAGTTTCATTAGAGTGCACCCGAGGTGTTAAGCAAACATTTTTTACTTGCTTCAAATGCGAATGGAAAGGGAAGATGACCTAGTAAGGTGCACAATGGAATGTACTCTCTGTCATGCACTTAACGGTAGTTTCAAGAGTATGTATCTGTAGATATAAAACTCTGGCATACAACCTCTTCACACGCGCACTGCCATAGGCTAGAAATTACATCAGATTTGACTGGAATTGTCACAGTGTGGCAGCTGTAGCCACTACCAAGCACAACATACAACAGTGCTGGAAGTGAAACCATTTGGTGGGTGACAAAATGACAACAACCATGAACGACCATGTCGGGATATTGGTGAGGTAAACTACGCAGTTTACCTGATGGTGGATGAACAGTATAGTTCCAAAGGTCACGATACAGGACTGTTCTGGCTCGTCTCTGATGGTCCATAAAGTGATCCATCTGGTGGCAGTGAAAAACTGTCTCCAGTCTGCAGAAATCATTCACAGGTGGACAAACGACTCAAGAACAAGATGCTTTATTCAAGCTGTTAAATGTATTTCTAGGAAGGGCTGACCCCACTGGAGCAACAATTAAATTCCAAAGAACTTTCCTGATCACTTTTTCTAACGTCCATTGGTTGGGAAATGAGTAGCTGCCACTGCTTCTGCTGTATCTGGGAGCAGAGTTTTCAGCCAGCCTCGCCAAAGGCTCTATGGTTGAGCAGGTGGTCTGAGAGGTCAACGAGACACAGAAAAAAGCGAGATAAATGACAGCTATCACAATCACATCTTCTTTGCGTAAAAGTGCAAGCTGCGCCGCACTTTCCCTGCTGCAACCAACTGCTTCTGCTGGCACCCACGATTATGTGAGAAACATTTTCGTGTAACAGTTGTATTTAATGCCAGCGCAGTTCCTATAAGTGAGCATATATTTAAAAAAAAAAAAAAAACCACAACTGTGAGGACAATAAAAAGTCTTCTTTCCACAAAAGAAGGTGCAGCCCATTTTCTTTTAGTTTTATGAACAGTATTGGAATAGTTTGAGAGCACTGCACATGTTCAAGTTACCAACTGTCATGCATGAGGCCATTACATTTTCTTCAGACAATAGAATTATCAATATACAACATCTATACAGTCATTCTTTTACGTTTCACTGCAGAACCCCCTCTGCCCCCAACCTCCTCCTCATCTCCCCCTCCACCCCCCAAGCCACTCGTAATTTTGTGACTTCCAACAACGCGGGGAGGAAAACAAAAGCACTACAGCACTGCCACTGATAGATAGCCAAACTCGCGAGAGGTCAGAGCTCTATGGAGATATATCTGACATATGTATTAACTTACTGTATCTCACATCGACTACACATGCCCAACCTGCATAAAATCGAAAAAATTTCCACTATTTTGTGGCAAAAATTGCCGATAACTGAAAAATGTCCTCATTATTTTGAAGCTTTCGCAGAGTAAAGAAAAAGCAAGAATTTAAACTCTGAAGAAGAAATGCCTATGTTCAGGAATTTCTTTCAGTTTGAGGAACACAATTACATGGTTTGAGAGTGTCCCTGGCCTTCAAATCAATGTCTGTAAATAAATTGTCATGCACGCATGTATTAAGAATGTTTCAGACATGTGAAATAACATTACAGAATACAGTCTTTCACACCACCAGACAATAGGTTCCCCTACCTAAACAGTATCTCCAGCAGTTTAAAAAATACTGAAACAATCACTCACAAGACAGATTTTAACACTCCAAATATCGCATGTACCAGACATCACAAAGAAAAACAAATAGTTGGAAAGAGTAACATGGGGCATTTCACAGACTTAACAATCCTCCATCAAAACATGCAATCAATAAAAAATAAAATACAACTATTAGAAGTTGATTTACAATCTTTGAACTGCACAGCAGCTTGTGTTACTTATCATTGTATGAAAGGGCAAACTCTTACTGCAGAACTGCTTCAAAGGGGTGGAGGATCATGCATTTATACCAGAAAAGGAACACAGTTCAAATCAAGACACGACCTCAGTACAGTAAGTGAAGACAAACACTGAAATATCAGCTACTGAAGTAACAAGGCTTGATATCACCAAGAAATTAATCATTTTGTATGTGTATACAATCTCCCAGTGGTATTGTGGTCACTTTTTTCAATAAATTAACAGAAGTTCTAGATAAAGTCTCAAGTACAAAGGTCAACATTATTCTCTGTGGGTACATTAACATTAACACTAATATCATAAATGAATCCAGCAGCACCCTCATAAAAATCCTTCAAAGTTTTGGCATGTCCCTATTGGTCAATAGTGTAACAAGGGTTACTACAACGACTGCATCAGTAATTGACCATGTGGCCACAAATATGGACAGGGAAGAATGTGATATAGCTGTAAAATATCTTGGACTATCAGACCATCTCTGTCAAATATCAACAGTAAAATCAAGGCATCGAATCATTCTCTAAACTACAAGCCTACAAACGACTTCTATCAGAAATCACAATAAAAGATTTTTCAAAAGAACTAGCAAAACAAAGCTGGAATGAAGTGTATAAGAAAGCCAATGTGAATATGAAATTCTCTAAATTCTCCACATTATACAATGATGTTACTTCCAACCACAGAGAATGAAAAAATAAAGTCAGTAGGCTTAGATGAAGTACCAATGTGTATACTGAAACAATGCATAGAGTTTATACAAGGGCCCTTAACTAATACAATAAATGAAAAATTACCAGCCCATTTCCCTGCTGCCACCATTCTCAAAAATATAGAAGCAATTATGAAAGACAGACTAATGAATTACCTGAATTAATATAATCTTTTAAGTGAATCTCAGTTTGGTTTCCGAAGTGGCAAAAATAAGGAGCAAGCCATAGTAGAATTCACAAAAGTTGTACTTGATGCTCTTGACAAAGATGAGTTAGTCACAGGAATATTTTTTTGGACCTTTCTAAGGCCTCTGATACAGTCAACCACACGGTTCTATTAAATAAATTAGAAGCATTAGGAATAAGAGGGGTAGCTAATGACTGGTTTCGATCATACCTAGCAGATAGAGGACAAAGAGTAGAGGTGACACATACTTCAAATAGATCTAAACATTTAATAAAACACTTATCAGAACCAAAATACATTAATATAGGGGTTTCGCAAGGTAGCATATTAGGACCAATACTATTCCTGATATACATCAATGACTTTCCCAGTAGTGTTACTCATGGTGAAAAAATTCTCTTCGCTGATGAACAGCATTATTATAGTCACTGAGAAAACAATAGTCACTGAGAAAACAAGAGAACTCCTTGCAAATGGAACTCTCGAGGAAGTTTATGATTGGTCAATAAGCAATAAAGTAACATTGACTATAATGAAAAGTAATGCCATAAATTTCAGTCTGGAGAGGGAAAATGACAATGTTAAATTAAATGTAGATGGCACCTTTATAGACTGTGTAACAAATGCAAAATTTCTAGGAATGAACATTGATTCTCAGTTGGAGTGGTGTGAACACACAAAGGTAATTGCAAACAAAATGTCATCAGCATGTTATGCCCTTAGAATCCGATCATCAGTGTGTAACATGCAGTGTATTTTAGTTACATATTATTCAATGTACACTCAGTTCTTAGCTATGGCATTCTTTTTGGGGGAACAAATGCACAAACTATGAACACAATTTTCAAACTCCAGAAAAGAGCCATAAGAATAATAACCAAAAATATTAGTCGAACTCATTGTAAGGATCTGTTCAAAACACTTGGGATTTTAACTGTTCCATGTGAATACATTTACCAGTCGGTTGTACACATCGAAAATAGCATTGGTAACTACAGCAAAAACAGCTCTGTACATGACCATGGAACAAGAGCTAGACTCAACTTACAGTTACTAAGAAAAAATAAACATAAAACTCAAAACAGCATTTTCTACCAAGGAATAAAAATGTACAATAAATTACCAAAAGAGATTACAGAAATTGCAAAAATACTCTTATTTAAAAAAGGCAGCTAAAAAGTACCTGTTATGCTATACATTTTATACATCAAATGATTACTTAGATAAAACTGAGTAGGGGTTTGATAAAAAAAAGTTTTAGAAATAAATAATAATAGTGATTATAAAACATTCAACATTCCACATAATGCCTTTTTCCTTCTTTTTTCCTTTTCTGGAAAAACTTACCCCTAAGCTATGCATAGCACAATACTATCACCTCTTACTCTTTCTCTTTCTGAGCTCAATCTCTCACTCATTATAGAGGGATGCTGACTCAGTTTTTCAGGATAGCAAATGGGAAGATGTGGTACAGAAAATGGCCCAGAGATCACCAATGTGCATGTGTTTGTGCGTATGTGTGCAGTGAGTGAAGTGTTATGAAACAATATGTGTATAGTGTGTGCAGTGACTGATAGTGAGATATGAGTGAACAGTGTGGCATTACATTATTTCATATATTATTTAATACATTATTTGCAAAAAAAAGTATTGCATACCATGAGTAAATCTAATAATTGTCTCTAAGTAGAAGTCTGTAAATGGACGTGTATACGAATTAGCTTATTTTAATTGGTCTAAACTTGTAAATACTTTGACACGTCCTATATCCTTGTAAAATGAGATCTACCGATGAATAAAGCAGCTACTACTACTACTACTACTACTACTACTACATGTTGGGAAAAACACAATCATTTTACATTTGGCAACAAGCTATAAATCAAAAGGACTTTTCTGTTTTGTACACTATGGCAGCTCCCGTTTTACCAGTGCAATGGTATATTGCACTAGCATTTATGAAACATAAATACAAATCATATCAAAAACAAATTCTGTCTGCGTGCTGACTTCTGACATTTTTGTTCAGACCTGAGTGTAAGGTTTCTGTCACCCATACTTGAGGAAGAAGGTCACATCCAGCAGACCATCATTCACAATAGCAACAGATTCTTGTGTCATTTCGTAAGAAATTTGGTCATTGCAGAACAGACTGTAACGCAATCTACTCACATGTTGGGAAAGCCACTATCATTTCTAGCTTCCACAACAAGCTACAATTGAAGTGGTGGCTAAATTATAATTAGAGGTTATGGAGTATGAAATAACAATTAACTTGCAATAATACATATTATAATGCTGACAAGAATTAACTGGTGAAATTGTAAACGATGTTTTTCAGAAAATCATTAAGTGGTTCTCTGCAAATGGGCTCTCATTAAACTTTGACAGAACACAGTACATACAGTTCCACACAGTAAATGGAATGACACCATTAATAAATATAGACTTCGACCAGAAATCGGTAGCTAAGGTAGAATATTAAAAATTTCTAGGTGTATGCATTGATGAGGGGTTGAACTGGAAAAAACACACTGAATATCTGCTGAAACATTTGAGTTCAGCTACTTATGCTATTAGGGTCATTGCAAATTTTGGCGATATACATCTCAGTAAATTAGCTTACCACGCCTATTTTCATTCTCTGCTTTCGTATGGCATCATATTCTGGGGTAACTCATCATTGAGTGAAAAAGTGTTCATTGCACAAAAGCGTGTAATCAGAATAATTGCTGCAGCTCATTCAAGTTCATCCTGCAGACACTTATATGGGAAAAATATATTAAAAACAAAGATTCCATGACTTACCAAATGGGAAAGCGCTGGTAGACAGACACAATTAAAAAACCACAAACACACACACAGAATTTCAAGCTTTCGCAACCAACGGTTGCTTCGTCAGGAAAGAGGGAAGGAGAGGGAAAGACGAAAGGATGTGGGTTTTAAGGGAGAGGGTAAGGAGTCATTCCAATCCCGGGAGTGGAAAGACTTACCTTAGGGGGACTCGCACACACACACACATATCCATCCACACATATACAGACACAAGCAGACATATTTAAAGACAAAGAGTTTGGGCAGAGATGTCAGTCGAGGCAGAAGTGCAGAGGCAAAGATGTTGTTGAATGACAGGTGAGGTATGAGTGGCGGCAACTTGAAATTAGCGTAGATTGAGGCCTGGTGGATAACGGGAAGAGAGGATATATTGAAGAACAAGTTCCCATCTCCGGAGTTCGGATAGGTTGGTGTTAGTGGGAAGTATCCAGATAACCCGGACGGTGTAACACTGTGCCAAGATGTGCTGGCCGTGCACCAAGGCATGTTTAGCCACAGGGTGATCCTCATTACCAACAAACACTGTCTGCCTGTGTCCATTCATGCGAATGGACAGTTTGTTGCTGGTCATTCCCACATAGAATGCGTCACAGTGTAGGCAGGTCAGTTGGTAGATCACGTGGGTGCTTTCACACGTGGCTCTGCCTTTGATCGTGTACACCTTCCGGGTTACAGGACTGGAGTAGGTGGTGGTGGGAGGATGCATGGGACAGGTTTTACATCGGGGGCGGTTACAAGGGTAGGAGCCAGAGGGTAAGGAAGGTGGTTTGGGGATTTCATAGGGATGAACTAAGAGGTTACAAAGGTTAGGTGGATGGCGGAAAGACACTCTTGGTGGAGTGGGGAGGATTTCATGAAGGATGGATCTCATTTCAGGGCAGGATTTGAGGAAGTCATATCCCTGCTGGAGAGCCACATTCAGAGTCTGGTCCAGTCCCGGAAAGTATCCTGTTACAAGTGGGGCACTTTTGTGGTTCTTCTGTGGGGGATTCTGGGTTTGAGGGGATGAGGAAGTGGCTCTGGTTATTTGCTTCTGTACCAGGTCGGGAGGGTAGTTGCGGGATGCGAAAGCTGTAGTCAGGTTGTTGGTGTAATGGTTCAGGGATTCCGGACTGGAGCAGATTCGTTTGCCACGAAGACCTAGGCTGTAGGGAAGGGACCGTTTGATGTGGAATGGGTGGCAGCTGTCATAATGGAGGTACTGTTGCTTGTTGGTGGGTTTGATGTGGACTGACGTGTGAAGCTGGCCATTGGAGAGGTGGAGGTCAACGTCAAGAAAGTGGCATGGGATTTGGAGTAGGACCAGGTGAATCTGATGGAACCAAAGGAGTTGAGGTTGGAGAGGAAATTCTGGAGTTCTTCTTCACTGTGAGTCTAGATCATGAAGATGTCATCAATAAATCTGTACCAAACTTTGGGTTGGCAGGCCTGGGTAACCAAGAAGGCTTCCTCTAAGCGACCCATGAATAGGTTGGCATACGAGGGGCCATCCTGGTACCCATGGCTGTTCCCTTTAGTTGTTGGTATGTCTGGCCTTCAAAAGTGAAGAAGTTGTGGGTCAGGATGAAGCTGGCTAAGGTGATGAGGAAAGAGGTTTTAGGTAGGGTGGCAGGTGATCGGCGTGAAAGTAAATGCTCCATCGCAACGAGGCCCTGGACGTGCGGAATATTTGTGCATAAGGAAGTGGCATCAATGGTTACAAGGATGGTTTCCGGGGGTAACACATTGGGTAAGGATTCCAGGCGTTCGAGAAAGTGGTTGGTGTCTTTGATGAAGGATGGGAGACTGCATGTAATGGGTTGAAGGTGTTGATCTACATAGGCAGAGATACGTTCTGTGGGGGCTTGGTAACCAGCTACAATGGGGCGGCCGGGATGATTGGGTTTGTGGATTTTAGGAAGAAGGTAGAAGGTAGGGGTGCGGGGTGTCGGTGGGGTCAGGAGGTTGATGGAGTCAGGTGAAAGGTTTTGCAGGGGGCCTAAGGTTCTGAGGATTCCTTGAAGCTCCACCTGGGCATCGGGAATGGGGTTACCTTGGCAAACTTTGTATGTGGTGTTGTCTGAAAGCTGACGCAGTCCCTCAGCCACATACTCCCGACGATCAAGTACCACGGTCGTGGAACCCTTGTCCGCCGGAAGAATGATGATGGATCGGTCAGCCTTCAGATCATGGATAGCCTGGGCTTCAGCAGTGGTGATGTTGGGAGTAGGATTAAGGTTTTTTAAGAAGGATTGAGATGCAAGGCTGGAAGTCAGAAATTCCTGGAAGGTTTGGAGAGGGTGATTTTGAGGAAGAGGAGGTGGGTCCCGCTGCGACGGAGGACGGAACTGTTCCAGGCAGGGTTCAATTTGGACGGTGTCTTGGGGAGTTGGATGTAAACCTCAAAATTCCAATCAACACAATCTGGAACCACAACACCCTAATTCAGTAGTTAACCTTTCCTCCAAACCTCTCTCCCAATCCGAAACCTCTGTCCTATCCAAAGGCCTCACCTTCAGCCCCACTCCCAGATTCAACCAAACAGCCCGCGTCAAAGATTTACTGTCCTACACTCGTACTCTCTGCTGGAAATATCACTTTGCCACGAAGAAAAATGATCCTAATCCTACTCCTAATGATCCAACTCCCCAAGACACCATCCAAATTGAACCCTCCACACACACATATATATATATGTCTGCTTGTGTCTGTATATGTGTGGATGGATATGTGTGCGTGTGCGCGAGTGTATACCCGTCCTTTTTTTCCCCCTAAGGTGTGTGTGTGTGTGTGTGTGTATATATATGTCTGCTTGTGTCTGTATATGTGTGGATGGATATGTGTGTGTGTGCGAGTGTATACCCGTCCTTTTTTCCCCCTAAGGTAAGTCTTTCCGCTCCCGGGATTGGAATGACTCCTTGCCTTCTCCCTTAAAACCCACATCCTTTCGTCTTTCCCTCTCCTTCCTTTTTTCCTGATGAGGCAACAGTTTGTTGCGAAAGCTTGAATTTTGTGTGTATGTTTGTGTTTGTTTGTGTGTCGACCTGCCAGCACTTTCATTTGGTAAGTCACATCATCTTTGTTTTTAGATATATTTTTCCTACGTGGAATGTTTCAACAAAGATGAGGTGACTTACCGAACGAAAGTGCTGGCAGGTCGATAGACACACAAACAAACACAAACATACACACAAAATTCAAGCTTTCGCAACAAACTGTTGCCTCATCAGGAAAGAGGTCTTTAAATATGTCTGCTTGTGTCTGTATGTGTGGATGGATATGTGCGTGTGTGCGAGTGTATACCTGTCCTTTTTTCCCCCAAAGGTAAGTCTTTCCGCTCCCGGGATTGGAATGACTCCTTACCCTCTCCCTTAAAACCCACTTCCTTTCGTCTTCCCCTCTCCTTCCCTCTTTCCTGATGAGGCAACAGTTTGTTGCGAAAGCTTGAATTTTGTGTGTATGTTTGTGTTTGTTTGTGTGTCTATCGACCTGCCAGCGCTTTCGTCTTCACTACTCAAGGTTAAATCTAACTTTGGCTCAGAAGGGGGTAAATTACACTGCCACAAAAGTCTTTGGTCGCTTACCCAATAGCATCAAAAGTCTGACAGATAGCCATATAGCATTTAAGAGGAAATTAAAAGAATTTCTTAATGGCAACTCCTTCTACTCATTAGATGAATTTTTGGATATAGTAAAAAAAAATTAAGTGTCATGTGATATTTTGTGTAATGTAATATCTTGTATATACACCTTTTATTAACCTGACACGTTCCACATCATTACGAAGTGTCGTATTCATGATCTATGGAACAAGTACTAATCTAATCTAATCTAATCTCTCTACACTCATAATTGTTTATAATTAATCTCAGTTTACTCCTTTCTGACACTTTCCTGGAGGATAATGAGCAATGTGAAACTATCTTGATTATTTATCTTTTTTGTATATACCTTCCTATTATACACTCAGACGTATCTGATCAATGTACAATGATCACATGACCAGCTGAGCTATGTGACACTCTGACACTCTATTGTTCATTGCTCTTTTTTTCATATATGGCTTCCTTTGATGGTAATTTGAATGTATCTTATCAGTTTCTGATGACTATGTGGCTGATAGTAGAGTGAACACACTTTTTAAATTCCAACAGGGTAACATACAGACTTTTTTCTTCTTCTAGAAAGCATGTAGTGTCATCATATCACAACAGCCTCAAAAAAGGGGGTGGTGGCACCAACTATGTGACATAATTGTTCGCATATTTTCTCTGCTGTCATCTTGTGTGATGTCAGCCTTGCAACATCTTTTTTCTGTCAACCTCTTGTGACCTTGAGCCTGACAGTTCATTTGCATAAAAGTGACCCCAGATCCCCATAGCTACACTACGAGGTGCATTCAAGTTCTAAGGCCACTGATTTTTTTTCTCCAGACTGGAAAGAGATAGAAACATGCGCATTGTTTTAAAATGAGGCCGCGTTCATTGTCAATACGTCCCAGAGATGGCAGCACCGTACAGCAGATGGAATTTTACCACCAGCGGCGAGAATGAGAACTGTTTTAAATACTTAAAATGGCAACGTTTTCCTTACTTGAACAGTGTGCAATCATTCGTTTTCTGAATTTGCGTGGTGTGAAACCAATTGAAATTCATCGACAGTTGAAGGAGACATGTGGTGATGGAGTTACGGGTGTGTCTAAAGTGCGTTCGTGGGTGCGACAGTTTAATGAAGGCAGAACATCATGTGACAACAAACCGAAATAACCTCGGGCTCGCACAAGCCGGTCTGACGACATGATCGAGAAAGTGGAGAGAATTGTTTTGGGGGATCACCGAATGACTGTTGAACAGATTGCCTCCAGAGTTGGCATTTCTGTGGGTTCTGTGCACACAATCCTGCATGACGACCTGAAAATGCGAAAAGTGTCATCCAGGTGGGTGCTACAAATGCTGACGGACGACCACATGGCTGCCCGTGTGGCATGTTGCCAAGCAATGTTGACGCGCAACGACAGCATGAATGGGACTTTCTTTTCGTCGGTTGTGACAATGGATGAGACGTGGATGCCATTTTGAAATCCAGAAACAAAGCGCCAGTCAGCTCAATGGAAGCACACAGATTCACCGCCACCAAAATAATTTCGGGTAACCGCCAGTGCTGAAAAAATGATGGTGTCCATGTTCTGGGACAGCGAGGGCGTAATCCTTACCCATTGCGTTCCAAAGGGCACTACGGTAACAGGTGCATCCTACGAAAATGTTTTGAAGAGCAAATTCCTTCCTGCACTGCAACAAAAACGTCCGGGAAGGGCTGCGCGTGTGCTGGTTCACCAAGACAACGCACCCGCACATCGAGCTAACATTACACAACAGTTTCTTCATGATAACAACTTCGAAGTGATTCCTCATGTTCCCTACTCACCTGACCTGGCTCCTAGTGACTTTTGGCTTTTTCCAACAATAAAGACACTCTCCGTGGCCGCACATTCACCAGCGGTGCTGCTATTGCCTCAGCGATTTTCCAGTGGTCAAAACAGACTCCTAAAGAAGCCTTCGCCGCTGCCATGGAATCATGGCGTCAGCGCTGTGAAAAATGTGTACGTCTGCAGGGCGATTACATCGAGAAGTGACGCCAGTTTCATCGATTTTGGGTGAGTAGTTAATTAGAAAAAAAATCGGAGGCCTTAGAACTTGAATGCACCTCGTACTTTGCATGCTTCGTGCATAGATATGTGATGCCACATATATCTGGAAACCTTCGGAGGAATGGTCAAATTGATGTCACACACACTTGCTGCTGCACTGTGTTCCAACAAAGGCACAGCATACTTTTAAGCAGGCGGTCATAATGTTTTGCATCATCAGCATAAATTCCTTGCACAGGAATTTCTTATTTAGTGTGTTTAACTTATTTACTTTACTTGTGGTTCATGGTGTGGGTTCCTGTTGTCATGTCCTAGTTCATGAACCACGGGCAACATATGAGTGGCCAAGTAAGTGGTCCTGACAGTCAGGATACCAGTTACTTTGGAATAAGGCTGGGCATCTCGGACATATTCTGAGTCGTGGTCACCTTTGTGCTCAGACGACAAAGACTACCAAATCCACCGGTTAGTCCCTCAACTGTTAGGGGTAAAACCCAATGGGACCCGGGGCAAGTAAGGCTAGCAACCTGCTTCCCTGGTACTTTAAATATGATGCTGGCAACAATCAGAGCAAAACGCCTCGGACCTATGGAGGTGACGGAGCCCCACCTCCAATTGACAAACCAGGGACTCCTAAGATACGACTCGGCAAATGAATGGTAATGAGATGGGGGGCTATTAATATCAATGGAGGCTACTCTGGGAAGAAGGTAGAGTTGGCAGAGGCTGCAAGTAAGATGGGGTTGGACGTTTTAGCTGTTAGTGACATTCGGGTAAGGGGTGAGAAAGAAGAGGAAATGGGAGAATACAAGGTTAACCTGTCAGGAGTCAAAGCAGGAATAGCACAATGGGGTGTAGGGCTTTACATCAGGAAAGAAATGGAATCCAGCGTAGCTCCAGTAAGATACGTAAACGAACGACTGATGTGGATAGATTTGACAGTGTCTAACAGGAAAATTAGGATTGTGTCAGTATATTCGCATTGTGAAGGGACAGATCAAGATAAGATGGATAGTTTTTATGACGCACTCAGTGACATAGTTGTTAGAGTAAAGGACAAGGACAGTGTTCTGCTCATGGGTGATTTTAATGCCAGGATTGGAAATCGAACAGAAGGGTATGAAAAGGTTATGGGTAAATTTGGAGAGGATATGGAGGCCAACAGGAACGGGAAACAACTTTTGGATTTCTGTGCCAGTATGGGCTTAGTAATCACAAACTCATTTTTTAAACATAAGAACATTCACCAGTATACTTGGGAAGGCAGGGGAACCAGATCTGTCATTGACTATATAATAACAGATCAGGAATTCAGGAAGGCTGTGAGGGACACACATGTATTCAAGGGATTCTTTGATGACACTGATCACTATTTAATCTGCAGTGAAATTGGTATTGTGAGGCCAAAAGTGCAGCAGGTCAGGTCCATATGTAGGAGGATAAGAGTGGAGAAACTTCAGGATAAGGAAATCAGGCACAAGTACATAACAGTGATCTCAGAAAGATACCAGTTAATTGAAGGCAGGCAATTACAGTCTTTGGAAAAGGAATGGACAAGGTACAGGGACACAGTACTAGAAGTCGCTAAAGAATGTCTTGGAACAGTAGTGTGTAAAGGTAGGATGAAGCAAACAGCTTGGTGGAATGACACAGTCAAGGCAGCCTGTAAAAGGAAAAAGATGGCGTATCAAAAATGGCTACATACTAGAACTCAGGTAGACAGAGAAAGGTATGTTGAAGAAAGAAACAAAGCCAAACAGATAATTGCAGCATCCAAGAAGAAATCTTGGGAAGACTTTGGAAACAGGTTGGAGACTTTGGGTCAAGCTGCTGGAAAACCATTCTGGAGTGTAATTAGCAGTCTTCGAAAGGGAGGTAAGTGGTGGTGGTGGTGGTGGTTAGTGTTTAACGTCCCGTCGACAACGAGGTCATTAGAGACGGAGCGCAAGCTCGGGTTAGGGAAGGATTGGGAAGGAAATCGGCCGTGCCCTTTCAAAGGAACCATCCCGGCATTTGCCTGAAACGATTTAGGGAAATCACGGAAAACCTAAATCAGGATGGCTGGAGACGAGATTGAACCGTCGTCCTCCCGAATGCGAGTCCAGTGTGCTAACCACTGCGCCACCTCGCTCGGTAAGGGAGGTAAGAAGGAAATGACAAGTATTATGGACAGGTCAGGAAAACTGCTGGTGAATCCTGTTGATGCCTTGGGCAGATGGAGGGAATATTTTGAAGAGTTGCTCAATGTAGGTGAAAATACAATGAGTAATGTTTCATATTTCGATGTACAATGGGATAGGAATGATGATGGAAATAGGATCACATTTGAGGAAGTGGAGAAAATGGTTAATATATTGCAGTGCAATAAAGCGGCTGGGGTGGATGAAATTAAGTCGGAAATCATCAAATACAGTGGAATGTCAGGTCTTAAATGGCTACACAGGATAATTGAAATGGCATGGGAGTCAGGACAGGTTCCATCAGACTGGATGAAAGCAGTAATCACACCAATCTTTAAAAATGGAAACAGAAAAGATTGTAACAACTACAGAGGTATCTCTTTAATCAGCGTTATGGGTAAAATCTTCTCAGGTATTGTTGAAAGGAAAGTGCGAGTATTAGTTGAGGACCAATTGGATGAAAATCAGTGTGGGTTTAGGGCTCTTAGAGGTTGTCAGGACCAGAACTTTAGCTTACGGCAAATAATGGAGAAATGTTATGAGTGGAACAGGGAATTGTATCTATGCTTTATAGATCTAGAAAAGGCATATGACCGTGTTCCTAGGAGGAAGTTATTGTCTGTCCTACAAGATTATGGAATAGGAGGCAAACTTTTGCAAGCAATTAAAGGTCTTTACATGGATAGTCAGGCAGCAGTTAGAGTTGACGGTAAATTGAGTTCATGGTTCAGAGTAGTTTCAGGGGTAAGACAAGGCTGCAACCTGTCTCCACTGTTGTTCATATTATTTATGGATCATATGTTGAAAACAATAAACTGGCTGGGTAGATTAAGATATGTGAACACAAAATAAGCAGTCTCGCATATGCAGATGACTTAGTTGTGATGGTAGATTCGATTAAAAGTTTGCAAAGTAATATTTCAGAGCTAGATCAGAAATGTAAGGACTACGGTATGAAGATTAACATCTCCAAAACGAAAGTAATGGCAGTGGGAAAGAAATATAAACGGATTGAGTGCCAGATAGGAGGAACAAAGTTAGAACAGGTGGACGGTTTCAAGTACTTAGGATGCATACTCTCACAGGATGGCAACATAGTGAAAGAACTGGAAGCGAGGTGTAGTAAAGCTAATGCAGTGAGCACTCAGCTACGATCTACTCTCTTCTGCAAGAAGGAAGTCAGCACCAAGACTAAGTTATCTGTGCACCGTTCAATCTTTCGACCAACTTTGTTGTATGGGAGCGACAGGTGGGTGGATTCAGGTTACCTTAGCAATAAGGTTGAGGTTACGGATATGAAAGCAGCTAGGATGATTGCAGGTACTAGTAGATGGGAACAATGGCAGGAGGGTGTCCACAATGAGGAAATCAAAGAAAACCTGGGAATGAACTCTATAGATGTAGCAGTCAGGGCGAACAGGCTTAGATGGTGGGGTCATGTTACACGCATGGGAGAAGCAAGGTTACCCAAGAGACTCATGGGTTCAGCAGCAGAGGGCAGGAGGAGTCGGGGTAGACTAAGGAGAAGATACCTGGATTCGGTTAAGAATGATTTTGAAGTAATAGGCTTAACATCAGAAGAGGCATCAATGTTAGCACTGAATAGGGGATCATGGAGGAATTTTATAAGGGGGACTATGTTCCAGACTGAACGCTGAAAGGCATAATCAGTTCAAATGGTTCAAATGGCTCTGAGCACTATGGGACTCAACTGCTGTGGTCATAAGTCCCCTAGAACTTAGAACTACTTAAACCTAACTAACCTAAGGACATCACACACATCCATGCCCGAGGCAGGATTCGAACCTGCGACCGTAGCGGTCGTGCGGTTCCAGACTGTAGCGCCTTTAACCGTTCGGCCACTCCGGCCGGCGCATAATCAGTCTTAGATGATGATGATGATAACTTATTTATCTGAACCATGATCTACATCACTATGCAAAATGCAACATGGGTCAGTATTAGCCATCTGCTATTGTATGGTGGGATACCACATATCACTGGCCCTCATGCATTGCTCTATACTCAGATAAATGTACATATCTAATTTTCAAATTTTTCCCAGGTTATTAAAAAGTTTTGCTGCAGGAATGTAGGCATATAGCCATACCGCTCATATTGACATCTTGCTCCCTCTGGAAGCGTGAATGTAAATGTCACAAACAGGAGTCACAAGTAACAAGTACCATGTATTCAAAGAAGTTGTGGGCTTGCAGCCAGTCGTCGTTCACTCCACTCCACAATATTTCAATTGGGAACCTGCCAGTTATTCCCTAGTCTGAAATTTAATAGCATGCTTTAAAATCCCGATGACAGAATGATCACTATTACTCTACCCGGCAGGCACTGTTGTCACTAGTGGATTTGTGGGTCTGCCTTCAGGACTGATGCTCACCATGGGCATCGGTCTACTTTTTCATCTTCATTTAGAGCAAACAGTGGAAATGATGTGGTTCCAGAAATTATCCAAATGGAACCTGTTGTGACAGCTGATTTTCTGCAACATGTATTTCCATATATCCTTTAATAATGGAGTCCAAACATATGTTTCTGTAGCCAAAACTAATGTTTTATCACTTAGCACCGGATTTTCAGTGGAGATACTATATTGAGCAATAGCACACTTGATTGGTTGCATAAGCTAAGTGCAGTGTTGATGTCCAGTGCAGAGTTCTTCCATGGTGTGCATGGTCTGGCCTATGTAAGCCCTACCACACTGCTATGGTATTTGGGAATTGCATCCTTCTGCAATAACAAATCATCTTTCACTGATCCCAGAAGGTCTGCAATCTTCAATGGTAGGTGAAAAACCACTTGAACCTGAATTTCCTGGAGGATTCTGGGAATATTGAAAGAAATATTGCTAACAACATGGTAAAATGCTAGGAATTTTGTTGGGACACACTCCTCCTTACCCACTTTCCAGTTTTTGGCTTTAACTGACAGTGCTTGCACTTCATGAACAACAAAGATACTTCCAAATGCTCACTATCATGCTGAAGAGTGTAACATTGATCTGTTTAATACATGAGCTCTGTCTGGAACACAAGGGTGAATAATAACATAAACATTAGCAACTGTTAACCATGTGCATCACACGGTGTACGTTAGCTAACATGCGCACTCTGTTTTTGGGAGAGATCAGCATGTACAGATTTGATGTTTTCATGTGAATATAAATGGAAGCAAAAATATACTCTACACTGTAGATGACGTGATAATGATCAACAAGTGACAGAAACTTCATTTCTTATCATACTACAGAGACTACATTCATCTGCGATGTCAGAACCACACGGAACAGAAACTGGGTGCCATGCAAGTATCATCAACTGTGCTTATCAGAATGAAATACATATTACAAAGCTGTATACATCAGGCAAGATGATTTGTGGATATGGATTGTCATTAGAAATTAGACACTTTTAAATCAGTATAGACTGAGGAGTGCAGCCCACATTTACATACGAATTTTCTACTCTCGACAGATGAATAATTTTACCAGAGATCCACATAACTTCGAGAAATCAGCCAGAACCAAACCTTGTTTGCCACTAATATTTTGGCTATAAACCAATCAGCTGCCTTCAAGAGTGAGGCAGAACGACTGACTCTCGTCCCCCTGATATATAGTGGTTGGGTGAGTTGGTGAGCCATTGGTGATCCAAGCATGTGTGACCACACAATAAACTGTGGAAGAAATATCACAAGGGTGGCAGAGATACAACTTACCATGACCCCACTGTGAAAGACATTTCACAATTCCTATCAACAACTTTTGTCTATGAAGTTAACTTCTGCCAGTGCCATATTCCATATTTAATAAAGGTTAAAACCATCACCATAATGAATCAAATCACTCATCAAATGTACGAGGGCAGTTCAATAAGTAATGCAACACATTTTTTTCCTCGGCCAATTTTGGTTGAAAAACCGGAAATTTCTTGTGGAATATTTTCAAACATTCCCGCTTCGTCTCGTATAGTTTCATTGACTTCCGACAGGTGGCAGCGCTGTACGGAGCTGTTAAAATGCCGTCTGTAACAGATGTGCGTTGCAAACAACGGGCAGTGATCGAGTTTCTTTTGGCGGAAAACCAGGGCATCTCAGATATTCATAGGCGCTTGCAGAATGTCTACGGTGATCTGGCAGTGGACAAAAGCACGGTGAGTCATTGGGCAAAGCGTGTGTCATCATCGCCGCAAGGTCAAGCAAGACTGTCTGATCTCCCACGTGCGGGCCGGCCGTGCACAGCTGTGACTCCTGCAATGGCGGAGCGTGCGAACACACTCGTTCGAGATGATCGACGGATCACCATCAAACAACTCAGTGCTCAACGTGACATCTCTGTTGGTAGTGCTGTCACAATTGTTCACCAGTTGGGATATTCAAAGGTTTGTTCCCGCTGGGTCCCTCATTGTCTAACCGAACACCATAAAGAGCAAAGGAGAACCATCTGTACGGAATTGCTTGCTCGTCATGTGGCTGAGGGTGACAATTTCTTGTCAAAGATTATTACAGGCGATGAAACATGGGTTCATCACTTCGAACCTGAAACAAAACGGCAATCAATGGAGTGGCGCCACACCCACTCCCCTACCAAGAAAAAGTTTAAAGCCATACCCTCAGCCGGTAAAGTCATGGTTACAGTCTTCTGGCACGCTGAAGGGGTTATTCTGTTTGATGTCCTTCCCCATGGTCAAACGATCAAAAGTGCATTGTGCTACTCTTCAGAAATTGAAGAAACGACTTCAGCGTGTTTGTAGGCACAAAAATCTGAACGAACTTCTCCTTCTTCATGACAATGCAAGACCTCACACAAGTCTTCGCACCCGAGAGGAGCTCACAAAACTTCAGTGGACTGTTCTTTCTCATGCACCCTACAGCCCCGATCTCGCACTGTCGGATTTCCATATGTTTGGCCCAATGAACGACGCAATCCGTGGGAGGCACTACACGGATGATGAAGAAGTTATTGATGCAGTACGACGTTGGCTCCGACATTGACCAGTGGAATGGTACCGTGCAGGCATACAGGCCCTCATTTCAAAGTGGCGTAAGGCCGTAGCATTGAATGGAGATTACGTTGAAAAATAGTGTTGTGTAGCTAAAAGATTGGGGAATAACCTGGTGTATTTCAATGCTGAATAAAACAACCCCTGTTTCAGAAAAAAAAATGTGTTGCATTACTTATTGAATTGCCCTCGTATTTGAATAGCTTCCGTGAAAACTGAATCTCAAAAGGATGAAACAGATGTTGAAATCTGCCTGTTTTCTCAGTCCATTGCTTGACTTGCCTGTATACAATGTCTGTCAACAGCAGATTTATCAGGCTGAGGCAGGTGGGTATAGGATCAATGTTCTATGTAACTTTCTTGAACTGTACATAGAGTATGTACTACACATGATAAACAACAATGACAGAGAACATTATACGCATCTGCTATCTGTAGAATCGAGTCATCCTTCACACCACACAGTTAAGGAGCATGAAAATCTTTGGTGGTGACAGCAAAGCAACCTCAATTAAGTCTGAAGAGGATCGGACCTACTTTAGAACCAAGATTCCCTATGATGTGTAGGAAAGTGAACTTGAACCTTTCCTCTTCAGCCTCTTAAGGTGGGACACTCCCCTTCAGTTTTAATTGAAAAGCCTTGCAGATCTTCCACAGTGGATGGTAATTATTTTCAAAAACTTTTTTAAGGTGAGTTTTTCTGGTAGATGGTCCTTATCAGCAGTCATATGTGCACCATGAACAGTGGTATTTGGGGCACAACTGATCTGTGCAGAACTGTGACAGTTGTCCCTTTGCAAGTAAAGGCATGTATTTGATGGCTTGCAGAAGACACCATAGCCCACGATGATGTCAGTTTTACAGTCAACCAGACATCCAACAATGGGAAGCATCTGTCTTTTCAGATTCTTGGTAAATTTGATGTTCCCATGAATGGAATTCAGATGGTTCAAGAACTGATGAAGTTTCTCCTCACAGTGGGGCCCTCTACCGAAGTGTCATTCACATACCTTCAAAAGACGACAGATTGAGAACTTCCACAGTCCAACGGCTTTGACTCAAAACTTTCATCACTATTCACAATTTTACCAGAGGTTCATCTGAGTAATTCCAAAGAGTTGATATTCTACAGCCCTACAGATAAAAATTAATTAGAGGAACACAAGCTGCAAGCAGAAAAGGAGTACAGAGCTGAATATGTCACAGCCAATCAAGTGTTTAAAAATTACAGGTACTAGTCTCCAGTGTTCAGTTTTCGGTGTATAACATTATTCTCTGCCACAATGCTTACAACATAAAATTGTAAAACAATACACACACAAAATGAAAAAGAAGAGATATAAAAAAAATTGTACAAACCTTTCTGGTTCACTGCCACCTGACTCTACTTCATGTTTCAGCTCCTGAAAAAAGGATTAAGAGAATCTACGATAACTGTACAATGCACTACTTTGTATGTTTTAGTAAAGATGATTTTTTATTTTTTTATTTCAACACTATCCTAAACCATATTTCCTTGCAATGAATACTCTGTTTCCTGTATTAAAAAGGTCTTTCTGCATAACTTTACACACACCTTCAACTTCCATACTAGGCAAGCATACCTGACCTGGAACCTCCCCACTTTCTCCAGCCTCCTACCTGCCTGTTTCACTCTCTACACCACTTCTTTTCATCACACCGTGCAAAGCACTGCCCATGCCTGTCTGCACAGCAGCTGTTCTTCCTACCTGCAGGCTTACAGTAGAAATAATTCACAATGGCAATACACTTCAACTCGCCCATGCAAATGTGGAACCCTTAACAGCCCATCTCAGTGAGATCATTTGGATATTTCAGGACCTCAGCTTTCATGCCAATCTCCTGTTGGGCCAGAGGTATAAACATACATTTTGCAAACAACAGTCTTTCTTGATCAGACTTTACACTGCTTTCACTCATCACACAGCAGAAACTCATCCCTTTATTGAAATATTCGTAACCAAGTCTCCAACTAGAATAATTCACTGATCAATCTCGGCACCTGGCTGGTTTGCTCATGATGTAAGATACATGTCTTACTCATTGTAATACCTAAAGAAAAAACTGCAAGTGATTACTTTTAGAGATTTTAAATGCTCGAATATGATCAAACTTACAAGTGAGGCCTATGATATTTCTTGGCAGGAAATGGCAGAAAATAAGTTTCTTGTGAATTATCAAGTAGCTAATTTCATTCAGAGATTCAGTAATTTCTACAATAAACACATTTCTACAAAAACCATAAGAATCAGGAGAAAAGTGGCACTATGGCTTACCGATCAACTCTAAGTACCAGAGATGCAGCACACAGTAAATATAAATGACACCTGACCTTGATAATCATCACACCTAAAAGCAACTATGGAATGAAGTTAGAAAGTCTGTGAAAATTGTGAAACTCAGGTATGCTCACTCATTAACTGAGGACTTTTACAGACCATTCATCTTGTGGAAAAATCTAAGAGGTCTACGAAAAGCAAATCCACAGTTGAAGCTGTAGGTCCTATTGAAGATCTAAATGAGTATTTCACTACACTGACATTTCCACTTCACCAAGGCAGAAGAGTAGAAACCATCCATTCCCTTAAAGAATCAGTGCTTCATAGGTAAGAAAGCTTTTTTCTGCAACTGACAAGCTTTAATTTGGTCCAGAAAATAATTGCAGAAATAACTTTTTAGATGAATACCAATCTAGTTCCCAGAAAAAGTGTAGTACAACAAATGCTCTTATAAAAGTGACTGACAAACTGAAACAAACTATGAACGAACAAGAGGTGACTATTATGTGCTTTTAGGAATTCAGCATAGCTTTCAATACTGACAACTTTGATGTTCTACTTGTTAAACTAAAAAGTCAACCGAGCGAGGTGGACTCGCATTCGGGAGGGCGACGGTTCAATCCCGCGTCCGGCCATCCTGATTTAGGTTTTCCGTGATTTCCCTAAATCACTCCAGGCAAATGCCAGGATGGTTCCTCTGAAAGGGCACGGCCGACTTCCTTCCCCATCCTTCCCTAATCCGATGAGACCGATGACCACGCTGTCTGGTCTCCTTCCCCAAAACAACCAACCAACTAAAAAGTCAAATTTTTCTTCAAGTGCTGTCCAATGATTCCACTGACATTTACATTCTGCTAACAGTGGGCAATGGTTGAAGCAAAAAGATCACAATGGAGGAACGTGTTAGCAGAGTTCCCATAAGGATCAATCCTCAGTGCTTTTTTAATGATTTATTAATGAAGAGTCAATTATTACCTCCTACTGAAAATATTATTTACACGGATTTTCAGCATGCTGGGTTAATAACGTGACAGAAACTTGCGTTAACTAGTTTCATGTAGAAAACAGCCAAAGTAGCAAGATTCAGTTTTTTTATTTAATGGATGACTAGTTTCGGGTTACTTGAACCCATTTTCAAATCATTGTGCGGGACAGAAAGATAAAATTACAATTTACTCAATAAACTGTTAAAAGACTTGGATGCATATTGCAGGATACAGAGCGTATCATACCAGGATATATCTACCAAACAGATAAAATGGTGTATTCTGTAACAACACGCAAAACACATTAATATTTTACATACATGTATATCAAAGCCACATTTTTCTACAAACATTGGCAGGGCAATCACAACTGATAATCTTGTTCCTACACTGCCACAAGGAAACCTCTGGTAGGACGCACCCCATCAGGAGGCAGTGAATTTCTTCATTACAATTTCCATTCATCAAGGACAATAAAATAATACAACAAAAGTACAGGCCAACTAACACATTTCAGCTTTTTAAAATGTTACACAAACAGTAAGACATTTAAAAGCAATGAACAGTAAACAGCAGCAGCATCACATATGGTGCATACAAACAAAAATCATGTGCTATAGCAACAAACAACATTGTTCACTGTGAACCACAAATAGTGTGAAAAGAAACATTATCTTTTGAATTACTTCATATTTGTAAAACACTTAACTAGAAGCAAGCTGTACAGAATATGTACCTAGGAAAACAGGTAAGACAAAAATTAAAATACCTGGTTTTGTCTTCCACTGTACCAAACACTTGGGCCCATAATGGCATACGACAACATGATGTATGTACCTGTTTAATCCAAAAGTGAAGAAGCCATGTTGGATGCTTAAAGTATGCACACAATTAAAGCCAAAAAGCTAAAGTCATGCCAAGGAGAGGCAAGAAATGGAACCAATCCCGAGAAAGAACTGAGCATGGCGGTGAGGGAATTATTTCTTTATTGGGGGGGATGTAGGATGCACGAAATATATTTATTATGATTTACTATTATCAAAGACAAAACAACAGATACAATATAGTACAAATCAACTACCATATGCATGCTCTGTTAAATGTTTTTGGAAACAACAGGACATTTAAAACCAATGAACAGTCAGCAGCAGCAGCAGCAGCAGCAGCAGCAGCAGCACATACAGCATATACAAACATAAGTCATATGCTACAGAACAGATAACACCAACTATTGCGAAGCATAAAATTGTGTGGAAAGAAACCAAATTGGTATAACAATCAAAGTCATCACCACTTTTTCAAATTACCTCATCATCGTAAATGACTTAATCACAAACAAGCCCAACAGAATGTATGACCACAGAAACTTTTTTTAAAATTGACACTTCATTGGTGCAAACAGGTGTTAAAATGCTAGATTATGTATCACACTGTACCAAATGCTAGAGCCAATGATGATTAACGACAACATAATGAATCTATGTAATCCAACTACAAAAGTTTTTTTCCAAATTGTCACTTCATTGGTGCAAACAGAAGTTAGAACACTAGGTTGTGTCTTGCCCTGTATCAAAAGTGACGGCTCATAATAGTATAAGTCAACATGATGTATCTATCTAACCCTACATTATAGTAAGGATGGCAGATACATAAAATGTAAGTATACAGGAATAATGCCACATGACAAAATCAATCCCAGGAAGAGACAAGGACTGGTTTCACTCCCGAGAACAGAGAACAGGGCAGGGGAGGGTGGGGAAGGGGGATTAGGGAAGGAGAAGGGGGAGAAGGAAAGGAGGGAAAGGAGGGAGCCAAAAGAGGGGATTGATAAAAAGGGGCAACATAGAGAGTTTACAACATTCTTCATTGTGACCCATAAAATAGTATGGAAAGAAACCAAATAGTATATTTTCTTTAGGCAAACCACACCTATTAGGTCATCATATGAATTGCACAAACAGTTAGGAAATAAGATACACTAAACTGAAACTTGTTAACACTTCAAGCAAAATGCAACATTATGCAGTCTGTAACTTATAAATACTTCAGAAGCAGAACTAAGAATATACTTAGGAATACAATGGACAAATCATTCACATTAAGTTATTCCTAAAATTCGTATAAGGACATATGCTCGTAAAAAGGGCCCAAACTATTTTTCATTAAACTACAGTAGAATAAAATGACTGTTGCCCTTTGGCTTTAAGATAGCGATGAAGCAGGGATTTTCCCCTACAAACATTTCAGGAGTGTACTGTGAATATCAGGAATCCTGTAAAACATCAAGTTTCTGACATCGCTGTGACTGGAAAAGATCTTGCAAAAAAGGAACCAACAATGACTAATGAGAATCATTCAACATGACACATGTGCAACCCTTATGCAAACTGCTGCAGATTTCAATGCTGGACCATCCATTCAACGAAACATCATTGATATGGGCTTTTGGAGCCGAAGGCCCACTCGTGTACCCTTGATGAATGCAGGGCACAAAGCTTTATGCCTCGCCTGGGGCCGTCAACACCAACATTGGACTGTTGATGACTGGAAACATGTTACCTGGTCCGACGAGTCTCATTTCAAATTGTATTGAGCAGATGGGCATGTACAGTTAGGGCGACAACCTCATGAATTTATGGGACCCTGAATGTCATCAGGGGACTGTTCCAAGCTGGTGGAGGGTCTGTAATAGTGTGGGGCATGTGCAGCTGGAGTGATATGGGACTCCTGATACGTCTACATATGACTCTGACAGGCGACATGTACATAAGCATCCTGTCTCATCCCCTGCTTCCATTTATGTCCAGTGTGAGTGTGCATCCCCAAGGACTTGGGCAATTCCAGCAGGACAATGCAGCACCCCACTCATACAGAATTGCTACAGACTGGCTCCAGGAACACCCTTCCACTGGCCACCAAGTTTCCCAAACATGAACATTATTGAGAATATCTGTGATGCCTTGCAATGTGCTGTTCAGAAGAGATCTCCACTCCCTCATACTCTTATGGATTTATGGACAGCCCTGCATGATTCATTGAGTAAATTCCCTCCAGCACTACTTCACACATTAGTTGAATCCATGGCATACCATGTAGTGACACTTCTGCAAGCTCGCGGGGGCCCTACGTGATAATAGGCAAGCGTACCAGTTTCTTTGGCTCTTCAGTGTACAATTTTAAGGTGTTCTGACCAGAAATTTATTGCATGTAGCTTCATGCCATTGACTTTAGATTAACCCCATATAATTTCATTCTGTTTTGTTCTGTAGTTGACATCTGCTTAAGGATGTTAACAATGAAATGACTAAGTGTCATATCTATTATCTTGATGTAGACATCACATGTATGTATCCTGGTATGTACTCCTAATAGCTTTTGTAGAATTACTCTTGATAGTGCTACTGTATTCTGAAGTATTCCTAACTTGTGACGTTTTATAACAACTTCCATATAACAAGATGATCATTTGACCATTGAAAACAGTAGGCACTGTTTTCTTATTGTGATCTTGGCAATTAAAGGCTTTAACAAAAAAATCTACAGCATTTGATAAATAGTTTTTTTGACATGTGCCTAGGTAAGAAATCTCTCACTTGAAACTGACTATGTGGTTGATCAACCACTTTTCAACAATTTAAAGGAAAAACAACTGATGTCAAACATTGTGAAACATACACTCCTGGAAATTGAAATAAGAACACCGTGAATTCATTGTCCCAGGAAGGGGAAACTTTATTGACACATTCCTGGGGTCAGATACATCACATGATCACACTGACAGAACCACAGGCACATAGACACAGGCAATAGAGCATGCACAATGTCGGCACTAGTACAGTGTATATCCACCTTTCGCAGCAATGCAGGCTGCTATTCTCCCATGGAGATGATCGTAGAGATGCTGGATGTAGTCCTGTGGAACGGCTTGCCATGCCATTTCCACCTGGCACCTCAGTTGGACCAGCGTTCGTGCTGGACGTGCAGACCGCGTGAGACGACGCTTCATCCAGTCCCAAACATGCTCAATGGGGGACAGATCCAGAGATCTTGCTGGCCAGGGTAGTTGACTTACACCTTCTAGAGCACGTTGGGTGGCACGGGATACATGCGGACGTGCATTGTCCTGTTGGAACAGCAAGTTCCCTTGCCGGTCTAGGAATGGTAGAACGATGGGTTCGACGACGGTTTGGATGTACCGTGCACTATTCAGTGTCCCCTTGACGATCACCAGTGGTGTACGGCCAGTGTAGGAGATCGCTCCCCACACCATGATGCCGGGTGTTGGCCCTGTGTGCCTCGGTCGTATGCAGTCCTGATTGTGGCGCTCACCTGCACGGCGCCAAACACGCATACGACCATCATTGGCACCAAGGCAGAAGCGACTCTCATCGCTGAAGACGACACGTCTCCATTCGTCCCTCCATTCACGCCTGTCGCGACACCACTGGAGGCGGGCTGCACGATGTTGGGGCGTGAGCGGAAGACGGCCTAATGGTGTGCGGGACCGTAGCCCAGCTTCATGGAGACGGTTGGGAATGGTCCTCGCCGATACCCCAGGAGCAACAGTGTCCCTAATTTGCTGGGAAGTGGCGGTGCGGTCCCCTACGGCACTGCGTAGGATCCTACGGTCTTGGCGTGCATCCGTGCGTCGCTGCGGTCCGGTCCCAGGTCGACGGGCACGTGCACCTTCCGCCGACCACTGGCGACAACATCGATGTACTGTGGAGACCTCACGCCCCACGTGTTGAGCAATTCGGCGGTACGTCCACCCGGCCTCCCGCATGCCCACTATACGCCCTCGCTCAAAGTCCGTCAACTGCACATACGGTTCACGTCCACGCTGTCGCGGCATGCTACCAGTGTTAAAGACTGCGATGGAGCTCCGTATGCCACGGCAAACTGGCTGACACTGACGGCGGCAGTGCACAAATGCTGCGCAGCTAGCGCCATTCGACGGCCAACACCACGGTTCCTGGTGTGTCCGCTGTGCCGTGCATGTGATCATTGCTTGTACAGCCCTCTCGCAGTGTCCGGAGCAAGTATGGTGGGTCTGACACACCGGTGTCAATGTGTTCTTTTTTCCATTTCCAGGAGTGTAGAAACAAAAATTTTAGGCACAGGTCTTGGACACCATTAGTTTTAAGAATGCTACACCACCAGCTACAGTGTCAGATAGACAATTCTGCTTCTTGTTCTAAATGCAACCTGCCTTTGCAAATATTATTTCTGCTTGTATAGTTTACTAATTTGCTAGCAAGAATACACTTCGATATCAACTTTCTATTTTTCTTCCAAAAAGTAGAGGGTCCACAGAATGATGTACTATGAAGACACTGATAGGGACTAATGTTACAGTTAAAGGATATGGAATACCACAATGGAGAACTTTTTATGTGGCGATATTAGTCTTACCAAATCTGAAATAAAATGAAACTGGAATAGCACAGTACATTTTCCTTTAAATGTGTGTTATACAGGGTGTTTCCATAAGAGCATGAAAAAATGTAACAGGACATAGAGAATGCTCCACTGAATAACTTGAGGCAGGGAACCTGGGGTTGGAGAAGCCAGCTTAAGGAGATATGGAAGTAAACTTGTCTACTATTTTGTCTGAATTACTGTTTTCCAGCTTATTTACAACTAACATGCATACAAGTTTATACATACTGTGCTGTTTATTTATGTGTACTTTCCATATTTCCTACATGGGAAGGAAAAGGATGAGCGTGATTACTAGGAAGTCATGATGCAGGTTTTGTTTACTTTACTTGTCCATAAGGCGGCTCTCCTGGATTGTATTTACACAGTCCCATGACAGAAAGTGCTATGAATCAATGACAGACCCATTCATTATTCAGTGCTATTCAGAGACGTGCAGTATAATGCGATGGAGCAGTACAGGTACAGTTTTGCAGAACTGACTGACATGTGGCTTGTGTACGGGGAAGTACATTGCAATGCTCTCGCTGCTGAAAGGCTATACAGGGGACAATTTCCTAACAGGCATCATCCATCACAAGTGTTTATTTCTCTTGATCAATGAATGTGAGACACTGGTTCACTGGAAAGAAGAAATGTGGGACCTTGCAACATGAGGACCACTCACAAAAGCGATTTTGAAGAGATGGTGCTGGAATGTGATGCAGTGGACTCCCCTCTACAAATACTTGTTGTATTGCATGTGAAATGAGCAGGATGTGGCAAGTACTCCAAAAACAATAATTACACCCATATCACCCACAATGAGTACATGCAATGTTTCTGACTGGTTTTGGATGAAGGGTCGCATTGTGTCTATCAGTGATTGTGCCAACAATTGATTGATCAACCAGATTTCCTCTAATTCATGCTGTTTACTGACAAGGTCACATTTTATTGTGAAGGTTTCGAACAGCAGGAATAGCCATTTGTGGGATGTGGAAAAACCTCACACTCTAGTAGAGTCACACCATCAAGTACATTTTGCTGTGAATATTTGGGGCAGCACTGTAGGTGACAATCTCATTGGGGCATATCTTCTGCCCTGCCATCTGAATGGCCACCTGTACTTGAAGTCCATGCAAAGAGTTTGTAAAGGGACGTCCTCCTATAGGATTACTTTTCTTCAACAGAAGTAGTCGATACCGGACATATTTTTCAAATTTTGGACAGATCAATATTATCTCAACTGTTTTTCTGACAAATTTCATATAATTTTATACACAACATGCTATATTTCACGGAGGGAGGGGAAGATTACAAATGACTAATAATGAAATTTTGTCTCTTGCAAAAAAGTAAAGTGATTTATTTCATGTACAATTTTTGTGTGAATCAACTTCCGATCACTTGAAGCAAGAAAATGGAAAGTGGTCCAACAAAGCAAATCCCACCAACAGTGACGATCTTCTAATAATAATGACGGATCAGATCGAATGAAAGAGGACTTTACAACTACAAGCAAGGACATCAAAAACAAGGTATAAGTACAAACTATTTGTGAAGTTAATTTGTTTGTGGACTCATGTGCTTCTTAACAAAATGAATAGGGACATGGGTAGGAGTGAGGTAGAAATGAAAGCTGTAGGATCCAGTTGGGGCATGTCTGAGGCGAGTGAAACCATAGTCAGTAAAGAACAGTATAAACTGATATTTTGCAGTTAATTTTGGCAAAACTAGAGGAAATGCAGACAGATAAGAATAGCAAATTTAGTGCAGTTAGTGATCAGTTAACTGAAATAAGAACTGAAAAAAATAGCAAAATAGACAGAGTAAAGGATCAGATGGGTCAACTTAGGAATCAAGTTTCAGAGTTAAGGAATGGGTTGTTTAAGGGATTAAGAAGTGTGAATGAAAAAGTTGGGGTTTTAGAAAATAAATTTATTGTTTTGGAAAATGAGTTGGTAGTTGCGTCAGTGAGGCAATCAAAGAATGTTGATGATGTCAAGAGCTGAACAGAAGACTGTAGTGGAAAAAATGGAACAAAATATTGCCAGTTTAAACCAAAAAATTATAAATGTCAAAAACAATATGCAAACTGATGTAACTGTTTCAGAACAAAAAATTTCAGCAGTTCAGGAAATTCATGCAAACCAAAGTCTGTGTGCAAACGATGGTATTGTGTGATCCAAAATCCTATCAAAAGTTTTCCATCTGACAATTTTCACCCAGTGGATTTTCTGCATCACTGTGGAGACAGTTAAATTTGTTAAAATATGTCTTGAAGGCGAAGCTCTGTCATGGGTAAATTTAAATTTAAGTCAGTGGGAAACATATCAAAGTTTCGAGAAAAGTTTTTTAAATAAATTTTGGTCAGAAGCTGAACAAGGAAGAATTAAAAGTGAATTTTTGAAAGGTCTTAATTATAGGAATAGGGATGGCACTTTGAAAGGGTTTTGAAGAACCAACTTAAAAAATTAGCAAACCTTGACAAACCATTTGATGAAAAGACCTTGATTGATGCACTTACAAGGAGATTACAAGAAAGATTGCCGTGGGCTTTAGCACATGGACCTGATGATTGTCTGGAACAATTTTTATGATATGTTGACACGATGGATAGGGTAGTAGAAAGAAGTATGTACCATAATAATCAGAATGATAGAATTCACAATCAGAGTAATTACAGAAACAGAGATAATGGTAACTTCTATCAGGATCAAAATGACAATAGAGAGAGAAATTTTGAACATCGGCAGGATAAGAATAAAGGGGATAATCATGGGCATTTTAATAGAAGAAACAATCATAGAAGCAACTACTTAGGAAATGGCAGTTCGCCTCAATGGAGGTCCAAAGTTTTGAGGAGAGGAAACATAACAAGCAAAGGACCCCTAAGTAACACTTGCAATTACACAATAATAACAGTGTTAATGATATGGCATGTGTATCTGGAATTGAACAGAAGGAATGTCAGATTTCTCATTTATGTTTTGATCAAAAGTTTTGGGATTCTATGTTTAATTATGGTGATGTAGGTGCTAATCACAAACCAGGATGTGAGAGTAGTGAGAACTTTGATATAGAATGTACTAACGATTTCTACTCTTGGTCAGAAAACAATGTTATTGATGTATGTAAAACAGGTGATGACTGTATTGGATCTGAACTAGGTGATATTTTTGATGCAGATGTGAATAAGATCTGTGAAATGACTGACGTTGATAAGTCTGAGACTGATGGCTTATTGCAAATGAATGTAGGTGAAGTAAGTGACTTTGATGGAGATGAGACTTGTATTGTTAGTGATGTTGTTGATGAAGTAATTTTGGAGGAATATGATGATGATGATGATGATGATGATGATGAGTATCACGTATTTGTGGAGTTTAACAATAATGAAGTTCCAGAGTTACTCGTGAATTATGTTGACAATACAGGTAAGGTAAGTGATGTAGGTGATGTAAGTGGGAGTCATGGAATACCAGTCCAGTCAAAACAGTTTTGCATTAATGTTATGTAGAGTAATGATCCAAACAGTAAAGGTGAGTTATCTGTGAGCCTAGAGAATAAAGGTGAAAACTTTTTGAAGTTTGTTTGGGACCAGATTGATGATAATGTAGATAAATGTGCATTTTGATATATGTTAGCTATGGTTAGTCAGAATTTGTATAGCAATTTGTGAAATGAAGTGAAAGAGGATTTAAGCAGGAAACGCAGTTTTGACAGTAACTTGTTTTGTGTTCCTTCTCTAACAAATGACATTAGTTGTGCCATGGAATCTATTCACTGCATTCAATCTTTACCTGACAACATGAGTAACCAAAGTAATGCTATGATACCAGTAAAGTTGATAAAACCCTGTAAAGACAGTGTGGATGTAGCATTTGATGAAAGTGAGAGTGATCTTTTACATGAAGTGTCTGATAACAGAGACGATGATTCAGATTTTGGGAGCCGTGTGGAGTGGCTGTGCAGTTTGAGGTGCCATGTCACAGTGTGTGCAGCCCCTCCCACCAGAGGTTCGAGTCCTCCCTTGGGCATGGGTGTGTGTGTTGTTCATAGCATAAGTTAGATCAAGTTAGTTTAAGTCTAGGGACCGATGACCTCAGCAGTTTGGTCCCTCAGAAATTCACACACTTTTGAACATTCAGATTTTCAGTGTCCTCACATTAAAATTAAGCTTGATCAGTCGGGAGGTAGTGTTGAGTGATACAGGTAGCCTGATTTGTGGTATGTCTGAATAATTTAGGGACAAGATCAAGTATAGAAAGAATTTTGTGGTAATGCCCATTGTAGGTGTAAAGGTAAGTAGAGCTACAGGTAAGCAAAGCAAATTCATAAAATCCCAGGTACTTTTAACTTTTAGTATAGAAGACAATACCTTTGAACGTGGATGCTTAGTTATCCCAAGTCTGGAAGAAAATCACACTATGTTTGCAGGTTCATACAACTATATAATTCTGTTTTGTGCATCACGAATGTAGTATGTAAGATGATGTGATTCCTAGTTTAAATCTATGCTACACTATGCTGAGTTTAAATCTATGCTACACTATAATTACAGGTTCATACAACCATTCAATTATGTTTTGTAATAGATTTGTGCTTTAGAATTTGATACAGATATACTATGATACTAAATGAGTAGATCCTTTTCCAACTTTGAAAAGGGGCAATGCCATATCTAGCAATAAATTTTCATATCTTGTACTGTAAAAATTATCTGTGTATATCAACTAACTAGTTCATTTTTTCATTGCATTTAGCTCTGTTTGTTAAAGTTTCATATGTGAACATTTTTTAATCCCTTCTGACGTAAACACTGTATAATTGTTTCTTCAATAGACCCTATAAATAGGCAGAACATATGCAATGTGATGTGAGGGAGATATTGAACAGTACACTTAGTACACAAAATAATGTTGCAGGATTTGATGTGAATGCTACACAGGAAGTAACCTATCCATTGGAGCGCGTGATGAGAAATCTAGAGAGGAAATTGAAAGATGTGGGTGGATCCTCTCCCACACTCCTGTATGGCTGCACCCTCGCTGGTCCAGTCGACTTATAAGAGATCACAGCTGCTGGGTAATGTACTCAAGCATCTGTCTATTACATAAGTGTTGTGACTGAAATTTGTAAATTGTTAGCCAAGAAATTATTCTATATGAAGTGTTCATGGAACTATGTGTCAAGAAAAGTCATCATTGCCATGGACAGTGTTATTCCACATAAATATATGTTTTTTCAAGTAGGGGAATTAACTTCCCAATACATTATGTAACTTTCAATCAGTATTTATTTTTTTTATCAATTGTAAATGAATCTTCTAGGCCTCCATGTATGTAGGTTATTTTGTATAAACAATTAGCAAACAACATGGAAGACATTTACGAGTATAGACAGAATAACAAGATGTATACATTTCTGATTTCACACAATGATTTTGGTCCTCAAGCTACTCAATTATGTCATCATTCAAAGCTATTTATGACTCTGATTACCTGTATTTATCCTGAGTACTGCATTATTGTATCCCATTGGAACCCGAGTTGTGGCAAACTCATGCTTAACTCTGTTTTGGGTAGCCCTGGTCATCACGACTGTGTATGTGTACCCAAGGGGAGTGTGCAGCTACTGACTGAGGCTAGATGCTTCTTCTAATTACTCTTTACATATAATTGAACTTATTGATATGATTATGAACTGTATTCATTTTCTTGTGTCAAAACATTTCTTCCGGACTGTACTCAGTGTGGTTTAGATTCATAGGTGGATCCCAACATTATAAGCTTAGGCCCTACTATTTTTTCATTATTTTCTCCTTTTATGAGTAAACATATCCTTGCATACTCTGGTTTATATGGCTGATTGATTTTGTGTTATATTCCTACTCATGATTGAGTATATTCTTCTGTTCCGGCGTTGTGAGTTTTTCAAGTTGGCTCACTCGTCATACACTTGGTTCTGAATTTTTTTCTTCTCTTTTGAAGATTTTACTTTATAGATGTAAACCTGCAATTTGTAATCCTAGTAATTTACATTGTCTCTGCACTTATTTCTATAGTTTAGTGTTGTAATGTTGTAGTTTTAACTTTGTATCATTTGTCTTGTGACAGAATGTTCCACAGATCTGAAAATCTGAATGTCATATCCTTATATATGTATACATTATGACTTGTATAGCAGATATTTCTCTTATGTTTTCTGTAATATGTTATGTATCGGATACTTCTATACATCTGTATTCCATCTTTTGGCATCATTTTGAACACCATTGGCAAATCTTTTAGTAGATCATAAAACATTGTAAACACATTGTTCCCACATTTTGTGAGGGGGATGTTGTAAAGGGACATCCTCCTCTAGCATTACTTTTCCTCAACAGAAGTAGTCGATACCAGAAATATTTTTCGAATTTCAGACAGCTCAATATTATCTCAGACGCTTTTCTGAAAAATTTCATATAATTTTATATGCAGTATGTTATATTTCAACCTAAAATCTATGAAAAGAAATAATTTTATTTTCATTGTTACATTAAATATGCTCTAGCTATGGATGTACAGTTAAGATTAAAATTATTATTATTATTATTTTTTGTAGAAACATTTGAAATTACGAAATATTTGGCACACTTAAAATTTCTATTTTTAATTACACAGTCTAGTACAGTTTATTAGATTTATTTATGGATTCATTTATAAAATAATAATAATAAACTATGTGTCCTTGGAGGGCATGGGGGCAGGTGTTGGAATTCGAAAGAAAGCAAAGACAGATGTGTGATGCGGGAGCAGTAGTTTAAATGTGGCACCTGCCCCTGGCACCACCTGATGTCACCGGTGCTGCCACGGGCAATAGCTCCACTAACTGCCCGGGTCAATTTATGCGCGCATGCCACAGTGGGTCTATCTGATTGGCTGCTGCTGATGTCATCATGCCTATACAAGTGAGAAACCATAGCAGCCCTGGCAATCAGTGAACTCCTGATGAGGATGGCGAAGATGGTCATTGAAAGCTCTAGGATTTTATTCGAATTGACACGGCTTGAAAACCGAGAACGTTTTATTTAATAATAAACTAATACAAATTCATTTGTCAAGAAAGATTGTAAAGCCTATAGAATATTGTTATTAACACAGAGTGAAGTAGTAATGGGCATGCCTTTGATGTGATTGGACGTGTTTTTATATTTTGGAATAACAATGTAATTTCGGCTTTGTTAATGCGAACATTCAAAAGACAATGTGATATAGTAAAATGTGACACAAATAAACATTGAAAAACCAAAAAATCTGCACAGACATTCTTCAAATTAATCTAGATCAATTGGAGCATGAGGACCTAAAATGTGCAAATTTCAGCTTCAAGAATCACATGAAATACTGGAGCCAACTGTGCAAGAAAAGATAAGTAAAAAGTTTATCGTAAACCTTACTCCTCTCGAATCTTATGAAAACACTTAACCATAAAGTCATTAGCAACAACAAAGGAGGGAGGGGAAGATTACAAGCTTTACCTGAGTTGTTGGAGAATGTACCCATGGCTGTTCGTCAGAGAATGTGGATATAACATGACAGTCCAACACCTTGCTTTAGCATGGATGTCCACAATCATCTCAATGCTGTATTTCCTAGTCACTGAATTAGAAGAGGAGGTCATAGTCCATGACCTGTGAAGTCACCTGACCTATATCCCTTTGATTATTTGCAATGGGGATATCTATAGTCACTTGTTTATGAGACCCCAGTGGATATGGAGATGGAATTAATTGCCAGAACTTTCGCTGCTTATGATGCAATTCAAAACACACCAGGGATATCTGTCAGGGTGCACCAGAATCTTGTTCGCTGATGTCATGTTTTCATTGAGGTTGATTGGCCGTCAGTTTCAGCACATTTTGTATGATACAGCACGAAAGGTAGGTTCATTGTAACTGTAACTAATGTACAGAAAAAGTACACAGTAATGTGATTTTATTCTTACTATCTCCTCAAGCTGGCTTCTCTGACCCCAGGTTCCCTACCTCAAATTGTTCAGTGGAGCATCCTCTATGTCCTGTTAAATTTTTGCATGCTCTTACGAAAACACCCTGTATATATTGTATAACCTACTTATTTTTCTATACAAGATAATAACACAAATTAAGGAAAGTCAGCACATATTGATATGTAACTGACACACTGAGCAGTACTAAAATATACTTTACTTTGAATTATGTAGAGCCTGATGCATTAGTATTTTACCATTTATAATTTGCATTTGCAGGGTTTCTGCATTGCAATATGGTTTTGTAAATACAGCTTCTTCTTCTTCTCATTTTGGCCTTTAAAAGCCCATATTAATTTAAGTCAGTTTAATTTCTTCTGGTCTTTATGCTTGTCCAATATTTCTTCATTCTCATATTTTGCAACTTTCTTCATTCTTCTGCCCACGATGATTCTGTGATGGGTCTAATTCTGTCCCAAAAATCTGTGAGAGCTTGAACTTTTTACATAGAAGTTATTCTGTTGTAACTTTCTGTTTATTGTATTTCCATTTCTTTCAGATGTCGTATTCTTTGGTTCTCTTGTTCACAAGAAACTGATTTATCTTTAGTTTCAACTTCCAGTTGTCCATTAAATGGATGTGTTGAAACAACACGCTCCTTCTTTTTCTATTGGTGTCTGAGATTCTCCCTAACTGGATATACAGTTCAGGGTTCACCTGTCTCCTGTACTGACCATCTCCTGTTCTTCGAAGTCCCAACATCCTCTGGAGAATTCTTCTTTCCACTTTCACATTTACATAGAGTAAATTCTAAATTTTAAAGAAAGTTTAACTTGTTTACAAACACTGAATTTGATTCTAAATTTAGTCTGATACTGATTGACTTTTTATATGGACAAGTATTAGTCATTAATGAGTATGAAAATTATTATGTTGAACTTCACAAGAACCAGTATAAATTAATAAGTGATTCCTCCTACCAATCCCCTTACTCAGATGATACCGTTGCTCAAGGTTCAAAGAAAACTGGAGTATCTTCTCAAACAGGTACCCCACTCATACGTTTATAGTTGGTGGTGACTTCAGCCTATCCTCAATATCTTGGTGAAAATACATGATCAAAGCTGATGGTAGGCAT
Source organism: Schistocerca americana (assembly GCF_021461395.2). NCBI lineage: Eukaryota > Metazoa > Arthropoda > Insecta > Orthoptera > Acrididae > Schistocerca > Schistocerca americana. Next base: position 19,139,588 of record NC_060127.1, on the reverse strand, counting down.
AAATCATCACTTAAAATTTGATCAAATGCTTTCTCCAAAAATTACTTTGAGCAATTAGTTCAGGAGCCCATGTGCATTTGTAAATGATAGCAAAATCATACTTGATGTCTTAGTAACAAATAATTCTGAGCAAATAGGGAGCATCATGACAGATACAGGGCTCAGTGACCACAAGATTGTTGTATCGAGACAGCAACTGTTACATCCAAGTTGACCAAAATTAAACACAATATGTATTCATGTGGAAAAGCACATAAGAATTTGCTTGATGTTTCCCTAAGAGACAGTTTCTATTCATTTCTAACTAACTATGCAAGTGTGGACCAAATGTGGGTTGAATTCAAAGAACTAAGAGTGACACCAATCCAGAGATTTATAGCAAATAAATTACTTAGAAATGAAACTGATCCCCCATGACACACAAACAGGTCAGAACATTGCCAAATTTAAAAGAACACAAAATCTCCAAGATTGGCGAAGTTTTACCGAAGCTTGAAATTTCATGCAAACTTCAATCTGAGGCGCTTTTCATAGTTTCCATAATGAAACTCTATCTCAAAATCTGGCAATCCAGAGTAATTCTGGTCATTTGTAAACCACACCAAAAGTAAGACATGATCAATACTGTTACTGGACAATAGCGATGTTAATGTTATCAATCATATTTCCACTAAAGTGGAGTTACTAAATACGGATTTCCAACATTTCTTTGCCAAATAAGACAAAGTAAAAATTCCAGAATTTAAATAAAGAACAGCTGCCAATATAAGTAACTTGGAAGCAGAAATCCTTGGTGCAATGAAGCAACTCATATCACTTAATGAAGGTAAGGCTTCCGATGAAGATTGTGTACCAATTACATTCCTTACAAAGTATGCTGAAACAATAGCTTCATACCTAGGAATCATAAACAACTCCTCACTTGACAAACGATCCATACCTAAAGGACAGAAAGCAGCACAGATCACACAAATATTCAAGAAACAAAATAGGAGTAATCTGCTGAATTACAGATGCATATCACTTGCGTCATTTTTTGGTAGGATTTTGGAACATATGCTGTGTTGAAACATTATGGATCACCTTGAAGAAAACAATCTACTGACACACGGTCCACACAGAACCAGAAACTATCATTCTTGTGCAACACAACTAGCTCTGTTCCTCACATGTGGTTTCTAATCAAACTGCATGCCTATGGAACATCAACACAACTTAATTCATGATTTTGTATCACAAAGGTCACAGTTCATAGTAATTGATGGAAAGTTATTAAGAAAAACTGAAGTGATATCTGGCATTCCTCAAAGAGGTATTGTAGGCCTTTTTCTGTTTCCAATATATATAAATGGTTTAGGAGACAATGTGAGCATCCATATTACATTATTTACATACAATGCTGTCATTTACCATCGAGTAAAGCAGGTATGGGTAATCTTTGGTAACCCGCAGGCCTGATTCACATTCTCAGTTAAGCACATGAACCACCTTGTCACATAAAATTACAACAGTGCTCCTCGCACATAAAGTGAACAAGACCGATATGTACAACATCCTTTTGCACACATGCCACACCAACAAACTGAACTTGAAAAACATGTCTTTGAGAGTGCATTCATTCATGTTCACTGCATCTTCATGTTTACATTTATTTGTGTATCATGCACAGTGTTTCTTTACTTATAACGCTTTACAAAAGCTGTCTTAAAAACTTCTGTTGTAAAACTGGCATTGTGCATGGAATAAGAAAAATTTTCACTCGTTTGTGTCATGAGGTGCAAACCCAAGAGATGCCATGCATCAGTGGAAATATCTGAAAATGCATCCCAGGAGGAATATGATGTGAATGCCTTGCACTCTCATCCACAAATTTCTTCTGTGCAAAAGACTGAAACCAATTGGGAGCTGGATCTGGTCCCTGAGCCACCCATGGACTAAAGTGATCAGAAGATCAAAACCAACTGCAAGATGATTTATCCAAGATAGCTATGAGGTGCAAAAGTGGTAAGTGACTCTAAAAAATGGAACATGTGAAGTCGCTCATTTGAGTGTTACAAACAACTCGTCAAATTTCAGTTCCACGGTAAATCACATAAATCTAAAGACTGTCAATTCAAACAAATACCTATGGATAACAACTTAAATTGGAAGTATCACACAGATAATGTTGTGGCAAATGCAAACAAAAGACAGTATTTCACTGGCAGAGCACTTACAGGATCCAACAAATTCAATAAAGAGACTGCCTACACTACACTTGTCCATCCTCTAGAGTATTGCTGGGCAGTAAGGGATACCTATCAAACAGGACTAACAGAGGACATTGGGAAAGTTCACAGAAGGAGAGCTGATTTTGTATTACCACAGAATAGGGAAGAGATTGTCACAGATGTGATAGGCAGGTTGGTGCATTTTTTGTTGAGGCAAGATCTTTTCATGAAATTTCAATCAACTTTCTCTTCTGAATGCTAAAATATTTTGTTGACACGCACAAAAATAAGGAGAAATGATCATCACAATAAAATAAAAGAAATCAGAGCTCACATGGAAAGATTTAAGTATTTTTTTTCTGTCATACATTGTCTGAGAGAGGAAAGGTGAAGAAATAGTGTGAAGTGGTTCAATGAACCCCCTACCAAGTACTTAAGTGTGAAGTGCAGAGCTGTGATGAAGATGTAGAATCTCTTATGAAATTGTACAATGACAGCTTTCACAACCTGGTTGTCTTACTTGGTGGTGAATATTCTGAGTTGTGTGGTCAATGTCCATGAAACTATATTGTTCCTGATGTTTCATTCACAGCTGTGTTTGACATTTTCAGAGCTGCTCTTGGTTCCACTGAGTCCTGCAATTGATGCATAAGATGCCAAAGAGTGAAAAAAATATCCTGAAAACAGGGCATGATAGAATTTTATCAAGCCTCTTTTTCAAGCTATTTCTCTCTCTCTCTCTCTCTCTCTCTCTCATGTTTAAATCAGCTTCAGCAATGCTCAATAGAACCAGGACAATTTCATGAAATTGTTTATATGTAATAAAACTGTGATTAATACTCTTACAAAGAAATGCATAAGAAGAGTTGTTGAGAAAATATAAATACGTCAGTGGCAGAGGGCACAAGGCAGATAGTACTGATTTGTTGGTTGCTGACTTAGTTATTGTTCTGGACTGATTTGGGCACCGTATAATTTTTGCCTCAGACATTAAAGCATAATTTGTGAGAATGACTATGTCATCTTACTAGTAAAGCTAAGTATTGACATTTTATGTTTAACATTTACAACTCCCATCACTGGCACATGGTATTACGATATTAAAAAATATGGTTTTTGGGCCTTTATATTTACTCACGACATAATATACATAAAATTATTATATTTGAATATATTTTGATGGGGTACTGAAGTTAAAATATATATTGTATGAGAACCCTTATTATAAGGTGGTTGAAACATGATACAAGTTTCCACTGTGTACGTCAGAGGGAGGCTTTATTTTCTCATATGTTGCACAAACTTATTTAACTTTGAGCAGAGCGCTAGCTTGTTATTGGAGCCAGCTCTCAACTTCCCATGGACTGCTTGCACTCGTGCCACTCGAATGAAATGTCATGTGACTGTTTGCGTACCACTTGATACCTGCAGACATTGTCCTATTAATCCTAGGTTAAGTGCAGTTGCAACATGCAGTAAATTTAAAACTTAACAAAGACATTTGAGACAAGAAGAGCCTGCACAACAGCCAATGCACACATATAAAGTGTATGAGACCCAAAAGCAAGTGATAAATCACAATTTTGTGTTTGCAAACAAGTGAAAAGTGCTGGCATGAAAAACTGTTGTCGCTGTTGCTGTTTTCATTCTGAAGACTGCTTTGATGCAGTTCTCCGTGCGAGTCTACTCTGTGCAGGCCTCTTCATCTCTGAATAACTACTTCAACCTACATCGATATGAACTTCCTTTCTGTGTTCCTAAATAACATCAAATATTACAGAACATACGAAAAAGTGGACAAAGAGGGCCATAAACCCACTACTGTATCTTGATGCTTCTGGGCACTACACCTTGGCAAATTGCTGCATTATGGGGTCTCAAGTTTGATGTAGTCATTTTCGAATATCTTTAATGCTCATATGTCATCAACTGACATCTGATCATAACAAAATGTACTAATAATGATACATTTCTGACAATTCTTCAGTACATCATTGCCTTGAAATGGTAACACACAAGTAATAATACTGAAGCAATCAAATACGAAATGCAGTATGACACCTCCCAGAGAGATACTGTTCATGGCATGCACACAAGGCTTATGCTTACACATCATTTTGACATCACTTCCAAGTAATTCCAAGTGAGCCATGAGAGCGTTTGAGGCATCTCACTGCCATCCAAAATGCTGTAAACGCATACACTGCCTCTCTATGTTGAATATACACCTCTTTGATGTTCACCTTAGAATCTCTTCTTAAGATTAAGACATGCCTTAGTGTATCAGTATATTAGAGACAATCGATTTTGGTCTAGGATCAGACCACCATCGGATGCAAAAAACATCTCAGCTTTGCATTTGCACATTTGGAAAAACTGTTATCTGATGTACTTTGTTTCATCACTAATGGTAGCTGTATATAAGTAACACATATGTCCATTTAACCTCATGGACATTTGTTCACGACAACTGCAATCATCTTTTTAACACACTACCCATTCCGTTCACATGCTCTTCTAAGTCCTTCGTTGTCTCTGGAATTATAATGTCAATAACAATCAATTTTTTTTTTACTTCCTTTTCCTGAACTTTAATTCCATTTCCTAATTTCTCCTTGGTTACCTTAACTGCTTGGTCAATATGAGGTGTGATCAAATTGTAACAAAATTTTTTGATTTTGCAGGCTTTATATTTTCGATTTTCAAATTTTTTTTGTACCTCATTGGTATACATGTTGTTGATATAATACATTTTCAGTTTCTGCTATTTTGAAAATTTAGTTGACTGTTGACAGTTGGAAAGGTTACATGTGTTTCTGAATGCTCAGTGAATTTTTACTTTTCAAACAGGTGGATCAAAGAATTTGATTAAATTTTGTTTGAAAAATGGAATAAAGCGCAGCATGGCATTCAAACTGTTGATTATGGCTTTTGGTGAATCTGCTATGAATAAGAAAAGAGTTTACTGGTGCTATAAACGTTTCAAAGAGGGTCAAGAAGACATTCAAGATGACAACTCCCCTGGACACCCTAGCACATAAATTACTGATGACAGTACGGAAGAAGTAAAGAAAATGGTTCTGGAAAACCGCCCACTCACCATCAGAAAGGTTGCTGATGATGTTGCCGTATCCTCAGGCTCATGCCAAGCAATTTTTTGCATTTTTGGGCATGAAACGTGTAGCAGCAAAGTTTGTTCTGAAATTGTTGAATTTCAAGCAAAAATGATGTCACATAGACATCACTTGGGTATTGCTGATGACGTGCAAAACATGGGTATATGGGCGTGATGTCAAAACTAAGGTCCAATCACGCCAATGGAAACTGCCTGAAGAGCCAAGACTGACAAACATTCAATAAGTTCGATCACGTGTCAAGGCTCTTCACACGGTTTTCTTCGATTACAATGGCATAGTGCATCATCAGTTCCTATCTTATGGTTGTGCGGTCAATAATGAATAATTTCTAGAAGTTATGAGCAATTTGGATGAAGGTATCCAAAGAAAACAACCAGAATTGTTGCAAAACCACTCATGGACAACTGGGCCACTTTAAAGCCCCCAGCTCACACCTCACTGGTTGTTTGTGATTTTTTGGCAAAAAAAAATCATGTTGCCTTAGCCACCGTATTCACCCTGAAACTTCTTTCTATTCCCGAGGCCAAAGACAACCATGAAAGGACATCTTTTTTTCACCACTGATGAGACAAAAACAGAATCACCGAAGGAGCTGAACACCATAATGAAAAGTGAGTTCCAGAAGGGTTTCCAAGGGTGGAAAAAGCATTGGCACAAGTGTATTACAAGGGATTAATTCGAAGGGAACAAAGTGGATGTTAATGATGAATAAATGAAGATTCTTTAAGAAAAACAAAAATTCCAGTTACTTTTTGATCACGCTTCATATACAGATTTACGTACATAAGCAATATGCTACAGCACTGTCTCACTTCCTTCTCAACCACTATTTTCCTTTCATGTGTTTCTACTCTCCTTATCTTTATAGCTGTAGCTTCTGAACAAGTTGCTCTCTGTATTTTGTACACGAAATCTTCAGAATTTTCAAGGAGTTTATTACACTCAACATTTTTTAGCGGCTTTCTATAAAATATACTGACTCTGTGTATGTAGGCTTGCCTTTCTTTAACTTATCTTCTAAGATAGGTCACAAGGCCCATATTGCACTGTGTGTTCCCAACTGATCTTCCCCGAAGTTGGCTACTACCAGTTTTTCATTCTTCTGTAAGTAATTCATCAGTATTTCACAAGTACAGTTTATTAAACTAATAGTTAAGTAGTATTCACATCTGTCAGCCACAGTCTTCTTTGAAACTGGAATTATCACGTTGTTCTCAAAGTCAGCAGGCATTTTACCTGGAATATATCTTGTGAATGAGGTGGTACAGTTTTGTCATGGTTGGCTTTCCCTAGGTCTCACTAATTCTGAGGAAATATTGTCTACTCCAGGGGTCTTGTTTCCACTTAGGTTTTTCAACGGTCTGTCAAATTCTCACCACAATGTCATAGTTTCCACCTAATCTACATCTACTTCCATAACTTACACTTTTCAGCTTTTTTTCATTTACTTGCCATCTAATCTCTTGATATTCATGCAGCTGCCTCTCTTTTCTCCATACATCTCTTTCATTTTGTTAAAGGCGGCATCTATCTGTCCCCGTGATATCTATTTTTCTACAGCCTTGCATCTGTGCTCTAGCCATTTCTGCTTAACCTTCTGAACTTTCTGTCAATATCATTTTTAGGCATCTGCAAATCCTTTCACCTGCTTATTTGTTGCATTTTTATATTTTCTCCTTTTGCCAATCAAATTCAATGTCTCCTGTGTTATCAAAGTGTTTCTACTAGATCTAGGACTTTTACTTAGTTGATTCTCTACTGTTTTCACTACTACATTTCTCAAAGCTACTCATTCATCTTCTATTGTATTGTTTCCATGTCTCTCTCAAAACTAAATATTTACAGTAACACAAACAATTCTATTTTTACTATTTTGTAGACCACTGACAGGGTGTATACATGGACAAGGAAAAAAAATTCTCGGATTTTCCGGTTGAAAATACACTTTCTCCCAGATGAAAATACACTTTTTCCATGTTAAGTGACAATATACTTTTCCTCGGCACTGTAAAACTTATCAATCCTTTGATTGTTTATGGTTTTATACACTGACGTAGAATTACCCGGCACTTTAGAAAATGAGACTCAGGGGAAAAAACATGTTTCAGAAAGATCTTTGATGTGCAGCAACATGTACGCTGCATATTTTCAGGTTATGAAAGTATAAATTCAAATTCCACCAAACACCGCATGTTACTTTCCGAAGCATTGAAATCGAGATAGTGATGCACTTTCGTAAGCCAGTCACAGCTCATGTGCCGTGATCTCACCAGCTGATGACAGCATAGGACATGTGATATAGTCAGCCAATAGCTAGGTCACTCTTAAGTAGTGCAAACACGCAAATAAGGAAAGTTAATGGTTTAAATTAATATACAGATTGTTGCTACAAGAAAAGCGAAGCTTTCACATATAATATTGGTCTTGAAGATTAATAAGCTGCAAGAGAAGCTAAGCTTCCACATATAATGTTGATCTCTTTTTCCGCGTGTTACACTTTAACATACATCACATAAATGTGCCAGTAAAATTTTAATAACGACGTAAATGTCTGATCTTCTGGGCTAGAAATTCTTCTAGATGGCCGTCCCCAAAGAGTTGATTTTTAAATGAGAGTCAAACGCTCTGTGATTTAAAAAATTTGTCGTACAATCTCGCACATAGTTCATCTTACATAAAAGGAAATTAACTTTCAAAGTAACACTTTTCAAACCACCATTCGCAATATTTTCCTGTGACCTGTTAGAAATAGGTTCGGTTCAGCAGTTTCCAGAGAGCACCAGATAACAGGTGTCACTGCACTTGGCGCAGCTACGATGATGCAGGAAGGCCGTATGTTCGTATGCATAAATCATTAAAAGATCTTGCATTAAAACGAATCTAATGTAAACAGTTGTCACTGACACACTTTGCTGTTGGCAGATGCTTGTATGAGCACTGTGTTTTGTTGTATACAGCGCATTTCCTTTGTGACTTAAGTTTTATTTTCATTTTTTTCCCATCTCATTCATGTTTTGTTCCTGCAGTATTATTCTGCAGAAGTGGAATACAGTAATATTCTTAGTTAGAGTATTGGTTCTTACCAGTCAAAATCCCAAAAATTTAACTGAAAACTAAAACAATGAAAAATTCCCAGAATTCCAAAAAAATTCCCGGGTTTTTCCCGGTTGTTCCGGGTCGTATACACCCTGACTGAGTATGCCTATTACTACTACTACTAAGTGAAACAAGTTTTGCAACAAAAATAATAATAATTCAATTGCAAAAGGCTGTAGTTATTATTCTCTGCAGGATAACAACAGCAGCCTGGGTAATTTCTTGCAGATAAATGGGCATTAAAGAACACCTCTTACATAGTGTGGTAAAGTATATGGTTCTAAGAGTCTCTCACTCTCAATGCCTATTCAATCATTGATACTAAAGTGAACCTGATGGCTTGCTTTCACAATTGTTCAAAGACATGTCCACACATGGCTATTGCAGTAATTTATTTTGTCAATAAATGTGACCCCAGTTTCATCCATACATAAAATGTAAGCTGTGAGCTACAGATCTTTAGCTGTCTTAGAATACATTAACAGAAGTGTAATCTGGCACTGAGGACTTGTAGCTAGAGGACTTGCCTCCCCTTTCCTCTGCCACTCCTTAATGGCTTGTTTTGATTGTGGAGCATAGTGGTGAACCCATGTTTCATCGCAGGTGACAATCTGACTCAAAAATGCATCACCTTCTTCTGCAAACCTTGCTGTAAATATCTGACAGACCTCCAAACGTCTCAATTTCAGATTTTTGGTCAAAAGTTTAGGGACCCATCTGGAACATACTTTACGGAAATGAAAAGTATGTTGATTGCTCGACACCTCCCATAGTTGATTCTGACTTTTTGTGCATTTCTGATAATCTCGCCTGTCGATCGTTGTCAATAATGTCTTTAACCGTACGAATGTTTTTGTCTGTAATGCTGGTCCAAGGACAGTGACTGTGTTGCTGATTTTCCTGTGTTCTTGTCCTTCCTTGAACTTCTTATACCAGGCAAACAGACGCATCCTTGATAATATCACCGACTGTGCAATCAATCTTGGCAAATTTCCACTGCTGTAACTCCTTCACAAGCAAGAAATATGATAATTATGCGTTGCGCAATGGAGGGTTGCACCTGTTGCTCAGACATCATGAGCATTACTGATGAAACGGCAGGAAATATCTAACAGAATGCTCTCTTCACTTCTGACGGTTCCGCCTAAGCATAGCACAAGCGCAGGGCCAGTCCTACCACCTGTTAGTGTTCAGGAACAAAAAGCCCGTTCACATTTGATACCCCCCTCGTACTTACAGTATATAATGCAATGCCTAAAGCAGTCAAGTGAAAATCTCAAATAAACTAAAAAATTGCCAATGAAAATTAGAAGACTGCTGAGCACTGTTAAGTACAAAACATTTGTTATGTTTTAATCCTGTCACTACAAGCTGAGCACATACTATGAAACTCTAGTAATCATAAAGTTGCTGGTTTGAATATAATTATTTGCACCTTTATTTACTATGACTTAAAGTTTACATTTATTAACAAATAAAAATGTTTATTAACAAATATGGAATAACAAACTTTAAAAAAACATATTTTCATTTTAATTAATAACTGAATGAAAATGACAGAATTCACAGTGAATTGAAATTTGGTGCAAAAATGCAAAGTGTGAAATGGGCAATAAAATATTTTTCTATTTATGGGGACTGATCATTATTGTGAACTGGTGATACAGCTATTAACGGAAAAAGGAGAGTAGGTTTGGAAAAAGCACTTATTGCATACATCACCTCAGAGAATCCCTTGACAAATAATAGAATACAATCCTATTGGTTGAAGGTCTGTCGGAAGGCAAAGGATGAGATGGTAAGGCTAGAATTGGCCATACGGTCTAATACTGGATCGGCAGCAGCAGAGGAAGAAGAAGAAGAAGAAGAAGAAGAAGCTCATTACCACTGAAGAATGTAAATTTTTTTCATTAAACAGTAATGCATTTCTGATGACTGTAACAAATTTTATTTTAAATGCATGTGATACATAATTAAAAGCAAACATATGTTATTTTTATTAAAAATATGATTCAAGATTTGATAACTAACATTTCTGCTTGGTACTAAATATGAAATTTGGGGAACAAGTAAAAAGAAATTGAGATTCAATACAGCACTTCTGCAAGTACTAGACTTTTACAGTATGGGCTGAGATACTGCCGATTACGTTAACTAATAATAAATGTTTTGTACTTAATAGCAACTGGAGCTCTTATAATTTTTAAAGATAAATTTATCAAGTTGTGTTTGTGTGTTTTGTTATGCTCTATTAGGAAACTGATGCCCTGGCAATGAGCTTCAAATCCTACAAATATGAAGAAGCACCAGGCTGTGAGTTCCCCTTGTATGAACTAAGACAGATTCAACAAGAAATGAGCAATTAACATCAGCAGGAAGACACCCTGCACCACTGTGTAGCGTCCACTCCAGAGAGATGTAAAACAGCTCATACTTCGATAAGTATTTATGTCCAGACACAGATTTATAGGACATTTTCTTTCTAGCTTTGGCAGTACTGTCTACAATACAAATATGAGAGCCTTTTAAACACACTACACACCTCATTATATGACATATGATGCACTGAGTGGTGCACTTTTTTGTTGCTAAAATTCCCTATTCACTAGACTACATTAGCACGAAGGTTCACAAGCAAATTTAACACTCAACAGCTATAGTTGAGGCCACACCTGGTGGCAGGTAAGCTAGGCACATTCTGCACATCTATGTCACGCATTTTCTGACAGCCAATCAGCATTAAGTAGCATTCTTAGCACTCTGCTATGAATGTCGTAGCCAATGCGAGCATTAAACATGATTTTAGTCAGCTATTTAGTGAATTTTTATTCCATTTCTTGCGAGTTATCATCACTAATGTTGGTGATAAGTGACAAATTCTGAATAAACAAGCACGTGGCATAATTTTCAGGATATAGGCTTTCTTCAAGCGCAACATACATGTATTCATGTAATGCAACTGTAACTCAGAACTGGCAGCAATGCAGTCCCCATCCAGGCTTCAACCTGCACGAACCGCCATTGGTCATACATCGGACTGTATGTGATACATAGCTTGACCTTCCTCAGTTGTACACAGCTGTCAACAACAGTGGTTGACATGGCATCGGGAACATGACTCACCTCAAAGTCATCCTCACACACTGCATCCTCACACACTGCATCCTCGTCTTTCTCGTCGTCATCCTCCTCCTCCTCCTCCTCCTCCTCCTCCTCCTCAATGCTGTGAGTGCTAGGGCCGAGAAAATCTTCTGAAGATGAACATTCCTGGAACAGTTTTTAAAAAAATGCTTCATAAGATGAGAGGCACAACAAAGTTAGTGCAATGTAGTCAAATGAAATCATGTGATACTGAGCAAATTAGGAGAAGGAATTTGGGAAGAAAGGTAACTAATGATGGCTGAAGGAAACATAGACTGGCTATAACAAGAAAAATATTTCTGTTAAAGAGAAATTTGCAAATATCTAATACCAATTTAAGCATTAGGAAATCTTTGCTGAAAGTATTTGTCTCCAGTGTAGCCTTTTACGGAAGTGAAATGTGGACAAACAATCAGCTCAGTCAATTAGAGAATATATTTTTTTGGAATGTGTTGTTAATGCTGACGATTAGGTGGTTACAGCGAATAACTAGTGAGGAGCTACTAAACTGAACTGGAGAAAAAAGAAATTTATAGTAAAATTTGAATAAAAGAAGGGATTGGTTGGTATGACACATCCTGGGGAATCAAGCAGTCAACACTTTTGGTTGCAGAGGGGTTGGGGTAAAAATTGCAGAGTGAGACAAAGGCATGAATACATAGAATAGGTTGAAATGGATATAGTTATGCAGATATGAAGAGAGTTGCAAAGGATAGACTAGCATGGAGAGCTGTATCAAACTAGTCTTTGGACTGAAGACCACAAAACACAATACAAGCACTAGACTACAGCAAACTTTCAGACAAAACCACAAATACTCTGTCTACTTCCTTTGTTTTGCATCCAACAAATGCCTTTATGGAAGTGATTACAGCTATATGCATGGCGTTCACAAACATCATATAGAAAATTTGTAATGTACATGTACATATTATAATCAGTGCAGCAGATAATGTCCTTGTTCAAATGCATTAAATGTCAACAACTACAGTTCGTTTAACAGCAAGTCACACAGTTGGGGATGCAATCTCATGTCATAGAGAAGGGTAGTGTCTTTACATGAGAGAGAACATCAACACTGCATTACGTTCCTCAGCGCATTACGAAACAGTGAAAGTGAGCATATGGGAACACTGTCCATCTTACAAAAGGAAGGTTAGGGTTTAATGTCTCATTGACATTGAGGTCTTTAGAGACTGGGTCTCACAAAAAGTCGGAGCACAGAATTTACACCAAGCAACTGGCACTAATACTGCAATTTGTTAATGACTAAAGCAAAATTAATAACAGATGTTGGTGATGAAAGTTGTGAGGTAATTTTTGCACGCTGCTGGGAACCAAGGGAACAGAAAAACTGTGGCACTGTGCAACTGGAAGGGGTCTTAAGGGTAAAAAGGATCATTCTTCCTTTTTTTCAAATTTTGCAATATCTTTCTTGTGGCTACCACTGCAGCTCAGTGGAATGATTTATGTCAAATAAGCAGCTCTACAGCAGCGGGGGTGGACCCCATGCAGCAGTTTCCGCTTGTAAGAATAATAAAGGTACTTCAGGCTGGCCTAGTGCGCTCTCATTGTTTAGCAACCCGTTACATCACTCGGCAGGAGTCTCCGCTTGTAGAGTATGGGAGATTGCAAAATAATTCCTTACGCATTTCTTCTCTTCTCATATATCTTAAAGTTTTGCGCTCATAGGGTTGAACACACTTCATGCTACTGCTGAGCAAGTAATGCTTTCAGAAAATTCAAAGCCAACCAATGGGCAAGCAGAGATCAGTCACAAGGGGTGTGCAGTTTGGCCAGCGAGACAGTGGCTGCAGCAGCGAATCACTCTCTGACATGAGCTAGTAGACACACATGTGCCCTGCGGTAGCTTGCCACAGGTTACATGCCTGCCTGTGCCACATGTGTGCCTGGTGTGCTCGTGCATAAGTTCACATGCCAATCACACTTGCCAAAGCAGTCAACTGGGCCCACAGCAGTCAACCGGTCCAGCTAGTGTGCTATCAGCCATGTGCCACTGCTGCCTGAGACAAACAGAGGCAAGCCACTGTCAGCTGCTGGACCACTGCAAGCCACATCACTTTGATGGACACAGGTGCCACCTCCAATGCTGTCACCACCTTCGTCACCGCTGCCAATACCATGTTGTTGCTGAGGTTGACATTGCCTTCGCCGGTGACTATGTGACGTAAATGCTGCTGCAATGCATTCTGCTTGTTAACAACTCCAGTACACTTCCACCAAGGGATCTTTTCATTGCGTAGAATAGAGCAAGACCTCTTTTATGTACACCTGTCTGGTCTAAGACCCAGTTTTATAACCATGCCTGATTTATGTCCTCGGCAACCAGCAGAGAGGTCTGGATTGGCTCCCAATGCTGCAGCTGTAGTCATGGATGAGCCTGATCACATTACTTTACTGCAACAGCAGATATGAATCTTGACATTTGAAAAAATAGTGCTAAAGGAGCAGCTTGAAGTGATAACTAACGAACATTATGCCAGAGCTGTCAAAAATTAGGTATCTCTCCAACTTGAGCAGAAATTCTCCGAAGCCATATTTAGGGGACCTATAAACAACAACAATTAGAAGTTTAGTTTCACTAAATTCAACTGCCCCTGCACAACATTCAAATATCTGTCCAGTGCAGTGCCATGATACGTCTATGGACTCAAATGGAATACTGTTTTTTTTACGTACACAGCCACTCCCCCATCCCACAAAGGAACTCCTTGAAATACAGCCAGCTAATCTGTATCCTGGTAAATAAAGCCTCTGAATTGTCAAATTATTTAAGTGCTGCTCTGACCTACCAATAATTTCAGAGTCAACATCTCTAAGCAGTTCACTAATTTGATCTCTAATACCTCTTATATTTTGATGAAATATGCTAATTCCTTTTCTACTTGGAAACATGATGTCCTCTGAAGCTGAGCCCTTAGTTAGAGGCACCTCCTTTAAGCAGGTATACCTATCAGCTGACTTCAATCTAAAAAAGGTGGAGCTCTAACACCAACTACTACAGGAACTTTTCCATGAGTGATCCCACCACCATCCACTACACTGTCATCTTTTAGCTTTGCCAGCTTCCCCTTCTCATACTATTGAGATGCAGGCCATGTCTAGTGAAGCCCGATCAACTGATAGACCCAAGTGGCACCACTGAAATGTGACCCATGCCCTCTGCCATCAGCACCCTCTCCAGCCCCATGTTAACGTGCCTAAAAGCCCCATTAAGATGAGGTCGATCATGATGCTGAAACAGTTGCACAAAATATACATTAGTGGCACCAATTTGAGTAGCTATCTTTACCAGCTCACCACCTACATCGTATTCCCTGTCCCTATCAAGACTGTCCCCTGCTCCACTCACTATCACTACCTGATCCTCCTTCCTAAAATTTCTACATATCACCCCTATGCTGTCAGTCACTTGAGCCAACCCTGCACTAGGGTTCACAATGCTGGTGACCTGGTACTCAGTCCCCAACACTTCCTGCAACTGATGACCCACACCTCTACTGTACAAACTACCTATTAGCAGAACCTTCTTCTTCCTGTTAGACTTTGCAACTGACCTAGGTCTCCTAACTGCTAAGGACTGCTGCATGTTCCCTACATCTACAGCTACAAGAGGCTTCTCTCCACTCAGCTCTGACAGTTGGTCAAATCTGTTGTATATGCGCAAAGTATAACTGTCTGAATACCTCCTCCTCCTCCTAGCAGCTTTCTTGGCGACTGCCAGTTCTCATTCCCTACCATCCTTCACCCCCCTCAAACTATCTAGTTCCTCCTTTGCTCATTGTAACTGCACCCGAAAACCACAGATCTTATGCTGCTGCTCCTCTATCAACTTATTTCTACTACAGATTCTGCATTCCCAGGAGAGTATCTCACTATAATGCCCACTGGCTTCCCCACTGCATTCCCCCCCAATGGAAATACTCTGAACAAATCCCACACCATAACCCAATACTCACAAACCTACGACAGAGCCCACACTTCTCACTCATGGTAAAATTTTACAATTACTGAAAAGAAACTACATTATCTAAGTTCAGTCACACCAGTAGAACTATTTATAAAACTAACAATAGTGGTCTCAAAATTCTCTGTCTACTAAGAAAGCAACTACTTGTATTAACACTACTACACCACTGCTAATACCAATACCAACAAAACTTCACAAAACTATTAGCAAAAACCAAAATTTCCAGCGGCCACTGGAACACTCAATGAAGTTAAAACATTGAATGAAAATTTTACTGAAATATTTCACTAAAAACAATAATTGAAGAAATAATAATTCAAGAAGTTGAAGTGAGAGCAAATCATGTGTTCATATGTGGAATAAATCCACAAATAGATAGTGAGGTAAAGGTAGCCTCCCCCACCTCCTTGCATGTAGCAGTCAAACTTGTTCTATTATGTAAAGAAGTGGGAAGATTTGTATCTGTCCCAAGCATGCCAGTGAAGTGTGACATGTGTTCATTAATGACATGAATTGCCAAAGATGCAAGATGCCCAAACATACAGCTCAGTGCTGCTGGGCCTCCTGTTGTAAGAGATGCCTTATCATCAGACACAAACAGGATCGTTGTCCACAAAATAAGTGGCCAAATTCCCCCAAGAGGTATGTGCCAGCAGGCAGCAAGAAAAATGATCAGTCAAACAGGGGTACTAATACATAGGGAAACGAGTGTGGGGCAGGTTCTGCCACCCGCTCTCGCCCTCAATTAAATATATGAACCCTATAAAAAGGGGAGAGCTCACTGAGGTGTCAAATTTAGTTTAACAGGGCACACTCAGATGGAAAACTGTCAAAATTCTTGTGGATACCACAGCTCAGATTAGTGTTCTTTTTGCTTCTAATAACGAAAAGCATGTACTAAAACTGTCACATTACAATATAAGTGGACTTAGAGATGAGATAATAATTCCTGCAGGCAACTGCACAACAGACTTGCACCTGAAAGGAAAAAGTATGTCTCTGATGTGGAAGTAGTACGGAAATGTCGACAGGACTTTGATGTTATCTTAGGGAATGATTTTCTAACATGCTATCATGTTGTCATAGATTATAACATGCTCGGTGTCCAAATCAATGATTCTGTACACTGTTTGAACAGTGAGGATGCATCACAATTGCGAGGAACTTGCGACAGAGGGCCCACCTCACAAACTCCAACCAAGTTGTGCATAAGGGTGTTGAAAAGTATGACATACTGCAAAAGTCTGTGGTGGAATGGGAAGAGTTCCCTGGATTGATATCAAAGACACGGAACCACTAAGATCGGACTTTCTGGTCGATTTGATCGCCCAGCAGAATGACTTCCTCAACAAGTTGCAAGTACACGTTAAAAGAGGTTTGAGTAAATTAGAGATTAAGGGAACAGGTTTCAAATATCTGAGTGTGTTGACAATTTTGGTCAACAGGATATAGAAATACCACAAAGTACAACTGTGGGCCAGTGGTGATGAGTTTGTAGAACCCAAAAGTTGCAAAACCAAAACAGATTAAAAGAAAGAATCAGTAAGGGAGGTTTGCATGATAGCACCTTCATTAAGAGATCAGTTAAAGAAGAAGTTGGCATGCTGTCCAGAGCCAGAGCAAAATCTTTTATACCCAGTTTCGAGGAGTATGCACAACTGTTTGAGGAAAGGTTGTGTTTGCCAGCTACTGAGCTCACACAGCATGAAATTCCCGTGGGGGACACAAGACCAATAAAAAAGAAAGGCTATTGAATACCATACCACCTATAGCCTGTCGTTGAAGACACTATTCAACAGCAGGTGCCTGCAGGGATAATTCAACCCTCTGCAAGTCCTTGTTCACGTTCTATCATTGTTGTTCCCAAAAAATTAATCAGCGGCACAAAAGCCTATCACGTATGTGTCAATATGAGGGCGGTAAACGAGGTTACCACACCTGATACCTACCCCCTGCCATATATTGACGTGACCTTAGACAGAGTGTAAAACTGCAAATACTTTAACACCCTGGACATGAATTCTGGATATCATCAGATTCTGATTGCACGACAAGACAGACCTAAAACTGTGTTAGTGATTCTGTCTGTGGTGTATAAATTCTTGTGCATGCCTTTTGGTCTAAGAAAATGTGTGCACCACTTGTCAAAGATTTGTCGACTTGTTAAGAGGTTTTAACCCTACTGTGTGCCTCGTGTATCTAAAAAACACCATAATTTTTGGGAAAACAATTGAAGAGCAGGCAGAAAGATTAAGAAATGGATTGCCTCACATTCATAACGCAATTTGAGTTGAAAGTTAGAAAAATGTTCTTCTGCACAGTCACAGGTTCAGTACCTGGGACATGTCATTAGTTCAGGAGGAGTTAAGCCAGATCCTGGGCTGAGTGAGGCAGTAGATAATTTCCCAGTGCCAAAAGGTGTTCAAGAGTTACAATCTTTTCTTGGCTTAGCCAATACTATCATTGAGTTGTACAAGATTATGTTACAATAACAAAACAATTGACAAATCTATTAAAGAAAGGTATAGTGTTTGAATCGACAGAGGAGTGTGATGCAGAGATGAGAAAAATTAAAAATGTAATGACTAGTTCACCTCTATTATTATATCCAGACTTTGAAAAAAACATTCATCTGTTCAAGTGATGCATCGGATTACATGGTTGGGGCTGTTTTGAGCCAGGAA
Source organism: Schistocerca americana (assembly GCF_021461395.2). Lineage (NCBI taxonomy): Eukaryota > Metazoa > Arthropoda > Insecta > Orthoptera > Acrididae > Schistocerca > Schistocerca americana. The sequence continues at coordinate 19,121,329 of NC_060127.1, read as the reverse complement.
ATTGACGGTGAGTAAAGATCTATAGGTTATGCCTCCAGGCAAATGAATTCTGCAGAAATTAACTACAGCAATATCAAGAAAGAGTTGCTAGCTCTCATGTTTGGTATAAATTACCTTCAATTATGTTTGTATGGATGCCAATTCACTGCAGTTACATACCACGCCACACTAGTTTGGATGCTGAGTTTAAAGGACCCCAGCAGTCATTCGACTACGTGGGCATTAAAATTATCAGAGTATGATTATACAGAATGAGATTTTCACTCTGCAGCGGAGTGTGCGCTGATATGAAACTTCCTGGCAGATTAAAACTGTATGCCCGACCGAGACTCGAACTCGGGACCTTTGCCTTTCGCGGGCAAGTGCTCTACCAACTGAGCTGCAAGGTTCGCAGGAGAGCTTCTGTAAAGTTTGGAAGGTAGGAGACGAAATACTGGCAGAAGTAAGGCTGTGAGGACCGGGCGTGAGTCGTGCTTCGGTAGCTCAGTTGGTAGAGCACTTGCCCAGCGAAAGGCAAAGGTCCCGAGTTCGAGTCTCGGTCGGGCACACAGTTTTAATCTGCCAGGAAGTTTCATATCAGCGCACACTCCGCTGCAGAGTGAAAATCTCATTCTGGAAACATCCCCCAGGCTGTAGCTAAGCCATGTCTCTGCAGTATCCTTTGTTTCAGGAGTGCTAGTTCTGCAAGGTTCGCAGGAGAGCTTCTGTAAAGTTTGGAAGGTAGGAGACGAGATACTGGCAGAAGTAAGGCTGTGAGGACCGGGCATGAGTCATGCTTCGGTAGCTCAGTTGGTAGAGCACTTGCCCGCGAAAGACAAAGGTCCCGAGTTCGAGTCTCGGTCGGGCACACAGTTTTAATCTGCCAGGAAGTTTTATGATTATGCAGTTTGGCATAAACCTATCCATTTGCTAGGAAATGCTGATGCCCTTAGCTGAAAAAATTAGAGTTGTGGAAACAGATGATGTTTTTGTAGAAGAATTGAAAGAAAGTTACTCTAAAAAAATGTAACTTAGATGAATGTGACTCGTGCAAAGTGGAAATCGACACAAAAGCATAGCTTCCTCAAAGACATTCCATTTAAATGTACAATATCTCAGAAATAGACTATACTTATTACAAATATTCACAGAGAAATACTCACCACTTGTTTTAGTAGTAACTGATCACTGACTAAAATCCAGTGATGTAATATATTACAGATTAGAAGGGTACAGCAAACAGTTATTGTAGGCACTATTATAAAGGTGGTGATGTAGTAATTTATGTTTGTAAACATAAAGCAGTTAAATAAAATGGAATCCTAATGCAGTTTTACAATGAGTACTGTATGCCATTGGCCCCTTACTTAGCTTGCATTTATCATGAATCTCTCGCCCCGCACAAAGCACCAAGTGACTGCAAAAAAGCACAGATGACTCCTACATATAAGAAGGGTAAAAGAATGGACACGCAAAACTACAGACCAAAATACTTAACATTGCTTTTGCTGAATGTATTCTGAGTTCAAATGCAATAAATTTCCTAGAGACTGGAAAGCTTATGTCCACGAATCAGCACGATTTTAGAAACCATCACTTGTGTGAAACTCAGTTTGCCCTTCTTTCATAAGATATATTGTTAACTATAGGCAAAAGGCAACAGGCAGATTCCATATTTCTAGATTTTCATAAAGCATTTGACATGGTACACAACCGGAAACTGTTAACCAAGGTATGAGCTCATGGAATAGGTACCTAGATATAGGAGTGGCTCAAAAACTTTTAAGTAATAGAACCCAGTATGTTGTCCTTGGCAGCAAGAGTTCATCAGAGACAAGGTTATCATCAGAAGGGTCCCAGGGAAGTGTGATAGGATCACTGTTATTTTCTATACACATAAATGATTTGGCAAACAGGGTGGACAGCAATCTGTGGTTGTTTGCTGATGATGCTGTGGCATTGATTTTTTAATTCTGTCAGAGACGGCAAAGGACTTGAAAGAACAGTTAAATTGAATGGATAGTGTACTGAAAAGAAAGTTACAAGAACATCAACAAAGGTAAAACAAGGGCAATGGAAAGCTAGTAGAAGTAAATTAAGATGATAGTGGCAGAATTAGATTAGGAAATGAGACATTAAAAGTAGTAGATGATTTTTGTTATTTGAGCAGCAAAATAACTAATGATGGCATATATAGGGAATATATAAAATGCTGTCAGGCAATAGCAAGAAAAGTACTTCTGAAAATGAATAATTTATTAACATCTAAAATAAGTTTAAGTGCTAGGTTGTGGGCAGTTCTAGAAGCAAAAGAAGTGATTGCTGCCCCCCCCCCCCCCCCCCACCTTTTTTTTTTTTCTTTTTTCTTTTTTTTGCACTTTAAGAATTATAAAAGAACAAGAACCACTACAAAGCCCAAATGTTTTAGTGTATTTTCTAAATATACAAAGAAATAATTTTCTTAGTGTAGCAGTTTACATTTCATTCATATAATGAGACTTTTGTAGAAAAAGTTATAGTAACAGAATAACATAATTCAGAAAATGGAAAAGCCAGACTGGACTGTAACAATACAATAAAAAGGAAAGTTTCTAGTCACCATATAGCAGAGATGCTGAGTCACAGAAAGGCATAACAAAGACTGTCAGAAAGTTCGCTTTCGGTCAACAAGGCCTTTGTCAAAAATAAACACACACATACACACAGATGAATTTTAGTACTTACTGGAGTTTCTTCCTTAACAGATACATACTCCATCTCTTGCTTTGGGGATGCAAGTGGGTCGGCCTCAACCTGAATGAAAACAAATTATTTAAGTACAGGTGCAACACAGTACAGGCAGTGCTTATGAAATCAATCTACAGAATATAAATGATTACGTTGTGACAACAGAAACTCTGTGCCTGGATTTAAAAGCTATCATGAGCAGACGTCTTATCTGTTAAGCTATCTGAGCACACTTCCCACCCTGATTCTGACCTCCATTATCATCAATTTTTCCACCTGTGATTTCTGAACACTGCCACCAGAGGTTCTCAGATGGGGTACATGGGAATAGCATCACAGTTCATGGAGGGCTGTCACTTACCCTATCCATTCAGTTTGCTCTTTACGTAGAATATTCTTGCAGGTGATTGTTTTCTAATATAATCCAAATATATCACCACATAGCAGGAATGATATTGGTACTCTTAGAATAATAACTAAAATGTGACTTCACAAATTCAATTCAACAACCTGAGCATAATAATTATTAGTTACCATTTGCAGGAACAAATTACTTTTAAATAGATTTACAGCAGATCTGTGAATTATATTTCGAACAATCGGACTTAAAAATCCCTGTTTGAACAAGAAAACAGTTAATTTGTGTAAAACTCATACATGCGTTATCCATACAAGTAGACTGAAAAAAATTACATTATATTATGTTACATTATATTACTTTATATTGGATGGTTCTGCCTCACTGTTACCTGTTACATGTGAACTGCTTACACATGTTTTAACAACAAAACTTGATTACCAAGAGAGATCAACTAAAAAAAAGCAGAAATAATTATATGTTCAGCAGACTAGATATAGAGACACTACTGTCATATCTCACTGTGGAACTATAAATATTTAGCTCTGGGCAGGAGCAGGTAAAGGAACTATGGCTCAAGAGTAAAAGAACAATTAACCATCCATTTTATAAAACTGTACACAGCACAACAGCTTATGGTGAGAGTGACTCGCCTTGTACAGTCACTATAAAGAAATTTTTAAATAACCAGGAACTACAGCATAACAGGTGTAAACAAAAAAAGCATAGCGTGCAGGTACAGAGATGGTGCATGAAATACGTTTGGCCGTCAAGAGAACAATCTGTGAATCCATCAGTGACTATCTCAGCAAGATAGATGTCCCATGAAACTCAAAGAAATTCTCGTCATTTGTAGAGGGTGTTAGTGGTACTAAGGTTAGTGTCCAGCCTTCAAAGATGAGATAGAAATTGAAGTTGAGGGTAGCAAAGCAAAAGCAGAAATTTTCAACTTTGTTTCAAAATGTTCCTTTACCAAGCTATACCCAGGAGTGTTGCACAAATTAGAAACATAAAAGAATAAAGAAGTACTGCAGAATAGGCCATGGAGGTTGAGACCAAGGAGTCTCTAGTTGGAGATGTAGAGATACATTGGTAATTTTAGGTTATGTTCTTTGTTTTCACTGATTCATGTCGCGTACTTAGAAATATAGGTAATTTTTGGTGTATTCCTACTTTTTTATAATTATTCCTTCTGGGTGATGGTGAGTATTAAACTTAAATGAGGTTTAGCGACTGTTATGATCTTGCTCATCTTCGGAGCAGAAGGAATTATCAATCAGCCTTTGTGGAAAAGGGTTTTGTTCATGCAGCAGCTGGAGATACTCCTCACGAATCACAGGTGGTTATTGAGACTAACCTTTGATACCTGGGAGGTAGGGAACCAAGTGAGAAGGTTGCATCTTAAAAGTGCTAAAGGAAGCAAAAGGGGACAGTACAATATGGGATGTAGGGAGTGAACATTATAAACTTAAGTTTTCCTGCGATAAGCTGAGACAGTAGTTGCAGAGAGTAGGAGGTACAATCCCATATTCTCTAGTACAGAGGAAGAGAGGATAGCTGAATGCTGGTGGTAAACTATTATAAACCATGTCTGGCACAGCAAATAATGATGATATTTCAAGTTTGATAGTAAAACAGGTCAAATGCAAGAAGTAGCAAGACACAGAGAAACAATATTTGACTGGAATATGATTCAGATTATGGGTATGGAGCTAGGATTGTTAAATATAACTAAAATGATGCATAAAATAACAACTGAATTGCAGCAATATGCTAATAACACAAAGATAACTTTGAATAAGGATTTGTGTATAATACAGAATCACCTGAAAAATTACATAACAAAGTAGGGATAGCTAGATTAATGACAGTATTAGCAAACAGTTTAAGTGACAAAGCAGCGTAGAAAAAATTCAAGAAGCTACCAACCATGCTACAGATAAACAATTAAGCACTACGTGGTTAAGACCAAAAACATTTTCCCAAGGATCACTGGAGGCAGGAAGGGAATTTCCCTCATGTCTGCAGCATGTTGCTTCCATAAATAATAGCAATATAGCCTTTTACTATCATGTTTTCATAGTTAAAACTTATTCTGATAAATCACATTAATGTACATTAATGTACAATTCCCAGTAACTAGCTTTAAGTCACGATTTGAATGTTAACGAGTCATGCATTTCTAAATGGATGGAGTCTTATTGAAAGATGGATTAAATTCTCATTCAATAAAGTATTACTTGTATCTAAATGACTGGAATTGCACATAGTTCTATCAGTAGAAGATCTTGGTAAGCATATAAATGAAATTATTACTATTTGTCCTCCACAAGTAGTTCAAATGGATAATGTGTCATGTGTGGTACAATTATTTTTGAGGAATATGAATGTGCCAGAATGTAAGAAGGTAGTCATGAAGCCACAAACACATTTTCAGCGAGTCTGAAATCATTGGGTTTATTCTGTGTACAAGCCACAAACAGTAATACTTAATTGTTAAAAAGAAACAACTTTTAAAGAAATGACAAAAGTGTAATTTCAGTTTAGGGCTATATTAATCAATTGAACAGAATGTGATACAGCAAGAGTTGACTTTCAATTCCCAGCAAACAACATAAGTACTATGGTGATTACAAGAGTACAACCAACATCATACTGGCTAGAAAATCCTTTCAGCATTTTACCTACTCGGAATATTTCTTTTCTAAATCATACACTAGATGCTTTGGCACTACAAGGCATAGATAAACTAACTTATGTAGAAAATGGGCAAATCGCTATCGATCAAATGTTAATAAATGTTCAGGAATATCACCATGAGTGAAACCAGAACAAGATTACCATTAGTATAACAGCCACTAGTATGATTGCACTACTAGCAGTCATTTGTACAGTTTACCTTTCCTAATGCATAAAATAACAGAAACAGAGTTAAAAACCACACACAAGATCGCCTGGAATGGATTGTAGCAGAAAGAAAAACAGAAATTGTAACACAGGTTAAGTTGGTAAAGAATTCTGTAAGCAGAGTAAGATTTTTATATTGATGGTTAATATTTTTTTTGTTTTTCCTAAAATTCAGGATGAATTTTTTAGTGGATTGGAATATGTGGCATACCAACCTTGAACAAGGCAGGAAGCGGTTAAAATTGTTGAAGTGCTACAGTGAAGCTACCTCATTTACAATACAGCAGTGTCAACACGAGGCAGGCACAAACATTACACCACCAAGACTGAATCAGGTGAAACACAGCATTGGCACTCCTGGTGAAGCAGACAGCAGATCTCTGCAGAAATGTAATGGGACAGAGCAGCTGGACAGGATCATGTCACTTTCATTACATGACGGAAGAAACACTGTTGCTAATGCAGCAATGCAACTAAGAGATTTTACAAACTAGTCCTCTACTACAACAAACTTGTTTGATACCTTCACAACACTAAGAATAATGTTATCATGACAATTAATGTCAGATAAAGATTAGTCACTATTATGTTTGCACTCAATTCCCTGGTTACAGTAAAGTCACATCTGACATAAGTCTATTGTAGACTGCCTGTTCAACAACAGTCACTACTGAGAGTGATGGCTACTTCACCATAATCACCAGTTACTGAGTTCAACACCACAAACTACTGCTGACACAAATGAGTCTTCCCTATCATTCCAGGTCATGACACCAGCCCTCCTGACACTCCAACAGACTGATCAGGATATACCTGAATGGCAAGTCATGATCATAGTCCTACACAGCAACAATCATTGCGGTCCAACAGATGATGAAGAATGGCTGTGAGTGAGAGTGGAAGGAGAACCTCCGAAATCGGCGTAAGTCCAACATGTGTGCGGTCGTCACTCACTGTTACATCATTTCTGTACAGCCAGTGCCAGATCCAGCAAGGGCGGCAAACCACCACCAGCAGCTGGCCACAAATGGGGGGTGGGTGGAGGGCATCAACTACCTTCAGTGCGCAGCGGGCTACTTACAATGCGAATCTTCAATGAACATCAAAAGTCAATGTCAACAGTCAGTCAAAACACTGGCTCTAAGTTATAGAAATAAATAACTAATTCTGAACCTTCTTTCACAGTGTCTACAGGCAACAATGTATCACCACCTCATTCTGAGGAAAACTGGCAAGGCTGAACCACCTCTGCTTCCACTCTCTCAACAACTGCCTCTCGCAGGACCTTACTAATTAAATAAATTCAATAAAAGCTACTAAAATGTACTAGCTTAAGATATTTCACCCCCCCCCCCCCACCCCCCCACCCCCCCATGAACCATGGACCTTGTCCTTGGTGGGGAAGCTTGCGTGCCTCAGCAATACAGACAGTCATACCATAGGTGCAACCACAAAGGAGGGATATCTGTTGGTAGGCCAGACAAACGTGTGGTTCCTGAAGGGGGGCAGCAGCCTTTTCAGCAGTTACAGTGGCAACAATCTGGATGATTGACTGATTTGGGCTTGTAACCAAAACGGCCTTGCTGTGCTGGTACTGTGAATGGCTGAAAGCAAGGGAAAACTACAGCCACAATTTTTCCCAATGGCATGGAGCATTACTGTATGGTTAAATGATGATGGAGTCCTCTTGGGTAAAATATTCTGGAGGTACAATAGTCCCCCATTCGGATCTCCGGGCGGGCACTACTCAGGAAGATGTCATTATCAGAGCATGGAATATCAGGTCCCTTAATCAGATAGGTAGGTTAGAAAATTTAAAAAGGGAAATGGATAGATTAAAGTTAGATATGATGGGAATTAGTGAAGTTCGGTGGCAGGAGGAACAAGACTTCTGGGCAGGTGAATAAAGGGTTATAAATAAACAATCAAATATGGGTAATTCAGCAGTAAGTTTAATAATGAATAAAAAAATAGGCGCACAGGTAAGCTACTATTAACAGCATAATGAACGCATTAGTGTGGCCAAGATAGACACAAAGCCCATGACTATCACAATAGTACACGTATATATGCCAACTAACTCTGCACATGACAAAGAGATTGAAGAAATGTATGATGAGATAAAAGAAATTATTCAGATAGTGATGGGAACTAAAACATTAATAATGGTGGGGGACTGGAATTCAATAGCAGGAAAATGAAGAGAAGAAAAAGTAGTAGGTGAATATGGACTGGGGATAAGGAATGAAAAAGGAAGACTCCTGGTAGAATTTTGCACAGAACATAACTTAATCATAGCTAACACTTGGTTTAAGAATCATGAAAGAAGGTTGTGTACATGGAAGAGGCCTGGAGACAGTGAAAGGTTTCAGATAGATTATATAATGGTAAGACAGGGATTTAGGAACCAGGTGTTAAATTGTAAGACATTTCCATGGGCAGATGTGGACTCTGACCACAATCTATTGGTTATGAACTGTAGATTAAAACTGAGGAAACTGCAACAAGGTGGGAATTTAAGGAGATGGGTGCTGGATAAACTAAAAGAACCAGAGGTGGTAGAGAGTTTCAGAGAGACCATTAGCAATGATTGACAATAACGGGGCAAAGAAATACAGTAGAAGAAGAATGGGTTGCATTGAGAGATGAAATAGTGAAGGCACCAGAGGATCACGTTGGTAAAAAGATGAGGGCTAGTGGAAATCCTTGGGTATCAGAAGATATATTGAATTTAATTGATCGAAGGAGGAAATATAAAAATGCAGGCAAAAAGGAACACAAACGTATCAAAAATGATATCGACAGGAAGTAAAAAAGGGCTAAGCAGGGATGGCTAGAGGACAAATGTAAGGATATAGAGGCATATATCACTAGGGATAAGATAGATGCTGCCTACAGGAAAATTAAAAAGACTTTTGGAGAAAAGAGAACTGCTGTATGAATATCAAGAGCTCAGATGGAAAACCATTTCTAAGCACAGAAGGGAAGGCAGAAATGTGGAAGAAGTATATAGAGGGCCTATACAAGGGCGATGTATTTGAGGGCAATATTACGGAGATGAAAGAGGATGTAGGTGAAGATGAATGGGAGATTTGATACTGCATGAAGAGTTTGACAGAGCACTGAAAGACGTAAGCCGAAACAAGGGCCCAGGAGTAGACAATATTCCATTAGAACTACTCATAGCCTTGGAAGAGCCAGCTGTGATAAGACACTACCATCTGGTGAGCAAGATGCATGAGACAGGCAAAATACTCTCGGACTTCAAGAATATAATAATTCCAATCCCAAAGAAAGCAGGTGTTGACAGGTGTGAGAAAACTACCGAACTATCAATACCAGAGAAGGAAAGTTGCTACTCACCATATAGCGGAGATGCTGAATCACGATAGGCACAATAAAAAGATTCACACAATTAAAGCTTTCGGCCATTAAGGCCTTTGTCAGCAGTAGACACACACACACACACACACACACACACACACACACACACACACACACACACACACACACACCTGCAGTCTCAGAGAGCTGAGACCCCACTGCGAACAAAGTGGGGTCCCAGCTCTCTAGACTGCAGATGTGTGAGCAAGTTGGGTTTATGTGCGTGTATGTGCATGTGTGTGTGTCTACTGCTGACAAAGGCCTTAATGGGCGAAAGCTTTAATTGTGTGAATCTTTTTATTGTGCCTATCGTGATTCAGCATCTCCGCTATATGGTGAGTAGCAACTTTCCTTCTCTGGTATTGTTACATTCCATCCCGGATTTTCCATTGTTTGATTTTTACCCAACTATCAGTTTAATAAGTCATGGCTGCAAAATACTAACTCGAATTCTTTACAGACGAATGGACAAACTGGTAGAAGCCAACCTCGGGGAAGATCAGTTTGGATTCCACATAAATGTTGGAACACGTGAATCAATACTGACCTTATGACTTATCTTGGAAGATAGATTGAGGAAATGCAAACCTACATTTCTAACATTTGTATACTTAGAGAAAGCCTTTAACAATGTTGACTGGAATACTCTCTTTCAAATTCTTAAGGTGGCAGGGGTCAAATACATGGAGCGAAAGGCTATTTACAATTTGTACAGGAACCAGATGGCAGTTATAAGAGTTGAGGGGCATCAAAGGGAAGCAGTGGTTGTGAAGGGAGTAAGACAGTGTTGTAGCCTAACTCCGTTGTTATTCAATCTATATATTGAGCAAGCAGTAAAGGAAACAAAGAAAAATTTGGAGTAGGAATTAAAATCCATGGAGAAGAAATAAAAACTTTAGCTTCACACAAGATATCGTAAGCATGTCAGAGACAGCAAAGGACCTGGAAGAGCAACTGAACGGAATTGACACTGTCTTGAAAGGAGGATATAAGATGAAGATCAACAAAAGCAAAACAAGAATAGTGAAATGTAGTCGAATTAAATCAGGTGATGCTAAGGGAATTAGATTAGGAAATGAAACACTTTAAAGTAGTCGATGAAGGTCGAAGTAGAGATGATATAAAATGTAGACTCGCTATGACAAGGAAAGCATTTCTGAAGAAGAGAAATTTGTTAACATCAAGTATAGATTTAAGCATCAGGAAGTCCTTTCTGAAAGTATTTATATGGACTGTAGCCATGTATGGAAGTGAATCATGGACGATAAACAGTTTAGACAAGAAGAGAATAGAAGCTTTCGAAATGTGGTGCTACAGAAGAATGTTGAAAATTTGATGGGTAGATCATGTAGCTAATGAGTAGGTACTGAATAGAATAGGGGAGAAGAGAATTTGTGGCACAACTTGACTTGAAGAAGGGATTGGTTGGTAGGACACATTCTGAGGCAACAAGGGATCACCAATTTAGTATTGGAGGGCAGCTTGCAGGGTTGTAGGTTGCAGTAGGTACCTGGAGATGAAGAAGCTTGCACAGGATAGAGTAGCATGGAGAGCTGCATCAAACCAATCTCTGGACTGAAGACCACAACAACAACACACCTTTACAATTATTTGTTGCATTGCTTTAAGAAATTAGTTTTCCAGGGTAACTAGAAGTTTGAAATTTTAGACAGTTATAATGTCATTTTTTCAGATGTAGCAATTCTTAATATGAAAATAGGGCTTCAAATTAGAAGATTTCAGGGTTGCCACAACTTTCACCAAGTGAAATTCCCTGATATTTCCCTGATTTCCAGACAAGTTCTAGCATTTTTCCCTGACAAATGATGAGATCTAAAAAATATATAAGAGCTTCTGTATTTCTTCCCCCGTGTGAGCAAGAACCTTAACTTCAACGTCTTTTGTAATGAACTGTTTTTAGATGGATGAAGCAAGCTAAATGGTACTTGCGTTTCATTAAGACCACTGTTGTTATTTTATTTCAATAAAACAAAACCCATTTGGTGACAAACATAAGCATTTCCTTGGAGTCGCTAGACAGATTTAAAATACCTTCACCGATTTCAAAATAACGTCAAAAAAATGTAGGACTCTTGAAAGAAGTGTATAAAAAAGGGAAGAGTTGTGTAAACCAATACTATAGGTGACAGCCAATAAAATGTTGGTCCTACTAAGTTTGTTCTTGTCGGTTATTACCCACTGCATTATATCTATTATTTTACAGGTATTGTGTGATTTTTCTTTTGAGAAATACATGAGTACATAGCATACAAACCATCAGCGCCTGCCACAATTTTCTTCTTCTTACTGTCCGCACTTTCTAATATATAAACTACTTTCAAGGTGTAAAATGTGCTATAATAAATAAAATGTCTGTAAAATGCCGCACTGTACAATTTACTTGTGGTGAGACAGTCGCAATTCCTGAAACACACTGCCCGTGGTCTCCACGCGGTCGAAAATGGAGCACCACAGTCCTGGTTCCATGCATACACCATGAAAATCCACCACAATACACCACACACAGAGAGACCCAGACTGTGGACAGATTGCAGATTGTTGAGACTAGATCCGATGGGCAGGGCCTGCAAATTAGTGGGAAATAACGGGCTTCAGATTGGCAGGCTCAATCCATTACAGATACCCACAGAAATGGCCTATGGCTTTGGACCATAACAGAAATCCACTCATGTGGCCAGCTATTCATGAGTCACAGACACCGTGCTGATGAAATGAGACCGTGGCGATCAATCCATGCAACAGATGACTTGCGCAAATCAATACTATTGAGGATAGGTAGCAACTTGCTGTAAACATGATCACTGAACCACAGACAGGCACGTAAAAGTGACAATCACACCCCCAGAACTAAATTTTTGGTCAGAGCCTTTGTCAGAAAACGAGAGCATACAGACATCCACACAATCACTCAGACACAAGTCATGCGGACATGACCACTGTCTCGGGCCACTGTGTCAACAATCTCTGAGAATCAGGTCCAAACAAACCACTCCTCACGCCTCCCTGCTTCCTGCCTCCTGTTGGCAGCTGCAAGGCTAGCGGTGAGAAGTGGTGGCAGCACTGACTCAAGTGGGGGAGGGGAGGGGGGGAGTGGTAGGAAGGGGAGAAGTAGTACGAATGAGAGAGTAGGGAGACGGCACATGTACTCAGCTGCGCCCAGCCAGCAATGATGCACGACATCTCAGTAAACAAACCATTTCATCTACAAAAATGAGATTTTTCCAGTGTTTTCTTCAAATTTCCCTGATATTTCCAATTTCCCTGAAACATTTGAAATTCCCATATATTCCCTGATTTCCAGAATTTGTTGCAACCCTGGATTTAATGTTTCACCTAGTAGAATTTGTAGTCATATTTGTAGTGAGAAGATTTTTTTTATTTTTATCATTTATGTCCACGTTCTCACGGAACACGCCTTGTCTTTTCTGAAGGTATGTGTCTATAGTGTGGCCTTGTAAGGAAGCAAAATATGGATGATAGGACAAGAAAATTAAAAATGCTTTTGAAATGTGGTGCCACAGAAGAATGTTGAGCATTAGATGGGTAGATTGAACAGCAAGTAAGAAGGTACTGGGTTGAAATGGGGAACATATAAAATTTATGGCACAACTTCGCGTAAAAAAAGGAACTGGTTGATAGAACATAGCCTGAAGTGTCAAGGAATCGCCAGTTTGGTAACGGAAGGAAGTGTGGAGGATAAGAACATTAGAGGGAGACCATGGCGTGCACACAGTAATCAGTCAAAATGTATGTAGGTTGCAGTAGTTATTCAGACACAAAGGGTCTTGCAAAGAATAGAATAATGTGAACAGCTAAATACAACCAGTACACACAGTAATCAGTCAAAATGTATGTAGGTTGCAGTAGTTATTCAGACATAAAGAGTCTTGCAAAGGATAGAATAATGTGGACAGCTAAATACAACCAGCCTTTGGACTGAAGACAACATCAAGAAGCCATAAAAAAACCTGAAAAAACCTTCTGAAGTTTCTTTTGATTTAATTTAGTAACTTTGTGAGAGATGACATTTACTGAATTTTATGAGAGCATGTGATTTCATATTAGTCAAGTGATATATATAGTGCACATAATCACATGTCAATATTACAAGAAGGATAGATTGCTACCAACCTCATTGCAGAGAGACTGAGTCACAGATTAGCACAACAAAAAGACCACTACACACATAAGCATTGGGCCAGAAGGCCTTCTTCCGAAACACACACACACACACACACACACACACACACACACACACACACACACACACACACAATATTACAATATGTCAATATAACAATATGTCACACACACAATATGTCAATATTATGAGAAGGATAGATTGCTACCTACCTCATTGCAGAGAGACTGAGTCACAGATTAGCACAACAAAAAGACCACTAAACACATAAGCATTGGACCAGAAGGCCTCTTCCGAAACACACACACACACACACACACACACACACACACACACACACACGCACAAATGCAGCTCACACACACGTGAGCACCATCTCTGGCCACCAAGGTAGACTGCAAGCAACTGCACATGATGGGAGAAGCAGTCTGACTGATGGGTATAATGAGGTGCCTGGGGGTGGGGAGGGGAAGCGATAGCAGGTTCGGGTGGGGGACAGTAAAGTGCTGCTTGTGGGAGCATACAGTGACAAAGTGGCAAGAGGACAGAGCAGTGAGTGCATTCAGGAGATTAGACAGATGGCAAAGCAGGAAACGATGGGAGGAAAAGGCGAGAAGTAAAAAGACTGTGGGTGTGTGGTGGAACAGAAGACTGTGTGGTGCTGGATTGGGAATGGGGAATGGGATAAGTTCGTGAAGGACAGCAACTGACAGAGGTTGAAGCCAGGGGGGTTATGGTAACTTAGGATATACTGGACAGTTCAGAAAATTTTGTGTTGGTAGGAAGGATCCACATGGCACAGGCTGTGAAGCAGTCACTGAAGTAAAGAATGTTGTGTTGGGCAGCATGCTAAGCTACTGGGTGTTCCAACTGTAAATTACCTACAGTTTGTTGGTGGCCATTCATGTGGACAGACGGTTTGTTGGCTGTCATGCCCATAAAGAACACAGCACTGCAACTTAGCTTGTGGATCACATTACTGGTTTCACTGGTAGTCCTTCCTTTGACAGGATAGGTGATGCTTATGACTGGACTGGAGTAGGTGGTGGTGGGAGAATGCAAGGGACAGGTCTCGTATCCACATCTATTACAAGGCTACGAGTCATGAGGTAAGGGGCTGGGAGCTAGGGTGGCGTCAAGATGGACAAGATATTGGCTAGGTTCGCTGGGAGGTGGAATACCACTGTGAGAGGTGGTGGTGGTGGGTAGTGTTTAACGTCCTGTCGACAACGGGGTCATTAGAGACGGAGCGCAAGCTCGGGTTAGGGAAGGATATCGGCAGTGCCCTTTCAAAGGAACCATCCCGGCATTTGCCTGAAACGATTTAGGGAAATCACGGAAAACCTAAATCAGGATGGCTGGAGATGGGATTGAACCGTCGTCCTCCCGAATGCGAGTCCAGTGTGCTAACCGCTGCGCCACCTCGCTCGGTCCACTGTGAGAGGGGTGGGAAGGATAGTGGATAGCACATTCCTCATTTCAGGGCATAACAGGAGGTAGTTGAAACCCTGGCAGAGAGTGTGATTCAGTTACTCCAGTCTTAGGTGGTACTGAGTCACAAGGTGAATGCCCCTCTGTGGCCACGCAGTTGGACTTATGGAGGTGGTGGGTAAGGCTGGTATTACACTATCAAATATCTTTGTCAAAGATGTGATCAAATATTCGTCAAATATATTTGACAAAGATCTTTGACATGGCGCTAAGAAGGGGTATTACACTGTCATCATATTTTTTGTTAAAGTTCAAGATGGCTGACAACAACAACTTACTATTAACCGCAGCACTTGCGGAAGAGAAACGGGGGAACAAAAGGAAATGTACCTGGGTGAAGCCGTGGGTTTTACGATGACACGATAAAAGCATTAAATGAAACTTGTTATGTGAGCTTATAGTGGAGGACATGAAGTCGTACATCAATTACTTAAGAATGGATAAGCATACATTTCTGTATGTGCTCAGTGAAGTGTATCCTCATATCACAAAGCACAATACTCACTTAAGAACTGCTATACCTGCAGAAGACAGGCTCACTGTAACACTCCGATTCCTTGCTACAGGAGAGATATGGTTAGGTCAAGTTAGGTTATGTTAGGTCTCCGATTTTCTTAATCTATTTTTGTATTCAAGGTGCCTCACATTGTAAAGCATCTCATCAGCTTCACACATACCTATTAATTTTGTAGTTGTCAGTACACACCAATTGTATTTACCAGCAGTGTTTTAAAAATGCTACAGATGACAGAACGCTGCAGCGATGCTAGCGCTCCACATGGTAATCTACAGTGAGGCCCTAGATTTGATCAAATATTTGACGACATTTGACAAAGTTCCCTATTACACCATCAAATTTTTTTGACAAAGATATTTGACAAAGAAGTCTGATAGTGTAATACCGGCCTAACTGGAGAGAGAGAGATATTTTTTCTGTACAACATTGGGAGGTTAATTTCAAATTGTGAAGGTGACCAGGAAGGAAGCTGTAGGTTTGGAATCTGTCAGCATTGGGAAATGTAGTGTTCAATAGTGGCAAGGCCAGAGGCATTAGCGATGTTATTGAAAAGAGAGGTGGCATCAGCAATAATGAGCAGGGCACCAAGTAGTAAAGGAACGTGAACTGTAGACTGTTGGTGGAGGAAATGGTTGGTATTTTTGATATAGGAGGATAGGTTGAGCTAATAGGCTGAAGGTGTTGGTCTTTCACAATGGCAATTTTCTCACTGGGGGCACAATAACTGTTGACAATAGGGCATCCTGGGTGGTTGTGTTTATGAATTTTAGGAAGCATATAGAAGGTAGGAGTGGTAGAGGTGAGGAGAGAGACTGACTCAGGGAAAAGACTCTGTGATGGGTCTAAGAATTTGAGAAGAGACCAGAGATACTGTTAGATTTCCAGAATGGCATCACTATGGCAGGATCTGTAGTTGAAGAAATCTGATGTCTGGCACAGTCATTCCATCAAACAATCCTTGAACTTTAAAACCACAATGCTGGAGCATTGTGTGTATGAGTTGTGAGAATGTGTGTGCGCGTGTGTTGTGTACTATTGAAAGATGCCCTTTGGCTGAAAGTTTACTTTTCTTGTTTAGCAGTCTCTTTGTTGTGTCTGCCTGTGATTCAACATTTTCAGTATGTGAGTAGCCATCTGCCATTTTCATAGATTCTTTTTATTCCATCCTGGGTTTTCCATTGGTTGATTTTGAACAAGACCACATGTGAATCTTCAGGTTTTGGCAGCGCAAAGACTGCTCCATTAAGTTTCGGGTGTGCAGCCGCAAGAAATCTCCTTCTTCTTCTAATATTTCGACTGTATAACGTTCAGCCATCTTCAGAGTGAGCCCCATTCTCGGCAGACACAAAGTAAAAGTGATTTTTCGTCCTCCACCTAAGACAGCTGCACTCGTGGGCTCCGTCAAAGATGATTTGTTGCTCCGAAAATCTGGAGTTTACAAAATTCCATGTGAATGTGGCCTTTCTTACATCGGACAAACAACTCGTACTGTCCAAGAAAGATGTACAGAACACCAGAGGTACACACGACTTTTACAACCTAACAAGTCGGCAGTGGCAGAGCACTGTATTGATAATGGTCACAGTATGTTGTATGACAATGTCGAAATTTTGGCAACTACATCGTCCTTTTGGGACGCTATAGTAAAGGAGGCAATTGAAATTCGCTTGACGATGAACTTAATTAATAGAGACAATGGTTTCGATAAATCCTGGAATCCAGCAATTGCTGTAATAAACTTACAAAGACGTCGTCACAGTGCAGCTCACAATGATATATCGATATGCCAACAAACATCAACTGCGGAGTCATAGATACAACTCGCGCACTAAGTACGTCTCTGTCGCCGACCAACGTCTCTGGCGCATTTGCATCTGTGGTCGCATGCACAGTCGCGCGGTACAACAGTATAAAGGGATGAAGCGAGCACTGGAGCGGCAGTCTTGCGGCTCACTCTGAAGATGGCTGAACGTTATACAGCGGAAATATTAGAAGAAGAAGGAGATTTCTTGCGGCTGCACACCCGAAACTTAATGGAAAAGACCACATGTGTTTGGTTATGATGAGCTTCCCCTCCACCTAAGGTGTGCGAAGACTGCAGTGGAGTGTTATGTTGTAAAGAGATAGCAATGAGAATGCTCAAAGTCTGCAGCTCAGCAAACAACTTTAAAATGAAGCAGCCACCCCTTTGGGGCACAGCACAGAATCACCCAGCACTCAAGAAGACAATTTGTTTCTGTGCAGAGCCACATTACTTTTTGAACACTCTGAAGACAGGTGAATTTTAGTACTTACTGGAGTTTCTTCCTTAACAGATATGTACTCCATCTCTTGCTTTGGGGATGCAAGTGGGTCAGCCTCAACCTGAATGAAAGCAAATTATTTAAGTACAGATACAACACTAAGTACAAGCAGTGCTTATGGAACCAGTCTACAGAATATAAATGATTACGTTGTGACAACAGCAACTCTGTGCCTGGATTTAAAAGCTATCATGAGCAGACGTCTTATCCGTTAAGGTATCTGAGCACACTTCCCACCCTGATTCTGACTTCCATTATCACCAATTTTTCCACCTGTGATTTCTGAACTCTGCTACCAGAGGTTCTCAAATGGGGTACATCGCCGGAGAAATGCAGTTGGTGGAGGGCTGTCGCTTACCCTGTCCATCCAGTTTGCTCTTTATGTAGAATATTTTTGCAGGTGATCTTTTCTTAATACAATACAAATACATCGCCACATAGCAGGAATGATATGGGTACTCTTAGAATAATAACTAAAATGTGACTTCACAAATTTAATTCGACAACACGAGGATAATAACTACCCACGCCAATGAAAAACTGAGAAACTATTTTTACTTTCATAGCTGATCTTTATAGATTTTTACGAGCTGAATCCAAATCAGTCATAGCAGTGCACTCATCTTTTCTCCATATCCCACATATTTTCATTTGGTGATCTGGCAGGCCGGTACGTGTTGTGCAGCAACATGTGACCGTGCACTGTCTTGCTCAAAAATGGCATCTGTGGTGGTGTGCAGAAAGCGTATGGCTACGGATCACAGGATGTCATTCAGGTAGGTCACACTGGACACAGTGCCTTAGACACACAGCAGCTGCAACTTGGGACTGTATGCAATAGGACTCCCCTTCCACCCCCTCACACCATAAGGCCTTCAGTTGGCACTGCATGTCTTGTGCGAATGGGCTGTGATGCTGCTCCCTCTCTCGGTAAAAAAATTGTTCAAATGGCTCTAAGCACTATGGGACTTAATATCTGAGGCCATCAGTCCCCTAGACTTAGAACTACTTAAACCTAACTAACCTAAGGACATCACACACATCCATGCCCGAGGCAGGATTCGAACCTGCGACCACAGAAGCTGCACGGTTCCGGACTGAAGCGCTAAGAACCGCTCAGTCACAGTGTCTGGCTGAGCAAGGCCAGGTAAAGGAACTATGGCTCAAGTGTAAAAGAATGGTTAACCATCCATTTGACAAATCTGTACCTAGTACAACAGTTGGTGGTGGGAGCGACTGCCCATGGTACACAGTTACTGTAGAGAAATTTCAGGAAACACACACTACTGCATAGCATATGTAAAACAAAGTATAGGTACAGAGCTGGTGCATGAAACATGTTTGGCTGCCAAGAGGGCAATGTGTAAAGCCATCAGTGACTACCACAGCAAAACATTATTAGAAGATCTCTCATGAAACCCAAAGAAATTCATGTCCTATGCAAAGGCTGTTAGTGATACTGAAGTTAGAGTCCAGACATCATAGATGAGATAGGAACTGATATTGAGGGTAGCAAAGCAAAGGCAGAAATTCTCAACTCTGTTTTACAATGTTTCTTTACAAAGGAAAATCCATGAATGTTGCACCCATTTAATTCTGTCCCATTACAATGTGAGAGAAATAGACATTAGTATTAGTGCCATTGAGGATTGAGAAACAGCTGTAGTAGCTGAAACTGAACAAAGCTCCAGAGCCCAATGGTACTGAATCAGATACTGTACTGAAGTTGTAGCTGAGTGGGCCCTTGTTCTAACAATGATACAATATAGTTATAATAGAGGGAAACATTCCACGTAGGAAATATATATCTAAAAACAAAGATGATGTGACTTACCAAATGAAAGTGCTGGCAGGTCGACAGACACACAAACAAACACAAACATACACACAAAATTCAAGCTTTCGCAACAAACTGTTGCCTCATCAGGAAAGAGGGAAGGAGAGGGAAAGACGAAAGGATGTGGGTTTTAAGGGAGAGGGTAAGGAGTCATTCCAATCCCGGGAGCGGAAAGACTTACCTTAGGGGGAAAAAAGGACGGGTATACACTCGCACACACACACATATCCATCCACCTCAATATAGATCTTTCAAATGAACAGCCATGCCTAGTGGGTGGAGAAAAGCTCAGAAGGGCAGCAGAAGTGATGCAAGAAAACTATTTTCAAATATCAAAGACATCCATTTCTTGTACAATCTTAGGACATATTTGAAGTTGTATGCAATAGACTATCTCGAACAAAGTGAGTCTCTCCACCTCAACCAGCATGGATTCTGAAAGTGTAGATTATGAGAACCCCAACTAACACTTTTCTCATATGACACCCTGAAAGCCATGGATCATGGCAATTACGTGGACGGCATATTTCTTGCCTTACAAAGTATTTGACTCGCTGCCGCATAATTGTATGAGGTATCAAGTGACATTTGTGATCTGTGAGAATTTCTTGGCAGTAAGGACACAGCACGTTATCTCGGACGGAGAGCTGACAACAGATGCAGCAATAACTTCAAATATGCCCCAGGGAAGTGGTGTGAGACCTTGCTGTTCATGTTGCATAGCTGATAAGACATTCTTGGAATTTTAGGAGATGATGCAATTATCTGTAATGAAGTACTGGTGAGAAAAGTTGCACAAATATTCAGTGACACCTGGATAAGATTTCAAAACAGTTCACAGATTAGCAACTTCCTGCAAAGGTGCACAAATTTAAAATTGTGCACTTCACAAAATGAAAACACGTAGTATTCTTTGAATACACTATCAGTGAGTCGGAGTAGGAACTGGCCAAACCACACTAATACTTTGGTGTAACAATTTGTAGGGATGTGAACTGAGCCAATCACATAGCCTCATTCATAAATGAGCAGGCGGAAGAACACACTTCACTGGTAGAGTGTTACGGAAATGAAATCAGTCTACAAAGTAGATTGTTTAGAAACACACACGTAACACATCCTAGAATATTGCTCATGAGTATGGGACTCATACCAAACAAAACTAACAGCAGATATTGATGGTAGGTTGGTTGGCAGATGGGGGGAGCGGACCAAACAGCGATGTCATTGGTTCCATGATCTAAGTTGGTAGAAACCGAGGTAGGAACAACACGAACAGCATAGCGCATTCCAGTCAAGAGGAAGGGAGAAATGGACAAACAAAGAGGTAACATCAACATCAGGGCAGAAGGAAGATGAGAGAACAAGAGGTGGTGGTGAGAAATGGTGAGAGCAGGGGCACCTCGGTAACACTACATGCTGTGGGGCACCAGCACTGCCACAGACCCTTGGCGATATCCACACCACACCATGATCACGACACAAAGGGGGCAGCACCAGGGGAAGAAGAAAAAAGAAAATGGGAAACAAAACAACATAAAAGACCAGACAAAACAAAGAGAAAAAGAGGCCACCCGTCTAAAAAACAATGGCAGACTAAAACTCTCATAAGCACAGGCAGAACAAACAATGGGACACCACTGGACAAGATTAGACAAATTATAGCATGTACAGAGGCATTTCAGCAATCATTCTTCTCATGCTTCATATGTGAATGGAATGGGAAGAAGCCCTAATAACTGGTACAATGGGAAAAGTGTACTCCTTAAACAGAATCTGATATCGACATATTTAGAGCCACCTGCTTCACAGCGTAGAGCGAAATATGTTTCTAAGTAGTCAACATATGAAGTAGTCAACATATGAAGTATGCCAGCATTTATGTTGCCACTCAGTGTCACTGTCAAACATACTGTAAATGTGATGGCCTATTTCCCTAAACAGGGTATTAAATTTTGCATCTTCAAGAAGATAAACAGAACTTACGAATACTACATGTGGTCTATTTTATCAACAAAGGTATGTGTGCAACATGACAGATAATGAAATTCGGAAATAGTGTTGCAAATACCTGTGATTTTCCTCCAGATTAAACGCTGTACAACTACATTCACAATTTTAATTTAATAAGTTAATGATAATTTTGAGTTATAATTTTCAGGGACAAAACTACAAAAATTCTTAGCTTATGTGATTGAAATATTTATTTTGGTTATGCAGGGAACATCCAATGAAGTATCACTATCTCATACTGATCTGGTAAGCCTGTTACTGCTGATCTTACATTCGATCGTGTTGCTGTCAGTGATGAAGTTTATTCACAGAAATAAATAAATACACACATTAAAAAAAGTTTTGCAGCACCTCAGTTTTGAGAGTTTTGGAACTTGTACAGAAAATTGGAATAGAGATCAACATAAACATCATTTCCACCCTTTTTATTGCTCATGAAAACCACACACTGTGTGTTGTACTGCTGTACAGCAAGACCTTCAGAGGTGGTGGTCCAGATTGCTGTAGACACCGGTGCCTCTACTACCCAGTAGCACATCCTCTTGCACTGATGCATGCCTGTATTCGTCGTGGTATACTATCCATAAGTTCATCAAGGCACTGTTGGTCCAGATCATCCCACTTCTCAATGGAGATTCAGCTTAGATCCCTCAGAGTGGTTGGTGGATCATGTCTTCCATAAACAGTGCTTTTCAATCTATTCCTGGCATGTTCAATAGAGTTCATGCCTGGAGACATGCTGCCCACTCTAGTCGAGTGATGTCGTTATCCTGATGGAAGTCATTCACAAGATGTGCACGATGCGGGCACGAATTGTCATACATGAAGAAGAATTCTTCGCCAATATTGTTGCACTATCAGTCAGAGGATGGCATTCACGTATCGTACAGCTGTTATGGTGTCTTCCATGACCAACAGTGGTGTATATTGGTCCCACACAATGCCAAAACAGCAGGGAACATCCACCTTGCTACACTCACTGGACAGTGTGTCTAGGGCGGACCTGCCCAGGTTGCCTCCAAACATGCAAACATGCCTCTGATGATTGTCTGGTTGAAGACATGTGTGTCACTCATCAGTAAATAGAACGCTATGCCAATCCTGAGCGGTCCATTCGGCATGTTGTTGGGCCCATCTGTACCATACTGCAAGGTGTCGTGGTTGCAAAGAAGGACCCTGCCATGGATGTCGGGAGTGAATCTGTGCATTATGCAGCCTATTGCACATTTAGAGTCGTAACACGACGTCCTGTGGCTGCACGAAAAGCATTATTCAACACGGTGGTGTTGCTGTCAGGGTTCCTCCGAGCCATAATCTGTAGACAGTGGTCATCCACTGCAGTAATAGCCCTTGGGCGGCCTGCACGAGGCATGTCATCGACAGTTCCTGTCCCTCTGTATCTCCTCAATGTCCACACAATATCCCTTTGGCTCACACCAAGACACCTGGGCACTTACCTTGTTGAGAGCTCTTCCTGGTACAAAGTAACAATGTGGACATGATCAAACTGCAGTATTGACAGTCTAGGCACAGTTGAACTACAAACAACACGAGCCGTGTACCTCCTTCCTGGTGGAATGCCTGGAACTGCTCGGCTGTCAGATCCCCTCCGTCTAATAGGCGCTGCTCATGCATAGTTGTTTACATCTTTGGGCAGGTTTAGTGACATCTCTGAACAGTCAAAGGGGCTGTATCTGTGATTCAATATCCACAGTCAACACCTATCTTCAGAAGTTATGGAAACTGGGGTGATGCAAAACATTTTTTGATGTGTGTAGTCCAAATTCGCTTGTGGACTGATCAAAATTTTTGCCTAGCTGCAATATTACTGCTGATGATGCAACTGACAGAACCTTGGAGATGCTCCTAGTTCTCCATCCAGGTACCATAAATGACAGTAGGGTGACATAACAATTATAATGTGTCAGCAATTCATATAGTAACAATCTGTAAGATTTAAAAGGCATAGAACAGCAACTAATTAACATAATCACAATTGTGTCAGTCAAAAAGCATGAACAAAGGTAATGATTGGCTCTTAAAAATTATCATTAGCAACATTCCTCTAAGAATTACATCACATCTTGGTAATATTATGGTCTCTAAGACAGCATGTTTTGGCCAGTTGCATTCTCCGATGTGTTAGGGCATAAGTTTCTGTGGCAAAATGACAATTTTGAAGAAAATCTTCACAACATAGAGAAAACCTGTGAGAATCATCTGCAGTATACATCCAAGAACATGTAGCCTTCACAATATATACTGTATACACTGATGTGCCACATCGAGAAGAATGCCCACAGCAAGACTGAATGTTATCCGGTAGCAATGACACCGCATCCTTTGCCTGTCGCAGTTATAACCAGACTGCTTCGCGCTCCTCCTCCCCCCCCCCCCCTCCACTCCCACCTCTGTAGTAAAGGGAATCAGTGGGCTACTCCGCAATACCCACACCAGCCTCTCAGAGGCTGGGTCAAACTACAGCTGTCCATTCACACCGGTGTTGTGAGTTGCTCGAGCCTTTCTTCACTCACAGTGTACCGTCAACCTACTGTCTCTGCATACGAAGCTACTTATGGTGATGTTCTGAATTACACTGTGTGTCAAATGTATTAAGGAATGTAACAGTCATCAAACAAACCAGAAAACAGGTCCAATAAACATGGTTCCAGAAAAGCATAGCCCGACTTTCTGAGGCTTGTTCGTAAGAGGGCTTGAAAGATGTTTGATTGTGGATATAAGTACAGTCATTGCTTGGTGCTCCACCCATAGTGTCAAGAGAGTGTTTTGATGTATTTCTGTATCTCAGTAGTACAGGTACACATTAGTATGAGCATTAGATAGTCTGCAGTCAGTTGTGCTGCTCGAGTTGTGTTGTACTGTAGTTTCAGTCACATTAATCTTATTATCCAGTAAATTACTCACAACTTTGGGTCTGTATCATGTTGTCATCTTACTTACATAGATAACTTCACTTCTGTGTTCACTGTTATTCCGCTGTTTGTAAGGCAAATGGTAACGGCTCCTTTTTCTCTGTTTTCCACCACTTCCAAGCAATGAAGACAGCTATTACACAAGTGATGTGGTGAATATGATTCTCTGCTATGATTTAGCAAATGGAAGCAGCCTCTGATCCAGTGCACTATATTCCGAAAAATATACATGTTACAGAGTAACACATGATAAACTGTTTGGCTAATGTTTTCATTGTCTTAGGGCTACAGGTTCTCAAGCATCCAAAACGGAAGATACACTCAGTCAGCACTTCCAAGAGGGGGGAGTGTGCGTTACAATTAGTGGATGAAAATCCTGAAACCAGTCAGAAACAGTTAGTGGAAGCCTGGTTCATACTCTTGTCTGGGCAGTAATTCATGAACATTTTCTATGCCCACACCATCTCCAGTGCCTGCAGACCCTAAGGCCACAGGACAACTACGCAGACTACAGTTCCGTCAATGGCACTCACAAGTGTGATGAAGATCCATTGTTTACCTATAACAAGAGTGCTCTGCTCTGTACCATGTTCCTCATACTTGCAAGATGTGAAAGTCACTATCTGAAAATCAATTTCCTAAGTCTATATAATGCAATTCTAAAAGAAAACTCCACAAAATTGTCATTTATGATTACAATGTTTGCATGAACTGTTTAGTATAAAATATTTATAATTTATTAATGAATTCCTCAGCAGCTCACTGCACAGTGCAATTGGATTGTAATCTAAAGGCTCATTAAAATCTCATTAGTTGCATATTTTTTTACCTATTTTTGATTCCAAATTCGTTAAGAAATGGAAATGATAATCAACAATAATAATATTGACACATAAATAAATGCATAATGCCTTTTTATTGAATGAAAACCAATGTGCACATCAATAACACAATTCAATTTCTGGATAAAGAAAAAAGTATTTTTCCTATTTGATGTTTCATATTTTATACCAAATTTTAATTTTTTGTGCATACTTGCATTTTAATGTGAATAAAAATAAAAATAAATAGAAGTAATTTTAATTAAAAAATCATGATCAAATACTTGTTAAGTAACATTTCCATTTGCCAATTAATATGGAATTTAAATGAAAGTAAAAACGTTTCTACCAGTGAATTTCAAACCACAGACATCACCGTCACAAGATTTTTATGCTACACACTCACCTAGCAGCAAATACGTTACTATACTCGAAACGATTTGCATTTAACACAGCTCGGAAATCTTCCAATCTTCAATGTCAATTTTCTAAATTTTTCTTGAGAATTGCATCTTGCTGCTTTCAGCACTACCTTGGAAATCCTATATAAGTAAGAAGAAATTCAATGATGGCATTAAAGTTCAGAAGGTTCCCTTGTAGAATTTTATTTACTGACAAAGTGAGGTTCACAATAGGTGGTGTTTTTAATTTTATGATCAGCTTGTGTGAGCTGATGAAAGTCCCCATCCAACTGCAGAACCAGCACCCCTCTTCAACTAATGCAAAAGCAGGCGTTCCTGATGAAGGATGAATAGTGCTGTGCAGGCTACCACGAAGATTAGACGGGCTCATTTTCAGGATTTTCTCAGTAACGTATTTGCCTACAATGGTCAAAAATGTGCCAGCTCAACAAAGACTATGAATATTGTTCACGCATGATGGTGTATGGCACATTCTCACAGCAGTATGCGTGAACACCAGACTGTTACATTAAGGAGTACTGGATTTCTCAGACAGGCCCCACATATCAGCCTCCTAACTCACAGATATCAGTGCTCTACACTTCTGGTTGTGGAGACACTTGGTCTACCTAATACCAATCAATGGCATCCTGTGACAACAAGATCACTCATTCAATATATGCCAGCACGTAAAACAATAGTGTCAGCTTCGAAGAAAGTATAATTTCAGTTCTGAAAGGCCAGGGGATGCAATGTCTTGAATGGTTATCAAATTGAGCTCCTCCTATGAAGTAATGTTCAGATCTCACAAGGTACACATTTCTAATCCTATGTTTCTTGGACCTGTTTTCTTGTTTCAAGGGGGTATTGGCATATAGTATTATTGACTTGTTCCACATACATGCAACATGCCTGCATATATAGATCTATGGAATTAATTTACCAAGTAAATAAACTGCTAGTGCATTGACACTAGTAAAACACCAGAATAATATCAACCACAAACACAAAAGAACTCTGACACTTCTGTCTGCCAAAGATTTGTGGGATTTGAAATTGTGAAGAAACATATCAAGACAAAGAACCAGTTCACAGATTAACCCAACAAAATTGTAATTCATTCTGTTGCCACTAACTGCTGAAACAAGACACCACAGAAATTCCAATATGAGTTGCAAACATTCTCCAAACAACACACCAGGAAAGTGCAATATGGCAGAAAACAAAATCTCCTGACAAGTCACAAAATGTACAACATGCCACTTTGGAAAAACCAAGTCTTAAGTACAGTAGATACACATATTACTGCTTTTACATCTAAAATAACAATCAAACATGTACTATGTTTCAAATTTTAAAAAAAGGTGTGGCCCACTGAAGCTGGCGCAAATGAGTCAAAACAGATATGAACAATAAAATATCTGAAGATCTGCTTGAAATTTTATGTGACTGCACTGAAAGAAAAAA
This sequence comes from Schistocerca americana, assembly GCF_021461395.2. Lineage (NCBI taxonomy): Eukaryota > Metazoa > Arthropoda > Insecta > Orthoptera > Acrididae > Schistocerca > Schistocerca americana. Next base: position 19,094,029 of record NC_060127.1, on the reverse strand, counting down.
GCCTTTTAGTAAGACCTATTCTTTTTCCTATCTTCATAAATAGCTATTGGTTTATTTTTTACTTATTGTCTGAATGATAACAAACGACATAAAAAATGTTCATTTTAACATTACTTACTGGCTCTTGTTTGATGACAGTAGCACCATGAACAGAACTTTTGTGTTTTACTGATGCCATCTTCTGAAAAAGAAAAACATAAGTGAATTGCAGCTACAAAGAACAAATTAAGGCTGAACCATGCACCATAATAAAAGTAGGCGGACAGTTCTAGATCTGTGTGCTGGAGAATTCCAGCATAGGTTTGAAGAGGTGCTTTATTTTCTGTTTGCAAGAATATAGATTTTTTTAAAAAAAATCTGTTGCCCTTAGATGTAAAACATGAATGTGCAATCTTTCAGAAATTCAAAACCAAATGAAATGAATATCTTGTTAGCCATTCATTCCATAAATTGTTTCAAGGCCCAAACTACTGATCTGTGAAGCACTTTTAGAATTGTAGTAAAGAATGTTCAGTGGATTTAATATTTCATGATAACAGCATTAAATATCTTCTGTTCAACAGAAACAATGAGGGATCTAGTATTTGCTGAGTAGCAACTATTAATAATGTAACACACTAGGCTAAATATGTATAAATGTAAAGAGGATATTAGAAAATTCTTCTAACTGATAACGGAAGGTGTCTATCTTTAATTACAGTTATTAGTGGTTCTTCAAAGAAGCATAGTATAGGAATGTATATTTACCTCGTTTACATTATTGTGGATTCTATTGAATGAAAGGGTCTTCAAAACATGCTGTCTGAATGAGCTCCTTTCTCTAGTCTTGACAACATTCAGTCTCATTATAGTTTGCATAATTTCCGTTGCTCACCCTTTCGTTGTTGTATGTGCATGACGACAATTTCCACCTTCCTTTAAGTGCTAGCTTCTCAAGAGTCACACAACTCCTTTTCCCACAAAACTCACTTGAAAACCACTTATACGAAGAAACAGTCCGTTCAGTGTCAATAACCAACGGTTATTTTAGAATACACACTGACTCTACAGGACATCAAAAGAAATAGGAATTCTGAAGTCTACTACTGTGGCTTTGCTACTAACTTAGAATATATCAACTTAAAATATATATTAAAATCTGCAACTAACTTAGAATATATCAACTTAAAATATTTATTAAATTCATTGGGTATGTTCATATAAACATTTCAGTCCCTCTCACAAAAGGAATACTTTGATCTCACAAACACCCCCCTTCCCCACCCATCACAAGCACCAGCACAAAAATAAATAAATAAACAAAAAATTAAAAAAACTGCAGCTAGAGAGAGAGTACATCAAAACTTTTTAAAGTAACAGTAAGTATGAAGGAAAATAATCAACGTTTGAAAATATAAAATGTTGTTGTTGTGGTCCTCAGTCCAAAGACTGGTTCGATGCAGCTCTCCATATCTCTCAATGACTACTACAACCACCACCCATCGGAACCTGCTTACTATGGTAATCTCTTGGTCTCCTTCTGCAACAATTCCCCCCCCCCCCCCTGCTGCTAAACCCTCCCTCGCACACTTCTCTCCAATACTAAACTGATGATTCCTTGATGTCCCCAAATGTGTCCTATCAACTGATCCTTTCTTTTAGTCCAGTTACACCACAAATTTGTTTCTCCCTAAATCTACTCATTACTTCCCCATAAGTTACATAATCTACCCATCTAGTCCCCAGCATTCTTCTGTAGTAGCACATTTCAGATGCATCTGTCCAATCCCAGCAACAGCAAGCCCACTTGTGAAAGCAGCCATGTCATATATAAGCTCTGCTACAATTTCTGCACAGCATTTTATACGAGTGTGACCACAAAACAGCTGTCCAAGAAAAGAATAGCCACCATTGCGTTGCCAAGAAAGGAGCTGACCACCCAGTGGCAGTACACACCACTCAGCACAACTGCACAAGTTCAACGGCTGCTTCACAACGCATGTGATCTGGATATTTTCTTACCTACGCAGGTGGGAGTTGTCCTTGCTCCCATAATGCTTCCGGCCTAAATCTCCAGTAACCCAACGCACTCACGCACTTTACCCAATAGTCTCTTCTTCCTCTGTCCTGTCACCCCATCCCAGTCCACAACTCCATCCCGTCACAACCGTCTGCCACACAAACTCCGCAGATCGGGTGCCTGGTGTCATATCACTATCCCGTGCACACGCCGCCCCTCCCTCCCTCCCACATTCCTATCTCGCACACCTGCTCCTTCACTCCAAATTACCAGACATCCCTCCTTGACTCCTCCTCTCACTTCCCACCTCTTACTCCCCCCCCCCCCTCCCCCCCCCCCCCCCCATGTGTCTGTCGACGGCTCATCACTTCTATTATTTGTTGAGTGCTTGTCTTTACTCCTGCACCATTGCCAATTAAATTGACACTGCATGATTCTGAATTCAATTTCTTGTAGTATGTTGTAATTACATACTGGAATTAAGGAATGATAATGAGTAAATCGAACACTGATGTCTTTTAGTCTGTAAAGAAAAGCTATCAATCTAAACAAGTACAGATAAAAATGTTTTCCACCACCAGAAAACTGCATCACAGTAATCTAAATAGTTGCTAAATCTGAAGTCTCTGAAATATAAGAGAAAATTGTAAAATTTTAAATTTTTGGCTTAGAATGGCACAGGTATAAGCCAATGTACAGATCTACATCTATACTCTGCCAACCAATGTGGAGTACACAGCAGAGGGTACATCTCATTGTACCAGTTATTAGCGTTTCTTCCCATTCCGTTCACAAATGGAGTGGAGGAAAATGATAGTTTGAATGCCTCTGTATGTGCAGTCAACACTCTAAACTTATCCTCATGATCCCTATGTGAGCAATACATACAAGTGTGTAGTGTATTCACAGAGTCATCATTTAAGACACATTCTTGAAACTCTGTTAATAGACTTTCTAGGGGATAGTTTACATCTATCTTTGGGAATCTCCCTTCGTGAGCAATACGTAGGAGGTTATACTGTATTTGAAGAGTCATCATTTAAGGCCCATTCTTGAAACTCTGTAACTGGACTTTCTAAGGGATAGTTTACATCTGTCTTTGACAATCTTCCAGTATAGTTCCTTCAGTATATCTGTGCCACTCTCCCATGGATCAAACAAACCTGTGACCATTTGTGCTGCCCTTCTCTGTAAACATCCAGTATTCCCTTTTACTCCTATCTGGTATGTGTCCCACAAACTTGAGCAGTACTGTAGAACCAGTCACATGAGTGATTTGTAAACAATGTCCTTTGCAGAGCGATTGCATTTCCTCATTAACTTACCAAGAAACCAAAGTCTGCACCTGCTTTACCAATGAATAAGCCTATGTGATCATTCCATTTAATATCTTTACAAAGTGCTACAGCCAAGTATTTCTAAGAGTTTTCCAATTCCAGCAGTGACTCACTGTTATTATAGTCACGAGGTACTATGCTTTTTCATTTTTGGAAGTGTACAATTTTACATTTCTGAACACTTGACACAAGTTGCCAATCTCTGCACCACTTTGAAATCTGAATGAATATTTATACAGTTTTTCTCAGACAATACTTCGTTATATGCGATTGAATCATCTGCAAAAAATCTGATGTTAATATTAATATTGTGTTTGATTCTCCATCCTGGATAACGCACTGTATAAAAGTCCTGAATCCAGACATAAATTTCACTTGATAACCCATATGATTGCACTTTTGACATTAAGTGAATATGTGGTACTGAGTCAAATGATGTTCAGAAATCAAGAAACACTGTGTCTACATGACTGATCCGAAGCTTTCAGTATGTCCTGTGAGACAGTGCGAGTTGAGTTTCACATGATTGATTTTTTCGGTATCCATGCTGGCTGGCATTGAGGAGGTCATTCTCTTCAAGATATCTCATTATGTTTGAGTTCAGCACAGAACAAATCAATGTGAAGGATACTGGATGGTAGTTTTGTGGATCACTTCTACTACCCTTCTTCCAGACATGTGAGACATGCGCTGTTTTCCATTAACTGGGCACTGATTTTTGTTTAAGGTGTCTATGATAGATTATAGTTAGAAGATGGATAGCTCAGCCACAAATTCAGTATAGAATCTAACAGGGATTTCATCAGGGACCAGAGCTTTGCTTAATTTTAATAATTTCGGTTGCTTAACATTACTGACACTAATGGTTATTTCATTCATCTTCTCTGTGATATCAGAATTAAATTGCAGCAATTTTCCTGAGTTTTTCTTTGTAAAGGAACATTTGAAAGCAGGCTTAAGAATTTCAGCTTTTGCTTTGCTACCCTCAGTTTCAGTTCCTGCCTCATTCACTAGGGAGTGGACACTTGTCTTTGGTGCTTTACATATGACCAAAATTTCTTTGAGATTTGTGAAATATCAGCTGACGGGTCGACAGAAGCGTCCAATCTCACGCGTCGGCTTTGACCCGTGACGTAAGGGTGTTGTCGTGTGTGACGTCATGACGGCGCGGAGTTTGGTTTGAGTGTGGCTGTCTCCAGTTCTGTTTTATCTTATTTTATTTACTTTTCTGATCTGTTCGTTCTATCTCGTGAGATTTTTTTTTAAATTTAAAAACACTTATTACTTATTTTAATTATCTGTTTCCTCGAATTTCTGTTTTAGTTTATTACATTTATCTTTCTGATCTGTTCGTTCTATCCCGTGAGATTTTTGTTTTTAAAAAGACAAAAAACACTAATCAGCTACTGAAGCATCTTTATCTTCTATGGGTTGCAGGGGTTACGACCCCTGGGGAGGTGGGTGTGTATTCATGCATGGCTGTCTTCACTTACATGTTGTAGCTACGCAAGGCGTCTAAATTTGTTTATATATAGTTTGCCCCCCACCCAAAACACCCCATTTCCCGCGCTTGTCCCGTTAGTGTCATTAGGCTTCTTGTGGAAAGTGTGTGTGTTTGTTTTTGTTTCCGCCATATTTGTGACGTCATGGGTCAAAGCAGACATGTGGGATCGGACGCTTCCGTATTTCCCAGCTGACAATATTCTGTTACAATAGTCGTTGAAGGCATCACACATTGCTCTCTTGACAGCCAAATGTGTTTCATTCAGCATTTCTCTATCTACAGCCCAATGCTTTTCTTTACAATGACTGTATATCATGGAGATTCCTTCCCATTATGAACTAGTCTACTGGATACAAATCTATCCAGTGCATGATCAACCACTCTTTTAAACTTGAGCCAGCATTCCTCTAAACACTCCTGCCCTGTGCCAACAGTTTCAAGTTCCTCACTGAGATATGGCACTACTGTTTTTTTTAAAATCTAGTTCACCAATAATTTACATCTCTCTGTGTTGTAGTTGTCCTTTGAACTTTGGTAATCACTCTTGCCACAACCGTGTCATGGCAACTGATATCCTCAAAGAGGTCAGGTCTATTTGTTGTCATTAGATCCAATATGTTTCCAACATGAGTGGGGTTCTGAACTATCAGTTCTAGTTAAGTTTTCAGAGAAGGCATTTAGTAATGTTTCATGGGATATATTATTTTAATATTCTATATTTTTGACACAGAGAGTGGCTCAGATATCAACAGTGTATATGTTCAAAAGGAAAATATTTTTATTAGTACATGAATTGTATATTTTTGAAAAATTGTCAACATATGTACTGTGGTGTCACCGCCAGACACCACACTTGCTAGGCGGTAGCCTTTAAATCGGCCGCGGTCCGTTAGTACACGTCGGACCCGCGTGTCGCCACTGTCAGTGATAGCAGACCGAGCGCCGCCACACGGAAGGTCTAGAGAGACTTCCTAGCACTCGCCCCAGTTGTACAGCCGACTTTGCTAGCGATGGTTCACTGACAAAATACGCTCTAATTTGCCGAGACGATAGTTAGCATAGCCTTCAGCTACGTCATTTGCTACGACCTAGCAAGGTGCCATTACCAGTTACTATTGATGCTGTAAAACATGCACCGTCAAGAGCGATGTTCACCATTTATGGATTAAAGTTAAGTATTCCACAGCTACGTCCTTTTTTGCTAGTCTAATTTCCTTGTCCTGTTCCAGACCTCACGCCAGCCTGCGTGAGCTAAAATGCGTGCCTTTCGGCTTCCTCTCAAAACCGAGTTGGCTCTCTTGCCAATCCACAACATGTACCATTCACCCAGAAGTAATTACCATGATTATCAGTCTGAGTAGATTAGTGCTAGTCATAATTTGTAGTTAGTACACTTTAATTAAGCAGCTGGCAATGGTGGCATCTGGCTGTTGGTGTTTTTAACTTGACTCAGTCCACATCCCTGAAGGCTCGTCTTCATGCTGGGACTGACAGAATACAGTGTGTTAATGAATGAATGAATAGTCACTATTTCTTTATAAGTGGGGAGTCCTTTCTACCATGAACTGTTCTCCTAGACATATATCCACCCAATGTTTGATCAACTATTCTCCTAATTTGTTTTGCAGTTCCTTTAAATGCTCCTGCCCCAGATGTAAATGTATCAAATTCATCCATCAGATCTGATACTACTGCATCCCTATCCACTGTTCCAGTGGCAACTGAGCTACAGCTAACTCAGGGTCACTGACATCAGTTTAAATTTGGACATCATCAAGGTCACATCAGTTTGTTACCATTAGTCCTATCTAACACACTACTGTCAAGAGTGACCTTCTGAACTATTTCTTGTAGGTACTTTTCAGAGGGGTCACTTAGCATTGTTCTGCTGGCTGTTTGGACTAGGTCACCACTTACAAAACTGAATCATTCGAATCATTTGTTGGATGATTAGTCTCCTCCAACAATGTCATTACGATTGGGAAACATATGTACATAGTAAGCTGAGGTTTTCCCTAAAATTTTCAGTTACACGTACGGATGAGTCTGGTGATATTTTTGACATAGACTTAAGGCTTATACCAAACATATCATTGCTGTCAGTTTTGGGTTTTGGCCAATTTTCTGTATCTTGTATTATGTGAGTTCCAATGCTTTTTTTATTACTGCTTCAAACTCCAAGACTTCATTACAAAAGCTTCAGTTGTTGACTGCTAGGCTTTTAGTAATTTCACCTGTGGGGGATATAGCTTTGGATCTTACATGAATACTTTGGGGTCTCCTAAAGCTGTTGTTATCTCGACTGGGTGAAAGACACCTAACTAGAAAAATCATTGAACGCACTTCACAAGCAGTCATCTACCTGCGTATTAGCCTCTGCTGTGTAGTATACATCGCATCTGTGTAAGGGGATCCTACAGTTCTCAAACTTATGGCTAACTTTAGAAAGGCACAGTATGACTTGTGACAATACCTTGAAAGTCTCTGGTTTAAGCCTTTAACTCAACTAGTAACCAGAAGGATAATGTTGTTCAAATTAAGCAGGGAAGAATAAGATGGGCAGGTCATGTACAGAGAATGCCAGAAACTCAGAGCGTCAAGAAAGTTTTTAAGGGGAAACCTGACGGGAGAAGGAGAAGAGGTAGACCCAGGAAAAGGTGGCTGGACAATATGTAAGAAGATCTAAAGATGATGGGAATAAGAAATTGGAGAAGGGAGGCAATGGACAGAGAAGAATGGAGGCAGGTGCTACAGGAGGCCAAGGTTCTTCAAGGACTGTAGAGCCAACCAAGAAGAAGAAGAAGAAGAAGAAGTAACCCAAACAGCACAATCAGCTCTGACGATAAGGTTTAGATTATGAGCTTAAATGGAAACCCCATGAGTAATCCTTGTCTTTTTCATCTTATCTGCCACTTGCTGGAATAATCGAAGAATGACCTTGGAGCCCAAACAAGAGACATCATTTGTGCAACATGCTTCACAGTTTGCAACTGATTGCACCCCATTCCCTCATTGCCTTCTCAACAGTCTCTTCATCATGTTGAATGCTCCCCTCCTCCCCCAAGGCATAAACACTGGGTGCACTATGTGATCCTTCACATCCCTCACTGCCATTTCCCAAAGGAGTAGCATTAACAACAGTACATTCAAACTACTAACAATTAACAGATTTACATCCATCTGCACATGCTTTCCCCTTAAACAGCACACTTCCTAGCAGGTGAAGTTTGTCACAATAGCTCAGCTTCAGTGGAAGACAGCCCCTCAGACTTGACAGAAAGGGGTACAAGTTTGGTACCCTGAATTGTTCTTGGTACCAGCACTCTTGGACAGGTGCTCAAACCTACCACTGACTCGCCACAAAGTCAAGCCAACGAATAGTGGTGTTACTGTAAACCGTGGAGAGAAGAGAGACTCTAAGGGAGAGAACAGTACTTAAGTACCTCTGTTATCTCTTTTGTAGTTCACCCAATGCAGTCATTCACCGTAGCTTCCAACCATTGACAGCAGTTCCATCTGTTTACAAAAAGAGCTAACTCATCCAGTACCCAATAACAGCATTCACAGAAAGGCCAAACTGTTTGTTTCTAGGTTTTCTCACTATCATAGGCCCCACATAGTGTTCTGTGGAATGAAAATTACTAGTGAGAAATTGAAAGATAGCATAGCCTGAGACTTTGGTGAGGTTGAGGAGTAATCTGAACATAAGTTCAAATGTGATGCGGTATGAACGCAGCTAATATAAGCTAAATCAATTTTACACACTCCTCTTTATGTGATTTTTCTCAGTAAAGGAGGAAGGGCACAAGATTAGGGTTAACATCTTGTCAATACTGATGTCATTACAGATGGCGCACAGCTCGGACTGTTTCAAGAAGATGGAAGGAAATCAGCCATGCCCTTTACAAAAAAGAATCATATTGGCATTTGCATGGAGTGATTTAGGGATATCATAAAAACTTAAAACAGAATAGCCAGATGTGGATTTGAACCCTTACCCTCTCGGGTCGGCAGAAGCGTCCAATCCCACCCATCGGCTTTGACCCGTGACGTAAGGGTGTTGTTGTGTGTGACATCATGATGGCGTGGAGTTTGGTTTGTGAGTGTGGCGTGTTTGTAGATGTCGTCATGTTGTGGTTTGTTGTGCCCTCTGGTGGTATGTTTAGGGATTTCGTTTGTGTGGTATAATGGGCCCAATTTGGTCTTGCTCATTATACAGCATTGTTAGAGTGTTGGCTGTGTTTGTAGTGGAATTTGTTTCAGTGAGTTAACGATTTAGTGGTTTTGTGTTGAGGTTAATTTAATGTTGTTTGCTGTAGGTCATGTAGTAATTTGAGTAAATTAATTGGTTGTTGTTTTTGTTCAGGAATGAATATGAAGGATAAAATTAATAGTGCGCGTCTGGAAGAAATGATGAGAAATACCGTGTTGAAGCTGATAAAGTTTTACAGCTGTTTGGGAAGTGTTCGATCCCAATTTATGGGATCAGGAGCTGCTGTTGAGCTATATAGGCCAAGGGAAGTGTTCGATCCCAATTTATGGGATTGGGAGCTGCTGTTGAGCTATATAGGTCAGGGGAAGATTTCGATCCTAATTTATGGGATTGGGGGCTGCTGTTGAGCTATATAGGCCACGGGAAGTTTTCGATCCTAATTTATGAGATCGGGAGCTGCTGTTGAGCTATATAGGTCAAGAGAAGTGTCCGATTCCAGATGATATTGTGTCAAGTGGAATTTGGGTAGCTTTGTGGTGCCGGTTTTTTTCGTCGTTTTGCGTGGTTTTGTATGGGGGTGGGTGTCTAAATTTGTTAATATTTAGTTTGCCCCCACCCAAAACCCACCAATTTCCCGCGCTTGACCCGTTAGTGTCATTAGGCTATTTGTGGAACGTGTGTGTGTTTGTTTTTCGATGTGTTTTCGTGTTTATAATGTGTACATAACGACTTTATATGCGCCATATTGGAATCGTGGTAATGGTCGTTTCCGCCATATCTGTGACGTCATGGGTCAAAGCAGACGGGTGGGATCGGACGCTTCCGTATTTCCATCCTCTCTTATGCAAACCCAGTGTGCCTACCACTGTGCTGCCTGGCTCAATTTTATTTCTGTGTAAAAGCTTGCTGTCAGCATTCATGTTTGCATTAGCTATAAATTTTTCTCTAGATTCTGCCTTATGCAATACAACTTCTTGTTTTCTCTCTTGTAGCATAAAGAGTTAAGAAGTATGTGTGTTCTGAATATAGTTCATATAGTTTTGACACAGTGAAACACCAAGCAGCAACAGAACCTTGCAATTAACAAAATATATTGAAATAATGCTACAGAAGACAGTCAGCAACCCGAACAACATTATGAGTAATTAAATAAAATAAACCTTTGTGAAGGTTAAACATCACACAAACATGATCCTCCTAACATATCTGAAGTTTACAGAACTGGGCTAATACAAGTATTTAGTTTGTTAACAAAGCTAGGAGTTTCCTACAAACATCATACAGATCAATGTACAATTGATATAGGCCTAGGCCCTATCAGTCAATGATTTTTTTCCAATGCCGAGTTATGTTAAATATTATATGTATATACAGCACTTCCTATAAAAACAGGGAGATTATTGCTTGGTTAAGTGCAATCTATGCATACTTACGTAATTCTCCATCTGCCCTTAAGACTTGTAGAATGTAGGAGAATGCTATGACAATCATTAATGCAAACAAAACTGAAGAGACCTGCAAAACCCATTTCCAGAAACCTGGAGATCTTAACCCTCCTTGCTTATATATTTTCGACAGCACAAAACTCTTTTTCAAAAAAGAAATATATGCATATTGCCAACAAAAGCAGAGTAAATAAAAACTGTAAATTCACATAAATTACATTAGAATAAATTCCAACCTGCAAGTGTTAGGTGCTAATGCACAACTTTGACATAAGGCAGAATTTAATATTGGTCTTCAGCTGATCAATAAGATTCCCACGAGTACAGTATAAAGTCTATCGAAGACAATAAACAACACTGTAAACATACTAACTATTAATTCCTTTGTTACTATTTATACTTCATAAAAGAATACCTAGAAAAGTAAATGTGTTGGTTGCATTTACGTGCAACAAATGAACTACTGGGTAAAGCTAATTTTGCAAACCTGTGGCACTGTGTTGTAAATCATGTACTATCCAACACAAAATTAGAAAATTTTATTCACCTTTGTACAGTGTACAATACTAGATCATATGGGCAAAATAAATAAAGATATACAACGGTTGTCGTTTCGATAAAACTAACCATTTCCAGCGTGAACGTTCCGATGATCAGTTTACGATTTTTCTTTGCACATATCACTTCTCTTACACAAACGTCAAGTCACTCCTCCGACTGATTGCTCGTCTGCTGCTTCACGTTTGTTTGTAAACTAAAACGAGTAGTAGCTACACGCGATTAGTTGCAGTTAATCGAGATTGTCCTAGTAATCGATATACGGATATTTGTTTTGCGTCAGTTTAACCACAGTCTAACTGTTAGACTGTGCCACTGTGGTTTAACTTTACTTAATCACTCATCCTCACAATTAATTATTTCGATGACTCCTTTTTTGTTTTAAAGCCTGTTAAATGTTGACTTGCCGTCTACAGCTCCGTTGGTATTTATCTTCGATTCATGTTTACATGTTCTGTAAGTAGAATTTGAAGTTGTTTGGTACTGCTGCGCATCTATGTTGTTTAATGTTTACTGTGTTATTTGACGTGCGCCGTCTCTTTGGTATTTAAACTTTAATTTTCAATTTACACCATTATTTGTCACCTCGTGAGACTGTACCAGTTTTCCTTGCTTTTCTGGATTTTATATATGTCTGCAAGCATTTTATTGGCGTTCTAGAGCCTACCCAGATGAGGTAGAGGCAATCTTCCACCACACATTTATCATTTAACAGCTCATTTGAGTCAATGAATATTGCTCCAGGCATGTCACACTGTTCCCAAATGCCACCATAGAGGCCACAATGGCATTACCTCATTTTCGTTAATGGGAGGAAAAGTGTTAGCATAACTTACTATAATGTTAACAAGATAATTATGTATTACTGCAATATTCGTCATATCTTTCAGCTCATGTTTAAGTGAAGCCTTGTCTTATAATCTTGAGTTTTTCTTGACTGTAACATCTTGACAGTACCTCAGTGTACGTACATTGAAGGGGGGAGGAGGGAAAGAAAGGGAAGGCATTGCTGATGCCAGCTGCTTCGGAACATTACGCGGAATCATCGGGGACGAGTGAAGGTGTATTTGAACCCGAGATCTTCTACTTACTAATGCAGGTGCATTAACCACTGCTCCATCAGTGCACGGTGTTATCGCAACTGCGCAGATTATCTCGGCACGCCACAAGGCCAACTCACATTTCCACTGAGCCCCAGCTATCCGCACTCCTTGTGCATTTCCTCCATGCTCGCTACTCTTGGATTCCCGTGGCGTAGGAAGTCGGACGTACTTGTGTATCCGCACTGAAGTACCCATCTAGGGGAATCAATTATACGAATTCCTATAATTCCACGCATTCATATGTCACTAAACTTTGAAAAAACACACTACATGCAGTTCAGAACTTGTAAGGGGTGCCCCACAGGTATATGCGTAACATAAGATGACAAGCAGATAGAAGAAGTGGACAGTGTCAAATTCTTGGGATTACAGCTTGATAATAAATTTAACTGGGAGGAGCACACTACAGAACTGCTGAAGCGTCTTAACAATTCACTATTTGCAATGCAAAATGTGTCAGACATAGGGGATATAAAAATGAAAAAGCTGGCATACTATGCTTTCATTTCATAATGTCATATGGGATTATTTTTTGGGGTAATTCATCAAGCCAAGCTAAAGTTTTCTGGGCACAAAAACGTGCAGTAAGAGTTATAGGTGGTGTGAACTCAAGAACATCCTGCAGAAGCCGGTTTAGGGAAAGGGACACTAACTACTGCTTCCCAATATATTTATTCCTCAATGAAATTTGTCATTAAAAGTATATCACTTTTTCAAACCAACAGCTCAATTCATGGAATCAATACTAGTAATAAGAATAATCTTCACAAGGATTTAAAGTAACTTATTCCTGTACAAAAAGGTGTACATTACATTTTCAATAACTTGCCAGCAGCCATAAAAAGCTTAACAACCAATGAAATTCAGTTTAAGAGAAGCCTAAAGGATTTACTGGTGGCCAACTCCTTCCACTCCATTGACGAATTTATCAGTAGGACCAACTGAAGCACAATATAACCTCTGCACTATTTCAGTGCGGTAATGTGTTCTTTATAAATAAGTATTGTAGTAGTTCTATTACATGTTTATTACCTCATAAATAAATAAAACTTTTTTTATTTTAAATTCAGTGCATTAGTGTTTGTAAAATGATTCTTTCATATACTGTTCATAAAAAAATGACGATCAATCCACTTGGGACCTATGGAAGATACATTAGCTTATTTTTTCAGTTGTAAATATTTGTCATATATTATTGTTTTTCTGACATGTTCCACATCCTGGAGGACCTGCTCACTATGGATCAATTGGAATGAAAGTAAATCTAATCTAATGTAATCAGTGATCAATGAGCTGAGCTGTCCATTTTCTATTGTTTCAACGGCAGAAATACTAACACACTGCACTATTTAAGTCAAATGATGTGAGCTGTGTTGTGATTTTTTCTCAATGGAAGGCTGCCTCTGGATGGATGGATGGTTGGTTGATTTGGGGGAGGGGGACCAAACAGCGAGGTCATCAGTCCCATCGGATTAGGGAAGGATGGGGAGGGAAATCGGCTGTGCCCTTTGAAAGGAACCATCTTGGCATTTGTCTGAAGCGATTTAGGGAAATCATGGGAAACCTAAGTCAGAATAGCGGCACGCGGGTTTGAACCGTCATCCTCCCAAATGTGAGTCCAGTGTGCCAACCACCGCGCCTCCTCGCTCGGTACATCTGGATGTACATTAATACCCCGGTCTGACATACTGACTGTTGTCAATATTAGTAATGCATTGTTATTGTACATACGCTGACTTTTTTTAACCACTGGCTGTCATTTGAATTGTTGAAAATTGTAGCACTTGCAAGAGAAATACGAAAGATTAGAGACATTTAATTCACAACCTTTGAAGTTCACAACCAGCTGTTCGTAGATGTCGATGCAAAGTAAATGTAAACATAGCAAAGGCAAGTAAAATAAAGAATAGTGTGCTGTGCAGAATGCCTACAATCCTGTTTATTGTCTAGCAGTGCAGTGTGCTGTGATTTGCGTCGATGCTTTTCTTTTGCGTTGTTGAATTAGCTGCCATTTTCTGCGTTCTACATAGTATTAACACAATAGAATGTAGCCTTTCCTGGCTAGGTTGGCTCCGCTGATCACTGAGTTTTGTGTTTATGTCGATGAAAATTTTACCGAAAGAAGTGAACTTCGCTTTATGCCACTACAGTTTCGTCTGGACTATACATAAACTTTATAATCATAACAGGATGTCTATGATGTAGTTCAATATCTGCTTGTCGTACTCTCTAAAACCTGTAGTGTATATTGTGTTTTGTGTGTTGAAACCGGAGACCTAGAAACGACAGAGAGGCTTCATCCCGCCGTAAACTTCAGTGGATCACAACCCCACAATAGACCACAACAGTCCCCCCCCCCCCCCCCCCCCCCGCCCCACACACACACACACCGAACCCATGGTTATCATGCGGTTTGGCCCCCAGTGGACCCTTCCCGGGAACATCTCATACCACACGAGTGTAAGCTCAAATCTTTGCGTGGTAGAGTAATTACGGTATACGCGTATGTGGAGACAGCGTTTGCGCAGCAATTGCTGACATAGTGTAACTGACGCTGAATAATTGGAACCAGCCTGCATTCGCCGAGGCAGATGGAAAGCGGCCTTCACAACCATCCACAGGCTGGCCGGCACATTGGACCTTGATACTAATCCGCCGGGAGGATTCGTGCTAGGGACCGGCACGCCTTCCTGCTCGGGAAGTAGCGCATTAGACAGCGCGGCTAGCCAGGTAGGCAAACCGATAGTACTACCATCTTCCTTTACAGAGTATGTTATTAACGATGTGTATGTGTGTGTGTTTGTGTGTGTGTGTCTGTGTGTGTGTGTGTGTTTGATTTTGTTGTAGGATAGAACAGGGCAGGATCGGAAATCAGCGCAAGTAAGTGCGATGTTCAGCTCTCAAACGGTGGTACTGTTACAGTGTTACAATGTGTAATATCAACCAAGGACAGTGAAACATACATCAACAGCGAAAATACCATGCAGTGAGCGATACACATCTCACGTAAGGACCCCGCTAAAGTATCGTTACTCTATGGTCTAGTATGTTTTATGCAAAGTATCATGACATCAAACGTTTCCACTGGGTCCATGTCAGACTTGAAGATGAAGATAGATTTGCGAGATTGAGGACCGGGAATACTAGCTCTATGATGTTGCAGTCAAAGGCTAGGATTACTGGGACAGGCTTTATTACGTCAGAATACAAGAGCGCGGCCGAACATGGCAACTGGGGCCATACTAACGCAGCTCTGTTATGTCAGAATGCGAAACGTGGAGTACTAGCGCTGGGTCTATGACGCCACAGAGCAGCTCAGTCCTGTTGGGCTATTTGTAACAGCACAGAATTCCAGCACACAGGTCCCTCAGGCATCTATGGGCAAGTATACTGCTTCTCCTAACAGTAAATTTGGATCTCTCCACTATATACCTTAAAAGAAAAACACTGAGAAGAGGAAGGCCCCTCTGCCCTATGCTGGCTCATTTCCCCCGAAGCAACAACCGTCCACAACCCCCCTGACATTACAGTTTAAACAATTTAGCCTCGACAACAACTACCATAAGTTCAAATTATGAGAAAATCCATGTATCGTAAGTTTAATAGGATGCGAAGTCTGCTGGCTGTCAAAGTACATTGCATTCATCCTAACTTTAAAACTGAACAGCCAACTGATGCAGTCTACATGGTTGTCAAACACGCTTACAACTGTCAAATGTAGTTTGGGGAAAATAATAGCCATCCAACAGTCCTTAAACATACGTTCCGCTTGCAAGGTCCACACACTATGATCGCATACTTTAAGAGCGTAAAATTATCACCTTGGACTCCAAATGCAATGCTGATTCTCTCTGGCACAAACCAGTTATAGGTTTCGAAAGGTGTATAACATCGACTTATTACGATATTCACATCCGATTACAGTTTGGGAAGTATGGTACGTTCACATCATTCCTATAAAATGATCGTCGGCGATGATAAATGTACCTGACGAAATACGAACATCATACGAGAGTAATAGTCGATTAGTTTCATATCCATAACATTTCAACATGGAAAACAGTCGCCAGTTCCAGGCACAGACCTCAGTGCACCTTGTGTTTAACACCGGCTAGAAGCCAGGAATTTTTTGGTCCAGCACAAACTTGACAACATATAAGAAGAACGGATGTGTCCGCCATAGGTTGAGTCTCTCCATAGCGATCCATATTGCAGACTACAAGTGACACGCGTTCGCCACGAGTGAATGCTTAAATTTACTTGACAGAGGCACATATTCGTTCTCCCACTATTCCATATGTATGTGATCCATATTGCAGACTACAAGTGACACGCGTTCGCCACGAGTGAATGCTTAAATTTACTTGACAGAGGCACATATTCGTTCTCCCACTATTCCATATGTATGTGAAATAGCAATAGGAATTGACCAGCAGGGATGTAAGGTATGCTCAACAAGTATGCAGGTTTACCAAATACACATACCCATCTTTGTAAGGTTTGAGGCCTGGCAGAAGCAGCATCAAAGTCTTTAACACTACCACACACACTGGAAACTGATGAACTGTCACTGTGTTTGGCCAGGTGAATCTGTTGTAATAGTTCATACAGAAATGTGAGTCACTTTGACTGAGTTGATATGGTACAATAATAGCAAGTGTAGTAGAATAATTCGGTATCTTCAAACAGTAGGCCCCATGGCGAATTCAGATTGCAGTACTTTCCCAGCTAACTGTAGACTTCTCAGCCAGCAGTACCATAGCAAACCTCACACTCTTTTGATGGATAGGAGTACAACTTTTTTTAACTAACGCCGATTTTCTCTGTAGACATGACTTGGTGTGATAGAAATTTTATATTGCTGCAGATGTAACGTTGAAATCCAACCATCCTTCCTATAAACAGGTTGTGATCTATTGTCAGGGCTGGCACTGCATTTTTAAGTGATTCCTCACATACACTACTGGCTATTAAAATTGCTACACCAAGAAGAAATGCAGATGATAAACGGGTATTCATTGGACAAATATATTATACTAGAACTGACATGTGATTACATTTTCACGCAATTTGGGTGCATAGATCCTGAGAAATCAGTACCCAGAACAACCACCTCTGGCCGTAACAACGGCCTTCATACGCCTGGGCATTGAGTCCAACAGACCTTGGATGGCGTGTGCAGGTACAGCTGCCCATGCAGCTTCAACACGATACCACAGTTCATCAAGAGTAGTGACTGGCGCATTGCGAAGAGCCAGTTGCTCGGCCACCATTGACCAGACGTTTTCAATTGGTGAGAGATCTGGAGAATGTGCTGGCCAGGGTAACAGTAGTACATTTTCTGTATCCCGTACAGGACCTGCAACATGCTGTCGTGCATTATCCTGCTGAAATGTAGGGTTTCGCAGGAATCGAATCAAGGGTAGAGCCATAGGTCGTATCACATCTGAAATGTGACGTCCACTGTTCAAAGTGCCGTCAATGAGAACAAGAGGTGACCGAGACGAGTAACCAATGGCACCCCATACTATCATGCCGAGTGATACGCCAGTATGGCGATGACGAATACACACTTCCAATGTGCGTTCACCGTGATGTCGCCAAACATGGATGAGACCATCATGTTGCTGTAAACAGAACCTGGATTCATTCGAAAAAATGACGTTTTGCCATTCGTGCACCCAGGTTCGTCGTTGAGTACACCATTGTAGGCGCTCCTGTCTGTGATGCAGCGTCAAGGGTAACTGCAGCCGTGGTCTTCGGGCTGATAGTCCATGCTGCTGCAAACGTCGTTGAACTGTTCGTGCAGATGGTTGTTGTCTTGCAAACGTCCCCACCTGTTGACTCAGGGATCGAGACGTGGCTGCAAGATCCGTTACAACCATGCGGATAAGATGCCTGTCATCTCGACTTCTAGTGATACGAGGCCGTTGGGATCCAGCAAGGCGTTCCGTATTACCCTCCTGAACTCACCGATTCCATATTCTGCTAACAGCCATTGAATCTCAACCAACGCGAGCAGCAATGTCGCGATACGATAAACCGCAATCGCGGTAGGCTACAATCCCACTTTTATCGAAGTCGGAAACGTGCTTGTAGGCATTTTTCCTCCTTACACGAGGCATCACAACAACGTTTGACCAGCCAACGCGGGTCGACTGCTGTTTGTGTATGAGAAATCGGTTGGAAACTTTCCTCATGTCGGCAAGTTGTAGGTGTCGCCACCAGGGCCAAACTTGTGTGAATGCTCCTAAAAGCTAATCATTTGCATATCACAGCATCTTCTTCCTGTCAGTTAAATTTCGCATCTGTAGCACGTCATCTTCGTGGTTAGCAATTTTAATGGCCAGTAGTGTAATTAAAAGTGTTTTACGTTGTGTATAGAACTTTTAAGATTTACAGCAGATTTCTATCCACTACTCACCTGTAGCTTCCAGGATTACGACCCATCAAGAGTGAAGTCTGTGCTATGAATTTCTAACACGTTATTCGCATCTGACATTCCAATACAGTAAACCACTGAGCAGGGTAACGATATTTCTATGGCGTCACCTTGCAGGTACAATCGGAATGGCTCTAAGTTTAGAATCCATGACTTCTTCAATGATGTCAGAATCCAAAATGGCTGACTCTGAGAGAAGAATGCAGTCCAAAATAGTTGTCTGAATTCCGGTGGCACTGCAGTCATCTCCCATCACCACACGTCATCAGTGTGGGCTTACTGAACATCAAGCAAACAGACCACTTGTGATCTTTACTCCGTGGTGAAAAGTCGATCATCATCATAATCATCATCATCATCATCATCATGAAGAGACATCAGAGATCTAAAACCTCCAGATAGAAGAAACTGACTCGCACACTGGATTGTAAGAACTAAATTATTCATCTCTCTCAATAATTTCTGGTCGTTACACACACACACACACACACACACACACATATATATATATATATATATATATATATATATATATATATATGTGTGTGTGTGTGTGTGTGTGTGTGTAACGACCAGAAATTATATATATATATATATATATATATATATATATATATGTGTGTGTGTGTGTGTGTGTGTGTGTGTAACGACCAGAAATTATTGAGAGAGATGAATAATTTAGTTCTTACAATCCAGTGTGCGAGTCAGTTTCTTCTACCTGGAGGTTTTAGATCTCTGATGTCTCTTCATGATGATGATGATGATGATGATGATGATATATATATATATATATATATATATATGTGTGTGTGTGTGTGTGTGTGTGTGTGTGTGTGTTTGTGTGTGTGTGTTTCATGGTTTTCTTTTAGTTCTTCCAGAGTTCAACAGGTCCATGATATAGACAATGTATAAACAATGTTGTGCCTGAAACATTTGAGCAGAAGCAGCAGCAGAGATCAAGTCAGCAACCAGACACACTCCCTGATGCAGCTCCTAACACGTTGAAATGGAAATCAAATACTTCAAGCAGCAGAAAGTAAGTCATCTTGCAGACAAGCAAGCTCTCTATGCAGCCCCAACACTCTGGAGTGGAAATAAAATCACGTATTGCTATTATACTCTGAAGCGCCAAAGAAACTGGTATAGGCAAGATTATTCAAATACAGAGATGTGAAACAGGCTCTGTCATCGGCAACGCCTATATATAAGAAAAGAGTCTGGTGCAGTTGTAAGATCGGTTACTGCTGCCACAACGACCGGATACAAAGATTTAAGTGAGTTTGAACGTGGTGTTATAGTCGGCGCATGGGCGATAGGACACAGCAGTGAACTGTATCATCTTTATCTTTGCCTAGGTGTGGTGTGTCGTCTTCCGGAGCCTTGGCTTTGCTCTGCCGTGATTGGTCTGTTTGCTTTTAAATTTCGGAGGGCGCTGCGTTCTGGGGAGGGACCTGCTGATGACGAGAGTATCGAGTGCTGCTGCCGGAGTGAGACGCGGAGTTTTCCCGCAATGTTGCGGGAAAGGTGGTATAACTTCCTGTGAACGCACATTATTGCTACGAGCGTGTGTACTCGAGACGGTGGCAGTTGTTCTGGACGGGCTGTGTGATAAGGAAGCTCGGTGTGGCAACTGTTGACGTGGCGTGTCTGCGTTGCTATGGCGGAACTGGGGCGATTGACGTAACTCGAGTTGGTGCTGGTTGCAGCCTGTCGCTGAATGCTTGTCTGCCTTCTGGACTAACGGTGAGAGTTTCTTGACTTGATGTGTCTCACTCAATTTCTGCCCGTGTCGTCAGGTGTGTTTTGTTCTAAGGTCGTGTGCCATGGTGTTTCGCAATTTTAGTAGGCTCAGACATGCCCGAAATCCCAGTTCAATGATCTGATGTTATATTGTCAAGTGTAACTATCACTAGAGAAGAGTGTTAACTCTCTGTACCTTAATAACTGAACCTAAAATATTATCTGTGGTTGAAATTTTATTCTGACCCAGGTGCAATAACGATCTTGTATTCTAGAGGTTGAGTGGTATTATCATTTAGTACTGGCCATCACATTTGCTAAGTCGAAGATTTGTGAAGGCCAATGGGCGTCATTAACAGTTCCTGCCTAGATAGGTGTTATATTTTGAGCCATGTATTTCAATATTTAGTAATTTTTATTTTATGTGTTATAGAGAGTTGCTGTCATGCCCTATGTGGACGATTCGCCACGTTCGTGAAGTTTCTAGTTGTTCTGCTGCTCTGTGCCATATTGCTAACACAGGCAGTCCTAGCACAGTTGATTGTAAATTTTTCTCTAGTGGTGAGGAGCATCTGCTGGTTTTAAGTGCTAACTCACTAACTTCAACAATTTTCAAATATTTATTGCTACTGATATTCAGACCGAGTGGCGAGGCCACTACCCCTTTTTGGTTATTAATTTTATCTTGTTAGCTTGTTTTATTAAAAAAAACCTTTGGTATATGAATTTGTCTTTTGGTCTTTACTGCTCCTTTGGACGAAGTAAATTAACTGTTGGTTTTGCATTCTTGTAGCATTATCAAAACAGCATTTTTGGTTATATTTGACTGGCCCTTCTGACCGAATGATTAAAGTCATTCCTTTCAGTAACTTATTGTATTGGTCAATAATTAATCAAAACTGTTGGGTCCTCCAGACCGTGATTATCTTGAATCTTAAGGTTGTCATTCTCACATTACAGTTGTGAATGTTCAGCGGCCCTTCAGGCCTGGAATTAAAAAAAAAAATTATTGTGTAATATTTGTACCAGTGAACAAGTGTTTTTTTAATGTTTAATAAACTTAAACTGTGTTTGAAACTGTAACCTCATTTGGGTCTACGCTTTCACTCCCTGCAGCCTTTGAGCTCTGCTTACCTTACGTTTTGGCTAAGATTTCCCATACCACGACGTATCAAGCATCTATGAGGTAGCGATGAAGTGGGGATTTTCCAGTACGACCATTTCACGACTGTGCCGTGAATATCACGAACTGAGTAAAACATCAAATCCCTGACATCGCTGTGGCCAGAAAAAGATCCTGCAAGAATGGGACCAACCGCGACTGAAGAGAATCGTTCAGTGTGACAAAGTGCAATCCTTCCGCAAACTGCTGCAGATTTCAGTGCTGGCCAATCAACAAGTGTCAGCGTGCGAGCCATTCAAAGAAACATCATCGATATGAGCTTTCGGAGCTGAAGGCCCACTCGTGTATCCTCGATGACTGCACGACACAAAGCTTTACGACAATGGTCTGGCGATGACTGGAAGCATGTTGCCTCGTCGGAAGATTCTCATTTGAAACTGTATCGAGCAGAAGGACATGTACGGGTATGGAGACAACTTCATGAGTTCATGGACCATCCATACCAGCAGGAAGCTGTTCAAGCTGATGGAGGCTCTGTAAAGGTGTGGGGCATGTGCAGTTGGAGTGATATGGGGTCCCTGATACGTCTCAATACGATTTTGACAGGTGACACGTACGTAAGCATCATGTTGATCACCTGCGTCCGTTCATATCCAGTGCGCATTCTGACGTAGATGGGTAATTCGAGCAGGACAATGTGACACCTCCACGTCCAGAAGTGCTACAGAATGGCTCCAGGAACGCTCTTCTGAGTTTAAACAATTCTGCTGGCCACCAAAGTCCCCAGATGTGAACATTATTGAGCAAATCTGGGATGCCGTGCAACGTGTTGTTCAGAAGAGATCTCCAGCCCCTGGTACTCTTACTGATTTATGGAGAGTCCTGCACGATTCATGATGTCAGTTCCCTCCAGCACTACTTCAGACATTAGTCGAGTCCGTGCCACGTCGTGTTGTGACACTTCTGCGCAGCATTTGTGCACCGCCGCCGTCAGTGTCAGCCAGTTTGCCGTGGCATACAGAGCTCCATCGCAGTCTTTAACACTGGTAGCATGCCGCGACAGCGTGGACATGAACCGTATGTGCAGTTGACGGACTTTCAGCGAGGGCGTATAGTGGGCATGCGGGAGGCCAGGTGGACGTACCGCCGAATTGCTCAACACGTGGGGCGTGAGGTCTCCACAGTACATCGATGTTGTCGCCAGTGGTCGGCGGAAGGTGCACGTGCCCGTCGACCTGGGACCGGACCGCAGCGACGCACGGATGCACGCCAAGACCGTAGGATCCTACGCAGTGCCGTAGGGGACCGCACCGCCACTTCCCAGCAAATTAGGGACACTGTTGCTCCTGGGGTATCGGCGAGGATCATTCGCAACCGTCTCCATGAAGCTGGGCTACGGTCCCGCACACCGTTAGGCCGTCTTCCGCTCACGCCCCAACATCGTGCAGCCCGCCTCCAGTGGTGTCGCGACAGGCGTGAATGGAGGGACGAATGGAGACGTGTCGTCTTCAGCGATGAGAGTCGCTTCTGCCTTGGTGCCAATGATGGTTGTATGCGTGTTTGGCGCCATGCAGGTGAGCGCCACAATCAGGACTGCATACGACCAAGGCACACAGGGCCAACACCCGGCATCATGGTGTGGGGAGCGATCTCCTACACTGGCCGTACACCACTGGTGATCATCGAGGGGACACTGAATAGTGCACGGTACATCCAAACCGTCATTGAACCCATCGTTCTACCATTCCTAGACCGGCAAGGGAACTTGCTGTTCCAACAGGACAATGCACGTCCGCATGTATCTCGTGCCACCCAACGTGCTCTAGAAGGTGTAAGTCAACTACCCTGGCCAGCATGATCTCCGGATCTGTCCCCTATTGAGCATGTTTGGGACTGGATGAAGCGTCATCTCACGCGGTCTGCACGTCCAGCACGAACGCTGGTCCAACTGAGGCGCCAGGTGGAAATGGCATGGCAAGCTGTTCCACAGGACTACATCCAGCATCTCTACGATCGTCTCCATGGGAGAATAGCAGCCTGCATTGCTGCGAAAGGTGGATATACACTGTACTAGTGCCGACATTGTGCATGCTCTGTTGCCTGTGTCTATGTGCCTGTGGTTCTGTCAGTGTGATCATGTGATGTATCTGACCCCAGGAATGTGTCAATAAAGTTTCTCCTTCCTGGGACAATGAATTCACGGTGTTCTTATTTCAATTTCCAGGAGTGTATTATCAAACTGTTTATTACTAAAAAGTAATGGGTATTACTGTTAATAGATTTATCCTGCTGTGAGACAAGGTGGTCAATGCTTTTGTGGGAGTATGTTCGTGGTTGTCAGGGAGGCCACGATTGTACCCAGCTGTGCATCTTCAGCGCTCAAAAAATCTCGAAATCGCGCGGTGAGAGATCGGGACTTCATGGAGGATGCGTAAGGGCTTAGTTGAAACAACCTCGGCAACATGTGGGCGATCATTATCCTGCAGCAGAAGGATGCAGCCCGTCAACATTCCTGGGCGTTTGAACTTGTTGGCGCTCTTCAATTTTTGCAAAGTGTTCACGTACGACTGTGCACTGCGCGTTAATTGTGGCGCCGTTACTTTTGACTTGCTTTGGACGAAGAGGTGCACACCTCAACATATCGTCAGTGAATTAAAATAACAACTATTCCTTTATTTAAATAGTAATTTACAGTTTCGTACCACTTATCAACTTTAAAAAGCAACCAAAAATTGATATGTATCACCAGAAGTAGGAAAAATTCATATTTAAGTAAATAAATGCAGTTCATGAATTAAGAAAGTACACAGTGGTTTGAAAAGATTGACCTGATTTTGGGCGGCAATAATTAGGAAACGTGGGACGTGCCAGTAATGAAATCTGTGTCGCCTGGAATTGGCGTGACCTAGAGCTTCAGAAAATCACGTATTTGTCATTCAAAGCGTCTTCTCAGTTTAAAGTCAGCTCAACAGAAAGCATCTGTTGCAAGGAGTTTCGGTCCAGTGTGCTTTACGTCAGCGCTTTGGGACTGACCCACTTGCACCCAACAATATTCGTCGTTGGTATCGCCAATGTAAAGAGAGGTTGCTTCGACAAAAGTAAGAGTCCAGGTGACGAAATGGTGGAAAGAATTCGGCGAACGTTTGAGCGGAGTCCACGAAACTCTACTCCAACGACTTCATTTTCCAACAGGAGCCGGCAGGAGTGGCCGTGCGGTTATAGGCGCTACAGTCTGGAGCCGAGCGACCGCTACGGTCGCAGGTTCGACTCCTGCCTCGGGCATGGATGTGTGTGATGTCCTTAGGTTAGTTAGGTTTAAGTAGTTCTAAGTTCTAGGCTAATGATGACCTCAGAAGTTAAGTAGCATAGTGCTCAGAGCCATTTGAACCATTTTTCCAACAGGATGGAGCTCCACCACAGGGCACAACAACGTATATCAGTTCCTCAGTGACGCTCAGCCCCAACGCTGGATAGGGCGCATGGGACCGTCATACACTACCCTGCATTCTTGACA
The DNA here is from genome assembly GCF_021461395.2 of Schistocerca americana. Classification (NCBI taxonomy): domain Eukaryota; kingdom Metazoa; phylum Arthropoda; class Insecta; order Orthoptera; family Acrididae; genus Schistocerca; species Schistocerca americana. The sequence continues at coordinate 19,069,051 of NC_060127.1, read as the reverse complement.
TCCAGGATCGCCAGACATGACTCCATGCGGTTTCGTCTTGTGGGAATGTGTGAAGGAAAGTGTGTTCATTTCCCCTCCAGCTCGTGGCACAGAAGAAGTGAAGAACAGAATAACAGCCGCCGTATTTCTGTAAAAGCAGATACGTTGTGTAAAGTTTATGACGAATTTAACAATTGTCTGGATTTGCTTGCACAGCTGCTGCTGGACACTTAGGGCATTTGTAATAGCTTAGCTAAAACTTTAACATTTTTTGAGTATTTTGCTGTTAATCCCATGTTTGTAGTATATTTTTATTAATAAATATTGAGTTTTGAAATCAGGTTATTCTTTTTGGAACACTGTGTACTTCATTTTACAAATATAGTTTTCCCCCCCTGTATCTCTTTGACATAAGATACGTTATTTGTGTCGAGAGAAGCTGGCTCAGTAACTCAGAAAAGAGTCGATGCCACTTTCGTCTGTCCCCGTGTTCTGTGCCTCTGACCGCCCACTGCCACTGGTGGCCGCTGAAGACAGCACGTCTGTCTGGGGTGTGGCGCCACCATCTGGAACCTCTGTAGCAGAACTGTGGCTCAAACTGCTGCTTTCTCTCTTCTGGCCAAAAGACATAACTTCTTCTGAAATTCTCAAGTTCTCAACTGCCAGGAGGAAACTGCACACCTGAAAAACAACATCAGTGTTTAGTATATAAACGCGACGCAGTATTAGTATAATAAAAACTCTCACTGTAAATGTTTGTACTACTGTCATGTACAAAAAATGTTCAAATGTGTGTGAAATCTTATGGGACTTAACTGCTAAGGTCATCAGTCCCTAAGCTTACACACTACTTCACCTAAATTATCCTAAGGCCTAACACACACACAGCCATGGCCAAGGGACGACTCGAACCTCCGCCGCTATCAGCCGCACAGTCCATCACTGCCATCACTGCAGCGCCCCAGACCGCTCGGCTAATCCCGCGCAGCTATCATGTGCAAAGAGTGTTTCAAAATATGGCGCATTTTTACAGCGAATAGGTGAATGTTTTGCGCTAGTAAATTGGAGATAGGCTAGTGTGAATAGTTTAGTTCAAAAGTTAGCAGTTTGTTTTCCGTAATAGCGCAAATTTTAAAATTAACTTCGTTGTGCTGTTTGAGACATTACTGATTTAATAACTGCTTCATTGGTTCACGGTCACCACGTCGGATAACGTTGTGAAACTTCGCTTCGTCCGAACAGGCCTCGAAAGCCCCAACTTTACCGACCGACCACCGTGTCATTCTCAGACTATAAGCCGCACTGGATACGGATACGGAGGGGTACACAGTCAGCACACCAATTTCCGAGCCGTAGTCAGATTTCGCGGCTGGAGCCGCTGTTTCTAAGTCAAGTAGCTCCCCAGTTAGCCTCACAAGGCCTGAGTGATCCCCGCTTGCGAACAGCGCTCGGAGGACCTGGATGGCCAGCATTCCGACTGCTATCCGAGCCCGACAGTGCTTAACTTCGGTGATCTGACGGGAACGCTGTACGGTTGTGAAAGCTGAACGGTACTTCAATGAGACAGCCACTCGTCATCTTCAGGTGCTTACTGGTGTTTTGCTGCAGTGGCTCGCCAGAAAACTCGCTAGAAAAACGCAGGCGCCGGTGGGTGGGGCTATAACGTCATCATAGAGTGCAAAATCGACCAGAGCCCCTTACCAGAGAAATGGATCACGGTCTATGCTTTTGCAAGCCGCAGCCCTGCTTTCGCGTGGGCAGCGTGTTGGCACCTGGTGTAAGTGCCGACTCCGATTCCCCATCTGAATCGACTCATTGGATTCCTTGGTCTGCGGCCGACGATGCCATAGTGTCGCCATTGCTGGTTCCCACCCCTTGCTGAGTAGAAATCCCGTGTCTCTATTAGGTAGTTACTTACACACATTTCGATTGCTTCTTTAATGATAGAGTCCCAGCACGTAGAGGCAGTCGAAAGGATCTCTGCCTCTCCGTAGTTCATCCTATGTCCTGAAGACAGTGCTCAGAGCAGCAGACTTTTCTGGCTGACCCGATCTGGTGTGACGTCTATGTTCATTGCGACACGTCTTGCCAAAGTATGATTTTCCACACTGTATTTTAGATATCGCTGATCTCCTTAGGCCAAGGTCGTATTTAACAGAACCTTTCTTCGTTTGTACTCGTGTTGGACGGCGGAAGATGCATTTTACTTGTTGTTTCTTGAACAGCGTGCCGATATTAAAAGATACTTTATAGTGTAGAAAAATCAATCTTGTGGAGTTCTCCGTTTCTTCTGGTTCGTCCTGAGGTTTAGTGTTTACAGGTTGAAACACATTGTGAATCTGTTTATGGGAGTCCCCGTTTTGTACAAACACAGAACAAAAATGGCTAAGCTCTGCTAACAAACTCCCTGCATATGAGATAACAGTAGGCCAATGAACGACAGTCCTAATACGCAACTGTGTTGAGATGCGTGGTGGCAGCTCGTACCTAGTGGATTTCCGTCAGTGTGAGTTGTGGAACATACTGTGACCCAAGGAAACGTCTTCTTTTCTGTGGACCAAGACGTCTAACAAGGGGAGATCTTCATTTTTTCCCACTTCCATGGTGAAGCAAACGCTCGCATGGAGGGAGTTAAGGTGTTTCACAAATGCGGGAAGTGTTGCTGTCCCATGTGATCATACTACAAAGGTGTCGTCCATGTATCTCCAGAATGTCGTAGATTCCAATGAAGCTCACTGAAGTGCTTTTTCCTCAAAGTCTTCTGAGCTGTGCTGCGGTTCGTGTTGGTGCTGTTTGTAGGTTTCCGCCCTCTGTTGGAGGCCAGACGGTATCGTTTGGTTGCGGTTGTTTGTCCTCTTCTCGTATTGACTGGCGCCACTCGTTTTCACAAGCGTCGCCCGTCCGCTAGTGGCAGCAGCGGCGGTTATCGATATGTGGGGCGACGTGGTTGTTTTTCCGGGTCGTGTGAGTGGGCCAGTTCGGTTCGGCACTGAGAAGGAGCCACGTCCATGCAGTGCGAGAAAACGCCAGGACCGCTGGCGGCCCGCATCGACTGCCGGATCGAAGGACTATGGTCATGAGGGTGCACGACCTCGTCGTAAACCGGATCCAGCAAGCTTTTAAGATGAGTGCATTTCAATCCAAGTAGAGAAACTTCTGCCATTGTGATATCTCGCGATTCTCCAGTGACTTGGGTTCGCGTTGCTGCTCGTAGTGTCGCCGAGGCGAAGAGCAGCGAGTGGAGTGTTTGGGGAAGGCGGATCTGATTAGCTTTCCTCGACTTCTTATGATTATTTACTGCTTTCATCTTGTTACAGTTCGTTAAGTTCAACCAGCGGTAATTTTTCTTGTCTGATGGCCGCTAACGCCCAAGTTACCTGCCCTTGGGGCCGGTTGGTGATCCTTCTGCTCTAGTGGTAGTGATTCCTATCTCGTTCGGGGCGCTCTAAACACTGTATTCTAGGGACGTAGTGCAGACCACCGGTTCCGGATTTGGCGTATTGTTCCATCGTTGTATTTGGTTTATCGGACGTCACGTAGCTTCAGCAAGATTATCATTAGTCATTCGTTGGATTGCCACTAGTCTGGGCTACCATCTTGTGAAGTGAATGCAATTCTTGGCTGCCTATCTCATCGCTCGCGAAAGTGTTTGCTCTCAGAGGTCGATTCCTGGAGCACCATCTGTGACTGGTCCTTGTGTTTTATTATTGTATAATGTATTATAATAGCATTTAATGCCTACATTAAAGGTTGTGTATGCCTAGTTAATAGTTCTGGTCGCCTTGTGCAATAAATCTAGCAGTGTAAGGGTTGTCTTACAAGGTTTACCATCATTTTATTTCACCCGTTTGGTGATCAGGAAAGGAGACGGTTCCAAGAGTCGCATTATGTTCTGTAAACCAACTCACACTGACGTTTTCGGACTCTCGTTCACAAGGATAGAATTGTCTCAGCTGCAGGGAGCTTATCAGCAGAGCGTACCCATCTTTGCTATGTGTTTGTACTCTGATAAACATCCGTAATGCATTTTAACCTGCACTCGCTAAAGCTCAAGAAGAGCCAGAAGAAATGGAGAACCCCACGAAGATGGTTTTTCTACCGTACATTGGTGGCGTGTCCATTAATATAGGCAGGCCGTTCAGAGAACACTAAATGAAATGTGTCTTCCGTCCTCCAGCGCGAGTGCAAACGATGCTGGGCTCTGTTAAATAGGCCTAAGAAAACCAGGGATATATAAGATCTCGTGCCAGTGTGGGAAATCATACATTGGCCAGACTGTCGCACTGTTAAAGATAGCTGTGCTGAAAATACACATGATATCAGATACGCTCAGACAGAAAAGTCTGCTGTTCTGAACACTGTTGAGGCGTGACACAGCATGAACTACAGAGAGACAAATATCCTTGCGTCTGCTTCCACGTGCTGAGACTCCATCATGGAAGGTGTCGAAATACGCATAAGTAACGACGCGGTTAATAAATAGACAAGCCTCGGATGATCCATAGGTGGTGACGACGGCGGGGGGGTGGGGGGAGGGGAGGGGGGGGGGCGGTATCTGCCCTGGGTGGGGTTTTCAGGGGCACCAAATTCATTTCTTGAAGAAAAGAAGCCTAGTTTCACAAAGTGCCTAGCATCCACAGCACATTGGTCTATCGATTCTTCATATGATTTCGAAACGCATACCTGTTGGCTTTTGAACATTTTTGAAAACATTCTAAGTTGATTTCTAAATGAATAATGAGTTGATTTTTGAATGTGCTCATAGTGTATAAGTGATGTCTCTGCCAGGGGAATCCCCGTCGCGTCTAAAAATAATTTAAAAAATTTCCCACAGGCAAATGGGGCTATACGAGCAGAGCGGAATAAATCCAAACAGGTGAATCCCAATCGCTGTTTGTATATGTGGTTGATTCGGAGTGCGAATGATCAGCGTTGTTACAATTATTTGCGAAAACCATAGATTCCGAATACCTGAATGGAAATAAACGAATAATTGGTAAGGAATAACTGGCAAGAAAAATTACGTATTAACCTCCTCGTTGTATCCAAGAAAATGAAATTTTGACAGAAAATATTTGCCAGATTGCTACACTACTAAGGGTCACTTAGCTTCCACTCAAGTTCTATTTGCGGAATAGTGCGGAAAACGGCTTGTACGAAAACTTAATAAAGCCTAACCGGTGAATAAACGTGGAATAACTAACTGGTGATTCTGTCAGGGTTAGTGAAGTTAAGCGGAGAATAAATTTCGTCAATGGCAGCAATAGTTACAGAATTAATGGCGACAAGATTGTTTTTAGAATAAGCAAGGAGAAAAATATGGCGATTCCAAATTTAAATAAAAATTTCGTACTACTGCTTCTCGATCTCATGCTTGAAAAACTGGTGTATAAATGTAATGTGAAACTATTTGTATACATAATACTTTTTTGTTTGTGGCAGGCCTAATAGGCATTTCGTATTGGTACTTCGTGAATTATATTCTGTTGTGTTATTTGTGTAAATGAGGTAGATAAAAATGATCACTTGTGCCAAGACAGTCTCGCCTATTTGGCGTGTGTTACAACTGCTGCAGTATCAGGAAGGCTTACTTAGTTTTATCCAGCAGTGACAAATAGACGTAATCAAATCGAGACACGATACAAGTACTGGGTAATATTCGTATTAACAGCTTTTTCAGTATTAGACAACGATATGTAGCAAAACGTTTGACGTACTTTGATGAGGTAACTGATTCTTCCGCAGAAAGTGAAATGAGCGTTTGGCGTCATTGGCCGAGAGGCCCCTTGCGGGGCAGGTCCGGCCGCCTAGGTGCAGGTCTTACTACATTCGACACCACATTGGGCGACCTGCGCGACGGATGGGGATGAAATGATGACGAAGACAACGCAACACCCAGTCTCTGAGCGGAGAAAATCTCCAACCCAGCTGGGAATCGAACCCGTCCCCGTAGGACAGTAATCCGTCACGCTGACCTTTTTTCTTTTTTCATTTTGTTCGTGGTTGATCGTTGTGTTTGGTCGTTGCGGACGTCACATGACATCCTTTCAAGTTCGTTGTTGATCCTTTCACACCTTTTTTACGAGGGCTATCCACAAAGTACATTACGTTTTGGAATTAAAAATAAATAAAGCATTTGAAATTTTTTTTATTATCTACAGATGAAAGCCACACTTAAATACTACTTTTCTACATAGTTGCCATTTAAATTAAGGCACTTACCGTAGCGATGGACGAGCTTGGAAATTCCTTCGTTGTAAAATTCGGCCGCCTGCGCCTTCAACCACGTGGTTACCTCTTCATGAAGCTGTGCGTCGTCATCAAAACGCTGCATAGCTAACCACTTCTTCATTGCTGGGAATAAGTGGAAGTCGCTCGGTGCCAGGTCGGGACTGTACGGCGGATGAGGAAACAACTCCCACTTAAAAGATTCGAGAACTTCACGAGTGGCATTTGCCGTGTGGGACCGGGCGTTGTCGTGAATCAGCAAGATCTTTGAGCCCAACTTTCCCCTGCGCTTGTTTTGTATTACTCTTCTGAGGTTGTGCAGAGTTTGGCAATACCTTTGAGAGTTTACTGTAGTGCCTCTTTCCAGGAAATCCACAAAAATCACATCAAACCCAAGAAATGCATGCAGACTATGTCGGCAAGAGAGGTGATGGCGACTGTCTTTTGGGACAGAAAAGGTGTGATTTTTGTGGATTTCCTGGAAAGCGGCACTACAATAAACTCTCAAAGGTATTGCCAAACTCTGCACAACCTCGGAAGAGCAATACAAAACAAGCGCAGGGGAAAGTTGGGCTCAAAGATCTTGCTGATTCACGACAACGCCCGGGCCCACACGGCAAATGCCACTCGTGAAGTTCTCGAATCTTTTAAGTGGGAGTTGTTTCCTCATCCGCCGTACAGTCCCGACCTGGCACCGAGCGACTTCCACTTATTCCCAGCAATGAAGAAGTGGTTAGCTATGCAGCGTTTTGATGACGACGCACAGCTTCATGAAGAGGTAACCACGTGGTTGAAGGCGCAGGCGGCCGAATTTTACAACGAAGGAATTTCCAAGCTCGTCCATCGCTACGGTAAGTGCCTTAATTTAAATGGCAACTATGTAGAAAAGTAGTATTTAAGTGTGGCTTTCATCTGTAGATAATAAAAAAAATTTCCAATACTTTATTTATTTTTAATTCCAAAACGTAATGTACTTTGTGGATAGCCCTCGTATTACAGAGGCCAGCCAGCTCTCTGACCGAGCACGCTGAGCTACCATGCCGGCTGTCCATTCAGCTATCGGGGCGGACACCGCAGAAAGTAAAGCACGCCGTGTAAAGCTGTAATAAGATTAGAGAGAAAAAATGCAGCGACCAAAGGGCTGAAGAAATGTGTACTGTCTTGCCTGTGTCTTGTCTTTACTGGTATTATGTTTCCTATATTTAATTTCATGTCACCAAAAAGACAAAGTTGTTAGCTGATAGCCAATGAAGATTGAAAATTTTGGAAAAGTTCTTATTCTCCCACTTACAAATTATCCTAGCCAGTATTCATTGTGAGTTTTTTTTTTTTTTTTTTTTTTTTTTTTTTTTTTTTTTTTTTTTTTTTTTTTTTTTGATGAGGTCAGGGGTCAGGCTGTCAAACTGGGAACAGGAGAGCACCACAGAACATTTTAATTTCCACTGTCCTAACTATAGGTTGGTGGATTCCATTGCAAAGTATACACGTTAGACTTCCACAGAACGAAATACAGTTACGTGCGACAGAAGAATCCTGTGTGCAGAGACGTGACACTGCACTTTGGCATATGCAAGATCGAATTACATGTCTTACATTTCCTCTAACTTATATGTTTTCTATATCAAACTCTTCAGAACATATTTTTGAAAAATTGGTTTTTTTTAATTTTTGATGTCAAACGCTTCCATCTCAAACGCTCCAGGCGGGGGTGTTCGAGAACGGAAAGGGGGAGGGGGAGGGGGACTCAACTATCAAGTTTTGCACCAGTTCGGAAATATCATAGATCTGCGGATGTTAATATAGTCAGGGGATTTCAACTCAGCAAGGCATGGCAACCAGCAGTGGCAACACTAATGCACTGTCGGCCGCAGACCAGGGAATCAAACGAGTCGACACAGCCGGGGAATCGGAGTCGCACACTTAAACTGGGCGCCAACACACTGCCCGCGTGCGCCCTGGGGCGCGATTTGAGGTCACGCTTTAGTCGCATCGTGCATGCGCAGACTATGACTCGTTTTTCGACAGGGTGCTCCGAATGTCGCGGCGCTCTGTGATTGGTCCAAGATTCATTTATAACTCCATCCCTTGGCATCTCGGTTCTTCTAGCGAGCCAGCACATACACTATGTGATCAAAAGTATCTGACACCCCCCAAATACATCCGTTTTTCATATTAGGTGCATTGTGCTTCCACCTACTGCCAGGTACTCCATATCGGCGACTTCAGTAGTCATTAGACATCGTGAGAGAGCAGAATGGGGCGTTCGACGGACTTCGAACGTTGTTGGGTGGCACTTGTGTCATACGTCTGTACGCGAGATTTCTTCACTCGTAAACATCCCTAGGTCCACTGTTTCCGATGTGATGGTGAAGTGGAAACGTGAAGGGACACGTGCAGCACAAAAGCCTACAGGCCGACCTCGTCTGTTGACTGACAGAGACTGCCGACACTTGAACAGGGTCGTAATGTGTAATAGGCAGACATCTGTCCAGGCCACCACACAGGAATTCCAAACTGCATCAGGATCCAGTGCAAGTACTTTGACAGTTAGGCGGGGGGTGGGGGGGGGGGGGGAGGGGGGGCTGAGAAAACTTGGATTTCGTGGTCGACCAGCTGCTCATAAGCCACACATCATGCCGGTAAATGCCAAACGACGCCTCGCTTGGTGTAAGGAGTGTAAACATTGGACGTTTGAACAGTGGAAAAACGTTGAGCGGAGTGACGAATCACGGTACACAATGCGGCGATCCGATGGCAGGGTGTGGGTATGCCGGGTGAATGTCATCTGCCAGCGTGGTGTAGTGCCAAAAGTAAAATTCGGAGGCGGTGGTGTTATGGTCGTGTTCTTCATGGAGGAGGCTTGCATCCCTTGTTGTTTTGCGTGGCACTATCACAGCACAGGGCTACGTTGATGTTTTCAGCACCTTCTTGCTTCCCACTGTTGATGGCAACTGCATCTTTCAACAAGATCGAGCGTCTGTTCATAATGTACGGCCTGTGCCGGAGTGGTTACACGACAATAACATCCCTGTAATGGACTGGCCAGCACAGAGTCCTGACCTGAATCCTACAGAACGCCGTTGGGTTGATTTGGAACGCCGACTTCGTGCCAGGTCTCACCGAACGACATCGATACCTCTCCTTAGTGCAGCACTCGGTGAAGAATGGGCTGCCATTCTCCAATAAACCTTCCAGCACCTGATTGAACGTATGCCTGCGAGAGTGGAAGATGTCATCAAGGCTAAGGGTGAGCCAGCACCATTCCTGCATTACCGATAGAGGTCGCCACGGACTTGTAAGTCATGTTCAGCCATGTGTCCGAATACTTTTGATCACATAGTGTATATTGGCGAGCCACTGCAGCAACGCGTCAGCAAGCGCCTGACGATGACGAGCAGGTGTCTCGTTGAAATACTGTGCAGCATCCATATCAACCGACGCGAAGCCCGAGCACCAATGAAGCATTAATTTCGTTATTTATGTGTAAAGACGTTCAGCACCAATAAGAGATCTCATACAAACAGAGAAGTTTGATTTAATAGGTTAATGAAGTGTGGAGAACTCACCCTCCCTCGATATCGCAGTCTGAGGAAAACAAGGGACTCGTTCGGAAGATGCTAATATTTGGCTATTTGGCCGCCATAAATAGGTAAAGGTCAATCACGAAACTAGCAAAATAGACACACTGTACCTGCAGTCGTCACGGATCAAAAGTTTTACCTGTGAGGAAGCCTTGATGTACAGGGAGTTGCACATAAAAATACTCATTGCGGAACAGAATTTGGGAGTAAATGTTGAATTGCGACAAGAATTGGAAACGTTTCCTGGAAAATGTTATATTAACTGGTGGAGATAATTTCCATGCCGGTAGCTTCATAAGTAGGTGCAACTGACATTCGTGCTCTGAATAAAATCTTGTAACGTGACTGTAAGGAAAGCACAGAGCCGACGATCAGTGACAGCATGGCATGGTATGACAGCCAGAGGGGAAACTGACCAATATCTGCTACATGACCCCACGAATGTCGACTATTAATGTGTAGTATTAAATAAATATTTTCGGTACATGATACGTGATTGGCGAAATGTCAATAAACTAGCTTTCGTGCTAGACTGTGCACCGCGTCTTCACACTTGATTGGACGAGCTGTTTCAAAGACATTAGCTGCTAATACGAGAATGTAAGAAAAATATAACATAAGCTCTGGTCTCACGCTTTTGTGGTATTTGACAAAAAAAGTATATTGTCCAAAACTGGATGCACGAAATGAGTCGGAGGAGAGGTAGAATAGGCTACACGAGACATCCCAAATGGAGTCTTTCAAAAGATTGTGGACTCATTACCCTCGTGTTTAAGCAGCCTGATGGACGCCGCTTGTGCCTAAGTGTGTGCCCAAACCAGACTGCAGTTCTAGATGAAGAATATGAAACAGTAGTTCAGAAGGGATTATACAGGGTTGTATTTCACATGTTTTTCTTTCTGTACACAGAGCATGGATAAAAGGAAACCAAGGAGAAATTTGAAAATGGAATTAAAGTTCAGAGAGAAGAAACGACGTCAAAGAACTAGGAAGATCAAGTGAATGGAACGGATAATGTCTTGTGTAGCTCCACAACAGATGATTGTATGAAAGTAACTCTAAGTAAATATATTCGCGAAAATTTTTTTGATCAACAAATTTACATTTGTAGATATAGTAACTTCTTAACTTCCCTCTCAAACTTACAATGACATCATCATTTCCTTGCAGATAGAAAGCTATACAGTAAAGTAGGGAATGTCCTACAGAAACTAACAGTCACAGAATTAGGCAATAACCACGTCAGACATTAACTGTTGTTATGCATAATTTTCGTTACATTAATTATTACTTAAAACATGTTTGAATTTTTTAGAACTGAGTAAAAGTACCCATCGATGACGGCGCAGAGGTGCCGAAACATGTTTGGTAAAGTGCATTGTTGAGAATTTTAAAATCAAAATTGGTATTACTTTTTGCTTGCCACATATGTGAGACGCTCCTACAGATTTGTGAACTGGAGATAAAGGTACTTAGCAACTGGCTTTTTAGCAGACGGATACTACAAGGCTTTAGAACCTAAATTAAGAAACCAAATCAGAGGTTTGGGAGCCTGAATAAAGAAACCTACCTCTGCCAGATATTGCACGGTTACCAGGTGTGACCCCTACGGCGATGGGGTTTGCCGGTTCCTGTTCTTGAAACAGTAGTTACAATGTCACCATGGATCAACGCAGTAGAAAGAGATATTACGTGTCAATATAAAAATAAAAACAACGTGCAGTGAAACACAGACAATAGTTTGCTGCAATATTGTCTGTTACCTGGAACATTCCCTCAGGTTTGTCTGTCATTTTCAGATGTTTCTAGAGGACGTTGGAAAATCGACCACGATTTTCTAAATGCTTGAAAACATGCTCTTTCCGACTGAGGTTAGTTTGAAATCAGTTATACAAAAGAGATTTACTAAAAGCAAATTGAATGTGATTTAATCTCGTAATTTTTGTAATTTTTACGAAAATCAAGTCTGAACTGATTTTTTAGGGCTCAGGAAATCAGTACATGAATGATATTTTATACTAGAAATCCTTATGTTACTAAGTTGTTGTGTCCAAAGTTTCATGATTAGCATGCCTTTAATCAAGGAGATGTAAGAAGGCAAAGTTAAAACTTTATTAACAGCGCTATTTTTCCGACTAGTTTGCCTCAGTTTGTAATAGCATTGTTAGCCTACGTTGGAAATTTGACGAAGTGTTCTGGGGGGCTTAAAATACGTTGTTTCGAATGAAACTGGTTCTGAAGAATAGTAGAAAGCGGTGTTGATAAAAGAAATGTCGAACAAACTTTTTTTACCTCCTCACAAATATCGTCATCTTTTTCCATGAATTTGCAAATTACTGGAAAATAATAGTTTAATTAAATATTGTATTCCAAATCCTTGTGCCACCGAGGTATTGCGTATTAAGTTCCATGTTCAGCATGCGTTTACTTAACAAGATATAGAAATCTAAAATGTACATTTTGTTGTGGACTGGCAAGACAGCCAATCCACTAGGAGGAAGCCGAAAGGCACGCGTTTAAGCTCACGCAGGCTGGCGTGAGGTCTGGAACAGGTCAGGGATATGAGACTAGCAAAAATAATACGTAGCTGCTGGAATACTTAACTTTAATCCATAATTGGTGAACATCGCTCTTGACGGTACAATGTTTTACAGCCTCAATAGTAACTGGTAATGGCGCCTTGCTAGGTCGTAGCAAATGACGTAGCTGAAGGCTATGCTAACTATCGTCTTGGCAAATGAGAGCGTAATTTGTCAGTGAACCATCGCTAGCAAAGTCGGCTGTACAACTGGGGCGAGTGCTAGGAAATCTCTCTAGACCTGCCGTGTGGCGGCGCTCGGTCTGCAATCACTGATAGTGGCGACACGCGGGTCCGACGTCTACTAACGGACCGCGGCCGATTTAAAGGCTACCACCTAGCAAGTGTGGTGTCTGGCGGTGACACCACACATTTTTTTCATGCCGCAATTTTCACGCCCAACTTTGATTCAAATTACGTAGTATTGTTAGCTCGCGTTGGATAATCAAATATAATTTTTTAGGCGGGTAAAATAATGGTCTTTCTAGTGAGTCCAGTTTGGAGAGTTTTATAGAAAACAGCTTTTTGCAAAATGAGATAGAGAAGAGCGCATTTTTTACCTTTTTACAAAATCTTCAACTTGCACTTGATTTATTCAGTGTCTGAAAATGGTACGCAAATGAAATTTTATATTTGAGATCCTTGTGTTATTGGGTTACTACTCGCCAATGTTCACGTTCGTTACACCTTTAGGTCCGGAGAAATAAGAAGCCAAACTTTGAAATTTTTTCGGACGTCGATTTTTGTGGGATTTTTCTAAAATTTTTCCGACTGAAAATGACTCATAAAATTATTTTCATTATCATTCTTAAGAGAAAGCTTTTGGTTGTACAAGTTGCCCTAATTTCATTTCTTTCAACAAAATATTGCTCGAGATATAAGAGTTCAAATTCGCTAGAAATTCACGCTCGCTCTGCCCAAAGTCACGCATGGAGCCGTACAAGTCACTATATATCTCGGTCAGTATTGCTTTGACGAACTTCAGTGTTCATTGGAGGCATATGCGAATATTTGCATAACATTTCGACGAAATCCGTGAGCGAGCAGGAAAATGTTCCGAAATTAGACGATTTGACATGAAATGACCTTTAGGCAAGTAGATTCTTTCGTGGGACACAGACACTTTGTTGCCCCGTTTGGATGAGGTAGGGCATTGGGTGGATGGAGAAAATATGTACGGCTTTGAGTACTGTAGAAAGGCCATTACTCTATTTCTCGTTTGAGCTGAAATGAATATAAATACTGTGATTAGCTTCCATATTGTCTTGCACCCACTGCTTCTTTGTTCACGCCACTTCTCGGCAAGCACATGTGCTGTTTTTAGATTAGATTAGATTAGTACTTGTTCCATAGATAATGAATACGACTCTTCGTAATGATGTGGAACATGTTAGGGTAATAAAAGGTGTCTATACGAGATATTACATTACAACATGACACTTAATAATTTTCTTTTTTCTAATTTATTTTTTGTTCTTTTCGTGTGTGTTGGGGAAATTACCCACTTACTATACCCAAAAATTCATCTAATGAGTAGAAGGAGTTGCTATTAAGAAATTCTTTTAATTTCCTTTTAAATGCTATATAGCTGTCTGTCAGACTTTTGATCCCATTAGTTAAGTGATCAAAGACTTTTGTGGCAGCATATTTTACCCCCTTCTGAGCCAAACTTAGATTTAACCTTGAGTAGTGAAGATCATCCTTTCTCTTAGTGTTGAAGCCATGTACACTGCTATTACTTTTGAATTCGTTCCGATTATTAATAACAAATTTCATAAATGAATATATATATATATATATATATATATATATATATATATATATATATATATATATATTTATATTGTGAGGCTACAGTGAAGATCTCTAGCTCTTTAAACAAGTGTCTGCAGGATGACCTTGGATGAGCTCCAGCAATTATTCTAATTACACGCTTTTGTGCAATGAACACTCTTTTACTCAATGATGAGTTACCCCAGAATATGATGCCGTACGAAAGCAGAGAATGAAAATAGGCGTGGTAAGCTAATTTACTGAGATGTATATCGCCAAAATTTGCAAGGACCCTAATAGAATAAGTAAATCTTCAGTGTGTTTTTTCCAGTTCAACCCCTCATCAATGTATATACCTAGAAATTTTGAATATTCTACGTTAGCTACCGATTTCTGATCGAAGACTATATTTATTAATGGTGTCATTCCATTTACTGTATGGAACTGTATATACTGCGTTTTGTAAAATGAGAGCCCATTTGCAGAGTACCACTTAATGATTTTCTGAAAAACATCTTTTACATTTTCAACAGTTAATTCTTGTCTGTTGGGTGTGATAGTTATACTTGTATCATCGGCAAAAAGTACCAGCTTTGCATCTTCGTGAATATAGAATGGCAAGTCATTAATATATATTAAGAATAGCAGAGGACCGAAGACCAAACCTTGCAGCACCCAATTCTTGATTGTTCCCCAGTTTGAGAAATCACAAGTTTTTTGCATATTATGTGAACTGCTTATTTCAACTTTCTGCACTCTTCCTGTTAGGTATGATTTAAACCATTTCAGCGCTGTCCCATTAATACCACAGTACTTGAACTTATCTAGAAGTATTCCATGATTTACACAATCAAAAGCCTTTGAGAGATCACAAAAAATCCCGACGGGTGACTTCCGGTTAAGCAGAGCATTTAATATTTCATTAGTGAAAGTATATATAGCATTTTCCGTTGAAAAACCATTCTGGAAACCAAACTGACATTTTGTTAAAACTTTATTTTTACAAAGGTGTGAAGCTACTCTACAATACATTACTTTCTCAAGAATTTAGGATAAGGCAGTCAGAAGAGAGATTGGGCGGTGGTTGTTGACATCAGACGTATGCGGTGGTTTAACAATGGCATACTTCTGGCTATCTGGGAAAAAAACCCTGCTTCAGAGAGCTATTACATATGTGGCTAAGAATCCCACTTATCTCTTGGGAACAAACTTTTATTATCGTGCTGGAAATGCCATCAATTTCATGTGAGCTTTTATTCTTGAGAGAGTTTATTATCTTCCTAATTTCAGAAGGAGAGGTGGGTGGAATTTGAATTGTATCAAATTGTGTGGGTAAGGCCTCTTCCATTAACTGCCTTGCTTCTTTTAATGAACATTTAGATCCTATTTTCTCTACAACATTTAAAAAATGATTATTCAAAATCTTTTCGGCTTCCAGTTTGTTGTTTGTCAAGTTTCCATTCGCTTTAATGGTAATGCCATCATCCTGTACTCTTGGTTGCCCTGTCTCCTTTGTAATAATATTCCAAATCGCTTTGATTTTGTTATCAGAGGTATTAATCTCAGACATGATGCACATGCTTTTGGAATTTTTAATAACCTTTCTTAATGTAGCACAGTAGTTTTTATAATATTTGGCTGTTTCTGGGACATTACCCTTTCTTGTTGTTAGATACAGTTCCCTTTTGTGGTTACAAGATGTTTTATTCCTTTAGTAAAGCCAAGGTTTTTTGCATGGTTTCTTATAATTAGATTTAACTACTTTCTTGGGAAACAGTTTTCAAATTCTCTTACAAGTGTATCATGAGATAAGTTATATTTTAAATTATCATCGGGTTCCTTGTACACCTCATCCCAGTCTAACTGCTGAAGATTTTCCCTGAAATTTCTAATTGCTGAGTCATTAATTGAATGCACAACTTTGGAGGTTAGTTTTGAATTACTGAATGGAGCTATGTCGTATAATGTAACTAGCTGAGCACCATGATCAGGGCCGGCCGGTGTGACCGAGCGGTTCTAGGCGCTTCAGTCTGGAACCGCGCGTCCGCTACGGTCGCAGGTTCGAATCCTGCCTCGGGCATGGATGTGTGTGATGTCCTTAGGTTAGTTAGGTTTAAGTAGTTCTAAGTTCTAGGGGACTGATGACCGCAGATGTTAAGTCCCATAGTGCTCAGAACCATTTGAACCATTTTTGAACCATGATCAGAAAGGCCATTCTCAACAACGTGCTGCGAATACACAGAAAGATAGATCCTTTATCATTTAGCTACAAAATAGCAGGTCAGCAACTGAAAGCAGTTAATACCATAAATTATCTGGGAGTACGCATTAGGAGTGATTTAAAATGGAATGATCATATAATGTTGATCGTCGGTAAAGCAGATGCCAGACTGAGATTCATTGGAAGAATCCTAAGGAAATGCAGTCCGAAAACAAAGGAAGTAGGTTACAGTACGCTTGTTCGCCCACTGCTTGAATACTGCTCAGCAGTGTGGGATCCGTACCAGATAGGGTTGATAGAAGATATAGAGAAGATCCAACGGAGAGCAGCGCGCTTCGTTACAGGATCATTTAGTAATCGCGAAAGCGTTAAGGAGATGATAGATAAACTCCAGTGGAAGACTCTGCAGGAGAGACGCTCAGTAGCTCGGTACGGGCTTTTGTCAACGTTTCGAGAACATACCTTCACCGAAGAGTCAAGCAGTATATTGCTCCCTCCTACGTATATCTCGCGAAGAGACCATGAGGATAAAATCAGAGAGATTAGAGCCCACACAGAGGCATACCGACAATCCTTCTTTCCACGAACAATACGAGAATGGAATAGAAGGGAGAACCGATAGAGGTACTCAAGGTACCCTCCGCCACACACCGTCAGGTGGCTTGCGGAGTATGGATGTAGATGTAGACAAGAATTTATGTTTTTAAACTTATCTTGGTCTATAAAAGTGTTATCTATCAATGTGCTGCTGTCCTTTACTACCCGAGTAGGAAAATTAATGACAGATGTCAAATTGAAAGAACCAAATTGAAGGGTTATTCACTGTTGTGTGGCGCGAGTTGCAGAAGTGGTAGTGTGATTGCAGATCTCTTTCACTGGTTAGCAGGAGAAATTACATTCGAAAGCTGGTCAAGTTTCTGAATTGGATATTGTGGGTTGGAAAGTACCACATGTTATGCACTTGTAATGTAATATACCAGGCTGGTGCAGAAGTTCGTAGCATTTCTCCGTAATTTTACTACATGCAACAGATACACATAACATAGAGTTTAGTCATCAGTGATTTATTCTCCTTCACTATATACAACAATCTGCCAATGCTAGGATAACTTTTCGATGCAGCGACTGTAGAAATCACGTGGCTTTGAGGCGATGGACGATTCGAGCCATGTCCGGAGCGCATTTTTATCTGGAAATGAACTTCCTTGAAGATTGTTCGATGGAGAGCGGGAAAGATTAAAATCTGAGGGAGCAAGATGAGGTGAACAGCGACTACTACCGACCCAACTCCTGTGTAGTGTTTTTTGCCAGTCTAGCAGAATGCGAGCGTGCGCTACCGTGGAGCAGCATCGCTTCACACAGTCTTTCTGGTCGTTGTTCTTGTCTTTTTATGTGTTCTTGTCTTCTTATTTGTTGACAATAAATGTCAGCAGCGATGTTTACACCGCGGGGAAGCAATTTGTCGCACAGCACAACGCCGCTGCTCCAACAGACGCATAACATTATTCTTTGTGGATATTTTGGTCTTTTTTTGTTGAATTGCTTCTTCGTTTGGGCTCAACCATTCCTTTCTTTTCCTTATGTTAGCGTAGTCGCTGTTGTTCATAAGCCAAATGCTGTCGGTGGCCGAGCGGTTCTAGGCGCTTCAGTCTGGAACCGCGCGACCGCTACGGTTGCAGGTTCGAATCCTGCCTCGGGCATGGATGTATATGATGTCCTTAGGTTAGTTAGGTTTAAATAGTTATAAGTTCTAGGGGACTGATGACCACAGAAGTTAAGTCCCATACTGCTCAGAGCCATTTGAACCAATTGATGTCGCCCAAGAAGAGACGCACTCATGGCAACCCACTGATCTTCTGATTTTGGCTTACACCCTGTGGTATCCATACATCCAATTTGTGGACCTTCCTCATTGCATACAAATATCGCACGATGTCGCAATGATCGCAGTGTATCACATTTGGCTGTTCTCGAGTTCACTGACGTGAATCATTGTGGATGATTGCCTTTAAACTATCTTCATCCAAGATCGAAGGTCTTCTTGAAAGCCGGCCGCGGAGACTGAGCGGTTCTAGGCGCTTCAGTCCGGAATCGCGTGACTGCTACGGTCGCAGGTTCGAATCCTGCCTCGGGCATGGATGTGTGTGATGTCCTAAAGTTAGTTAGGTTTAAGTAGTTCTAGGGGACTGATGATCTCAGATGTTAAGTCCCATAGTGCTCAGAGCCATTTGAACCAATTGATGTCGCCCAAGAAGAGACGCACTTACGGCAACCCACAGATTTTCTGATTTTGGCTTACACCCTGTGCTATCCATACACCCGCTTTGCGAACCTTCCTCACTGCATAAAAATGTCGCACGTTGTCGGAATGATCGCAGTGTATCACATTTGGCTGTTCTCGAGTTCACTGACGTGAATCATTGTGGATTAATGCCTTTAAACTATCTTCATCAAAGACCGAAGGTCTTCTTGAAAGCCGGCTGCGGTGGCCGAGCGGTTCTAGACGCTTCAGTCCGGAACCGCGCGACTGGTATGGTCGCAGGTTCGAATCCTGCCTCGCGCATGGATGTGTGTGATGTCCTAAGATTAGTTAGGTTTAAGTAGTTTTGAGGACTGATGACCTCCGATGTTAAGTCCCATAGTGCTCAGAGCCATTTGAACCGTTTTCTTGAAAGAGATGAGTCGTTAATGTCAAAACGATCCTCCTTAAAATGAGAAAATCATTTTTCTTGCTCTATCCAATGGTGTTATCGCCCTACACGGCTCAAATGTTCGTGGCTGCCTCCGTTGCTGTCACTCTTCTATTGAACTCAAACAGAAGCGTATGTCGGGAATGAAACTATCTGGCAGGTTAAAACTGCATGCCGAACCGGAACTCGAATTCGTGGCCTTACAGGACTAGTACTCGTGAAAGAACGGATACTGCAGAAATGGCTTAGCCACAGCCTGGGGGATGTTTCGAGAAGCGAATTTTCAATCTGCAGCCGAGTGTGCTCCGATATGGAACTTCCTGACAGACTAAAACTGTGTGTCCGACAGAGACTCGAACTCAGGAAGTGTTGTGGGTAGTGCTTGGATAACTTACTTAGCAGAGCACTTGCCTGCGAATGGCAAAGGTCCCGAGTTCGAGTCTCGGTCCGGTACGCGGTTTTAATCTGGCAGGAAGTTTCACAACAGAACATACTCCGCTGCAGAGTGAAAATTCCATGTTGAGAATGTTCCGATTTCTCCACTTGACGCTCCATTTTATAGCATCCTCAGCTCCACTCACTACCTCCAAATGACTAAATGACAATATATAAACTCAAATAGCAACAATGAATTACAAAAGGAAGGAATACCAACATGCGAAACAAGAACGCTACGAAGTTACTCACCAACCTAATATTTTGCCGTTGATCGACAGGCCTGTGGTGTGCGTACTGTAAGACCTTCAGTACACACACCATCAGATTATTTGACTTGTCGCTCCATGCGAGTGTCAGCAATATATCTCGTGGTCTTATCGTGGCGTGTTTATCGTCTGCCGTCAGGTCAGACGATAGAAATGCCACTTGCACGCTTAGAGTAGCAGATTGACGGTGACCAACTTTAAACAGAACTTGATTAATTTTCACACACATTTATTTAAATAATAACAAGCGTAAAAACTACTTATCTTGGTTCTGGATGCTATTTACAATTGACAATCGGAAGTTGCTTTGGTCTTGGTACGTTAATCTTATTCTCACATATCTCTGATATTTGACAAAGTGTCTATTCATTTATCTTCATGGCTATGTACAGGAATATGGTAATCTTATTAGGCGCAGACTGAAACTTGACTATAGACTGGTACAGACTAATGCAGACTAATGCAGACTGGTACAGACAGGTGCAGATAAATGCAGACTGACTAATCGGACGTTGTCGTTGTAATACCTCGCGCGTTCAGGTATCACTGCGTGAGTGTGATCCGCGAGAAGAAAAGGTGCTACGTTAGCAGCGATCTCATTGGCTGCGTTACATATCAATACGCGGATCGGCGGAAGCAGAACTTGGTCCGTCTCTGAGGCAGCGCCGTCTCGTAGTGCGGAGACGGACGAGCGCTGCGCCTGCGCTGATGTGATCAGCAATAATAATAGTCCTAATAGAAAAAATTCATGGATTGGAAATAATGGAAATAGGGGCGAAGGTAGTCCAAAGAAAAATAAAAGTAAAGCTTATACCACATAGAATCGTTGGCTAAATATCAACATCGACCGCACTCGCCATCCGATGTGACAATCAGTCCCTTTAATAATACACTCTAGCCATAGCCGAAAGAAATTTACAAGAATTCCCCAAATACACGTCTATACCTATTCCTGGAGAAGCATACCTCCTCCCTTCTGAGAAGATTCGTCCTGAATATTTAACATGGTGCTCCCTCTTAACTACGTTAACTCTCATAATTCACATATTGAGGACAATCTCCCAAATTCACCATACAGGACTTACGCCCACACTTTACTGCTACCATGTATCCCTTATCATACCCTTGCACACTAATTAAGACCTTAAAACTGCTTCCACAACCGATGCCAGTCAACGATTCTATTGGTAACTGGTATCTTGGCACATCCCCAGCCTGTGCCCTCTTGCATCTTACCCAGAAACACAGTATGCAGAAGCCTGCTAGAAACAGGCCGCAAATGGTAATCGATACGCTCACACTAATACTTTGTACGCCTGTTCTTCCCGGAAATGGTGTACATGCTGCCACATTTGTTCCACTGAAACTCCCCCTTGCTGGGTCTCTGTTAATCTGTCCAAAGACTGCAAAAGCTATGGACTGAGTGTTTCTTTTAAGTAAGTTAATTTTTGAACAGGT
Organism: Schistocerca americana; assembly: GCF_021461395.2. Taxonomy (NCBI): domain Eukaryota; kingdom Metazoa; phylum Arthropoda; class Insecta; order Orthoptera; family Acrididae; genus Schistocerca; species Schistocerca americana. The sequence continues at coordinate 19,047,839 of NC_060127.1, read as the reverse complement.
AATACCCTCAGAGATCCTTCCGGCCAATACAACATATTCCACGACAATTTCATAACAGCTGAGCCTGTAAGCGTAGCCGGGAGACTAAAATCCGTCCCAACTACCTCACAAGTCGTGCCATTGCTCATCATTCCGCTTAGCGGGGCGCTCTAGTGGGAAAGGTGTGTACGCGCTGACTACGCGGAACTATGTACACAACAAGGCCCATGAAGAGATTTTGAATCCTAACTTGATTTCCAGGTTGTCTGATGTTTGATTCATATTAGTTTTTCTCCCAATTTGCAGTAGTTTGAACGGGTCATCAGTACTATGTATTGTTCAGATGTTGTTTAAACGACACCTGGTTATATATTCGAATGTACATCGATGTGCCAGAACATTATAAGTATCTGCTTGATAGCACGTTGGCCCGCATTTCGGACGCAATACAGCAGCGATTCTGCTCGGCCACAGCTTGGTACGTCTCCAGAGGTACGTGGCACCAGTCACATAGTCACAGATCACGAAATTCCCGTGAATCAGGGGCCGCTGGTTTGCATGCGTGGATCGATATCTAGTACTGTGGTACTGTCTATTGAAGGACGTCAAAGATTTTACGTGTGTCGGGAGTTCCGTTGGGACGGAGGTGGAGGGAGGTCCGGCAATGCGGGGACATACCGGTACCGCTGGCGGCACGCAGGCACTGCCGGATCGAGGGGCTGTAGTTGCGACAACCTCGTTGTCCACCGGACCCAGCACGCTGAGTTGAGTGAACGAAACCACCACTGTTTTGTGATCACGCCATTTGCTGCTCGTAGGGTCGCCGTGAGACGAACAGCAACAAGTGGAGCGTGTCGAGTTGGCGGAATCTATTAGCCATCTTCTGCTGCCTATTATTAGTTTTTGAATTTTGTGTTATTATTTGGTGAGGTGCAACCAGCGGTATTTTACTGCCTAGTGGCGGCTAACGCCGCAGTTAGCTGTGAAGTGTTGGCAGAGGAGGCCGATATGCACGCGTTTAATTACACGCTGACTGGCGCGAGGTCTGGAACAATTAAGGGAATTAATAGTAGCAAATAAAGTACGTAGTTGATATAATACTTAACTTTAATCCACAATTGGTGTACATCGCTCTTGACGGTACATGTTATAATCTCAATATCAAATGCTATGGCGCCTGCTAGGTCGTAGCAAATGACGTAGCTGAAGGCTATGCTAACTATCGTCTCGGGAAATGAGAGCGTAGTTGTCAGTGATCCATCTCTGGCTAAGTCGGCTGTACAACTGGGGCGAGTGCTAGTAAGTCTCTCTAGACCTGCCGTGTGGCGGCGCTCGGTCTGCTATCACTGACAGTGGCGACACGCGGATCCGACGTATACTAATGGACCGTGGCCGATTTAAAGGCTACCACCTAGCTAGTGTCGTGTCTGGCGGTGACACCACAACCGGCTTGGAAGTTAGCGTAATTTGCGTCAGTGTACTTTTCCTCGTCTTGCCGATGCTGTCCGGCATGACATGTAGTTCGACAGCCTCCTTGACTGCGGTGTGGATTGTGGTTTCTTTTGTCTACCTTGCTTGTAGTGGTTAATTCTGCCTTTTGATGTTTTACACACTGGATTCTGAAGACGCAGTGCTGTCTGTCACTTCGCCCCCACTTGAATTATTCCATCGTTGTACTGGTTATCACACGCTAGATAGATTGGCTAAGAGGATTGATCGGCGTTTAAACGGTCCCTAGTTTGAGTTGCCATCCTGTTAGGTGAGCATAACTCTAGGCTGCCTGTCTCACCGCTTACGCAGCTGTAGGGACCTTTCTCAGGTCGATTCTTGGAGCACTGTCTGTGGATCACTCCAATTTTATTTGGACTGATTGTGTTAATTGCTTAAAAATAATATTTGTTTAAATTATTCCTGTTGCTTGTGGCCTTCAGCCGACAAATAATTTTGGATTCTCTCTTAATAAGGCCTTCAGCCGTCAGTGTAGTTTGTGTTGCAGTCAACTTTTTTTTTGTAAAAAAGATTGTTTAAAAAAATATTATTTCCTTGAGTAAAGTGTATGTGTTTACTGTGCAACCAACGGTAACTGATTAGACTGGCTCTGAACACTATGGGACTTAACATCGGTGGTCATCAGTCCCCTAGAACTTAGAACTACTTAAACCTAACTAACCTAAGGACTTTACACACATCCATGCCCGAGGCAGGATTCGAACCTGCAACCGTAGCGGTCACGCGGTTCCAGACTGAAGCGCCTAGAACCGCACGGCCACACCGGCTGGTAACTGATTAGGCCCAGTCCACATCTTTTCCTGCTTTCCCTAAGTCCCATGTTTAATAACTGTAGTACAATATTCCTCTCTTTCCCTGCGCCGGCCGATGTGGTCGAGCGGTTCTAGGCGCTTCACTCTGGAACTGCGGGACCGCTACGGTCGCAGGTTCGAATCCAGCCTCGGGCATGGATATGTGGAATGTCCTTAGGTTAGTTAGGATTAAGTAGTTAAGTTCTAGGGGACTGATGACCTCAGCAGTTAAGTCCCATAGTGCCCAGAGCCATTTGAACCATTTTCTTCCCCTGCTCCGTACCTAACGTCACAATAAATTAAAAGCCATATCCTCCTACACCTCCTATGTCTTGAGCATACGACTTCTAAGGTAAGTTTTTCCAGACTCTCGGTCTACGAGTCGCATAGATAAGTTAAAAAAAGTTCCCATTGCGGTAATTATTGCGAATGTCATCGACAGACTAATCGTATTGATTTAGTTCAGGACTCTGCGCTTCAACACTGATTGTTAGAACCGTACTAAAGCAGTAGGAATTTCTAGACAACCGACGGGTATTCATGGTCAGTTGGGTTTCTTCTTCGATACTTAGGAATCGGATTGTATGTGAGGTAACAATGGGCTTCATCAGGAGTCAAAGGTAATGCATATTTTCAGGTCTGGCTTTATTTATATTGCAGCTGTTATTCTTGTCGTATCTGAATATGTGATTGAATGTGGCCATGCACGTTTCATTGTTACAGGACAGTCAAACATTTTGGTATTACTATTACTGTTATCTTTATATTATTATTATGACATAATTATAAGCTTTACATAGCTTTACATAGTTTGAAGTTGACGCGACAATGTTGAGACAGACTTGTCTCTCATTCAGATTGTCTCTCCAATTCTTAATTCTCAAAAATCTTACATTTTTGTCGACATTATTATAAAATCAGCTATCCTCATTTTCTTCCTTCTTAGGATTATTTTACCGCAATATTCGCGATTGTGTATACGTGTAATCTAATTACATTATCAATCCACTTAGTGTTCTAGCATTTAGCTTTACTATAATGTTAGGTTCTTTAATTAATTCTTGAGCATGCGCCATCCCTTAGTGGCATGGCCCCTCATTGCTGTTTTCCTCTCGAGTATCCTTCGCACCGCATATGTTAAAACTGCAGTATAAGTGATCTACAGGTGCCCGTCTTGCTTTTGCTGTAGGTATATTTGATCTTTATGGCTTCGCACAGGGCATAAAACACTTCATTTACGCTTTCAATGGTGATTTTAGCGTTATCTTTCATGTACTACATTTAGAAAACCACCCTTCTCAGATATTAAACGACATATATTTGTTCAAATGTTTCGGTTTAGACTTTCAAAGTTATCATTATCTTTGGTAGTATAAGTGAACACAGAATATTTTGTTGTTAATGTTTTACTGTAAAACTGTAAAATGTGAAGTTAAGAAACTAAAAATGATCCCCTCGGTAACACTAGAACAATTTCGTGCAAATACGTTTAATATTATAATTCTACTCAAACAAAATACAGTAAATTTTTAATATGCATGGACCAATGAAAAATTTCATTATACACTCCTGGAAATGGAAAAAAAAAACACATTGACACCGGTGTGTCAGACCCACCATACTTGCTCCGGACACTGCGAGAGGGGTGTACAAGCAATTATCACACGCACGGCACAGCGGACACACCAGGAACCGCGGTGTTGGCCGTCGAATGGCGCTAGCTGCGCAGCATTTGTGCACCGCCGCCGTCAGTGTCAGCCAGTTTGCCGTGGCATACGGAGCTCCATCGCAGTCTTTAACACTGGTAGCATGCCGCGACAGCGTGGACGTGAACCGTATGTGCAGTTGACGGACTTTGAGCGAGGGCGTATAGTGGGCATGCGGGAGGCCGGGTGGACGTACCGCCGAATTGCTCAACACGTGGGGCGTGAGGTCTCCACAGTACATCGATGTTGTCGCCAGTGGTCGGCGGAAGGTGCACGTGCCCGTCGACCTGGGACCGGACCGCACGGATGCACGCCAAGACCGTAGGATCCTACGCAGTGCAGTAGGGGACCGCACCGCCACTTCCCAGCAAATTAGGGACACTGTTGCTCCTGGGGTATCGGCGAGGACCATTCGCAACCGTCTCCATGAAGCTGGGCTACGGTCCCGCACACCGTTAGGCCGTCTTCCGCTCACGCCCCAACATCGTGCAGCCCGCCTCCAGTGGTGTCGCGACAGGCGTGAATGGAGGGACGAATGGAGACGTGTCGTCTTCAGCGATGAGAGTCGCTTCTGCCTTGGTGCCAATGATGGTCGTATGCGTGTTTGGCGCCGTGCAGGTGAGCGCCACAATCAGGACTGCATACGACCGAGGCACACAGGGCCAACACCCGGCATCATGGTGTGGGGAGCGATCTCCTACACTGGCCGTACACCACTGGTGATCGTCGAGGGGAGACTGAATAGTGCACGGTACATCCAAACCGTCATCGAACCCATCGTTCTACCATTCCTAGACCGGCAAGGGAACTTGCTGTTCCAACAGGACAATGCACGTCCGCATGTATCCCGTGCCACCCAACGTGCTCTAGAAGGTGTAAGTCAACTACCCTGGCCAGCAAGATCTCCGGATCTGTCCCCCATTGAGCATGTTTGGGACTGGATGAAGCGTCGTCTCACGCGGTCTGCACGTCCAGCACGAACGCTGGTCCAACTGAGGCGCCAGGTGGAAATGGCATGGCAAGCCGTTCCACAGGACTACATCCAGCATCTCTACGATCGTCTCCATGGGAGAATAGCAGCCTGCATTGCTGCGAAAGGTGGATATACACTGTACTAGTGCCGACATTGTGCATGCTCTGTTGCCTGTGTCTATGTGCCTGTGGTTCTGTCAGTGTGATCATGTGATGTATCTGACCCCAGGAATGTGTCAATAAAGTTTCCCCTTCCTGGGACAATGAATTCACGGTGTTCTTATTTCAATTTCCAGGAGTGTAGTATCAGTTGTGCGAAAACACAATCAGAATACAACTTTTACACAAATGGTCAGACTGTGTCATCATAAGAACTCCACATATCTTAGCATGACACCTCCATTATAGTTAAAAAACATTTATTGCAAACAACCGTCGTACTTACCGTCAAATGCCCTTTCTTCCTGGCCTTGTGGCAGATGAGATTGAGACATTTTCTTCGCACCTTTGCAGAGATCAAGGATACAGCAAACTGCAAACCATGAGACTATGTCAATGCTTTTTTACTGTCTTGATGGTAATAAAAGAAACATTTAGCAGTAGTTCACAGAGAAACAAATAAGCTGCTTTACACGCCTACATATTTTCCATCAATGGAAATGTATTTTGAGTCCAATCTCGTCGTAAAGCACCCTTGAAATTGTATGGAACTAGCAAACCCGTTTAAGCGCCGCAACTGCTAAAGATGCTTGGGAATTGGATATACATCCTAAGCTCCTCCCCCCCCCCCCCTCTCCTCTCCGACCCTCTTTCCCCTCTTTTCTACCATCTCCTCCTCCTCCTTTCCCCCTCTCTCTGTCCTTCTCCACCTTCCCTATATTCACTCCCCCCCCCCCCCTCTCCCGCCAATCCACTTACCCCTCTCTGATGACGTTTAGCCTTGTTTATTGTTATTGCAAACGAAACCTTGACTGCATACTGAAGTTGCTTAAAGTGAACGGGTAAATCAGCTGAGACCATTGGCGTACTACGGGGTATGCGAACACCTCTCCAGCTAAAGTATATGAGAAGCATGCACCTTCAGTGACGGCATTTCGCAATGTTTTAATCTGTGAATGGATAGGATTACTAACTTTCGGATGATTCAAATTCCGTAGTAGTATTCTAATCATAAGCCCTAAATACAGCTTTCTGTAAAAACGATGGGGAGGGATGAAACAAAACATCACACTGTTATGTGTAGAATTTTCGTTTGATATAAATATAAGGAGAAAAAGTATACATGGGAGAAAAAAGTTTGCCTAGTGGTTTACCTGCCCCCTATCGTAGTTGAAAATGTCCGGGAGAAAAAAGAAACTGAAAGTGCACATTTTTGTAGCACTCCATTTTGTTTCTTGGAGTCGGTTTTAAGAAAAAACATTCCCGTTTAAAAGAATATATATATATATATATATATATATATATATATATATATATATATATACACACTACGAATATTTGAATTATATATAGCCTCTATCTGTCCGAAAGTTCATTAGAGTATCATGTAAAAATTTGAAGTAATACGGACAAAACTTCTCGCAATTTTTGGTAACAACGTTTCCTACTTATACGTTACACATGTATTTATAGTTTATATATATATATATATATATATATATATATATATATATATATATATATATATATATATATATATATAGCCTACGTCTGTCCGAAGGTTCATTAGAGTACCGTGCAAAAATCCTAAGCAAACCAGTCAAGTACTTTTCGAGTTTTTCGGTAAGAATGGTAAACAACGACTTGCCGCATTGCTGTAGTAGTTCGAATGTGCGGCGCATTATGTGTGAAAAACCTCGCAAAGCTCTCAATAACGTGATCACTGTGTCCTTTTCTGCAGGACTACTGCTGTGCGGATACACCGCAAATGATGTAACACGTCCGCGCGTTGACCTTGTCAAGTGTGGATCTAACCCCACATTAGCACTCTGACAACGAATAATGGAGGAACGAACAACACAGCACCTTCTGTTTTGTGGAATATGACTCTGTAAGCAAGTGTTAACATGTTGTTGTTGTGGTCTTCAGTCCTGAGACTGGTTTGATGCAGCTCTCCATGCTACTCTATCCTGTGCAAGGTTCTTCATCTCCCAGTACCTACTGCAACCTACATCCTTCTGAATCTGCTCAGTGTATTCATCTCTTGGTCTCCCTCTATGATTTTTGCCCTCCACGCTGCCCTCCAATGCTAAATTAGTGATCCCTTGATGCCTCAGAATATGTCCTACCAACCGATCCCTTCTTCTAGTCAAGTTGTGCCACAAACTCCTCTTCTCCCCAATTCTGTTCAATACCTCCTCGTTAGTTATGTGATCTACCCATCTAATCTTCAGCATTCTTCTGTAGCAACACATTTCGAAAGCTTCTAATCTCTTCTTGTCTAAACTATTTATCGTCCACGTTTCACTTCCATACATGGCTACACTCCATACAAATACTTTCAGAAACGACTTCCTGACACTTAAATCTATACTCGATGTTAACAAATTTCTCTTCTTCAGAAACGCTTTCCTTGCCATTGTCAGTCTACATTTTATATCTTCTCTACTTCGACCATCATCAGTTATTTTGCTCCCCAAATAGCAAAACTCCTTTACTACTTCAAGTGTTTCATTTCCTAATCTAATTCCCTCAGCATCACCCAACTTAATTCGACTGCATTCCATAATCCTCGTTTTGCTTTTGTTGATGTTTATCTTATATCCTCCTTTCAGGACACTGCCCATTCCGTTCAACTGCTCTTCCAAGTCCTTTGCTGTCTCTGACATAAACACACAAATTGTGTTAATATGTACTGTTTCAAGAAAATGTTAAGCTTTTTGCCAAATAAGAGCTCATTTGTGTAAATCCGGTAGTCATAATAATTGTCTGTTACTCGGAATTGTACACTGAAGCGCCAAAGAAACCGATATAGGCATGGACATTCAAATACAGAGATATATAAACAGGCAGAATCCGGCGCTGCGGTCGGCAACGCCTATATAAGACAGCAAGTGTTGGCACAACTGTTAGATCGGTTACTGCTGCCACAATGGCAGGTTATCAAGATCTAAGTGAGTTTGGACATGGTGTTATAGTCGGAGCACTAGCGATGGGAAACAGAATCACCGAGGCAGTGATGCGGGGATTTTCCCGTACGACCACTTCACGAGTATACCGTGAATATCAGGAATCCGCTGAAACATCAAATCTCTGACATCGCTGCGATCGGAAAAAGATCCTGCAAGAACGGAACCAACGACGACTGAAGAGAATCGTTCAACCTGGCAGATGTGCAACTCTTCCGCAAACTGCTGCAGATTTCAATGCTGAGCCATCAGCAAGTGTCAGCGTGAGAACCATTCAACGAAACATTGTCAATATGGGCTTTCGGAACCGGAGCACCAGACGTGTACCCTTCATGCCTGCACGGCACAAAGCTTTACGCCTCGCCTGGGCCGACAATGGTCTTGTGATGACTTTAAGCATGTTGCCTGATCGGACGAGTCTCGTTTCAAATTGTATCGAGCGGAAGAACGTGTATTGGTATGGAGACAACCTCATGAATCTATAGACCATGCATATCAGGAGGGAACTGTTCAAGCTGATTGAGGCTCTGTGATGGTGTGGGGCGCGTCAGTTAGAGTGATATGAGACCCGAGACACGTCTAGATACGACTCTGACAGGTGATACGTACGTAAGCGTCCTGTATGATTACCTGCAGCTATTCATGTTCATTGTGTATTCCGACGGACTTGGGCAATTCCAGCAGGACAATGCGACACCCCATTCGTCCCGAACTGCTACAGAAAGGTTCCAGGAACACTCTTCTGAGTTTAAATACTTTCGATGACCATCAAACTCCCCACACATGAATATTAGGCACATCTGCAACGTGCCTTGCAACGTGCTGTTCAGAGGATATCTTCACCCCCTCAGACTCTTACGGATTTAAGAACAGCCCTGCAGGATTCATGGTGTCAGTTCCCTTCAGCACTGCTTCAGACATTAGTCGAATCCATGCCACGCAGTGCTGCGGCACTTCTGCGTGCTCGCGGAGGTCCTACATGATATTAGGCAGTTTCTTTGGCTCTTCTGTGTATATTCAGCAGGCTTCTGTGCGTACTCTTTAGATTGGTTAACCATCGAACATTTACTGCACACAATGCAAACATTGATGGATGAATATCCTTGATGGGTGGCAGGAAAGACACGTCTTCGAATTTCAAAATCATTTTTATTCGGTTTTAGCCGTTTTTCTGGTAATTGTGTTTCTTTCCTTTTTGGAAGTGAAAGGCGATTACGTGGAAATGTGAAATAAAACTGCGAATAAAAACTTTCTCTAACTAAGCTTCAATTTTCTGTTATCGAACCGTCATTACGTTCCGAATTCGCTTCGTATGTTAGTAAAATAATGAAATGAAATCGCATACAAAAACCGAATACTACAAGATCCGTACTATAGCACACAAGTAAATGTAGCATTTGAAGGAAACTGTCATGTTATTATATAAAGTAAAAATGGAGTTAAGCTGTGAGCTAGACAAGAGGAGACAAGTGGCGTACGTAATAAACTCCACATCAATCAAATGAACGCTCACTGTCGTCTCAACTGTAACACAGTTTGATCTGGTGTTGTAAACCATCAACATGCCACGCGGGGTAGCCGTGCGGTCTCAGGCGCCTTGTCACGGTCCGCGTGGCTCCCCCCGCCCAACGGGGGTTCGAGTCCTCCCTAGGGCATGGGTGTGAGTGTGTCGTTCTTAGCGGAAGTTAGTTTAAGTTAGATTAAATAGTGAGTAAGCTTAGGGACCGATGACTTCAGCAGTTTGGCTCCATAAGACCTTACCACAAATTTTTTACCATCAACATGGCTACAGCGTCACAGAGTTGTTTCTGTCCCACCAAAAGTACGAAAAGAACTGTATGTAAGTTCCGCATATATCACTATTGTGGTTCTATGTAACACAAGATCCTTTCAGTTGCACGAATGACATCTTACGTCAATGAACATTCATAGTCCGGCCAAATTACGTGATTACATGGCAACCGCACGTTATACACTTTTAATGAAATCTGCATAACGAGTGGTCGCTAATTCAGTTTTTATGTAGGTCCATGTGAACCCAAGCACTAATTGTTTAATATCAGTTGTTTTTATAGAGTTGCGGAAGTTTGAACGAACTGTTAGCTTTACATGTTGATCAGATTTTGTTTCAGCAAATGTGCTACATAATAATATGTTTCGATACTTAATGATATATAACAATGAGTTCACCAACACGGTCAAAGGTAAGGCGTTGTAATCCAAGTGTAATAATCCGCCCTTTCCCTCCGCCACTAATAAGGTCGCAGTTACATCCTTCTCCTCGTACGAAGAGTTACTCATGTGTCTTAAATTTCACCTTCTAAAGTACCTTTTTCCGAGCCTAGGAGAGATAGAGCATAGCTATGGATAACCTGTTGTGCTAATCATGATCATGAATTGAGACTAGAAAATAATGCTAGCCTAAATCTGGATTTGTCAAAAAAGGACGACTGATTGTTATGCTCTATTATGTATAAATCAGATCACAGTCGCTGAGTGTACCCACGACCGTAATGGAAGGTAATCTGATTATTATTTCGATTCCCTATAGTGTATACCATCTAGCAGGGGTCCGCTTTTAAGATTTGACAAATTTTTATTACTAGCTGAGAACCCAATGTCGCCTGGATAAGTATTTAAACTACTGGCCATTAAAATTGCTACACCAAGAAGAAATGCAGATGATAAATGGGTATTCATTGGGAAAATGTATTATACTGGAACTGACATGTGATTACATTTTCACGCAATTTGGGTGCATAGATCCTGAGAAATCAGTACCCAGAACAACCACCTCTGGCCGTAATAACGGCCTTCATACGCCTGGGCATTGAGTCCAACAGAGCTTGGATGGCGTGTACAGGCACAGCTGCCCATGCAACTTCAACACGATACCACAGTTCATCAAGAGTAGTGACTGGCGTATTGTGACGAGCCAGCTGCTAGGCCACCATTGACCAGACGTTTTCAATTGGTGAGAGATCTGGAAAATGTGCTGGCCAGGGCAGCAGTCGAGCATTTTCTGTATCCAGAAAGGCCAGTACAGGACCTGCGACATGTGGTCGTGCATTATCCTGCTGAAATGTAGGGTTTTGCAGGGATCGAATCAAGGGTAGAGCCACGGGTGTAATACATCTGAAATGTCACGTCCACTGTTCAAAGTGCCGTCAATGCGAACATGAGGTGACCGACACGTATAACCAATGGCACCCCATACCATCACTCTGGGTGATACGCCAGTATGGCGATGACGAAAACACGCTTCCAATATGCGTTCACCGCGATGTCGCCAAACACGGATGCGACCATCATGATGCTGCAAACAGAACCAGGATTCATCCGAAAAAATGACGTTTTTGCCATTCGTGCACCCAGGTTCGTCGTTGAGTACACCATCGCAGGCGCTCCTGTCTGTGATGCAGCGTCAAGGGTAACCGCAGCCACGGTCTCCGAGCTGATAGTCCACGCTCCTGCAAACGTCGTCGAACTGTTCGTGCAGATGGTTGTTGTCTCGCAAACGTCCCCATCTGTTGACTCAGGGATCGAGACGTGGCTGCACGATCCGTTACAGCCATGCGGATAAGATGCCTGTCATCTCGACTGCTAGTGATACGGGGCCGTTGGGATCCAGCACGGCGTTCCGTATTACCCTCCTGAACCCACCGATTCCATATTCTGCTAACAGTCATTGGATCTCGACCAACGCGAGCAGCAATGTCGCGATACGATAAACCGCAATCGCGATAGGCTACAATCCGACCTTTATCAAAGTCGGAGACGTGATGGTACGCATTTCTTCTCCTTACACGAGGCATCACAACAACGTTTCACAAGGCAACGCCGGTCAACTGCTGTTTGTGTATGAGAAATCTGTTGTAAACTTTCCTCATGTCAGCACGTTGTAGGTGTCGCCACCGGCGCCAACCTTGTGTGAATGCTCTGAAAAGCTAATAATTTGCATATCACAGCATCTTCTACCTGTCGGTTAAATTTCGCGTCTGTAGCACGTCATCTTCATGGTGTAGCAATTTTAATGGCCAGTAGTGTATTTCAATCTTCTGTTAGTACGTATTTTCCTTGCACCTCCCTCTGTCCACCTCCTCCAGCCCCTCTCTGTGATTATCTCCCCCTGCCCCTCACTCTGTCTATCAGCCCTTCCCCCTCTCTCCGTCCATCTGCTCGTTCCCCCTCTGCCCAACTCCTCCTCTCACCTCTCTCTGTCCATTTCCGCCTCACCCTCTCTCTGACCATCTCCTGCCCCTCCACCCCCCCCCTCCCCCCGCCTTCCAATATCTGTGGCCGTCTCCTCCTTTCCTGTTTTTGTCTGTCTATCTCCTCCTCCTCCTTCTCTCGTCACGTTACCACTCCAATAGGAGAGTGGCGGTTCTTGCTCTCACAGTACTATTTCCCAAACATCACAGGAGAACTGCACTAACCTTGCAGAACTAATACTATTGGAAGAAATCGTGTTTCGTGTCAGTGCAACGTCACTACAGAGAAAAAAATTCTGTCTGAGTGAGCCATTTGCCAGAAATATACTTTCTTCTAGGAGTAACAGTCAAGCCAGGGCTGCAAGAGACCTTCAATTAGGTTTGGACAGTAGGAGACGAGGAACTGGCGGGAGTAAAGCTGTGATGGCAGATTGTGAGTCGTGCCTGGATAGCTCATTCTATAATTCAAGGACCAGTCACATTCATGTTACCACCGCCTATTTATGATGTCAACGCAATAGCAATGGAGGGTATGGGTATGTAAAGCATATCTGGAAGAGAGGGGAACATGGAAAACGATGCAGTGATAGTGTTAGTGCGCAAATGGAGCGATTTATCTGCCATCTCAAAGCCCAAGATCATTGGGTTTCGAGCCATGGGTGGGTGAATTTCCGAGCTGGCTAAATATGTAAAGTGGCTGCTTACCAGGATGGATAAAGTATACTGTGCACGGCAAAATGGCCCCATCCAAAACCGCTGCCAAGGCAAATGTGGTGCACCATTGACCATAGGGTACAGGGGTGATTATCAGCTGCAGAGATGTGTATGGACAAATAGGCATGCAACGGTTGAGCAAATAACCACCCAAATTAACCAAGGAGCCACCAAGAGTGTCTCCTCAATGACCGTTCAGTAGATGTTTCTCCATATGGGCTTCTGCAGCAGGCACCTGGTTGGTGCGCCCATGCTGATTGCTGTGGGTTAGTGACAAAGGCTGGAGTAAGCACGCCAGTACTGCAACTGGAGGTCCACTGAGTGGGTAGAGGCGTCCTTTTCAAATTAATCCCTTTTTTCTCCATCTAACAAATGTCTGTTGGCATGCACACCTTGAAATTTAGGAAAGCAGACATCCTGTAACAATCATCAGAAGTGTTAAGGCCAGAGGAGGAAGCCTTATTGTCTGGGAATGATTTTGTGGCATCTCCTGGGTGATCTAGTGATTCTCGAAGACACAGTGGATCAACACAAGATTGTAGGTATCCTTGGGGACCACGTCCACCTCTACATGGAGTTGTTTTTCCTTGCCATGATGGCATATACCAACAACAATACAACATGTCACACAGCAGGCAAGGCATATGTGTGATTCAATGAGCACCAGAATGAGCTACAAATTCCCCACAGTGAAAATCTTTTGTTCCACCTCTATCAGGCTGTTCGCATCATGGAGCCTCAACCAGGAGACCTAGTGCAGCTGACCACAACACTGAGGTCGCGCATGGATCCATGTCCCTATCAGTACGTTCCAGAACCTCACTGACACTCTTCCTACACTTCTCTGTACAGTCCACACTGAAAAAAGTGCTTATACAGGTTTTTGACAGGTGGTCATAAAAGTGTGACTTGAGAATGAAGCGTTAACCCACAATATGCAAAAGTTTCGGATCCAGTCCCGGCTAGCATGCAGTTTTCATCTGCCAGAAAGTTTCAGGTTAGTTACAGCTACATATCATGTGGTACAGGGTGCATTTTGATTTACCTCGATTTGTTCTTCCATGCTTTCCTTTACGGGATGTTTCCCCTCGATGACATGCTGGTACAGCATCCAGTATCCATACTGTTCGAATATGCCCTGCAGCGTTTCAGGGTCGTGCAGCCCCGCCTGGAAGTCCCCGAGGAGGCTGAGGTCACCGCCAGCCAACAGCAGCTTGTACAAGGCGAACCAGCGTCCACCCTCAGCGGCGTACCTCACGGGAGTCCACCCGAGCAGGCCGTCCACAGCAGACAACGTGGCCTCCCAAACGTCTCCCCACAGTCGCCGCAGCACAGGGATGGAGAAGCCCCTACCGTAGCCAACCGTGTCGGTGGCCGCGGTCAGATGCAGTGCGTTGCGGCCGCACTCATCTGTCTGTCCGGGGTCGGCACCCTCGGCCATCAGCGCCTTCACCTGGCCCTCGTCGCCGTCCAGTACCGCCTCCAGCAGCGGCCGGCCCCTCGCTGCCCTGCGGTTGAAGGACTCCACAAAGAACTCGAGTCGATTGCGCACGTAGGCCTTGCGGTACAGTGCCGCACGACTCTGCTTTCCATCCCCGAGGAAACACCATTTGGCGAGGAAGTGTTCGGCGAATGTCCTGTGCAGAAACGCTGGCTTCCCATCGACAAACTGATACACAATTCCGGCCTTCACGAAGTAGTCCCTCTTCAATGACAGCTTTACCGGTATGTCTAGACCGCGCAACAGAACGGATGCTGCGAGGAGCATCAACTGTTCCTCATGTTTCTTCTGTGCCTCCTTCACTTCTATCTTCTTCCCAGGAGCGGAAAAGTTGTCACCATATTTCTCCTCGTAAAGCCTCCTGAATTTATTTCGAAAGAAAGCTTCGTACAGCATCACAATGTCGTATTTCTCACCCAATTCTTGAGGCAGATTTGCAAACATTTCAGCAAACAGAGGGGTTCTCAGAAGATTCCTCACGCCCTTGTTAAGACTACGGAAGCGCTGGATGTTTCCCGCCGAGGAGTGGCGTCTGAAGAATTCTTTTAGCTCTGGGTTACTGAAAGGCTCCAGTGGGTGTGCATTTACACCCATTTGAGCCTTCAAGAGCTTGACAGTTTCTGGCCTCGTCGTCACCAGTAGCCTGCCCTCGCGTGGTGACAGCAGAGGCAACACCCCGAGACACCTTCTGATGTAATCTGGGCACACCTCGTCGAAGCCATCCACGAGACAGACCACTCTTGGGGACTCTAGCAAATTGTAGCGAAGTAGTGCGTACTCCAGTTCACCAAACTCGCCCTTCCTAAAGACTGACCCCCTTAAGATGCCTTCCACAGCTTTCTCGTCGCTATCACTGTGCTCTAAAACCGTGTAAAACTCCAAAAGATTAACTCTTAATAGCCAACAGGCGGGGACCCTTTCTTTTATTTTCTTCGCCACATACGACAGCATCATAGACTTGCCCACTCCGGGTCTGCCCACCACGATCACTGTGTTTCTACCAGTGTTCAGTGCTTCGAGTTGGACTGTTCGCTGTTTACTTTCACACTCGCGAATCCTATCCAGAGACGAGAAGAACTCGTCCGTCAGTAGCCTCTGGTCCGCCAACTCTCTTGTTACGTAGTGTGCTGGCAACGTTTCCAGCTCCCGGCCCATCCTCAGAGGTTGCGACAGCCGTGCCAGAGCCAGCAAGAGCGCCGGCTTTTCGTCCAGCAACGACTTGAGAGCATCGACTCCTGCCACCAGGTCCCACAGGTGGCATTCGTAGCTGTCCCCGTTCAGTCTGACTTTGATGTCCAGGAAATCATTCCAGGTGCCATCGGAGACGTCAGATGATTTGTATTTGTCGTACAAGCAGTTAATTCCCCGTGATGAAACAATGACGAGACGCCGATCATCTTTTATCTGGCTTACCAGCTCATCCAAAATGATAGGACTGTCTTCTTTATCATCGTCTACAATCACCTGTAAATGATTGAAACAGATTAGTTAAATACAAATGTTTTCGAAACTTATTTAAAGAAAAAGCACATGATATGCAACTCACCTGAATCAAGGCACAAAGGATTTACAGTCATTGCACCTGCGTTTCATGCTTAATACGCAGATGCTCTGATCAGTAAGCCATCTGGCCACAGTGGTTCAAATGGCTCTGAGCACTATGGGACTTAACAT
Organism: Schistocerca americana; assembly: GCF_021461395.2. Lineage (NCBI taxonomy): Eukaryota > Metazoa > Arthropoda > Insecta > Orthoptera > Acrididae > Schistocerca > Schistocerca americana. The sequence goes on along the minus strand of NC_060127.1, from coordinate 19,031,654 downwards.
CTGTGGTCATCAGTCCCCTAGAACTTAGAACTACCTAAACCTAACTAACCTAAGGACATCACACACATCCATGCCCGAGGCAGGATTCGAACTTGCGACCGTAGCAGTCGCGCGGTTCCGGACTGAGCGCCTAGAACCGCAGAGACCAGTTTGATGCAGCTCTCCATGTTACTCTGTTCTGTGCAAGCTTTTTCATCTCCAAGTACCTACTGTAACCTACATCCTTCTGAATCTGCTTAGTGTATTCATGTCTTGGTCTCCCTCTACGATTTTTACCCTCCACGCTGCCCTCCAGTACTAAATTGGTTATCCCTTGATGCCTCAGAACATGTCCTACCAACAGATCCATTCTTATAGTCAAGTCTGTCACAAATTCCTGATCTCCCCCATTCTATTCAGTAACTCCTCATTAGTTACGTCATCTACAGATTCTAATCTTCAGCTTTCTTCTGTAGCACCACATTTCGAAATCTTCAATTCTCTTCTTGTGTAACCTATTTATAGTCCATGTTTCACTTTCATGCAGGGCTACACTCCACACAAATACTTTTAGAAAAGACTTCTTGACAATTAAATCTATGCTCAATGTTAACAAATATCTCTTCTCAAGAAACGCTTTCCTTGCCATTTCCAGTCTACATTTTATATCCTCTCTACTTCGACCACCATCAGTTATTTTGCTCCCCAAATAGCAAAACTCGTCTACTCCTTTATGTGTCTCATTTGTTGATGTTCATCTTATATCCTCCTATCAAGACACTATCCATTCCGTTCAACTGCTCAGCCAGGTCCTTTGCTGTCTCTGACAGAATTTCAAAGTCATCGGCAAACCTCAAAGTTTTTATTTCTTCGCCATGGATTGTAATTCCTACTCCGAATTTTTCTTTTGATTCCTTTACTGCTTGCCAAAGTATAGATTGAATAACATCTGGGATAGGCTACAACCCTGTCTCACTTCCTTCTCTGCTTCCCTTTCATGCCCATCGACTCTTATAACTGCCATCTGGTTTCTGTACAAATTGTAAATAGCCTTTCGCTCCCTGTATTTGACCCCTGCCATCTTCCGAATCTGAAAGAAAGTATTCCAGACAACACTGTCAAAAGCTTTACGTCTACAAATGCTAGAAACGTAGGTTTGCCTTTCCTTAATCCTGCTTCTAAGATAAGTCGTTGCGTCAGTATTACCTCACCTGTTCCAACATTTCTACGGAATCCAAACTGATCTTCCCCAAGGTCGGCTTCTATCAGTTTGCCATTCGTCTGTAAAGAATTCGTGTTAGTGTTTTGCGGCCGTGACTTATTAAACTGATAGTTGGGTAATTTTCACACCTCTCAACACCTGCTGTCTTTGGGATTGGAATTATTATATTCTTCTTGAAGTCTGATGGTATTTCGCCTGTCTCATACATCTTGCTCACCAGATGGTAGACTTCTGTCATGGTTGGCTCTCCCAAGGATATGAGTAGCTCTCATGGAACGGTTTCTACTACCGGAGCCTTGTTTCGACTTAGGTCTTTCAGTGATCTGTGAAACTCTTCATGCAATATCATATCTCCCATTTCATCTTCATCTACATACTCTTCCATTTCCATTATATTGCCCTCAAGTTTACTGCCCTTGTATAAACCCTCCATATACTCCTACCTTCCTGCTTTCCCTTCTTTGCTTAGAACTGGTTTTCCATCTGAGCTCTTGATATTTCTCCAAAGGTCTCTTTGATTTTCCTGTAGGCAGTATCTATTTCACCTCTGGTGATATATGCCTCTACATCTTTACATTTGTCCTCTAGCCATCCATGCTTAGCCAATTTGCAATTCCTGTCGATCTCATTTTTGAGACTTTTGTACTGTTTTTTGCCGCATTTTTATATTTTCTCCTTTCATCAATTAAATTCAATATCTCTTCTGTTACCCAAGGATTTCCACTAGCCCTTGTCTTTTTACCTACTTGATCATCTGCTGCCTTCACTATTTAATCTCTGAAGGCTACCCATTCTTCTTATACTGTATTCCTTTCCCCTGTTTTTGTCAATTGTTCCATAATGCTCTCTCTGAAACTCTATACATCCTCTGGTTGTTTCTGTTTATTCAGGTCTCATCTCCTTAAATTCACACCTTTTTGTAGTTTCTTCAGTTTTAATCTGCAGTTCATAACCAATAGATTGTGGTCGGATTCCATATCTGCCCCTGGAAATGTCTTACAATTTGAAACCTGATTCCTAAATCTCTGTCTTAACATTATGTAATCTACGTGAAACCTTCCAGTGTCTCTAGGCCTCTTCCACGTATATAACCTTCTTTGATGATTCTTAAGGCAGTTAAGTAATGCTCTGTGCAAAATTCTACCAGGCGGCGTCGTCTTTCATTCCTTACCCCATTCCATATTCACCTACTACTTTTCCTTCTCTTCCTTTTCTTACTATCGAATTCCTGTCTCCCATGACCTACTACTTTTCCTTCTCTTCCTTTTCTTACAATCGAATTCCTGTCTCCCATGACTATTAAATTTTCGTCTCCTTCACTATCTGAATAATTTCTTTTATCTCGTCATACATTTCTTCAATCTCTTCGTCATCTGCGGAGCTGCTTGGTACATAAACTTGTACTACTGTGGTAGGTGGGGGCTTCATGTCTATCTTGGCTACAGTAATGCGTTCATTATGCTGTTCGTAGTAGCTTACCTGCGTTCCTATTTTTTTTATTCATTATTAAACCTACTCCTGCATTACCACTGTTTGATTTTGTCTTTATAACCGTGTATTCACCTGACCAGAAGTCTTGTTTCTCCTGCCACCGAACTTCACTAATTCTCACTATATATAACTTTAACCTGTCCATTTCCCTTTTTAAATTTTCTAACCTACCGGCCCGATTAAGGGATTTGACATTCCACGCTCCGATCCGTAGAGCGCCAGTTTTGTTTCTCTTGATAACGATGTCCTCTCGAGTATCCCCCGCCCGAAGATCCGAATGGGGGACTATTTTACGTCCGGAATATTTTACCCAAGAGGACGCCATCATCATTTAACCATACAGTAAAGCTGCATGCCCTCGGGAAAAATTACGGCTGTAGTTTCCCCTTGCTTACAGCCGTTCGCAGTACCAGCACAGCAAGGCTGTTTTGGTTAGTGTTACAAGCCCAGATCAATCAATCATCCAAACTGTTGCCCCTGCAACTACTGAAAAGGCTGCTGCCCCTCTTCAGGAACCACACGTTTGTCTGGTCTCTCAACAAATATCCCTCCGTTATGGTTGCACCTACAGTGTGGCTACCTATATCGCTTAGGCACTGTCGGCAAGGTTCATGGTTCTTGGGGGGGGGATATATAAAATTAAGGCGAGGAAGATGAATATGTATACAAAATTAAGATGAGGATGGCCAATGATCTCTTCAGTGTGGATGTACACCAAGCTGGAACTCTTACGGGAATCGGCGAAATGCCACGAATGATGCGGAAATGGGCACTGGGAGCCACGTTAGTAATGTATGGATAAGTTGAGACTTTGGGTCTGGCGGGATATGTGCTGGGGTGACCACTGAGTCGAGATGGCTTAGTTGTCAGACCGTCTACTTAGTAAGCAGGAGACACTGATTCGAATTGCGGTCAGGCACAAATTTTCAACCTTCCCCACTGATTTAAATCAATGCCCACTTGCTACCAATGTCCGTAATTCCTTTGCGTCTCAATTGTGGCCGCTGGGTCAAAGATGGTGTTTTCTCTTTTGGACATGTCGGAAAGAACACACACCACATATACACAGGCGACTCGTATACTGCTGGTTACAACATGAAAAGGGTTGATATTTCTTTTTTTCAGACCAATGATTTCTCTGTTCTGTTAGTTATTTTCATACGATTCAGTTTTCGCTTTTAGTTTCGTTTAAGGACATTAAGCTTAAGCTGGATGAGATCTATTAGCAGCAAGAACTACCATTAGTTTTCAGTGAAATAATAGGGTTTGTGGCGGAGAGCTATCATAGGCTAATTTCAGCAATCTTATGACGCAAGAGCACTGCCATATGCAGCATGAGACACAGTTTAGAAACAGGTTACTGAACAAACTGAATTTTCTGCTTGGAAGTAGGAGTTCAAAACGACTCAGTTCAAAAATGGTTCAAATGGCTCTGAGCACTATGGGACTTTACATCTGAGGTCATCAGTCCCCTAGAACTACTTAAACCTAACCAACCTAAGGACATCACACACATCCATGCCCGAGGCAGGATTCGAACCTGCGACCGTAGCGATTGCGCGGTTCCAGACTGAAGCGCCTAGAACTGCTCGGCCACCAACGGCCGGCGACTCAGTTCACACACTTTCCCACATGATACTTAGTCTTAACTAACATGAATAAATTAAAACTTGGGTTTCCTTCCCCACACGTTTCCTATGTGAAATATGATATCAGATTCATGTTCCCAATATCAAACAAATCCAATAGTCTGACATGCTTGTCTGTACCATTCCATTCGACTTCTACTTTAGTAATTTAGAGAATTTTTATATGGCTCTAACAGTGCTGCCTTTATGTCAACCTGTGCAAGCAGAACCTTGCTAACATGCTTTACATGCATAGGGAAGTAGTATTATGCGACTTACTGAAGCACACACACAAAAAAATTACACTGTGTCAGTAGTAACAACAATGATTTTTTAACGTACAGTATTTAATAATAATAAACTTTAAAACTGTTCTGATACGCTTACTGCACAACATCATTGCCATGTGGACCAAAACAACAGTAATTTAATAAGAATGTGGTAAATATCAAGCATGTCTTGGGACGAAAGCCTACTCCCCAAATATGTTCTTCTGAAACTACTACTCAAGAACAAAAAAATAATATAATTGGCAAAAAGTTTTCACCTTTGTAAATTAGAAATGAGCTTGTGACTTATAAGTATCCTTTCCAAATTATGAAGAAGCAAAGCTCACGCCTGAAGACCAGTTCATCTATTAGAGAAACGCTAAATGGCGCAAAATACAAATAAAATTCATGGAAAATATGACAAATATTGAAATTAAATCAGGAATGTGACAAGGAATGTCTCCATTGGTTTCATACTGCCTCACGGAAAAATAATGGAATACTTCAACAAATCAGATATTAAAACAGGCCAATCAATCAAATAATGAAGAGCTAGTATCACGTTCGTCTGCTTAGCGGTTGCATGCAAACTGGTGATTCTGTGTTGGAGCACTGAAACAGCACATAAACAAGCAGATATTCATAAGGAAACCACAGAAGGAGTAAGTGTTCATATCTCATTAGAAACGGAAAAGTACATATTTGGTCCTCTAAGTTTCTCTACATTTTGGCGAAAACTCTCAAGAGACCAACCAAAAAAATATTGTTTATTAAATTCATTGCCACAAAACTGAAACAGGCTTTAGACTTACAGAAAACATTTACTATAAAAAATGCGTCTCAAAATACTGATAACTAAGACATGAGATCAGAGAACCCATTGGGTTTGAAACACGCATTTTAAACAGAAAGAGAGGCACTGAATGAATACAAAACTGGACTAGACAAGATGTGGGCTTCTGCTAAACTTGCAGCAAAGATAAAATAGGACCAATAAAATGGATCACAGTAGTAGAACAAGACTCGTAAGAAACAGATATAACCCAAGGAAATACAAGATTCTGAGGCAGGATGTGCATGAGTGGGCAGTTCTCGAGGAAACAAAACCCAAGAAGAGTTGAATCGCTTGGCGTGAAGATAGGAAAAGAGCTCATTCCAAATAAATTGTGCGGAATTGGCGATAAATAAAGGGTAAAAGTAAAAATTAACTTGCACCTGAACGAGAATAATAATATTAGTATACTATACTCAGTTTTACATTTCTATTGTCCCGATTTTGTCAAATGAGGCAAGCTAGATTTCCCACTTTATCATGTTTCTTTCGACGAACTGGCCTTTGAAACATTCAGTAATTTAAGAATACAGCAACTTTCGCTTACGAACTGAGTGCCATATTTGAGAATAACAGCGAATGGACGTGAGTGAGGTTATACGGGGTTCGCCCAGAAAGTAATGCACCATATTCTTTTCTTCAACAGTTATTAATTGAACACAATGAAAGGTACACACAAAAATAATGATGTTTCTTCTACACTCCCCATTTTGACAGGTGATCTCTTTCCCATTCTATGGCTTTCCTCTAGCACGACACAAGGGCATGTATACCACGTCGTCTCCACTCCTTGTTCTGATCACGAAGCCATTTCTTCACTATCTGGATCACGTCTCTGTCATCTTCAAAACGTCTTCCACGAATGGCATCCATTATGTGTACTGTTATATGTGATTTTTAGATATAGATTAGTCAGGTTTTGCGCGTTACTTTTCCCCTTGACAGCTTGGATGTCAGTGGATTAGCAATACTATGTATTTCCATAGTTACCACTAGAAGTAAGTAATGTGTGCAAATAATAACCTTCTAAATTACCGAGCACAAAATAATATACTGAAAACTTTATTCTTGTTATAAAACAGGAAAACGCGTAAAATAAACAAACTGGAGATATTAACAACACACATCCATAGTAACAGCATTAACACCGTACTACAAAGATATAACACCAAGAAAATATCACAACCCTTGCACCATAACAAAATTTTTACGTAAAAAATAAAACATAGTAATCTGAACACAAACCAGACAATATTGCAGGAGAAAAATATAATCACAAAGAGACCTAAGATAATAACGAAAATATAACTGAAGTTTCCACACATCACCTACTTCCAGTGGTTACAATGTAAACAAGTAATGTCGGTGATCCACTGTCATCCAAGCAGTCAAGAGAAAAATAATAAACACAAACTGACTAATATTTGCCTAAAAACCAGATAGAGCAATACGTCTACGTCTCTATAAAGTCTAAATACAAATTCCAACAAAGACAGCATATGGCAGTGTCGATATTACAAGTAAGGTAAAAACAACAGTTGAAGTTATAATATCTTTACGAACGTAGCAGGTGCATCTGGGCAGGCGTGACAGTTGTGGATGGCCTCCCCGAACACCGCAAGTCTTGGAGATGGGTCGAACCACCTTCTCTTAACAGCCTCATCCACTTTATCCAGCGACTAATCACACTTCTGCCGACTGCAGATGCTCCCTCCACTGCTCACAAACATCTTCATTTGCATGGCCACGTTGTCCGTTATTGCTTTACTTTTGCATCGTCGTTGCAACTACAAGAAAATGTGTTTCTCTCACCAGACGCGTTCCGCTTTATTGAAGGAAAGCATCATCACTGATCTGTAATTAAAGATATTTACAACTTGATTTCTTTTTAATGTCGAAAAACAGTTCGTTAACAATTCTTTGGTTTTACTTAGGGTAATTTCTTCTTGGTTTTTCGCCTTCATCAGAAAATTCCCTCTGACAGTTTTATCATTAGACACTAACACTTGTGGCCTAATTTCTCATTGTATCGACTGGAGGGACGTGTACGGGTATGGAGACAACCTGATGAATCCATGCACCCTGCGTGTCAGCAGGGGACTGTTCAAGCTGGTGGAGCTCTGTAGTGGTGGGGGCCGTGTACAGGTGGAGTGATATGGGACCCCTGATACGTCTAGATACGACTCTGACAGGTGACACGTCTGATAACCTGCATCCATTCATATCCATTGAGCATTCCAACAGACTTGGGTAATTCCAGCAGGACAATGTGACACCCCACACGTCCAGAACTACTACAGAGCGGCCCCAGGAACAATCTTCTGAGTTTAAACACTTACACTGGCCACCAAATTCCCCAGACATGAACATTATTGAGCTTAACTGGGATGCCTTGCAACATGCTGTCCAGAAGAGATCTCCACCCCCTCGTACTCTTACGGATTTATGGAAAGCCCTGCAGGAATCATGGTGTTGGTTCCCTGCAGTACTACTTAGGACATTATTCAAGTTTCTGCCAGGCCGTGTTGCGACACTTCTGCGTGCTCACGGGGCCCTACACGTTGTTAGGCAGGTGTACCCGTTTCTTTGGTTCTTCAGTGTATATGTGTTATTCTATTTAAATATGTTGTGTATTTATGTACTGTGTAACAGTAATGAAGAAATAGTGACGAAGTTCTTTTGTGTTGAATACGTGGGGAAGGGGAAGCAAAGATGAATGGATACAAGCGACAGTAGTGTAATGGAGTTGCTGAATGACGAAATAAATATTGGAAACCAGAACTGTATAAAATAATTGAAGAAATCACGTTGAAAGAAAAGGGTCTTTTCCATTCTTCGCTCTCTCCCACGTAACTCCCCCCTCCAACCACTCCCAGTTTCAATTCACTTCTTGCTCCCCATCTTTTCCTCCAACTCACTCTCCATCACACATCTATGCACTCATTTTTGTTACTCCTTCCCACATGTATTGACTAATAAAACTCCATAACTATTCCCTCATTACTCTTAAACAGTATATAAATACACAACAACACAATTAAATAGGAAACACACATATAATTAACTACAGAGAAAAAGAAAAAGGTGTATGTCAAAGACAAAGTAGTGGCAATGTTGTCAACACTACAAAACAATACAGACATAAAATCACACAAATAATGAACAGTGGTGTACGAAAAAGTGTCTGTGTAAAGCGTAATAAATGCATAGTTCTGCAAAGCAGTGAAAAATTAAACCACAAGTGTCAGTGAATAATGAAAAAAAGAAACCAAAGACGTGCTAGCATTTCCTGATGCAGACGAAAAACCAATCAGAAATTACCATAAGCAAAGCGATCTTATAAACAAATCAGATTGTAAATATCTTAATTAGAGACAACTGATGATCCTTTACTTCAATAGAGCGAAACGTGTCCACTGAAGAAATCTTATTGTAGTTGTAGCGACGGAACAAAATTTAACACAACCGTTTGCGAATGGTCCCAATAGTTCCTTTCTCTGCAGTGAGAAATTCAATGACGAAACGCTGCTTGTAATGTATATCACTTACAGGCGCCATGTTGAAACACTGCTGCAGCTACGCAGTCTGTCGGAGGAAACGGAAACCCCGAAAATTTTAAATAGTGCGTACCTGTAGTTTCGCGTTCGTGTTATTATTGTTAGCTGATACAAAAATGTCGTGTTTTACCCTTTGGGCGACTCTCGTATATTGGTCTAAAAAGCTCTATATTCTATAGTGATTCCCCATTCATCTCTGTTCTGCTTGTTTACTTTCTTTGCGGCGTCGCATTTCCACAATGCCGTCAGTCGCCATTTCAGTCTCGCGATAGCCAGTGGTCACAGTATTTTGGCTCATTCAGTCAAAAGCTTTTGCAGGCTGGATTAAGAAAATAGTGAAAAGTTAAGACGCCGGTTTTAATGCTTCAAGTTGTCTATGTAGACTGCCCCCTTTGAATATAACACATATAATGTTTGTATAATTGTGTGAAACTCTCAGGAAAACCTTCTTTCGGTTGTTGTTCAGCTTTTGTGTCATATTTACAATTCGGGGTTTGGTGTACCTTCCGAGACCCAGACTGCACTTTGTTGTTTTATGCTAGGTTCATATTGATAACGCCAGCTCTCGTCTCCCGTGATGTACTTTCCCAGAAAACAACTGTCTGCTTTTCTCGCGTTTCTTCATTTCAGTCAAGTATATGCCTCTATAGCTGAGTGTTCAACACGGCGGACTGTCCTGCTAAGGGCCCGGGTTCGATTTCCGGCTGGGTCGGACATATTGTCCGCTCAGGGAGTGGGTGTTGTGTTATCATCATCATCATCATCTCATCCCCATCGACACGCAAGTCGCCGAAGTGGCCTCAACTAAGAAGACTTGCACCAGGTGACCGGTCTACCTGACGGCAGGCGTCCACTCGTCATTGGTTTGGTTTAGAAGTCAAACTGTGTTGGACAAACTTTGCACACTGGAGACTGTCTTGAACAGACGATTTGGAAAAGTTCGTTTTGTCGCTCCATTGCGATTTGTGACGCAACCACGTGGGCACAATTTGGTCTCACGCCCGCTGCTTAATAATTCCTGCTAACTGGTTGAATGCACATCTGTTGTTTCCGATTGTTGGTTCTAGTTACCACTGAGATATTACTGCGATGACTTCACTTATACATCAAGAATAAAGTAATTCCAGAAATCGTATATTTGTATATTTGGGGATTGTTCAATGAGCTGGCATAGTGCAACAAACTTCTTTTCCCAAATCAGGATGGTTTTATTCAGGATACAAGTACACCATATTATTCCCAACTCTTTCGGCTACAAAACCGTATTTATCAACGTAATCTACTGTTCAATGCGACGGCCTTAAGCCACATTATTGGGAGGGCCTGGATGCCCACATGGTTCCACTCCACTGGTCGATGTTGGAGCCAGTGTAAAGCTGCATCAGTAACTTCCCCATGATGCACGTACTGCTTCCCATAGAATGCACCCTTCTTTGGGCCAAGGATGGAAGTTGTGAGGTGTGGGCTATAGAGAGGATGAGGAAGAACAGTCCAATGAAGTTTTCTGTGTTGTCAGGGAGAAGGAGAAGTTCGTTGACATTTCTGCAGCGAGGAACACGCCGAAATAATTTCTTCAATTTTCTGAGGGCCGGCCGGCACGTGAGGGATCAGACAGGTTGGTGCGACTTTGTTATGGTGATGACAGACACCTCGCCCAACGACTTACTGTGCTTTTGTTCACTGTCAGATTTCCGTAGACATTCTCCAAGCGCCTATGAATACCTGCAATGTTCTGATTTTCCATCAAAAGACGTTCAACGACAGCTGTCTGCCTGGAACGCACCTTCATTACCGATACCATTTTAGAGGCAATGTACAGCGCCACAGTCCATCGGAACTTCATGAAACTACAGGGGCTGAAGTGGTAATATTCCACGAAGTCCCTCAACAAATTCTGCATTTTCTCAACCGAAATCGGCAGAAAAAATGTAGCATCACTTACTGAACAGCCCTCGTACAAGCTAACTGGAAAGTGAAGCAGCTAGAAGACATGGTTGGATGAAAATGATTTGAGTCGCAGTTCTCTGTGACAGGTAGAATGGCAACCAGACTGGAAGAGTGTCATTTGTGTTGGCTCATAGGTTATATAAAGGGCGTGGACAGCATCAGATGTTGAGTAATCACTGTGAACGATGCGGAAATGGCGCATACTCCTGTGAGACAGTGTTATCAGTACTCGACAGAGCTTGAAAGTGGCTTCATTGTGTGTGGAGTGCGTACTGTAAGACCTTCGGTACACACATCATCAGATTATTTGACTCGTCGCTCTAACGAAGTAGGCGAGTGTCAGCAATATGTCTCGTGGTCTTATCGTGGCGTGTTTATCTACTGCCATTAGGTCAGACGATAGAAATGCCACTTGCACGCTTAGAGTAGCAGATTGACGGTGACCAACTTTAAACAGAACTTGATTAATTTTCACACATTTATTAAAACACACTCCTGGAAATGGAAAAAAGAACACATTGACACCGGTGTGTCAGACCCACCATACTTGCTCCGGACACTGCGAGAGGGTTGTACAAGCAATGATCACACGCACGGCACAGCGGACACACCAGGAACCGCGGTGTTGGCCGTCGAATGGCGCTAGCTGCGCAGCATTTGTGCACCGCCGCCGTCAGTGTCAGCCAGTTTGCCTTGGCATACGGAGCTCCATCGCAGTCTTTAACACTGGTAGCATGCCGCGACAGCGTGGACGTGAACCGTATGTGCAGTTGACGGACTTTGAGCGAGGGCGTATAGTGGGCATGCGGGAGGCCGGGTGGACGTACCGCCGAATTGCTCAACACGTGGGGCGTGAGGTCTCCACAGTACATCGATGTTGTCGCCAGTGGTCGGCGGAAGGTGCACGTGCCCGTCGACCTGGGACCGGACCGCAGCGACGCACGGATGCACGCCAAGACCGTAGGATCCTATGCAGTGCCGTAGGGGACCGCACCGCCACTTCCCAGCAAATTAGGGACACTGTTGCTCCTGGGGTATCGGCGAGGACCATTCGCAACCGTCTCCATGAAGCTGGGCTACGGTCTCGCACACCGTTAGGCCGTCTTCCGCTCACGCCCCAACATCGTGCAGCCCGCCTCCAGTGGTGTCGCGACGGGCGTGAATGGAGGGACGAATGGAGACGTGTCGTCTTCAGCGATGAGAGTCGCTTCTGCCTTGGTGCCAATGATGGTCGTATGCGTGTTTGGCGCCGTGCAGGTGAGCGCCACAATCAGGACTGCATACGACCGAGGCACACGGGGCCAACACCCGGCATCATGGTGTGGGGAGCGATCTCCTACACTGGCCGTACACCACTGGTGATCGTCGAGAGGACACTGAATAGTGCACAGTACATCCAAACCGTCATCGAACCCATCGTTCTACCATTCCTAGACCGGCAAGGGAACTTGCTGTTCCAACAGGACAATGCACGTCCGCATGTATCCCGTGCCACCCAACGTGCTCTAGAAGGTGTAAGTCAACTACCCTGGCCAGCAAGATCTCCGGATCTGTCCCCCATTGAGCATGTTTGGGACTGGATGAAGCGTCGTCTCACGCGGTCTGCACGTCCAGCACGAACGCTGGTCCAACTGAGGCGCCAGGTGGAAATGGCATGGCAAGCCGTTCCACAGGACTACATCCAGCATCTCTACGATCGTCTCCATGGGAGAATAGCAGCCTGCATTGCTGCGAAAGGTGGATATACACTGTACTAGTGCCGACATTGTGCATGCTCTGTTGCCTGTGTCTATGTGCCTGTGGTTCTGTCAGTGTGATCATGTGATGTATCTGACCCCAGGAATGTGTCAATAAAGTTTCCCCTTCCTGGGACAATGAATTCACGGTGTTCTTATTTCAATTTCCAGGAGTGTAATAACAAGCATAAAAATAACTTACCTTGGTTCTGGATGCTATTTACAATTGACAATCTGAAGTTCCTTTGGTCTTGGTACGTTAATCTTACTCTCACATATCTCTGATACTTGACAATGTGCCTATTCATTTATCTTCATGGCTATGTACAGGAATATCATAATCTTATTAGGCGCAGACTACAGACTAATGCAGACTGACTAATCGGAGGTCTGTACACTCGTTATAATACCTCGCACATTCAGATATCATTGCGCGAGTGTGATCCGCAAGGAGAAAAGGTTCTACGTTAGCAGCAACCTCATTGGCTGCGTTACATATTAATATGCTGATCAGCGGAAGCAGAATTTGGTCCATCTCTAAGACAGCGCCATCTCGTAGTGCGGGCGTGTTCTATTGGGAAAGTTGTGTACGCGCTGACTATGCAGAACTATGTACACAACATTGTGTGACTCCATTTGGCCAATACATCTGTATCTGTCAGGCAGTCGGATGTGTCAATGTCACGATGTGGGGCTGCAGGGGGACGTGGGGGCAGACATACTCATCGTTAACATTCTGGTCAACCATGTGTGATCGTCACAAGGTAGAGTTGCAATATTGTCCACCAAAGCACATGGTAACCTCTAGCGTCTGTGGGCATCATCCAAGAACTAATGCAGTTCCTGCTACGTTCTGTAATTGCTTGAGATTAGCAGCAGCCGTACTAGGGAAGTAGCGTTGAATGCGTTGGCACCGCAACACGAGAGGCAGCATTTAGGGTGGTGCTGCGACCGGGAAACATGTATTAGTGAGGAATGGCGTCACCTGGTGTTTAGTTATGAACAGCGGTTCTGCGATATCGCCGGCGAGTATGGCAGGACCTGTGTTGGGGTGCCGTGTTCCAAAATTTTGGAGAGGCACTGTGGTATTACTGCTGGCGTCACGGTGTGAGTAGCCGTTGGGGACGACTTTACATCACGACTGGCTGTAGTTAACTACGGTAGAACCAATGTGCCTAGGATTGCCAAACCATACAGATGTTGCGAGCTACTAAGGACGAGAAAAACCCATTTACGAGCTTCGCTGGGTCGAGATCGGGAGAAACACACTGGTTGCACTGGATGATCACAAAAATTTTAGATCAAAGTCAGTTATCTAGTGAAACTAAATGGCTCGGGACGCCACGTGATTCAGCACAAAAAAAAAAAAAAAAAAAAAAAAAAATTATCACCCTATCACCCAAGCACCTACATAGCATGTATCCCCTTGGGGTTCCATAATTATTAAATAAATTGGCTACGTTAGGTCTGAGAGGTGCCAACCACATCCGCTGCAATATCCCCAGTAATTTTAAATTAATGTCAAGTTTATAAAAACAAATGTTAGCAGGCACGAATACTTTTTAGTGACCACAACACAGTTTTAATTAACTGGAGTTTATTTTAACTTGTTCAGGACAGATTTTAATGAAGTTAAGTGTTCCTGATTTGACCTCAGATATTTACCGAGTTAGTTCAACAGCGCCACTCAAATATTACTTACAATCGTTCAGCAATTTTTCATTTAATGTTTCTTTTAAAATAGCTGAAACCCCAAGATGAACAAAGTTCCGAGCGGGGAATACTTCTCGAAAAATAATAATACACCAAACACAATCCGAAGTCCTACAGCAAGCAGAAATCATTATGTCCCACAGCGGTTGTTCAGAGTTAAAGTTCGTCACGACTTCGCGGTACGAAAATATTCTAAGTTCAACTCGTGCACGAAATTTTCACAAGTCCCACAAACGCACCACTGAGAATTCTTCAGAATCCAACACGCACAACAGTTGGAATCACGAGTTCTATGCGACTTCGCTGTACGAAAAATATTCTACGTCCAATTCCTGCACGGACTTTCGCCAGTCACACGTCCTACCCCTTTCAACTCAACTGAAAGACCGCCCTACCACAGAAAATGGCTGCCCTTAGAAGCCCTCTGTTTGAACACTCTGAAGTCAAATCAAGTTTGTTTGCGCATAAAATTTACTTTTGCACTTAATATAGATACAATAAAATGCATGTAGCACTTCTATTCAGACGGAAATTTTCCGCTGAATTCCGATTCATCATCAGAATTTCTGTACGGGATCTTATTCTCATATTATTAAAATTTATGTGTTCTTCATATAGAACTTTTCGTTACTTAAAATACTCTCAATGCATAAATAGCTGATATTATTATTGTATTACCTATTTCCTTGTGTCTACTTTTCCGTACTACCGCTATTTCCTAATCTAATTCCCTCAGCATCACCCGACTTAATTCGACTGCATTCCGTTATCCTCGTTTTGCTTTTGTTGATGTTCATCTTATATCCTCCTTTCAAGACACTGTCCATTCCGTTCAACTGCTCTTCCAAGTCCTTTGCTGTCTCTGACAGAATTACAATGTCATCGGCGAACCTCAAAGTTTTCATTTCTTCTCCATGGACTTTAATACCTACTCCGAATTTTTCTTTTGTTTCCTTTACTGCTAGCTCAATATACAGATTGAATAACATCGGGGATAGGCTACAACCCTGCCTCACTCCTTTCCCAACCACTGCTTCCCTTTCATGCCCCTCGACTCTTATAACTGCCATCTGATTCCTGTACAAATTGTAAATAGCCTTAGGCTCCCTGTATTTTACCCCTGCCACCTTCAGAATTTGAAAGAGAGTGTTCCAGTCAACATTGTCAAAAGCTTTCTCTAAGTCTACAAATGCTAGGAACGTAGGTTTGCCTTTCCTTAATCTATCTTCTAAGATAAGTCGTAGGGTCAGTATCGCCTCAAGTGTTTCAACATTTTTACGGAATCCAAACTGATCTTCCCCGAGGTCGACTTCTACCAGTTTTTCCATTCGTCTGTAAAGAATTCGCGTTAGTATTTTGCATCCGTGACTTATTAAACTGGTTGTTCGTTAAGTTTCACTTCTGTCAACACCTGATTTATTTGGGATTGTAATTATTATATTCTTCTTGAAGTCTGAGGGTATTTCGCATGTCTCATACATCTTGCTCACCAGATGGTTGGGTTTTGTCAGGACTGGCTCTCCCAAGGCTGTCAGTAGTTCTAATGCAAATGTTGTCTACTCCCGGGGCCTTGTTTCGACTCAGGTCTTTCAGTGCTCTGTCAAACTCTTCACGCAGTATAGTATCTCCCATTTCATCTTCACCTACATCCTCTTCCATTTCCATAATGAGGTCCTCAAGAACATTGCCCTTGTATAGACCCTCTATATACTCCTTCCACCTTTCTGCTTTCCCTTCTTTGCTTAGAACTGGGTTTCCATCTGAGCTTTTGATATTCATACAAGTGGTTCTCTTTTCTCCAAAGGTCTCTTTAATTTTCCTGTAGGCAGTATCTATCTTACCCCGAGTACGATAAGCCTCTACATCGTTACATTTGTCCTCTAACCATCCCTGCTTAGCCATTTTGCACTTCCTGTCGATCTCATTTTTGAGACGTTTGTATTCCTTTTTGCCTGCTTCATTTACTGCATTTTTATATTTTCTCCTTTCATCAATCAAATTCAATATTTCTTCTGTTACCCAAGGATTTCTACTAGCCCTCGTACTAGATCCTCTGCCGCCTTCACTACTTCATCTCTCAAAGCTACCCATTCTTCTTCTACTGTATTTCTTTCCCCCATTCCTGTTAATTGTTCCGTTATGCTGTCCCTGAAACTCTGTACAACCTCTGGTTTAGTCAGTTTATCCAGGTCCCATCTCCTTAAATTTCCACCATTTTGTAGTTTCTTCAGTTTTAATCTACAGTTCATAACCAATAGATTGTGGTCAGAGTCCACATCTGCCCCTGGAAATGTCTTACAATTTAAAACCTGGTTCCTAAATCTCGGTCTTACCATTATATAATCTATCTGATACCTTTTAGTATCTCCAGGGTTCTTCCACGTATACAACCTTATGATTCTTGAACCAAGTGTTAGCTACGATTAAGCTATGCTCTGTGCAAAATTATATTAGGCGGCTTCCTCTTTCATTTCTTAGCCCGAATCCATATTCACCTACTACGTTTCCTTCTCTGCCTTTTCGTACTATCGAATTCCAGTCACCCATGACTATTACATTTTCGTGTCCCTTCACTACCTGAATAATTTCTTTTATCTCATCATACATTTCTTCAATTTCTTCGTCATCTGCAGAGCTAGTTGGCATATAAACTTGTACTACTGTAGTAGGCATGGGCTTCGTGTCTATCTTGGCTGCTATAATACGCTCACTATGCTGTTTTTAGTACCTTTCCCGCACTCCTATTTTCCTATTCATCATTAAACCTACTCCCGCATTACCCCTATTTGATTTTGTGTTTATGACCCTGTATTCACCTGACGAGAAGTCTTGTTCCTTCTGCCACCGAGCTTCACTAATTCCCACTATATCTTGCTTTAACCTATCCATTTCCCTTTTTAAAATCTTCTAACCTACCTGCCCGATTAAGGGATCTGACATTCCATGCTCTGAGCCGTAGAAAGGCAGTTTTCTTTCTCCTGATAACGACGTCCTCTTGAGTAGCCCCCACCCGGAGATCCGAATGGGGGACTATTTTACCTCTGGAATATTTTACCCAAGAGGACGCCATCATCATTTAACCATACAGTAAAGCTGCATGCCCTCGGGAAAAATTACGGCCGTAGTTTCCCCTTGCTTTCAGCAGTTCACAGTACCAGCACAGCAAGGCCGTTTTGGTTAATGTTACAAGGCCAGATCAGTCAATCATCCAGACTGTTGCCCCTGCAACTACTGAAAAGGCTGCTGCCCCTCTTCAGGAACCACACGTTTGTCTGGCCTCTCAATAGGTACCCCTCCGTTGTGGTTGCACCTACGGTACCGCCATCTGTGTCGCTGAGACACGCAAGCCTCTCCACTAACCGCAAGGTCCGTTGTTCGTGGGGGGAGGTCTACCGCATTATGTAGCACCATTCAAGGGTTGTCCTCCATTTTCTGCATCGAGGGTTAGAATGAAGTACTCGTGTCGGACAACGGACCATAGTTCACTTCATGTCATTTTGAACAGTATTGTGAACGAAATGGCATTCGTCATCTAACAAGTGCTCTATTTCCCTCCCAGACCAACAGAAACAGAACGCCTTGTACGCACTTTTAAACAACAGATGGCCAAGCTTCACACCACCGACACACGGGAACAGTCACAGCAACTGTTTCTCGCCTCATATCGCTCCCGCCCAAGAGACGGACCATCGCCGGTGGAATTTCTGCATGGCCGCCCTCATCCTACACTGTTACACTTGCTATATCCACCTCAGCATCTCGCGCCGTCAATGATCCGCGAGTATCGCTTTGCGCCTCTCGATCTTGTTCTTTTCACGGTTTTGGCAACCGTGGGCGCTGGCAAAGAGGCGTAATCCAGGAACGCATTGGCTCATATATGTACTTAATTGCAGGTCCTGGCGGCCTGCAGCGCCGCCACCAGAACCAAATTTGCGCATGTCGTTTGCCCCGTGATTCTGCCACTTTTCTTCCCCCAGACTGACGGCTTCACAGGACAGCAAGGCCTTCGCAGCTGCCCACTGGTGCCACCAGGGCACCCCAGGAAGAGCAGATGGACGATGCGCCCTCGCCCCCGCCGACCCCGCTCCCGGGTCAATGGTCCTGGACCCACCATTGCCGATGCCGCCGTCGCCATCGCGCCAGCACACACCCTCAGGCCTGGACATGTGCCCTGGCAGCAGTTTCCTGGAGGGTGTTCCTGTTGCCTCGTAATCCAGGTGGCGAGGTACTGTCGGGAGTTCGCCATCTTACACAGTGACAGCTCCCAGCTCATCTCTACGTCCAGGGTCCTGCCTCCCTCCCGAGGTCGTTCGCATCCCCCCTACTCGACAACGATGCGGCTTTTCGGGGTGATGAAGTGGAGGGGGGGGGGAGGGAGGAGTGTGCTGGCATAAGCTGTAGCCAGCACATCGGACAGCAAAGATGTAGTGCGAAGATCGATTCTAGGCGCTGGATCAAGAGCACCTATCACAAGAGAGACCAGAGACAGGCTCACAAGCAACACGCCGCCAACGCCCTTTCGACACTCGTCGCCGCTGGCTGGAGGGCCTCAGGCGTTAGCTCAATGACTCGACTCACTACTCCATGTCGGCGTCTGTCTGTCCATTAACGGAGCGGCATAGTTCAGCAGGTTAAGATAGTGCCTAGTGACCACATTAGTGCAACAGCTAAATTACTGATATTATCTGCAAGAGGATTACTGCTGATGAGTTTGTACCACAACACACGGACTCTATTCCAGTTAAGCAAAAAACTTATAGTTCATGTAAATGAAGAACGTATTAATCCACATGTACATTTGTTTTGTAGAGAGAAGATAACAGCCTCTCCATTGATTCCTACGGTACAAGACTCTACAGAAAGGGAGCTTAAACACCCGAATTTTTCGATGGCCGAAACCAGCGTGGTCCACCGTCATCTCTCCATTATGCCCGTTTGAATGTTTAAACTTACGCCCGTGTGCGTGTTGTCGAACTACGTCAGCACTTGCTTCCTCCATCGTCATTGTAATGTGGACGATACTGCCAATGATAGAGATGTGAATACCCACCGCTTCTTGTTGGTCCAGGCGTAGCACTTCGCAAATGAATTATTCGATTTCATAAGCTCATGGTCGCGAATGTTCGGCTTGGAAAATTGATTTAAGTGTCACTCGGCCGTAAGAGTGCACAATGGGGCACAATATCCATGGACAGTACACAACACAAAAACCGCGAAGGGGCAGTAAACAACTCCATCAGCGGAGCGGTGCCCGGGGCGCGGAGCCGCCCCGCTCGCCACCACGACCGAAAACCGACTGTACTGCAGTAAGATTCCATACAGCACGACTTTAAAATGTCAACAACAGAAAACTGTACCAAAAATATTTCCTTCCAGTTTTCCTGCGTTACTTTGCCTCAGAAGAGCAAGAAGTTCTCGTACAACATTGTTATGTGAAACTTTCTGGCAGGTTAAAACTGCATGGCGGACCAGATCCGAACTCGGGACTTCTGCTTTTTGGGGCAAGTTTTCTACCGATTGAGCCACCACAACATATTTCAGAGCCTGTCCTCACAGCTCTACTTCCGCCAGTACCTCATCTCTTATCTTCCAAACTACACAAAAGTTCTCTTCCGAAACTTGCACGACTAGCTCAGTTGGTACAGCACTTGCCCGCGAATGGCAAAGGCCCCTAAGGTTCTGCAGCCAGCTCGGGATTTTGACGAGTTAACCCGCCAGTTGGACAGAATTTGTCACGATATCGCTCAGGAGGGCATCCGACAAGTCTATCGTGCCGAATAACTATTCGCATAAGGGGTGGAAGTCTACCGACGTGACGAGTTATTGGCTTTCTCAATTACTGAAGCTTTCTCTCTTGAATAAATCATCCAATCTTTCTGGAATTGTAATCGCTTATTTGTCTATACATGTACATCCGACTGCTGTCCCATTCGGATAATACGTGGTGTGTTTTTTTTCTCTGTCTTTGAGTGTATTTTACGGGTGTGAATGTCTGCCCCCGTTAGCTGAGTGCTCAGCGTGGCGGAATGCCATGCCAAGGGGCCCAGATTCGATTCCCGGCTGGATCAGGAGATTTCCTCCTCACAGGGACTGAGTGTTGTGTTGTCCTCATCATCATTTCATCTCCATCTCCGACGTGCAAGTCGATGTGGCGTCGAATGCAGCAACTACTTCCCCTCGGCGGCCGAACTTCCCCGAATGGGGGACTCCTGGCCCACAATCCCGTACGCTCATTTCCATTGATGTGAATGCTTCCAGCGGCTGTTGTTCTGTTTGTCAGGGGGTGGCGTTACGCATGTGGTATACACGTGAGATGCTACCACAGTGGAACTCGCCTACTTGCTCAGTGAACCGACCGCTTCTCCTGATATATGAAAAAAAAAATGGAAATTGACTCTATAGGAATATAGTTAAGGGCCTCCACCAAGCTACAAATGGAGACTTTACGTCACTATAAAAGTCCGATTCATTGTTAGATGCAGTAATGTGGTTTTAGTCACTGAGTAAACATAAAAGAGCACAAGCGCGGAAGGATATGTACAAAAGATCTTGGCACAGTTGGGTGTGTTACAGATAGAATGATGCAAAACCTGAGTCCACGGACGTAGCCAATGATTGCTGAACAAATTGATAGCTTAAAGAAGAGACACAGGAAGCTACAAACTAGGACTAGTTCTCTCGCCTAAGCACTTACTGAGCGCAGCTAAGTGGCTATGAATTAGCACAGCAGAACTAAGCTCCGACTTTCGACAAATAACTTGGCGGTCTCTCGTCGCCAGCTGCGGCCCGTGCTCGCCACACTGCAGAGGACGACAGCGGTAGTGGTTCAGAATTCCAAGCTCTGCCCCGTTGACTGGCAGGAGGACCACGCGACAATTGGATTTTTGTAACTTTTTACATTTATGCTACGGAAATTCAGGATGCATCTGTTAAGACCGAAAAATAAGTCGATGTAACTCTCAAAAACTGTCGGAGAAAATCGACTTTGAAGTCTTGCGGCCATCTTCATTATGCTACAGCGAGCTAGAGTTTTCTGGACAGGCTGTGTGGGGATAAAAGAAATTTGGCTTTGCGGTTTGGGGGTTTTAGGTCGGATTCCAGGCTGCAAATTTTTGAACAGAGGTGCCTGTCTTACTAGCTATTCCGTCAAGTTTACATGAAGATGAAAAAAAAAAAGACACTAGTCTTGTTTCAGTCATTATTTTTTTCACTTCTTTTCCCTTTCAATCCGAATACCAACTCTTAAATATAAAAGTCACCAAATATACGGTAACTAACAGATGTCTATACACACAAAGGATTTACAAAAATTGGCTCTGAGTAGGCATTGATTTAAATCAATGGGGAAGATTGAAAATTTGTACCGGGCTGAGATTGCTGCTTAAAGGGCAGATGAACTCACCACTACAGCTGGACACAGCGCCAGTGTAACTGCACGCAATACCATGCCACGCCTCCCGCCAGACCCGAATTCTCAATGTGTGGTGTTCACGAACAATAAAAGGACGGAAATGAAATTTATGTTGATCTCTATTCAAATTTTCCTCTCAGGTTCCGGAACTCTCGGAACAGAGATGATGCAAAACTTTTTTTGATGTGTGTAGATTTCTGATGAATGTTTTTATGAGAAATGCATGATTCTATTTCTAATGACATGGTGCACACAAAAATCTTGTTTTCATTGCAAATGTACATTCTTCATTACTGATCCTTTATAAAAAAGTTGTTTGGATTAAAAATAGAAATTAAATCCTTTTTAATCCCTATGTATTTTACGCTTTATGGAAATCTTTACGAAATATGTAACTTTGTTTAAAATTTTGGCAGACCTGGGAATCACTCATGTACCATACATGTTGTAGGCAAGTGTTCTACCATACTGCCACACACAAACCTGTTGACCAAAATTGGTCTTCTTTTAGCATATTAAAGGTGGTTGGAAAACCTTTTCGATTTTCTTGAGAGTTCCGTGGAACTGCTTTTGTTGATTGATGTTTCACTTCAGAACTTCATGTACCATTAATATGAAAAAACACAGAAGTTCGATTGCCATATGGCCTTCTTGAGAGACAAAATCTCTTGTCCCTGTCATACCAAAAGGAAGAGTCTCCTCCTATCTAGCTCTGAGATGAAGTCTGCTCTCTCTCTCTCATACCCTAAGACGAAATGTCCTCCTCCTACAAAATCTTGCTGTTTCTCCCAGCGCCAGAATACTAATAGCCAACTCCAGTATACATTACTAGTTTCCAATAATGAAAAATTTGCAACAATGGCAACAATTTTCCCTCTCCTAACGAATCTGTCAAGGTTAGGCAATACTGCTCAGTTCTCTCCTAGAGTGACGCAGCAGGCAAAAATTCCCTCTCACTATACCTATGTCGCCCGCCCGGTTAGCCGCGTCATCCAACGCACGGTTTTCCTGATTGGGAATGAGCGCCGGGTCCCAGGCACGAATCCGCCCAGCTGACTTGTGTCGAGGTCCGGTGAGCCGGCCAGTCTGTGGATGGTTTTTAGGCGGCTTTCCATCTGCCTTGGCGGATGCGGGCTGGTTCCCCTTATTTCGCCTCAGTTACACTATGTTGGCGATTGCTGCGCAAACAGGTTCTCCACGTACGCGTACACCACCAATACTCGACCACGCAAACATAGGCGTTACACTCGTCTGGTGTGAGACGTTCCCTGGAGGGGTGGGGGGGGGGGGTTCTATGAGGGCCGAACCGCACAGCACAGTAACCCCTGAAAAAGTGGTTCGGTGTGGGGAGGCGGTGGAGGGGTGAAATGGACTGCGGTAGTCGAGGTGGGACTTGTGGACCACTGCGGCTGCGGCGGGGACGGAACCTCTCCGTCGTTTCTAGGCCCACATTTAATATACAATACAATACGTATGTCTCTAAATTTCGTCCAACAGAAACGTCTGCATGTATGCACGTGCAAGTTTCCACCGCTACTACGAAATACTGATGAGCTAGACGTGGGCCTCTTACCTCCTTCGACCCACAGTAGCTGTCTCCCTCGCTGGGTGAATCGCCTTTTTCCCCCTGCCTTCACGGATCTTATCTTTTCTGAAGGCCCTTCTTTAAGCTCCTTGCTACTGACAGTTTAAATGTGCTCAGCTCTCTCTCTCTTGCCCTTCCACACCAAAGGTGCCTGCTTGGAGTTTTAGTGTGTTGGAAAAACGGCGCTCTGTTCCCAGCCCATTCCTGACTGCCTCATAGTTTTCAGTGGAAACATTTTTATTCTCTGCCTGCTGTGCTCACCCTCAGAACTCTAGTGCGTTCTCATAGCCTAATGGGGACCCTAAGTTTACAGAAAAATACTACAAACATTATCGTTTAGGGCTAAAGGAAAGATTACTACTCACATCTGTAATCGTTGGTATTACATTTAATTGCACGCTTACTTTCAACAGCGTTAACAATTTAAATGAATTAGGTCTCTTCATTGGAATAATGGTTTATTGATAAGGCTGTGGAGCAGTTTTGGAATAACTGTCCCGTAGTATAATGTAATCATACAACAGCGGTTTGTCTATCTATTTATGCAGAATACATTACATTTGTTTGTGTTGAGGTTCAGTTGCCACTCTGTGCATCAAGAATTGATCGTCTGCAGGTCTTCCCGCAGTCCGCTACAAATTTCTAGGCTTGCAACTTCTCTGTTTACAACAGCATCATCTGTGAATATCCCTATGGATCTGCCGACATTATCCGCTAGGTCATTTATACATATTGCGAAAAGTAAGGATCCTACAACATTCCTTAGAGTACGCCCAAAGTTAATGTTACAACTGAAGATTTCTGTCCGTTGAAAATGATATGCTGTATTCTGTTTGCTAGTAACCTTTCAGTCCAATCAAACAGCTGTCTGATATTCTGTGCGTTCGTACATCGTTCTTCAGTCAGCAGTACAGAACTGTATCAAACCGTTTCTGGAAGTCAAGAGCGGGCCGGAGTAGCCGAGCGGTTCTAGACGCTACAGTCTGGAACCGCGCGACCGCTACGGTCGCAGGTTCGAATCCTGCCTCGGGCACGGATGTGTGTGATGTCCTTAGGTTAGTTAGGTTTAAGTAGTTCTAAGTTCTAGGGGACTGATTACCTCAGCAGTTAACTCCCGTAGTGCTCAGATCCATTTGAACCATTTTTGAAGTCAAGAACCACTGCATCAACCTGCTACTGCTTTCTGGGTCTCCTAGACAAACAGACTGAGCTGGGTTCACTCGATAATTGTTTTGAAACCCACGTCGAATCCTGCACAGGAGAGATTTGGTCTCCAGAAGTGTCATGATACCGACTAGTTATCTGTTTCTGTTTGACAATCGTTCTTGAAAACGGGAATGACCTGTGTTCCGCGATTCACAAAAGTCTCTCCTTACGCTAATTTTGTATTCGTTCAGTATTTGTACATCTGTGAGATTTCGACTACTCTTACATTTGCAGTTTTATTGACAAGGCTGCGGTTCTTCCCCATGTTGACCACTTTGCTCAGCTCAGAGCATACTTCGTGCAGAGCGCATTGTGCAATGCCGTACTCGCGATATTTGTCCACTGACGCGCAACAATGGATGCGCTGGAGATAAGATATCCGCGATCTGAAATCTGTTTCTTGTCGCCTTGAGAAGCGCTACTGTTTTGCTTTCTTTCTTTATATTCCTTTATATTCATATTTACAACCGTATACGGTGATGTTGTAGCGGCCTTTTGATCACTGGTTCCTTTTCTGTTCTTTCAGACCTAATATGTTACTTTCGCGAGTCGGTTCTCTGATTAGCTGCTCAAGGTAATTTTCGGATGAGGCATTTAGAACAATTTACTCGGTTGCCTGTTTTGATAACTCGAACTTCCCAGTCTGTAACTGGTAAGTTGAAATCTCCTCTTAATACTGTAACATGAACAGGACATTTAGGCTAAATATTCTCCAAGTTTCCTCTCAGATTTTATATCTCTACTACTCCGGAAGTGGGAGATCTATATAAGCATCCGATCACTATGTCTTATTCACTTTTTACACTTACTCTCATCGAATTTATTTCGCGTTCGTAATCTCACTAGATATTTTCTACCGCTATAGGCACGCCTCTTATGCGTTATACATTCCAGTCGGTATTTAGAATTTCGTTTCTTCTAATATCTGGTTCCTGTCAGCTTTCTCTCCCTAATTGTACGAGGGTTGGAAGTTAAGTGGCAACTATTTATTTACAGCTCGTGCATAACAGATACGTGTTTCAAACTTTTTCTGACCTCCAAAGTAGTCACCAGCATTGTGTATAACCCTTTTCCAATGATATGGAAGTCGTAGGATACTCTTAGTACTGCCAGTTGTGTTGACAATTCGAGCGGCGCGTTCTATTGCCCGACGAATTTGTAGCAGTTCTGAAGCGAATGCCTTGAAGTGTTTCCTTCAGTTTAGAAATCGAATTGAACTTATGAGGGCGTAAGTCAGGGGAGTGCAGTAGGTGGTATAGCACTTAGCAGCCCCGCCAGTCAAACAAATCAGTAACAGCTTGTATTGTACGTGCTTCAGCATTTCCTGCAAAATGATGGTTAGGTCCTGCAGAAAGTGTCATCACTTCTGTATCTAATCTCGTCGTAGGTTGTGTTCCAAAAATGAACAGCATAGAGACAGAAGTGATGACACTTTCTGCAGGACCTAACCATCATTTTGTGACTACTTTGAAGGTCAGCAAAACTTTTGTATGAGCTGTAAATAAATAGTGGTTATTATTAAAGTTCCAATCCTCGTATGCAGGATTTTTGCCGTTTGTAATTGAGACTAGTTTTGAGACTATTCCATAGACACTCCTGCAATTACCTTATACTATATTAATGTTTTCTTTCTCCGATGTGCCTTGACGAAGGCTTATCTCTTTAATTAATGGGGCTGGTATTCTTCCTCATCCGAAATACACTACCGGCCATTAAAATTGCTACACCACGAAGATGACGTCCTACAGACCAGAAATTGAACCGACAGGAAGAAGATGCTGTGATATGCAAATGATTAGCTTTTCAGAGCATTCACACGAGGTTGGCGCCCGTGGCGACACCTACAACGTGCTGACATGAGGAAAGTTTCCAACAGATTTCTCATACACAAACAGCAGTAGACCGGCGTTGCCTGGTGAATCGTTGGTGTGTTGCCTCGTGTAAGGAGGAGAAATGCGTACCATCACGTTTCCGACTTTGATAAAGGTCGGATTGTAGCCTATCGCGATTGCGGTTTATCGTATCGTGACATTGCTGCTCGCGTTGGTCGAGATCCAAAGACTGTTAACAAAATATGGAATCGGTGCGTTCAGGAGGGTACTACGGAACGCCGTACTGGATACCAACGGCCTCGTATCACTAGCAGTCGAGATGACAGGCATCTTATATGCATGGCTGTAACGGATCGTGCAGTCACGTCTCGATCCCTGAGTCAACAGATGGGGACGTTTGCAAGACAACAACCATCTGCACGAACAGCTCGACGACGTTTTCAGCAGCATGGACTATCAGGTCGGAGACCGTGGCTGCGGTTACCCTTGACGCTGCATCACAGACAGGAGCGCATGCGATGGTGTACTCGACGATGAACCTGGGTGCACGAATAGCAAAACGTCATTTATTCGGATGAATCCAGGTTCTGTTTACAGCATCATGATGGTCGCATCCATGTTTGGCGACATCGCGGTAAACGCACATTGGAAGCGTGTATTCGTCATCACCATACTGGGGTATCACCTGGCGTGATGGTATGGGGTGCCATCGGTTACACGTCTCGGTCACCTCTTGTTCGCATTGACGGCACTTTGAATAGTGGACGTTACAGTTCAGATGTGTTACGGCCCTTGGCTCTACCATTCATTCTATCCCTGCGAAACCCTACATTTCAGGAGGATAATGCACGACCGCATGTTGCAGGTCCTGTACGGGCCTTTCTGGATACAGGAAATGTTCGACTGCTGCCCTGGGCAGCACATTGTCCAGATCTCTCACCAATTGAAAACGTCTGGTCAATGGTGGCCGAGCAACTGGGTCGTCACAATACGCCAGTCACTACTCTTGATGAACTGTGGTATCGTGTTGAACCTGCATGGGCAGCTGTACCTGTACACGCCATCCAAGCTCTGTTTGACTCAATGCCCAGGCGTATGAAGGCCGTTATTACGGCCAGAGGTGGTTGTTCTGGATAGTGGTTTCTTAGGATCTATGCACCCAAATTGCGTGAAAATGTAATCACATGTCAGTTCTAGTATAATATATTTGTCCAATGAATACCCGTTTATCATCTGCATTTCTTCTTGGTGCAACAATTTTAATGGCAAGTAGTGTAATAACGTTTCTTATCGGCGATGTGGAGGGATTTCTCTGTCCTAAAAAACGGACACGTGCCAGCCACACGTATTGCGCTAGTCTAGTAGCCGCTTCCTATGTCTAGTGCTCACATGACCTACTGAGGGGGGATCGGCTTTAGGAATCTATAATTTTCCACCCGATAGCGGAGGGCGAGAAGTCTGCATCGAAGATGTTCGCTCGCTAACCAAGTGTTACCTTTCCCCAGAGCTGAGATCCATCAACCGCGTCTTTAGAACTTGGATCTCACAATTGGGTACCAATTTTGACGGTGAGGAACTCACTCATTAGTGAAAAGAATGTTCATAATTCATGGATTCAGAATTAACGTGACTTTGGAAACAGCGCCTGGCGTTGCAGCAACAAGAAGAACAACACAACAACAACAACAATAACAACAAGATATGCAGCAAGTACTGTGGAAACATCAGGCTCAGGCATCCATACTGTTGCAGCGTTCGTCTTTCTTCTTTTCGCTGGAGTCCAGTAGCAAGTGCCTGCTACATTTTCTGCTACACTGTAAGGAAGGTGGCACGGATTCAACGCATCAACGTGCTTTACTCCTTTCACATACTAATACCTTATGCAAACTAGTGCAGAACTTCCGCCCACTGGTAGAGCCTAGTACAGAGTGGGGCAAATGAGAGTGGCCCAGACAAGTGGATACCATTTGTGGCAGCATTAGTTGAGGAGGCAAAGTCCCCGACTGAAACGCGGAGCATATTTACACAGTCATGACGCCTGACAGAGCTGTTAACAGAGGTGAGTCTGGTCGCGGAGCTATCTGTCCACCCAGGTCACCTGATCTGTCAGCGTTCGATTACTCTGTGCGGGGAGCCCTGAAGTCTAAGGTGTATTGGAACAACCTTCACTGTCTTCAAGAATGGCAGCAGAACACTTCGAATGAGACTGCAGCAATTCCGCCATTCCAGCTTCGATGTGCTTTCAGCAACTTGGTGACCAGGGCCCAAAAGTTCAACGGTGGTCGTTTTCGACATCTGCTATAGTCAGGTTAGTACTGCACTTCATTTCCTGTGCTGTGTCTCTTCGTACCCTGGAACTCTATTCTCTGGTCACTTTTATTTGCCCCTACCGGTAGCTTTCCACGTTGTGTAACCGGCGGTTTGCTGACAAGCGATAAGACCACTGCACTTACGCAGTAGCGATAAGATTTGAGGCGTTTCTCTTTTTATGCACTGATTTTAAGTGATCGATATATTGCGAGATGCCAAATCTTTACCCATTCTCTAAAATAACAATAACTTTCTTTTCCGAATTTTTCCCGGTCGTCATCTCTTGATGATACGGACCTGCTATGCAGGGCCACGTATTTGACCGCTGCAGAGGGGCGAGGGCTATAAGAGAGCTTCTACATCCAAACAACTCACTACGAAATCACAAAACACGGTTTTCGTAATTCTTCTCTATACAAATAAGTTCTCAACTCACAACAACTGATAATTAACAAAGCTTTTCAGACGATGTTTTCATATATGATGCTTCAATGCTTGAACAGAACCATAAGGTCGTACTTACTCGAGGTAGCATAGCGTAGAGTCTATACAACAAGTGCTCGACCATTGTCGTCAGACCCCTTGCTTCTTTGCATTCCACAGCGCCCCAAAGCCCAGCTGCAAAACGCAAAAAAATGTTCAAATGCGTGTGAAATCTTATGGGAATTAACGGCTAAGGTCATCAGTCCCTAAGCTTAGATACTACTTCACACACTCCCATGCCCGAGGGAGGACTCGAACCTCCGCAAAACGCAAGTGACCCTTCACTTGTGAGTCCAAATTACGCGTCCGACGTCGCTTTCTGCCCTGTGCCCGCATTATTCTTTCTCATATGTGCACATGAATACGAAAAAACGCGGGCACCGTAGATGTTCTTTACCCTACTACTAATTAAAGACACGTTTTCACGCGAACGTCTTTCATCGGTCTAGTAAAGGCACAGTGAGACTTGTTGGTATGCTTTGTAGTGACATGTACCGTTACAGATTGTCGTCGTAGCAAGCAGTATGGTTACCTGTGTCGCAGATTATCTGAAATATTAGTGCGGCGGGTCCTATGATGAGTCATCTACACTCCTGGAAATGGAAAAAAGAACACATTGACACCGGTGTGTCAGACCCACCATACTTGCTCCAGACACTGCGAGAGGGCTGTACAAGCAATGATCACACGCACGGCACAGCGGACACACCAGGAACCGCGGTGTTGGCCGTCGAATAGCGCTAACTGCGCAGCATTTGTGCTCCGCCGCCGTCAGTGTCAGCCAGTTTGCCATGGCATACGGAGCTCCATCGCAGTCTTTAACACTGGTAGCATGCCGCGACAACGTGGACGTGAACCGTATGTGCAGTTGACGGACTTTGAGCGAGGGCGTATAGTGGGCATGCGGGAGGCCGGGTGGACGTACCGCCGAATTGCTCAACACGTGGGGCGTGAGGTCTCCACAGTACATCGATGTTGTCGCCAGTGGTCGGCGGAAGGTGCACGTGCCCGTCGACCTGGGACCGGACCGCAGCGACGCACGGATGCACGCCAAGACCGTAGGATCCTACGCAGTGCCGTAGGGGACTGCACCGCCACTTCCCAGCAAATTAGGGACACTGTTGCTCCTGGGGTATCGGCGAGGACCATTCGCAACCGTCTCCATGAAGCTGGGCTACGGTCCCGCACACCGTTAGGCCGTCTTCCGCTCACGCCCCAACATCGTGCAGCCCGCCTCCAGTGGTGTCGCGACAAGCGTGAATGGAGGGACGAATGGAGACGTGTCGTCTTCAGCGATGAGAGTCGCTTCTGCCTTGTTGCCAATGATGGTCGTATGCGTGTTTGGCGCCGTGCAGGTGAGCGCCACAATCAGGACTGCATACGACCGAGGCACACAGGGCCAACACCCGGCATCATGGTGTGGGGAGCGATCTCCTACACTGGCCGTACACCACTGGTGATCGTCGAGGGGACACTGAATAGTGCACGGTACATCCAAACCGTCATCGAACCCATCGTTCTACCATTCCTAGACCGGCAAGGGAACTTGCTGTTCCAACAGGACAATGCACGTCCGCATGTATCCCGTGCCACCCAACGTGCTCTAGAAGGTGTAAGTCAACTACCCTGGCCAGCAAGATCTCCGGATCTGTCCCCCATTGAGCATGTTTGGGACTGGATGAAGCGTCGTCTCACGCGGTCTGCACGTCCAGCACGAACGCTGGTCCAACTGAGGCGCCAGGTGGAAATGGCATGGCAAGCCGTTCCACAGGACTACATCCAGCATCTCTACGATCGTCTCCATGGGAGAATAGCAGCCTGCATTGCTGCGAAAGGTGGATATACACTGTACTAGTGCCGACATTGTGCATGCTCTGTTGCCTGTGTCTATGTGCCTGTGGTTCTGTCAGTGTGATCATGTGATGTATCTGACCCCAGGAATGTGTCAATAAAGTTTCCCCTTCCTGGGACAATGAATTCACGGTGTTCTTATTTCAATTTCCAGGAGTGTATCAGGAAAGTGTTTATTCGCTTAGCTCCTGATAGAGAAGTCTGATCAAAAGCGCTTTTATCGTCTTATTCTTCTAACAAAAAATAATTTTAAAATACTATTTTTTAAGGAGGCTTTTTAATTTACAGTTCTTAAACATTTCTGAAAAGTCACGATGTACCATTATAGACGAATGTCACTATATTACCCGGCCGCTGTGGCCGAGCGGTTCTAGGGGCTTCAGTCCGAGACCGCGCTGCTGCTACGGTCGCAGGTTCGAATCCTGCCTCGGACATGGATGTGTGTGATGTCCTTAGGTTACCTTAGGTTTAACTAGGGGACTGATGACCTCAGATGTTAAGTCCCATAGTGCTCAGAGCCATTTGTTACTATATTGAAAGTATGAGTGTCGATCGAATAGACCGAGCAAAGTGGCAGAGTGGTTAGCACGACGTTTCAAACCCCCGTCCAGCCATCCAGATTTAGGATTTCCGTGATTTCTCTAAATCCCTCCATGCAAATGCCTGGATGGTTCCTTTGAAAGGGCAAGTTGGAAGCTTTTTTCCATAAAGTTAATGTACACAGAAGATACGCTTAACAGAGACTTTAGAGATCAATAATATGTTCTCCGTCGCTGTTTACACCAGTCTGCCAGCGCTTCTAGCAATACAACCACTTGCAAAGTAGGTTAGAAATCAGATTAATAATGTTGCTCACACAGCATATGTTCGCTTTATCGGGCAACAACAAAGTTATTGACTGTATCGTCAGAATGGAAATAATGAAGTCACTGTAAAAAAGTCATTAATTTTGGCACTTATCTTGAATGGATTCCCACGTAGATTTCATCAAAGTTGTTATGGCTCATCTTGTTGATTCTAGGGTGATTCCAGTTTGACTGCTAGAAGGTCCAGATCTGTATTTTAGCAATATCTGAAGACCTAACAAATGCGTTTTTCAAGAAATTCTTGATGATCAAACAATCCCAGATCAGAGCAATGGTACGGTAGAAATAATTTTTGACTTGGTGTTCACGATCCACATTAGTATTAAACTTCTTGTAAATTCACATATACTTCTTAATTGTCAGATCATCAAGAAAACAGTTTTGTATCAATCTTCATATATTTAATTTCCACTTTAACCAAACACGAGACTTGACTGTTCTTTTACAAAGCGAAATAACAACTTAACTTCTGCAAAGTGAATTAAAGACTGCTCTGTGCACATTCGCGCCAAAACGGTTACAAGTAAGTCAAAGATTATGATAGTCTCACAGAAATGAATACACACAAGAACCATATCACTGTAATATATCGATACATCGTAGTACCTATACATTAATAAAACCAAGTGTGAATATTGTCACAAAAATATGTCTGTTACTTCGCACAAAAGTAGTACGATATTACTGGTATCGAAAACTGGGGTTGGAGTGCCGTAATGGTCACGTAAATAAAGAACCATTACACGCTGGATTTTGATTCCGCGACTGTAGAAATCACGTGGTTCTGAGAGACACGACATGACGAGGCATGTTCGGAGTGAATTTTCTTCCGGAAAGGAAAGTACCTCGAAGGCTGTTGGATCGAGAGAGGCAAAGGTGAAAACCTGATGCCGCAAGGTCGGGTGAATAAGGCGGGTGTGGAATGACTTTCCAACCCAGCTCGTGTAGAGCGTCTTGTCAGTCTAGCAGAATGCGGGCAGGTGTTACAGTGAAGTTGTATCACTTCATGCCGTCTTCCTGGTTATTGTTCGTGGATTGCATCTCCAAGCCATCTCACTTGTTGACGATAAATGTCAGCAGTGTCAGTTACACTCGGTGGAGCAATCTGTAGAACACCACACCATCGCACCAGACGCATACCATAATCTTTTGTGGATGCGCGCAGTTCTTTGTACCGGGAGTTGTTGCTTTGTTTGGGGTCAATCATTCAAATGGTTCAAATGACTCTAAGCACTATGGGACTTAACATCTGAGGTCATCAGACCCCTAGACTTAAAACTACTTAAACCTAACTATCCTAATGACATCACACACATCCATGCCCGAGGCTAGATTCAAACCTGCGACTGTAGCAGCCGCGCGGTTCCGGACTGAAGCGCCTAGAACCGCTCGACCACAGCAGCCGGAGGTCAGCCATTCCTTTCTCTTTCATATGTTATCATAAAGTCTCCATTTCTCGTCACCAGTAACGAGGCAATGATGACGGTCAAGCAGAAGTGCACATTTGGCCACCCTCTGATTTTGGCTTAGAGTATGCGGTATCCATACACCAGATTTCTGAACCTTCCCCATTGCATGCAGATGTCGCACGATGGTGAAATGATCACAGTTTATTTCATTTGCCAGTTCTCGAGTACACAAACATGGATCGTTGTGGATTAATGCGTTTCAACTATCTTCGTCTTCGAAGGTCTTCTTGAAAGTGGAAAGTCACTAATGTCCTTAAAACGAAGAAACCATTTTCTTGCCGCACTCTGCCCAATGATATTATCCCCATACACGGCGCAAATGGTTGTGGATTTTTCCGCTGCTGTTACCCCACGATTTAACTGGAACATAATAAAACGTTAGAAATGTTCCGATTTCTTTACTTGGAAATCCGTTTTGTAAGGAAATCCATTTTGTAGCGTCCACAGCTCCACTCACTACACCCAAATGGCAAAATGACGACCACCGAGCGAGGTGGCGCAGTGGTTAGACACTGGACTCGCATTCGGGAGGACGACGGTTCAATCCCGCGTCCGGCCATCCTGATTTAGGTTTTCCGTGATTTCCCTAAATCACTCCAGGCAAATGCCGGAATGGTTCCTTTCAAAGGGCACGGCCGACTTCCTTCCCCGTCCTTCCCTAATCCGATGAGACCGATGACCTCGCTGTCTGGTCTCCTTCCCTAAACCAACCAACCAACCAACCAACCAAAATGACGCCGGCGCTGTGGCCGAGCGGTTCTAGGCGCTTCAGTCCGGAACCGCGCTGCTGCTACGGTCACAGGTTCGAATCCTGCCTCGGGCATGGCTGTGTGTGTTGTCCTTAGGTTTAAGTAGTTCTAAGTCTAGGTGACTGATGGCCTCGGATGTTAAGTCCCATAGTGCTTAGAGCCATTTGAACTATTTGCAAAATGACAACATGTAAACTCAAATAGTAAAAGTGAGCTAAAAATTAAAAAAAGGACAACCGATAAATAAACACATAGCAACTGGAATACCAATAAGGAAAACAAAAACGGAAGTTTCTTGATAACTGGGTCCACAGCATTTGTGAAATTTTTTGTTCGCTGTTAAAATATTGCAATTTCGACATATTCCTGCCACCCATGAACACACAGGAAGGCATACTTCCATTCTGCGATTCACAAACTAATCTGGCTTCCACTATCAAAAAGCGAAACTAACGAAGAACTAGGGATCTTTACACATGTAGTACGGAAAACTGATTTCCCTACACAAATAATTAAAATGTTTGCTGCAAAATTACTCTGTCACAATACTACTGGTGAGATAACATTGCAGAAAGAGGAATAACCTGAAACTTATATTTAGCGGATCTGTTTCTGAAAAAATACGTAAACAGTTTCGTACCAAAGTAAGAATAGGCTTCCGCACTCATAACACGTTAGGTCTGACCATACATCATAATATCCGACACAATAAATCTTACACACAATCTGGAGTTTATAAAATTAACTGTGGCGAATGCAATAACTTTTACATAGGACAAAGTCGGAAAGTTTTAACATTCCCTTTAGATAACACAGTAGCACCAGTGATAATTGTAAATCATCCTTTATGAACCGTATTCACGTAACTAAACACAAGTTGTATAACATTGAAAACTCTTTACAAATTCTCCATAAAATATGATAAGTGAGACAGCTTTATTATTTAGAAGAGATCGAAATTCATAGGGCGTTTTGGAACCAGCCAGAATGACCTTAAAAATACGAAATTCCTGGACTGCTTCAGGCACATCTTATAACCTAGTTAATCCGGAAAAATCTTCTACATCATGCTATGTTTATTACTACTTCACGCCGTTCCTACACTTATATACAGCTTGAGGTTGTTTTACGTATGTGGACAACTACTTTCATCTATTTTTATGATTTTAGACCCTCTCCTGTATTCATATTTTTGGATATTGTATTATTTTGACCTGCTAGTCACTTAATCTGTTTACCTACTTTCAATCTACATTCTCAGCATCATTTGTAGATTTCGTGTTTACTTCTCACGTACACTACTGGCCATTAAACTTGCTACACCACGAAGATGACGTGCTACAGACGAGAAATTTAACAGACAAGAAGAAGATGCTGTGATATGCAAATGATTAGCTTTTCAGAGCATTCACACAAGGTTGGCGCCGGTGGCGACACCTGCAACGTGCTGACATGAGGAAAGTTTACAACAGATTTCTCATACACAAACAGCAGTTGACCGGCGTTGCCTTGTGAAACGTTGTTGTGATGCCTCGTGTAAGGAGAAGAAATGCGTACCATCACGTCTCCGACTTTGATAAAGGTCGGATTGTAGCCTATCGCGATTGCGGTTTATCGTATCGCGACATTGCTGCTCGCGTTGGTCGAGATCCAATGACTGTTAGGACAATATGGAATCGGTGGGTTCAGGAGGGTAATACGGAACGCCGTCCTGGATCCCAACGGCCTCGTATCACTGGCAGTTGAGATGACAGGCATCTTATATGCATGGCTGTAACGGATCGTGCAGCCACGTCTCGATCCCTGAGTCAACAGATGGGGACGTTTGCAAGACAACAACCATCCGCACGAACAGTTCGACGACGTTTGCAGCAGCATGGACTATCAGCTCGGAGACCATGGCTGAGGTTACCCTTGACGCTGCATCACAGACAGGATCGCCTGCGATGGTGTACTCAACGACGAATCTGGGTGCACGAATGTCAAAACGTCATTTTTTCGGATGAATCCAGGTTCTGTTTACAGCATCATGATGGTCGCATCCGTGTTTGGCGAGATCGCGGTGAACATTCAATGGAAGCGTGTATTCGTCATCGCCATACTGGCGTATCACCCGGCGTGATGGTATGGGGTGCCATTCGTTACACATCTCGGTCACCTCTTGTTCGCAGTGACGGCACTTTGAACAGTGGACGTGACATTTCAGATGTGTTACGACCCGTGGCTCTACCCTTCATTCTATCCCAGCGAAACCCTACATTTCAGCAGCATAATGCACGACCGCATGTTGCAGGTCGTGTACGGGCCTTTCTGGATACAGAAAATGTTCGACTGCTGCCATGGCCAGCACATTCTCCAGATCTCTCACCAATTGAAAACGTCTAGTCAATGGTGGCCGAGCAAATAGCTCGTCACAATTCGCCAGTCACTACTCTTAATGAACTGTGGTATCGTGTTGAAGCTACATGGGCAGCTGTACCTGTACGCGCCATCCTAGCTGTGTTTGACACAATTTTCAGGCGTATCAAGGCCGTTATAGCGGCCAGAGGTGGTTGTTTTTGGTACTGATGTCTCAGGATCTATGCACCCAATTTCGTGAAAATGTCAGTTCTAGTATAATATACTTGTCCAATGAATACCCGTTTATCATCTGCATTTCTTCTTGGTGTAGCAATTTCAATGGCCAGTAGTGTAGAAAGACGATTTCGCTTCAGGCCCCAGCCTCCAACATCACTAGCTTCGGCTCTTGAGGAAGAATGGGCTACCATTCTTCTCCAGCCATTCAGAGGCCTCAATGGAAGCGTTTCCAGGAGAATCAATGTGTCATAGAGGCGAAGGGTGAAACATTAATGTCCACTATTAGGCGTCGAGTTAAGTTTGATGAGATAGTGGATACACTCATGTAACAGGCAGTTTTATGTTTAGTCCTGGCTTTTTATGTTGACGACATGAAGGTATACAGAGTGGTCAGAAACATTCTGGAAAGTTTGTAAGGGTGTCCCAGGGTAAGTTGTCCTGAGAAATAATTGTTAAGAAAAAAATTCGACACGTTGCGCCGTTTCCGAGTTAAACATTGAAATCGGCTGGCTAGGGAGTTGTGCGGGCAAACTCGAGAGGCCGGGCAGAGCCGGTGTTGCCGAACGCGTTTTTCGTTTGGTTTCCCAAAATCAGACAAGAGAGCGATACAAAAATTGGACATGGGACGGTACTAAGGATCAAATTCGAGCCAAAGGCTGAGCAGTCTCGTGCGCTACCATCTGTGCTGTGGGAACAACTGGCACTAATTGTATCAGCCGTGCGAGGTAGCCGTACGGTCTGGGGCGCCTTGTCACGGTCCGTGCGGCTCCCGCCCTCGGAGGTTCGAGTCCTCCCTCGGGCATGGGTGTGTGTGTTGTCGACAGTGTTTAAGTTGGATTAAGTAGTGTGTAGGCTTCGGGACCGATGACCTCAGCAGTTTGGTCCAATTAATTGTATCTGGCGAGCCGCTTGAATTTGAGAGCGCAACTGCCTTATCTGCTACCTTCAGTGATAATGACCTCAGAAACGGCGCAACGTATCGAATTTTTTTCTTAATGACAACCAACCCTGCAAAACACAAGCTTTTCATACCGTTTCTGACCTCGCTGAATACGACGAAGCGCTACTAGATATAATTGTGGTAGTAGCCAGATACACTCAGTCTGAGAAGACCAAAAACTAGTCCTTAAAATAATGATGCCGTATAATATAAGAACCCTTGATTACGAGATTAGTAAGTTAAAACTGGCGTCAGTAACGCCACGTTAGAGTAACGAGAAGAATTGAAGTGGAATGGTCACATATGCTCAGTTGGAGTGAAGAAAAATGGGTTCACTGATGGACAACTATGAACTGCATACGGTCTGGAAAGTAGAAACGGCACCACATTCTGGTCTACAGCTGATTTCGAAGAGATTTGTACAAGCATGGACTTATTCTTTCACTGAGTAGAATTAAAATAAAATCATTGTTACTGAACACTTTTAAATAAACTTTCCACGGATCATAGTGACCGCCTGGGAAACGAACTTTTATTACACAGCACTCCGTCTTCAGGCCACAAGTGGCCCATCGGGACCATCCGACCGCCGTGTCATCCTCAGCTGAGGATGCGGATAGGAGGGGCGTGGGGTCAGCACACCGCTCTCCCGTTCGTT
The DNA here is from genome assembly GCF_021461395.2 of Schistocerca americana. NCBI lineage: Eukaryota > Metazoa > Arthropoda > Insecta > Orthoptera > Acrididae > Schistocerca > Schistocerca americana. Next base: position 18,993,343 of record NC_060127.1, on the reverse strand, counting down.
GTGATGGTTTTCTTTGACCGGAGCCGCTGCTATTCGGTCGAGTAGCTCCTCAATTGGCATCACGAGACTGAGTGCACCCCGAAAAATGGCAACAGCGCATGGCGGCCGGATGGTCACCCATCCAAGTGCCAGCCACGACCGACAGCGCCTAACTTCGGTGGTCTGGCGGGAACCGGTGTATCCCCTGCGGCAAAGCCGCTGCCCTTTATTAAACAGGGTATCCAAAATTATTTTTACAGTTTTAGATATGAATAACTTCGAAAACTGTACTACACTACGCAACGAAATTAAAATATCACTTCACTTTTCAGATACCCCGAAATTGGTTCCCATTGCGACGCCTAAGTTTTAAATATGGCCGAAAGGTGCCTACAAACTACCTCTGCAATGGCCCGAATGTGTGGCGGTCTGTGACGTCACCCTCTGTGACGTTCAAGCACGAGCGTAAAACGGCTATAGCTCAGAAGTACATATGAGCTGTAAGGTGGGTTAATGATGTCACATTGGCACCAAATTTCCCGACAATTGTGCACAACGCAACAATGGATGTTTCACATGGTGGAAAGATCGGCACATCCTTCTGAACCACATTTACCTCTTTTTTCACGGCTATGCGATGGAGGGCAGAACAGCGAAACCCAGCGTTGAAATCGCGCGGTTTTCTTATGCTTATGTGTGCTCGAGGAAAACATTTAAGATACTCCGAAGCTCAGAGTCAACATTAAAAGGCCTCAGGAAGTGGCATAAAGGATGTCAATGAAACCACCCCTTCTCTTGGGGCGTTGTTTCCCACACATTTTGTGGTCGAAAACGACAGTTCGCAGTGTGATTAGCAAAAGGAAGATGCTCTTGACAACGACCTGTACAGGAGGGCTAAAAAAGCATAAAGACCCTTTGCTGCTTTGGATCGCGTTAGAATGGTTTTGAATGGTCCCAAATGGTTTCATGCTGCATACCACACTTCAAGAATAATATAATAACTCCAATCCCAAAGAAAGCAGGTGTTGACAGATGCGAAAATTACCGAACTTGAACAAGTCACGGCTACAAAATACTAACACGAATTCTTTACAGACGAATGGAAAAACTGGTAGAAGCCGACCTCGGGGAAGATCAGTTTGGATTCCGTAAAAATGTTGAAACACTTGAGGCGATACTGACCCTGCGACTTATCTTAGAAGATAGATTAAGGAAAGGCAAACCTACGTTCCTAGCATTTGTAGACTCAGAGAAAGCTTTTGACAATGTTGACTGGAACACTCTCTTTCAAATTCTGAAGGTGGCAGGGGTAAAATACAGGGAGCCTAAGGCTATTTATAATTTGTACAGGAATCAGATGGCAGTTATAAGAGTCGAGGAACATGAAAGGGAAGCAGTGGTTGGGAAGGGAGTGAGACAGGGTTGTAGCCTATCCCAGATGTTATTCAACCTGTATATTGAGCAAGCAGTAAAGGAAACAAAAGAAAAGTTCGGAGTAGGTTTTAAAATCTATGGAGAAGAAATAAAAACTTTGAGGTTCGCCGATGAGATTGTAATTCCGTCAGAGACAGCAAAGGACTTGGAAGAGCAGTTGAATGAAATGGACCGTGTCTTGAAAGGAGGGTATAGGATGAACATCAACAAAAGCAAAACGAGGATAATGGAATGTAGTCTAATTAAGTCGGGTGATGCTGAGGGAATTAGATTAGGAAATGAGACACTTAACGTAGTAAAGGAGTCTTGCTATTTGGGGAGCAAAATAACTGATGATGTTCGAAGTAGAGAGGATATAAAATGTAGACTGGCAATGGCAAGGAAAGCGTTTCTGAAGAAGAGAAATTTGTTAACAACGAGTATAGATTTAAGTGTCAGGAAGTCGTTCCTGAACGTATTTGTGTAGAATGTAGCCATGTATCGAAGCGAAACATGGACAATAAATAGTTTGGACAAGAAGAGAATAGAAGTTTTCGAAATGTGGTGCTACAGAAGAATGCTGAAGATTAGATGGGTAGATCACAGGTAGATCACAGGTATTGAATCGAATTGGGGATAAGAGGAGTTTGTGGCACAACTTGACTAGAAGAAGGGATCTGTTGGTAGAACATATTCCGAGGCATCAATGGATCACCAATTTAGTATTGGAGGGCAGCGTGGAGGGCATAAATCGCACAGGGAGACCGAGAGATGAATACAATAAGCAGATTCAGAAGGATGTAGGCTGCAGTGGGTACTGGGAGATGAAGAAGCTTGCACAGTATGGAGTAGCATGGAGAGCTGCATCAAACCAGTCTCTGGACTGAAGACCACAACAACAACAACCAGAACAAAAATTTGCGGCAGCACTACACTCTAAGGGAGTCATATCATGTGCAGTGGGATGACAGCCCCACGATATTCTTACAGTAGGATCGAAACGGCCATCGCGTGGCCGCAGTGTGCAACTTTATCAAGAACGTAGTCCAGTTTCCCATCGTTCTGCGTTCTGTCGTTTTCGAATGCGTAATGTGTGGGAATCAACGCCCCAAGTGAAAGGGTGGTCCATCATGCTACCCCCTGAGGTCTTTTCGAGTCGATTCTGAGCGGTCGCTTGTGTGAATTTTTTCCCTTGGTTGCCCATAAGAAAACCGTGTGATTTCAACGCTGTTCTGACCTCCATCACAGGGACGTCTAAAGAAGGGTTGCAAAGTGGGTAAGAGAGATGTGACGTCCTTCCCATCGTGTGACGCATCCACGGTGGCGTTGTGCGCAGTTGCGGTGAAATTTTGTGACAGGGTGACACCATTAACGTACCCTACAGCTCACATGAACTTCTCAGCTGGGGCCTAGTTTTCAACCTCGCCGAGCCCGAGCCGACTTCGTAGGGTGGCATGCTTTTGCGCCATTACAGACAAAGTTCGTAGGCACCTCTGAGCTAAATTGTCGCCGGGGGGAGACAATGGTGAGTGAGTCATCATTTAATTGCGTCGCACAGTTTAGAAAGTGGCATCTTTAGTTAATAGGTGACTTTCCGCTACGGTTTTTTCACATCGGCCGCCAGCCACACCTCGGTTAAAGGTAACACACAAATACGGCAGGTCACATCGCAAATGCTTGTAACGTTCCCTTAGAAAAATTAATGAATTACTGTGCTGGTAAACCCCTTACGTTATTTGATTTTCAAACAGCTGAGCAAAATTGAACGTACTCAGACATTTCTCTCTTTACTTGTTGTGATCATCACTAAACTGACACACAATATTTTTAGCGCAACGCAATCTGACTTGCAATAATCCCTACAAAAGAATGGCCCTGACTAACAATAACCTATACCTTTCATGAATCAGTTACCTCACAAAAATCTTCGTTATTCGAACTACTGCAATACAGCGAGCGTCAATACTGCCAGCTAAATAGAGGATTCTAACTACTAAAGGCACTAACGACTGATAGGCATATTTAGCAAATGAAAGGTTTTGATAGAGAACAAACAATGTATTTACCTTAAAAGTGTTCAAAAGTCATAGTATATATATATCAATGCATGACATCCAGTCTTACAAATTTACTGTCTCTGATGGACATACGTCCAGATCATCCGCTCTCAAAACTCCGCCATCTCGCTCCCCACATCAACCACTGCTGGCGGCTCACCTTCAACTGCGCAACGCTACGCGCTGTTCACATCCAACTGCCCAATACTACAATAGCGAATATTACAACAATGAGTCCAACCAGCCACAGACTGCACACAGCACAGCCAGTGATTTTCAAATGGTTCAAATGGTTCTGAGCACTATGGGACTTAACTTCTGAGGTCATCAGTCCCCTAGAACTCAGAACTACTTAAACCTAACTAACCTAAGGACAACACACAACACCCAGCCATCACAAGGCAGAGAAAATCCCTGACCCCGCCGGGAATCGAACCCGGGAACCCGGGCGTGGGAAGCGAGAACGCTACCGCACGACCACGAGATGCGGGCAGTGATTTTCATACAGAGCGCTACGTGGCGTTACCAATATAAAAACCTAAACAGCCTACTTACACCTAAACAGCCTACTCACATGCTGTTAACGTGTAATACGAAAAGTGTTGGAAGCGGCGGCCGCGAGGTATGTGGGAAATGAGAGACGCTCTGTCGGCAGCTGATTTTAATTGAACAATGACTGAACTGCGGTAGGAGTCCTGAATTTAAACTCATGGCCGAAGCTAGCCACAACCTCGCGATGCGTAATGTATCCGAAAAACGGGTGGTCACCCATCTGCGGCAGACCTAAAAGCACGATATCTTTGTTCACCGCTATTAAAGCTGACTTGCACGAACAAACCAAGACAGAAAAAGTTCACTTTCAGTGCTAAATACAAATTGTATTTCTTGCTATCATTTGTCACCTGTAACTGTCCTCTCAATGGCTACACAATGTGCCACATCACAAACCGATGAGCAGTCCACTTGATTGCAGTATGTAGACAACACAGCAGACTCCAGGCGAGAGAAGAATGATAGGTAGAAAAATAACAGCAAATAAAAAAGTCATTGCGATGATGAAAATGACATGGCAAAAAATTAGAAATAAAACATTACATAACAAATTAATTCAATAAAAATGATAAATTGTATTGATCAGATTTAGAAATAAGAAAAATATTATGTTTGATGAGATTCGAAACTACTATCTTCAACATCTACATCTCCATTTATACTCTGGATATCACATTCAAGTGCCTGGTGGAGGGTTCATCGAACCGTCCTCACAATAAATCTCTGTTATTCCAATCACGTACAGCGCGCGGAAAATACGAACTCCTATATCTTTCCGCGCGAGCTCTGATTTCCTTTATTTTATTACGATGATCGTTTCTCCCTGTGTAGGACGGCGTCAACAAAATGTTTTCACATTCGTGAGAAGATTCGGCCGCAACGAAAAACGGCTTTGTTTTAATGATCTCCTTCCCAAATCCTGTATCATTTCAGTGACACTCTCTCCACTATTTCGCGATAATACAAAACGTGCTGCCCTTCTTTGAACTTTGTTGATATACTCCGCCAATCCTGTCTGGTAAGTATCTCCCACGGTGCAGCAGTATTCTAAAAGAGGACGGACAAGCGTAGCGCAGGCAGTCTCTTTGTTAGATCTGTTACATCTTCTAAGTGTCCTGCCAATAAAACCATTGAGAAATTCACTGGCATCCTCCACGTCTGTACTCGTGCAACTAGCGTCAGATAACCACTGATCCTGAAACCAGGGACCTGACTTCTGACATACAGGTCCTCATAGCCGCCAGACGCAAAAGGCATAGATGCAAGGTTTTCGAGCTCCAGCCGACCCCCGCCTGTTGTGGAGTCCAGGTGAGACAACGATTACGGGAGTACAGGACCCGCTGCTGCGAGACGAAACTAAGATCTGCCAAAGCAGGCCTACCAGGCCCCAAATCTGGAAAATAACCCGGCAGTGGAAAGCTCTCACCAGAGAAAACAAGCCACTCCACGGGGAGATGACCTTGCATACGACGAGCAAGAAAAGGCGGAAGTAATGGCAAAATCATTGGAGCCACAATCCTGAGCCGGCAGGAGTGGCCGTGTGGTTCTAGGCGCTACAGTCTGGAACCGGGCGACCGCTACGGTCGCAGGGTGGAATCCTGCCTCTGGCATGGATGTGTGTGATGTCCTTAGGTTAGTTAGGTTTAATTAGTTCTAAGTTCTAGGCGACTGATGACCTCAGAAGTAGAGTCGCATAGTGCTCAGAGCCATTTGAACCACAATCCTGAACTCACGACGCCCGCGATGACGAGAGCGAAAACTAGGAGAGAATAGTTACCGGGCTAGTGATGCAGATGAGAAACGCGCGCCAAGTGACAGAATGTTTGCCCGATAACGAGTCGGCAATATGGGCACTCATTAAGCGTGGGGGCGACCACAAGGCTCTTGGCCCCGACCGCATTCGCAGCCCGCTCCTAAAGCAACTCCCCCGTCACGCCGTAACACACGCCTGCCTCAGCGCGGAGGTCATCATCCATCCCAAACCTAACAACAACCTACTCCTTCGCGAGAGGTACAGGTCCATTTCCCTCTTAACTGTAGTAGTCTAGAATTAATAATCATTTTGTACCACCGTCAGTTCCTGACAAGAAAACATTATCCTTGACTCATTACTTACTTTGCATTTATCGTGAATCTCTCCACCACTGCAAGGTGCCAAGAATGGTGAAAGAACGAACCCGCAAAATTACACACCAATATCCTTAATATCGGTTTGCTGCAGCACTCTAGAGCATATTCGGAGTTCGAATATAATAAATTTCCTACAGACAGAAAAGTTCATGTCAATGAATCATCACGGCTATACAAAGCATCGCTCATGTGAAACACAGCTTTTTCTTCTCTTACATGATATACCCTGAATAATGGAAGAAGGACAGCACACAGATTCCATATTTCTAGATTTCCGAAAAGTATTCGACACGGTTTCCCATTGCAGACTGTTAATGAAGGTACGAGCATCCGGAGCAGGCTTCCAGATATGTGATTGGCTCGAAGACTTCTTAAGTAGTAGAACCGAGTACGTTGTCCCCGACGGAGAGTGTTCATCGCAGACTGGGGTAACATCAGGGGTGCCCCAGGAACGTGCGACAGGACCGTTGCTGTTTTCTGTATACAAAAATGATATGGCGGACAAGGTGGGCAGCGATCGGCGGTCATTCGCTAATGATGCTGTGGTGTCCAGAACGGTGTCGAAGCTCAGTGACTGTAGGATGATGCAAGGTGACCTACACAAAATTTCTAGTTGGTGTGATGAATGGCAGCGGCCTCTAAATGTAGAAAAATGTCAGTTAATGTGGATGAGTAGAAGAAACAAACCCGTGATGTTCCGATGAAGTAACAGTTGTTTCCTGCTAGACGCCGTCACGTCATTTAAATATCTGGGTGTAACGTTGCGAAGCGACAGGAAATGGACCGAGCATGCGCGTATTCTGGTAGGGAAGGTGAATGCTCATCTTCGGGTTATTGGGAGAGTTTTAGGAAAGTGTGGTTCATCTGCATATAGGACGCTAGTGCGATCTATTCTTGACTGCTACTCGAGTGTGTGGGATACGTACCTGGTCGGATTAAAGGAAGACATAGAAGCATTTCAGAGGCGAGCTGCTAGATTTGTTACTGGTAGGCTCGATTAGCGTCCAAGTGTTACAGATTTGCTTCGGGAGCTCAAGTGGGAATGCCTGGAGGGAAGAAGACATTCATTTCGAAGAACACTAATGAGACATTTTAGAGAACCGGTATTTTAAGCTGAGTGCAGAATGATCCTACTACCTCCAACATACATCTCGCTTAGGAAACACGAAAACAAGATACGAAGGCATATAGACAGTACTATTTCTCTCACCCTGGCTGCGAGTGAAACAGGAAAGGGCATGGCTAATAACGGTAGAGCGTATCCTCCGCTACGCACCGTGTGGTATCTTGCGCAGGATGTGTGTACACTCACGCTCATAAATTAACGATAATGCTGATACATGGTGAAAAAACGCTCTGGAGGGCGGTTTGCGGTTTTAAATCACCTCGGGGTATGACCATGTGGTGCATTTGAGCTGCGGTCGTCGCACGGTGGCAGTCCACATACGCAGACATGTGTTGGAGTATGTCAGAATACGGTGCAGCGAGTAAGTGCGCAGGCGTTTTCAGACGTGCTAATGGTGACTGTGTGTTGAAAATGGCTCAGAGAACACATATTAATGACGTTATGAGGAGTAGAATACTAGGGCGACTGGAGGCTGGTCAAACACAGCAGGTCGTAGGACGGGCCCTCCGTGTGCCACAAAGTGTGATCTCAAGTTTATGGCAACGATTCCAGCAGACAGGAACGTGTCCAGGCGCTACAGTACTGGACGTCCACAGTGTACAACACCACAAGAATACCGATATCTCACCATCAGTGTCCGCAGATGGCCATGGAGTACTGCAGGTAGCCTTGCTCGGGACCTTGCCGCAGTCACTGGACCAGTTGTCTCCAGACACACAGTCTACGGACTGTACAGACATGGTTTATTGGCCCGGAGACCTTCAAGGTGCATTCCACTGACCCCTGGTCATAGGAGAGCCCGTAAAGCCTAGTGTCAAGAACACAGTACATGGTCATTGGAACAGTGGTCCCAGGTTATGTTCACAGACGAGTCCAGGGATAGTCTGAACAGTGATTCTCGCCGGGTTTTCATCTGGTGTGAACCAGGAACCAGATACCAACCCCTTAATGTCCTTGAAAGGGATCTGTATGGAGGTTGTGATTTGATGGTGTGGAGTAGGACTATGATTGGTGAACGTACGCCCCTGCATGTCCTTGACAGAGGAACTGTAACAGGTCAGGTGTATCAGGACGTCATTTTGCACCAGTATGTCCACCTTTTCAAGGGTCCAGTGGGTCCCACCTTCCTCCTGATGGATGATAACGCACGAATCCACCGAGCTGCCATCATGGAGGAGTACCTTGAAACTAAAATCAGGCGAATGGCCTTCCTGACCTAAACCCCATCGAGTACGTCTGGGATGCTCTCAGTCGACGTATCGCTGCACGTCTTCAAACCCCTATGACACTTCAGCTCCGACAGGCACTGGTGCAAGAATGGGAGGCAGGCTATACCCCAGCAGCTGCTAGACCATCTGATCCAGAGCATGCCATCCCGTTGTGCGGCCTGTATACGTGTGCATGGTGATCATATCTCATACTGATGTCGGGGTGCATGCGCAAGCAACAGTGGCGTTTTGTAGCACATGTGTTTCGGTACGGTTTTCTCAACTTATCATCTGTGTCGTGTGTGTTCTCCATGTGCCTATTAGCGCCAGTTTTTTTGTAGTGCCACGTTGTGTAGCACCACATTCTGCAATTACCCTCAATTTATGAGCATGAATGTAGATGGAGATGGAGATGAACAGTGTGTATTCTGCGCTGAGCATTCCGCTACCCTGCAATCCCTCCGCTTGGTAGAACACGTTTCCCTGGCCAGGGCAAGGAGAGAAGCTACAGGAGCAGTATTCCTGGACATAGAGAAGGCATCTGACCGTGTCTAGCACGATGGCCTAATTTACAAGCTACATCAAATGGCTTGCCCAGGACACATAACCTGGATCATTGACTCCTTCATTAGAGGAAGACATATCTCCGTCAGTAATGGAGACAAGTCCAGCCAGATATGGCAGGCAGCGACAGGGGTGCCACATACACGAATGACATTCCTAAGGAAATCGGAGGAGAGGTTACTCTCTGTATCGATGACACCACCATTCACAAAAGTGGTCGCAGCCTCCTCGAAGTACATTGCAACCTTCAGCATCACCTGAACAAGATTACGCAGCGGTGTTATCTATGGAAGATCAAGATCGCCCTCTCAAAGTGCCAGGCAATCTATTTTACCCTGATCGTCAACCTGCCACTGGCGGCAGGAAATTGTTTTGGAGAAACTCGATAACATACCCGGGCCTGGAGATCAATCGACGCCTATCGCGGAACAAATATCTAACCATTGATGCAAACCAAAGCTGCGGTCTCTTCTACAGGTTGTTTCATCTCCTTAAAGATGATAGACTATTCGTTCAGTGAAAAATCCTCCTCTGGCGTCAGTCCTATTTCTGGTCATGCTGTATCTGGTACGGCGCGCCGCGGAATTTGAACCCGCGCCAGACGTCATGGACGTCGAAGACCCGTAGAGGTGTCTGCACCATCGCGCCGTAAGCTGTGGCGGCGCGCGCCTCCTGGCCCGCTTTTAAGGCCGGTTCCCACTAGAGCGCGGCAGCGCGGCGTGCGGCAACGGCAGCGGCAAGCGTTTTCCGCTTTGACGCGGCGGCTCGCGGAATTGGCGTTCCCACCTGGAAGCGGCAGACGTTAGCGGTAGCCAATGACGGACAGCCACTGAGGTACGGGGCGGGACCCACCGAAACGCGCGGTGCGTTTGATTAACTATATCTTACACCTACATGAAGGAAAGACGAAGTTGGGTGAAGACATACCATGTTTTCAATTTCTGTACAATGTACTCTTTCACATATTTCATTATTCATGTTTTCTCATTACACCATAAACAGATTTGATGACTACCGTTCATGATTGTTCACTATCTCCTAACACATTGAAACAATGTACGACAAAAGAGATTATTCAGATAGTTAAGCGAGACAAAAATTTAAAATGTGATACGGTAGCAGGTACAGGAAAACAGTAAGAACACAAAGGCTTGGGGGGAAGGGATGAAAGTGGAAGCCACTGATAGAATTTCGCACAGAGCATAATGTAATCATCGCCAGCACCTTGCTTAATAATCATGAAAGAATAATACATATTTGGAACAAAGTTATCGAAACCAGATTTTAAATTATAAGACATTTCCTGGTGCAGACGCAAACCTGCAATAATTTATTGGTTACGAGCTGCGGTTTACAACTAAAGAGACAGTCAACGGTGGCAAATTAAGGAAATGGAACTTGAATAAGTCAAGACCCACAGTTATTCGATAATCTTAAAGTTACCGTAATGCAACGACTGACTGAAACAGAGGAAGGAATCCGCTAGAATACGAATGGATATCTTTGAGAGAAGAAGTGGTCAGTGCAGCAGAGTATGTGAACGGGAAGAAGGTACAGTAGAAATCGTTAGATAAAACGTGATATATTAAATTTGATACGAGGGAAAAATATAAAAATGCAGCAAATAAAGTAGGCCATAGGAAATAGAAATGTCTAAACATGACGTTGACAGAAAGTCCAAAATTGCAACGCGATTTTGCACTTGGAAAACATAAGGTAATGAAAATGAGAAAGAACAAAGAAAACGTTGCTCAAAGGAGAAGCAACTGTCAAGAACTCATTTGGCAAGTCAGAACTAAGCAAATAAGAGAAGGCTAGAAAGTGGAAGGAATATGCAGAGAGGAGAGAGGGAGGGGTTGTACAAACTAACATAAGCATGATGTTAGATTCCTGTGAGATGTCTGAACACACAAGGCAATACTGATCCTACCACTTAGCTAAGTAGACACACTGAAGAACTGCGAAATTGTGTTTATAGCATTTGCATGTTAAGAGAGAGATTTTGACAATCTTCATTAAAACATTCTTTGAAGCTCTGGAGATGTCATCGATGCCACAAGATTATCTACAACTTGTACCGAAACCAAACTGCATTTCTAAGACTTCAATGACTTGAAAGGGAAGCAGTAATTGAGAAGGCAGAAGTAGAGAGGATATAAAATAATGAAGTCAGTGAATAGCAAGAAAAGCATTCTGAAAAAGAAAATTTGTTCACATCGAATATAAATTCTAATGATTCGGTACTATTTTACAAAGGTATTTGTGTGGAGTGCAGCCTTGTATGTAAGTGAAATGTGGGCGATGAACAGTTCTGTCAAGAAGACAATGGACACTTTAAAAACGTGGTGATCAATAAGAATGCTGAAGATTAGATATGAGGATCGTGTACTAAAGAAAAGGAACGGAATTAAATAGAGGAGGCAGAGGAAATTACGGCACAACTTTGACTACAAGAGGGGTAAGTTGACAGGACACATTATGAGGCGTCAACGAATGGGGACAAAGGGGTTGGGTGATAGTATTCTGATAATAATCATCTGTTGAAATGCTATTCTACTATTTTATCTATTAATGTAAGCAGCGAATTTACTCTTCCATGCACTCCTCCACAAAACATTTAAACCAAAACTGAAATCAGCTGAACACCAAATCTTTCAACCACTGTCTGACAACTACTGCATTCACTTTCAACTTTCTATAACTGTCATTGGCTAGACACACACACATACAGATATAAGGAGAACAGAAATAAACAAACATTAATTTTCAACATATAATTCTTTAGGTTGACAACATGTACATAAACAAACCAAACAGGAAGGGACATAAGGTGAACACACTAGTTACGACTTCAATTCAGTGTTTTTGGTAAAATGTCTACAGCTAGTGAACATGAAAATGTGCTTATGTTCCACAAACTAAGTTTTAGTTCAACCTCCAGCATGTGACCAGATGAGGAGAAACGCAGATGTCCGCCAAAAACTCGATTCACTGTAAGTAATCAGTTATTCACGTAAAAACAAAAAAAAGTGAACTGTTTTATAATCTGCAAGCATCACATATCAAAACAAAACTGAATCATTCTAGATTCCACCGAAGATGCCTTAAAGTAAAAGGCAAAACGCGTCTTGAACCAATAAAGTACACTGGATATAGAAAAAAACCTTTGCTACTTCCAAAGGAAATAATCAATAGCTGTGGATACTTAGCAAATTACATCTTATGACATACCAGCAAATTAGTCTCGGTTTAACTTCTCATTCCACATGCTATTAAATGCCGTTTAAAAAAATTCATCTATCCCTTCCGAAAAACTGTAGTTTCTTTCATAACTCGGTAGATAAACAGATTTTGGATATTTATCATGTGACGAAATACATGACTTTTTACAAGTTATCGTTTGCAAAAAAACACGTTTCGATTTCTTGAACCGTTTACGAAATTTGCAGCTGATACAACCACATGGTTTACGACGAGCAGGACGAAAGTATCGGTGGCGTCGCGAGCGACCCGCGAGTGGTCACCGCACAGCCCGTCCGCCGACATATCATCCAATATCTCGAGAACGGTGATAGCTATCGTTCTGCTCTCAGCTTTAAAAACAATTTCGATATGTTGACTAAATTTCATACGCAATAATGTATTACCTAAAATGAACTGTACGCAAATTCCACGCAATGCGTTTTTACCTCTGCACACTCATTCAAATTTCGTGTAAAGGTTTACGTAAATGCGATACAGCAAGTAACCACGACGAATAACGAAAAGAAATTCGGTCCTTTATGGAGAGAAGATATCAGGCTGTAACATGCCCAAGAATCAAATTTTTCTACCGAATAGGTTCCTTGGAATCGGATGATAAGTATTTCATAGCTGCCGCCGCGTCCGCGCCAGAGGCTCGGCGAAAGTTCGTGTGGCCCGGGGGTCCGTACCTGACGTCACGCTCAGCGCGTTCTGTGATTGGCGGCGCGCACCTGGAGCGCGGCACGCGGCAGCGGAAGCGGTTCGACATGGTCAAACCGCGACGCAGAGCCCGCCGCGCCTTGCCGCTGACGCCATTTCCATGGCAACCACGCCGCTGACGCGCGGTTTTGACGCGCGGCAGCCCTAGTGGGAACCGGCCTTTAAGGCCGGTTCCCACTAGAGCGCGGCAGCGCGGCGTGCGGCAACGGCAGCGGCAAGCGTTTTCCGCGTTGACGCGGCGGCTCGCGGAATTGGCGTTCCCATCTGAAAGCGGCAGACGTTAGCGGTAGCCAATGACGGACAGCCACTGAGGTACGGGGTGGGACCCACCGAAACGCGCGGTGCGTTTGATTAACTATATCTTACACCTACATGAAGGAAAGACGAAGTTGGGTGAAGACATACCAATTTTTCATATTCTGTACAATGTACTCTTTCACATACAGGGTGTTTCAAAAAGAAAGAGCAGATTTCAAACATTTATTTCTCAAAAACTACAAATGATAGAAACACAATTCCAACGGTCCTTCACTCAATATGAGTACCAAATGTTACACAACAAATATCAAAACTGTACCTCAATATGAGCACCATTTGTTACACGACAAATATCAAACCGGTATCTCATTTCTTGCCACACACGACGCAACTGGTCTTTAGTTACCGAATTCACGGCCGCAACAATTCGATGTCGTACCTCTTGAAGAGTAGCGGGCATAGGTGGGACATAAACACAGTCCTTTATGTACCCCCACAAATAAAAATCGCAGGGAGTAAGGTCTGGTGACCTGGGAGGCCACAGACGATGACATTGATCTTGTGCTCCTGCTCTTCCAATCCACCGTCCTGGAATGGTGTTATTTAGGTACCGTCGTACAGGTTCAGAGAAGTGTGGTGGGGCGCCATCTTGCATGAAGATGAAGTGATTTGAATCTTCCTGAAGTTGAGGAAATAGCCAGTTTTCTAACATGTCCAGGTAAATGGTTCCTGTGATAGTTTTCTCCATGATCGTTCCTGTGGTGTCGTCGCCATTTTCCTACAAACAAACGCCAGCGCCACTGCGGATTTGCATGGAACTTCTGCGCGGACCATTGAAAAACTTTGAACCTTTCTCTGACAAGAAACGTTTGAATTGTGTTTCTATCATTTGTAGTTTTTGAGAAATAAATGTTTGAAATCTGCTCTTTCTTTTTGAAACGCCCTGTATTTCATTATTCATGTTTTCTCATTTCACCATGAACAGATTTCATGACTACCGTTCACGATTGTTCACTATCTCCTAACACATTGAAACAATGTACGACAAAAGAAATTATTCAGATAGTTAAGCGAGACAAAAATTTAAAATGTGATACGGTAGCAGGTACACGAAACAGTAAGAACATAAAGGCTAGGGGGAAGGGATGAAAGTGGAAGCCACCTGATAGAATTTCCCACAGAGCATAATGTAATCATCGCCAGCACCTTGCTTAAGAATCACGAAAGAATAATATATATTTCGAACAGTTTTCGAAACCAGATTTTAAATTGTAAGGCATTTCCTGATGCAGACGCAAACCTGACTGAAGACTGTCAATAGCAAGAAAAGCGTTCTGAAAAAGAAAATTTGTTCATGCCGAATATAAATTCTAATGGTTGGATACTATTTTACAAAGGTATTTGTGTGGAGTGCAGCCTTGTACGTAAGTGAAACGTGGATGATGAACAGTTCTGTCAAAAAGACAATAGACGCTTTCAAAACGTGGTGATTCATAAGAATGCTGAACATTAGATACGAGGATCGTGTGACTAAAGAAGAGGTACGGAATTAAATAGAGGAGGAAGAGGAAATTATGGCACAACTTTGACAACAATAGGGGTTAGTTGACAGGACGTATTATGGGGCGTCAAAGAGTGAGGACAAAGGGGTTGGTTGATACTATTCTGATAATAATCATCTGTTGAAATACTATTCTACTATTTTATCTGTTAATGTGAGCAGCGAATTTACTCTTCCATGCACTCCTCCACAAAACATTTAAACCAAAACTGAAATCAGCTGAACACCAAATCTTTCAACCACTGTCTGACAACTACTGCATTCACTTTCAACTTTCTATAACTGTCATTGGCTAGACACACACACATACAGATATAAGGAGAACAGAAATAAACAAACATTAATTTTCAACATATAATTCTTTAGGTTGGCAACATGTACATAAACAAACCAAACAGGAAGGGACATGAGGTGAACACACTGTAGTTACGACGTCAAATCAGAGTTTTCAGTAAAACGTCTACTACTAGTGACAGAAGAAAAAAGAGCGAACATGAAAATGTGCTTATGTTCCATAATCTAAGTTCTAGTTCAACCTCCAGCATGTGACCAGGTGAGGGGAAACGTATATGTCCGCCAAAAATTCGATTCGCTGAAAGTAGTCATTCATTCACGTAAAAAAAGATGTGACCTGTTTTATAATCTCCAAGTATCACATATCAAAACAAAACTGAATCATTCTAGATTCCACCGAAGATGCCTTAAAGTAAAAGGCGAAACGCGTCTTGAATCAGTAAAGTACACTGGATAAAGAAAAAAGAAAGGAAATAATCAATAGCTCTACATATTTAGTAAATTACATCTTATGACATACCAGCAAATTAGTTTCGGTTTAACTTCTCATTCGACATGCTATTAATGCAGTTTAAAAAAATTCATCTATCCCTCCTGAAAAACTGTAGTTACTTTCATATCTTGGTAGATAAACAGATTTAGGATATTTATCATGCGACGAAATACATGACTTTTCACAAGTTATCGTTTGCAAGAAGAAAAAAAAAAAAAAAAAACATTTCGATTTCTTGAACCGTTTACGAAATTTGCGGTTGATACAACCACATGGTTTACGACGAGCAGGACGAAGTACCGGTCGCGTCGCCGAGCAACCCGCGCGCGGTCACGGCATAGCCCGTCCGCCGACATATCAGACAATATCTCGAGAATGGTGATAGCTATCGATCTGCTCTCAGCTTTAAAAACAATTTCGATATGTTGACTAAATTTCATACGCAATAATGTATTACCTAAAATGAACTGTACGCAAAGTCCACGCAATGCGTTTTTACCTCTGCACACTCATTCAAATTTCGTGTAAAGGTTTACGTAAATGCGATACAGCAAGTAACCACGACGAATAACGAAAAGAAATTCGGTCCTTTATGGAGAGAAGATATCAGGCTGTAACATGCCCAAGAATCAAATTTTTCTACCGAATAGTTTCCTTGGAATCGGATGATAAGTATTTCATAGCTGCCGCCGCGTCCGCGCCAGCGGTTCGGCGAAAGTTCGTGTGGCCCGGGAGTCCGTACCTGACGTCACGCTCAGCGCGTTCTGTGATTGGCGGCGCGCACCTGGAGCGCGGCACGCGGCAGCGGAAGCGGTTCGACATGGTCAAACCGCGACGCAGAGCCCGCCGCGCCTTGCCGCTGACGCCATTTCCATGGCAACCACGCCGCTGACGCGCCGTTTTGACGCGCGGCAGCCCTAGTGGGAACCGGCCTTTAGTGTGAGGGCGCCACAGCGGAACACGTGGTTCCAGCGGCCAATAGCGCCGGCCTCTCGCTCAGCCATCCAGTCCGCGGGTGGCGCGCGTGGAGTTGGCTCTTTATGCCGACGACACTGAGCTGTTCACCAGCAGCATGAACGTGGTCGCGATGTGCCGCCGACTCCAACTAGCGTGCGACGTCCTGTGGGCGTGGTCCACCAAGTGGCGACTCAAATTTAACGCCGCCAAGAGCCAGGCGGTCGTCTTCACCCGGAGACGACTGCCTCCTGCCCTGCCGCCTGTCACGATCTCGGGAGGCCCCATCCCGCGATCACCGTCCGGCAAATACCTCGGTGTGACGCTGGACAGGCATCTCACCTGGCTGCCGCTCATCCGAGACATCAGGCGACGAGCGATTGGGCGTCTCCGGGCGCTCTACCCGCTGCTGAACCCCGCATCCACCCTCCCACCTCGGCACGGCCTGGCTGTGTACTTGGCCCTTGTCCGGCCAGTGCTCGAGTACGCCGCCATAGTGTGGGGGAATGCAGCCCCGCCGCACGTCGCGATGCTCCAGCGCGTCCAGAACCGGGCGCTCCGGCTCGCTCTCCACAAGCCGCCTCGTTACTCGACGAGGCTCCTTCACGAGGAAGCAGGCGTCCCGCTGCCGAGGGATCGCTTCAGGCAGTCCACCAGGGTGTTCTACGCCTCTGCCGAACACTCTGGCAGTCGCCTTATTCCTGGACTGGGACACCAAGTCCACCACAGGCCGACCACGCGTTGGCCTGATCTGCTGCGGGAGTAGGTTCTTCCGCAGCCCCGATGACGCTTTTGACGAAGCGTCCGCGGCCGCTCACATAGGCCAATCCCAGCCGTGAGGCCAGAACTCGTTCTTGAGGTCCACACAGGAACAGCAGCTTCGCTGCTTAGCCTGTTTCACTCCTGGTTGATGTCACCAGAGATTTGCAGTGCAGTGCATTGCAGTCAGCCAGTCAGTCTAATCTCGCTTACGTCGGTTTACACCTCGCTTTGCGCTAGACAGCCTACTTCCTTGTTCGTGTACGAGTGGACGTGTTTGTTTCCTTGTGACTCTGTTGTTCGGTCCTTCGTTGGTCGTGTGCATCCTCTTCCGTTGTGTTGTTGTTCGTCGGCCTCTCTGCGGGTCCCGCCGCGCTTTCCGCCATTGCTACCCCGCGACCATCCTAGTCGCAGTTACGAGGTGCATTCAAGTTCTAAGGCCTCCGATTTTTTTCCTACGGACTGGACAGAGATAGAAACATGCGCATTGTTTTGAAATGAGGCCGCGTTCATTGCCAATACGTCCCAGAGATGGCAGCACCGTACAGCAGACGGAATTTTACCGCCAGCGGCGAGAATGAGAACTGTTTTAAATACTTAAAATGGCGACGTTTTCCTTACTTGAACAGCGTGCAATCATTCGTTTTCTGAATTTGCGTGGTGTGAAACCAATTGAAATTAATCGACAGTTGAAGGAGACTTGTGGTGATGGAGTTACGGATGTGTCGAAAGTGCGTTCGTGGATGCGACAGTTTAATGAAGGCAGAACATCGTGCGACAACAAACCGAAACAACCTCGGGCTCGCACAAGCCGGTCTGACGACACGATCGAGAAAGTGGAGAGAATTGTTTTGGGGGATCGCCGAATGACTGTTGAACAGATCGCCTCCATAGTTGGCATTTCTGTGCGTTCTGTGCACACAATCCTGCATGACGACCTGAAAATGCGAAAAGTGTCATCCAGGTGGGTGCCACGAATGCTGACGGACGACCACACGGCTGCCCGTGTGGCATGTTGCCGAGCAATGTTGACGCGCAACGACAGCACGAATAGGACTTTCTTTTCGTCGGTTGTGACGTGGATGCCATTTTTCAATCCAGAAACAAAGCGCCAGTCAGCTGAATGGGAGCACACAGATTCACCAGCACCAAAAAAATTTCGGGTAACCGCCAGTGCTGAAAAAATGATGGTGTCCATGTTCTGGGACTCAGTTCCGCACTGTCGCTTTCTCCAAAAAGTGCGCGCTTACGGTTTATCCGTTGACATATGCAGTTGGATAGAAGTTTTTATGACAGACAGGGAGCAGTATGTCGTCCTGAACGGGGTGACTTCAGCAGAAATAAGCGTAACTTCAGGTGTGCCCCACGGCAGCGTAATAGGTCCACTGCTTTTCACGATTTACAAAACGATCTGGCTGATGCTATTGACAGCGGCGTTAGACTTTTTGCCGATGACGCTGTAGCCTACAGGAAAGTAGTATCACACGAAAGTTGTGAACAAATCAATGAGGATTTGCAGAAAATAAATGCGTGGTGTAATGACTGGCAGTTATCTCTCGATATTAGTAAGTGTAACCTACTGCGTATAACAAGGCGAAAATCCCCATTAATGTACGAGTACAAAATAAATGCCCAGTCTTTGGAAGCGGTAACATCCGTCAAGTATCTGGGTGTGACTATTCGAAATGATCTCAAATGGAATTATCAGATTATACAAGTAACGGGTAAGGCGAACTCTAGATTTCGGGTTATTGGTACAATCCTGAAGCGATGCAGTCTTTCAACAAAGGAAATAGCTTACAATACGTTACTTCGTCAAGTCTTATTGTTCGTCTGCATGGGCCCCTTACCAGATGGGTCTGATCCAAGAGATTTAGAAGCTCCAAAGAAGAAAGGCAACATTCGTGACTGCTACATTTAGCCATCGCGAGAGCGTTACAAATCTCATAGAAAGTTTGAAGTGTGGGACACACTAGCAGATAGACGGCGTGCTAAATGGAAGGGGCTGCTCACTAAGTTCCGAAATCCGATCTTCACCGAGGATGTATAGCAGATATTATTACCACCAACTTTCAGATCGCGCAATGATCACCATTCAAAGATAAGGGAAATTGGAGTTCGTACTGAGGCGTTCAGACAGTCGTTTTTCACTCTCGCGATCCGCGAGTGGAACAAAGGGGGGAAAATACGACTTTGGCACGAATTGTGCCCTCCGCCACACGCCGCTTGGTGGCTAGCGGAATATATATGTAGATATGTAGACCCTACCAGTAACGTTACTAATTTTACTATGAATATGTGTCATAGTTTTGATACGAAAATAGCTCGGAAACAGTTCTAGCTGGGTTACGTTGCCAGAGGGATGGTGGCCCTGGCCTGTCAGAGTCTGTCTCAGAATCTGACGATGGAAGTCCGATGAACAGCGATGAAGAAGAAATTTTCGACTCTGATGTGGTTGAGAGGTACAAGAGCGAGGAACGAGGAATAGAACACAGAAATTTTGAATTAGATATGGATGAGCAAATAATCTGGATCGACAAGCCTTTACATTCAAAATACCGGGTGATCAAAAAGTTGAAAACTTAATAAACCACGGTATACTTTAGATAGAGAGGTAAAAATTGACACACATGCTTGGAATGACATGGGGTTTTATTAGAACCAAAAAAAAAAAAGTTCACAAAATGTCCGACAGATGGCGCTGGACAGCAAAACGTCAGTGACTGCGCATGACAATCGTGTATAAAAGGAGCTGTAATGAGAGAGAGAATCAGATGCGCCAGCAGTCGCAGCATGTTGACGTTACCTGAAAAGGCGCTTTTAGTTCAAATGGTTCAAATGGCTCTGAGCACTATGGGACTTAACATCTGTGGTCATCAGTCCCCTAGAACTTAGAACTACTTAAACCTAACTAACCTAAGGACATCACACACATCCATGCCCGAGGCAGGATTCGAACCTGCGTCCGTAGCGGTCGCGCGCTTCCAGACTGTAGCGCCTAGAAACGCTCGGCCAGCGCTTTTAGTGAAGCTGTATTATCAGAATGGGGAATGTGCTAGTTCGGCGGCAGTTCGCACCGGCATTCCATACACTACTGTTTGGTTGGCACTTAGGCGTACCCTCCGATGCTATCCGTACAAAATCCATCGGCATCATGAACTGTTACCTGGCGATTTAATGAAGCGGAGGGCATTTGCGGTGTGGGCGTTTCAAAAGATGGCGGAAGATGACGATTGGTTGAGTAACGTGTTGTGGACAGGCGAAGCTCACTTCACGCTCCGAGGGTCTGTTAACGCCCACAACTGCAGAATTTGGGCTACCGAAAATTCTAGAACTGTCGTGGAAACTCCATTGCACGACGAGAAAGTCACGGTATGGGTTGGATTTACCTCATCTACCGTTATCGGGTCTTTTTTCTTTGAGGAAATGCGTGATTCTGGTTTTGTAACTGCTACCGTGACGGGTGAGAGGTACGCCGATATGTTACAGAATCGCATCATCACCAGCCTGGCTGATAAACACCTACTGGAACGTACGATGTTTATGCAGGATGGCGCTCCACCCCATATTGCTAGACGCGTGAAAGATCTCTTGCGCGCATCGTTTGGTGATGATCGTGTGCTCAGCCGCCACTTCGTCATACTTGGCCTCCCAGGTCCCCAGACCTCAGTCCGTGCGATTATTGGCTTTGGGGTTACCTGAAGTCGCAAGTGTATCGTGATCGACCGACATCTCTAGGGATACTGAAAGACAGCATCCGACGCCAATGCCTCACCATAACTCCGGACATGCTTTAGAGTGCTGTTCACAACATTATTCCTCGACTACAGCTATTTTTGAGGAATGATGGTGGAGATATTGAGCATTTCCTGCAAAGAACATCATCTTTGCTTTGTCTTGTTATGCTAATTATTGCTATTCTGATCAGATGAAGCGCCATCTGTCGGACATTTTTTGAACTGTTTGTATTTTTTTGGTTCTAATAAAACCCCATGTGATTCCAAGCAAGTGTGTCAATTTGTACCTCTCTATCTACATTATTCCGTGATTTATTCAGTTTTCAATTGTGTACTGACTTTTTGATCACCCAGTATTCACCAACCCGTTCCTCAAATGTGATTACTCACCTGCCTGTACCTAAATGGAAGGCGCGAGAGATTTTCACATATTATGACCGATGAAATGACATAAAACATTGTTGGTCAAATTAATAACGAAGTGTAACACTCAAAGCTCAAGTATTGTGATCGCTGCAGTTCATTTTAACGTCTGACAGACGTAACTGAGATAAAAACTGTTCATGAATGGTGTCTTTAAAGATTCTGGCTTATGCCAAGATGATATGTTTTCCGAAAACTATGGACTGCTGGTCTTTCCTTGTACTATGTCACAGAAAATATTTACATTCCTTCCACAAAATTTGAGATTCGTGATAAAAGTACCAGGCAGTCGAGAAAGGCTACAGATAAATTTACTGCGTTTTGGGAAATATGGGATACTTTTGTAAGTCATTGTTTGCAGTATTGTCCGTCAGAGTATTTGACGGTGGATAAAACATTACTGAACTTCCGTGGTAGGTGTCCCTTCAGAATGTTTATAGCATCAAAACCTGGTAAGTATTTGCCTAAAAATAGTTTCATGTGTGACGCCAGAACCTTCTATTTCATTTCTGGCATCCCATATACTGGGAAAAGAGCAAACAAGCGAAAGGCATGATTTATCCATACCGACTCAGTCCGTTCTTACACTATTTGATTCAGTGACAGGGAACAATCGAAATGTGATAACTGATTACTGGTTCACGTCATATGAGTTGGGAGAGGTACTGTCTGACAGAAAACGTACGTTACTCGGCTAAGTAAGTCAAAATAACCGACAGATACCACCAGCCAACGACCCCAGCTGGAACTATAAAGTTCATCTATCAAGACAACAAAATGGTGGTTTCTTTCACTCCTAGAAGAAATAAAAATGCACCACAGAGGAACAATAAACGATGAATCAAGCAAGCCAGAAATTGTTGAATTATGGAAGGATGGAGTGGAGGGGTTCAACAATAGTTGCAAAGACAAGGCTACCAAAAAGTACTTGAGATACTTCTTCGGAATGTTAGACATCGCAACTGTGTATGTAACTTATGTGATCCTTTGAAAGACAGAAAGGGAAATGAATTATGTGTCAAATGCAGTTCACGTGTATGTGGTGAGCATAAAACAGTGTCGGGTGTTAGGTGCTTGACTGATGATTCTATTGAGGATACACATGTACGATATTCCTCTCTATTTCTGGAAGTATTTACTTTTTCTTTATAAACCTATCAAAAAAAAGTTTTGCATCACCCCGGTTCCCAGAACTTCGCTGTGGATATTGTATCACAGACACTGTCCCTTTGACTATTCAGATATGTCACTAAGCCGCCAAAAACTGTAAACAACCGTGCATGAGCGGCGATATTAGACGAAGGGGATCCGACAGCCTATCAGTTCCAGTCACTCCAACAGGACGGAGGTACACAGCTCGTGTTGTCTGTAGTTCAACCATGTCTAGATGGTGAATACCGCGGTTCGATCGCGTCCGCATTGTTACTTTGTGCCAGGATGGTCTCTCAACAAGGGAAGTGCCCAGGCGTCTCGGAGTGAACCAAAGCGATGTAGTTCGGACATGGAGGAGATACAGAGAGATGATATCTTCATGCCTCGCTCAGGCCGCCAAAGTGCTACTGCTGCAGTGGATGACCGCTACCAACGGATTATGGGTCGGAGGAACCCTGACAGCAACGCCACCGTGTTGAATACGGCTTTTCGTGCAGTCACAGGACGTCGTGTTACGACTCAAACTGTGCGCAATAGGCTGCATGATGCGCAACTTCACTGCCGACGTCCATGGCGAGGTCCATCTATGCAACCACGACACCATGCAGCACGGTAAAGACGGGCCTAGCAACAAGCCGAATGGACCGGTCAGGACTGGCATCACGTTCTCTACTCCGATGAGTGTCACATATGTCCTCAACCACACAATCGTCGGAGACGTGCTTGGAGGAAACCCGGTCAGGCTGACCGCCTTAGACACACTGTCCAATGACTGCAGCAAGGTGGAGGTTCCCGGCTGTTTTCGGGTGGCATTATGTGGAGCCCACGTACACCGCTGGTGGTATTGGAAGGCGCCGTAACGGCTGTACGATACGTGAATGCCATCTTCGGCAGAATATTGGCGAGGCATTAGTCTTCATGGACAACAATTCGCGCCCCCATCGTGCACATCTTGTGAATGATTTCCTTCAGGATAACGTCACCGCTCGATTAGAGTAGCCATCATGTTCTCCAGACACGAATCCTATTGGACATGCCTGGGACGGACAGAAAAGGGCTGTTTATGGACGACGTGACCCACCAACCACTCTGAGGGATCTACGCCGAGTCGCCTTTGAGGAGTGGGACAATCTGGACTAACAGTGCCTTGATGAACTTGTTGATAGTATGCCACGACGAATACATGCATGCATCAATGTAAGAGGACGTGCTACTGGGTATTAGAGGTATCGGTGTGTACAGTAATCTGGACCACCACCTTTGAAGGTCTC
Source organism: Schistocerca americana (assembly GCF_021461395.2). Taxonomy (NCBI): domain Eukaryota; kingdom Metazoa; phylum Arthropoda; class Insecta; order Orthoptera; family Acrididae; genus Schistocerca; species Schistocerca americana. Next base: position 18,969,449 of record NC_060127.1, on the reverse strand, counting down.
GCTGTATGGTGGTACAACATGCAATGTGTGGTTTTCATGAGCAATAAACAGGGCCGAAATGTTGTTTATATTGATCTCTGCTCCAGTTTTCTGTAGAGGTACCGGAACTCACGAAACCGAGGTGACGCAAACCTTTTATTTTTGATGTGTGTATTATTTTATGTTTTGTCAAAAAAGATAGGAATTGTGTTTCACTTTGTGTAGGTGGATTTGACGGCCAGTAAGGGCTAACGGTTGTGTCAACATAAGAGATTATTGGCATGAAACATATTATCAATCAATATAGTTGCACTGTAATAGGTAATGTATTTGTACAGCAAGAGGATGTAAAACTAACACATGTTTTCCCTGTGATAAATGGATTATAAGACCATGATGCACTATTGATTAACTTACGAAACCTAGCAGGATGTACAGCTCAGAAACCATTAAGTAAAAGTGTAAGGCTCTTTAGAGAAAGTTTAATAAATTTTAATTGGGGAGATGTACATAATGTGCCAAATGCTAATGATAAATGCAACATATTTCTTGATGAATTTATATCCATTTTCGAACATTGTTGCTACAAAAACATTGTTAAATATAACAGCAAACAATTTTCAAAGAAACCTAGGATTACTACAGGCATTAAACTGTCTTCAAGAAAGAAAAAGAAAATTGTATGAGAGAGTAAGAATTAGTAATGACCCAGAAGTACTTGTAACCTATAAAAATTATTGTAGCATACTAAGAAAAGTTGTCAGGAAATCAAAAAATACATGTATTAGGGATGAAATTAATAACTCTAGCAATGAAATGAAGTCAATACAGAATGCTGTTTGAAGATAGACAAGAAAAGTAACCACTGGGGTAGGTGGTATTACTATTAAAGAGAATGAGACCATCTTAACCAACAGTACACAAGTAGCTAATATACACTCCTGGAAATTGAAATAAGAACACCGTGAATTCATTGTCCCAGGAAGGGGAAACTTTATTGACACATTCCTGGGGTCAGATACATCACATGATCACACTGACAGAACCACAGGCACATAGACACAGCCAACAGAGGATGCACAATGTCGGCACTAGTACAGTGTATATCCACCTTTCGCAGCAATGCAGGCTGCTATTCTCCCATGGAGACGATCGTAGAGATGCTGGATGTAGTCCTGTGGAACGGCTTGCCATGCCATTTCCACCTGGCGCCTCAGTTGGACCAGCGTTCGTGCTGGACGTGCAGACCGCGTGAGACGACGCTTCATCCAGTCCCAAACATGCTCAATGGGGGACAGATCCGGAGATCTTGCTGGCCAGGGTAGTTGACTTACACCTTCTAGAGCACGTTGAGTGGCACGGGATACATGCGGACGTGCATTGTCCTGTTGGAACAGCAAGTTCCCTTGCCGGTCTAGGAATGGTAGAACGATGGGTTCGATGACGGTTTGGATGTACTGTGCACTGTTCAGTGTCCCCTCGACGAACACCAGTGGTGTACGGCCAGTGTAGGAGATCGCTCCCCACACCATGATGCCGGGTGTTGGCCCTGTGTGCCTCGGTCGTATGCAGTCCTGATTGTGGCGCTCACCTGCACGGCGCCAAACACGCATACGACCATCATTGGCACCAAGGCAGAAGCGACTCTCATCGCTGAAGACGACACGTCTCCATTCGTCCCTCCATTCACGCCTGTCGCGACACCACTGGAGGCGGGCTGCACGATGTTGGGGCGTGAGCGGAAGACGGCCTAACGGTGTGCGGGACCGTAGCCCAGCTTCATGGAGACGGTTGCGAATGGTCCTCGCCGATACCCCAGGAGCAACAGTGTCCCTAATTTGCTGGGAAGTGGCGGTGCGGTCCCCTACGGCACTGCGTAGGATCCTACGGTCTTGGTGTGCATCCGTGCGTCGCTGCGGTCCGGTCCCAGGTCGACGGGCACGTGCACCTTCCGCCGACCACTGGCGACAACATCGATGTACTGTGGAGACCTCACGCCCCACGTGTTGAGCAATTCGGCGGTACGTCCACCCGGCCTCCCGCATGCCCACTATACGCCCTCGCTCAAAGTCCGTCAACTGCACATACGGTTCACGTCCACGCTGTCGCGGCATGCTACCAGTGTTAAAGACTGCGATGGAGCTCCGTATGCCACTGCAAACTGGCTGACACTGACGGCGGCGGTGCACAAATGCTGCGCAGCTAGCGCCATTCGACGGCCAACACCGCGGTTCCTGGTGTGTCCGCTGTGCTGTGCGTGTGATCATTGCTTGTACAGCCCTCTCGCAGTGTCCGGAGCAAGTATGGTGGGTCTGACAAACCGGTGTCAATGTGTTCTTTTTTCCATTTCCAAGAGTGTATTTAACAACCATTTCTTAAATGTAGGTGAAGAAATTGGTGACAATAGTTCAAAAGAAAAGGCTAAGCAGTACATGGAAGAGTCAGTTTTTAAAAATCCTTATCAAATTAATTTTCATCTAACATCTTGTGAAATAAGTAAAATCATTAAATCTTTGAAAAATAAATATTCTGTGTGAGTAGATGACATCTCTAAAAACATATTAAAACAATGTGGAGCAGTTACAGCTGATGTTCTGAGTGACATCTGCAATCTGTCACTAATTCAAGGTATCTTCCCAGACAGGTTAAAATATGCCACTGTCAAGACTCTCTACACCACAGATGTCAATAATTAGCGGTCAGTATATCTGCTTACAGCATTTTCAAAAATTGTCGAGAAAGTAATGTGCTCAAGAGTGGATAGCCATCTCAACAGTAATGGGACACTTAGTAAATCACTGTTTGGATTTCAAAAAAGATGTTCTACTGAAACAGCAATATACAGATTAAGTACCCACATAACAGAATCTTTAAATAGTAAAACGTCATCAGTAGGAATTTTCTGTGCCTTTTCCAAAGCATTTGATTGTGTGAACACTGACATTATGTTACAGCAAATACAATAGTACGGTATAAATGGAAAAGCATATGAGTGGTTTAAGTCATATCTACAGAACAGGAAGCAAAAAGGTTCTTAATATGGATTAAGTGATTTATGGATGTTTCCCACTTCATCTAACTGGGGCGAAATTACATTAAGTGTTCCACAGGGTTTGATGATGGGTCCCCTTCTGTTCTTGATATACGTGAATGACCTCCCTTCTTATCTGAAACAAGAAGCTAAATTGACACTGTTTGCTGATGATGCAAGCATCATTATTAATCCAGTAAAAGAGACTCCAACAGAAAATGATACAAATAATGTCTCTGGAAAAGTTATTGGTTTCCTGCTAATGTTCTTGCTCTGAACTTTGAAAAAACTCAGTACATCCAATGTTCTACTGCAAGGAATACAGGTCCTTCAATAAATATAACACAGCAACAGAAGTCAGTACCCAGGATAGAGCATACTAAGTTTTTGGGTGTACATATAGATGAGAATCTTAATTAGAAAATTCATATTTTGGACCTCCTAAAGCGACAAGGTTCAGCAACTTTTGCTATCAGGACCTTGCTTACTTTCACTCTCTGATGTCACACGGAACAATATTTTGGTGTAACTCAACACTTAGGCAAAAAGCATTCACTGCTCAAAAGCAAGTAGTTAGAATAATGGGAGAATGTGAATTCCAACGAAGGTTTAGAAAAGTATGTGGTGAAACTTTTGCCAAAATGGTAATTGTGGGTGCTCAAAACCTTAAAAATTGATGCCATGGACGCGGTGTTGTGTCTCGGTGATGGGTCAATCAACTGGCTGAAACACTTCAGTGATGCAGGCAGTGAACCTGGGGTCAACATGGAGAATGCACTTCTGTCAACTGACTACCCAACGGGGTGGGAGTATGACAAAAGCACCCTTCAAATAACAAAAGAGGTCAGAATTCAAAACGGGACCACTAAATGTAAGCTGAAAGATACAGAAACCCTCAACAGTGACAGCTACGTAACTGGCGAATTTTAATTTTCGATTTAGGCTGAACAGATCATATTGAAAATCGTAAATAGGAAATAACTTTACGTAAATTATGAAGTATATAGTTTTAATGAGAGACTCAATAAGTTATCCGATAAACAGGCTCTGTAAGTCGGGAGAAAACCTGCCCAATGTCTTATAAATCAACTCAACACCTTGCATTAGAGACGCAGCACACAGGAAATATCTCGCTTACAAGTGACTACGCGTTAGTGAGTCAGTGAGAAATACAAAACTCAGCTATACTCACTCGTTAACTGAGGAATTTCACAAGTCAGCTAGGAATAGGCAAACTGCAATCTGCAGCTGAACCTTTCGTTCCTATTGAGGATCTAAATATTTTGTCACGCCTAGAACTTTACTTGACCAAAGCACCAGGATGCAATCCATCGAAACCCTTGGAATATCTGCAGTTGGTACAAACGAAATTTTTTTTTTCTGCAGTGAGTCTTTACACAGTCAGAAAGCCAGTTGCGCCAATTCGTTCTGCAGCTGCAGAAAGTGACAATAATACAAGCAATCAGTTTCATCGTCGATCCATTACTATCAATAGTATCGTATTCTCTGACCTCTAGCATCTTCCCAATGGCCTGGGGGAAAAAAAACTCGTACAATCTCCACCCAAAACGGAATCTGCCAAAGAACCTTACGACTACAGGTCCATCTAGATTTTAGCAGCACTATCTAGGGCTTTAGAATACGTAATTTACGATCAGCTTACCAGTTGAATAGTAGTCTGGTTTTCGGAAAAGTCGCAGCTCCTATAGAAGTCGCTGACCAACTGAAACAAGCTAGGGACAAACAGGAGGTGTCTGTTATGTGCCTTTTGAATTTCAGCAAAGCTTTCGACACCGTCGGCTTTCATATTCTGCTTGCTAAACTGAAAAGTCAAAACGTTTCTTCGAGTGCTGTGCAATTATTCCACTCATACCTTACCGACATTCAACAGTGTGTAATGATGGGAACAAACAGGTCAGAATTGAAGAATATAGTATCAGGAGTCCCACAACAATCAGTATTTGACCCATTAATTTTCTCATTATATGTTAATTATGTGTCGAATATTATCTCCCATTAAAAATATCATTTATATGCTAATGATTTTCAGTTATACCTCATTGCGAGCCCAATTAATCTGCGCACAGCAATCCAGAACGTAAATACTGACTTACTTGCTTTATCAGAATGTTCACAAAACGCAAGTCTGAAGCTTAACCCATCTAAAACCCAAGGAATCTTAGTGACTTACAATAGACTTATACCCCTTAGTTCAGAGAATCTCTTCCACCCTTACTCCTGAACACCACAGAAATCAGCTTTTCGTCTTCTGCAAAGAATTTGGGGATAATTCTGGATGATCACCAATATTGAACTGAACATACAACTGCAGTCTGTAGGAAAATGTCAGCATCATATCATCCAGTACAGAAATATAAAAAATTATTTCCACTCGAACTAGAAAAGAAACTCTTGGAGTTACTAATGCTCCCACCCCTGATTATGATCCTACGCTCCAGGAACTTCCGTATGAGAGCTCACGTCTATTGATGATGAACGCTTGTGTGCGATACATTTGTGATGTGCTCTATTTCGACCATATCACTGCTGCCTGCGGACAATTACCATGGCTGTGTGACGATAAGCGTGCATCATCTTCTCAATCATTGCACTCCATCCTATTTATTTTCAACCCTTACACAAATATCTGAAGAACACAGTAGAAATACTCGTTGTCAACAAAGTAAAATCCTATCTGTACCACTACACAACATTGACCTGTTCTCTGTATCATTTTCTGTATCAGTAACCTGACATTGTAACAATCTTCCTCAAAATGATAGAGAATGTAAAATACTTTCAAACTTCAAAAGACAGCTAACGGTCCACCTTCTATCACAATAGCTATCTCTCCTTTCTTTCAGCTCACTCTCATCCACCTTCCCTCCCCCACAACTTCTCCCTCCCCTTATCTACGGAGTTCTCTACTGATATTCCTTTCTTTCTTAGCAGCCATTGCTACTTTCATTTCAATCCTCTCCTCTTTCGTTACCCCTTCTAATTATTTCAATACCAAACAAGGCTTCAAAAGTGTTAAACCTATCAATACCATTCTTAATGCATGCTTATTATTATTATTAGTGCTACTACTATTATTATTATTACTTGTTTTTAATCATGAAAATTAGTATTATTAAATGTGTTATGTAATGGCTAATTAATATTACTTTTAATGCCTCCATTATTTTATCATCATTATTACGGTTTGAATTATTATTATTACTGTTGCTAGTTATTATTTTTATTAATATTCTAAAGCATTATCATTGTGATTGCAGTGTAACATTTTCTGTATGTGTTGTTCGTGGTCAGATGTCAGAGAGTGGCTCAAGACCCCAATCTGGTCAGGCAAAAAAACAGTAAATAAATAAATAAAATGCATTTTCTCGAAAGTACGAAATTTTCAGCTTTAGGTATATTTTTCTATGAGACTAATAGATCTACGTCAATGAAACTGGATCAGAAATGACTACATCACTTTCATTAAAATGTGCTAAAATAATGGCAATCAAATTAAAGGTGCGCCAATATTTAGATATCATTATTTTTAAGTAATACTTTTCTGTGAATTTCTGCTGTGTGAACAATGTTACTCTTATATAAGTATTACACTTTGAATACGTTATAACAACTAACGCACGATTCAAATTCGGCGTGGTTTGAACAATGTGCTCCAGTGTTAGTAAGGCAAACAATAGGAATTACTCTCACAATCTGATCCCCTTAGCCGCGCGGGATTAGCCCAGCGGTTTAGAGCGCTGCAGTCATGGACTGTGCAGCTGTTCCCGGCGGAGGTTCCAGTCCTCCCTCGGGCATGGGTGTGTGTGTTTGTCCTTAGGGTAATTGAGGTTAAGTAGTGTGTAAGCTTAGGGACTGTTGACCTTAGCAGTTAAGTCCCATAGCCGCGCGGGATTAGCCGAGCGGTCTAGGGCGCTGGAGTCATGGACTGTGTGGCTGGTCCCGATGGAGTTTCGAGTCCCCCCTCGCGCATGGGTGTGTGTGTTTGTCCTTAGGATAATTTTGGTTAAGTAGTGTGTAAGCTTAGGGTTGGTTGGTTGGTTGGTTGTTTTGGGGAAGGAGACCAGACAGCGAGGTCATCGGTCTCATCGGATTAGGAAAGGACGGGGAAGGAAGTCGGCCGTGCCCTTTGAAAGGAACCATCCCGGAATTGCCTGGAGCGATTTAGGGAAATCACGGAAAACCTAAATCAGGATGGCCGGACGCGGGATTGAACCGTCGTCCTCCCGAATGCGAGTCCAGTGTCTAACCACTGCGCCACCTCGCTCGGTAAGCTTAGGGACTGATGACCGTAGCAGTTAAGTCCCACAAGATTTCACGCACTTTTTTTTTTTTTTTGGATCCCTTTAAATCTACACCGACAGCCATGCTCACACTGTGCAGGAAGTACATGGCAGAGAGTACACTCAGTAATGGCATTGCCCGCATAAGGCGAAGTACCGGCCCAGCAACCAGTTGTAACCCCCAGCGACTTTCGTTTACTTCCAAGTGTCGTTGTGGTCTGTGAGATCACTGCTCCTACATCTCCATCGACACCAGAACAAATAAAACTTGGGTTACGTGCGAAGACACGCGATTGAGCATCTCTGTCTTTGATATTCAGTTTTACGTTGGCTTGTTTTTGAGCCCACAGCAGCGCGGAGGGTCGTTTAAGAGGGATCTTTAGACGATGTAGGAGGAAAAATTTGAAAGAAAGACGAATAATGGTATGAATTTGATGGCCGAGTGTCGGAAGAATACTGAACAGTAATTCTCAAGTTACGAATGTCGTCCAAGAAAAGCGTTCGTGAAATTTCATGTTTCATTCTCATCCCGTGGCATGATATCTGTGGTGTCACCGCCAGACACCACACTTGCAAGGTGGTAGCCTTTAAATCGGCCGCTGTCCGTTAGTATACGTCGGACCCGCGTGTCGCCACTATCATTGATTGCAGACCGAGCGCGCCACACGGCAGGTCTAGTCTATGGGACTCCTAGCACTCGGCCCAGTTGTACAGCCGACTTCGCTAGCGATGGTTCACTGACAAAATACGCTCTCATTTACCGAGACGATAGTTAGCATAGCCTTCAGCTACGTCATTTGCTACGACCTAGCAAGGCGCCATTATCAGTTGCTATTGATCTTGTAATTCATGTATCGTCAAGAGCGATGTTCACCATATATGGATTAAAGTATTCCACCAGCTACGTCCGTTTTTTCTAAAGTCTAATTTCCCAGTCCTGTTCCAGACCTCACGCCAGCCTGCGTGAGCTAAAACGCGTGCCTTTGGGCTTCCTCTAGTATTCCTGGGTTGGCTCTCCTGCCAATCCACAACAATATCGATACCAGGAGCGGCGATCAAAAAGTTGCCGTTCGAAGGCCGTGCAGTCTGGAATCTGATCGCCAATGAGGCAAAATAGTCGTGACAACCATCTCACCGACGCACACCACGTTGAAGATATCCGTTTGATGAAACACCGTGTCTTGCTTAGCGCGAAGAAGTCAGCAACTGCCTGCTGCACATCCTCGGGCGGCGGGAGTCGCCGATCCTTCAAGGCATTTTTTTAGCGGCCGAAGAAGTGGTAATGTTATGGGAAGAGAGCAGGACTACATGTCAGGTGATCGAATGTCTCTCACTTGAGTGAAAATAAATAAATGGCCAGGTCCTGATGGGATTCCAATTCGGTTTTACAGAGAGTACTCTACTGCATTGGCTCCTTACTTAGCTTGCATTTATCGCGAATCTCTTGCCTAACGTAAAGTCCCGAGCGAGTGGAAAAAAGCGCAGTTGACGCCTGTATATAAGAAGGGTAGAAGGACGGATCCTCAAAATTACAGACCAATATCCTTAACATCGGTTTGTTGCAGGATTCTCGAACATATTCTCAGTTCGACTATAATGAATTTCCTTGAGACAGAGAAGTTGCTGTCCATGCATCAGCACGGCTTTAGAAAGCATCGCTCCTGCGAAACGCAACTCGCCCTTTTTTCACATGATATCTTGCGAACCATGAATGAAGGGTATCAGACGGATGCCATATTCCTCGACTTCCGGAAAGCGTTTGACTCGGTGCCCCACTGCAGACTTCTAAGGTACGAGCATATGGGACTGGTTCCCAAATATGTGAGTGACTCGAAGACTTCTTAAGTAATAGAACGGAGTACGTTGTCCTCGATTGTGAGTGTTCATCGGAGGTGAGGGTATCATCTGGAGTGCCCCAGGGAAGTGTGGTAGGTCCGCTGTTGTTTTCTATCTACATAAATGATATTTTGGATAAGGTGGATAGCAATGTGCGGCTGTTTGCTGATGATGCTGGTGGTGTACGGGAAGGTGTCGTCGTTGAGTGACTGTAGGAGGATACAAGATCACTTGGACAGGATTTGTGATTGGTGTAAAGAATGGCAGCTAACTCTAAATATAGATAAATGTAAATTAATGCAGATGAATAGGAAAAAGAATCCCGTAATGTTTGAATACTCCGTTAGTAGTGTAGCGCTTGACACAGTCACGTCGATTAAATATTTGGGCGTAACATTGCAGAGCTATATGAAGTGGGACAAGCATGTAATGGCAGTTGTGGGGAAGGCGGATAGTCGTCTTCGGCTCATTGGTAGAGTTTTGGGAAGATGTGGTTCATCTGGAAAGGAGAACGCTTATAAAACACTAATACGACCTATTCTTGAGTACTACTCGAGCGTTTGGGATCCCTGTCATGTCTGATTGAGGGAGGGCACAGAAGCAATTCAGAGGCGGGCTGCTAGATTTGTTACTGGTAGGTTTGATCATCACGCGAGTGTTACGGAAATGCTTCAGGAACTCGGGTGGGAATCTCTGGAGGAAAGGAGGCGTTCTTTTCGTGAATCGCTACTGAGGAAATTTAGAGAACGAACATTTGAGGCTGACTGCAGTACAATTTTACAGCCGCCAACTTATATTTCGCGGAAAGACCACAAAAATAAGATAAGAGAGATTAGGGCTCGTACAGAGGCACATAGGCAGTCATTTTTCCCTCGTTCTGTTTGGGAGTGGAACAGGGAGAGAAGATGCTAGTTGTGGTACGAGGTACTCTCCGCCACGCACCGTACGGTGGATTGCGGAGTATGTATGTAGATGTAGATGTAGATGAGTTGGCGTCCCTTCTGCGTTGCGACATTTGCGAGGTGGTGCTGTGCGTTATCATGGAAGCGGCAGCTCGTCTTATCGATGATTTCCTGGGCGTTTCCCCATTTAGTCGCGCTACGTCGCATATACTCTGTAACGACGCCATCAAATGGAAACTTTATGATCGCTCCTTATATAACTCAACAATGCTTTTTGGCAAAGGATATACACTGAGGTGTTAAAAGTCGTGGGATAACGATATGCACAGATGGCGGAAGTACCACGACCACAAAGTGAAAAAGGGCAGTACACTGACGGAGCTGTCATTTATAGCCCGGTGATTCACGTGAAAAGGCTTCCGACGACAGGAATTAACAGGCTTTGAACACGGAATGGTAGTTGTAGCTAGACGCTACAATCGTTAGGAAATTCAATATTTCGAGATCCACACTGTCAAGAATACCCAGAGAATACCAACTTTCAGGGATTATCTTTCACCGTGGACAACACAGTGGCCGACGGACTTCACTTAACGTCCGAGAGCAGTAGCGTTAGCGTATAGTTAACAGTGCTAACAGACGAGCAACACTGCGTGAAAGAGCCGCAGATGTCAATGCGGGACGTACGACAAACACATCCCTTAGGACAGTGAGGTGAAATTCGGCTTTGATGGGCTGTGGCAACAGACGACCGGCGCTACTGCCTACAGCTTGGCATTGCTCGCAGCGGCTCTCGTGGGTTCGTGACCATATCGGTTGAAGTCAGCTTTCAGTTGGTGAGAGCTGTTGGTAGTGTTGCAGTGTGCCGCAGACCCCACGAAGCCATGGACCCAAGCTGCCAACAAGCGCTCCGTCTGCAGGCCACAAGTGTCCCAACGGGCCATCCGACCGTCGTGTCATCCTCAGCTCAGGATGCAGACAGGAGGGACGTGTGGTCAGCACACCGCTCTCCCGGACGTTATGATGGTTTCTTTGAGCAGGAGCCGCTACTATTCGGTCGAGTAGCTCGTCAGGTGGCACCACGAGGCTGAGTGCACCCCGAAAAATGGCAACAGTGCATTGTGGCTGGATGTTCACCCATCCAAGCACCGGCCACGCCCGACGGCGTTTAACTTCGGTGATCTGACGGAAACTGATGTATCCACTGCGGCAAGGCCGTAAGTTGTCAATAAGGCACTCTGCAAACTGGCAGTGGCTCCATAACAGTGTGGGCTGTTAGGTTACTTGGAGACTGTTTGTAGCCATTCACTGACTTCATGTCCCCAAACAACAATGGAATGTTTACAGATGACAATGAATTCTCTGACTTCATGTCCCCAAACAACTATGGAATATTTATGAATGACAGTGCGTTCTCTGACTTCATGTATCGAAACAACAATGGAATATTTACAGATGACAATGCATTCACGGACTTCATGTCCCCAAACAACAATGGAATATTTATGAATGACAATGTGTCATGTCATGGAGTGAAAACAGTTTGCGACTGGTTTGAAGAACACTCTGGACAATTCGTGTGAACGATTTGGCCACCCAGAGCGCCCGACATGAACCCCATCGAACATTTAACGACTATAGAGGCAGCATAGCTCAATATTTCTGCAAGGGACTTCCGATGACCTGATGAGTGAATGCATGCCATGTCGAGCTGCTGCCCTACTCCGGGCAAAAGGAGGTCCGACACGATATTAAGAGTTAGCCCATAACTTTTCTCACTCGAGTGTAATAAATCAGTAGTGCCATGTCAAGTGCGTTATGAACTTCAACCGACCGTTCATCAAATAATACTGACGATGAAATAGTCCATCATCGACAAGGAGAGGAGTAATTATCACCGCAATGAGCAGCGAGAAGGGATCTCACAGTCCGTATACAAAAGAAAGCCTGCTTGTTACACGGGAATGTGTATCATGCAGCATGTTGTTTCCCGATAAGCTCGTGAAATGGACGCCGCACTGTGTGTTAGTCTCCTCCTTCCACTACAGGTAGCTTATGCTGCAATAAGATTGCCCAGAAAGCCCGTATATGCCGCAAGTCTCTTGAGTTTCTTAGCTGATAACGGCACCTCTGATAACGCATTCCTACGCTCACACAAAGGAGAGGCAGTGCTCCATTATCGTCTGTCAAAGTTAACAGACTGGGGAAGAAAGCGGCGCACCCAAGCTAATCGGGAACGTCACCGTCACTGACAGAATGTCACGTTACGGTGTGTGGTGGAGGGCGCTTCTGGTTACACTCTCTGCTCACCGCTTCCCCATTCCATTCGCGAATGCCGTGTCGATAAGCGTCCGAATTAGCACTGACTTCTCGGATTTTCTCGTTGTCGCCAGTCCGCGAGACGTTCGTGGGAGAAAATGGTACGTTGCTCGACTCTTTCAGAATGTACTGTCTCGCAAATTCTCTAGTGTACTTCCGTATTATGCACAACGCCTCTATTGTAACGCCTGCCGCTGAACTATGTTGATCATCTCCGTAACGCTCTTGCGCTTGCCAAACAACATGGCAATGAAACACGCGCTCTTCTTTCGATCTCCTCTTCTATTAATCCTTCATGGTAAGGCTCCAAAACTGTTGAGCAACACCAAATAAAGTGTTGCACTAAGTAACATAACTGTAAGTGAAATTTTAAACATTTAATTAGCTGCGGTTAAACAGCCTATGCTATTTAAGTACAATAAGTATATATAACCACACCGGTTGTACAAAATTTTGTCAGTTGACCAAGTGTCCGAATGCACTAGGGCAATATTCAACAGAATAAAAAGCTACATGTAATACGAAAAAATATAATGACATGGATTGAAATAATATACACTTAACAGGATTACTCCCATAAATCACGTACAGACAGAATGTACTTACATACAGTCACACCATGGTATAAAACGTCGTAGCAAAAGCGCTCTCGTCAAATAGAAATGTCATGAGAATAAAAATTAAACTGTAAAGGTATAACATAACTGTCAACCAGATAAATACTCCATGGAATACAATGACAACTGCAAGGTCACTTGGGACCAAGAGCGGCATGATACGACCGCTAGGATCAAACTAAACGTCTAACACGCCGAGGCAGCCACGAAGTGGATACGAAAACATATTTGCGCCATCTAGCAGGAAGTAATCGAAATACAGACAACTTACAAGCAAATAAGGCATTGCAACGACAATTCTAAACATTGCTGGTAACAAACAGGAACCAGTGTGCGTTGTGGCTGAGCGGTTCTAGATGCTTACGAATTACAAAAACTTGAAAATGAAAATACTGGTTACAGATATGGCAATTCATTCTAATAAACAATGTGAAGCGAGGGGACTTGTCCCTAATTGTGTGAAGCGTTATTTGAACCTTAAGCAGCGCAAAAAAGAACCACATACTTTCCAACGTTTAGAGCAAAAAATCTTGTCTGAAGCAATAAGTGCCGTGTATACTATGAAGGATGCTTTAAAAGAAAAAGCTTAATACTTGTACTATGAATTAACAAAAAATTTTAAGGTTCATTATAATATTCAAATTCATCCTTTTTGGTTCCACATTAACGACAGGTTAGACAACTGTAGAGAAAACATTCTCATTAGACATGAAAAGAAGCAAACTGCAATGCCTTCTGCCTGGGTCATCAGTCTACTGACTGGTTGGATGCGGCCCGCCACGAATTCCTTTCCTGTGCTAACCTCTTCATCTCAGAGTAGCACTTGCAACCTACGTCCTCAATTATTTGCTTGACGTATTCCAATCTCTGTCTTCCTCCACAGTTTTTGCCCTCTACAGCTCCCTCTAGTACCATGGAAGTCATTCCCTCATGTCTTAGCAGATGTCCTATCATCCTGTCCCTTCTCCTTATCAGTGTTTTCCACATATTCCTTTCCTCTCCGATTCTGCGTAGAACCTCCTCATTCCTTACCTTATCAGTTCACCTAATTTTCAACATTCGTCTATAGCACCACATCTCAAATGCTTCGATTCTCTTCTGTTCCGGTTTTCCCACAGTCCATGTTTCACTACCATACAATGCTGTACTCCAGACGTACATCCTTAGAAATTTCTTCCTCAAATTAAGGCCGGTATTTGATATTAGTAGACTTCTCTTAGCCAGAAATGCCTTTTTTGCCATAGTGAGTCTGCTTTTGATGTCCTTCTTGCTCCGTCCGTCATTGGTTATTTTACTGCCTAGGTAGCAGAATTCCTTAACTTCATTGACTTCGTGACCATCAGTCCTGATGTTAAGTTTCTCGCTGTTCTCATTTATACTACTTCTCATTACCTTCGTATTTCTCCGATTTACCCTCAAACCATACTGAATACTCATTAGACTGTTCATTCCGTTCAGCAGATCATTTAATTCTTCTTCATTTTCACTCAGGATAGCAATGTCATCAGCGAATCGTATCATTGATATCCTTCACCTTGTATTTTAATTCCACTCCTGAACCTTTCTTTTATTTCCATCATTGCTTCCTCGATTTACAGATTGAAGAGTAGGGGCGAAAGGCTACAGCCTTGTCTTACACCCTTCTTAATACGAGCACTTCGTTCTTGATCGTCCACTCTTATTATTCCCTCTTGGTTGTTGTACATATTGTATACGACCCGTCTCTCCCTATAGCTTACCCCTACCTTTTTCAGAATCTCGAACAGCTTGCACCATTTTATATTGTCGAACGCTTTTTGCAGGTCGACAAATCCTATGAAAGTGTCTTGGTTTTTCTTTAGCCTTGCTTCCATTATTAGCCGTAACGTCAGAATTGCCTCTCTCGTCCCTTTACTTTTCCTAAAGCCAAACTGATCGTCACGTAGCGCGTTCTCAATTTTCTTTTCCATTCTTCTGTATATTATTCTTGTAAGCAGCTTCGATGCATGAGCTGTTAAGCTGATTGTGCGATAATTCTCGCACTTGTCAGCTCTTGCCGTCTTCGGAATTGTGTGGATGATGCTTTTCCGAAAGTCAGATGGTATATCGCCAGACTCATATATTCTACACACCAACGTGAATAGTCGTTTTGTTGCCACTTCCCCCAATGATTTTAGAAATTCTGATGGAATGTTATCTATCCCTTCTGCCTTATTTGACCGTAAGTCCTCCAAAGCTCTTTTAAATTCCGATTCTAATACTGGATCCCCTATCTCTTCTAAATCGACTCCTGTTCCTTCTTCTATCACATCAGACAAATCTTCACCCTCATAGAGGCTTTCAATGTGTTCTTTCCACCAATCTGCTCTCTCCTCTGCATTTATCAGTGGAATTCCCGTTGCACTGTTAATGTTACCACCGTTGCTTTTAATGTCACCAAAGGTTGTTTTGACTTTCCTGTATGCTGAGACTGTCCTTCCGACAATCATATCTTTTTCGATGTCTTCACATTTTTCCTGCAGCCATTTCGTCTTAGCTTCCCTGCACTTCCTATTTATTTCATTCCTCAGCGACTTGTATTTCTGTATTCCTGATTTTCCCGGAACATGTTTGTACTTCCTCCTTTCATCAATCAACTGAAGTATTTCTTATGTTACCCATGGTTTCTGTGGAGTCACCGCCAGACACCACACTTGCTAGGTGGTAGCCTTTAAATCGGCCGCGGTCCGTTAGTATACGTCGGACCCGCGTGTCGCCACTATCAGTGATTGCAGACCGAGCGCCGCCACACGGCAGGTCTAGAGAGACTTCCTAGCACTCGTCCGAGTTGTACAACCGACTTCGCTAGCGATGGTTCACTGACAAATTACGCTCTCATTTGCCGAGACGATAGTTAGCATAGCCTTCAGCTACGTCATTTGCTACGACCTAGCAAGGCGCCATTATCAGTTGCTATTGACATTGTAAATAATGTACAGACAAGAGCTGCATTCAACATTAATGGATTAAAAGGTAAGTATTCCACCAAGTACCACCTTTTTTCTGAAGTCTAAATACCTTGTCATGTTCCAGACCTCACGCCAGCCTGCGTGAGCTTAAACGCGCGCCTTTCGGCTTCCTGCCAATCCACAACAGTTTCTTCGCAGCTACCTTCTTTGTACCTATGTTTTCCTTCCCAACTTCTGTGATGGCCCTTTTTAGAGATGCCCATTCCTCTTCAACTGTACTGCCTACTGCGCTATTCCTTATTGCTGTATCTGTAGCGTTAGAGAACTTCAAACGTATTTCGTCATTCCTTAGTACTTCCGTATCCCACTTCTTTGCGTATTGATTCTTCCTGACTAATGTTTTGATTTTCAGCCTACTCTTCATCACTACTATATTGTGATCTGAGTCTATATCCTGCTCCTGGGTACGCCTTACAATCCAGTATCTGATTTCGGAATCTCTGTCTGACCATGATGTAATCTAATCGAAATCTTCCCGTATCTCCCGGCCTTTTCCAAGTATACCTCCTCCTCTTGTGATTCTTGAACAGGGTATTCGCTATTACTAGGGAAACTTGTTACAGAACTCAATTAGTCTTTCTCCTCTTTCATTCCTCGTCCCAAGCCCATATTCTCCTGTAACCTTTTCTTCTACTACTTCCCCTGCAACTGCATTCCAGTCGCCCATGACTATTAGATTTTCGTCCCCCTTTACATACTGCATTACCCTTTCAATATCCTCACACACTTTCTCTATCTGTTCATCTTCAGCTTGCGACGTCGGCATGTATACCTGAACTATCGATGTCGGTGTTGGTCTGCTGTCGATTCTGATTAGAACAACCTGGTCACTGAACTGTTCACAGTAACACACCCTCTGCCCTACCTTCCTATTCATAACGAATCCTACACCTGTTATACCATTTTCTGGTGCTGTTGATATTACCCGATACTCATCTGACCAGAAATCCTTGTCTTCCTTCACTTCACTGACCCCTACTATATCTAGATTGAGCCTTTGCATTTCCCTTTTCAGATTTTCTAGTTTCCCTACCACGTTCAAGCTTCTGACATTCCACGCCCCGACTCGTAGAACGTTATCCTTTCGTTGATGATTCAACCTTTTTCTCATGGTAACCTCCCCCTTGGCAGTCCCGGAGATCCGAATGGTGGACTATTCCGGAATCTTTTGCCAATGGAGAGATCATCATGACACTTCTTCAATTACAGGCCACATGTCCTGTGGATACACGTTACGTGTCTTTAATGCAGTGGTTTCCATTGCCTTCTGCATCCTCATGTCGTTGATCATTGCTGATTCTTCCGCCTTTAGGGGCAGTTTCCCACCCCTAGGACAAGAGAGTGCCCTGAACCTCTATCCGCTCCTCCGCCCTCTTTGACAAGGCCGTTGGCAGAAAGAGGCTGACTTCTTATGCCGGAAGTCTTCGGCCGCCAATGCTGATTATTTATCAAAATTTAGGCAGTGGCGGGGATCGAGCCCGGGACCGAAGACGTTTTGATTATGAATCAAAGACGCTACCCCTAGACCGCGGATGATGATCAAGTCAGGTTTAAGTAGTTCTAAGTTCTAGGGGACTGATGACCTCAGAAGTTAAGTCCCATAGTGCTCAGAGCCATTTGAACCATTTGAACCAGTGTATGAAAGTTACAACAGAAGGTAGCAGTCTGTTTTACAAAGGAAATACTGTGTGTGATTACATGTAAGTACATTCTGATTGTACGTAATTTATGGAAGTAATCCTATTAACTGTATATTATTTCAATCCATGTCATTATATTTTTAGGTATTCTATATAGCTTTTTATTCCGATGAAGATTGCTTTAATGCAGGGGCGATTCTAGGAGTTGGTCAAGGGTGGGGATATTGGGGGGAGGGGAGGGGGGAATGGAGGAGGTTCGCGGGAATGGAATATCGCTTAACAAAAGGAGAGTTGGGATCCTCCACCGACAAATTGGTAAAATTTGGTATTCCTTAAAGTAGTTTTTGGTAACTGTTTTGGAGTTCAGGGTAAAAAAAAAAAAACATGAGAGATTTTATAAACTACATAAACCATAAAAAAGTCAACTTACAACGAATAACTTTTCATTAATTTTCTGGATCCAAAAGATGACATGAACTACAGAATGTGTGTGCCCGGGAGTAAAATAAGATTTGACCCAGATGCCCGACGATTTCGAAGTTTTTGTCTGGGGTCAATAATTTTTGGTAGCCATACCCGGCGTATTTAGCTTTCTTGATTATTGTAAGTGGTACATTAATATACATACAATGTATATTAATAAATAATAAGACGCCCATTTTAAGTGATATTTACTGGTTTAGATAGCAAGCTATTTGCCGCTCTTATTCTTTTGTTAAAAGTGTCTGAAATACATTGCAATCTTTATTGCTACATAATTATAAAAAATGATTGAATCTGTTGAAGTAATATATTCGCTGATTTCTGAAGCATTTTTATCCAGTGTAATAGCATCCCCCCCCCCCCCCCTTGCCACCGCTCCTGCCCTAGTGAAATCGAAACCTTGTCCAACTGATAAACGTTTGTGCTACCGAAGTGGCTGTATATACTTCTTGTAATTAAATAGCATACGGTTGCTATATCGCAGCCAAAAAAAAAAAAAAAGTTTAAAATTTCAAAATTTCTGTCTGGCCAGGTATCTATGGCTGTTACGAATTACAAAGACTTGAAAATGAAAATACTGATTACAGACATGGCAATTAATTCTAATAAACAATGTGAAGCGAGGGAACTTGTCCCTAATTGTGTGAAGCGTTATTTGAACCTTAAGCAGCGCAAGAAAGAACCACATACTTTCCAACGTTTAGAGCAAAAAATCTTGTCTGAAGCAATAAGGATGCTTTAAAAGAAAAAGCTTAATACTTGTACTTTGAATTAACAAAAAATTTTAAGGTTCATTATAATATTCAAATTCATCCTTTTTGGTTCCACTTTAACGACAGGTTAGACAACTGTAGACAAAACATTCTCATTAGACATGAAAAGAAGCAAACTGCAATGCCTTCTGCCTGTAAAATCATGTAATATGGATAGTTTAAAAAAAATTGATAAAAATTCTATGACAAGGTTTTTAAATAATCCTGACATTAATTTTACAAAAATTGAGTTATCGCTACTGGAGAAAGGGTTAAAGTATGTCATGCCTCAGTTATCTAACCAAACTGTACTAGAAAATTTTCTTGTTGATTTAATATCAGGCCTAGATAGTGTAAAAATGGACAGTTCACGTCAGACTAATGTAGCACATGACGTTTGTAATATTCTCAGCAGAAACCTAACTTATTCTCATAATACTGTTTACTCCGACAAAAACTAATCATAAATACCAAGCTTGTAGAAAAAGATGATTTGCTAACGAAATCTGATAAAGATAATACCACTGTCATTGCTAGTAAAGAAGACTGTTGCAAAAGCTCTACAGTTCTTTGAGGAAAACGATATTTCCGAGCCACATGAGGACCCATGCCTACTTTGCAGAAGGAAGTCATAACCGCAATTAACGATGCCAAATCTCTTCTTAAACTTTTTTAAAAAAAGGAGTTAATCAACATGAATCCTCAACCACGTAAGTTACGAGCTCAGTTTAAAGTCCATAAAAAAGACCATCCGATACGATTTCCAACAGTATGAACATTGCCTATCACGACTTAGCCACATTGGTGCAAGACATATTAAAAAAATCGTTCATTTTTCATAATAATTTTTCAATTTCCAATAGTCAAGATTTAGTTAGTGAAATTAAATACCTTCACTGTGACAGGGATACGACTTTCTTGTGACATTAAAAACCTCTACACAAGCTTGCCAGTATTTGCAATCTTAGACATAGTAGAAAAAATATTACATTCATTCAAAAAAGACTAATGTGACGAGCAATTCACCGATCTTATGAATTTATCGTAGTGAAATGCAGTTATTTTAATGGAAAGATATATCAGCAACTAGATGGCCTTACAATGGGGAACCCCTTAGCAGGAATCCTTGAAGATGTGTTCATTAATTCCATAGAAATAAAATTTTTAAGTAATTTCTCAGCATCAGCTGTACGCATTCTTCCACACTCTAGATACGTCTACTACATCTTTATCATTTGCAAAGGACATAACGACGGTATTGATCGATTTTTCAAAATTTTTAATGAGTTTCATGAAAATATTTCTTTCACTTGTGAACTTGAAAATGAGTTTCGGCAGTTAAACTATCTAGATCTCTCTTACTATAGTAAACGACAAAATTAGCTTCAATATCTTCCATAAAGAAAACAGTTCTGATCAAATTATACCTTTCACTTCAGTACACCCGCATTTTCATAAGAAACCATTTTTCCATTCAGCAGTCCATAGAGCCATCTTCATCTCCATTTCTAGTAAAAATTTCAAATCTGAATTCAGCCGGATTGAAACTATTGCAGTGAATAATTGTTATGACCCTTCTACAGTAGATAATATTTTCAGAAAAGCAGTAAGAGAATGACCACCCTAAGCATTTCTAGTAATGAATATAATGAAAAACATTTTCCTCTATACCATTTCTGGGTCCAGTTTTTTTACAAAATATTGCGTCTGCTTCAAAGTACGTATAACTGTAGAGAAGCCTTTTTCCACTAATAACTCTTTAAAAAGTAACATCATACATAATTTGAAACCAATGGTTTCCCCTTTGCAAGATTCTGGTGTTTATAAAATTATTTTCAGAGTTTTCCAGCCTATTACATAGGGCAACAAGATTCAAGGAACGTCTTCTAGCGGGAAAAAGGCACCAATGTTCATTATATTCCATGGAGTATTTTATCTAGTTGACAATCATATTACACTTTTACATTTTAGTTTTTATTCCTATGACATTTCTATTCGACGAGAGCACTTTTGCTCAGACGTTTTAAACTATGATGTGATCACATGTAAGTACAGTCTCTCTGTACATAATTTATGGAAATTATCCTGTTAAGTGTATATTGTTTCAGTCCATGTCATAATATTTTCAGATATTCCATGTATCTTTTTTTTCTGATGAAGATTGCCCTAGTGCAGTGGAAACCGTGGCCGATTGACAAAATTTTGTGCAACCGAAGTACCTGTATATACTTCCTGTGATTATAGTTTTAAATTTGTTTTTATGCTCAGTGAGTTTTACAGTAGCTGCCACTCCAAGCAGACGACGTCGGAATCAATGGTCAACACGTAGACGAATTACACCTCCGAAACTTGGATACTGCTCTCAAATTGATTTCCAAGGCTACTGTCGTCCTTCAGCGCAAGTGACAACCAATGCAAACCTCACTTTCGCCGCAACGGTTCCAACTCCCCTTAACACTTTCGAGACGAGCGACGTAGCTCCTACGTCGGACCGACAATACCCCAAAAGGACGATCGACGTAGCTCTTACGTCGGCCGATTATCAGCGATCCTAACGACTCCCAGCGCATGACTTTCATATTCTGTAGGTTTGAAAGTACTCTCTGGTTATCCTAGTACCAAGAAAAAATTATAGATGGCAGCATATGTCACTGTTGAAGGTGGTACAGCAGTATATTTTGAGTCATTTGCTTTGCCGCGCTCACGCTCGACTTACAACAGGCGCGCGGCAGTTCGAAACTTTAGATTGTTGTCGGCTGATAGCTTTGCGCTTTATTTTCGTCATGGACTTGCGAGATGAAGAAATAGTGTTTTTATTGAACAATAGTGGTTCAGAATTAGATGAAGAAATAGCAGATTTTGACATTAGTGATGGTAAGCTATTTTTTGTCCGAATTTTCCGTAATTCTGTGGTTTGATTCCTGGTCAGAAAAAAGATAATTTTTACGAATTTTCTTATAGATGAAAACGATCCCTCGGACGGTGAACTGTCAGGAACCTGAAGATGAGGCTGTTGAAATCGTTGTCACAACAAACACAACTGGTCATTGCAATTTGCCATATTCTTCTGGCCAGTGTGGACAGATGACGATACAATCACTCCCCACTCGAAATATTTCATTCAAAAGCGAATGTAATTGTGTGATTATTAACAGAATAAAAGTTCATATTTCAACAGTTATTCATTTAAAACTAACAACTTCAATCCTATGTCCCTTACAGGTCCTAAAACCTAAAAAAAGAAATTTTTTCACTGTGAAAACAGCATACTCTCAAAATAATATACAACCCTTGTCACTAACGTAAATGTTTATTTCTTTGCAGTACTTTGAAGGGAATGGACGTAGTTTTTTAATGCAAAAGAGCAATCTATTTTCTGTGGTATAGAATTTGCTGTAGAAAATTCAGAAAAACTGTGAAATAGCTCAGTACCAGCCGGTTAAGCGTCCACACTTGCGCTCAGTCCTCAAAGTGTTAAAGCATCGCATCTCCCTGAATCGTGGCTTCATCAACCGAGCGAGGTGGCGCAGTGGCTAGCACACTGGACTCGTATTCGGAAGGACGACGCTTCAAACCTGCGTCCGGTCATCCTGATTTGGGCTTTCTGTGATTTCCCTATATCTCTAATGACCTCGTTGTCGACGGGACGTTAAACGCTAGTCTCCTCCTCCTCCTCCTCCTCCTTCTCCTACCATGAGGCCAAGTGTTGTGTATACAGGAAGTCCGAAAATTGGTGTTCCGTGTGTCTTCACAAGCAAGCGTCAACGTCACAGTGGACGAGACCTCTGCACAGGAACCAGAAGTGCGAGAAAGTAACGAGACAGGATTTTTTATCTACCAAAGTTTTTATTTTTTTCAAACAATTTTGGGCCCTTCAAACTAGTTCCATTCGGAGGTTACACACCGGCGGAGTCGTTCCCAGTCTTGGTGGCAGCACTGAAAGGCTTCAAATGGTAGAGACTTTGACATGTCGGTCACTTTCCTTGGGGTGCTCTCCAGAGTTCCAAAATGACTTTTTAAGATATTTTTGAATTTCAGGATAAGGAAAAAGTCTCAAGGACTCAGATTAGCTGAATATGAGGGTTGGGGAACAACAGGAATGCCTATTAAGATCAATAAATCCGTGATGGAAATAGCTGTGTTAAATGGGCCGTTGTCGTGATGCAGCATCCACTTGTCTGCAGTGTTCGGTTTCACTCCATTCAGCCTTTTCCTGATCCCTACAAGCACATCTTGGTTGACAGTTTGTCCTGGAGGAACAAATTCTTTATGCACAATACCCTTGCTGTCGAAAAAGAAAATCTACACAGTTTTGATTTGCTCATTAGATTTTTTTTCCGATTGAGGAGATGTCTCAGTGAGCTATTCCTCACTTTGCCTCTTTGTTTCAGGATCATACTCAAAAATCTAAGGTCCATCACCTGTGAGCCGACGACTGAACAATTCGAGGTCACTGGTAATTCTATCAAAAAGATTAGCATACACGTTTTTTTCGATTGTCCTTATGGTCACTTGTGAGGTTTTCCGGCACCATTTTGGTGCAATCCTTCGCATGTGCAAATCTTCACTCAAAATCTGATGTACGGCGATAGTGTTTAACAGTTCACCAATCATCATTATTGTTAAATGTCTGTCCGATTTCACAACAACATCCACACGTTCGACGTATTCGTCGGTTTTTGAAGTTGAAGATCTCCCTGAGTGAGGGTCTTTCTGAACGTGTTCTCGGACTCCCAAAAATGGTTTGTGCCAGCGAAATTCTTATGCTCTTGATGAGAAATGTTCCCCATAGACATGTTTCAGACTTTCAAAGATCGTACTCACACATTCCCCAAGTTTAACACAAGACTTGATTGGGTAACTTCGCTCTAAATTCCGCTGTTTCATTTTCGTAACACGCAACAAAAACACAATTCCACTGATGGCGCTCTCAAACATCACGTGATGGCTATACGGAGCTGAAACTCGGCCTGAGCATCTGGAAGAGATGAACATACCGCTCTACACAAGTAGAACATCGCACCGTTGCCAGATCACTCACAACGTTGTCGCCTCGTTACTTTACACACACACCTCGTATGTGTCAGCAGCTGACGAAACTGGAAACACTCTCATCATCGCAAATCAGCAGGAGCAGTTCCAATTTGAAAATTTGAAATTCAAGTCATTGTGTGCCAATAAATCTGGACACCCGCTAACCACCGCTTCATTGGTAGCTGAAGGAAGTGACAGGTAACAATGGCCATAAAAATACACTAAACAAGTAACTTACGGGGACACAGGCCGTACACTCATGGTTTGCATTTGACTTGCTGTTATCCATTAAAATTTTTCGATCGGATGTTGTCACAAAATTTGTTCTCATAATAGATACCCAAGGCAATCTGGTGACCTGGACGATTCCACTGGAAAGGCTCTGGAAAACGTGTAAATAGTGTGAACAATTATTTGAATTGTCTCACCGCTGTGTCACAAATTTTCAGGCACCAATATCGTTAAAACAGTGCCTAACGTTGCATCTGCGGCCCCTGTCCTGTTTTCTTCGCTTTGTGACAAGCAATTAAAGCAGAACTAATTGCTATATAAACAAAGGTCCACTTCAGTTTTAGAACAAGTGGAAACCTAGCAGATAAGCAAAAGCTCAATGAAACGAAAATGAGCATAAGAAGAGCAATGAGAGAAGTGTTCAGTGACCTTGAAAGTAAAATTTTGCTAACTGCTCTGGCTAATAACATTAAGGGGACTTCCATTAATTACGTGACCTCAAAATTGGGGAGAAGGGGGGGTGAGGTTTCTGGCAAGATGCCGGCCGCTGTGGCCGAGCGGTTCTAGGCGCTTCAGTCCAGAACCGCGCTGCTGCTACGGTCGCAGGTTCGAATCCTGCCTCGCGCATGGATGTGTGTGATGTCCTTAGGTTAGCTAGGTTTAAGTAGTTCTAAGTCTAGGGGATATGTAGCGACTGGAAAAAAGCGTAAGTCATTCACGTTTTCAGGAAGGATCGTAGGACAGATGCGAGTAACTATTCAATTGGCTCTGAGCACTATGGGACTTAACATCTGAGGTCATCAGTCCTCTAGACTTAGAACTACTTAAACCTAACTAACCTAAGGACATCTGACCATTAAAATTGCTACACCAAGAACAAATGCAGATGATAAACGGGTATTCATTGGACGAACATACTATACTAGAACTGAAAAATGATTACATTTTCACGCAATTTGGGTGCATAGATCCTGAGAAATCAGTACCCAGAACAACCACCACTGGCCGTAATAACGTCCTTGATACGCCTGGGCATTGAGTCAAACAGAGCTTGGATGGCGTGTACAGGTACAGCTGCCCATGCAGGTTCAACACGATACCACAGTTCATCAAGAGTAGTGACTGGCGTATTGTGACGAGCCAGTTGCTCGGCCACCATTGACCAGACATTTTCAGTTGGTGAGAGATCTGGAGAATGTGCTGGCCAGGGCAGCAGTCGAAAACTTTCTGTATCCAGAAAGGCCCGTACAGGACGTGCAACATGCGGTCGTGCATTATCCTGCTGAAATGTAGTGTTTTGCCGGGATCGAATGAAGGTCGTAACACATCCGAAATGTAACGTCCACTGTTCAAAGTGCCGTCAATGCGAACAAGAGGTGACCGAGACGTGTAACCGATGGCACCCCATACCATCACGCAGGGTGATACGCCAGTATGGCGATGACGAATACACGCTTCCAATGTGCGTTCACCGCGATGTCGCCAAACACGGATGCGACCATCATGGTGCTGTAAACAGAACCTGGATTCATCCGAAAAAATGACGTTTTGCCATTCGTGCACCCAGTTTCGACGTTGAGTACATCATCGCAGGCGCTCCTGTCTGTGATGCAGCGTCGAGGGTAACCGCAGCCACGGTCTCCGAACTGATAGTCCATGCAGCTGCAAACGTCGTCGAACTGTTCGTGCAGATGGTTGTTGTCTTGCAATCGTCACCATCTGTTGACTCAGGGATCGAGACGTGGCTACACGGCCCGTTACAGCCATGCGGATAAGATGCCTCTCATCTCGATTGCTGGTGATACGAGGCCGTTGGGATCCAGCACGGCGTTCCGTATTACTCTCCTGAACCCACCGATTCCATATTCTGCTAACAGTCATTAGATCTCGACCAACGCGAGCAGCAATGTCGCAGATACGATAAACCGCAATCGCGATAGGCTTCAATCCGACCTTTATCAAAGTCGTAAACGTGATGGTACGCATTTCTCGTCCTTGCAGGAGGCATCACAACAACGTTTCACCAGGCAACGCTGGTCAACTGCTGTTTGTGTATGAGAAATCGGTTGGAAACTTTCCTCACGTCAGCACGTTGTAGGTGTCGCCACCGGCGCCAGCCTTGTGTGAATGCTCTGAAAAGCTAATCATTTGCATATCACAGCATCTTCTTCCTGTCGGTTAAATTTCTGGTCTGTAGCACGTCATCTTCGTGGTGTAGCAATTTTAATGGCCAGTAGTGTATTTGTGCCCGACCGGGAGACGAAGCCGGATGTTCCGCTTATCGCGAACGGTCGCCTTAGCACTCAGGCTATCCGAACACGCTACCCGGATCGACCTATACTTCCACATGTCACTCACCTACACCGTAGTTCGTTGTGAAATACAAACATACGTATCAGACGAAGAGAGCCTGTGAAGGAAATGACAACGATCTACTGACTTCCCGTTGTCTTGGTTCTAATACCGGCATGGGAATCACGAGATGCCCGCGAATACCTGTATAAAAATTATTTAAACCGACATGGATTACGGAAACAGAGATCTTGCTAAACTCAGCTCGCTCTGTTGCTCCTTGAGAT
This sequence comes from Schistocerca americana, assembly GCF_021461395.2. Taxonomy (NCBI): domain Eukaryota; kingdom Metazoa; phylum Arthropoda; class Insecta; order Orthoptera; family Acrididae; genus Schistocerca; species Schistocerca americana. The sequence goes on along the minus strand of NC_060127.1, from coordinate 18,942,758 downwards.
CCGCAGAGTTGAAGACGCCGGCGCTCGGGTTCATGTCATGTTTCTTGACTTCAGGAAGGTTTGGTACACTCGCATAATGTCGTTTACTGATAAAAATGCGATTAAATTTGTGACTGAATTCAAGATTCCCTCGCAGACAGAACTCAACAGGTCGCTTTTAGCGGACCAAACTCGACACATATATAGGTACTGCCAGGAGAACCCCAAGGAAGCATTACTCTTTGCAGTGTATATAAATGATCAACTGGATATCTTCGGAAGGTCCATTAGGCCATTTTCAGATGATGAGGTTGCGTGTGAGATAGTAACAACGTCATAAGAGCGTAGCAAACTGCAGGAAGTCCTGCAGATAATCGATAAACGTTGCTGGGACCGGCAGTTGATCCTGAATTTAAATAGATGTAATGTACTGCGCATACATAGCAGAAAAAAGTTAACTACTGTACAGTTACACTATTGGTGTCAAATCGTTGAAAACAGTAACCACTGTAAAATATCTAGGATTGAACATGCAGAGTGATCTCAAATGGAATGACGATACAGTATAAACATTAAAATGAAAGACAGATACAAGATTCAGAGTCATAGGAAGGATCTTAAGGAAATGAGAACTGCTCATCAGCCTGAGATCCTTACCAGGTAGAAGTGATAGAAGAGGTAGACAAGATCAAACAAAGCGAATCGTTTCGTCAGCGATTTGTTTAGTAATCGCATGAGCGTCCTGGAAATTTTCTACGAACTACAATGGCAGAGTCTAGAAGAGAGGCGTGGTGCACCACGGAGAGATTTACTGCTGAAATTCCGAGAGAATGTAGTGGGAAGAGTCTGACAACGTACTACTTCCTCCCACGTACGTCTCGTGAAACGTCCCCAACGAGGAAATTCGATAAATCACAGGTAGTACGGAGATTTTTCCGACAGTCGTTCTTCCCACGCGCCACTCGCGAATAGAACAGGGAAGCGGAGATGAGACAACGGTACCACGAGTACTCTCCGATTGGCGAGCACATATGTAGAAGCACAGAGGTTTTATTACGTCTATATCAGCGAGTATGTTTGAAAATACCAATACTTGTAGTAAAAAAACCCAATGGTAGGACCCGTCTCTACGGTGATCACAACACGCAGTCACAAATTGATCTGTATCCAGTACTGTGCCCAGAAGAACTACTGGTTGTGGAAAGTAATTGTTTGATGTCGAAGATGCATGGTATCTACCGTTGTATGAGTAAATGCGACAGACCTTGGTGATCAATATGCCGTTTAGCATGTGCTGTCATAACTCGTTACCTTTCGGCGTGGCTAGAGCACTAGGCGTATTTCACTGAGGATTAGTGCTCTTACTACAAGGTAATCCTAGCTGTGGAAATTGTCCTGACGACATTACTGGAACGGCAGCCACAGGTGAGCAGTATACAGGGTGAGTCACCTAACATTACCGCTGGATATATTTCGTAAACCACATCAAATACTGACGAATCGATTCCACAGACCTAATAGCTGCAGTGTCAGAACGGTACGAAAATATCCTCAAACAGTACAATTATTGGGCTGTGGTCCGGCACGAGCTGGTGCTGTTGTAGGTTTCCGTCCTCTATTGGAGGCCAGACCGTATCGTTTAGCTGGCATGGTTGCGGTTGTTTGTCTTCTTCTTGTGTTGACTGGCGCCACTTGGTTTCGCAAGCGTTGCCCCTCCGCTAGTGGCAGCAGCGGCGTTATCACAATATATATAAATGACCTAGTAGATAGTGTCGGAAGTCCCATGCGGCTTTTCGCGGATGATGCTGTAGTATACAGAGAAGTTGCAGCATTAGAAAATTGTAGCGAAATGCAGGAAGATCTCCAGCGGATAGGCACCTGGTGCAGGGAGTGGCAACTGACCCTTAACATAGACAAATGTAATGTACTGCGAATACAGAGAAAGAAGGATCCTTTATTGTATGATTATATGATGGCGGAACAAACACTGGTAGCAGTTACTTCTGTAAAATACCTGGGAGTATGCGTACGGAACGATTTGAAGTGGAACGATCATATAAAATTAATTGTTGGTAAGGCGGGTACCAGGTTGAGATTCATTGGGAGAGTCCTTAGAAAATGTAGTCCATCAACAAAGGAGGTGGCTTACAAAACATTCGTTCGACCTATACTTGAGTATTGCTCATCAGTGTGGGATCCGTACCAGATCGGTCTGACGGAGGAGATAGAGAAGATCCAAAGAAGAGCGGCGCGTTTCGTCACAGGGTTATTTGGCAAGCGTGATAGCGCTACGGAGATGTTTAGCAAATTCAAGTGGCAGACTCTGCAAGAGAGGCGCTCTGCATCGCGGTGTAGCTTGCTGTCCAGGTTTCGAGAGAGTGCGTTTCTGGATGAGGTATCGAATATATTGCTTCCCCCTACTTATACCTCCCGAGGAGATCACGAATGTAAAATTAGAGAGATTAGAGCCCGCACGGAGGCTTTCAGACAGTCGTTCTTCCCGCGAACCACACGCGACTGGAACAGGAAAGGGAGGTAATGACAGTGGCACGTAAAGTGCCCTCCGCCACACACCGTTGTGTGGCTTGCGGGGTATAAATGTAGATGTAGATCGATATGTAGTGACTGTGTCCCTGTCTTTTGGTGACGTCATTGTTCTTCCGTGTCGTCTGAGTGTGGCAGTTCGGTCGGGGATACGGGAGGAGCCAGGTCCGTGCAGAGCGAGAACGTGCTGGGACTGCTGGCGGTGCAGTGAGCTTTAAGATCTTTGGGCTATGTCTTTTATATTTTAATAACTGTAATTGTAAGTTACAGCAAGTTTAAACAACTCTAAATTTATTCCTGTTGAGGCCTTCAGCCATTAAACAGTTCCTAAATCATAGCCAATATTTTAATTTGTTTTTGATTTTAAATAAATAATGTATGATTAAAACAAAATCCAACCAATAGTAACTGATTATGGCCCCGTGAATCCTGCCTTCCTTGACATCCAGGTTTCAAATGGTAGCAGAACGTGGCTATGATTGTAATATTGCCATTTCAGTTACTGTTGGTTTGATTTGTTAAACCTTGTTACTGTTGTACGATTTATGCCTTTGGTGTTTGGTTCTGTTTTAGGTGATCAGCTCTGTAATGGCGGTTAGGCAGTGCCCCAGGATGGGCCTATCGAGGAAGAACCACCTCATTTACGAGCTGGCGATAAGGTGCCAGCCTATTGAGGGCAGTGTTTTGGACTTAGCAAAAAAATGGTTCAAATGGCTCTGAGCACTATGGGACTTAACATCTGAGGTCATCAATCCCCTAGAACTTAGCACTACTTAAACCTAACTAACCTAAGGACATAACACACATCCATGCCCGAGGCAGGATTCGAACCTGCGACCGTAGCAGTCGCGCGGTTCCGGACTGAAGCGCCTAGAACCGCATGGCCACAGCGACCGGCTGGACTTAGCAGCCCGCTTGCATGCTACCGTTCTCAGCTGGTTGACGTCACGCCGGTTGTTGTGGGTGACACAAAGGCTGCCATTTATTTCTTGTTTAAAGCTGTTAGGAGTCTTGAGGACAATATCGGCTTTTTAGAGGGCACTCAACCTAGCGGCGGTCAGTTAGACAGGGTGCGGGCACAGTTGGTACATCTAGCCAGCCGGATATCTGACATTAAGGGCATTAAAATTAGAGATACGTGAGAAGGAATCAACCACTGAATTAGGGCCCCTGGTTAACCAATTGCAGTTTAAGGTCACATGTTCAGAGCTTGATGGGAAGAGGACCAGGGAGCAGGATTTGTTACCTTCCGGGCGGTGTATTAGCAAGTCCGGGAATAACGCCCTTATGTCCTCCGAGGGGTTAGTCGGGGCATTTGCTAAATTGCCTAATCCCACGGTGCATCTGTTTCGAGACATCACAGATTTAGCTATAGAGCGACTCGAGCAAATTGAAAGGTTGTTATGGTTGTTGGTTCGCTTCGAGCAATACACTGATGCGTTTGATATTTCGCATCAGGTAATTTTGTCTCTATTGTATCCTTTAACTAGAGGCGAATTGATGACTATGGTATCCAGCGTCATGGCAGAATGGTTTTCTTTGCTGTAGTTGAGGGAGGTTGTGATCAGTGAAAGATTGACCAGGGGACTTCATAAGCAGCTCGAGTGTCGCTATGTTTGGCAGATGCAGCAAGATAGGGAGGAGTTGCATCAATACGTGGAAAGCGTTAAGACGGCCTGTTTGGCCTTGTTAGTTGACTTGCTAGAACGGTAGAGTGTCAATTGTCCTGAGGGGAATGCGAGCAGAGGAAAAGTCACACTTTGTTTTTTGTGGTCGTCCCTCCACTAGGGAAGAACTGCGTGCAGCCGTTGTAGCGATATCCGCATTGCCTCTCTCGGACAATAAACACTGTCAAGTTAAAGTTCAGCCCGTGGGCTTCACCGAACGGAACTCCTGATTACCAACATCAGCTAAGGCTGCTCAAGAGGAATCGCGGCATTGTTTTAGGTGCGGTCGAACTGGGCATTTAGTTCATACTTGCGTTCTGGTGCCTACACCCAGAGTCAATAAATTTGCTGAAGGGGAATCGCGGCGTTATTTCAGGTGCGGCCGGACAGAGCATTTAGTTCGTACTTGCCTTCAGCCGTGGACAACCAGAGTTAATAAATCACGCGCGCCTGGGCAGCGATCCCGGGATCAAGTCATTAAACCCTGGTGTGCCTGGGTCGCTGCTCCATCATCACCCCCACTGCCTCATATTTGTTCTCGAGTAGGTGGTGAGCCCGCATCTCGTGGTCGTGCGGTAGCGTTCTCGCTTCCCACGCCCGGGTTCGATTCCCGGCGGGGTCAGGGATTTTCTCTGCCTCGTGATGGCTGGGTGTTGTGTGCTGTCCTTAGGTTAGTTAGGTTTAAGTAGTTCTAAGTTCTAGGGGACTTATGACCACAGCAGTTGAGTCCCATAGTGCTCAGAGCCATTTGAACCAGTAGGTGGTGAACCTATTTGTGCTCTGTTGAATTCTGGTAGCTCCTGTTCGTTGTTGAGCTTGGAATGGTTCTTGAATTTGATCATCTTTTGAGACTTAGGCCGGTCCCTTCTTCGGTGCAGAGATGTCGGGTTGCCAACGGGCAAGAGTTGCCTCTGCATGGTTGGGTCCGAGGGAGTATCTCGGTTGGCGACTTCTCGTGGCTCTTGTCTTTGGCCTTGGTTAAGGAGCTGCCGGTTTATTTGATTTTGGGATGTGATTTTATCGGTAAAACTGGTATTGTCTTGGATTATTCAGGATACACCTTTTTTCTTTAAGTTCACTTCTGGTCAGAAATTTGGGTTCTGTGAGTGTACGAAATGTAAAGTGCATTGATATGCGGGAATGCTGGCTGTTGGTGCTGACGCTAGTGAGTTTGATATCACCCATCTTTCTTCCCAGGAGGCCTCTGAACTGAGAGATTTGTTGGAGAGGTTCCCAGAGCTTCTCTGTGATAGACTCAGGGTGACTAATGTTCTTGACTACCATATTCATGTGTCTGACCATATTTCCGTCAGGCAGTCCCTATATCGCCTCTCACCGCCTAAGGTGAAGATACTAAGTTAAAAGATCTCCAAAATGCTTGAACAGGGACTCATTAGGCCTTCTACATCCGCTCATGCCTGTTGTTGACTACCGTCGCGTAAAGAAGAAGGTCGTCCTTGAATCGGTCCCCTTACCTGACCTTCATAACTCCTTTACTTGGTTTGCTGGTTCTAAATGTTTTACTGTACTCGACCTGAATCAAGCCTGTTATCAGATTCCCATAGCTGAAGAATGTAAACACGTTACAGCATTTTGTACTGATTAGAATATGTTTGAATTTAATAGGGTTCCCTTTGGTTTGGCCACTGGTGCAGCCGTCCTTACTCGTTTGCTGGATAATATTCTTGGAGACTTGAAATTAGTCTGTGTTTACAGTTACCTGGAAGATTTGGTAATTTATAGTCGTTCGTTTCAAGAGCATTTGGTACATATCCAGCAAGTTTTTGCTAGGTTGCAGGTGGCCGGTTTGACTGTTAAACCCAATAATGTGACAGTAGCCAGGCAGCAGGTATCCTTCTCGGATACCTAGTATCAGGCGAGAGTATTCGCATCGATCAGGAGCGAACTAAGGCCCTGAGAGCCCTTCCGCCACCTACTGAAAAGCGAAGGGTTGCCAAGTTCATAGGGATGGCGAATTGTTTTAGGCGTTTTGTTCCTGATTTTTCTCAGTTGGCGGCTCCTCTAAATGAACTGCGCCGAAAAGGGGTGCGTTTTGAGTGGGAACCTGCTCAAGAGACCACGTTTGAGCATATTGAGGTGGCCATAGCCAATCCTCCCATTCTCAGAGTGTCTGATTTTAATAAAAAATTTACTGTCCAAACTGACGCATCGAATGCGGGTATTTCGGCACTCCTCCTCCAGTTCTAAGGTCAAAGGCAGCCATCAGCATACGCGTCTCGTCGGTTAATCAGCGTCGAGCTTAAATATTACGCTTACGAATGTGAGGCACTGGCCATCCTGTTCGCACTGGATAAGTGCCGGTTTTATCTCGAACATAGAGTATTTCAGCTGGAGAGCGACAATCAAGCCTTAAGCTGGGTGTTGGCCAGGCCGCGTAAAACTGGCCATAACGCCAGGCGGGCAGTATGCATTTCGGCGTTTCACTTCGAGGTTAAACACATTAGAGGCATTGAGAATGCGCTCGCGGACGTCATCAGCCGTATGTTTACTGAACAACATCTAGTGAGGGCCCCCAAGAAGCTGCGGGGCGCAATCTTAAGTTGTGTCGTGTTAGGCGGTATTCCTCACTTGTTTAGTCACATTGCCACCATCAGGATCAGGACCCCACTTGGGGGCCGGTTAAGAAACGGCTTTTGGTGGGTGAGCATTAGGATGAATACATTATCAGGAAGGGCATTTTGTGTAAAAGGGTGGGATGTACCAAGGAGGATAAGCTCTGTCTACCAAGCTTCCTAATACTCTCGTTTTTCCATTATTTTCACATCTCGTTGAATGGTGGGAATTTAGGAGCCTATAAGACCTTCCAGAGAATTAAGGAGCATCTGACTTGGTCGTCTATTGACCGAGATGTTAGAGAAATGGTTTCTCGGGGTCAGTTGTGTCGTGTGGCCAAACCGAATAACGCTCTTCAATCGTAACATGCGTTTTAGGCAGGTGAAGGACGGAAAAACCCACCGGGGTTCAACAACAAAGTTAGGAAACTACTGCGAAAGCAAAGAGAGCTTCACTGCAAATTTGAACGCAGCCAAAAACTCTCAGACAAAGAGAAGCTAAACGATGCCAAAGTTAGCGTAAGGAGGGCTATGCGTGAAGCGTTCAGTGAATTCGAAAGTAAAATTCTATGTACCGACTTGACAGAAAATCCTAGGAAGTTCTGGTCTGACGTTAAATCGGTAAGTGACTCGAAACAGCATATCCAGACACTCCGGGATGTTGATGGCATTGAAACAGAGGATTACACGCGTAAAGCTGAAATACGAAACACCTTTTTCCAAAGCTGTTTCAAAGAGGAAGACCGCACTGCAGTTCCTTCTCTAAATCCTCGCACAAACGAAAAAATAGCTGACATCGAAATAGGAGTCCAAGGAATAGAAAAGCAACTGAAATCACTCAACAGAGGAAAGTCCACTGGACCTGACCGGATACCAAATTTCGATTCCACACAGAGTACGTGAAAGAACTTGCCCCCTTCTAACAGCCGTCTACCGCAAGTCTCTAGAGGAACGGAACGTTCCAAATGATTGGAAAAGAGCACGGGTAGTTCCAGTTTTCAAGAAGGGTCGTCGAGCAGATGCGCAAAACTATAGGCCTATATCTCTGACATCGATCTGTTGTAGAATTTTAGGACATGTTTTTTGCTCGCGTATCATGTCGTTTCTGGAAACCCAGAATCTACTCTGTAGGAATCAACATGGATTCCGGAAACAGCGATCGTGTGAGACGCAACTCGCTTTGTTTGTTCATGAGACCCAGAAAATATTAGATACAGGCTCCCAGGTAGATGTCTTTTCCTTGACTTCCGGAAGGCGTTCGATACAGTTCCACACTGTCGCCTGAAAAACAAAGTAAGAGCCTACGGAATATCAGACCAGTCGTGTGGCTGGATCGAAGATTTTTTAGCAAACTGAACACAGCATGTTGTTCTCAATGGAGAGACGTCTACAAACGTTAAAGAAACCTCTGGCGTGCCACACGGGGGTGTTATGGGAACATTGCTTTTCACAATATGTATAAATGACCTAGTAGATAGTGTCGGAAGTTCCATGCGGCTTTTCGCGGATGATGCTGTAGTATCCACAGAAGTTCCAGCATTAGAAAATTGCACCGAAATGCAGGAAGATCTGCAGAGGATAGGCACTTGGTGCAGGGAGTGGCAACTGACAGTTAACATAGACAAATATAATGTATTTCGAATACATAGAAAGAATGATCCTTTATTGGATGATTATATGATAGCGGAAACTGGCATTCTACGGATCGGAGCGTGGAATGTCAGATCCCTTAATCGGGCAGGTAGGTTAGAAAATTTAAAAAGGGAAATTGATAGGTTAAAGTTAGATATAGTGGGAATTAGTGAAGTTCGGTGGCTGGAGGAACAAGACTTTTGGTCAGGTGATTACAGGGTTATAAATACAAAATCAAATAGGGGTAATGCAGGAGTAGGTTTAATAATGAATAAAGAAATAGGAGTGTGGGTTAGCTACTACAAACAGCATAGTGAACGCATTATTGTGGCCAAGATAGACACGAAGGCCATGCCTACTACAGTAGTACAAGTTTATATGCCAACTAGCTCTGCAGATGATGAAGAAATTGATGAAATGTATGACGAGATAAAAGAAATTATTCAGGTAGTGAAGGGAGACGAAAATTTAATAGTCATGGGTGACTGGAATTCGTCAGTAGGAAAAGGGAGAGAAGGAAACATAGTAGGTGAATATGGATTGGGGGGAAGAAATGAAAGAGGAAGCCGCCTTGTAGAATTTTGCACAGAGCGTAACTTAATCACAGCTAACACTTGGTTCAAGAATCATGAAAGAAGGTTGTATACCTGGAAGAATCCTGGAGATATTAAAAGGTATCAGATAGATTACATAATGGTAAGACAGAGATTTAGGAACCAGGTTTTAAATTGTAAGACATTTCCAGGGGCAGATGTGGATTCTGACCACAATCTATTGGTTATGAACTGCAGATTGAAACTGAAGAAACTGCAAAAAGGCAGGAATTTAAGGAGATGGGACCTGGATAAACTGAAAGAACCAGAGGTTGGACAGAGTTTCAGGGAGAGAATATGGGAACAATTGACAGGAATGGGGGAAAGAAATACAGTAGAAGAAGAATGGGTAGCTCTGAGGGATGAAGTAGTGAAGGCAGCAGAGGATCAAGTAGGTAAAAAGACGAGGGCTAATAGAAATCCTTGGGTACCAGAAGAAATATTGAATTTAATTAATGAAAGAAGAAAATATGAAAGTTCAGTAAATGAAGCAGGCAAAAAGGAATACAAACGTCTCAAAAATGAGATCGAGAGGAAGTGCAAAATGTCTAAGCAGGGCCGGCCGGAGTGGCCGAGCGGTTCTAGGCGCTACAGTCTGGAACCGCACGACCGCTACGGCCGCAGGTTCGAATCCTGCCTCGGGCATGGATGTGTGTGATGTCCTTAGGTTAGTTAGGTTTAAGTAGTTCTAAGTTCTAGGGGACTTATGACCACAGCAGTTGAGTCCCATAGTGCTCAGAGCCATTTGAACCATTTTTGTCTAAGCAGGGATGGCTAGAGGACAAATGTAAGGATGTAGAGGCTTGTCTCACTAGGGGTAAGATAGATACTGGCTACACGAAAATTAAAGAGGCCTTTGGAGAGAAGAGAACCACTTGTATGAATATCAAGAGCTCAGATGGCAACCCAGTTCTAAGCAAAGAAGGGAAGGCAGAAAGGTGGGAGGAGTATACAGAGGGTTTATACAAGGGCGATGTACTTGAGGACAATATTATGGAAATGGAAGAGGACATAGATGAAGATGAAATGGGAGATAAGATACTGCGTGAAGAGTTTGACAGAGCACTGAAAGACCTGAGGCGAAACACGGCCCCGGGAGTAGACAACATTCCATTAGAACTACTGATGGCCTTGGGAGAGCCAGTCATGACAAAACTCTACCAACTGGTGAGCAAGATGTATGAGACAGGCGAAATACCCACAGACTTCAAGAAGAATATAATAATTCCAATCCCAAAGAAAGCAGGTGTTGACAGATGTGAAAATTACCGAACTATCAGTTTAATAAGTCACAGCTGCAAAATACTAACGCGAATTCTTTACAGACGAATGGAAAAACTGGTAGAAGCGGACTTCGGGGAAGATCAGTTTGGATTCCGTAGAAATGTTGGAACACGTGAGGCAATACTAACCTTACGACTTATCTTAGAAGAAAGATTAAGAAAAGGCAAACCTACGTTTCTAGCATTTGTAGACTTAGAGAAAGCATTTGACAACGTTAACTGGAATACTCTCTTTCAAATTCTGAAGGTGGCAGGGATAAAATACAGGGAGCGAAAGGCTATTTACAATTTGTACAGAAACCAGATGGCAGTTATAAGAGTCGAGGGACATGAAAGGGAAGCAGTGGTTGGGAAAGGAGTGAGACAGGGTTGTAGCCTCTCCCCGATGTTATTCAATCTGTATATTGAGCAAGCAGTAAAGGAAACAAAAGAAAAATTCGGAGTAGGTATTAAAATTCATGGAGAAGAAATAAAAACTTTGAGGTTCGCCGATGAGATTGTAATTCTGTCAGAGACAGCAAAAGACTTGGAAGAGCAGTTGAACGGAATGGACAGTGTCTTGAAAGGAGGATATAAGATGAACATCAACAAAAGCAAAACGAGGATAATGGAATGTAGTCAAATTAAATCGGGTGATGCTGAGGGTATTAGATTAGGAAATGAGACACTTAAAGTGGTAAAGGAGTTTTGCTATTTAGGGAGTACAATAACTGATGATGGTCGAAGTAGAGAGGATATAAAATGTAGACTGGCAATGGCAAGGAAATCGTTTCTGAAGAAGAGAAATTTGTTAACATCGAGTATAGATTTAAGTGTCAGGAAGTCGTTTCTGAAAGTATTTGTATGGAGTGTAGCCATGTATGGAAGTGAAACATGGACGATAACCAGTTTGGACAAGAAGAGAATAGAAGCATTCGAAATGTGGTGCTACAGAAGAATGCTGAAGATAAGGTGGGTAGATCACGTAACTAATGAGGAGGTATTGGATGGGATTGGGGAGAAGAGAAGTTTGTGGCACAACTTGACTAGAAGAAGGGATCGGTTGGTAGGACACTTTTTGAGGCATCAAGGGATCACAAATTTAGCATTGGAGTTCAGCGTGGAGGGTAAAAATCGTAGAGGGAGACCAAGAGATCAATACACTAAGCAGATTCAGAAGGATGTTGGTTGCAGTAGGTACTGGGAGATGAAGAAGCTTGCACAGGATAGAGTAGCATGGAGATCTGCATCAAACCAGTCTCAGGACTGAAGACCACAACAACAACAACAACATGATAGCGGAACAAACACTGGTAGCAGGTACTTCTGTAAAATATCTGGGAGTATGCGTACGGAACGATTTGAAGTGCAATGATCATATAAAATTTAATTGTTGGTAAGGCGGTTGCCAGGTTGAGATTCATTGGGAGAGAAAATGTAGTCCATCAACAAAGGAGGTGGCTTACAAAACACTCGTTCGACCTATACTTGAGTATTGCTCATCAGTGTGGGATCCGTACCAGGTCGGGTTGACAGAGGAGATAGAGAAGATCCAAAGAAGAGCGGCGCGTTTCGTCACAGGGTTATTTGGTAAGCGTGATAGCGTTACGGAGATGTTTAGCAAACTCAAGTGGCAGACTCTGCAAGAGAGGCGCTCTGCATCGCGGCGTAGCTTTCTGTCCAGGTTTCAAGAGGGTGCGTTTCTGGATGTGGTATCGATTATATTGCTTCCCGAGGAGATCATGAATGTAAAATTAGAGAGATTCGAGCGCGCACGGAGGCTTTCCGGCAGTCGTTCTTCCCGCGAACCATACGAGACTGGAACAGGAAAGGGAGGTAATGACAGTGGCACGTAAAGTGCCCTCCGCCACACACCGCTGGGTGGCTTGCGGAGTATAAATGTAGATGTAGGGGTTCCTTAGTTCTGAGCGTGAATCTTGTCCCATGAACAAACTCTATAATGATTATGTGGGGCCCTTACCACACACCAAAAGAGGCCATCGGTATGTATTAGTCATTACTGACGTTTTACCTGTCTTCTTCCGACTCGTAATGTGACTGCTGCCACCACCATTGCGCATTTGACTAACGTAGTTAGTGTGTTTGGACCTCCTAAGCAAATCGTTAGTGATGATGCACCGGCCTTTCTTTCGGCTCCCTTCAAGGCCTTCTGTTTTCAAAGTGGTGTTAACCATGTCACTAGCACTCCATATTATCTGCAGGGGTCCTTTGCGGAAAGGGTCAATCGTAGCCTTAAATCCGCATTAATTATCTTTCATCAGAAGTCTCCCAGTAAGTGGGATTTCATCAACACCGCCAGCCATGAGGTTTCGAAGACTACTCAGGTTTCGTTGGTGTTTGCTTATCCCGTTAATACCCCCCTTTCGAACTCAAGACCTAATTCCCGTGGAGATAACCTCTCAGGTCGTCAAGGAAAACTGGAATCGTGTCAGCCGCAATATCCTCAGGGCCACAACAAACAAGCTGGTCGTTAGAACCATAATCGGCGAGCCTTAAGCGGTAAGCCGGGAGATCAGGTGTATGTCCATGATTTTCCCGGGAGGAAGGTGCGTGTTGGCAACCTTGGTAATTTTACTCCCCATTTTCTGGGTCCGTGTACGATTATGCGGATTTTAGTCCCAGTTAATCTTCTGGTTAAGGATAACCATACCCCGGTGAGCAATACTGGGTCCACCTTAATCAAATTAAGTTTGGTTAGGCCCCTAGTTGGGTCTCCTAACACCCTCCCCCCAAGGTTTCTCTTTAAGAGGGGGAGGTTGAGCCATGCTCCGGCTCGCGTTGGAACTGTTGTAAGTTTCCGTCCTCTGTTGGAAGCCAGACTGTATCGTTTAGTTGACATGGTTGCGGTTGTTTGTCTTCTTCTTGTGTTGACTGGCGACACTTGGTTTCGCAAGCATTGCCTGTCCACTAGTGGCAGCAGCGGTGTTATCGATATGTAGTAACTGTGTAGCTATCTTTGGGGTGATGTTGTTCTTCTTTCGTGTCGTGTGAGTGAGCAGTTCGGCTGAGGACGCAGGAGGAGACAGGACCGTGTCGAGCGAGAACACTCTGGGACCGTTGGCGGCGCGCATGGACTGCCGAATCGAAGGCCTGTGCTCACGAGGGTGCACGACCTTGTCGAAAACGGATCCTGCAATTTTAAGTTGAGTGCATTTCAATTCGAATAGACAAACCTCCACCATTTTGAAATCTCGCGATTGTCCTGTGACTTGGGTTCGTGTTGCTGCTCGTAGTGTCACTGAGGCAAAGTATGTAATGGCAGTGTACGTTTCCTCGCCTTACCGCCGCTGGCCGGTGAGGCGTGTACGTTTGACAGCTTTCTTGATTGTAGGTTGGTTGCCGATTCTTCTACCTTGGTGGTAGCGATTCCTTTGTTGTTCTGGACGCTCTAAGCACAGTATTGTGCGGGCGGAGTCCAGACCGCCGGTTCCTGCTTTGGCGTATTTTTACATCTTTTCATTTGGTTTATTGGACGTCAGATAGCCTCACCAATATTATCATTAGTCACTCGCTAGACTGCCGCTTGTCTAAGTTACCATCTTGTGGTGTGAATGCAACTCTTGGCTGCCTTTCTCATCGCTCGCGAAAGTGTTTTTGGCCTGACCTACTAAGAGGGTGGTTCCTGGAGCACCGTCTGTGACTGGCCCTTGTGTTTTTTTATTGTTATTATTTTATTATTATATTACCAAGTTACCATCATTTGTCTCACCTGTTTCGTGATAAATTGCTTGTCCTTTTCAATTAACCTTTGTTATTATGTTTGCTGTTTTATTGTATGCTGTTAAATTTTTTTTAAATAACTGCCATTCTTGACGTTAAAGGCCTTCAGCCGTGACTGTGGTTACTTGCCTTAAGATTCTAATTGCGACCACACTGGCTTGTTTCAAAACATTATTTGATCTGTCTCTATTTTATGTATGTTCGTTAAATTTTTTTAATAATTGCCATTCTTGGTGTTAAGGCCTTCAGCCGTGAAAGAGTTCTTAATTTATTGCCATTAAATCCTGCAACCGTGAGCATGGTTGCTTGTTTTAAAATCCTAATTTGGTAATTCTATTTTTGCAGTAAACTTTAAAATCTTTGGTGATATGTCTTTTATATTTTAATAACTGTAATTGTAAGTTGCAACAAGTTTAAACAATTCTTAATTTATTCCTATTAAGGCCTTCAGCCGTCAAACAATTCCTAAGTTATTACCATTATTTTAATTTGTTGTCAATTTTAAATAAATTGTATGTGATTAAAACAAAAGCCAAGCAATACAACCCTGTCCACAATAGTAACCGAACCCTGCCTTCCTTGCCTATCAGGTGTGTTTCCTGCGTATACATGGAAAAGATTTCGAATGTAGAGTAATTGTCTCAGGTGCCCAAAATGAGAACCATCGTCACCAAGTGGCTTGCATTTAGTATCATAAGTAAAAGATGTACACATCTAATTCTCTAAACAGGTGTCAGCACAGTTGTTAATGTAAAAGAAGAATATTTAATAACGGCCGCCTAGTTATCTTTCTCCTCATATAATGTAACGAGTGGAAGGAAAGTGCGACAAGGATTCTTAAAGTTCGTATACTAAGCGTCTATGGATTATTATGTTACAGTATCTAAGATTTATGTTATCACAGGTAACTAAACCGTATGAATGACATCGAAAAGGATGGGACAGTAATAAAAGAAGTATCGTTTAATTTTATACTGGCGTGTAATACGTAAGACGCTTTTTAATTGCTCAAGTTATATGTTACATGTGAAGAAAACTCAGCAGTACGTGTGTGAATTTAGGTAAATTTGCCATAAAAGTGGTTGAAAATTTGGAAAACCTTTATGTCTGTGATTTCCAGTCAGAAGAGTGGTTTGATGGAGCTGCCCAAGTTATTCTGTCGCGTGAATGCTCTTTATCTATTTAATACTTTCACTGCCTACTTCCATTTCAACCTACAGGGTGTTCGTAAATTATCGTTACTAATGTCTAGGACTTGGAGAGGGGAGTGAGTACATAATATTTTGAATAGAAACCCATGTCCGGAAACGACATCCAACGATGCTACAGAGCGCCATAGTTACAGGCGCCACCGCCTGTAGATGTATGTGAGTGATTCCGTAATGAGTTACAGTCTTTCTAGGGTGATTGAGAAGGATAAATATTATCAGTTTGAGGTAAGAGCCCTGTACCGGAAGCGAACGGTTTGAAAGTTATAAACGAAAATCTTTCTGGTACCTCTGTCAGTGAAATACGTGTACTGGTACCATTTTTGCTAAGATTGTAGGGTAAGCAATTTTCAGTACGGCCCAAAATAAGGAAAGAAGTCCAGTAAACATAAGCTGCAAAATGCTTATCTGCTATGAACACTTGTTCATCTTCGCTACTATGAAACACATCTTCTCTGGTGAACATGTGCTCATAGCTCTCAGGTATGCGTTTTAGAGACCATGTTTACTAGGTATTTTTCCTTGTTTTCATCCATACTGCTATCCCTGAAAGTTCCCTGCCCTACAACCTCGGCAACAAGAATACCAATACAAGTATTCCACTGTCAGAGGTGTCGGGCGGCTCTCGCTTATAACTCTCGATTCGTTCGAACCAGGGACCCTTACCTCAGATTGACACATCTATCCTTCTCCATCATCCCGCAAGTTTGTTCATCATTACGGAATCAACCTGTGTATACACAGACGTACAGGGGCCGCCGACGCCTATAACTTTGGTGCTCTATCGCGTCGCCGGATAGCGTTTGAGGCGTGGGTTCCCGATTAAAATATGATGTACTCACTGCGTTCTACGAGTCCTCTGAGTTTGTAACGGGAATTTAGGATCACACTTTTAGGCAAGTTGCGCCACAAATTTTTTCTCTCCCTTATTCCAGTCAGTACCAACCCATTAGTTGTCCGAGCTACCCACATATTCCACAGTAACTTTGATATACCACAACCCAAAATCTTCATTTGTGTTCACGTGTGAACTGTTTATCATCGACGTTTCAGTTCCTATAACGCTACACTCCAGAGACAAATAACTTCAAAAAAAAAAAAAAAAAAAAACCTTCCTATCACTCAAAGTTATATTAGAATGTTAACAGATTACTCTTTTCCAGAAATGATTTTCTTGCTGTTGCCCATCTGCACTGATATCCCACAACTTGGACCATCGCGTTATTTTGCTACCCAAACAAGGAAACTCTTCTTTGCTATCAGCGTTTCATTTTATAATACATTTTGTAATACACTGAAGCCCCAAAGAGACTGATATAGGCATGCGTATTCAGATACGGAGATGTGAGGCTAGAATACAGCCCTACGGTCGGCAATACCTACATAAAACAAGTGTCTGGAGCAGTTGTTACATCGGTTACTGTTGCTACAATGGCAGGTTATCAATATTTAAGTGAGTTCGAACATGGTGTTATAGTAGGCGCACGCCGGAAGGGACACAGCTTCTCCGAGGTGGCAATGAAGTGGGGATTTTCCCGTGCGACCACTTCACGAGTGTACTGTGAATATCAGGAATCCGGTAGAACATCAAATCTCCGACATCGCGGCAACCGGAAAAGGATTCTGCAACAACGGGACCAACGACGACCCAAGACAATCGTTCAGTGTGACAGAAGTGCAACCCTTCCGCAAATTGCTGCAGATTTCAATGCTGGGCCATCAACAAGTGTCAGCGCGAGAAACATTCAGCGAAACATCGTCGATATGGGCTTATGGAGCCGAAGACCCACTAGTGTACCCCTGATGGCTGCACAGCACAAAGCTTTATATCTCGCCTGCTCCGCCAACACCGAAATTGGACCGAGCGAGGTGGCGCAGTGGTTAGCACACTGGACTCGCATTCGGAAGGACGACGGTTCAATCCCGCGTCCGGCCATCCTGATTTAGGTTTTCCGTGATTTCCCTAAATCTCTCCAGGCAAATGCCGGGATGGTTCCTTTGAAAGGGCACGGCCGACTTCCTTCCCCATCCTTCCCTAATCCGATGAGACTGATGACCTCGCTGTTTGGTCTCTTCCCCCAAACAACCAACCAACCAACCGAAATTGGACTGTTGATGACTGGAAACATGTTGCCTAGTCGGACGTCTCATTTCAAATTGATAGACGTGTATGGATATGGAGGCAACCTCATGAAATCATGGACCATGGTTGTCAGCAGTGGACTGTTCATGCTGGTGGAGGCTCTGTAATAGTGTGGGGCGTGTGCAGTTGGAGTGGTATGGTACCCCTGATATGTCTAGATATGACTCTGACAGGTGACACGTACGTGAGCATCCTGTCTGATCACCTGCATCCATTCATGTCCATTAGGCACTCCGGTGGACATGGGAAATTCCAGCAGGACAATGCGACACCGCACACGTCCAGAATTGCTACAGAGTGTCTCCAGGAACACTCTTCTGAGTTTAAACACTTCCGCTTGTCGCCAAACTCCCCAGACATGAACATTATTGAGCATATCGGCAACGTACTGTTCAGAAGAAATCTCAAACCCCCTTGTACTTTTACGGATTTATGGACATCCCTGAAGGTTTCATCGTGTCCCCTCCATGACTAATTCAGACATTAGCCCCCTCCATCACTAATTCAGACATTAGCTCCCTCCATCACTAATTCAGACATTAGCCCCCTCCATCACTAATTCAGACATTAGCCCCCTCCATCACTAATTCAGACATTAGCCCCCTCCATCACTAATTCAGACATTAGCCCCCTCCATCACTAATTCAGACATTAGCCCCCTCCATCACTAATTCAGACATTAGCCCCCTCCATCACTAATTTAGACATTAGTAGAGTCCGTGGCACGTCGTGTTGCGACACATATGCGCGCTCGCGGGGGCCCTACACGATATTAGCCACGTGTACCAGTTTCTTTAGCTATTCAGTGTATCATTCCCTCAGTTTTGTCTGAACTGACACATGCTGATACTAATCTTATAAACTCTATTCGAGGCCGAGCAGTTCTAGGCGCTGCAGTCTGGAACCGCGCGCCCGCTACGGTCGCAGGTTCGAATCCTGCCTCGGGCATTTATGTGTGTGATGTCCTTAGGTTAGTTAGGTTTAAGTAGTTCTAAGTTCTAGGGGACTGATGACCTCAGAAGTTAAGTCCCATAGTGCTCAGAGCCATTTGAACCATTAGCCATCTGTCAACTGGTCTTTCAATTCGCCTGCCATCTGTTCTGGCGTAAAAGTCAAGCGCCGGCACGGCAGTCGGGAACGAGGAAGTAGAGAGGGCTGTGAAGGAGACATCAGCCGATAGCACGCTGCCCGCCACCTGTCTAGGACGGCAACGAGACAACAGCGGCCTCAAGGCGAAGAGAACACAAGCGCCGCGCTGCCTGGCTGTAGCCCAGTTGAAGACTGTCTGTTCTATGAGCTCTACACCAGCGACTTAGGAACTCTATAATTTGACTTGTATTAGGCATTGTCTTTACCGATGGGATTGCTTATTTTGTCTGTCGCCAATTCTTTGTGACACATAAGAGTAAATAATTCTCAAAGTTAAGTTTTGTCATCTATCTTACTGTAATAAAAATTCATTAATTCGATTTGCTTGAAATGTTGTCTAGCGATCCGCTAGGTTTCCTAGGCACCTCATATTCGATGAGTAGCCCGGACCAAAGAAAGCAGGTGTTAACAGATGTGAAAATTACCGAACTATCAGTTTAATAAGTCACAGCTGCGAATTCTTTACAGACGAATGGAAAAACTGGTAGAAGCCGACCTCGGGGAAGATCAGTTTGGATTCCGTAGAAATGTTGGAACACGTGAGGCAATACTGACCTTACGACTTATCTTAGAAAGTAGATTAAGGAAAGGCAAACATACGTTTCTAGCATTTGTAGACTTAGAGAAAGCTTTTGACAATGTTGACTGGAATACTCTATTTCAAATTCTGAAGGTGACAGGGGTAAAATACAGGCAGCGAAAGGCTATTTACAATTTGTACAGAACCAAGATGGCAGTTATACGAGTCGAGGGGTATGAAATGGAAGCAGTGGTTGGGAAGGGGGTGAGACAGGGTTGTAGCCTATCCCCGATGTTATTCAATCTGTATATTGAGCAAGCAAAAAAGGAAACAAAAGAAAAGATCGGAGTAGGTATTAAAACCCATGGAGAAGAAATAAAAACTTTGAGGTTCGCCGATGACATTGTAATTCTGTCAGAGACAGCAAAGGACTTGGAAGAGCAATTGAACGGAATGGACAGCGTCTTGAAAGGAGGCTCTAAGATGAACATCAACAAAAGGGAATTAGATTAGAAAATGAGACACTTAAAGTAGTAAAGGAGTTTTGCTATTTGGGGAGCAAAGTAAATGATGACAGTCGAAGTAGAGAGGATATAAAATGTAGACTGGCAATGGCAAGGAAAGCGTTTCTGAAGAAGAAAAATTTGTTAACATCGAGTATAGATTTAAATTTCAGGAAGTCGATTCTGAAAGTACACTCCTGGAAATGGAAAAAAGAACACATTGACACCGGTGTGTCAGACCCACCATACTTGCTCCGGACACTGCGAGAGGGCTGTACAAGCAATGATCACACGCACGGCACAACGGACACACCAGGAACCGCGGTGTTGGCCGTCGAATGGCGCTAGCTGCGCAGCATTTGTGCACCGCCGCCGTCAGTGTCAGCCAGTTTGCCGTGGCATACGGAGCTCCATCGCAGTCTTTAACACTGGTACCATGCCGCGACAGCGTGGACGTGAACCGTATGTGCAGTTGACGGACTTTGAGCGAGGGCGTATAGTGGGCATGCGGGAGGCCAGGTGGACGTACCGCCGAATTGCTCAACACGTGGGGCGTGAGGTCTCCACAGTACATCGATGTTGTCGCCAGTGGTCGGCGGAAGGTGCACGTGCCCGTCGACCTGGGACCGGACCGCAGCGACGCACGGATGCACGCCAAGACCGTAGGATCCTACGCAGTGCCGTAGGGCACCGCACCGCCACTTCCCAGCAAATTAGGGACACTGTTGCTCCTGGGGTATCGGCGAGGACCATTCGCAAACGTCTCCATGAAGCTGGGCTACGGTCCCGCACACCGTTAGCCGTCCTCCACTCACGCCCCAACATCGTGCAGCCCGCCTCCAGTGGTGTCGCGACAGGCGTGAATGGAGGGACGAATGGAGACGTGTCGTCTTCAGCGATGAGAGTCGCTTCTGCCTTGGTGCCAATGATGGTCGTATGCGTGTTTGGCGCCGTGCAGGTGAGCGCCACAATCAAGACTGCATACGACCGAGGCACACAGGGCCAACACCCGGCATCATGGTGTGGGGAGCGATCTCCTACACTGGCCGTACACCACTGGTGATCGTCGAGGGGACACTGAATAGTGCACGGTACATCCAAACCGTCATCGAACCCATCGTTCTACTATTCCTAGACCGGCAAGGGAACTTGCTGTTCCAACAGGACAATTCACGTCCGCATGTATCCCGTGCCACCCAACGTGCTCTAGAAGGTGTAAGTCAACTACCCTGGCCAGCAAGATCTCCGGATCTGTCCCCCATTGAGCATGTTTGGGACTGGATGAAGCGTCGTCTCACGCGGTCTGCACGTCCAGCACGAACGCTGGTCCAACTGAGGCGCCAGGTGGAAATGGCATGGCAAGCCGTTCCACAGGACTACATCCAGCATCTCTACGATCGTCTCCATGGGAGAATAGCAGCCTGCATTGCTGCGAAAGGTGGATATACACTGTACTAGTGCCGACATTGTGCATGCTCTGTTGCCTGTGTCTATGTGCCTGTGGTTCTGTCAGTGTGATCATGTGATGTATCTGACCCCAGGAATGTGTCAATAAAGTTTCCCCTTCCTGGGACAATGAATTCACGGTGTTCTTATTTCAATTTCCAGGAGTGTATTTGTATGGAGTGTAGCCATGTATACAAGTGAAACGTGGACGATAAATAGTTTAGACAAGAAGAGAATAGAAGCTTTCGAAATGTGGTGCTACAGAAGAATGCTGAAGATTAGATGGGTAGATCACATAACTAATGAGGAGGTATTGAATAGAATTGGGGAGAAGAGAAATTTGTGGCACAACTTGACTAGAAGAAGGGATCGGTTGGTAGGACACGTTCTGAGACATCGAGGGATCACCAATTTAGTATTGGAGGGCAGCGTGGAGGGTAAAAATCGTAGAGGGAGACCAAGAGATGAATACACTAAGCAGATTCAGAATGATGTAGGCTGCAGTAGGTACTGGGAGATGAAGAAGCTTGCACAGGATAGAGTAGCATGGAGAGCTGCATCAAACCAGTCTCAGGACTGAAGACCACAACAACAACAACAACAACAACAACAGGCAGGACTCAACGTTGGCGCCTTTCGGCCACCGAAATTTTCTTTTGTGTTTTGCTCGCGCCTTAATTCTACTTTGTCTTATCTTTGCAGGGGTGTATTTACTTGCTCCAATAGTGTAAACTATAGTATTTTTGCTAATCAGTGTTTCCAGGTTGGCGTTGCAGAAGTTTTGTTTGGTTTTGTACTTATTGTTATTGCTTACCTTGTCTGTTTATCGCATTTGCTTCTCCCAATTCGAGCAACCAACCTATCCCACCTCCTGCCCAGGCGCCTCAGCTGCAAGCGATAGATGCAACGCAGCCCATGCATATATTTCAGTTTCAGAGCCAACAAATTAACAAATTTCATCCCGACTAAACATGGCGCAGCAGCTACTGGCCAACGCTGCGCGCCCGATAGAACAACAAACTACACCTACAGCAGCTTCAAGTTCTCTATCCCCTTTTCACCAGTTTCCTGAACGAAAGAATGGCTCCAGTGGTTGCAACATTTTGAAGCCCACGTATTTGCTCACAACGTACCAGGTTCTGTGAAAATCCATTATTCCTTGTCAAGGCTAGGAAGTGCAGTGTTTCGGCTGGTCCAGAAACTTTGTTCAAATGGCTCTGAGCACTATGGAACCTAACTTCTAAGGTCATCAGTCCCCTAGAACTACTTAAACCCAACTAACATAAGGACATGACGCACATCCATGCCCGAGGCAAGATTCGAACCTGCGACCGTAGCGATCACGCGGTTCCAAACTGTAGCGCCTAGAATCGCTCGGCCACCTCGGCCGGCGGTCCAGAAACTCTCGCCTAACGCCACTCCGGGTGAACTTTCCTACGAACATGTTGTAGATTCGCTAACTCACTATTATGACCAACAAGTGAATGTGGTAGCAACTAGGTTTCAGTTCTTTAATTGCAAGAAACAGCCAGAACAAACTTTTGGCGAGTGGGTCACAGATTTGCAGGGTGTGACGAGGAAATCTAAATTCAAATGTTATGTTGCATGATGTAATCGTGTACTATGTCAGAATTAGAGAACAGATTTTGAAACAGTCCGATCCATTATTTCAGGACATAGTTCAAATACAAGATCAGTAAGATTCAGGTGCAGTGTCGGCCTACAAATTTGAGCAGCCAGCAGTTATGGTTCAAATGGCTCTGAGCACTATGGAACTTAACATCTGAGGTCATCAGTCCCCTAGAACTTAGAACTACTTAAAACCTATCTAAGGACATCACACACATCCATGCCCGAGGCAAGATTCGAACCTGCGACCGTAGCGATCACGCGGTTCCATATCGTAGCGGCTAGAACCGCTCGGTCACCGCGGCCGGCCCAGCAGTTATCCTGTGGGACCACGCGAGCTGAAGCTACCGTTTCTGGAACTAGTCAGTACAAATAGTGGACAGAACGGCTGATCAGAAATCTTGTGAACAAAGAATTAAGGAATTAATAAAACGGAGTCTTGCACGGCTCGTGTTCATGTCATTTATTGTTTGTCATCTTTTATTACGGTACTGCCACTTCGTTTTCTTATTCCATTTACTGGCGTCACTAACTTCCTGCCTTACTTGTCCGTGAGCGGCAGCAGTAGCGCGTATCGATAAGTGCACTGTCGTACCATCTCCGGAGCGACCGATAGTGCTTCCGGGTCGTCGTGTGTCTGGCAGTGAGTTGGACCAGCACTGCAGTCGGGACGCAACAGCAGTGAAGTTGGGGACGGAGCGCCGGTGAGGCGCGGACAGCCAGTGCTCGCCGACCGCTCGCGACACACATGATCTTTCCGACGGAGGGAGATTGGAGCGGG